>NC_054068.1:21106282-22363518 GCF_017639655.2 Falco naumanni | reverse complement strand
CCCTGTGCTCTGGCAGAAATCTCGACTGGGCCTCCACAGTTTGTTGGCAAAGCGCCAGTCCTGGGTCATGTGGCCGCAGGCAGTGGGCAAAGCTGTGGATGCTGTGCCGGGGGCTTGCAAGCCACGGGATGTGTCCCTCCAGGGGTTGTCCCCTGGAGCTGCTGCTGCAGGGTTGGTTCGAGCCTCCCGCTAGTGGGAAACCCCTGGCTGCAAGCCCAGCAGTTGGAACTGTTCAGGGGTACCCAAGTGAGTTTACTTTTCTTGTGGCCTTCAACATTGCAGGGCTCCTCCATTTCTCATCTCCACCCTCCCCTTCCCTGCGTCCCTGCGCAGCGATGGCTGAGCATCGGTGGCAGCACAGAGGGAGGGCTGGGCTGTCTGAGCTGCGTGCTGCCCCGAGGACTTGCTGGTGGGCCATTCCTCCTCCGAAAGGCTCCAGGTACGTGGGCTGGGGTGGGGGCAGATGCTGCGTTCCTGCTCCCGGAGAGACAGGCAGCGAGGCAGTTTGGAGAGGAGGTCTGTATCTGCTCTCGGAGGAGCCCCCGAGCTGCACGCAGGGATCCCTTGGGGGAAGCTGCAGATGCCCCCAAGGTGGCAGAACGTGGGGAAAAGATCAGAGCTCGTCTGGGCCGATGCGCTGGACACAACGATGGCTGGTGTCCTTTGACATCTGCTGACAGTGGACGTTAAACTGACTGGCTGAGAGCCCCGTGTGTGCCACAGCTGGCTAGAAAAGCTGTTCCCTTTTCCAACTTTATTCGCAGCTGAGTGGACTGCTACCAGGCCGTGGTGTTCGATGGCCTGGAAACCCTCTTTGCGCACAACATGGCATCTGCTCTCCTCTGCCTGCTCAAAGCTGTCGGAAGTCGGCCTCACATCTATGTCGTGAACCTGTTCCAGGATTATGTGTCCTTTAAAGCCTGGGAGACATCTGCAAAAGAGCAGGAAGGTGAGACTTTCATCTCCGCACCTCTCAAATCTTCCCTGTCAAGCACTCAGCCTTATCTGTGTGTATCTGGGTTACCAGCAGAGCTTGTAAGAAGTGGTCCTATTAGTCCTTCCACCTTCTGCCTGGGCGTAGCCAGCGCTCAGCTCACAGTTGCTTAAAATGCAGCAGAGCAGAGCTGAGGCTGTGAAGACTTCCCTTGGTCTCTACCCTGAAAGCCTGGGCACAAGTGCCAGCTGTTGTGGCTCAGGACCGAAGCAGCAGCAGCAGCTGCCCGCCACGCTGGTGCGCAGGAGCCAGGCAAGGCGCGGGAACTCGCCGTGAACTGTTGATAGTTCAGGGGCTGATCTGAATTTTGGAGCAGGGCTGTGAGCTCCCCAGCACCTCCTGGCAGGATGATGGGCTGGCTCGGGACACAGCTGTGAATCCTGGCAGCTCACCCCCAACAGCAAGCTCTGCTAATGGTTTCTCCTCTGGCCTTGGCTGAAGGACGGGAGCAGGAAGAAGCTGCCCGCAGGGAGAGAGAACGTCTCTGGGAGATGGACGAGGATGAGTATGAAGCCCTCAGTGCGGAGCAGAAAATTCAGCTTCATAACCAGATACGCCAAGTCCAGCGCGAGAGGAGGCAGAGGTCTGTGCGCCTGTAACTCCCCAGGAGGGTGCCCCTGCAGGGTTTTCCTGCTCCGGAGACCTCGGTTGAGCTCAGAGGGGTCACGGAGCGAAGGCCCGAAAGGGTCTGCTCCAGGCGGGCAGTTCGACCCCCAGGTTCCCAGCAGAGGAAGGCCCTTCCTCCCGGGAGAGAACATCTTCTCTCCAGCTGAGTGGGGAGCCCGCGGGTTTAGACGGTGGCTGCCGGCACCTGGGCTCTGGGCTTGCCTGGCCGCTGCTCTTAGAAGTGTCTCTAAGTTAATTACGTTGATTCTCATCTTCACCCCCCTTCTTCCCCACACCAGAGGGGTTGTGGTGTGGCTTGGTGTGAGGCACAGCCGTGCTGGCTTGGTTTAGATCCCAGTCCTGCCGTAGGGGAAGTCCTTGCTGGTCTCCCAGGTTTTTCCTTCCTGAGCGACACCGGCCATAGAAGCCGGTGGCTCTTGGGCTCACCCTCAGCTGCAGCAGCAGGTCAGCCTGGGAGAAGCTCTGATCCAGCAAAGCAGCCCAGGGGGGGGGGCCGCAGGGGTTGAGGAGGATGCACAGCCTAAGTCCGAAACTGGGAGGGGGACCCGCTCAAAGCGAGCGTGTGTTTCCGCGCTTCGTTTGGCCCAGGCTGCCCTTATGAAGCAAGGCTGAGGTTTGGCTGGCCCTGGAGGTCCCCTCCCACCTCTCCCCACTTGGGATATTCCCAGCCTCCCCAGGCTGAGGGAGGTCCACAGAGATGGCCTAACGGTTCTGCCTGGCCTCAGGGTCAGGGAATGAAGTGCAGGACCAGCTGGGCTGGCGGCAAGCCCAGACTTCTGGTGGTGACTCTCGGGCGTGTTTTCTGTTTGGCTTGCTGAAGGGAGATGGAGCAGCTAGCTCGAGAGCTTGAGGAAAAGCGTCAGCAGGAGCTGGAACGCTTGAAGGAGGAAGAGCTGAAGAATTCTGAGCAGGGGAAGAGAAAGACTGGAAAAGACCAAGAGAATGCTTTGAGGAGGGAAAGCCGGCCTGGTGTCAGGCAGGTGCGTGGTGGTTTACAGAGATGACTGAAAGCCCTGGGGACCTTCCTACGGAGCTGCGCCGTGCCTCAGGGAGCCCCACGCAGTGCTGGGGACGAGCACCTGGCAGGAGCAACATGTGGGGCTGCGCTGGGAAACAACCACCGGGGTCTGATCGTGCTGCTGCTGCACCGGGGTGTCTTCCCATGGGTTTGCTGCTAGAGCTGCCCTACTGAGATCATGCTGCCTTTGAGTCCTGGCTTCATGTAACTCCACATACTGACTACTGAAGCCCTAGGTAGTTTTAGTCCAGCGTTTCTTCCCACTCTGCCTGTGACTTACACCTGTGAGCCATGATCTGTCTGGGATGTGGGGTCTTTTCCTACATGTCTGGCAGGAGATGCCCCCAGGCCTTGGGTATTCATTAGCAGGCAGACTTTGCAAAGAATCAGCCAGCCACAGGGATGCTCAGCGCACCAGAAATGAACCCAGAGGACCGCACAGGAGTAAGGAGGTGTCTTAAGTTCTCTGCTTGGGTTGGGAACCTGTTCTGTTCCTCAGCTGGTTTGCAGGACTCCTCATCAGTCTGACACTGAAGAGTTTGGTTTGTTGAGCTAAACCGGGTACCAGCTATGTTCTGAACTGGGATTTGTAGGGTGCCTAGCACAGGTCTCGAAGGAGGTTTGGGGTGCTACTGTAAAGATCATTTTTGCTTTGAAATGCTCACGGCTTTTTTCTGCTCTTCCTGCTCAGGGCATGAACAGTCCCACCAGCAACACCAACACATCCAGCAGCGACAGGTCGGAGGTCGCCAAGGGGGCGGTCAAGACACGATCTGTAAGGAAGCACCTGGGCTCTGTTGCACGTTGCACAAAGGAAGATGAGCAAAAGCAGAGTAAGGTCACCCTGATGGATGCCCACCTGGCAGCAGCTGCATGCCCCACAGACCTGGAAGAGGGCGAAACCAAAAATGAGGCCCAGAGTGACAGCGAGAACTTGGCCCTGAGGTTTAATATCTACAAGACGTCGCAGAAGGATGTTGCGCGTGTATTGTCATCCTGGGACAGGGTTCAGGGTATCCTGCTGTTCCCCCTGAGCCACGAGGACACACGGCACCCAGCAGAAGAGCAGCCCCAGCACGCATCCAGCCCCAGGAGCCGGAGGGACAGAGAGAAGGAGCATCAGGAAAGGCTGGAGAAAGAGCATCTGTCAAAACTGAAGGCTCTTGAGGATGCCAGAATACCTCAGCTGGAAGGGGAAGGTGCAAAAGTGTCAGCCAGAGGCCAGGGTGTCGGGGTGCCCTGCTTGGACATCCAGGTGCTGGGCTCAGAAGATGTGACTAGGAAGATCCTGGAGAGCAGCGAGCTGCCAGCGGCAGAGCAGGTAAAGCCCTGTGAGGCTCGGAGGCTGAGCCTGCCGTGCTCCTGGGCCCCGGTGCATCGTGTCCCACCAGGTGACAATGGCACAGAGCCTTGTCCAGGCCACCGATGATGTTCCACAATGGCTCCGCAGCAGCCCCGTGGCTGGGGGAGGTTCTCACCATCCCTCAGGTGGGTGGGAAGCAGGAGTGCTCTCTGTACAAGCATCCCGTCTGTTCAGAGAATTTCCCAGCCTGGAAATCATTGCAAATGGTCCCAGGGCAGGGCAGCTCAGGTTTCCTTCAGCTGAGTCACTCCAGGGAGAGGTTTCTCTCTCTAGGTCCCACTTGTAGGTCCTGGCGCTGCTCTGGAGCCTGCCCACTCCACTGGGCATGAAGAAGCGCTGTGCCCCATATAAATAAAGCCCCACCACATTGCCGAAAGCTCCGTGCCTTTAAGGAGTGAGTGTGAGGATGAAGGTGACAGGGGTACAAACGGGGTTTTCTCTTACGCTTTAGGTCCTGGATAGCCTTGGACTGGGTCCCTCCGGGCTTCCCATTCCCCCTACTGCTTTCTACTCCGTGATCCACTGCCCGGCAGAGCGGATGGCCCCTGCAGCAGGAGAAGCCCTCAAGCACTTTGTCTTTGTTGTGCCAGAAGGCGCCACTGCAGAAGACGACAAGAATGCTGCCGTAAGTCTCGTGGATGCCCCCGTTGTGCCCGAAGTGAAGGTGCCAGGGCAGGGGGGTGGGTGGGGAAGGATCACTGTGATGTCTGTAAGATGAGAATAACGGTTTAAAAAAACACCTCAAGCCCTCACCTTGCCTTGAGGTCCTGGGCAAGGAGAGTGTTGTAGGCAAAACTAAACCTGATGAGGAAGACCAAGTCCCTGGGCAGATGCGGTTGTTTATTTAGTGCTTCCCCTAATTGTTAACAAACCCACAGCTTGCTTTCCCGGAGGGGGATGTCTCGGGGCAGGTCTCACCTCTCTGTTTTCTCCCTCCCCTTGTGGCTCAGACCGCAGAGGAGCAGGTCGCCCCTGTGAGGAGCCAGTTGAGCAAGGAGAAAGCTGCGGGCAGCTGGGAGGCTGCGAGGGAGAAGCAGAGCTCCGGTCGGGGCAGGAGATGTCTCCAGGGGCTGGACAGGGAAGCACCCACATCTTCTCCTGGGGCGCACCAAAGCGGCGAGGACACGGTCCCATCCCCGCCGAGACATGTCAGGTGAGCTGAGGGCTGAGGAGATCCTTCTGCTTCGCGGCCACCCTGTCAAGTGAGGTCTGTCATCCCCAGCTCCTCAGGGCCCCTCTGTTGGTGCCTCCGTGGGATGGCGAGTCCACAACCCTCCTCCTCGTCTTGTTTGCTCATTAGCCGTGTCTGAAGCCCCCTCTTTAACTGCCAGGCTGAGCAGCTGCCGGTGGATAGTGCCTGCCCGCGGCGAGGTGGAACTGAAGGTCCACTTCAGCTCCACGGTGCTGGGCCAGTTTGAGCAGACGCTGCGTTTCGAGATCCTGGGGACAAAGCGACTGTACCAGCTGCCCTGCAGGGGCACCTGCCTGTACCCCACCATCAGCCAAGACCCACGGTAAGGCTTGCCCCTGAGAGCCTCCCACGCTGCTCCCCCCTGGGCTCAGAGCCAGGGCTGCCCCTTGTACCCCGGTGACCTTCTGGCTCGGGCAGAGCGTGCTGCCTGAGCCGCCCAGCATCTTGTCCCATGCCTGGAGCTGGGAATACTGGTACCGCAGCCACCAGTAAGGGTTACGGCTTTCTGACCAGGTTTTCTGCTTGGAGCATCTCACGGCTCCTCATTCCCTGTTTTCTCTGCCCAGGCTGGTGTTTCCCCACCGGAGGAAGAGCAAGGCAGACGACGACATTGTCTTCAAGCAGTATGTCACGGAGACGGGTGTCTTCCACTTTGGACCGCTGCTGTGTGGGAAGTCAAGAGACTGGTACGTGCTCCCCGCCCTGAGCGAGCACACTGATGTGCTGCCTGCGCAGCATGGGACGTTGGGATGGCACCTCCAGGGCCTCGTGCTGTCACGGACACGTCTGGGGACGAGCCGTCCCAGAGGCACAGTTCAGGGCAGGCCCAGGTGGAGACCTGCCTGGGAGATGCAGGGGGCTGAAGGGCCACAGATGTGTGAACTTGAGCAGATGATGGGCAAGTGAGTCCTGGAGGAGCAGGGGAGAGACGGAGCGATCTTCCTCCCTGGTGGGTGCCTTGGTGGCCAGAGCCATGTGCTGCTTCCAGCCTGAAGGTCACTTGGAGCAGCTTGTGTCCCCCCGCCACATCTCAGCTTCGCCACCTACGAAATGAACTTTATGGTGTTTTTTTTAAAGTGCTTTGAGCTCTACAGGTGGACTGAACAAGCAATTATTCTGCTGATGGTTTTGTAAAACATTCATTCCATTTGTAATATTAGTAAGGACTTATGATTCGACCTGCCGATATGGGGGCACGGGGGATCTGCAGGGGAATGAAAATGGAAATTCTGTTTCCCCGTCCTCAATGCTGGACAAAGTCTGCCTGAAAAAGTTGCCATTGTAGCTGCTGGCGCATTTCTATTTTTAACATAGCTTTTTTTTTTTCAGTATTAGAAATTAAGTTCTCCTCTTTGTGGGAGCTCTGGAGAGCTAGTGGTATTTTGACAACCCAAGCAAATGAAATAAAAACAGTTCAGAAAGCAAAAGAGGATCTTTAGCCAGGCTGATGCATGGCCTTGGGTTTCTGTTTGCGCTTTTTAACCCTTTAACTCCAAAATCTGCTCCATACCCGAGGGAAGGGATGTTTTTTAAATTCAGCATTCCTCTTGGGAATGAATCCTCTCTATTTCCTTCCCTCAGACCTTGAGCTAACCTGTGAAATACAAGGCAATCTCGTGACTGTTTTGGAAGACAAAAGCTAAACTATTTTTAAAAGCTCTTTCCAAGAGCATTTCTTTCTACCCTGCAGGGAAGGAAACCCAACAAAGAAAGGGGGCGAACCCATGTGCCTGCAGTACCTCTGTTTTTCCAGGTGTCTTTGAATTTCTATTTTGTAAAATGCTCTTTAAGTGGCCTGTGCATCATCACGTGTCTGGGCTGGAGGCACCAAGTACAGGGGTGGACATCAAAGTAACGCAAGGACGGACACACATAGCATCCAGTGTGCCCCTGAAAATGATCCTTTTTCTTGGCCTGCTTGTTGGAACATGGTCTTGCAGTGCAGCCTCCCGCTGCCAGGACATGGCGCTTTCCTTGGTGTGGGATGAAGGCGATGGTCTCCTCTGCAGCCTTTTCCCCTTTTGTGGACAGGTACAAGGCACTGAACTATCCCAGCAACTGTGAGACGATAACCATCCTCAACGTCACCCCCTTGGAAGTAGAGGCGCATTTCTCCTTTGAGCGCGATCTCAAGGCGGACACGTTCCTTGTAGAACCTCCCAGCATGAGGCTGAAACCGAACGAGAAGCAGGTAGGGGACAGCAGGTAGGGCAGGCACTGGTGTAAGTGCCCAGGAGCCATTCCTCCTGCTCACTGAGTGCTCTTCTGTATTTCTTGTTTCGGGGACGGGGCTAGAAGCTGAGCATTTGGGCGTACCCCACTTCAGCTGGTCTGGTGGAAGACAAGCTCGTCTGCCGCATTAAGGAGAACCCAGAGCCGGTGGTCTTCCCCCTGTGCTGCCAGGGGGTGCAGGTGGAGCTGAGGGTCAGCCCCGAGCATGTGCATTTCAACAGGCTGCTTCTGCACAGGTCAGTCATCCCACGGCCCCTCTGCTGGGGACGGGTGCTGTCGGTGAGCTCCCCTTCAGCCTCTCTGGCTGGCTGCATGGCCCTTCAGGCTGGGTGTTGGGCTGGCGTCCCTCTTTCTGCCAGCAGTTCCCGGTCTCTTGCTCACCGTTCCTTGCTGGCTTGGTTCTCTCAGGACAGCCACAAGCTCTGTAGCCCCCAGCAACGTGGTGCAATGGGCATCTTGATTCATTTGTATCTCGTCTGCTGGTTTGGAGAGCAGTGCAGTTGCTCCTCCTTATGTCCCTTCTGTTGGATACACCGTTAGCGCCCAGCCCTTCCCCAGGACCTCACCTCTGAGACTTGTGACACAGAGAAAACATTTAACTAATGTTATGGATACTATAAATACTGGATGTGTATAGATAAAGATATATATATAAACTAATGCATAGGGCTGCTCCAAGATGCATTCAGTTGCAAGGCCTATCCTGACCATGGAGCAGCTGGTGCAGGGTGTCTTTCCGCCTCTGCAGGGAGGACAGCAAGACCCTGGTCCTGCGAAACAGCACCCTGCTGCCTGTGGCCTGGCGGCTCTGTGGGCTGGAAAACCTGGGCGAGGACTTCTCCATGTCACAACGCGAGGGCATCGTTGGTCCGCGCACGGAGTTTGACGTGCATCTGTATTTCAAGCCCACAAAGGCTCTCAGCATTAAGAAGAAGATCCGACTGGAGGTGAGGGGGACTGTGCCCTCCCTGGCAGGGCGAGATCTTTCGGGGTGGAGGCTGTGCTTGAAGGGTTCCCTGCAAAGAGGGGGACAAAGGATGAGCCTTCCGGAGGTTCCTTTCTACCCGCATCGCCGGGGGGGCAGGCCCTTAGCAGCAAGGAACTTGCTCTTATAGCTGAGCTTCAGGGGGCATGTGTGCTGCCGGGCCAGGAAGAGCTGCACCTGAGGGACACAAGGCTGCTGTGACCCCAACTTCTGCTGCCTCAGCCTGGGTTCACCAGAGCACATGGTGCATCCCTGAGCATCTGCGTCAGCCCAGACAACCAGGCGCTGTGTCCTGAGCCCGCGTTACAGCCACCCTGCCGCTGTGCGTGGTTGAATGCTGTTGTTTGGCTGTCCAGACCTCGGCGTGCTCCCTGCGCCCATGCTGGAGCCTGTCCGGGGCTCTTAACGGAGAGCAGCAAGCTGTCACCCTGGGCTTTTGTTCCCCGTGGTTTGGGGGCTGCACTTCAGTGAGGATGCTGGGTGATTGAAGGGGAGAGGGTTGACGGTCAATGCCACCTGCTCTGGGACACCTCACACTTCTTGAGGTTGTTTTTCCATCGCTGTGTCTCCCCGGGTGCTTCCGCGGCAGCACTCCCTGCTGAAGGAGTGCCGAGCTGGGCTGGTAGGGCTTCTTACTGCAGCAGCATCTCGCTGGGTCAGCCCGTGAGATGAGCAGGTTGGGAGAGTTTGGGAATCCACAAGTGCTTGTCAAGCAGGGGAGGCCATGGTGGAAGCAGCCAGCAGAGACAAGGACTCGTACGTTGTCTACCAAAAGAATTTAATAGAACGGTCTAAGCAGTGTTCGTTTCTCGCTGCCTCAGGTTTCAGATGCAGAAAACATCCTGGGGATTGTCCAGGCTGAAAATATCCGCATTTCTGCAGAGGGCTATGATGTTGCTCCAGTCATCGACATTCCTAAAGGTCAGTGGATGCCCCAAAACAAAGCAGTCCGGGTGCGTTGCCTTGCCTTGGCAGGTGAGCAACCAAAGCGCTTGGGATGGGGTAGCATGCAAGCGTGGCCCGGTCACATAAAGCGCGTATCCTGCAGGTTGAGTGGAGTGAAGGGCTGTCAGGGCACAGCCAGCCTCGAGTCTCTCGCCCCTGAGCTTTGCAGTGTGCAGGTTGGTCTGGGGGCTTAGAAACCACAGCGATGTGAGCGAGCAATTGGCAGCTCCTGAGGGCTCAGCAGGGCACATAAAGTTGTTGGATCAGTGCTTGGAAGCAAGAAGGCAGAAACCCAGCTCCTCACCTGCTAAACCCTGCAGATATTCTCCGAGTAAGAAGAGCAAGGGCAGCAAAGTAGCTAAAGAAAATTTCCAAGAATGGAAACTTGCTGAGAAGGGTTTTGGGCTGCCTGAGAACTCCAAATGTCATAGAACAGTTTGGGTTGGAAAGGACCTCAAAGATCGTCTTGTCCCAACCCCCCTGCCATGGGCAGGAACACCTTCCACTAGCCCAGGTTGCCCCAAGCCCCATCCAACCCGGCCTTGAGTGGGGCAGCCACAGCTGCTCCGGGCAGCCTCTGCCAGTGCCTCGCCACCCTCACAGTGAAGAATTTCTTCCCAACAGCTCATGTAAATCTCCCCTCCTCCAGTTCAAAGCCATTGCCCCCTGTCCTGCCACTACAGCCCCCCAGGAAACACCTGTCCCCACCTTTCTTATAAGCCCCATTTCAGTATTGAGAGGCCAATTGAAGTTGGCCTGGAAGTGTTGAAATATCTGTCTTGTCACTTGGTGTGGTCTGTAGCAGCTCACTAATACTCCCCATTTCTTGCCTGGCTCTGCGGGTTTTCTGCAGGTGCAGGTGGCACCGTGGATTTTGGAGTCCTGAAAGTCCTGGATGATGCGAAGCAAGTGCTGACTCTGAGGAACAAGGGGAAGTACGAGATTGCGTACAGGTGGGTCCAGCTGCCTGCTCTGTGAACGCGTGGTGCCACCGTCTGCCCAGGCCTGCCTTCTCCTCCTGCCCATGGCTAGAACCGCTTCCCGTGCTGGCTGCCTCGTGGTCTGGTTAAATAAAAAGCCCGGGCTCCCTAATCTCAAAGACTTTAAGAGAGTGCAGCCCCACACCAGCAGTCCTTCACAGCTGAGCAGGAACCAGGAGAGACCCTGAAATTGAAGCCACTCACTGCTGAGATCCATTGCCTTCCTCTGAGGGGCAGCTCCTTTCTCTTTATGACTCTTTAAAGGAGGGGATGCACTCATGATGGTCTGCACTCTGTCAAGATCTGAGATTCCCCAAGCAGAGCTGGACTCTTTCCCTTTTAATTTTTTTATGGTCTTATGTCAAGTCCTGGCTGTGCCGGTGGCACTTGTACTTTTAACTGCAGAGGTCTTTGTTCCTTCCCTTTCTCCCCAGTTTCCAGCTGAAAGCTGCAGGCACCACCATACCAGACCTGGCAAGCCACTTCGCTATCCAGCCGCAGAAGGGCCTGCTGGCTGCCTCCGGGCACCCTGTGCAGGTCCAGGTGTTCTTCCACCCCCAGATGGAAATGAGTATCGAGGACAAACCCATCCTGCACTGCCAGGTGAGCTGCCCCAGCCAGGCAGTGGTGGCACAGCACGTCTTGGGAGCGTGAGCAGGACAGGTGCCTTCTGGAAGGAGGGCTTTAGCTGGGTAATTCTCGTAGGTGACAGCAATGTCTCAGAAAACATTTGTGATGCTTCCTAAGCGGAGCTGAAAGTCTGGCTCCGGAGGAGGCGTTGAAACAGGGAGGATGAGCTGATGGGGACCTGGGATGGGATCAGGGAACAGAGTCAGAGGCTGGCCTCTTTGCTGGTTTTACCAAGCCCTCCTCTGGCTGCAGGTGATGGAGTCCAGCATCTGCGGAGGAGGCGAGACAGTCGCCGTCATCCCAGTGAGAGTGTCGGCGAAAGCTGTGTTCAGCAAGTACAGCATTCACCCCGCCTCGCCCATCAACTTCGGTGCCATGGTGAAGGGCAGCAGGAAAACCTGCACCTTCATGCTGGAGAACAAAGGCAGCCTTGACTTTAAATTCCTCATCTACCGAGCAGACCAGGACGCATCCCGATTGCAAGAGAAAAGGTGAGAGAAGACCTGCACCACCTGTCCTGCCTGAGGAGGCACGACAGCGTGGCTGGTGTGTGACAGGCAGCCCAGACACCTGGGTTATTGTCCAGTTCACGTCGCCAGCTTGTGAACGGGGAGTGGAAAAGTGCCTCAGGGTCCCCGTGTGTCGGGCAAAGCTGGTGATACAGCTGAGCTGTCCGTAAGCTGCAGGAGGTGCCGCCGGGGCTGCGAGGGGCAGGGAGGCTTTCCTCTGGGGAGGGGAAGGTCAGCTTTGGCTTCAGAGGAAGGCAGGGTGGGGGCTCAGCATGGTGGATGTTTCTGCTTTCTCCTCTTAGTGGATGTCAAATGAAATCTGCCCACTCTGACAAGAGTGAGAACTTACACCAAAGGACTTCCTCAGCCAAGAAAAGCAAGCGCTCGCTGCAGAAGGTTGCCAGCCCCTTCATGCAGGTGGGTGGCTCCCGTTCCCCAAGACACACTGCTGCGGGTGCTGGGGGAGGACGCTGAGGGGGGCTCATCACCGTGGGGTGGGACATGGTCTGCATGATGGAGGTCTGTCATCTCCCAGCCACAAGCAGAGGCAGGAGCTGCTCAGTTGCACTGACAGTCCCGTGCTCTGGCTCAGACTTGGAGTTGTGGGGTCAAGAGAGAGGAGCAGGTCCCGTGTTTTGGTGGCTGCTAGCCAGAATAGGTCTGTGAATACCACAGATGTGGGCACGTTCCTGTTTGAAGTCCCACTCCATAGATACCAGATGACCTTGTGTTTTCGTCTTCCCAGTCCCCTCCCTTCCCTCCCGTCACTTCTCACAGTTATTTCTGCTCTCCTGTTTTACCCCTGAGGCTGGAGGATCCCAGCTAGCACCTTCACCTTTTACACCCAAACTCCTTCCTCTGTGCCAGCCAGGACAGGCCTGCAGCTCCTCCTGGCTTGTCCCTCTCGTCCTGGGGCTGCCTCTGGGCCGTGGAGTCATCCCTCCCTGCCCTGGGACTGGGGGCTCGGCCTGGCTGGAGGTTGAGGAGTGGCGTACTCCTTGCTGGGGATGCTCAAGGCTGGGCTGCTGGACGTCAGCCTCTCCTGGGACTCTTTCTGCAGGCTCACGTCACTCTAGGCATGTTCACGGTGTACCCTGGCTTTGGTTCCATCCCTCCTGGGGGCCAGCAGATGATCACGGTGGATTGCTCTGCGGAATCACTGGGGACGTGCGAGGAGCACCTGCGCATCGATATCAGCGACAGAGACCCCCAGGACAATCCCCTCGGCATCCCCTATACCCTGCTGGCTGAGTCCTGCCTCCCAGGTACGCCCCGTCCACAGGTTCCCACAGCCAGACCTGCTGCTGGTCAGCACCTAAACTTACTGCTTGGTTAGAGAGGCGCCCTGACCTTGAGGCTAAACCCTAAAATCCTCAGAGGTTCCAGTTCTTTTCAAGTCAGCCAGCGGGGAGAGGCTGGGAGGGATGCATGGAAGGATAAAAGGAAAGCAATACTCCTTGACTGGGACTGAGCTCCATCCTCGCAGCCGACCCCCCACCCAAGGCTGGGTTTTGCAGTGACCTGGGCAGAAAGGGTTTATCAAGCCTTCCGAGAGGCCAGCAGGGTCCCGAAAAATTCATCAGGAATTCAGCATTCAGCCCTCCCTCTGCTCTGCTCGCAGCATTTGTGGTTGATGACATCGAGTCCATCTTTGAGGAGCATCGAATCTGCAGCAACGTCAACCTCTGCCAGACCCCGCAGACGGTGCGAGACAAGGGTGTGTATGTCAGAGATGAGAACAAGTTTATCTTCACCGACGTTCGGGTTGGGCACCGGGCCACAGCTCGCTTCAAGATCCACAATGTCAACAAAGTCCCCTGCGATGTGGTCCTTTCCATCAAGCCCATCGCCGGTGAGGTAAGAACAAGAGGCCAAGGTGACCGTTGCTCTTTACAGGCTGCGCTGCCTTGTTCTCCAGACTCGTTGCTTCCTCCTGCCCGCCCTAGTCCAGCTCCGTGCAGGTCAGGCTACAGGGGGGAGCAGCAGTGCCAGGGTGGCAGTTCTGAATTTGGCACGTCTCGAGCAAGGCTTTGGCTCACCGCTCTGGCTGGGTCTTTGGTGGGAGACCCAAACCCTTCTGCACATCTCTGGGAAGCCTGCTCAGAGGGGGCCTTTACTGGCCTGACGTGCCTGGGCTCAAAGCAGACCATTCCCTCAGGCTCCCTGGCCTTTTCCTTCTCTTTAAAGGCCAGTTTGAGGTTAGTCGCGGGGTTTCCGTGCAGTGCCCCCCTCCCTTGTGTGCTGGGGTGGCTGCCCAGTGCTCAAAGCCAGCTTTTGCGCTCCTGGGCTCCCTGTGCAAGGTCAGCACCCTTTGGAGTCACCCCTGCGATGGAAGGAGCCTGCCCAGGGCAAGCAGGAAGGGAGACACGCTGTCTGGGGCTGTTCCCGGTGACGCATATGAGAATAAGACTGCGTACGAAACACTGAAGGATGTTTCCTCCTAACAGGGCTCTGTGGGTTCCCCCAAGTTTCACAGCCCCATCAGTGACATTTTCAAGGTGGATCCCGTTCGGATGTGCGTGCCCAGCTGCTCCCACGCCTTTGCTACGGTGACCTTCACTCCACAGATGATGCAGAGCTACCAGTGCACTTTTGAGGCTTCCCTGGCGAGGTAACTCCCCCTGTGAAATGTGGGCAGGGGGACCTGCCTGATGGCTGCCCCTCCTCTGGGAGGACCCCGACCTCTTGTTAACCCTGATGCTCTCAGTAGCCTTAGGCAGAGTGCTTAGTGTTAGAGAATAGAGGCGGTAACTACTAGACAGAGTAGAAAGAGAAGGGGTTATAGCTTAGCCTCTGCGAGTGACTGTGAAGACAGTGCAGCATTTGGTAGCCAGCTGGGAGTTAGTGAATCAGCAAGAAATGGAGATGTGCAACAGTTGAGCTGGGGCTTTCCAAGGACAAAGGTTTAGATGAAGCCGTTTCTGTGCCAGCCAGCCAGCGTGCATTATTTCCTCCTTGTTTCTGTTAAAATGAGATGATTGTATGTGATTACCTGGGGTATGTTAAGCGATTCTCTGTCAAAGGAGCGACTGGAGCCCTTCTAAAAGAGGAGCCCAGTTCCCCTGTCCTGGGACGTGTGTACCAGGGCTCTGACCGGCTCTTCCCCAGCCGTTTAGTGGCTGAGTCAGGACAAGTCAGCTTTCTGCTCTAGTACGCAATTCCTTTTTTAGCGTCCTTGGAAATAATCATTACTGACGGTGCTATTTATTTTTCCCTTCTTGCTTTTATACTATTTCCATGCTGCGCTCGTGCTTTTTACATGTGCCTCATATCATCGCAGCCAGTGAATTTGCCATGTCTCACCTGTCGCCTCATTATTTACCTGCTGTGCTGCATGATTCGATTCAGTGACGTGTTCTTTAACTGCTACTCTGGAAGGCTCTGGCTCTTCAGAGCTCTTGTGAATGGCCCTGATCGGACTGGGAGGAGGGGGTGGAGGAGACCTGTGTCATGGGGTACAGGAGCACCAGCCAGGGAAAATGCAGTGGGTGGCCCCTCTTTGTTGCTTGCCAGGTGGGAAATTGGTTAGTGCCGGCCGTCACGATCTCTCCTCTGCCTTTCCTGCAGCCCTGCAGCAATTAAAGCGCAAAGCCTGACCTTCCGTGTCAGTGGAGATGGGACTCTGCCTCGGGTGACAGTCCTGCGCCCGGTACTTCACAGTAAGAGAGGGAACCCTCTGCTGGTCTTTAAGAAGCTGTTGCTGGGTGATTCACAAAAACTCCCTCTGGTCCTTCATAATGGTGGCACCCTACCTGTCCAGGTGAGGACCTGCTCAGGGAACGCTCTGGTCTGGGAGCAAGTGCTTGTCTCATGGAGAAAAGGTCCCAGGAAACATGGCAGACCTGGAAACAGCTCTCAGAAATTCTTTTTAAGCAAATGACTGACTTGTCATTTCCAGGAAGAGAGTTCCTCTTGGAAATGCGATTTTTCTGACCAGCCTATCCTTTTCAGTTAAATACAATGCAAGAAAGTTGGTGGGGTGTTTTCCCCCCATCTCTTTTCTCACGCTTTGATTCTCGGGTGGGCACGTGTGATGTCCTAGTTGCATTAGATTGTAGTAAAATGGGATCAAATACACTTTAATGAAAAATTATGTTCATTACTTTTGTATCCCAACGCCTCTGAACACTTCTTTTTTCTGTCTAGTTTTACTTGAACTTTGTAAGTTTAGCTAAGAGCTGTGTTTGAAGCGGGGAAGCATGCTGGATGCCCCGTGCTGGACCAGCACCAGTACAGTGCCAACCCACATGTCACCCTGTACCCACACCAGTGTGGTTGTGCTCTGTGTTCCTTTTTCTCAGTTGACGATAGACCTGTTGGATGAAGTGGGAGTTTTCTTCTTGAAAGCCAGGCCCACCACACAATGCGTCTACCAAGCTGGGGGCGTGAAGGACTCTCCTGCAGGAGGTGAATCCCGTAAGTGTGAAGCGCGGTCATCCACACAGGGGAGAACTGTGTGCCCTGCTCTTGGCTTGGCCAAGCAGCCGCCAAATGTTAGATGTTGTTTCTTCGCTGGGGCTCTCTGTACCCCCAGCTTTTCATGTGGACTCTGCGCAGGGCTTCCTCCTAGAAAGTGGTTGGAAGTTTTTTCTGTTCCTCTGGACATGGTGGGTTGAGTTGCGGGGGGCTGTCACCACTTCAGCGGACCATCTGAGGTCTTTGCTGCGTGTGGGAGTAGCAGCCTGAATGGAGGCAGCCCCTGAGCCCACAGCCAGCCAACAGAAGCCAAACCCATTCTTTGGCTCAGCTTTACGTGTGGCAGGAGCTGACTGGCTGCAGTTTGAGTGAGCGCTGGGTGTTAACCTGTGTTTAAGGCACTTCAGCAGTGATACGCGTGGTGCTGTCGTAGCCTTGTGAGCATAGGAGGAGGGTCTGGCACCATTGGTGGGAGAACCTGTGCTTAGAGGCAGCTGGGTTTCAACCCCTTACGCCCCACGGAAATATTTCAGCGGTACAGCTGTATCACTTGTCGCTGATTTCATTGCTGTGCAGAGAGGAAGCCTCACACCGCTCTCCTGGTCCTGCTCCGTGGGGAATTAGCAGAGTTTGACGTGCTTTTCAAACCCACCCTGGCCCAACGTGTGGAAGGCAGGATCCACTTGTCGGTGGTGAACAACCCGTATGAGGAGAACGACATTCAGCTGGTGGGCGAAGGCTACGAGGATGACTTCACGCTAGATAACATCCACGGACTGGTGGCAGACAGTGAGGAGGAGGAGAATGCTGAGGGCAATCTAGAGGAAGACGTAATTGAGGGTAAGAGAGGAAAGGCTGCCCAGGTGGATCAAGGAACAGGGAAACAGACGTTTCTGCTCACCCTGTGCCGTGCACCTGCGGTCCAGCTTTAGCAGCCAGATCCTGCTGCCTTTTGTAGCCTGCAGAGGCTTAAGAGGCAGCTTGAGAGCAGAAGAGAAGATCGTCTGTCAAGGGAGAAGCTTGCAGGCTAGCAGGGAAGGGTCAGAGATACCCACGTTCAGCTGAGTATCTCCAAAAGGAGGGCTGCCAGCCCATGGTATGCTATGGAGATGAAGCCCGTGTCTAATGATTTGTGCCCTCGATATACGCAGCCTGTGCTGTCACCCCCTGGCCTGGCGGTCTGGGAGCGTGCTGGCTCTGTGCAGAGGGGCAGTGCATGCTGTGCTGCGTGGCTCCGCACAGCCACGGGTTTAGGGATGTGGCAGGGTGTTTCCGTGGAAGCAGTAGGATGGGGAACTGCGTCTCCCCAGGGAGGAAGGCTTGGAGCAAGGAAGAGTTGGCCACGCCTGTCTCTGTGGATGTGAGGGGGGTGGATGGACCTCAGGCACACTGAGACCTCCTGCTCTCCTTCCTAGCAGCTGCCAGAGTGAATCACATCCCGTTCGGGGACTGTCACATCGGGAAACCCTACAGCGTGACCTTCACCATCACCAACCGCAGCAGGACAGAGGCGATGCGGTTTGAGTGGCTGGCAGACACCCCATTTCACTTCTCCCCCAAGGTGAGTTTGGGTGGCTCTGCCTTTTCCCATTGCTCCAGCCCTGCCCGGCGGGTTCCCAGGAGCTGGCAGGGAGTCACCACGTACCGGTGAGAGCCTGTTTCAGTGCCACAAAGGAGCTGCAATCCCTGGCTTAGCTGGCACGGGGCTGTCAACCCCACAGAAAAGGCTCAGTGTTGCGGGAGGTGGCATCTTTTGTATTTTCCTCTGTCAAACCTCAGATGAATACACAGTAAGAGGCAGATTCCTGGCACAGCTGCTCACCACATCGATCTCTTTGCTGTCAGTCCTGCCCTTGCTAGTGATTCCAGTTTGGTCTTGGCTCTCTGGTTCTCCCTAGGTGGGACACCTCCATGCTGGCTGTGCTAAGGCCATCACAGTGACCTTGAAATCGGATGTCGCGGTCACCTTCAAAATGCACCCTGTGAAGTGCAAGGTGGCTAGGATCACCTTCCCACTGCCGCCGGAGCAGATTAAAGACTGGGATGACTGCCTGCGCACCATCAAGTGGGTGGATACCACCATGAGGGGCCCAGGAGCCACGTGGCCTGTGAAGAAGAAGGTAAGTGCAAACAGGAAAAGCTAACGGAGCTGCTGCAAAAAACCCTGGCAGGCCACCATCTCTGCTGGCTGAGCAGCTCCTGCGTCCTCCTGACGTTTAATCCACCCGTGAGGTTCACCCGCAGTGCGTTTTGGGGGAGAGGCAGATGCAGTGACCTGTGACACCAACACAAAATGGGGAGGTCTTTTGACAAGACACCTTTAGCCACGTGCAAACTACCGGTCTCTGCCAAAAGCTGAAGTGTTGCAACCTGTGTTGAACGGGAGGGCACATTTTATGATTTTATCACGTTTTGTGGTGTTAAAATTTCTTCATCGAATTCAGTGCCTTTTCACCAGCAAGGAGTTTAAGGCGCTGCACTCTGACTCTTGTTTTGGAGTGGAGAGCCACACTAGTGCTCTTGTGTGTGCGCTGGCCAGCCCACCGGCACATGGTGGGTGAGCTGTCAGCTCTGCCTACCCTGATAGCAGAGATTTTGGTGGTGGTGCCCATGTTGTGTGGGATATCTCATTGTGGAGCAGCCCGGGCGCTGCCTGGCAGTCGTGCAGCAGTCTGGAGAAGCATCGCTCCAGAAACTGCCACACACACGTACCTGGCACGTGTTCCTCCCTAGTTTCTGAGCCTTTTTAAGAGCTGTAAACCACACTTCTTCCCCATCAGCAGCAGCAGTCAGAGGCTTTCCTAGTGAGTTCGTCCCCATTCCAAAACGCCCGTCCCCAGCCCTCACCAGCGTGGCTGTTGCCCCACACATGGTGTCTGGAAAGCACCTCCCGCTAAGACAAGAGGGAAAAGGTGCTTTCTGGTTTTGTTCAGTCTTGGGGTTCTCCATCCACAGAACTCCCACAGGGGAACTTAGTCCTAATTTAGAGGCCTGCTGGATCTGTAGTGGGCCGTGAAAAAGGTCTGACACTCTACAGGGTTGAAACACAGGGACAGGTACCTATGACCCAGTCTTTGTCCCCACGGGTGTATTCCCAGTCATGGACATGATTATGGTGTTCAGTCGGTAGAAACAAACACTCTAATGGAAGGGTTAAGTTTTGTCACCTTCCCGGGGAAGTAAATGGGAATGGTCCTTTCTAGCCCCTGTACGTGGCTGATCTTGGAGGCCAAAAGCCTCCTCTTGCTCAGCCGGGCTTTCTAGGCTCTGCTCAGTGATTCTTCCCTTTCCTGTTTGGAGGTGATCGAGACAGACCCAGAACCAGCTCACGCTGTCCTGGAGGAGAGCAGCCGTGAGGTGGAGCTTTGCCTCAGTGCTGTTGTCGACTACGCTGAGCTCAAGCTGGATACGGACACGATTCAGTTCGAGGAGACCTTGCCCTTCCAGACGAGGACATTCCCGTGAGAGCCAGAGGCCAGGCAGGGACCCGTGCGTGGGAGCTGCCTTTGCCCAGGGCTGACCTGGTGCCTGCTTCGCCGGAGCTGTGCCGTGCTCTCTGGTGGACTCTGCTTCTCCTTCTACTCGTGGTCCGGTGAAAATAAAGGCAATAAAGTGCCAATAAAGGCAAAAAAATAAACACTGACGTGTTTATTGCTTGGCCACTTAATAAACCTCTTCTAATTTCTAACTGGGTGATTAGCCCTGGCGGGGGGTGGGGGCAGGGGTGTGTGTGCTGCTGCCTGCTGGTTCTGAGGTTTCAGCTTCCACACATCCTGGGCGCCTGGAGATGCCGAGTCCCTTCTAGGGCTTTGTGTTCAGTCTCACCTGCTGTTCTTCTCTTTAAACAAATCATGTATTGTTTCATCCTGTCCAAGTCCTGGCAGGGTGCTGGGGCCTGCGTATCTGCACATAAAGCCAAGCAGGAGATGGTGGCCACCGTCCTGCCAAGGCGTGCCAGGAAAGGTTCAATTCTGCCATGCCTTTCTGCTGACAGCAACCATGGGTTTGCTTCCATTGCGTGTTGCCTGTCCTCATCTGCTCGAGGACAGGTTTGCAGTCAAAATAATGTCAAACTGAGATGTAGAGACCAGATAAGACCCTTGGATTAAGTCTCCTGGGCACCATGCCTGCCCTTTCCTCTTTAACCTCCAAACTTTGAAACACTTTGTCTTGGGGCAGCCCAGGGCAGTGGTCTAGATGTGGCAGAGTTGCCTGGGGACAAAGATACTCCTGAGCATCAAGGAAGGGGTACCAGAAGCTCACCATACAGTGTTACTTTTCTACTTGCTTTGTATTTATTGGTCATTGTCTTTTCACTCCTCCTTCTTGCTTTTCAGTTTCCTGCTGTCCAGCACAGGGAATGTGGCCCTGGAATACAACTGGATGGCGGCTGTGGAGGACGAAAGGGCACTGAGCCACACTGGGGAGCTGCTTCCACCCAGTCTGGATGGTAAGGTGCTGCCTCAGTGTGGCAGCTAGGCATGCCCGGGGTGTCTCAATTGGTAGCTGAGGGCATGGGGAGAAGAACATGCCACTTCACCCCAAAACACTGATTGCTTTCTCATCCCTGTACTGTCATCCGCTTTCATTGCCATCTTCCCAGCTGCAGCTGGAGACTTTCTCCTTGCCCGCTTTCAGGGCCTTTCGGAGCCTCCTGTGCTCGCTCTGACACGTGTGCTCCGCGCAGGAGCTGACCTGGCTCAGGGGAGAGCCACGTGGTGGGTCAGGACCGGGAAGGGGACATCAGGGCACCACCTGGGGAAGTCTCTGAGGCTGGGAAAACTGATGGTGTAACAACGCGTTAGCTGACCCGAGTCACTGTCTCTGTGCAGTCCCCCAGCCCAGGGCGAACGCAAAGTCACTGTCTAAAACGAACCCTCCGAACTCGGCGCAGGAGTGTTTGCTGCAGGCAGAGACCCTGCCCGCAGCAGCTGCCGGAGCCCAGCGGCGGGGCCGGGGCTCGTTAACCTGCGCTAACGTGATTGTGCCTGAGCACATGGTCTCCTTGGGAGCAGCGCGGTTCTGCGGGGAAACGGGGCTGTGTCCAAGGGGTCTTACTGGGAGGAGGAGCGCGGAGAGCTGTCAACCCTCGTGTTCCCCAGCGCAGGCGGCGTGTCCGATGGTCAGGGTGGCAGAGCCCAGCCAAAGTCCGTCACTCCGAGTGTGCTCATCTCCCCCGGCTGTGGGTCCTGGCGTTGGCTCTGCCCCGGCACGGGGCACACTCGTGCTGAAGCCGGGCTGTGCCATCAGCTGTCCGGTTGTCAGTTATGGAAGCCTGGCAAGGGGGAAGGAAGGAAAGGGCGTGAAGAGCAGCGCTGTTCCCCAAAGCCTTCTCTCATCACACACAAGCAAAATTCAGTTCTGCAGGCGAGGCCACGAGGGAGCAGGGCTTAACGCTGTCCCTCATGCTGAGTGCCGAGTCTGGCTGTATTGGGGTGCGAAACAGCACCCGGAAACTTTCCCAGAGGCTGTTACACAGACATCTCTACTGCTAGTTCCTGGACATGGTTTGGGAATGAATGCTGGCCAGAAACTGTTCTGCAGGAGGTTTGCCTCTAGCTTCTCGGTCCTAGAGACGGACGGAGTTTAACAGTGTGGATCGAAGCAGCTGACTTCAGTCCTGGCCCCGTTAATTTGCTACCAAGGTGACCAAGGAGTGCCTGTTCTATATGGTGACTCTCAAGGCCACCACCTCAGAACCCATCAGCACTGTTGAAATGACCACCGCTGCTCGGCAGAGAGTGTCTTCCACCGTCAAGGTGGACAACCCTCTGGCTGTCCCGGTGACGTTTGCCATAGGTTGCAAAGTGCCTCACGTCAGTGTTCCCCGGTATTTCACTGTTCCTGCACAGCCGCAAGTTGGAGCAAAGCTCATCTAGTACGCTCTCTTCTCCCTGCAGTCTTTCTGGGAGCCTGTACTCCTGGAGGGTGATGCCCTACACGTACCATCTAGGGCTTCTGTCCGAGGGTGACAGCTCCCACCTACTAATAACCTGTGTGAGAAAATCCCAGGTGGGAATTGCCCGGCACTGGTGGAGTCTGCCACGCTGCCCCTTGTGATAAGCTCCTGTCAGACCTCACGTGGCAGGTCCTTGTGCCTCACGCTCCTTATTTAGCGTGGGTATTTTCAGTCCAGAGTGGCTGCAGGACATGCCCTGCCTGACTGGTAGGGTGTTTGCACTCTAATGAGTGGCTCCACTCCTTTGTGTTTTGGAGGGGCTTCCCCCCTGCTTTTGGGGCCATATGTTTATTACAGAGCTGGTCTCTGAGTAGGAAGGCTCTTCTCGAGGAGGATCTGCAGGGGCTGCTTTTGCTGCTGGCTCTTTGATTCATGAGAGCTCTTGGGACGTGTGAAGGGTGGGAAGAGGTTCAAAGGAAGAACCTGGGGAGCTCATTTCAGCGGTTCAGCTTCAACAGTCTCTATGTGGAAATCTGGCTGTGGTGCAGCTCACTGCACATACAGAATTGCTGGATAGACCCAGAAGTCTTAGCACCACAAAGGAGTGACTGTGAAGGCCTTGCGGATGTAGCAACCTGAGCATTATTTTAATCAAGAAATGGATTCAGTGGTGAGTAACATCACCGTGAAGACCTACCCTGTTACTCAGCTTTGTCTTAGAGGATTTCCCAGCAACACAACCTTTATCTTGGATCAAGCTAACAGATGTAGGGATTTGATGGCTCTCTCCTCCACAATGGTATTTTCCAAATTCTGCTTAGTATCTTCCCATTCATGTGGATTTCTTCCAGAAACAATGACATAAAAGCCTCAGTGCTGGCTCAGCACAACCTTAACACCCAAAGGAGCTATAGCTACTGTTGTATATCCAGTTGTGGCAGAAGACAAATGGTTGCAAACAGCCAGTACAGGCTGCACACCCCTGTACCCATCAGAGGCAGCTGCCTTCTCTGGTGTGTGTGCTCAGCTATGCATGTGCTACTTCAAACTTCATGCTGCCAAAATGATGCAGCTAAATATACAGTGTAAGCAGTACAGTTTTAGAACAACATGTAATAATATCATTTGTTTGATTGTTTTTAAACCAGATTATTCTCACTGAACCGGGAATATGCTGTAATGCTAGTAGATTTAAGGGGAGAACCCACCCCAGCAGTGGGTGCAATGATGAGCACCTTAGATGTAGGCTAAGCTAGTACAGGATATACAATTTAGGACAGAAAAACCAGAGTAAGACAAGGCTGCTAAATCAGACCACAAGAATAATAGCCAGTTGGCTCAGAAATACAATGCTGTGGTGCAAAGGAGGTTTAGTTTCAGTTTCAAAGGGAGCTGGAATGCTCCAGATAGAGTACACACGGTAGGTGGAGTGATGAGACATCCCTCTAAGAAAACTGTCCCGTTTATCAGCTCCAAAGCTGCACCTTACAACTCCAAGTGCTGTAGTGAGGGACTATAAACAGAATATAAAATTATGATGTTAGGAGCCCTCAGAATGGCCACTTCTCACAGATTTTGAAGTTGTTGGTTGACATAATTTAAGAATAAAGATAAATATTTAGGAGCACAGTTCTGCAAATCAATTTCCTTCATTTTCTCTTTCTTTTGTTTGCTTTCTGCTCTCATTGCTGGCTTTTGTCTCTTCCCTAGCTCAGCCACTTTCATGACCAAGTCAACTCACTAAACCAACAGGAAACTTCGCAGCTTTGTTTTTCCTGCTGGGTGAGCTGACTCAGCTCACAGAGGTGTCCAGCGAGTGGCAGCGCTGTGTAGGAACGCACCATCAGGACTGGCGAAGTGGGGCATTCTTGCGTCTGTGGCCACGAGTTGTTGGGTTGGATTAGATCTCTGCATCCTTGGCCAGGCAGGTAGGCTGTTGCCTGTGCTAGAGCAGGGAGGAGGAGGAGGCCTGGAAATGACTTACTGATAACCCCATCCAATACCCTTAGCTAAAAGGTGATGGGTGTCATTCAGGCCTCATTAGCAAGGTAAAATCTGTAATTAGGAAAATGAGTCCCCAGTATGCAGAAAGGTGGGAGGATGCCAACCCCAATTCTAACAATATAAAAAAATACTCTATTTCTTTTATTCTTAGAGCTTCAAGTACATTTGCTACGATGGCACACTGGTTTACTGGCACTCAGCTGATTTCCAAAAATAAAGCCATCATAAAAGATACATTTTGGTTGGTCTCCAGAGGAGACAAAAAAAAAAAAAAAGCAGCTTCAGAGACCAGTTCAATATCAGCTACAGCACGGACACCAGTAATCTCTCTGGGAGCTGAAGCAAGGAAACGTAAAGTAGTAAAGAGTTCTGGAATTAAACTGATTTTAAAAGAAAAGTTTTTGTATAGTGATTAAAACTGACTTATTCACCTGCTTGAAGGATATTGTACAAAGAAAGCTTTTTGTCTGTAATGAGGGACTGTGATTAGGTAGTCCAGGTTAACAGGTACTGGGGTAAACAATATATATCCTTTAAGAGACCATCCCAGTAGAAGACTGTTGACATTTGGTAGCTGCTCAGTGCCTGGTGTGAAATGAGGGCCTGGCTACAGTCTATTTCTAGCCCTCTGTGATTGTTTACAAAGTACTGGCATCAATGTGGCATCTGAATGCCAAGCAAGGTTTAAAGCACACTAAGAACAGCCGGGGAACAGCCAGTTCAGTTCTCTGTCTGCCTTGCTTCAGGATTAATTCAAACTTCAAGTTACCAGTGCAAGAGCATCCAGATATATTAACATAATAGACTCCACTATAACTGTGATTGTCCTAGAAAAACCTTGAGACGCTGCTGTTGCCTGAGCTGTGTATATGATGAAGATTTAAAAATCTAACATATGATAGGAAAAAAAGCCTCCAACAACTTCATCTTATGCATGAAGGAAATAGATGTAGTGGACCAGAAAGATGGTGTTACCAGCTGACATCTATATAAGCTATATGCATCCAACACAACTAAGCTGTGCAAGAATATGTCTCTATTAGTGTTTTTTCCCCACAGGTCAAAGTCCAAGAGCTTACCCAAAGTAATTTCATATTCATTCTTTATAGCTGACAGCAAGGGCTTGCAGGTCTTGTCTATGAGGAATTCAAAGACCTTTCTGTAGGGCTGAGAGAAGAAAGCAAGCTTGAGAAAACTTTCAGTGGCACATTTTTCAGAATTCAGAGATAGCTGTTTTGTCTGACACAAATGCCATCTAATAACAGTGAGAATAAATAAAAATACTGCTACTACAATGTATTTTGTCTCTCCATTTCTTGTCTGCCACCCCAAATACCTCATATGAAGGTGGAGTTCTCTTACCTGTTGATAGGCACCACAGCATGATGAAGAGCAAAGGGAAGCTTTTGATCGAGTCTGTCAGGGCATAGCCCCAAAATGAAAATGATACTGTTCAGATGGAGCTGACTGGGATTCAAGTTACAATATGGACATAACGATATGCATGCTAAAGGTATGTAACAAGATCATATTGCTGCTTTCGTTGCCTATTTTGTTAAGTTAAACTGCCAAGCTCTGCAGAGCAGAGGGCGCCTCTCTGCAGATGCCCTTCTCAGCAGAATAAAACTTGTTCAGAGAGGACAGTCAAACTCTTGTGTCGTATCTGAGCCATGGGAAGAATTCACTAGCAGTAAGTAACATTCTCACTGACTGTGCCTCACTATTAAATAAAACAAAACATGTCATGTAAGACAGTAAAAAATATTTCCAAAGCATGAACACATTTATGAAACCTCTATTTTCTCTCGCTATTAGTCACTCTGTTTCCCTCCATTATCTTCCATCTACCACTTTCTTTCCCCATCACTACAAGATTCCTTTGGGAATGAGAATTTGAATTAATTAGTGCAGTGAAAATCAAATCCAGACTTCCCATGGTCTGCATAAATGCTCTAATCAACAACAGGAGTACCCGCTCCTACTCTGTGTTTTAAGTTAAAGGGGTGGTTCTCAAAGTCTCCACGAGGTGTGTCCTCTAACACTCACAACAGATCGCCCCCCCCAGGATCAGACCCATTAGAAATTAAGGATTCTGGGGATCCTGATTAGGCTCAGGCAAGAGCTAGATGAGAAAGCCTCTTGTCTCACGCAGAAACCTAACTTCAGAAATGAGAGGTTTTGCGGTGAAAATCTGGGAACCTACGCACTTGCTGCTTTATGAGTTTAGGCAGGAATCTTCATGAGTTTAGCATGTAAATTCTGTTTCACATCCACTTTAGATTATTATGTCTTTTTGAAGACCTGGGCTTTCATTTGGAAATGGAAACTCTTACAGAAGATGTAGAGTACACAAGAAGGTGTGAACAACCCAACAGCATGCAAACAACAGCAACCCAACATATAAACAAACTGCTTTTTGTGTAAATTCTCTGATGTGAGCTGCATCCCACTCATCCAATGCTACCCATAGGTGCCTACTCTTCTAATCTACGTTTTCCTTCTGATGGCAAATTTAAGTAATCCATCTCAGTGCTTAGTTTCAAGTCAAGAGAACTTTATATCAGACCTGTAACTTCAGTTCCTGGGAGTTCTCTTTAGTCAGATGAAGAGACTGCAGCTTTTTCCTTAAGTAGGACTCCAGTTGCTTCAAGTATTGTGGCTTTGGAATGGTGACACAGGAAAAGAATGGATGCATGGACTTGTATGTGTCATACACATAAGAATGAACTCATAATAAATCAGCTCAGGGATCTTTGTTTTCTTCCTACTGCCCGCTGCTTCACAGCCAGACTTTTTCTTTTTTTTTTTTTTTTTTTTTTTTTTACTGTGGTAGGTACATATTCTGTCAGGTAAGGGAAGATCATATAACATACAATGGAGAATTTAAAATTCCTTGATGGAGCAGGAGGCTATTCAAAACATCCTGCTATTACTACTCCTCAGTTTAAGAACTTCATAATGGATTTTGGTGTAAGAAGACAGGTGAGTGGGTTCTCTGTATCAGAGAAGAATAAATACTAATGACATTATTTGAAATGGATCAAGGAAAACAGCCATTTGAAAAGAGAACCAATAATATACTACGTTTCAGGAGGTTCTAGGCTAAGTGTCCCTTTGCTGGATGTTATCTTTCATATTCCATATTAAAACTTAAAAGCCCTGATTATATCATCCACATCCATGTCTTGCAGCCTGTCAGACCCCTGAGTACACCAACAGACTCTACACCCTCTTTCCCTGCCCCTGGGTGTTTGGATGGCTGTGCTCAAGGGGAGCCAAGACCCCACAGGGTGACAGCAAGGACATCAGGGACAGTGACCTGCCCAGCAGGGCGCAATGCCACAGGACTTGAACAAAAATAGTGGAGCAGGTCCTTTGATGGTAGCCAGGGTCACGCATAGGTCAGCGACAGTCGGGCAAGTCCGTAACAGTGAGGAAGGTCCGCTGACAAGTCAGCAGGCTAGGGTCAGTCAGGTACAAGACACAGGGCAACACCATAGCTCCAGCAAAAACCAAAGGTGCATGAGCCTGAGTGAAGGCTTCTTACACCTCTTTCTCACATAGCTCTCTTCACAGCACCTGATTCCGGGTTATCCAGCTGTGTTGCATGAAAACCGGTCGTGAGACAAGGCACCTCACTGCTTAGGACTGGAGAAGAGCTTGCAGAGCCTGTTGGTGCACTTGGCCCTGACCGGATCCTATATAATGCCAGCCAATGAATCATTAAATGATAGCATGTTATGGTGATGTTTGTACTAAACATGACTCGCTACTACATAAATACTTTACATCTCCTGTAGAGCTACTAGTCAGAACCAACAACTCTGTTAGGCTGAGCTCTTGTGGGGTAACCCAGCATCATTGTTCTCACTAACACTGGTTCTGCTCTGTAAGGTCTTGGTTTTCAAAAACTGCGTCCAGCAATCCTGGTGACTTAACCAGTAGTACAGGCCAAGCTTACCTAGACCATCTCTCATCTGGGGTGCAGCAGGGTTTGTGATTCTTTAGGACTGTCCGTCCAGATACAAATGCAGGCCACGTGGACCACTGGCAGAAAGCTGAAAATATTGAAAGGAGAGAATACCCTTGCTGTATCTAGGCACTACAAGCTCACAACAAAGAGCCAAAATCCAGAATCAATACAACTGCCTAGGAAAGACAAAGGCTGTACCCTGAAACTCTTCTCAGCCAGGACTGACCACACCTAAAAAACAAATAAACATTTTTGTTCTTTGGAAAGATCATCTTCCCAGACTGGTACCATTTGTTAAACACCTCTGAACAATCTCCTTCTACCCAGTGTTCATACTGCATAGCTTACACGATTCTGGAAAAGTGTTCCCATCTTTGGGTGAAAAATGGTTTCCTGGACTACACAGGGACCACTGGAAAATAAATCACACAATCAGAATTTTGCATTAATCCAGATGAAACCCAAAATAACAGGTTTCACTTAGGTCTTTTTTCCACTAGGGAGATTCATACTGGGTTGTGTGTCCCACAGTAAGGGCATACTGGGTTAGGTTAACTCACAGAGTATGAGTTTTGAATGCAGATTGGTGACCCTACATAAACCAGCTGAATTTGCACCAGCATAGAATGTAGTGAAAATAAGGTCTTAGGAACAGTAAAAAGAACATGATGAATCAGTTTTCCTTCAGAAGCTGCAAGCTCTTCTGAAAGCAAAATCTTCTTGTTAACTTTAAGGGTCTCTTCATTTCTGTCTTGGAACTGTCTCAGTGTTTCTTTGCAGGGGAAAAGCCAGCTATGGATTTCTCTACTTTATATTCATTATTACAACCAAATAATTCATATGCAATTGCGCAATACAAATCCCTGTCTATTCTGTCTGTAAAATTTACAAAAAATTAATCATGGGCAAACAGGAGAGTTTGACTTTCAAAACCCAAACTTCAGACTGACCAAGCCTTGAAACAGTTAAATATAAAGCCTCAGAAGTTTAAATGTCCTAATTTCAATGCAAGAAGCAGGAAGATTGCATTGGAGAAACAGTAAGATTTGAATTTACTGAGGGTTGAAAATTTTCTATACAATGAGGAAAGTGCTTACAGACTGCCCCCGCTCTAGGAACAAAATAATTCTTTAAGTTCTTGTGCAAATGTAGCACATACAGCTTGTCATAGAAGTGGCACATTCCTGAAATACAAGCAAAATGCTAATGAAAAAAACCCCCAACAAAATAAATATTATTTTTATAGACCTTAACCTCCCATTAGTTTGTTGGTGTATCTGTTCCTGGAATTCATTTTCTTGTAATTTGGATATAGATTTTTCCCATGGTAGTTTATTTTACTTACTCAGACTGATAAATACTAGGGAGCAGATGTTCCTGCAAAATGCTCTTAGCCTATGGTTAAACAGCATGTAGCTTCTTTTATTATTTTTTTTTTTTAAACTACATGGGTCATATTCTGGCCTTAGTATTTGGCATGTATGTCCACTCATAAAGTTGTAGCCAAGAACAACTTTTATATTCCTCTCCTCTTTCCTCCACCCTTAAAAATGCAGTAATTAATTCACAAAGATGACATCTGAATCTGAAATTCAAGAGTTAGCAGCAACATACAGATTTTTTCTATATATATAAAGAAAGATTAAAATTATTAGAACTTGATTGACTTTCTAATAGTTTGAGATGGTTCCTGGGCTTCCAGTAAGATTCGAAGTTGACTGAGCTAGCTAAAGTTTGGAAGTTTCACTGGAATTCTTCAACTCACCGGAGTCTTCTGTTTCTTGGACAGGATGTATGTCAGACTCTTGATATACGTTTGACAATCTGGAGTCTCACAGGAAGATTCAGGAGCAGTCCTGTGCAATGGCAAGAAAGAAACTTTTCAAAATACACAGAATTAACTAAATATACAATGCAGCTTGAGAGCCTGGCTCATGTGTACTTAAGGCAAGCAGTGAATTATGAAGTGCCTGATGGAAGAAAATATCCAATAGGCTAATGTACAATGTACAGGGAGGGACTGATGAACTGGCAAACCATGGAACAAATATAACCAGGAACTGTCTTTCCTGGCCTAGAAACTGCAGTGTATAGGTGAAAGGCCTTTTAAGAAGTAAACATACAGTTGCACGTGTATTTTAGGGAAAATGAGGGTGGCCATGATATGGTAAAGCAACCCAGAGACCTCAGTGAATACGCCAGTGCTGCACTGGCACAGCATGACCACGCGCCCAGCTTGCTACCCCAGCGCTGGCTTCAGCTGCCAGCCCGGTTTCGTGCTCGGGTGGCAGGTAGCTGTTACCCCGCAAGCAGCTCTAACGCTCCCACCTGCCAGGGCAGGTGTGCACAGGGCGAGCTGCACTAGCCTTCAGGAGCCCAGCACAGCGCTGGGGTGGGAGATCATATCTGGTGGGCTGCTGGATCTCCCACCTGAGTGTGCACAATGGCAGCCTCAAGTTGCAGCTCTGTGAAACACGGTAAGAGCTCAGCACTGCTGAAAGGGGAGGTCCTGCTTCTCCCCCACCACAACAGGCTCCTGATGCCCTAGGTAGTGCTAGCTCTACAGCTTGCTGGACAACTCTCTGAGCTGTTCTAGTTTGCTAAACCAAGGGAAAACCTGCAGTTAGCTGGTTTGGGCTGACTAAAAACATAACATGGAAGTTCACCCCTCAGTGCGGGGGGCGATTCTGCAGCTGCCAGTGAGGATGGAGACAGAAACCCCAAGCAGCTTGCCCAAGGAACCGCACCTTTGGGTGAGGTTCCCTGAGACATTGTGAGCTGATCTAGCAGCTTACAGCTCTTGAAAAGCCATACCATCTCCTCTGAGTCATCTCCTCCTGCTGTTTGCCTTGTGCTGCTGCCACTGCTCATCAGACCTCTTCATAAACTTCATTAAAAAGAGTTATCACCTCAGCAGAAAACTAACCCAGGGTCATCTTTTAATTTTGCTTAGCGATCAGCACAATGACATAGCCAAGAGAAGATTGTACATGGCACAACATGCTTTCATTGCACAGTCCCACCAGCACGAGGAAGCAAGCCATGGAAGCTTGTGCTGTGTGCCTGGCTACAGGGAGGTATGGAAAAGCAGTGGCAACTGGGAGCCATGCCTGCAAAGACCAAACTCGGCTAGCCAGGGACACTCAGAACCAAAGAGCAGGACAAATACGGAGTAGCCTACGGTCAGAATTGCAGAGTGTTTTGAAAGTCTCCAATATATAACAGACCATTCAACATATAGTAACTCATGTTTTAGAATCTGAAGGGCACTTTTCATGCACTTAAAATAAGGTTCCTAGCTATCCAGAAATGCATCTTCTTATCTGCAGCTAAACTTGCAACCAGTTTGATACTCAGAGTACTGCTTCCATAAGAACTGATTGCACTTACCACCCAAGAGCAGATGTCCCTTCTTTTCTTGCAGGATAGGATCTTAAGATAATGGCAATTTTTACAGTCAAATCAGTCTGCTAGGCTGTCAGTACACTACCCACCACAACACCTTACAAGAGCAGGGTCTTGTAAGGGACCTCAAGATCCCTTGTTTGGAAACTGAAAGGTCCCTGTTCCCAGGTAACCACATTAAGTGAAAAAAAGAAGTGCCTGGAACTTCTCCCATGAGCAAAAATGACTGCTACTTGGACGGGGCTACAGGCAGCCTGCACTTGGAACGAATGGATTTTTTCAGCGTTGTAAAAGCTAGTAAAATTGAAGGAAGAAAAACTTCCTTGTTTGATGAAAGGTACTTCCCAGGAGTGCAAAACATACACCTTCAATATAATCAAAGTTGCTTTTACTATGTAGAAACTTTCTTGAATGGATATCTGCATTGCTGTCCATGTTGGAGCTCTCAAGCAGAAAAGAGAGTGATAGCACACTTTTAGACTACCTGCATCATATAACTCTGAGATCTGAAAGTAAAAACCTATCTGTGGGTATAAATTAGGCCTTCACTGTGCTGGCAGGAGCCTCAAGACATACAGAGAAAAGTAGGCTTGGCCACAAATTTCCTTCTGAGGCAGCCTAGGTAGATGTCAGGGCCTCCAACAGGCCTTAATTACCCTGACCAGCCCCAGGTGAGACCCTCACCCACACACCCTCTTGCCAGTTGGTCCAGGAGCTCCATTTAAGCTCAGGCCTGGGCCTTTACACCCTGCCTGAGCTACTTTGTAGTTCTGCCTTCAGCCCCCTCTCTGGGACGTGCCTTGGACCTGCACTGCAGCCCTGTTGCCAGGCCTTGCTCAGGCCCTGATTCATCACTTGGTTTCCTCCAGGACTAGAAGCAAGTGCTGCGGGGGAGGCGTCCCCTGTGCTGGTGTCACCTTCGGCAGCCATTCCGCCCTCCCTTGGGGAGCAGCCCTGTGTCTCAGAAGGCCAGAAGTACAGAGACCCACGTGCTAGAAGATGCCATCCCCTTCCAGGGAAGGAAAAGAAAGGTGACCACTCTGCTTTTTATAACTAGTCTGAACTATTCAGACTAAGTAGAACAAGGTGTTGGTGGTAGAGGCAAAGTAAATACTCTAAGTAAATTCCTTTGAGAAAGGAATAGCAGGGAAAACAGCTAGTAAGGAGAGGCACTGCTTTCCGAACGATAAACTAACTCTGGCTAACTGTAACCAGTAACAGTGGCAAAGTAAACGCTCCGAGAGTCACTTGAGCGCGGCGCTCGCCCCAAGCGCGGTTCTCGGAGACCGTCCCGCGCCGCTTGCTCAGCCCTCTCCGGGCCGCGGGCTGCGGCAGGGCCGGGGAAGCCCTGCAGGAAGGGCTCGGCTTCCCCCGGCCCGGTGCCGCCCAGCCCGGCCCCCCTCCGCCCGGCGGAGCGCGGCGCGCCGCCATGGCCCGCGCTGTGTACGCCCGTCGCCATGGAGACGCTTCCCCTCAGGACCCCGCTCCCGCGTGCCGCCGTAGCTGTCCCCGCGGCGCCTGACACGCCGGTGCCTCTCGCCAGCTGCGCTGGCGCCGCCGCGGCCCAGCCCCGGCGCCGTAGGAGGGGGACTCCGCGGAGCGGCAGCGTCCGGACCGAGGCCTCCAGCACGGCGCTGCCCGTTGCCCCGACGGGTCGGCGGAAGCCGGCCCTTGCGCGGCGGCGGACGTTGGGCGGCCCCTCTGCACGGCGCTGCCGCGGAGCACGCTGGGAATGCGAGTCCCAACGGCCGCGGCGTTCGCCGGGCCCGGGCGGGGAGCGGACGCGTTTCCCGGCGCGCAAGGCGCGGGGGGAGGGGCGGGGCGCCGGGCGCGGGGCCTGCTGGGAGTTGCAGTCCCGGACGGGGCGCGGAGCGGGCGAGAGGGCGCGACGCGGACTCCGCTTCCCTTCGGGCAGCGCGGCGCCATTGTGGCCACGCTCGCAGCCCATTGGCTGGCGGCAGGAGCCGGGCCTCGCTCCCCGCCCGGTGACACAAAGCGAATCCAAGATGGCGGATGCGGGCGCGGGGAGCCTGCACGGGGGGGACGCGGCGCCGCTGTGCCCTCCCGAGGAGCAGGAGCTGAGTCAGCGCCTCCGCCGCCTCTACCCCGCCGTCAACCAGGAGGAGACGCCGCTGCCGCGGTCCTGGAGCCCCAAGGACAAGTACAACTACATCGGCCTCTCGCAGGGCAACCTCCGCGTCCACTACAAAGGTGCCGGGCTGGGGGCGGCGGCGCCGGGTTCGGCCTCGGCGCGGGGCGGCTCCGGCGCGGCCCTTGGCGCGGCCGCTCCTCGGGGCTGGCCGGGCGGCGGGCTGGGCCGGCGGTCCGGGTCTCCGCTGGAGCGCGGCGGCGGCCGTGGCAGCGCCGGGGGAAGGGGCGGCCCGGCCGGGGAGCCGCGCCGGAGTGGGCCGTGCACCTGGTCCTGGGGGTCCTGGCCGGCCCTCGGCCCGGCGCGGCGCTTTCCGGGGCTGGGGGCACGGAGTCGACGGCCCTTTCCCTTGCGGCGTGTGCTGCCTTATAGAACGGTTTGCAGTGTCACCGGCCCGGCCGTGCGGCCAGCGCCTCCATTTACTCCATCACTCTCCTTAGAACCTGGCCGAGGGGCGGGTGGCATCGGCGCGCTGTGCAGCCAGGGCTTTGGCTCCTTGGGTTTACACAAAATAGATGCTCGAAGACCTCTAGGACTTGGGGGAATCACACTGATGTTTTTCTTGTTCGCTCTTGGAGGCCGTTCTCCCAACCCACCCATTGGAGAACTGATTATTCCTTTTCCTGCCCGGTTAGTAAACACTGATGTCATTCCCCTCTTGTGTAATCATTTTCGTCTTTCTTCTGTTTGTGTATGTTGGTCTTCAAGTTATGTATGTGGGGAGGGGGAGAGGTAGTACGGTGAGCCTTTCTCAGTAACTTCCCGGTGAAAACAAAGGAAAAAATACAGTGTTAATAGCGTAGGGGTTGTTCATGGTGGCAGTGCAGGATCGTATATCCCAGTTCTCTGAAAAGCGTGCTTTAAATTGTTGGATATGTGTAAGAAACAGATCCCCACTGCGTTCAGATAGTGGTGTTGTAGATCAAAATGTGGGAGAGTTCAAATCCCATCAGTACTTACCTTTCCGTTCTTTCTTAGGTCACGGTAAGAATCACAAAGATGCTGCCTCGGTCAGGGCTACACACCCTATACCTGCAGCCTGTGGCATTTATTACTTTGAAGTGAAGATCGTCAGTAAAGGTAGAGATGGGTAAGTGCCTTATTCCAGTTCAGTGGTTGGGGGTGTGTATTTAGCAGTTCTGCTGTACTCTGACCTCCTTTCTAGAAGGGTTAGAGGTCCCGTGGCTGCTGGGTGTAACAGGCAGGTGCATCATGGGGAGGTTATATTCTCTTGGTTAATAGATGTAAATGTGGTAGAATGCAGTGGAAGCAGAAGCACTTGCACAGCTGCTTTCTGTGCTGTTTGGTATGGGCAGTTTTAAAAATTCAGGAAACTTCGGGTCTCTGGTGCAATTTGAATTGAAATGATTTTTCCTTTTTGCTAGCTAGGTCTGGTTGCTTGGATTTCTGGAATTATGATGCCTCAGAAGTGGAGTGAAATATAAGGGAGGAACCCTGAACTTAATTTTGGACTGTTAGGTGTTTGCATGGTGAGGAGCAGTCATGGTAGTACTAGAGCGCTGGAAGAAGAACTTCTGAAACTTTTTTTTTTTTTAGAAACCCCATATGCACGATCAAGGACAAGAAAATATAAGCTGGAATCTGTGCTACTTCTGTCATCTCTAGGCCCTGAACTTGGACTCAAGTCATTATCTCAGGATAGATTGCACCACAGAGTATCATGACTGATAACTGTGGAAACTCGGGAGGCTGTGCTGGAACTGGAATGCTAAATACAAGAGCGTTTTTCCTGACCCAGTCGTGGGTTTTGTGGTAATATTTAATATTCTAGGCTGTTGTTGAGACTGTGTTTGCCCTATCGGTCTATACTGCTTTGAACAGTAGCAAGTGGAAGAACTGCAAAAGCAGCAGATCCTATCGGTGGCATTAGAAGCAGCCATCCCTTACTAGGCAGCATCTCAGTGAACTGAACTGGCAATGGGTTTTGGATCTCATCCAGTCCTGCGGTCACTGTATTGGGCAGTATTTTGATGCAAGATGTAACGGAACCAGGAATTACGTGGAGTTCCTTAAAGCAATATTCAGGATCTTGGGAAGTGTGGGAGAGGAACAAAGGGGGCATTTCTGCCAAGGTCTGAGTTTCTACTGCTAGCGTGGATGTAATTTTTAATCATTGTAAAGGTATCAGCATGCTGTGTGTGTGTTTGGCATTTTTTGTTGCTAAAGGGTGAATATCGTGGGTATAACTATCCAGAAGGGAAGGCCACACAGGAGAAGGTATTGAGTGTGATTAATTAATCCAGTCCTTCAAGAGTAACATTTGAACTTTGTCAGGCTTAGTGGTTGTAGGGAAGGGCAGCAACCGTTCCTACTAAAAACCAAACGGAAGTCAATAACTTCTTACCATTTGAATTTTTTTGCTGTCGTAGTTGAATTGAGAGGTGGCCTATTTGTAAAGGGACTTGCAAAGAATCTTGAATTGTGCTGCATTTAGGCCTGTAATAATTATTAGGTTATCCATGCAGAGGTGAATGCTGGGCTGAATGCTTTAGAAATGTAGGGAAAAGAGAGTCTTTATTCTTCCATTTTGCTGGCTTGGCGATTAACTGCTTGTCTGTTTCGAAACCCTGCACTTGATTAGTTTATGTAACTGCTAAAATTGAAATAATTTATAGTGAACTTTGAAACAATTTTCCAAAGAAATCACATTATGAAAGGTCACTGAACAGCACTTAATCCTTACTACGTTCTAGATCAGTCTTACAGGGAGGTAATGAAATTTGCTGCTTGTTGCCCAAGATCAGAGTTTTCTGTATTAATAGTCCATTGTTGTGATTATGGAAAACAGTAAAAACAATTACTTTCCAGGAATACTTTCAAAGATATGGAACCATGTGTGTTAACATTATAGCAGTAGGAACATGAGATGTTGATAGCTATGATCGGAAGTCAGGGCAGTGGTGAGCTTGTGAGAGCTTGTCCGATGTCCCAGCCGTTCCTCTGCCTTTTCTTCTGCTGGTAGAGAGCACTCCGATTTTTATCTTGCACACTGTGGTACTGGGGATTTGTAATTGTGAATTTATATTGTAGCTGCTGCCTGTGTGTCACTTAAGAAGGTACTCTTGTGTGTCTTAATGGTTTGAAGTCTGCCTGTTGGAGGCTCGGTATCTTTAAGTAAACTGCGGCAGAGAAGTCTCTTCCTAGGAAGCTCTGCAGTGTTTATTACGCCATGGTGGCTTCAGTTTAGAGGAATAAAAGCCCGGAAATGTAAAGAAAGGATTGGAGGGAATGAGAGGAAGTTTTGAAGTGGCAGAAGTGGCAAAGCATGTCCCTAGAAACTTGACTGGAAGCCTTTGAGCAAGGGGAGAGGAAGAGGAATCTTTCTGAGCTCATTTCTAGAATGGTACCTCAGGTGTAAAGTCTCTGATCTGTAGCTTGTTAATTTATTTATGCTGTACAGAGTAGTGAGGTAAGAACAGTGTGATGGTATTCACTGTGTCTCTCTTGCTGGAGTTTGTGATAGCTTTTCATGTTTAGGTTTAAAATGCAAGCGATTTGGCTTTTGAAACAAAACCAAAAAAATACTTTTGGTGGAACAAATATCGGGGAAGGCGTTTTGAGGAGTTCTGATTGATTTTGTTCAAATGTATCATCTTTCTGTGCTAGTAATTGTTAGTTGAGCACTCTGCACTCTGGTTAGATGCTGGCAGTTGCTAATAAGCAACAGAAACAAAGGTTTCTGGTAGAAATGGGATAGAAGCTCCCAGTGGTTTTTGCTGGAGATGGAAGAATCCTGAAGCTCACATGATAGCATTTTACAGCCTGTCAAGTGTATGTTGCCTGTATATGATATGCTGTGATAAGAGGGTTCTTGAGCTGGCATCAGACTGTGCCACTTCTGGATTGGTGGTGTCATGGTGGTGGAGACACCTGAGCTATGGAGACAAATGAGGTACTAGTACCACCTTTTTGACTTCTCCATTCTGATAATTTCATGGGGCTAAGGTGATTATGTATGCTGTGGTTCTGTCCTTTGTTTCCTCCCAGCACATTGTATCCTAGCAGTAAAAACACACACTCTCACCTCCCCCACTTTTTCAGGCAGTTACTTTGCTGCTCGGTTTTGCAAACCCCAGTGCAAGGAAAGAGGGAGGGACTGCAGCAGCTCAGACACAAGGTGCTTTAGACTGCCACGGCACTAGGCCTGTAGCTGGCAGAAAACTTCCTTTTTTGCAGTGTCTTTCTCCCCTGCCCTTTAATACACCTGCTCCATAAAGGTGCTTTGGTTCAAGAGATGACTGATGAAAATGCTGTCTTTACCATCACTAGACTTTTCTGCCTCGGCATTGGTAGAGTCTAGCTTGGTTTCCTGGCAGATACTTCAAAGCAATTACAGCGTGCAAAAAGCCCACTTGGTGCACTCAGCTTTCATTAGCTTTGGATCTTCCACTGTTTGTGCATTTGAGATACAACCACAATCCTTTGAGTTAAAGATGATAGAGACTTTACTTTTAGCTGAATGGTGGTCATTTCTCATCCTGGTAATTTTAGTCTTTATTGATGAGGTCATGTTTATTTACTGGGTGTGGTTTTTGTGGAGATTTTGGGTGGTTTTGTGTTTTGTTTTGATGTTTGGTGGGTTTTTTTTCTGGGGGAGGGGAGGCTGCCAGGCTACCATTGAAAACTTGTTTTGACAGGGAGGCTAGGTAACATGTAACAGATCTATCTACTGACAGATCTGATTTGCTGTCTGTACTACTTTTTGCTTGGGAAGATGGTTCTTATCCTCAGAGAGTAAGAGGAGAACTCTGCTCTGCCTCGGTCCCTAATTGCAGCTCTCTTCTCACCTCCTTGTCTGTGCTGAACATGCAGGGAGTGGTTCCACAACACTTTCAGATGATAAAAGTCAAGACTGGGATTCTGCCTTTCCATTTATCCTATATTTCTGTGCCTTCCCTCATGCTGACAGTCTGCTGCCTGGCCCTATGGTGAGCTGGTTCAAGGAGATAACTGTTTGAAAGCTGGCCACATCAGAATAATTATGATGATTTAATCTATTGACATCATTGTCGGAAATTGCTGCTTTGCCTTTTTTTTTTTTTTTTAATTAAATTGAGAACTGTTTGGGGTTCTGCTCACTGACATGGGTTGAAGGCAAGTCAGTAAAGGGAAGGGGCTGAGCTGGGAGAAGGAAAGGTGGGATTGCCACAATCCTCATTTAGTTCCATTCAAAGTGTTGTTGAATAGTTTTGTCTTAAGACTTACTGGGTATTTAATTCCTGAGCCATTGTGTGCATGTCTCCTGAGTGTTGTCAAGTGGAATGAGAGGACAAGAGGCAGTGGGTCACAAGTTGTGGCGAGGGAAATGCCAGCTGGATATAAAGAATTTTGCTTGTGAAAATGGTTAAGCACCAGAACAGTCTGCACGGAGCGTCTGTGGGCATCTGCATTTTCAAACATAGGCTGCCTGATAAAACTGTAAGAGTTGCTTATCCTTTGGGCAGGAGGATGAAGAAGGAAGGTCCCTTCCACTCCAAACCCCTCCATGGTTCTGTGGATGGCTGACTTCCAGCATTCCTCAGATGAGCAGACTCACAGATATGTACGTGACTCTTCCTGAGCTGCCACAAATAACTCATGCTTTTATCACAGTGGTGTTTATAACAGTTCAACCTTAACTATATTGGAGGCACTGAACTTTTATTCTCTCTCCCGTAAATACATGTTTCTGTTTGCTGTTGATTTGTCAGCATCTCACAGCTTCTGTTTCCCCATTAGATGATCTCTGCTTGGTAAACAGGAACAGTGTAAGACTCATTAGGGCAAGGCAGTCAACCCACAACTTACAGGCTGTTGTGACTCAGGACAATTCATCTTTGTTGTCCTCTTTGTGCTGGGGCAAGGTGAGTTGTCTCATGGGTGGCAGCGCTTTTTCCTGACTGCCACTTCAGTTTCTTGACCTGTTTTACCTCCCGCAGCCACACAGTGGGTTGTGATGGAGTGTGACCGGGGAGGACATCCCCAAGATTGATCCTGACTGTGCACAGATTCTGATTGTAGCAAAAGTTCACCTGTCCTGTAGCCTCTTTGCCATTTCTGAGCTGCTCCTGGGAAAGACAGCCCAGTGGCCTGTGGATTGCCTTTGCAATGGCAGTTTGCTGTCAACAGAGTCTTTACTGGTAATGGTTTGGTTTTAGATAGCAGCTTACTAACCGATATTTCGGCGTGCTGGTGTTTTGCAGCAAGTCTGACCTCTCTGGCAGTGACGGAGCCCGCTGCCTGTCCATAGTGGCTCTGCGTGCTCTGTGCAAACAGCAAGTGTGGTCTGTGGGCAGAGGAGGTGCCAAGTGGCACAGCCCTCTGTGCCAGGGGAGCCAGACGGTTTCACGAGGACTTTGAGCTGTCTCGGGAAGGCTGCTGAAAGCCAGTCTAGCTTTTCTTCTTGCCATGATTTTTTTTTTTTAACCCTCTTTCGTTTGTGCCAGCACTGATGACTCTGTAATGAGCTGGATCATGTTAACTTTTTGCTGGATCAGTCCCTGGTACAGTGCTTTGTGTGAGGAGTGGGGGAGAGGAGATCCAGAAAGGTAGAAGAGGGAGGGTGGGAAGACCTTTGCAACAGAGTGTGTTGGTATGCCTCTTCCAGCACTGTTCTGTAGTTGCTTTGAGATGTGCTGCTGGTTGTCCAGAGGTGTCGGTCAATGCTGGCTTGGGTTGTGGGCATTTTTCTGCGAGAGGGGGGAAAGTACTTTGAGGATAGTTACCAAAGAGCTGATCGAGCTTAGTCCATACCGTAGTTTTACTTAAAGTCTTCCTTTAGCACACAAGTGCACCACATCCCAGACTTAAAAATAGCTTGGTTTCTTTCTGACTGAAAAAGAAAAATAAAGGTCACATGCCTTGGTTGTTTAGCAGTCTTTACATTTGTAACAAGTAATCTGCCCCTCTCTTCCTTGCTTACGTTTTTCCTTGCCAGCTTTCCATTTGTCTTCAGCATATGGCGAGCGTGATTGTTCTTTGAAAGGCTTTTTGCTTGTGTACTCTAATGTTTTCCAGATGCTGATAGAAGGACTATCCATGAAGCTCTGCTGTCAGTGGCTTTAATGGCACAGTTGTTCTGTGGACCCAACAGCTGGTTATACTGCAGACACCTTATAATGTCATGTGTGTCTGGATGTGGCTTTTAGGGAAGGCTAAGGGATATTCTGTGGGAACTGAGGATTTCTAGTGTCTGCATGTGCTGTGTGATCCCTTATTTGTATCTGATAAGCCTGTAAATAATTGATTCCCTCCCCCTTTTGATTTTTTTCCATCCTGGTTTCCAAGAATCCAAAACCAACACAGAGAAGGGGATTGTTACTCAGTTTGCAGGTATGTCTGCTTACTTGAATTTGTGCTGTTCCGCAGACGTTCATTTAAACAAACCAACACATAAATAACCCCCCCAAGTAGGTTCAGTAAACAGTTCTCACCTTGTTCCCATCTGCAGACAGCCTTGCCCAAGCCAGTCTTGCTTGCTCAGCCACTGACTGCCCGCCCTTCAGTGCTCTGAAGTGTACAGACACTCATTTTCTGTGGAGGTTTTGCATCAATTGATGGCATCTCATATTAGTTATTTTTTGTCGTTGTTCTGCTAAACCCTTGCAAAGCCAAGAGCAACTTTTTCGATTTAAAGCAAGTTTTGAGATGTGAATATGTGATTTTGAAGTTGATAACTGTTTTTTTAATTGCCACTTAAAAAAAAAGTTCAATTAAGTGGAAAGTGAAACTCGGTGCTTTATAGCAGTGTCATGGGTCCATCCATTGTAATGGCAGAATATCAGTTTCTCATTAATCTGTGAAATTAGGAAACAAAATTGAAGTAGTGATGGAGATGTGTGACTTGTGAAGTGTGCATTTAGGTATATCTGAAGTCTGAGATCTAGATATCAGGCTGTAATAATGTCTGTCTGTATGTTCATTTTTCTTTTTTCTGTTTTTTGTCTACTTGGAGTTGTGAGATTTTTACACAGTAAAGAAGAAAAATTTTGGGGAAAGGTGGCTTCTGGTTTTGTGTTTTCCCGCCCCCCTCCCCCTGCTATTTCTGAATGTCTGCTATAGAAAAGGTAGTAATATGGCAAAAGTGAACTCTAGCGAAATCAACTGAACATCCTTAGATTATGTGCTAAACGTTGTTATGCTTCAGTTCTTCAGAATATGTTTGCAGTTAATAAGTCAAATCGTAGAATAATGGGAACTGATTATTTAAATGTTCTAGGCGTATAGATCTAAGCAATTATCTGTTTCATAATTAAATTGCACAAGTTGCATAACTTCTACAGAGAGGGGAACTTTTTTCCTTGTGAAGCTCTGGGATGATGAACAGCTAAAGAATTTATCATCTGCTGTGAAGCTTGACTCTCTTCAGCTGCACCACTGACCCTGTAAAGCTGAGTTGCATTAACTGTGTTCTATTGATGGCACTGCCAGATTCGTTTTCTTAATTGCTTTTCTAGGAATGGGATTTACATTGTTTGTACCTGTGGTACAGGACTGGATCTCTGTTCACATGCTATGGTTTCAATCCTAGAGATGTGATCTTCCTTCTTGTTTAGAAGTTCTTGATATTGATGCGTTCCACATCTAGCCTTTGTTCCTTGTTGGGGAGGTGGCAGCATGTAAAAATGTGTGAATTCAGTGTGTGTTGCTTTCCCGGTGCTCACTCTTAACTCTGGCCGTCGCTGTTTTAAAGAGAAAGTATTCTTGTTTCATAAATACATGTATTAAAACTTTGTGTTTATTTTTTCTGTAATGTTTTCCACATAATTAAAAGAAATAGATCTTGCATAAATATTGCAGTTATTTCTTTCTGTAATTTTATGAAAACTTGTGTTCTCAGGAAAAATCATCTTTTCATAAGGATTGTTACCATCCATTTCCTGCTCAAAGTCTAAACCAGAGCAAAAGAGCCTATAAGGATGGGACAGTACCTCTTAACAAAACCAGCTACCTGGCAGCAGAGTGTGTTTTTTCTGGTTTGGGTATTGCATTTATATTTTTCCCTGGGTTTTAGTGTAGAAAACAGGAACTCATGCTGCTGTTTGGAGCTGACTGTCTGGCACGATGGACTGAAATGCAAAATTAGTCTTCGTTGTGAAACTTGCAGTCTTTGTATAACTTACCCTTTTTTGGATGCCTTTGTGAGATATTAGCAGTACCTCCAGTGTCTGTAGTGTTTTCTAGGCTTTGTTCACACCAGGAAAAATGGCCTGTTGCTTTGACTGCCAGTCTAACCATCTTAAGTCCATTCAGTCATGGAAACCTGTTTTAACTTTCCCCGTCTGTTGGATAAAATTTTTCAGCAACTCTGAACAGTGCATTTGGAAGTGAGGTTTGTTAATCACCAGGACAAACTGAAGTTCTACTTACTCAGTTGGCTGTAACCAGAATAAATAATCAGAGAATTAATGTCAGTAATGCTTTATGCTGTTCCCAGGGTGAATGCACCATTTGCCACCAACACAGTTTATGTGAACTTTGTTAAATACCAGCAGACTTAGAGAACAAGTCAGCTGTCAAGAGTGAAAAGTATGAAGTTGTAAAACTAAGTTGGTGGGACACCTTAGCTTCAGCTACAGGTGTTTTCGACCACAGTATGTTGCAGGATTTGGATGTGATGGTACTTAGGGTGACAGATAGAGAAGTTGGTTATTCTGGCCTGATCCTAGTGGTGACTTTAGCCTGGAGAGGCTTGTGTTTCGACTTTTCTTTCTTAAATGGTGCTCAAGTCAAGTCTTCTTCTCTGATCTGTATTTGTGGTCTTTCAGTATTCCTACATATGTTGCCAATCTACATCATCAGTCTTGTCCCTTCCTGAAGACAACACAGAAAAGGGACAGATTTGACCCTTCCTACAGCTGACAGATACATTGAACGTGATCCTAAAATTGGAAGGGAGCTGGGAATCTGATACCTTGGTCTAGCAAAAATAGTTTTTTATTCTTCATTTGTAGTTTTGTCAGTATACTACACTCATAAATTGACCGAGAAGATGTTGTATTACCAGGTTGCTGCCTCTTAATTTTGTTCTGCTCAGTCACCTTCTCTTCCACGCTCTTTGGCTTCTAGAGCTTCTCTGCCTTTCTAAGGGCTGATGTGCAGTGGGCTCCTCCATGCCTCAGGATACTTGTAGTTGTTTTTAATGAGCTCTTAAGAATTTTGTTTTCTTGCCTTTTATCTACCTTTTTTCAGCCTTGTGTTATTTGTCTCTACTAGCCTCTGCTTGGGGAATTGGGATTCTTTTTGGAGTCTGTCAGTGCTATTTCTGAAGCACCGTTACAGAACAGTGCAATATCCACAAATAAAACCAGAACTGCTTCCACTTCAGAGATTTATTATATTTCATTATGAAGTGGTACTAAAATATTTGTTGTTAGACTGAGGAGTCAGAGACAGTTGGAATCCAGTATTTTATGTACCATAGGTAATTTTTTTAAGAAGATGTAACTTGTTTTTTCACTGCTTTAAAATAACGTGCCCCTTCCCCCACCATAACTGTGACAATGTGGTTTCAGGTGGTGAACTGATATGGATTATCATTTCTTGCCACTCTTTAAACCTGGCACAAAGTCAAGGCCCACCTCAGACAACAAGAACGATAGTTCAGAGCTTTGCGCAAGAGGCTATGGAAGCCTCTAAAATGCAACCAGTGCGATGGGGTGTATTATTACTCTCTGAATAATTTAGCTTGAATATTTTAGACTTGGCTGTGTGTGTTGAAAGAGTGGTGTGCATGATATCTGGGAGGACAGGATTCCCACCAGATAGGAGTGGTTATTAGAAAAAAAAATTGCAGGATGCAGTAAGCCTTTGAATCACAAACTACTCTGGAAGAGAAGAGCATCCCTTGTTTAACTCGCGGCTCGGCTGGGTTCCTTGGTCTTGGCCCAGCCACGTAATAAAATGCCAGTCCCAGGAATTTCTACTGCACGTTGGTGATATTGTTAGCTTGCTAACTGAGCAAGGAACAACTGCTTTACAGGAAGTCATGGCCCACAAAACAGGTTATTTAATGTCTCTGGGTTTAACTCTTCATGTTTGGGCCTCGGTGTATCGGCACACGTAGCAGCCCGGCCTTACAGCATGCTTTACGGTGTCAGCGTGTCACTGGCATGGTAAAGAAGAATTCTAGGTTTGTGACCATTAGATAGCCAACCAGTGCTAAACTAATGTATTTTTTTTTCCACCTTCGTTTCCCCAGCTTTAAGATGGAGTGGGTTTTGTCTGCCTTCTGTGTAAACTTCACAGGCATTTGGAAGCAAAGTGGTATGGATTGCTTCACCGTCCTGGCTAGGTACCTTTCAACAGGTTAAGAAATAAAGAGAGGAACCATAATATCTTTCTTTTCATGGCAGAGCCTTAATAAATCTGCTCTGCTAATTGTCAAAACTAGCATTTGAGATGAGCATTCTTAAGTTTCTTGGAGAAAGTCTTGTAGATGAAATATGTTTGCAGTATGCTGCCCTGGTCTAGTTAGGACCACAGACTAACTGCTTTCTCCCTTCTTCTGCCCCACCTTGGTTTTGCACGTAGCAGTGCCTCCCAAGTGCTAGGTGCTTTCCAGGCATTCAGAGAGGGATGTGCTTTGCTCATGGAATTCTTAAAACTGAGGAATATGAAGTCCAGTTACACGTGAGTTCTGCTGATGTGTTCTTCTCTGTTCTTCCCAATGAATCCTTCGTTCCTGCACTTGAAAAGCCTGATAGATCCAAGTGCTGCCATTTCAACAGTAGCTACTTGCTGTCAAAGGGCAGGTCTGTTCTTAAGTTTTTCTGCTGGGTTCATGAGGATTTTTGTGGGTTGCTTGCACAAAGTAGCTTTAGACTAGCCAAAAAACTTTTCTTACATTGACTTTTTGGCAGGCTCTGTGGGTATGTTTATTCTCAAGAAACAACTTCTGACTCAAAGAATTGCTTGTCACATGGGTGGATTCCCCTTCCGAGGACAAACTAAACGCAGCCATCAGTGTACTCCTCTACTCGTATGACTGTGTAATGCTTAGAACCGCCTTTTTAAGAGATCCCCTTATTTTAATTTAGGTTAGTCAAATATTGTCACTCCTCTGAAATAACTTCTCTTGTAGCTCTCTGAATACTTTCTGCCCAGTGACAATATACAGTGCTTCCTGGCTGAGTCAGTGCATCTGAGATCTTTTGTATCTGTAACAGATTTTAATTTAGAAGTACAGTCACCATTTTGACTCTTTCCATCTCTTTTCGAGGGAAAGCCTTTTATTGGCAGAAGAAAAAAATTGGTTTTGGAAGTTACAGATTTAAATTGCAACTTTGAAAACTTCTGCACTGCAGAATCTGCCACACAAGTTCCCTTAGGAGCGAGAAGTGAATGGTGTCCTGTTTAAATGTTGCTGTGCTGGAGTGGCATACAGGCTGGTACTTACTGCTGAAGTACTTGGGAACTGGGGGAGGGAGCTGAAAAGCTTTGTCTCTTTGAACTTAACAGCACTGTGACTGTGGTAGGATTAATATCTAGAGGGAAAAATACTGGCAATCCTGCTGGTCGTGTGTTGTGCAGAGGCGTGTGTGGAGCCAGAATCTTTTGGCACGAGGGCTTGCTATCAGGGTCCTTTGAAATTCATCTGCTGTGGCCAAGGAGAGAGCCAGTGCATGGAGAAAAGAGGCAGAGCTGCTGTTGTGGCTGGTGGTAAGTGTTGCTGATTCAGTCTATTCAAACTTTAAAAAGCAACCGGTATTGACTGAGCAGGGCTGAGGTGCTGCAGTAGAAGTCTGGAAGAATTCGGTGCTATGGTAACTGCTCAGGCTGCTGGTAAGTGGAAACAAGACTGTTCTCCTGACTGAATCACTAACATGTGTCTGCGTTTATTTTTGTCTGTCTGCTCTATTTGGAATTGATCTACTGATGCAGCATTTCTGAAGCTTCTGATTGGGGGGGGGGGGGGGGGGCAGTTCCAAGTATTCAGTGTTCACTGCTGAGAAGATTGTTCTTAGGAGGTCACTTTTGCCTAGCTTTAGTTAAGGTACATGTCTTGCATATGATAGATGATGGATTTAAATGTATTGTTACCCAACTGCCCCCCCCCCCCCCAAAAAAAAAAAAAAAAAAAAAAAATCCTGTTTGAAAGTAGGTGCTAACATTTCTGTGCACCCTCTTGTAAGAGGCTCTTTGCATCCCTGTAAAAGAGACTCCGGTTAATGGATACTCCATATGGAGTCTGTCCAGGCCTGAAATCTCCAAAACCAGGGATGATGCAGGCAGACTCTGTAGAGATTTATGTTAAATGATATTGAATGTTATAATTCATTCATTTAAAAAAACAAGCAGTAGGTTGTGCTTGATGATGCCCATAAATACCGTTTAACTAGTTCTGAATTTGTTGTATACACAAAACTGGTTTGAAGCATTTGGAAGCGAGGAAGTGAGAAGCTGTTCTGCACCAAGAAGTTCAGAAAGCAGCTGATGCTTTTAGTGGTAGTGTTGAAGGTGAATTTTTTTTCCTTTCTATTTTCAGGAGAACAGAATGTGGTTTGATGTTTTTCTTTTTTTAATCTGAGGTTTTGTAGGTCTTAAAGCTCATTTTATCCATTATTTCTGATATATTACTTGTTAGTAGATGGGAAAAGCAAAGTAGCTAGTATCTTCTAAAACAATAACCAGCAATCAAGTATGTGACAACTTGATGTTCTGGCTATAAGCTCTAGGCTGTGGAGCTGAAACCCAGTATAGTGAGAGAGTCTCATTTTATTTTAGTTTGTCTGAAAATTCTGTGTACAGTTCTACAGTCATTATGGTCTTATTTTTAAAGTTTTTATTGGGCTTTAAATGGGAGCGTAAATTGAAGAGCAAAATTTTGTGAACCAGGAAGGCTGATGGTCATGTTCACTGTTTTAATTCTTTTTAAGTGATACGTTTCCATGGTGGTGTTTGTCTACATGAAAGTGTAATCTTAAATTTAGAATTTCTGGATTTGTAGTACTTACTTTTTATAAAAAAAGAAGCCTCTAGCCCTAATTTAAAGCTGTGTTGTCTGAAAATGGAAAGATACTTGTATGCAGTTTTGCCCTTGGTTATGTGCACAGGATTTGCTGCAGCACACAAAAGAGGGAGGTTGAATCTACATAGAAAATAAAGTTAAGCAGGATAAACTGAAGTGTGAGATGACCTGTTTTATCAGAGTTCAACAATTAGGTGATTTCATATAATTTCCAACAGTTTGCTTGGTGCAGTGACCCAACAAGGGATTGGGGACAGAAGGGAAGCCATCAAAGTGCTGCAGCCATGATTCTGATGAAGCTGTGTGCCAAGGTTGCATGCAGAAGCAGTGTCAGCTTTCTCTGTTAAAATTCCAGCTAAGTGTTTTCGGGCCTGCCAGTGTCAGGACCGAGCATTCTGCTATTATTGCACCAGGCTTGGATGTGCCTTTATTGTGTGTTCAAACAGTTTGAGACCTTGAATCACAGCTCCCCTGAGGCTTGAACAGTTGGCAGAGGTGGCTCTTCTCACTGGTCTCTGAAGCAAAAGAGACCTGAAATGTTGTTCTAGCTGTGAACTGTGATCCTGACTGCTCACACAATAGTTGAAAAAAAATCAAAATAGCAAACCCCACCATGCAGCAAGGAAAACTCTGTAGCAACAGAGGGTTCTGAACTCAGTAGAAATAAGAAAATTGAAATGCTAACAAGCATGCTGTCTTATCTGCCAATGCGCTAGGAAGATGGAGAGGAAGAGCTAGAGCTCTGCCTGCAGATCAAGGGAGAAATCATCTGTACTTCTCTATTGTCCCTGGAAGGCTGTAAATGTATCCTTAAAATTTGGTTTGTTTTTAATAGACGTCTATATGTCATATGACTATGAGACTGAATTTTTAGATGCCATAAATGACTGCTTCAGAGAGGCTAGTGGGGAAACTCATGAGAAAGGATGTAACTTCTGACTCATGCTCTGAGCAGTGCAGAAAATGTTTACAAAAAATGTGTGTTTGTAAGTTGTTCTGCAGCACTGACCATAAGTAATGTGCTTCCTTTGAAGAGCACTAGAAAAAGACCCCCAAACCCAACCACTTCAGTGTTCATCAAACGCCCCCCATCACCCAACAACAACAAAGCCAGAAAACAAACCTATATAAATTGAAGAAGCTTAAGAAGAGTTAATAAAAAAGATGGAATCAAAAAGGTAAAATGCTTTCAGATGGTGTGGAGACTCTTTAAGGTATCATCATATTGGAGGATCAGAGTAATAGTGTGTGAACTGTTGGAGACACTCAAAACGACCTGGTAGTTGGCATAATTAGACAGGAGGGAGAGAGAGGATGGGGATACACCCTCCAAAAGCTGAAATTTTATTAGATGAGAAAAATGGAAAGAACAAACCTTTAGGTTTAAAAAAAATGAATAAGGTTGACCGAAATGACTTGAGAGACATCTGGCTCGAGGTCTGAAATGTTAAAAGAGTATTTTTCCCTCCCAAAACATCAGGGTTAGGAAGCAGGCTGGAGAGTCTGTAAAACCAGGAGATGGTTCAGGAGAACTTTTTATGAAGGGATCTGAGTAAGAAAGTTTAAGGCTCCCAAATACTAGATTTTGCTATTAAAGAATTGTCTAGTTCAAGTCAGAGTTAATTCAACAACAGTGTCATTTGTCAATAAAACACATGCCAGTCTTTGTTTTTAAATTAGCTGTCTCCAGTTGAAGGGTTAATACAGCAGTATTATTTATCCATAGAACACAGGAACAAATCATTGGGGTTTATCTGATACAGAGAAGTGTGTGTGTGGCTGCTTTTTTTTTTTTTTTTTAAGGGATCCAAAGGAATGAGATCCCATAGTATTTTCTCTTGAAGTCTCTTCCATCGTTGAGATCTCTGTATCAGAGCAGAACCTTCCTTGTTGCTTTTCTTCAAGTGTTCATCATGGTGACGTGCCAGGCAGCAGTCATTGTGGCATGTTTTGTGTGTGAGTTCAGGGTGGTTCTGTAGGTCAGGAACCAGTCTTTCCTGGACGTTCTGTTCTCCTTGATGACAAGGAAGAAAGCTGGCTTCAGCTGCTGCAATCGGAGCAGGGCTTAGCTTGTGGTGTATGTGTGTGCCTCAGGAAGTTCTGTCTTTTCTCAACTTGATTGATGCCTGTCTTTATGTACTGCTAGCCAAGGGTTTGCAGCCTGTCAGCAAAACTGTCCTGAAGTCAAGTTATCATTGAATAATTTAGGTTGGAAGGAGTCTCTGTAGGTTACCCAGTTCAGCTCCCCACGCAAAGCAGGGCCAACTTCAAAGTTAGAGCAGGTTCCTCAGGACAATGTGCAGCCAAGTTTTTGACCATCTCTACGAGTGGAGATGCAGTAGTATTTCTGGAGCCTTCTTCCAGTATTTGATCACCCTTACAGTTAAACTATTTTTAGTAATGTCTAGTTGGAGTCTTCTTTGTTAAATTTGTCTGTTTTCTCTCATGATTTTGGGCAAGTGTGCGAGGTGTCTGTGCCCGAAGCCCAGCTCCACCTTCCCTGTGCTCTCCCATGAGGTGGCTGTAGGCAGCAGTGAGATCCCTGCTTTGTCTTTTGTTCCTAAGACTGAACACACACATTTCCCTGAGTGTTGTCTCATACACCACGTGGTGTGAGCCTCCTAACTGTCTTTTGCTGCCCTTACTCTGGTTTGTTACTCTTCCTTTTATTGGAGATCCCCAAACCGAACACAGTACTTACAGGTGCCAGATAGAGAGGAGCAGGTCTCCTCCCTTGACCTGCTGCTGCAGGATGTGGCTGGTGGGAGTAGTTTTTCTTTGTTGCGTTGTTTAATCATGATGATGTCCCCACCCCACACTATTTCTTTCCTCCCTTCCTTTTCTTGGCTTTCCCAAATCTCCTCTTCAAGTCACAGGTATTTGTCCTGGGCCTCTAATAGGATGTCTTTACCTGATGTCTGTGTTCCTGCAAGCGTTTCTCTTACCCTTGGTCTTTTATCATTGAAACTGGTTACTGGTCTGTGAGTTAACTTCCTTTTTATACCAATATAATTTCTTTAAGATCTTCTGGTGCAGGACCTTATCAAAACCCCTCTGCATTCCAGCAATGGTAATTTGCTCCTGGTGCTCCAAAGTCTTTCCTTGTCCTTTTCGTGGCAGTTGTTGAGGCTAGGGGCCCTTGGGTAGGGGTGGTTTTGAGACTGTTTTCTATCATGATCGGGAAGGGGAAACCAGCAATTGATCTCTGTTCATAAAAAGCTTTCACTGATACATAAGATCAGGATAGTGACCAGCTGCTGTTGTCTTAGCTGGTAATTGCCACGATGCTGTCCTTCACATCTCCACTCAGGTGCGTTTCAGAGGAGTTCCTAGCCCAAAGGTGAAACAGCATCTTCTCTGGACTCCGTGCAACAAAGGTACTAGCTGTTATGGTATCCCTCCTCAGATGAAATGGGGCTTTTTTCTATTTATACTGTTACTGAGGGGTAGAGAGTCTAAGAGAATAGGCTCTGTCACCCTTGTAGTCCTCTGCAAGTTTAGGTTTTCGGATGAATGCCCCCAAAGTCTTGCCTCCTCTCTGCCCAGCTCATGTATCTTCCTGAGCAGTGCTGGTCTTTACGGTTGAGCTTTCTCCTTTAGGACATCCTGCAGACTATGCTGGGCTTAATTTTGCATGATCGCTCCCTATGCCACTCTTTCATTATATCTTGCCTGGCTACTCTGTGGCATGTGGCAGCAGAAACCTTTGGGATGTCCTTTGTTAGGCTGTATCTTGGCAGCCTCTAACCCCTCCTTGGAGGCAGCGCATGCCCAGGCAGATGCTAGCTGACCTTTGGCTGACAGCTCCCTGAGCACAGGTGGAATGATCCCAGTTTGTACTGGGCAAGCTGCTTAGGCTGTGGTAGGGAAGGTGGTGCCCTTGAGCTTAAAAGCTGGAAGGTCATGTTACCAAGATGTGAAGTGTACAAGAAAGACGAAGTTGGGCATGTTTGTGAAGATGTGGTGCTATTAAAGAGATCACAGACTGAGGTCTGAAACTTACAGATCTGTGAGGAATAAATTTCTGCATGAAGAGGAAAAAAATCAGTTATTACCATTTCTGTGCAATTTGATTGGGGTGGTGACAACAATTGAGATGGAGAAGTCAAGGGCAGGGAACAGTGGCTCCAGGAGACTTAACCCACATAGCTTGGAGACATGTAAATTTAGGGTCAGATTCTGAAATAATATTTTTAGACGTGGTTAATGTTTTATGGAGCAGGTGGTAGATGAAGCTACAGGAAGAAAACTGAACCTGTGAAAGAATAGCAGGATACTGGGTGTAGCCTGTTCAGATTTTACATTTACAGGAACAAGAGCCCCACAGTCAGTAACTGTTAATTTTAAAGTGCAGTAACCTAAAAACATGTTAGCTTTTTAAAAACAAACTGAGCAGGGTACCTGTTTCTGTGGTTGCAGGGGACATTAAGAGAATTACAGATCATGCAAATTAACAGAAATAGAACAAACAAAACGGGTACGTGCATAAATGTCGCAGTGAGGAAGAAGAGCCTTTGTGAAGGCTGGCTATGCCTTACAGTCCTGCTGAATGCAGGAGTAGATGAAGATCAGTCTGCCTGGATTTACAAAAGCTGTTTGGCAAGGTCCAGCCTCAAAAATTGAGGAAAGTAAAGGAAACGTGGGATCAAGTGAGGGATCTTGTGTGGTTGAATGACCAGTTAGACAAGTAGCTAACAGGTGGGAAGCAGGGCAGAGAAATGAATGGCCCATGTATGCGCACCCATGCCCCTTCTCTTCCCTGCAGCTGAGGATCTTGACTGGTGGATTTCTGTGGGGGTGTGTGCTATACCTCTGATGTTCACTACCTGATTAATTTTACTTCCAGGTCATTTATTAGTAAGACTGTATTTTTTTGCTGATTATGTGAAGCCAACTGTAGTTGTAATATTAGGGACTGACTATGGATGACAGAATGAAAGATGCAGTTCAGGCTGGGTAGATCTAAAATGTTTCTCATGAAGGGAGAATAAACAATCCAAACTTGACATGAAAAATGGTCTCTGAACCGCCTCTTACAGTGCAGGAACAAGTTCTTTGTTTCTAGGTTTCATGGAAAAATCAGCTCAGTTCTTGTCTGCAGTCAAAAGATAAATGGAATAATAGAGACCAGGAGTGAGAGGAATAGAAACCAAAATGGAGAACATCATTATTTTCTGTAATAATCACCGTGTGTTTGTGTTGTGAATAATGCTGGTGGTTCTGTTTTCCCCCTGCTTCTCAAAGAAGATACAGAACTGGAAGTGTAGTAAGAGTGTTGAGAAGTATAGATGAACTTCCATAAGAGGAACAGCTGAGTAGAGCACTCTGAGAAGAGACTGTTGGGGAGTGGGGTATGAATGAGGACTTGAAAATCCTTGAGAAAGCCAACAGAGAAATTCTGTTCTTCTACCTTACAATTCAAAAAATGCAAGTATCAAGCAAAACTAGCTTGGGCAGTGATCAGATGGTGGAGCTGCAGGATGTTGCCTTTTCAGAGAGCTTGCAAAGGTTCAGAAAGTGATCAGATTATTGCAGGAAAATCTGGTGAGGTGTGAAGTACAGGAATACCACCTTTTCCTTAGGAAATTGTGTAAAATACATGTTGGGCAATGGAAGAATGTTCTTGGAAAGGACAACTGTTTGCTCTGTCCTTGCATCCACTACCAGCTGTTCTCGGAGACTTAGGCTAGACAGACATTTGTTCTCCTATACTATGCCTGCATTTTTTTACTCTCTTGTTAATCACCTATATAAATTTTTTCTGATAGATGAAAACAAAACACCAGAAATGTAGTTGCTGATCATTTTTCTAGTCCTTTTCCTACCAATTAAGAGCTGAAGAGTAGTTGTATATCAGAAAGCTGTCAGTCACTAAAACAGACTGACATTTTATCTTAGATTCAAGAAAAGACTAAAAAAAGTAATAGAAATTCAGTAGCGATTTCAGCATACTTACCTTAAATGATTTATGGGTTGGGGTTTCTTTTACCACGATGTTTCTGCTGCAGGAAATCTTGTGGCTTGGCCATTCTGTGCTTGACTGATATTTTATTTGTTTTTTTTGAAGGTACATGGGAATAGGACTTTCTGCTCAAGGGGTCAACATGAACAGGCTTCCTGGTAAGTCACTGTTAAGGTTTGATTTGGCTTACAGTCTGTTAAATGTTCATTTGAAATAAAGGTTTTCATTTATATAGACGAGTCAGTGAATGTGTGTTTCTATTAATAAAATGTCATGACTGTAAGTGTCTTACATCTGGAAGTTTCGAACAATTGTTGACCTAAGCTGTGTTACTAGTATTGTTAATGTACCCATGATGATTTTAGCAGATAATAGAAATTAATGTTAAACTAATGAGTAATGGGTAAGATCATGAGCTTTCAGACATGCAACCTCTTCTTTGCATCTGAAAAATAAGTAGCAAAATAATTTGACATTTGATCTGTATGTCCCACTTGACTAATTTACATGAAAGAATCTGAAAATGTTGCTCGTCATAATTTCTCCTCTTTTCTTTCCCTCTTCCCACCAAAAAACTAGAAAAATGTGATGAATAGTATTTCCAATTACTATTGTTGCTTCCGTTGTTTGAAATGTCTTAGGTTAGCTATCTAAGTTAGTTAAGTAGCTTCTTTTAAAAAATAAATAATTTGTAATCTTTCTTTAACGATATCCAATTGTTAGGTAAAATTGTAAGTTCTAGATTTGGATCAACATCGTGACTTCTGTAGCAGGAATTCTTTCAGCTGGGTTTGAAACTAGAAGTTGACTGTGCTGAGTAGAAAGTGAATGTTCTTTGAGTGCCAGACTGAATGACAGCTAGTTCCCAGTGGTGGGGGCTTTTTTGGTCTCAAGTGTGATTTAATTCTGGTGGAATTGTTTTAAAGCTGAAGTGTGTGTTCAACCCTTATTATGCATCTTGGTATCTCCAAAGGAGAATGTTTTTTGAATGTCCTAACAAAAGGAAGAGCTTCCATAGGGTTTGCAGGAAGAGCTTCCATAGGGTTTGCACTAAGACCTTTGTGAATTCACTTCTTGGTGAGGATTTTGCTTTTGTCTTCACTGGTAACTTGTATATTCAGAGAGTGGAACGTGTTTGGGTTTTTTCCTTATAACGTCCAATTGAAAATGTTGTGGCAAATGTTGGAGCAAAATCCCAGACTGTGCTGTGAGCAAAACGTGTGATTCTCGAGCTCTGTTACCCATTGCTGAAATGTATATTTCTATACCTATGTCTCTGAAATTCTGTGAAGACTACAGATGGAGTCTCAGCAAGAGGATGAAAACGAGACTAAGACAGCCAGGGTCCTTGGATGATTTCAGAAAATAGCCATCTTTCTGGTGCCCATTGTTTTAATTGTAAATCTGCTGCTAAATTTTGTAATGGAACAGCTGCATGGAGACCTTGGAATTCATGAGGGAGCATCTGGGACCTTTTACATTGTTAAAGAAGAAATTTGGAATTGTAGGCTAATTGCGTTAGTCAATTAGTTCCATTAAAATTTCACCAGTGAAACAGTAAGCATTGTTGTTTCGGTGACGAATGACGGTGCAGCATGTGGCCCATTCATAAATCGCAGCTGCGGTTAACAGTTGCAGGCAGACTTTCCTTTTCCAGGTACCACTTAGACCGTGTTTGATCACCCTTGAGCCTTGGCTACTGTCAGAGGGAAGCCCTAAGACCTGTTGGTCTGACTGGGGCGCAGCCTTCCTTGCATCTGCTTTTTCTCTGGTGATTTCAGAGGTGCCCAGGCAGCTTGTACAACTGCTAGCTTTGGAAGTATTTAGGACTGGGCTGGGCATGGTGTTGACCAACCGGATTTAATTAGGCCTCCTTTGAGCAGGTTGGACTAGGTGACTGCAGGAGGTCCCTTCTCTCCTTTGTTATTCTACACTTGTATGATAACTGGTTTGGGGAGAATAGTTTCAGTGACACCTGTGTTTTAAAGAATTTGCATCTTACTGTAAACTATATTTGTTAATAATTATGACGACTACAGCATATGCATATTGGAGGGAGAATTAAGGTCCCAGGTCTATCTGCTTGAACTAGATGAGGGAAGGAGGAAGGCAGGACGCTGCCAGTGTTCTCAAGTTGATGCTTGGTTGTGAAAAGGTGGGGAATGTGTAGCTCAAGATGATCTGGGGTCAATGAGTATCCAAGTCTCAGTCTGAAGACTCCTCTCTCTGCACTCCCTCTCCCACAGTCCTGACCCACGCGGGTTGTGTGCACGTACGAGATGAAGCGTGAGTCTAGTCCTCCGATCTTTTCCCAGGGCTAGAGTGCTTGGCTGCTTGGAAGAGGGTTTGGCTATTGAGGGAGCATGTTCTGTTCATGAAGTGGCTCTCTGGTTTGTGCCATGGAGAAATGGGTGGGATTGTCTTGTAGGCTTGGCCTGCAGTCTGCAGGTTGGATTATGCTTGATCTGGGATTCTCCTGGGATAATAATACAGATACCTAAAAACCCCCACGGCCGAATATTAATCTGACATGGTAGGTACTGAATGTTATAGGTGTGCTGTCCTGAAACCGAACAGCCAATGTAATTATTTTTTTTCTTTCTGTCCTTTGGAGACTGAAAATTACCCAAACTACTGGTGATAATTTGGCTTTAAAGCCCAAGAGCTACATGGGCAGTATTTTGTGGCCAGTTTGAATCAAAGTGCCTATATGCTATTATTTCTAGAGTGTGTGTGGCAAATGTGGAGTTCTTTTCTCTGACTGAAATAAAACATAAAGTGAACTTGAGACTTGCTTGTTTAGCAATGAATTGTACAAATTTGATCCTATGAACCTGTTGTTTGTTTGATCACATGCAGATTATGCTGCCAAGAGTGATTCTGCAGGCATAGTTAGGTACATCTCCCATCACCTGTGTAAAGAGAACTGCATGGCTCTGTATTATAGCTCAATAATTATCTTCCTGGCTTTTGGAGAGTAAGTCTGATTTTTATTTTTTTTTTAATAGTATGTTGCTCAATAACTGAAGTGAGAAACATGTATCAGGCTTAACCGTTATCAGGCCCTTCACAGCACAGAGTGAGTGAGAGCTCACCAAGAGGTGACAGACTTTGGAGTCTTGGCTTCATGTCAAAGTGTAATTTTAACTTTTTGTGACCTGAAACCCTGCCAGGTTTGTCTCCCTTTCTAAGTCACTTCTGCTTTAACAGATCCATTTTCGCTTGGTGTGCTGGTAGGGCAGTGTATGACAAGTAACGGTTTGGGAGCCTAAAGCCTGGTATGGGAGCCAAAGTTGGTGCCTTTTGTGTTCCCACTTCCAGTGGGCATCCGTGGCACCCTGTCGGCCCTAATTCAAAGAACAATCTTGCTGCTGGGTTCTGTCTCAAGCTCCTTTCCCCCCCGAGAACACTCTGGCCATATCCAGTTCCAAGTCAGGGCATTTGTGCTTTATGCCACATTTATTTTGGCTTCAGCCCAGCTTGGTGCTGGTGGGGGTAGTGCTGAGCTTTCGCTAAAGGTTGGAAGCTGGATGAAGCAACCTGAGTGTTTCCTTAAACTACCCCTGTGTTGCAAGCAGACTGCTTTTAAAAGGAGAGTGCCCTGTCCCTGTTCAGCGCAAGGCTCCTGTGGGCTGGGCTTTGAAATTCAATCAGCAGGTCTGAAATTATTGTGAGATTTTTATTGAAGTGCCAACTTTTGTGACCCTGATATCTTGATGTTTTCTTATTATTGTCTTTTAAATATTTAAAAGACATTTAGAACACTTACTAATAAACATTCTGCTCTAAAACTGGCGGCTTTTATCGAAATGCCTGCTTGCTTCTTTACCCAGATACAACTTTTTTTTTTTACATGTGCTCAGCATTTTGGTATCTGAGGATGAAATTACATGTTACAGCTGAACTGATCTAACTCCCTGTCATCAAAGGAGAGAAACCAAACCCTTCCTCCCCCCCACCTACAGCTGCACAGCCCCTCTTCTTCCCTTGTGTGAGCCCCTGGCTCTGGCACTTGTCACCTCCCTTGGCAGGCCAGCCTTCAGGCCTGGCAGGAACCTGCCTGCTTTTCTGCTGTATTGGGGTTGTGGAAGTCTGGTTGCTCCAGAACTCATGGAGCAGTGCTCTTACCTTTGCATCTGAATGTAGTATGTGAAACATCCTTTTTTAAGATTATTTAGCCTTCAATCCAGTAAGTTTTTCTGAGCCCAGCTGAAAATGTTTTGGTGGCTTGCTACAGGTTTCACCTAACATTCATAAAACAGGGAGGACAGGTGTTCCTGCCTTTAATATGGATGAGACATGCAGCTGGAGATAATTCTGCCCTGCATGTAGTGGCCTGTGTTGGTTCAAGTCCTTCGTGCTGTTGAGAGATAACATTTCATTTGTTCTAGCTCTTTGAGTGGAACTCAGCAGGAGCATACAGCCAGGTGGAGGGGGGGGGAGGGCTGATTTGCTACAGTAGCAGCAAGGTAATTCAGCCTAAAACGTTGTGAAACCGTACCGTTAGGCATACCTGTTTTGCTTTCTGAAACAGCATGGACAGGATCTGACCAATTGCTTTTAGAGACTTTAGACACCCCCTGGTTAATAACTGACTTGCCCGGCTATGAAGCATTGTGCATGTGAAAGGGAGTGCCAGCTTTCACTCACCATTGTTTTGTTTTATGAAACTGTGATTATTTTTTCACCTTTTCAGATGAAAGGATGCTGCTTGGCTTATTCACTATCTGCCTGCTTCAAACTCCCTATTAAAAGAACAAGCTTTCAATTCAAGAATGTTTTATGGACTTGAATTAGAGTGCAGCCAGATAACCCAGCAGAATTTGGTGTACAGAAGTGTTGGAGTTTGGCTTCTGGGACTGTAATGCCTTAAGCCAGGTCAGCAAAACCAGAAACAGTTTGTCCAACTGTCCTGTGTCTTTGTTCAGCAAAGGGTCGTTGTGAGTGATCTGTTTCTGTAGACATGTAGATTAAAAAAAAAAATTGACCACGGGGAATTAAGACTTTCCCCATGCTTCCCTCCTCTGTGAAAGCCATCCGTCCTCCTCTTTAAGCTACCAGCACGATGAGCAGGCTTTCTATTTTAGCTTTGTTTAGAGACCTCTTTCTTTCCTTTGCATTCTTCTCTTGCTGATAGGTTTCTGTTGATGTTTGTAGATAGGACTTTAATTTTTTCTCAGCTTATCTTGCGTGTTTTCAGAGAAGATGCAAGTAGGGGAGCAAGGCTGTTGGTTACTCTTGTCTTCCTTTTCCTTCCTTTTTGAGAAAAAAGATACTGGTTTCTTCCCTAGGGATGGTCACAAGGTTTTTTCAGGCAAGTGTGCTCCCTTTTGGGGGTGACCAGAGAAGGGAGGCTGGATAGATGTTGTATTGTAGGAACCAGCGATAAACTCTAAGAACTGGACTTGCAGCCTGGACGAGAAGAGGCAGAGAAGGGATCAAGTAGCAGCCTTTCACTGTCTAAAGGAGCTTGTAGAGAACGTGGACCCAGGCTCTTCTCAGAGGTGCACAACGCAAGGAAGAGAGGCAGTGGGCACTATTTGCAACAAATAAAATTCTTATGGGAAATAAGATATTATTTCTCACCAGAGTTGGGGGTGCATTACTGCAGAGGCTCAATCTTCAGAGATTGTCAAACCTCAACTGGTCAAGGCTCTAGGCAGCCTGATCTAACTCTTAAGTTAACCCTACTCCGAGTAGGAAGTTTGGCTAGAGTCCAGATGTTCCTTCTAGCCAGTTCTGTTTGGGTTTGGTTTGGTTTTTTTGGTTGGTTCTTGTTTTGGGGTTGGTGTTTTTTGGGGTTTTTGTTGGGGTTTTTTTTTTGGGGGGGGGGGCGGGGGGGGCATTCGGTGATTGCCAGGGATCTTTCTACTTCAAATGTGTTTAAAGAAGTTCATTTCCGTGTATCAGCTCATGCTTTGGGTTGTCACTTTCTGTGACTCCAATGACAAATGAAGGACCTGTGCTGAAGGACTTGGTCACAGTGGTAAATATAATAATTATAGAAGATGAGACCTCACCAATTCATCTGATCTAATGCATAATTGAATTAGCTTCAGTCCTGCCTGACAGGTGTGTGTCTAAACCAGTCTTTCATTATCTTTCTGGCAACTTCTTCCAACACTGTCCTTGTGTTGGAAACTTTTCCTGATGACTTAAGCTGAATATCCCATGTAGTCTTAAGTCCATTACTCTTGGATCATGTGGAGGTTGAGAATAATTAATTTATTTCCTCTCTGTAGCTGTGTACATGAAGACCTCTACCACTGCTTTGTGGTCTTCTCTCTAGACCAAACATCCCTGGCTCTTCACCCTATCCCTATTTGTCATGTTTTCTTCATTTGTGACAAGTTGTCTTGACCTTTTCTGAACTCTAACCACTGGATGCCTCACAAGCACTAGTGTCTTACTCCCTGTAGTAAAAGAAAATATTTACATTCAGAGCAAGTCCAGGAAGTGGGTCTTATTCCACGCTGCAGACAAGGGCAAAGGAAAATCCATGTCAAGCTTTCACAATTTCAAAGGCTTAAGCAAAGAGGGGAGGGCAGGGAAAGAAGCTAGATGGTTAGCTAGGGAAAGGGCCTTCCTCCTTGGCTTCTAGAGCAACCAGCAAAAGCCAGGAAGTATAGGATTAAATATATGAATGGTATGTGGCAAACAAATTGTGATTCAGTCTGCTTTGAAGTCCTCCTGGCTAAATTGGTATTTGGGGACCCAGCTTGATTTTTCTATCTTTGGAAGTGGTTTCTGTTAAGTTTGTTTAACTATTCTTGCAGCTGACCAAGCTCTGTCTTAAAACACCTCATGGTATTTATCCTACTGCAAAGCTTTTCCGGAACTATCCTTAAAAATAGTTGACAAAAATGGGTCATGGGATTTCCATATGGTCTCTTAGTAAAAGTTTTATACAATGCTACCCGCACTTCCTTGCCTCTTTAGTAAAATATACCTCAGATCTAACTTTTCTTCTACTCTGTTTGCTGTGTTGATGAAATAGAGCAAATCAAAGTTTTGCTTTTAGTTTATATGTAATTTTGACTGTGTAGTCGATCCTTGTGTCAATAAGTTGCAATATTAGGAAGGCAGATTGGTGGAAGAAAGGACAAGAAAGCAGTGGCATCCAGGCTGCTGGCAGCGTAGTCTCCGTGAGTTCAGGCCGAGCGACCTGCCATCAAGCAGGCTGCCTGTTGTGCTCAGTACAGGTCAGGCTGAAGTAAAGCTACTCATGGGCAATGCCTGTGGCGTGTGTAGGGAACCTTGGAAGCACCATGGAGAAACCTGAATTCTGTTCCTCCCCTCCATTATTATTCATAAGGAAAGCTTAACGCTCTAAAGAAGTATGGAGACGTTCAATTTACTTCCCCTTCATCCCCTGTTTTTCCCTCAAGTTGCTGTGGGTCTTCATGGAGAACCTGAGACCATTGAGGTTTCTAATTAAACCATTCAAATTATTCAAGAATGGCTGAAGGAAGCCTTGTGATTTCTTAGAAGGGATCTGAGCACTTGCTTTTACATGATCATTGCTTATAGTCCTCTTTTTCTTGCCTGTTTTCCTTTTATTTTCTACTTCTGCTTTGTTGGGTCCTCTTCAGGACTAAGCACCATGGAAACCTCCGAGTACTGTTTGATAGAGTGTTGGAATAGAAGTGGATACTTAAGTAATTTCATCAGAGTGGTACCAAACTGTATACTTGGTTCAACATCTAATATTTTAATGGTAATTTGGATCTGTTAACATTACTTCTTCTGGATCGGTAATGGCAATACAGTCTATGCTGTGTTGTGCTGGAAGTTGTTCAATTAAGAGTTAGCATATAACCCAGCTCTGCTTGCCACTCCATGTTTAAACCTTTCCCCTTGCTAGCCAGGAGATTTAACTTGTCAGGAGCTTTATTTTGTTTGTGCAGTAAGTATAACCCAGATTGAATAGTTCCCAAATCATCATTTTGGTGTGTGGTTTGTGTATAGATAACTCTAGTACCCGTAAGGAATTTTATAAAGGCATCACTTACTTAGTACCTGCGTAAATTATAGAGTATGGTGATTCATTTTTGTATGTCAGGTTAAGGAAAATACAGGGTTGATACAGATTTTTATTTCTTTAAAATAAATATGTGTTCCCCCAAAACTACTTACAGACACCTCTAGGACTTACACATGCAGTCTTTCAGCTGGCTGTGCCAGTTCCTATCCACAAACTTGCTTATGCTTCTGGTACCCTCTCATTTATTCTAACAAACCAGTTTGTGGGGCTGCATGAGAACTGGGTCATGTAATTGCCTTAATAATAAGGGGGGGGGGGGGGGGGGGCGGGGCACTGCTTGATTTTGGGGTTGTTACTAACTTGAACCTTTCTGTTGCCTGATTGATCACACAGGTAGTACAGGTTGAAACAACTCTTCTGTGAAAGTTTTTTTCTCCAGAAATGTGTGGGTAACAGTGGTCTGAGATTATTTTTGATAGAAGCAAATATTACTGTCACCTGAGGTATGTGCTGAAAACCTTAATTAAAGACTGAGCATTCCCTCCAATTAATAGTTGTCCAGCCAATCCTGGAGACTGTTTTTTATGAAGGAGTATCTTCCTAGGGCTTACGGGTAGGAAGCTGGCTTGGCTGGCTGTGTGTCTAGGTTTTTTACGTGTATCTACCTTTTTTCAAGTTGTTTGAAGATGGTGGCTGTAAACTTTTTATTTTGGTGATTAGTCAGGTGATATTGATGTTGATTTTTTTTTTTTCTACTGAGCTTTGTTGCATTCAGTTACATAGTAAAGCATTGAAAACAAATGTCAACAAAACCATATGCTGGTTTTGCTGTTACTTCTCTGATACCTTGTAGTCCAAATGATCAAGGTTTGTGAAGCTACTGAGGTCAGAAGGGCTATTAGCTATTATTAGAAGGGCTGTGTGCTAGTAGTGGCAATGCCTGGTCTACGGCACGGTGTCATGAGGAAGGCTCGGATGTGGGTGATGGAGGAGAACCTTATCTTGGGAATTTTCTGGGCCAAATGCCTTCTAGCTGTGTCTGGTTTGCTGCTGGTGACAGCTTAAGGAGGCTGTGATGTGCGTTATGTCGTGGCTGTTAATGCCCTAGAGTATAATGAGACAAGAGCATCTACAGAAATCACGGTGGTGGTAGTGGAGGACGTTACCTGAAATCAAAGGACAGTGACTTCTTGCAAAGACACTGTATTGTACAAGAGTCCGGTGGTGGTCTGAAGTAGAGCCCAGCAGACGTTCATTCACAGGAAATCAAGAGGGATGCTGTTAATCACCCCAAAATACAAAGGGACATGAAAGGTCAAAGCAGAGAGCCTCTGACCTGCAGCGGCTGCGGGAGCAGGGCTGCAATCCTGCTGCTGCTGTCTCTGCCTCCCCAGGCTGACACACTCTACAGGTGCATTCTGAGCAAGAAATGCTGCAGCATCTGGGGTAGTGTCCTGTTGCTTAAATGCAGGTTACTTGGGAGCTGGTAGCAATGCCAAAAATCAGAGGTTCAATAGAAGCTGAGGGGACAAGTCTGAGAACTGCTCCAGAAACTTCTCTTGCGTGGCCTTATTTTTGCCAACTTAATGGTGTTTTGACCTGAAAATGTAATTTGTATCAATCTTCAACAGCCTGAGACTTTATGGGTATGTTTAGAAATCACAATTTTTAGTGCTGTGTAATGGAAGAAACAAGAGCAAAGTGGGTCAGTGTGTTGTTTCAGCTCTGGAGTTAGTGATCCATTTGTGCCGAATGGATTTTTGGAGGATTTCCTTACCACTCAAGTGCTCATCTGGATGGGTGAAGATTTTTATCCACCACTGTTCTAAGCCCCCCAATAAACATGCCCTGCGAAGAACAAGATACACATTACAATCGATTTAAGATTTCTGGCCTCTGTCAGAGCCTTTTGGATTTGTCTATGTGAGTCTTTTATTTTTGGAAGTGGGGTGTATTTTTTTTGAAGTGAATCTCCTGATTGTTCCTGCTTGCTGTGCTTTTATTTGCATCTTTAGTTGTGCTACCCTTCTTTCTTCTAACTAAACTGAAAGACGTGCTCCAGGATCACAGTTAGTACACTCCAGCCACTACTAACTGTTCAGTCCACAGGACAAGGCTAAGTTAATACAAGATACCTGTGCCCATTTAAAAAAAAAAAAAAAAAAAAAAAAAAAAGCAGTGGGAAATTTAAAAAGTCTCATATTGGAGAAGGTGTGCTGAGACTGGTTGAAATTGGTTGTTTCATTCTCAGATCTGTTCTTACTGTGCTGTACCATGTGCTATTTGGAAAATAGCTTTCCTTTTGATTTTAGTTTAAGTCCAAATGAGGGTCATACTGAAGAAATGGGTAATAAATTTGGGCTTTTTGTAATAAACCAAAAGGATTTCCTTTTAACTTAAGCTTTCACATATTTTTAGTGTGAGAATTTTTCCTACGTGAAATCAATTTCCTGTGTTCAGTGTATGTAAAATCTCATCATAGGGCAGTAATCTGAGAAATACTAATTTTTTGTTATTTTGGGTATAACTGGTTCATTTATGTTGTTTCTTTTCTCATCTTCATTTTGAATTCTATGCATGTGCAGTGCCTGGCTGAATTTTAAATGGATTTAAATGCAGCATGGGTGCCCTGCTGCATCTACGTTGAAGAATTACGGTCTCTGGGTTCCTTTAGCATTACTTAACTCGCCCTCATCTTGTATTCTCTTTGTCCTTCTACTCCTTGCAGATCAGTAAACACCCTTTAAAAAGGTGGTTCTTTCTCAAAATTGTATGATCGTTATTAAAAAATGATTCTACATATCTTTGTGAATCTTGTGGTTTATGATTGACCTGTCTACCACCAATTGAGGTCTGCTGAGCTCTGCTTAATTGTTCAATCATCATCTCCTCATCCCACATAAGCTATCTCACTTCCCAGTCAGTTTCCTCAATCCTAGTTTGTGTGCTAAGGTCACCTAACTTGTATGAAAATTCCAGCCTGGATATTGAAATAGATTTGATGCATTTGCACGGAGTTCATTCATATCCCTTCTTCAGCTCCTGGAAGAACTGGAGTTTAATTTTAACACATGCTTCAGTTTTCCACATATCAATAGTGGGGTTTCTGAAAAAGTTTGGATTTGCAAGATCTAAATTTTGGAGACATCCGAAGTTAAAACTTACCCAGTTAATTCTTTTAACCATATACTGTTATACTGTGTGTGGGCACACTGTGGTACAGGAGGGGAAGGTTATGGACTGAATTGGTGTACAAGGATGGCTGTGATGGTTTTGTTATAAAATGCACATTGAGTTATGTGAATTGGTATTTTAGATCAGATTGTGTTAGGGCGCTTGAATAACCTGATTTCAGATCAGCCACTCTTTTAAAATATGTGTTGTCTTTGAAATCAGTAGCTGCAAGCAAATATTGTTGGTCTTCAGGCAGCAGCATTTATCTTTCCTGCTGCTCCTTGTCTGCGCACGATGGCTTGCACGTGGCTGGCCTTGCCTGGGAAGTTGCGTTTATGGAGCCTGGCAGAAGCTGAGGTCTTGTTTACCGGTGTCAGCACTGGAAAAAGGGCTTGATGCCTACAACACCTGCGGAAGGGAAGTTGTAGAGACATGGAGGAGGCAGCTTGGGAAGCTTGAGCTGTCCTGTTGGGTGCATCCTGAACCAACTTTCACTGCAAACATGCTGTGCAGGAATTGCACAAACTTGTACGTTAGTTTAAGTACCGTTCCCTTTTTCTTCCTGACAGGTCTTGGGTTTTGGAGTTGTTGGTGGTGAAGTGTGGTATGTAGGATCTGTAATTCATTGTGGGTGGACTCGCACAGTTTTTATAAGCTGCTGAGAATAAGCAAAACAAGAAGAGCTGAACTGTCAGTTACGTTTGTACCTGGAGGCTTGTGCAATTTCTTTCTTTCGCCATGCACTCCTGTGCTGTGCTTGTTAGGTGTGCCTCCCCTAATTAGGTTATCTTGCACACAGCTGGATACATGTTTAGGTGGGACATGTTTTAAAACATGAGCCTTCTGGTAAGAGCTGATACTGGGTGAGCTGGCATGGCACAGAGGAATTGGACAGATGTCTTAGAACACTGCATGACAGTTGCTGAAGAGTGGCACCGGGGTGTGATGATCGAGTCAAATGAGGTTAGACATGACAGTGTCAGATGTGTTCAGAGCTAGAGAGTAACAAAACCAGCTCCTGAACCCAGAACCGGAGTGAATAACCTACTGAATTAAGGTTAAATTTAATCTCATATTTACGTGAAAATTAGGATCGTATAAAGTGGAAGTAACTGCCTTTTTCCCCTTCAGACCCACTTCAGTTCATGTATTAGCTTGCATTGATTGTATCGATTGCCCTGTCTGCAGCCAGAAAAACTGCTGTCAGCCATTTAGTCAGGTTTTTAGGGAGCCCTTGGTTTTCTTTTTCTTTTTTTTTTATTTTTTATTTTTCCTTTTTCTTTTGCTCTTTTCAATTAGACTAGCGTTTGGGCACACAGACTTCAGGTTTGAATGGAGGAGGCAGACCAGAAGCTGAGCTTTCAGTAACCATGCTTCACCCTGGAATATTTGGGAAAGCGCTTAGCCACATCATTCAAGCTGAACAAAACCGTGAATCAGTATTTCAAGGCAGTAACCCTGGCACTGGAAGATTAATCAAAGAAAGTGTTTCCACTGGCTATTAAGTGCTCAGCATCACTGTGGGTGAGCAAGTGATGCTTACTCTGGGGGTGTGGCTGTCCTGTGCTTTTCCATGCCCTGATTTCTGTGCTCTAACTCTTTTGGAGATGGGCTGACCTCTCGTAGAGGTTCTGCACTCTTTTCTCAGGCAATGTGTTCCCAGAAATGTGTGACGCGGTATGCTAGAGCCTGCCTTTGCGTGGAGCTTTCTGTCATCCAGCAGGTTCTGTTGGTTTTGTGCCATGTGAAAACAGTTTCCAAAGCGGAGCCGGGATGGCATTGCGTAGTGGGGTTTGCGACTTGGCCTTCAGCGGTACCACAGGATGCGTCTCCAGCTGTAGCATAGGCTATTGACAATCTACTTAATCTTGGTGACAGTTAAGAGTCGACTAGCAATTTAGAGACTGCAGTTTAGCTGTCAACAAGAGTTGTAATCGGCACTGGTTGTTTTTAGATTAAAAAAAATTTTTACAGTGGCCATACCCGCTGTTTGAGCCTTTTGGATAAAAGGTAACATCACCACAAAGCTAAGTTTCACTCCAACTCAAACTGATGGATAGCAGCTATTTTTACTGATGGATAAACATGATCCTCTTCAGAAGGCCCTGTTGCTTTACCTTAACTGATGTGGAAAGTGTTTAAGGCAGTTTAGAATCTAGAAGGCCTTTTTGCAACCCATTAACATCATGAGAAGCACTTCTTCTGGAAGACTTCTCTCTCTGTAAGGTTTTGTATTTATATAATTTTTTTTTTTTTCATAATTTTCTTACCTCATTAAATACCATTTTAGGGAATGTTTTTAAACAGTAGCTGGATGCTAGCCCTCTGCGTTCCACAGTGAGCTCTAATGTTGCTTTGGGCTGAGTCACTTAGCTGCTCTGCCTCAATGTCTCTGTAAATTGAGTCTTGCCCATTACCTTGCAAGATTTTTCTGGAGGTGTCTTAATATTTTATAAAGGTTTTCTTGCCCGTCAGCCTAAACTTGAAAAGTTGACCTGTAAATGAACATGTGAATTATTTTTTGTGATGAGATTTGAAGCCTGTGTATGTGATAAGCTTTTGTATCCAACTTGTTCTTTGCCCCTGCCACTTAATAGATAAATGGCAAAACTCATCTGACTTTTTATTTTTCATCCCTATCCTACATTGTTTTGCACCACTGCTCTTCTCCCTACTCCCTCCAGTGTGGTGTGTCAGGGAATATAGTAGGTATCATAGTACAGTGGTGACCTGATCGTGCTAGAGAGCTTTTTGAGCCTTGCCTTTATAGATAGAACCAACATATTTTGTAGCTGTACTTTAACCACGTTGTGCCCTTTATGGAGCTACAAATGGCATGTAGTGCATCTTGACCTCTCTGGTATAGGAAAAACTGATCGTGTGTTGACTGGCAGAAGATGACACATCAGGCTTATACATTAGGAGGGCTTGCCTTCTTTATTCATTTAAGGAGGTAGGATTTTTCTCTTGATTATTCTGTGGTGAAGTGCATGCTAAGTAATAGTGAAATGGATTCATTAACAAATCTCTGGGGCAGGCGGAACAGACCATTCCTGTTGACAAGGTATTCCCTGTATTGCAGCCATCCAGAGCCTTCTGGTTTTGTTTTTCCTCTTATGAGTCAATGGGTAGTGTCACTTTATATAATTAAGCGTAGACTGTGGTTTGATGTTGTTTTGAAGGCTAGTTAACATGCAGTAGTTGTCTAATGGCAGGAGTTGCTGATCTGGTTTAAAAATCACCATGCCAAATCAATATTGTTAAAAGGGAAATATTACAGTATTACTTTCTGTGGTGGATCAGGCAGTGCTTGTTAGTGCCTGTGTGCTACTGGATCTCCCAAACTCTTGCAGGCCTTTTTAGCTGTCTTTTCTTGGAGTCTTTTTGATCTTTGGGGTCACTGTGTCCTTTTGTTCCTGCTCTCTGTTAATATGAGAGAGATGCTGTGATTTCTTTTTTGGTTTTTTTTTTTTCCTTTTTTCCCTCTCCTTTGGATGCTCGCCACATTAAGTCGTCCTGCCATGATGATTTTCCCTGAGCTTTGTCTTTTTTATTGTTGCACATACTTATTCAAAAACATGCAAGAGTCTCTGAGCCAAACCTATAGCCAGGCCTGCCAGAAGTTCTGCGCTTTTTGATTAGCGTCATCTGATGTTGCTCTGTAGGGTCCCAGCTGGCCCTGGATGGATCTGCCTAATCTGCTGGGAACTGGGGTGCAAGGGAGGCCACTGTACAGCAGTGCCTCGTTAGTGGTGTGCAGTGGTGTGGTACACTGCACCAGCACCTTGTACATGGTTCCATGTGCTACTACAAAGACTATGGGACCTGAGCGTGCCCAGCCCCTACTTTAGGAAGTTTGTCCTCCATGGAGTAAAGTGAGGGGTTTTTTCTGTGTATGCATTGGTCCTGTAGTGCGGTGTTTGGGCTGCTTCTGCATCCAAAGTCATTTTGCCACCTTGAAGAAGAAGAAGAAGAAGCTGTTATGAGAAAGAAAAAAAATGGGGTATTACTGGCTAGGGCTTCTTCATTTCCTGGTGTCTGTAGGTGAGTGGGGTTTAGGGACTATTTTTTTTTCCTTGACATGTTCTGGGCAGATGTCCAGTCCCTTGAAGTTCTGCCAGGAAGATGCTGTAGTATGCTAAGCACGCTGTTTGCTGGTCCTATTCCTGTCCTGCAGCTGGTGTTGTGACTGTACCTAGACAGTTGTTCCATGCCAAGACCGTGCTTCTCGTATTCCCACCACCCCAAATCTATAGCATAGGTTGCTGTGGCCACTGAGCAGCTATTTTTTTAGGCTGGTGATGGAAACAGAAAGATGTTGCAACATTAATAGTTGATTTGATTCTGAGGCATGGTTGAATGAAGAAATACAGGCTACCTCCTTGCTTTCACCCAAGCATCTGATATTTGTGCAACTTTATATGGTTTGGCACAAATGCTATAAAACTGAACGACAGCTGAGAGATTCTGCAGCTGGGGCAACAGGCTTTTCTTGCCCAGGCCTTTAGCTTCTGAGGCTGTAGGAGCACAGGGGCTTGCTCAGCCTCCTCTTTGCTAGGGGCAAAGGCATGCTTTCACTGCTCTGGGCTAACATACACCAAAGGCACGTCCGCTGGCAGAACCCAGTCTGCTGGAAGGTGGGTAGAGCAGTCACTAGAGGGTGGTTCTGCTTCTGCTGTGGTAACAGCTTCTTCCCCATACTTGTTTTTGTCCTGTCCTCTCCGACACTAGTGCCTGCCTGGGGCTGCTCTGCCCAGGACATTGTAGGAGCAGCCCTGAACAGCAGCATCCTACTTCTTGCACCATATTCATCTGTTCAGCCTCTGTTTAATGTACCTTCCCCTCCACTGACGTGCTGTGCTGCTGCCAAAGACCTGTAGCTGGCTGAGCAACAGCAGCCTGCGCTGCACAGTGCATGGAAGGGGTCCAGCCTCCAGCCAGAACGTGGTCCAGCAGGGACTCTGCGCCCTGGAGCTGGCTTCACCCTCAGCATCCCATTCCCCAAGCACTCTAACAAGCAAAGTTTGTACGCCTGTTTCTGCTGGACTTTGGATTCAATAAATCTTATTAAAAGTATTTTGTTTGGTTTATTTCGGTGTGTTGACACAAGTTCTTGTCCGTCTGCAGTAGTGTTTGCACACTACTTGCCCTTGCATGGGCAGCTGTGGGAAGCTAGTGTTGCTGGCCAGAGGAGTGGGAAGAGGAATGTCACCAGCAAAATACTGGACAAGAACAGGGAAATGAAGAAGAGAAGTAAAAAGTGTTTCAAAATACAAAAGAAAGTAAGTAAAATTCAGGAAGATGTAGACACTGTGTGGACTGCTGAGCAGTCTCTGGAGTCTGTCCTGAAGAGTAAGCTTCCAAACTATCACATTACTCGGGATACAGTAGGTGCAAACCCTATTTACAAATCTTCAGATTCTGAGGAACTTCCACCTGCTCTTCATATGGCTGAATGCATACTTCACCAATATTACTTACTACTTCGTGTTTCAGGTTTTCTTAATTGCAGGACAGGTGACCACTGAATTTGTTGTGAGCAAGGCCCTGCCCGTTGCAGCAGCTTGTGCACCAGGTACTGATTACCTTGACTGTATGGTCTGAGCTGCAGTGGAACGTGTTTCTCCCCTGGAGTGTGCATGGTCCATGTGTCAATGATAAAGCCCATCTGTCTGCCATCATTTTAAGCCTGGCAAGTGGCAGAGTAGGAAAAGTCTGAGGCATCAGCTTACTGGAACAACCATCTTTTCCATGGTCCCTAGGCCTTGCACGTCTGTCCTTTGGTGTGCCGTCAGGAGAGAGCTCAGTGCGCCTCCCTGTGCATGTTGCCTTCTCTGTTCCCCTCTGCCCACTGGCAAGTCTGGCATGTTTGAACCTTGATGCACAGGGGCATGTCATCAGTTTGCTTTCTTCCGTGTGCTCTGCGGAAGAAACCACAGGCCAGCAAAGATATAATGAAAGTACTGCTCTTGGTTATTTCCATCAGGGCATCTGCATTGCTCTGCCTCTGTGTTGTATATGGGCTGATGCTACTGCTTCCAGAGTTGAGCAGTGTATTTCGGTCCTGGTGTTCCTAAATGTGCGATGTAGCCATGATGCCAGTTGTACCTAGTGCCTACTAGGAGTTCAGTGTACATCGCTGGCACTCCGGACATGGAAAGCTAAAATGCTGTGTTATTTTCACAGTGCTAGGAGGTAAAAATGGTGTCCCAGCCCAAGAGTGGCGCTTCCCAGTTGCTGTGCTGTGAGGCAGAGCCTGATCTCAGATAGAGAAGCTGGGCCCATCATGGGGTCTGCCAAAAAGGTCAAGAGTGAAGCAGGGCTGACATTGCACGGACGAGGTGGGATTGGACAGGAATGGATATAGGACAGTTCAGGTACTGGTAGCACACTTCATCTAACACCAATACTCACTTAAGAGTGAACATTTATGAGTTGACCCTGTAACTGTGTCCTGAAGTAACTCAAGTCTTTTCTGCCACGTGGTCTGGCATTGCATAATTCTGGCCTGTTTATCAAGCAGCAGCGATGGAACTTGCTGTTCATTTTTTTTCACTGTGTGTTGGGAACAAGATAGTCTGCCAAGAAGATCAACATATCTGCTATGTCTTGTTAGCAGGCCAAACAGAACTTCAGTTTGGTGCTGAACATATGAAAATGTCCTCCCAAGCCCAGAACCTCGTGATTTCTGTTTTTCTGTCTTCCCATTGCCTGATTGTGCAATTAATCTGAGCTGTTCTGTATCTGTCTGGCTGTTAATAGATGCTATACATATATTTGGGGTTTGGGAGTCAAAGTGTTCGATTCAGAGGGATGTCATTTTAACCTCTTTTTGTTCACTAGCTGCTGTGGTCCTGCCTGGTTCTGGCTGTGTATTTGCATGGTCAAAATGCAGTGGTAAAATGAGCAGTAGTCAAAATGGGAGCCTTGGGAGTCAGGATGTTCAGGTTCTGCTTTGATCACTGCCGTTGGCCAGGTGACCAAATCCTCTCTGTTCTGTGCCTGTCTCCCCTCTTCAAAATTATTTTCATGCTTTTGAAGAGAGGATGGGGAAGGAAAAGGGAGGAATGAGAGAACTGTGCTAAGTGGACTTTCCAGTCACTCTCGCTCACTAGATTTCATTCTATAGGGTATGGTACTTCAGGGGTCCGTGATCTCCTTTTTATAAGAAAAGGAAAAGCATTCTCCAATCTTGCTCAGACTTCTGAAATTTTGTAAGGTATCTGCGCTTGCGTTTGAGAATTTTTAGTCTTGGTCAGCTGCACGTAGGTGTGAAGTGTCCATTGCTCTAGATGTCAGCTATTGCCAAGAGACTGAAATGGTTTGTTATTTAAACCACACGGCCTTGCTGGAAGGAGTTACTGGTGAGAAACTGTTCGTGCATGGGCCATCCCGGGGTTTTCTTAGAAGCAGCTGCCTGCACCTCACTAGCCCTGGATGTTCGGGCAGTTGAGGATTGTGAGCTGCTGAGGGTGCTGAGGTGAGAGGTGCTGGAGAGGAGCTGTGGGAGCGAGCTGAGGCTGAGGGCACCGGCAGCGAGACGGCAGATGAGAATCTGTGCAGAGAGAGCATTGTCACAAGAGTGATGATGCATTTTGGAGTGATTACAATAGCTCTGTGGAAACATCAGTTCAGTGGTAAAAAGGCTAGTAAAGGGGAAAATGCTAGGATTAACTCACGGAGGGCTAGGGAACAGTACAGAGAGCAACTACAGCCAGCTTCCCTTCTCCATGGTGCACCTTCAGCTGCCTTCTCAAAAGCAACACTGTAAATCCAGAAGAGGTTTGGATGATGATGGTCAGAAATGGAGGAAAGAGCTAAATAAGCCAGTAGTCATCAGTCTGGAGAAAGTATGGTTATGGGGGATTCTGTAGAGGTCTATACAATGATGTATGTTCTGGAGAGTCTGAATACATGGTTTGCCATCTCCTCCAGTGCAAGAGCTACAGTGGATTAAATACAGGTAGCAGAGGCATGTTTTCCGGCAGCTTGCAGTAATGGTGTAAAACTCCTTGCTGCAGGATACTGTGGATGGTATGAATGTTTACATGTGCCTAAAGGAAGATTGAACCATTTCATGGAAAGAAAATCCTTTGAGGAGTACCAAGTGAACAGAATCTCCATCTGGCTCAGCATGTCTGTGTGCTGCGGGTGGTCGTGAGGCGGTAACGCCATGCACGTCCTAGCCTTGTGCTGTCTCACCTCTTGAAGAGGTTACGGGTTGACCCCGTGTCCCATATGGCCAGCCTTTTTAAGAAGATGTCAATAACATCTCATCTCTGCCTTCTGGGTCCCAACAGTGGCTTCTGGAAGTACTTGAGTACAAGTGGTACAAAGGTTGAAACGTCCGGAGAATTTGCAGATGGAAGCGTGGGGAAGGCATATAGGAAGGGTGATTCAGCGCTTGTTGAAGCAGCATTAGATTTTTGCAAAGGAGTAACTGAAGGTGCAAACGGTGTCGTAGGAGTCGAAGTAAAGGTTGTAATGTCACAGACCTATTACTAGGTGGCGATAGAAAATTGTTAATGATGCAGAAAAGTCCCAAGTTTTCAGCAAGTGGTTTTGTGCTTGGCAGAAGTTGGAGGATGGATTTGCAAATGCATGTGGTGAGTTACTCCCCACTCTGCCGGTGGTCCAAGATAATGCCAAACGCGTTTGATAGGGATATTCTATTTCAATCACTAGGCCCAGATAACATTGACCTAGAACTATTAGAAATGCTGATTGTTATTTTTAATCCAGATTATTAGGAAATTTCAAAAGACTGGCAGAAGCTAGCCAGTGCTGGAATGACTTGTATGCTATTGCCCTCATGTTTATTCTGGACAGAATTTTAGAAATACCGATACATTATTTGATCAATAAATAACTAAAGGTTAGACATGTAATTAACACCGCTCAACTTATGTTTATGGTGAATACAGTAAGTTCTCTCAAACGAATGTGGCTTGGTTTTTTTAAGATTACCATGGTGATTTGATAAGGCTGGGTCTAGATTTAAAGCACTTAGTGTTGTGTCAGGTCTAGGTACAGCACTATACAACATTTGAGCTGAAAAAGTTAACTCTGCATATCATTAGCGAAGTGATGGGTGAGCGAGATTTCCTTAACCAGTGATGTTAGTCATTGACTGTGGAGAATTAAGATTCAAATAAAGCTTTCTCCAGGTACTGTAGCAAATTCCACACTGTCATCAAAGCCTTTATTCAGTCACTTCTCATTGGAGTTTATCTCATCAATGGGTTTGTTGCTAACTTTGGTGGTACAGCAAGTACCAATACTGTGAAGCGCAAGTCTTACAGGAGCAGGAGGAGGGTTTATTGCAGTAGGATCAGTTGTGATCTGTAGATAATGAAACCTTTTTTTCTTATACTACAGAACCTGAAGTGTCTGCATTGGCACAAGTATTTTGTGAAATTATCCTCACAGTTGGACGTGCTGTTGCATTTCTCATGGTAGCCTTACCTAGTGCATGGCGTGTAAGCATCTGACTACTTACATGGAACTGATGACAAGTCCTTATTAATGCTTTGTAGTGCCAGGAATGTTTTGTATGCTGAAGAGCTAGAAGTTTGTACTTGGATTGTACTATTAAGTAATTTAGGAGATAAATTGATTAGAGTTTCCATCTGAAGTTATGAACAGCTTCATTAGAGAAGTTCTGAACTGACACACATGTTACAGGTCTGGTTTTGGGGAAACTAAAATAATAGACCAGCGATGGCAGCCTTTCACAGGCCAGCAGCAGAGAAAATAAAAGAGATTGTGGAAGAGAGCCACAGTGTTAAAAACTCAGTATTACAGTGATATTTTTACTGGATGGAGCCTTACAGGGGTGGAAGTCTGACAACAGACTCTAGAGCCCCTATCACTCCCTCCTTTGTTTTGGCATTGGTTTTGAGCTTGCTGAGGGTGCTGTCTGTGCTGTTGTCCCTGTCTTTCATGTAGATATTGAACAGGACTGGTGCTACTGTCAACAGCTGGTTTGGAGCTGGTCCGAGGGAAGGCAGAGCTGGCTCTTGGGACATCTCAGTCTGTTCCTGTGCATGTGTGGGACTTAACAGAGGAGATGATTCACCATTGCTAGACTAGGATTTTCTGCACACTTTTCACTCCCAAATTTTGCCCTGAGGTCCAAAATCTTGGACCGTGGCATGTTCCAGTCTTGCCCCATTCTGTGACTTCCCCATTGGCATTCATGTGGTGCGGTGCAATAAATGGAGGGCCTTGAGCATACACCAAATGCTTCACACTTTTCTGAGAAACCCTGAGCATGTGGGTCCACTGATGGTAAGGTACCCAAGTACATGTAGCCGAGCACCATTTTACAGGATCAAATTTCTAGTGCCCTCATGTTGGTTTTTTTTGTAGGAAAATCGCGGCTTGCAGAAGTGCTCCAGCCCACCTCCCCAGGGCTTGTCTCTGTGGTTTGCAGCGTGCTCAGGCTTTTTTTTGGCTTGTTGCAGGATGTGCGCTTTCTATTTTTTAACCCCTTATCTCTCATGGTCTTTGCATTTCTTCTGTAGTCCTTTTGCCAAAACCATTGCTCCACATTTAACAGATTCTGCACTACCCTTAGGCTGTATCAGGTCAGTAGATGGTCAAAGCACCTTCTTTTGCTTCCCCTTCGGTTGGCACAGTCTACCTAAGGATCCAACCATATCTATTTAAAACACAGGTGGTTGTTATTAATGTTGTGTCTGCCTCAGGTTTTTTGATAGAAGTAAATCTCTGTGAGATGTGGTTTTCATTGTGCAATTTATAGGAATGCTCCAAAGAGCTGGAGAAAATCCAGATTCTTCTGGAAGTCTTATAAGACGGAGCATGTCATGCTTTCTTTAAACTCTCTGGTAAGAGGACTGTTCCTCATGACTCTCCACCTGCCACAGCTGCTCTCCTAAGAGACAAGGATAAGCCATCCTGAGCAGTAGTGGCAACCGAAGTTGGCAAGCACAGGTTAGTAGATTCAGGTGGCATTCACTGAATCACTCCGTGGCCACAACCAGGGAGCACTGTCCTCTCCTCTGCAAGAAGGAGATCAGAGTCCTGAAAAGAGAAGACCAATCTGTTGCCTGAGGAACACTTCAGCTTTAAAAGGATGGATTAATCTCTCCTCTTCGCAATAGTTAACAGTTTTATCTGGAATTTCTAAATGTAGGAAATTCACAAAGGAATTTACAACAGAATTGGGGTAGAACAGAACAAAATTGGGAACTCAGAATGATGGAGTTACTGTGAGATGTAGAAAAGAGCAAGGTGCAATAAGGCACCTCATGGAAAAATAAGAAAAGGCAGGGTGTGGTCTCTGAGCCTGGCTTTAACTCTAGGCACAGTGATTCTGGCAGAAGAAATAAAAGATACTGTTAGAATTGACCACTTTGAAAATTGTCCATTGACATTTAAGGGTTGTGTTTTAAGCTGTCCACAGAATGGGAAATGTTGTTGCCCAAGGGGAACACAGAAACCCTTATCAACTGTTAGAAGGGAAATGTAAATGTGGGAATGCAAAAATTGCATCTAGTCATTTGGTTATGCCTGTGAGCTGTGCTTACAGACGAAGCTGCAGTTAGCTGAGAATTATTTTATTAAATGCTTTTGCTGGAAGATTGTGTTAGTGGCAAACACAAATGTTTTACAAAGAGAGCTTGTTTCACCGCAGGCAAGGTAAAACAGAAACAGGGGTTTAATGTTTTTTTTTAAAACAAAAAAATATTTGTCTTTGTCAAAATGACTTTTGGCAATCTTTTCTTTTTATTACTTCTCGTAAGGGACAAATGAGGTTAAAATCCAAATGGTGTGTTATGATTGATGACCATTAATCTGTTTTCAGTTACTGGTATGTGAAAATTAATACTGCGATGAATCAGGAGTGGGAATCAAAATTTCAAATTTCCTACCAGAAAATTGCGACCTGAGAGCTGTAGTTACCATGTCTTTCTGCTTAATTGGCTTAGCGGCTGACCTGTTCTTTTGTCTTGTCTTTCGCAGGATGGGATAAACACTCTTATGGGTACCACGGTGACGATGGGCACTCCTTCTGTTCTTCGGGGACAGGACAGCCCTATGGCCCTACATTCACCACTGGAGATGTGATCGGCTGCTGTGTCAACCTTATCAACAATACCTGCTTCTACACAAAAAATGGCCACAGTTTAGGTAAGCAAAGCAGGGTGTTCTCAGGAGGGGGATGCTCCTGCCTTCTTATTGCTGCTGTTCAATACTTATTGCGTGTTGTAACTCTTGTCCCACGTCTGTGGGTAAGATTTAAGAAATGGGAGAGAGAAAAAGAGCACTCAGCAGCCGTCAGGAGTTGTAAACTGGCTCCAAGACATAAATACTTCCAGTATGCAAAATGGTTTCTATGCTGCTTGATTTGTTTAGGCAGGTTAGGATTGCATCCCCAGCTGCTTCTCCTTTCCTCTGCTGCTGCCCAACCAGTGGGAGGTTGGATAAGATGGGTGATGGCTGGGCAACAGGGAAATAAAGAAGTGGGAAGTTTAGTTAGTGTAATATTCAACTACTTACAAAGCCACTGTCTTCTCATTTTTAAAGGGACTTGTCCATCTGTAAGCCTTAACATGTTGGTCCAGGCTTTCCCAAAGACAGACATTATAGTTCAGCATAAGCAGTCTTACTTGAGCACTGACCTATAATATGGTTCATTCCACAGCTGTTCAGCAGTTCCCCTAAAGTTGCAGACTTCAAAATTTTACCCAAAGGAATACCTCACAATTTTTTTCCAGTCCTACCTGATTTGTCTAAAATAGAAACTTGTGGCCATTTTCACCTGAAGTATCTTTCCTTTGGATGACATACTCTCCACCCCAGACAAATTCTTGTCATTTTTTTTTTTTTGTCACAGAAGCGATGCAGTAAATTTCTAAGTTCATCTCACTTTTTGTGCTGGAACTCATTTGGTTTGGCAGGGACGAGCACTCCTTTCCTTTGCTTCTCTTTGCTGTATCGATTCTAGTTTGTTGAATTCAAGATGAAGAATCTGGTAGAAAAATACCCCACTCAAAACACTTAACACAAAACAAAAATCTTAAGGTTTAAAAAAAAAAACCCTAACTTTTAAAAAAAAGTTTTTCTGTGTTACTGGCTGGGCTGAAGGAGGGAGTGGGATTGGAGTGCAGTGTGCCTGGAGAATGCGTAATTTCTAGTGAGCTCTCGGGGAGAAAAGTACTAGACTCTCCAGTATTGAGAGACATGGACATACTGGAGAGAGTCCAACAAAGGGCTGCTGAGATGATGAAGGGATTGGAGCATCTGTCCTAGGAGGAAAGGCTGAGAGAGCTGGGGCTGTTCAGCCTGGGGAAGGGAAGGCTGAGAGGGGACCTCATCAATGCCTGCAAATATCTCAAGGGCCAGTGTCAGGAGGACGGGGCCAGGCTCTTTTCAGTGGCACCCAGCGACAGGACGAGGGGCAGCGGGCACAAACGGCAACACAAGAAGTTCCTTCTGAATATGAGGAAGAAGAACTTTACCTTGAGGGTGACGGAGCCCTGGCACAGGCTGCCCAGAGAGGCTGTGGGCTCTGCTTCTCTGGAGGCATTCAAACCTGCCTGGATGCAGCTCTGTGCAGCCCGCTCTGGGAGAGCTGCTTCAGCAGGGGCTGGGCTGGGGGGGCTCCAGGGGTCCCTTCCAGCCCCGACCATGCTGTGATTCTGTGAAGGGCTCTCCAGCCCTGAATGGAAAAAAATAATCTTTGAGCATCCTTTGAGATTTTTTAGCGTTCTAATTTTATAAATGAAGTCTTGATCAGAAACCCAGTGAGGAGCTTCTCAGAGTTGAGTGTCTGATCTGGCTTCTTTTTTTGAAATAACTGTATCAGCCAGACCATGCGTGATGCTGGGGGTCTCCTAGTTAAGATCAGTCACTAGTGGAGACATGAGGAGTCATCTGTAGTGCATAGGTATTAGTTTATTGCCCAGTTTTCTAATAGCTGGATTATTCTAAATTTAACTCATCTGTGGACATTGCCCTTGTCAGTCCAGAACTTGGAAGATAAGCAGAGATGTGAAAGCAACAGCTGATGGTCTAGAGCAGTTGTTGCTTAGGAATGAGACAAGTTCATCATACAACAGTGACTAAGGTGCTGAAATAGTTAAAAAGGTTTCACAACATCTCTCCGTTTAGTTGCTGTCCTTGATTTTTAGTGTGTATTTACACAGAAGTAGTGTAGTGATTTCTGCTGTGCCTTTCTGGCTGTTTTCCTTTGTTTGTGCGGATGGTTTTTCAGCTTCACTATTTTTTTAGCCTGACAGTGCTGTTACTTTTCATCACAACAAAAGCCTAATAGTCAGGAAGAGGCCAGGTCTTCTATTTAATCAATACAAATCAATACATTTGAAATTTAATTTCTTTTTAGAGACCAGGAGTCTGCAGAGTAGAAGGGGTGTTGGTTGAGAAGTTGTACTGTGCTCCATCCCTGGTTCCCAGGGCTGTGTTGTGCCCGGGTGTCCGGGCAGATGGAGCCAAACAAGGAGCTTCTGTAACGCATTATGTCATTACCACCGACTCGTTGCCTCGTGTCCTGCTCAGATTTGTTTTGCTGGGGACATTCAGAGGTGTTTACAGAACTAAGTTACCTGATCTTCCTTTCTTGATTTTTAACATCCCTCTTCCGTCAAAGATGGGGGGGGGGTGTTGGGTGGAAGGCTTGGGTTTTCTAATCGGACATTGAGTGATCCCTAGGGGAGCAGTCTGCCCCAGCACTGAACAGTGCCGGTGGGAAGAAACAGGGAAGGAAGGGAATTAAATTACACCATGCTTAGAGAACAGCTTTGGATATAAGCATTGCTGTCTCCTGAGTATCCTCCTCTTGGGCTCTTCAAGATTAGAGTACAAGACATGAGATGTATGAGAGAATTGCGGGTAAGAGACTCTCCTGAGTGTTCACAACTGGTTTATTTGTCTACCAGCTTCTCTTTGAGCTATAGTAGCATAATGGTTGTATTCAAAGAGGAGAGATGATGTGTTTAGAAGAGACAGCGATGGAAGTACTAGAGAGTAGCAGACCGTCATGATATTTGATGCTAACCTGAGAATAGAATCTCATTTCTGTGTTGTGCAAACCCAAGGTTTACCAGGAAGGGAATGAATGTGCTTTTTCTTCATCTTCCCTGACAAAGCCACAGAAGCTATGTATATCTCCTCTTAGGAAATGAGGTCATTGTGTAATCCTGCTGCAGATACCAAAAATATTTATGAGACTAATCGGCCCCTTTGTGCTGCCAGTTAGTTTGACAGCAGGGTTTCAGGGCCCTGCCTCTGGGCATTTTGAATTTGTCTTGCTTTTAATGGAATTATCGTAGCTTTGTCTTTCCCTAAAGATTATATTATCTCTTCACCATTTCAATCCTCTCCTTTTATCTGTTCATTAGACACTCCCTCTTTGTTTTCCTTGCAGTTTCTTCTGTTGCTTAATGTTGACTTCCATTGTCTCCGTACTTTTCCATTTAATCAGATCCATGAGGAGCACTGTATAAGAGCTGTTTTCTTGGCCATCACAAATTCTGCATGTTCTGGTTGGAGCTAAGTCTTGAACTTTGTTTGGAGACATCACATGAAGATGGTTTAACATCGAATATAGTTTTAATTCTCTGTTCTGGAAGATGCCTTGAATGTCTTCTGACTGCTGACAAAATGCTTTTGACAAGTTCTGAGCAGAGTCCTGACAGTAAAACCATGATGAGGTGTGGCTAGAAGTGTGGTGAGAGTGAATTAGGAGAGAGAGAGAGAGAAATGTGAGAAATGTTGGGGCTCCAGCCATTAAGCAGAGACTCTTGGATGCAGGACGTGAGGGAATGACTGCTACAGGCCTCTGGGATTAATTGGATGAGTTTGCTCAGGAACTAATGTAGGAGTGTTTCAGGTCTCTGGCTTTGACAGCAGACCGTGGTAAATGGAGCAGCAGGGCTATAAAAAGAGCATGCAACCGTCTGAAGTCTTGGCATAGAAAGCTTCCTGCAGTCTGAGTTTTAGTGCAGGCACTGGGAAAGACCGAGTTAACCTGTAAAGTAAAATTTCTGCAACCGGTTTAGAGACTAACAGGAACATTAGGGATAAGGAAGAAATCTGCCTGTAACAGAGACACATAGATGTCCATGCTGGGTTTAATGGGTTTGTCCCTAAACCTTCAGAGTTTGCAGAGAGCAAAAGCATTGGGAAGTTTAAAACAAGACTGAAGATGAACTGAATTTGAAATGAATGGAAAATACCAAACTTGGCTGTAGCCTTGTCTCTGTAAGAACAATGTTACCCAAGCGGCTTGATTGGAGAATATTTCCAAGAGCACACAGCGAGCTGTGTAATTTTTATAGTGCTTCTCCTCAGCAGCAAGTTGTAGAAGTGTTCAAGTATTTCATGGGCTGACATTTCCTAGTCTACTCTTAGGATGCCCATCTTGCTCATTGTGTTGCTGTTTATTGCAAGCCATCGGCACTGCTTATGCGCTCTCTTAATTACAGTCACTTGAACAGCTGTTGGAGGAGTACCCTGCCATATAGGAAATGGAGTGCTGTGGCTGATCACCCAAACGTGTGATGTCTTGGGCAAATTGAATTCTGAAATGTATTGTGAAGAAGATAGCCAGCTGTGAGGCAGACAGGATTGTTGCTGGGTGGAGAATAGAGTTGGGCTGGAAGGTCCATGAGCATGTTGTATGCATGGGAACGTGTATAAGTACATGTTAAGTCATGGAAAGGTGGAAGTCCTTCGATCAGATGGCAGGTAAAGGTGTTGATCACACTGTGCCCCAGCACTGAACCTCCATTGAATGTCTGTATATCACTGCCCTGATAATCGCGTTAACGTCGTGGACTTACAGGAGAGGCTTTTCACACACTTGCTCTTGCTTCCTGGCCTCTTGAGCTGTTCGGTTCTTATGTCTTTACATTTATGAAGTTTCCTATTTTAAATAGGATCCAGGCTTTGGAGGTGCTGCAGAGAAAAAATACAGTTTCAAATTCATCTGCCCAGTTAGAGCTGTGATTCTTTCACTTTCTGCTGTTGACTTTGTTGGATGCAGATGTGTAGCAGTGCAGGTTCAGGATGAACTCTCTAGGCAGACATACTTGTGCAACAGATCTAGTTCTGTACGCACAAAGGTAACAGGGATTAAAGCGTACAGTGCCTTAATGTAAAGGGAATCTAATAAGTTTCTTTACAGAATCATAGAGTACTTGTCGTTGAGAGGGATTTCTGGAGGTCATGCATTCAACACCCTGCTGAAAACAGGACCAACTAGATCACATTACTCAGAAACTCATCAAATTTTTGCTGTCTCCCAAGAATGGAGATCCCCCAGGGAGCTTTTGTTAGTTCCCTGGTTCAGTGTTTGACCACATTGATACTGATTTTTTTCCCAATAATATCTAATGAGAATTTCCCATGTTGTAAATTGTCTCTTTTGCCTCCTGTCTCCTGTAACTATGCATCTCTGAGAAAAGTTTATCTCTGTCCTTTTTGTACCCTCTCATAAGGTAGCTGTAGGCAGCAATAAGTGTCTTCCCTAATGTTTTTAAGACTGGACAACGTCTTTTCCCTTAGCCTCTCTTCATCTTGTTGGCCTCTGCTGGACTCACTCCAGTCTCGCTGTCTGTCTTGTATTGGGGAACCAAAGGTGGACATCATACTCCACGTTCAAACTCACAAGTGTTGCAGAGGAGGGAGCAATCCCTTCCTTTAACCTACACTCTTACTAATGCAGCTCAGGACGTGGTTGACCAGCTTCACTGCAAGGACCCACTGTTGACTTCTGCTCTACTGCCCAGCAGGACCCCCTGCATCCTTTTCAGCAGCTCTGCTTTCTCCCCAGTCAGGCCCAGCTTGTCCTGTTTTCTGGGAATATTACAGCCTGGTGGAAGGGCTCTTCAGTTGATTTTGTTGAGCTTTGTGAGGTTTGTCTGAACCATTTCTCCAGTCTGTTGCGGTTCTTCTGAACAGCAGTGTGCCCTCCAGTGTATTGTCCCCTGTCCTGTTTGGTGACATCTGTAAGCCTGCTGAAAGTGCATGCTGTCCCATCATCCAGGTCATCAGTAAAAACATTGAACTGTATTGGCACTACCATCGATCCCTGAGGGGCCACACTTGGACTTTGAGCTGCTGATCACAGCCCTTCGATCCTGACAGCCCAGCCAATTTTCCACCCATCCAGTCTGCTCAAAAATCATACACTTGTCCATGTGCTGGGTACAGCTCCCAGCCGTACCGCTGCACAAGCTGGGCCACCTTTGGCTCTGAGTGATGCTGGGGGGCAGAGAAGGGCTCCACTGGATGGCAGACTCGGAGAGGTTGGCCTCTTTCTGGTGTAACATCCAGCTGAGCAAAACAAGTGCAAAGTGAAAAACAGGTTTGAGGGAGGAGCGATGTTTGGGAAAAGTGACAGAGTGAGAGTAATGCTTACTGAATGTTTTTCTCAGCCAGGTATTCCAGCATCGCCTGTATACCCAGTTTTTGGTTGGGTTGTGGAGAGGGTACTCAACAGACAAGGTCCAAACTGCCATGATGTTAATTAAACCATATTGCCTATGTATTTATTTATTTATTAAAATATTCAGAAATTTTTTTCTCCGAGAATTTGATTTTGGATCTGTCCTGGTTTGAATAGTAACTATTTGTTTCCTACGTTGACTCCTAAAATTGGTTGAAGTCAACATTCCAGGCTGATCTGGTGACATTGCGTTGCAGGCATTGGTTAAAATAGTCCTAACATTAAGAACGGAGAAGTCTGTGCTCTTGCTTCTGTGCCGGCTGTAGTGTGTTTTCAAGTGCCGGGCAGGAGGGCCTGCTGCGTGGCTGAGAGGTGGGACGTGTGCGAGAACTGGGCATACTGGTGTGGGTACCAGCTGTCTGCTGGCTGGAGACACAAAGCATTGCTGGGATCACGCGTGGGGCAGGACTGCAGCTCCCAGACTGACTCCTGCGAGGCTGTTACTTAGCACGTGCATTCAGCCCGGCCTGCTGAGGTGAGCAGGGCACGGAGCAGTTTCCACCTGTGAGGATGGCCCCAGTCCTGTGGGTCAGAGCTGCTGTCGCTGGCCCATCCATCTCACTGTGCTGCTGCCCGGCTGCTGGATCCCCCCGCGGGAGATGCTGCGGGAGAGGGAGGAGAGGCACCTCCGCTGCACGGCAGCTCCCATCCGAGCCAGGCGCGGAGCTGTGCCCAGGGGTGGCCTGCCTGAGCTGAGCGCTGTCTCTGGCCACAGCTCCGTTGACCATCCTCAGCCGTGGCTGGCTCTGCTTAAATACCGCTTTTCCCCCATCTCTTATGTTTGGAGCTGTAGCAATGCAGTTGAGGATGAAGCTGTTCTTTGCACAGTGTGCTCCTGCCTGCAGCTTGGTCTTGCTGCAAGGCTGTTCCCCAGCTGTAATGCAAAGCGTTGAATGTTCGTTCATTCCTGTCTCTCTGGATGGTAAGAAGAGCTAGTTACAGCCTAAACTGAAGTAATGTTACAGTAGAACTCTGTTTCTAAAGCTTTCTTGAAAACTAACTCCATCATAGTAACAGAGGGAGAAGCAAAGAAAAGAGGAGCTGCTTTTTAGAAAATCACATCTCTTCCAGAAATGTCAAAACATTTAGGATTTTCCCTGAACCTTTCTCCGGATGCAAAACCTTACAGGGGAGGGGACTGGGGAGGGAAGTTACTTCTAAATATGACAGATGGTGAAATACAGGGTCAGAGCTGGGTTTTATTGAAATGCAGTAACATTTTGTAGCATGTTGAAGATATAGCCAAGCAGGGGAAAAAATCCTTTGTCTTTTTAATTCTAATATTTTTCCCCCCACAGGTATAGCCTTTACAGACCTCCCTGTAAGTACACCTATTTTCAGTATTTTAAGTAAGGATGCAAGCAGAAGGGAGGGGGAAGTGTGGGGGTGTGATTTTCCCTGCCCCCCCCCCCCCCCCCAGTTTGATGCCCTGTTAAAAAAATGGTAATGCACGTTACTGATTGATGTGGATGCTTCTTTTTCGGAAACTTCGTAATCCTGTGGCTGGGTTTGCGGTCCGCTCACGTGCCTCATCTCATTCCTCACCACCTCTAAGAGTATGTTGCTTCTTCTCCTAGAATTAAAGCAAGAATTCAAACTTCATTACAGGTCAATGTCTTCGGAAATGCATCTTCAACTGTGGGCAGTATATATGCAAAGTCATTGGGTAGCCTCTCATGTCCCATCATCAGAAAGCCCCAAAATGTATGATGTTGTTATTCTCAGCTTCTTCCTCTCTCCTCCAAGTTTTGCAGCCATGGCGGGAGTTGTTCCCTTACTACAGCGTGGTTAAGGAAGGGTATTTCTGAGAATGAAGGTCAGGCTTAGCTGGCTGTAGTGTGTGTGCTCATTGCACAGGTTTCTGAAAAGTCTCCACCCATGATGACTAAACAGCTCATGGAATTGCAGGAGGAATGTATTTGGCATCCATGTGTAGCTGATAGTTACTCCTCTGATTCACTAGCCCCAGTACTGAGTTGGTCTTGAATGCAGGGACACCAGCTGAGTTACACCAGGCAGTAACGTCTGGTTGGATCTTATGAAAGCATGACTTCCACGGTGGATCATGAGTTGCTCTTTTTCAGAGCCAAGTGTTCTTGGACAAGGAGGAGGTGTTTAGGAAAAGAAGGTAAAGCCACGTCAGGCATACACCAGTACATCCATTGCATCCGTTTCTCTCATATATAGAACTTCTTGTCCCTGAGGTTTCACTCCTGTCTTTGTGCTTAATTTCCTCCAAGGAATTTCCTCTGAGAAATTTCTTGGTTTCCATAACTTGTTTAGGTCTCCAAAGTGATTGATTTTCTGGCTGACTTCCAAGAGAGCTCGTGTGCAAGCTAGCTTGCTTTTCTTTGCTTTGCACCTCCTGCCAAAACATTTATTTTGTTCCTCTAATTTTTGTGTTGTGAGAAATAATGACTAGCACTCCCTGCTCATCTTCCCAATGGAATTTATGGCTTTACAGATCTCTCCTGCATCCCAGCCGGTGTCTGTGCTGAAGGACATTAGAGTTATTTAATTTGCCTTTTCACATCAGCTATCAATACAGGGTTGGGTTTTTTGGTTTTTTTTTGATTCCTAGACTCTCTGAACTTGCTAACACTGAGGTATATTCTAAACTAGAAACCCTCTTTCTGTGGGTTGTTTCACAGGAAGAATATTTTATCTGTCCATGAGTATTAACCTTTCAGAGTGAGATCTTGTGGCAACTTTGCATCCATACCAAGAAGCCGCTGCTGTGATATACCCCTTAGTTTTAGGTGCTCTTTTGTTTTTCCCCTCTGGATACAGATTGCATTAGAAGTCAACAGTTTTACCATATTCCTTCTAATTTTTTCACCACTTGGTCTTCTCCTTTGGCTAGACTGCTTCTCTTTCTGAGATGAGAGCAGTCTTCATGTTGGGATAGATAATTACTGTTTAGGCTCACCAATCAAAAATAGCTATCTGAAACACATACCGTTGTTTTGTCGTTTACAGCTAAAGCGTTGCCATAGAGCTTGGCAGCACACATTTGGCAGGCTGAAGTTACCTGTCCTGCTTAGATTAACTCGCATCCTTTTGATCCAGGAGTGCACAGTGAGTTGATGTATACATTTAATGTGCACTTGTAGGCTGTTCACCCCAGTGTTGAGTCTCTGTCACAAACAGGGGATGAACAGTTGGGGAAGCAGAGAGGCTGTTGCAGCAATGGGGTCTTGCAGTGCTGCTGAGCTTGAATTCATAGCATCATAGAATCATTTAGGTTGGAAAAGATCTTTAAGGTCAAGTCCAGATATTAACCCAGGACTGCCAAGTCCACCACTAAACTATGTCCCTAAGCACCGCATCTACATGTTTTTTAAACACTTCCAGGGATGGTGATTCCACCACCTCCCTGGGCAGCCTGTTCCAATGCTTGAAATGCTTCAAAACCCTCCTGAGCCCAGGGCATCTCCCCATCCTGTTGTTTCTTGATCTCACCAGATCATCTATACAGGATCTCATGCTTGTTTTTCTGTGTGTTGTGTGCAGAGGAGACGTTTTACTGTTAAACTGGAAGAAGTCTTGGTTAAGTGGGTTTTGGGATCAGCTGTTGTGGTGGGGTCTCCAATGGTTAAATGGCATCTCTGTGCCTTTTACCAGCCAGTTTGCTGAGCTATTTTCCATGGAAATCTCCTTCTGGCTTTTACAGCAGCAGCTAATCCATAACACTTTTTCTGGCCCAGGAAGGAGAACAGTGGATGCCCTGTAGGCTTCCTGCTATTGAGAACTATCCTCCATGAGATAATTTCTCTTTGAAAAGAGGGCAGGAGAAGCTTCATTGGGTCATTTCACCACCTAGCTGTGGATGCAAGGAAGGGCAGAAGAATTCTACCTCTGTGTAGATTTTGGACATTCCTATCATAGAATCATGTCGTAGAACGGTTTGGATTGGAAGGGATCTTAAAGACATCTACTTCCAACCCCCTGCCAGCTTTCTTGCAGGTCCCTTTAGGTACTGGAAGGTGCTCTAGGGTCTCCCTGGAGCCTTTTCCAGGCTGAAGAACCCCAGCTCTCTCAGCCTGTCCTCACAGCAGAGCTGCTCCAGCCCTCGGACCATCTGTGTGGCCTCCTCTGGACCCGCTCCATCAGATCCACGTCCTTATGTTGGGGCCCAGAGGTGGATGCAGCACTGCAGGGGGGTCTCACCAGAGCGGAGCAGAGGTGAATCCCCTCCGTCACCCTGCTTGCCACGCTGCTGGAGCTGCAGCCCAGGATACTGGTGGCTTTCTGGGCTGTGAGCGCACATTGCTGGGCCATGTTGAGTTTCTCACCAGCCAACACCCCCAAGCCTTTCTCCGTAAGGCTGCTCTTAACCCGCTCTCTGCCCAGCCTGTATTTGAGCCTGGGATTGCCTCAACCCATGTGCAGGACCTTGCACCTGGCCTTGTTCCTGAGGTGAGCTTCCTCTCCATGTGCTAACCGGCTCAGCTGCCGTGTTGGCAGCTTCATCCTAAGGGTGCCTGCACCCAGCTTCCATCATTCTCATCCTCCTTTTTCAATATTTTTCTCTTGAATTGCTGCCTTCTTCCCTCACTCTTGCAGACACCTGTGTATTCTTTCTCCTTTTCTGGCCCTTTTTGCTCCCTCGGTCCATGGCTTCTTGGTTGTTCTTCTGGCTGGTTGGGGTTACTTCTCTTCCCTGAAGAACGGGGTGCCAAACCCAAGACAGACTTTTGATTTAAATATAATGACTATTGTCAGATACTGTAAAAGTCTGGAGGTCGTAGGAAATTTGAAGCTGACGAAACTTGCAAGTGATATTTTTAATATACCATTATGATGCAGGCTCAAACACAGTATCCATTCATTATAAGGTAAAGGAGAGAAAACATCTGTCATATGAGAGATACAGAATGGAATCCGTGTTCTTCACCTGCTAAAGCTGCAGCCTGCAAGTGTAACTGCAGACGGGAGTGGAAGCAGCAGCCTTACCCGAGTGACCCTTGAGGTTCTCTGGTTTGAGCAGCTTGACGTGGGTTTTGGCTCTGGCTCTGTCCCACACCTCCCTACTGAAACACCTCGGGAGGGGCTGTAGGGTGGAAGCTTTTTCTGGCGTTACAGCCTGTGTGATTTTGAAGCTAACTGGTAGAGCACGTCAGTGAGAAGTTCGGCCAGTAAGCCCCATTACTTTTACACCCTTCAAGCTTAAGTAACATTTAGGGTTGCCATGTCAGTGAGATTACACAAGGAATTAATTTCACCCTTGAAACATTACCAGTCTAGAAATTGCTTCCTTGCAGCGCTTAGTGCAAAATTTCCCTTTCAGAGGCAAATGATGAGGACAATATTTTGCAGTATTTGCAATATTAGGAGGTTGAAATGGATACTTCCAGTTTTAAACCACATTTTGTTGGGATTGATCTCATGCAGTGAAGCATATTTGCTTCAGCTTGTTTCATTTCCCTCTAAAGAGTGTTTGCATTTGTATGAAAATGTAGTGAGGGGAAAAAATTGGATTTTGGCTGAGCACGGGCTGAAGTTAATACAGAAGTAACTGCTTGCAAAAGTGAATATCCCACAGAGGGAGTTTTCCACTTTTTAAGTCAATGCTTAGACCAAACTCTCTTTATGTACACAAGCCCGTATCAGGCTTATCCTGCCTGGCGGTTTGCTGAAACAATAAGGAATGTAAAAAAGCAGAATGTGGAAGAGCCCCGGGTGGAATTACAGAGGTGCAAAGGGTCAAGTGAGTTAAAAAATAAGTCAAGATTAACTAGGGGGTTGTGAGCAGCTGGCCACGGGCATCAGAGGCAAGAGGTCCCCAATGTCATGGGCAAGGTGTGCCATAAGAATTTGGCAGGGAGAGCACCTGCCGTGGTCAGTGGGCTCTGGGGTGATGTCTCCCTGCATCTGGCAGGGTGGTGGAGATACATGTAGTTCCCAACAGCTGCTGAGCAATGAAGACACATCCCACATGTGAAAAATGGAATTTTAACTCTGAGATCATTTGAGAGAAATTGGGGGTAGGCAGCTTCCCTTCAAAGACAAACATACCCCAAAGTGGCTGAAAAATACAGGATTTTTTTATTTGTAACTTCCAAGTATTTTGAGTGTCTGATTACTGGCTTTGGAAGTCCTTGGGTTCATAATGCTAAAAAGTTAAGTTAATAAAAAAGTCTTAAGTGTGGGCTGTGGAAAAGATCTGATCTCTCAGATTCCTTGTCAGCTAGATTTGAAAGAAGGGAGAGACTGACTTTATATTTGGCATTTTCCTCTGGTGGCTTTTCCTGTATCATGCTGTATTTTCCTTGCACACCTCTCTAACCCAGTGAGTTCCTTGGTGTGAGAATAGCAAAGGAGGTGGTGTGCTGAGCCCGCAGCAATACAGTCATCCTGAATTCTGATCTCAGTTTCCAGCCTGTATTTATAGATTCATTTTTTTTTCTTTGTTTTTTGAGATTTGATAATTTCAAAGGTGGAGCAGGTTGGTCTGGACCATATCAGCTGAGCTTTGGAAATCTCTAGGATAGAGATGCTGCACTCTCTGGGAACCTGTTCCAGTCCTTAACTATCCTCACAAAGAAGAATTTCTTCCTTATGTCCTGTCAGAATTTCCCTGGCTGCAGCTTGCGCCTTTCTCTGAACACCCTTGAGAAGAATCTGTCTCCATCTTTTTTTTCTCACCTCCCTTTTGGGAGCGAAAGACACAGTTAAATTTTCCCTTTTGCCTTCTCTTCTCCAAGCTCACCCTCTCCTTCTATGCCATGCCCTCCAGCCCTACTGACCATTTTAGCAGAGCTCTGCTGGACCCCATCTGTGAAAGTCTTTCTTGTCCTGAGGATGTGGAGGAGGGGAACCAAGGACAGAACTGCAGATGTAGCTGTGCCGGTGAACGCAGAGAGAAGTAATCACTTCCCACGACATGCTGGCTCTATTTTTGCCAATGTAATTAGGATTCTGCTGAGTTCTGCCTCGTAACAATCTTAATACCGTTAGTAAAAAGTAAAATTCACAACTGCAGTAGGTCTCAAGGGGAGACGTTGCCAACATTTCAGGTCTCTGCAATAGTGAAGAATTAGTTGAATAATTTTTCCAGGTAATTTTAAGGAAAGCCCATGCCTCTTGCTGTAGAGGAGAGAATCATCCTAACTTTCTGTAGGATGACTAACCACCCGTAGTAGTTCTGTCTGATTTGACCTAGAGAGAGAGACCTGCACCACCACTGATCTAACCTCTGACATGGGTTCAGCCATGAGCAAGACACCACAACCAGGCACCTTCCGGATTTCAGTTTCACTGCGTGCATCTGTGTGCCTTGCCCAGCGCCTGGTTTCTGGCTGTGTCAGCCTCCAGTGTGTTAAAGCAAAGTGAAAAAAACCAATGCCAAACAGTTCGTGAGTGGCATGAAGAGGTTTCTTCCTAAACCCTGCAAGCTACCAGCAGATGCTCTGAAGCAGAGAATTAATGAAGTTTGTGTAGCAAACAGAAGAGTAACTTGTTCTCCAGAAAAGTAACATGTCAGCGAATGGAACACTCTCTTTGAAAATGTGATCCAGAATGATGAGAACCACGCACCCCTGCACCTTTTCTGATGACATTTCTTTTTCTTCCCTCATTTCAGTAGGCTCAGGGATTCAGTTCGTATCCATAAGCTTATTCTTAAAATAGCCTGAATTCAGATAACTTCTAAGCTAGACTTTGACCACCTGTTTTCAATTAGATCTTTGGAAGCTGAATTATTGGCTGAATTTTAGAGGTATTTTCACAGTGGTCGCCTTTTTCTTTTCCCCATATTCTGGTGGCGAGTCGAGTCAAAGCTTCCATTTGGATCCATATGCTTGTTCTTAAAATTAAATTTGTCTATCAGTAGTGGAATTTCTTGTGTGGATGGCTTGCTGTCTTGAGATCGTCAAAGACCTAACCTCAGAGCTTCACTACCATCCTACAGAGATGTAAAATATTCAGGTGGTATCTTCCAAGGAGTAAGAGAATTCAATTGAAACAGGGGAGGACGCATAGATCTATTGATTGAGATGATGCCCCTTTCATTTTTTTTATTATTGTTATCTGCTGGGTCTTGAACTTTAGTAGAACTGCAGAAAACAAAGCCAGAAGGTGAAGGCTCCACAGACAGCAGTCACGGCATTGACCGTAGGCTGCTGGGGGATCGAGCCCATTGTTCTGGTTTTATGCAATAACTTTTAATAACTGCACAGTAAGTCATGGGGTTCCTTGAGATGTACCTAAAGGGCTGTTGCCCCTTCCTATTCCATTCCATTTTTCAATTTAAAGAGCAGCTCTTTTGTCTTACCAAACTATGTAACTGGAACCAGAAAGAGAAAGCTGGGTTTAATACAGGTTTCTTTTTCTTCCTTCCCAGTCAAATCTCTACCCTACAGTGGGTCTCCAGACTCCAGGAGAGATAGTCGATGCCAACTTTGGGCAGCAGCCATTTGTGTTCGACATTGAGGACTACATGAGGGAGTGGCGAGCGAAGATTCAGAGCACCATTAAGCGGTTTCCCATAGGAGACAGACTAGGCGAGTGGCAAGCCATGCTGCAGAAGTAAGTCACTGTTCTGGTGTTCAGCTTCTTCCATGTTCTGTTAGGCTTTAAATACTTTTTTTTTTATGCTAATTTATGCTTTCTTATGGCAAAAATTGCCAGTTTGGTGCATTTTGCTCAAATTGTTATACCCTCTGTTTTGTTGTTTAATAGTCTTTCTGTGTAGATTGCTGCTGTTTCAAATGTAAAAGATATGGGAGAAGTTTTCAGCCAAAGACTGCATGAAAGCTTGTAGGAATGGAAGAACATACACTTTGAGGTGATGCTTTGGAGGAAGGGGAGTGGAGAGGACACCATAAAAACTAACATAGGAGAAAAGCCAGTATGTAAGTCAGCTGAGTTCAGAAATGAAAAAGCAAGAAACAGCCTAAACCAAAGGCTTCCAAACCCAACCAAACTGAAAACACAATTATGGCACTTTATAAATTTCTGAATGTTGAATGCATTTCCCGTTGCAAAAAAGTATTGAGTGGAACATGATGAGAACAATTGAAAAGAGTTGTCAGAGGTCAGGTGTATCTTCTGCCTGAAGAAAGACAGAGCTGATTAAGGCTCCACAGCTTGGAAGCAGGTAACTGAGGGAGGTGGACTGTAGTTGCCTGTCAGTCATTTACACCACTCTAATGAAATTACTATAAGGTGATTATTTACTCTTTCTCAAAACACAAGAATTAGAGAAAAAGCACCGTCTGGTTTAAAAACAAAATACTATTTTTTTTTTCCCACAAAATACATAAAACTGAGGGATTTGCTGCTGCAAGAAGTTGTGGTGGCTTAAGTGGATTTTAAAAGATACACATTTAAATATTCACAGTAATTTATGGAGGCCAATTCCATAGTTCTATTTTGAACCCTCAAGTCTGTGGCTGTTGCTTCTATCTCCGATTGCTCCTCTCTCTCTGATTACAGATAGCTCTGTGTTTCACCTTTTTATTATATTCTTTCCCTAAACACCTGATACTGGTTAGTCTCCCCCAGGAGATATAGATGCAGCAATGATCGCATCCATGTGATCATTCTTCTTGTCTGCTGGTCTTGTCTGTCTGGAGCAGTTTCTCTCCAAACTGCCTTGGGTGTGAAGAGGAGAGGATGGTGTGTATGGTGCCATGATTCAAGAAAGGTTTCATTAGAAAGGCAGTGATGGGCAGAGAGAGCCTCAACATCTGGTTTTGACAAATCTGTAGAAGCACTGCTGAAGGGTAGATGCGTTGCACACATGGAGAAATAGGACGTGGGTTTTGCAAAGAGGAGCCAGCAGACACGTGGATGTGGTTCTTGGGCTGCTGTCTCTGTCTTGGAAGTCCATAAGGCTTTTGAGAAATTTCCTTGCTGCTAACTAAGGGGGGACTATGCAGCCAGAGGCTGAGGGCACATCTGATGTGGATTGTGAGTTGCAAGACGGACAAGAGAGGGAATGAGTGTGTAAGGGGTTTCCACCTTGGGAGGAGGAGACTTGAACACGTGCTTGTAGTATCTGTGGTGTTGAGGGTGTTCAGAAATGGCTGGGAAGAAGGGGCCCTCCAGGAAGGACTGAGATCTTCGGATTATGGTGAATCATTGCACAGAAATATCAGGTCATTTTTTTGGTAGTAAGCCAAAAAAAAAAAGAAAACACCAAGCTTGGATTTGTTAGGAGAAAAACAGGACAAAAATAATTCTGTCACTGTGTGAATATGTGGTGCATCCTTAATGTGAATACCATGTGATGTTTTGGTTCTTTCTCTCCAAAAGTATGTAGTAGAAGTGAGAAAAGCATGAATAAAAAAAAGGCAGAATGTGCAAAGGTATGGAGTAGGAATAAGGCAGGGAGCAAATATACAGACCTACAGTGCTGAAGGATGTGATCGTGAGGGGTAAAACAAGCATGAAAAAAATACCTTGAATAGACTTGAGAAGGTGATGAAGGAGCAACTGCACTGCAAGAATTACAGGGTATCAAGTGACCTTCTGTGACAAGGTGACCAGCTTAGTGGATGAGGGAGATGCTGTGGATGTTATCTACCTAGACTTTAGTAAAGCTTTTGACACTGTTTCTCACAGCATTCTCCTGGAGAAACTGGCTGCTCTGAGGCCACATCTCGAGTACTGGGTTCAGGTTTGGGCCCCTCATTTCAAGTGGGACGTAGAGGAGCTGGAGCACGTCCAGAGCTGGGGAAGGGGCTGGGGCACAAGTCCTACCAGGAGTGGCGGAGGGAGCTGGGGGGGTTCAGCCTGGAGAGGAGGGGGCTCAGGGGGATCCTTCTCACTCCCTCCAGCTGCCTGCCAGGGCTGTAGGCAGGGGGGTCGGTCTCTGCTCCCAGGTAACAAGTGACAGGACAAGAGGGAACGGCCTCAGGCTGCGCCAGGGGAGGGTTAGGTTGGGTATCGGAAACGTTTCTTCCCTGGGAGGGAAGAAGTGTTGAAGCACTGGCACAGGCTGCCCAGGGAGGCGGTGGGGCCACCAGCCCTGCGGGTGTTTAAACAACGCCTGGACAGGGTGCTGGGGCCGCCTGGACAGGGTGCCGGGGGCCGTGGGCTAGTGGTGGCCTTGGCAGCGCTGGGTTAGCGGGTGGACTCTGTGGTCTTGGGGGTCTTTTCCAACCTGAACGATCCTGTGGTTCTACGATTCTAAGTGAAGTTAACCGGATGGCACATTTAGAAGAAATAAAGGAGGGCGCTTTTTCACACTCTCTGCCATAAGATACCATGAAAATGGCATGGATTAAAAAAAGCGACTGGAGACATTATCAGGGCTATGATGTAGAGAGATACCTCTAGGACAGGATGTATCTGGCTCATCAGTGGAAGCTGGGAGGGCGATGGAGGAAGGTGTCATTTCATATGTGCCTTGTTCCTTTATTTTGTTCTAGGCATTTGCTTTTGCCAGTTGGGAGGTACGAGTACTGGGCTAACTGGGTGCTTGGTCTGACCCAGCACAGGATGAGATGTAACAACTGGCATTGACTTTAACATTAATTTTCATTCTGATGTACTGGATTGTTGACTTTATGGGGTCATTTCACTCCCTGCAACACCTTTTGTCAGGCTGTGGAATGACGGGATTCGCTTTTGGGAAGCTTGCCTAGCAGCCAGAGAGAATGAAGAGGTACACTGATACGTAAATGGAAATACTTAGCTCATAGTGCTCAAAAGGCAACTTGTTCAGAAAAATGCCCTGCATCTTTGAGTATAAAAGCACCTGCACTGGGTGAGAGCATTGGTGTGTCAGGCTTAGCTTTATGAATACGTTAATAGCACAGGCTCCTGCAGCGCTAGTGTTCTTTCCTTTCCCTGGTAAAACTGACCATTTTTTGCCACCCTATTACTTAACCTGAATATTTAGCCATGTTGGACCTTTCCTTTTATCACATGGTGACACAATTTCTTTGAGAGGTTTCGCTGACAGATTGTAAAGTATCTTTGGACAACCAAGTGGACTGCAAAAACATCTGTTTTCTGCCTGCTTCCAGAGCCCCTCCAAAAATGTCACCAGAGTGCCATGGCTTCCCTTTACACAAGCTGTTGATTCTTCTGCGGTAGGACTGGTTTATCCCTGTGTTTCTTCCTTGTGTTCTCCAGAATTGCTTCTGATGTGCATGGTGGAGGGGTCAGAGTCGCTGCTCTGGAGTTCCTCGTAACTTCTTTGGACTTCTTTTTAAGAATCAGCATCATGTTTCCCATCTTCCCCCTCTCCAAAGGCAAGTTTAAGGCAGGGCTTGTACCTCACATCGGTAGTCCAGCTGTTTCGGCTTGGAGCTCCAAGCTTTTGGGCCGATGTTTTCTTGTCCTGTGGCTTTGTTGGGATTCGTAGCATCTTATTTAATCTCTAACCGTGCAGCTAAGCATTTCCTTCCCTTCAGAGACTCTCCTCCCTGACAGATCCTGAGAGGCACGATCTTGGCGAGGCCGTCACTGGGGAAGGTTTGCTGTAGGGAGTGCCTCCCTGGAGAGCGGAGGAGGATCTAGCCTGGCAGAGTATTTCATCTGTGTTACATGCCTGGATATGTTGTCACCAGAGAGGTGCTCTGACAGGGTTTTCAAGTGCCTGAAACCTTGAAAGGGACTCACATGGATCACTCCTCTTCTTTGTGTGTTGTTACAGTCTTACAGGAGCTCTAGTCTTTTTAGCTTTTCCATGAGGAATCTGAGTAGAAGTCATCTGAGACTTGAGATCAGCTGGTGTGATTGATTACGAGAGAAGGAACGATGTAGATCCCCATTTCTGGTAAAGTGGGAGGACTTGGCATTGTTTGTTTGAGAAGCTAAGTGATGCCATGCAGAAGGAGGACAACTTCATGCAACTTTGTACAGAGAAGCGTGCAGTCACATTCTGTTTTGAAGAAAAGCCTCAGACAGTACAAACCTCTGTCACCACCATGACTGCTCTAGGTGAGAGAAACACCTTTAGATGCAGCACAGAGGTAGCTGCACCTGTGGTTTGAGCACTTCTGCTGCCCTCAAGTTTCAACCATGGCTCCCAAGTGGTAAAAGCATTGGAGAACCTGGGATTCTGAAAGGTTTTTGTCTGCATGAAGATAGGTCACAGTGGAGTGTGATAAACTTCTCCCAGAACTTCAGGAGAGATACCTCTGGCTGCAGACATGCTGCTGAATGTATGAGTGTGCGCAGCACTGCTGTAGTAAGTAGCTGAGGCACAGAACTGATAAGTCGTTGCTGAAAGTTGGCCTGGCATAGTGACCAGCATGTAACACTGCTGCGTACCCACGCAGGGATGCTTCCATGGTGCCACAGGCAGAAGTGCCCTAGGAAGGAGCTCAGGTTTTGTGCAGCTTTGTAAAGCATTTAAATCTTTGCAGCCTCTGACTCTGGCTACTGCATTACACTGAAGCAAGAGTTGGCTTTTCTCCTCCGTTCCTGCCAGCCTGGATCGCTGTGTTCAGCGTTTCAGCCTGATTGAGCCGGGATGACCTGGCTGCTGTGCTTGGCGGGGAGGGGATGTGCTTCTTCACGCCTGTCTGTACCATGCCGGGGCAAAGGGCACACCTTGTACCCTTTGTGGTACGTAAGCACTTGTTTCTGAAACAAGTTTTAAAAATTACACACCTGCTTACAACATTGTGCCTGAAGATTATTGCTGACTCATAAAATACTTCTCTCGTACTGAAAGTAGCCAAGCTGAATGTGTGTTGTTAGCTGTGACTTGACTGGATCAATACAGCTTCATCATGAGAAGCCTATTTTGAGATTCTTCACTAGAAGCTTTGAAATCCTCTGCTGGCTTTTTAGGTTTTGTTAAAATCCAGTGAGCGTTAACATTTACCCACCATCCTGGGAAGGCACAAGTCCTTCTGAAATGGTGTGTTCAGAAAGGTGGTTTTGTGTTCGTTTTCTGACAATGATACTACCTACCCCCTCCCCCATTTTTTGAAAATACAACTTTAAAATGTGTATTTGTAAAATCAATGCTAAGTCTACTCCGTAAATCAGCAGATAAAACTATCTATGAATGTGTAGAATTAATAAGGACATTCAACTACCAAAATTTTAATTATTGGCAAAGTAAATGTTGGAAGAAATTCAGGACCAGAACCTTTTCATTGAGGTCTGCTTGAAAGCTGTGAGCCTCTCTGATGTTCAGATTTTATACCTGTGTAGGGTGTCACTGGCAGTAATAGTTCCGAGCCCTTACAAGTGACCTTTACACAGCAGTCATTAAATAAATAAATACCATGTATGCATTGGGACTCAATGTTTTATTTTAATTTTTTTTCCCTGTAAGGTGAGTTTAGAGTTTCCCTTCTGTTTGTTGAGGACCAGGTGCCTGTGTTGTAAATTGTCTGGACCCACAAGTAGGACCCTGGTTATGTCCTAAGCAAGCTGAGTTGGGTCACTGGAGCTGCAACTTCTGTTGTGTTGATTTTTTTTCTCCAGTGTGATCACCCTGTTTTGCAAGTGTCTTTTCATCTGTTTGTATTTTCTTATTTTCTAGTATGGTTTCATCGTATTTGGTTCATCATGGGTACTGTTCAACAGCAACTGCCTTTGCCAGAGTCACAGACACCACAATCCAGGAAGAACAGACCTCAATAAAGAATAGACAAAGTAAGTCTCTTGGGTAGTTGTTCCCAAAGTGTGGCATGCAGGCCACGTGTTACCTTCAGGTAACAGAGGAATGAAGTGCTGTGGAAGTCAAAAAGTTACTCCGTGGCTCACAAAGCTGTCCACAGCACACTGCTGACTCGGTGTTGCTGCCTGGGATCAGTGGAGCTAAGGGACCGCTGCTGGGAGACCTTTTCCATCAGTGCTGTGTCCCCTCCACCCTCTGCTGTCTTTGCCTGAAGAACTGCCCTATTCTTTCCTTTGCCTGTCTGCTCTGACAAATGACCTGCATGCCTGGCAGTGTTGAATATACTAAGTTTTCTGACAACTTTGTTAATTTCCTCGGTCGTGTTGAAAATTAATAGCTGAATCCTGGAAGAGATGGGGTGACTCCACTTTGAGTCCAGCAGTTTTCACACATCAGGCTAAACGTAATATCTAGGGCAGGAGGTGCTTTCTTGGAGGTAGTACCGAATTGGTAGAGAATAGAATGGTTACCTTGGACTTTGCCTGAACGGAGGTCACAGTGCACCAGGGATCCATTTGGATTTGGGTTCTTCTACGCGTTCTGTGCAGCAGGGGTAGTTTCATTAGCATGGTCCACAGGGACCCAGACACATCAATCTGTTTTGACTACAGCTCCCAGAGTTACAAGTCTTTCAGTCCCTTTGCACATGTTGTCTTCCAGTAGATTTTTTTTGCACGTTGAGGCTTTTGCACATTCACAGCCAACACATGTAGTTCACACTAGGAGAAGAATTTGTATTTTATGTCTGTTTTGGTTACGGCTCTTTCCACCAAAGTGGCTCATGTGTCAGTTTGTAAGGCTGTACGTGCTTTTGGTTCCAGCAGAACGAGGCTTGCAGCTTTCTCCTGCTGTACTTTTGTGGGTTTTTAGCTTTCCTATTCACAGCCTGCAGAGTCACAGAACATTGGTGTGTTTTCTGCATTCTCCTGGCTGTTGAATACATGCTACATCCCACTTTGTACATTTCCCTTCCCTTTGTCAACTGTTTCTCATGTGACTGTTACATATCAGGAGCATCGTGCCCCTTTGTAGCTCGCTCTTCATACATTACATGTGCTTAGCCAGCATTCAGGTTCATTTGGGGACTCTGCTTAGTACCCAAAATAACTTGTAGTTGCTGCCTGTTAGTGCTGATGGGCTTTGTGCTTTCCAGGTCATGCATAATGCAACCCTGACCCCAGCCAACGTTCTTGTTGCTGTGGGTTTAATTGATAAAGCCTTACAGGAGGCACGCGAGACAGTGCGGCCCCGTTTGTTTGAGGACAGGTGACGAGGCAGATGGAGGGAAGGAATATGGAGCTCTGAAGTTGGGGCTTAAATAAAAGGTGTCAGGAAAATACAGATGGGAAAACAAAAAGAGGGGAAAATCTAAAAGGCAGTGACATCTGTGAGAGTTGCCAAACAAGGCAAAGAAGAGAGCTGTCAAAAGCAGAGAGACATGAAAACGGACGTGCAAGTCAGTAGAAGAAACAGAGCAAAATGAAGGAGGCTGTGCAACACATGTTGGTGTGAGAGCCACGTCTTTGGTTTTAGCTTTCAGCTACGATAACAAGCAAATAGACACTGAGAAGTGTCAGCCAAGACAAGTCACTGCAGATTGTTACTGGGGATTGCTAATGAAGATCACCAGGCTGGGCTTTCAACTGCTTATGGCTCGCAAAAGTCACAGCCTGTTGTTATTAGAGCCTCTGCTTGCTTGCAAAGCATTTCACAGGCGATTCAGAACCTTCTTTCTGTTGTTTGTAAGAAGTCCTGGAAAAACAGAGAAGGAAGTGCAATGCATTTTTAGTTTTAAGGACATTTAGTTGTTAGTTTTAAGTACACTTAGAAAAGTAAAATGTGACCCCCTGTAGATCAGCAGCTTTTCTGTTCAGGGATGGGATCTCAAGTCTTGCACTTGTTGTCTTCGGACCCACTGAAGGAACATATGTGGGACATGAACATCCAGGGTGCTGTATGGCTTCTGCCTTGTATCTTTGCACCTCATAGAAGAGTACAACTCGTTGAGCTGTTTCTGGCTTAGTCACAGCTGATTCTTGGAGCTAGCTTATGGGTGCCACGTCATTGCTGCTGGCCAAGCTCAGGTTACTTCTCTTCTTGGGGAATACGGTGAGGTGGGACTTGCAGGAACCCACTTTTGTTGGTATAGTTACTTCTGCTTAGAAGTAGGGATATTGGGGAGACAGTACCGACCCTTTACAGGTCACAGACCCTTTATAAATACTCTGCTTATCTAATGCTCAGCCATACATACGCTTCTAAGCATGAATCAGCCAGAGGATATAACATGAGACTGACCTACGGGCTTCCCCTCTGAATTTGGCATTTCCCCAGCAGTGTCCTTGCTTCCATCCAGATATCTTGTCCTGCTTTCTTTTTCATTGCTGCATAGCTTTGTGACTAAAGGACTAAAGTCCCAGAGCACCCCACCCCAGCACACCTAGTTCATCCTTCAGATCCTTCTACTGTTGGTGTTTCTGAGCTACTGACAGATTGTCCCTCATTTTCACAGGCTTTTTTTCCTCACCCTACTCCATGATAAACAAAACGTGGTCCCCAGTTCTCCCTAGCCCTTGTGCAAGGTGGTAGTGGGGAGCTGTGTGGTCTATGTAAGACCACTCTTCTGGCTGTTCTTGTTAGCTGATCCTGTGTATCAATAGGTTTCCTTCTGCTTTCAGGAATACAGAAGCTAGTATTAGCAGGCAGAGTGGGAGAGGCTATAGAAGCCACCCAGCAGCTCTATCCTGGCCTTCTAGATCATAACCCCAACCTGCTCTTCATGTTAAAGTAAGTATGAACAGCTTTATACTCCCTAATGCTGAGATGCATAGATGAAGGAGAGAAGAAAGAGGCTGTCCAGCCGTCCAGTCTGGCTGCACACCTTGTTCTGAATTCAAACTGGTTTGAGATCCCTTTGGAGGCAGGTGGGAAAGGCTGTAGGTTCAGCCCTTTGCACGATGCATGTGGCAGTGTAAATGTAGCCCATTTGTTGCTGCTCAGACCCAGTATGGCTTTGCCCCATGAGGTCAGGCAGAGGTGGGTGAAATTTTAGCTCTGCTGACTGCCAGGAGGTCCTTCACAGACAGCCTGTACTTGTCTGGTGGAGCTATTGCAACACTGGAGCCTGTGGAGTCACTGTGAAGGTTCCTAGAAAGGCAGATGTATGAAGAAAGCTATCTGGGACAGAGACTAAAGGAAAAAAGTGCTCGTGTGTCCCAGTTCTCCCAACCATGCAGAGTGGGTCTCCCCAGCCTCCTGAAACATATAAGGACAATTCCCAGTAAAGCTAAATGAGAAGTGCTCACTGTTGCTGTGGATATTGCAGTTTTTTACCCTTCCTCCTCTATTTTCCGTTGACCACGTGTATTTCTGGGTTGACGGAGTAGTGAGGGAACTATATTTGGCAGATTTAGTATCTTCTCCCTGAAAAAAAAAAAAAACAACCCACAATTGATTTTTGGCGTACTTGCAGAGGTGGTAGAGATGAAAGCATGCTGTAAAGGAACAGTTTCTTCTTAGCACAATGGAAATAAACTTGCTTTTTGGGAATGTCTCAACATTCATTAGCATCAAAGGTGCGATTTGTGAACTCCTTCCTCCCCTAGCATTATCAGAGCAGTTGCAATACAAAGGTACCAGGAGTCTGAAATGTCTTTTTGAAAGCCAAAAAATGTAGCTCCTATGCAGTTTCTAGGACTTGTCCACTCAGTAACTAAGGAAACCTCCAATGCAGAGCATCCTGGCTGTCATGCACCCTTTTCTCCTCCTTCCCTCCTATGAAATCAGGTGTCGCCAGTTTGTGGAGATGGTGAATGGGACAGACAGTGAAGTACGTTGTTTCAGTGCCCGCAGCCCCAGATCCCAGGACAGTTACCCCGGGTCCCCCAGCTTAAGTCCTAGACATGGATCAAGCAACTCACACGTTCATAGTACCGGTAAGTGTGTTTTCTGTGTCTCCTAATGAGAACAGCAAATGTCAAAAGTGGACATGGTTGTGTATTACATGACCTGCTACTTTCTGTGCAGTATTCTGTGAAATGCTCCTTTCCTTTCTGATACCCAGCCGAGAGGACATACTGTTTATCATGGGTGGCTACAGAGCTGGTTTTGCATTAGTTATTTCCCACAGACAGTCTGCAGAGCAGGTTTTTTTCAGAATAAAGAAGCTTTTGAAGGTGGCCTTCTAGAGCAGCCACTAGTGACTCGGTGCTTCACTGACCGAGCTGTAAGAGGAGGTCTGGAGCACAAAGCCTCTCTCCTGTACCTTGGGGTCTGCAAAAGGATTGCTTTCCAGTAAGAACCAAGCAGAAGATGCACTGTTCTGGCCAACTGAGTGAAAGGTTAGTGGGATGCTGTGCTTGAGAGCCTCTCCCTCCCCATGGTTTTTACCTTGCAAGCTCTAAACACCTGAGAAGGGAACAGTTCTGTACCTGCAAAACCCATCTCTAGAGCATCAACTCCTTGCAGTTCTGGAAACTAAACTTTAGGATTTGAAGTAGAAAGAACAAGATAAACCAGGACACCCAAGGTATCTTCCCTAGGTAATTATTGGCTATGGCTTTGAAGATGGGGTGGGCCAGGGAGTATGACCTGCAGAGCCCCTGAACACAGTCTAAGCCTGTGTCACTTGAGCCTTGAGCGGCTCGCAGCCATCTGAGTGTATTTTGTTTCGGTGTTCCCGCTGCTGCATGTGACAAACTGTGGGCAGGCAAACGTTAAAGGGAAAGAAAGACAGCTACTTGCATGCCTCCAAGCTGTCACTCCTCTTCCCAAGCCAGTATCTTTGTTTTCCTGTATTGTGTTGTGAGAAACCCTGGGTATGCTTCTCTGACTAGATAGTCAGAATGATCCCATCAGTCCATAAAATCTCTTGGTAATACCTGTTTTCAACCAGATGTCTACAGCTGCAACCTGCAACACAGGGCAGCATTCACAGGTCTACATTTGTCTCCGTACAAAGTTTGCTTTCTTCCTTTGGGGCTTGCTCTCTCGCTAAATTGTTGACTTCACAATAAAGTGATATTGTCAGTCTGGTCTCATTTTTCCTTTTCTTCTTGACTTTCAGGAGCAGATAGTCCAACCTGTAGCAACGGAGTCATGTCCACAAAAAGCAAACAGAGTCACAGTAAATACCCAACACTGAGTTCATCATCTTCCTCTTCCTCCTCCTCCTCCCCCTCATCTGTGAACTACTCTGAGTCCAATTCTACAGATTCTACCAAATCTCAGCAGCACAGTAGTACGAGTAACCAAGAAACCAGGTATTTTTTTTACGTTGTAGATGCCTGAGGAGGGAGAGATGATGAGAGAGGGTTCAGTTTGCTTTCTGAGAAGCCAGAAGGGCTTCTGTCCTGCCCTTTTGAACAACAGAGTAACTGCATTATCTACAAGGTCACTACTAGTCCCAGCAGGCACAAGCCTGTTCCAGTTCCCCTGCTTGCTCAGGCTTGGAGGCTTATCTCATAAGGAATATTGTGATGCTCTCGTTTCAAACACCAAGCTGAGCCCAACGTGGCTTGGTTTGCACAGAAGCTCTCCCATTGAGCCTGGTTTTGTTACTGCTGCCTCGGCCCGTCGATTCCTGCTGCTAAGCAGCTTGCCTGCACTTCAGTGGGTAGGCAGCAGCCTAAGTCACCACTGGGTTGCTGCGTTGCCCTCGTGAGTAGTTTTCTTGGGCTACCTCTACCTGGTGCCCAGTTCCTTCCAGATGAGCCTCTGAATCAGCAGTAATTTTTTTCATGCTTGTGACAGCAGGTCAGACTTTTAGAAAGCCTCCCTTCTCCAAGAATCCGTAGGAGGTCCAGGAGAGTGGTATAGTTACTGCTGCATTTACTGGAGTGTGGAGCAAATGGGGCTGTGGTAAGAACTGAGCTTCCTTCGGGCTCACTTTCCAGGTTGGTGTTGCAGGGCTGTCTGAGGCCCTGCTGGAACAGAGGATATCCTGGTGATTAGTAGAATCTCTTGCTAATTGCAGCTGGCACTCATCCTCTGAGTACTGTGCTGAGCACAGTTTGCAAGACAGTTTGTAATCTCTGTCATGACCTCTTGAAAGCTGTACAGCATGTAACGGAGTGAGAAACACTTGTTCAGACTCAATTTACCAGAATCATTTGATAATGCCAGATTTATGATGCTTTTTGTAAATGTAGAGCCCAAGTCCCAGCAAGATTTTGTCATCGTTTCAGGTAATTGGCAGTCTCATTCAGACTGCTGTCTTAAACATTTAAGTCTAACGCCCTTGTGTTCTGTATTGCACTTTTTGCAAGGGTTGATGGCTTGTCATAGCCAAGGTTTCCCTCCTGTGTAGTGTGTTAGTATGTTATCTGTTGTCTGGCTGCTGTTTGCTGTCCCAGAAGTGACTGCTTCCTGAAGGGAAAATGATAAGCACGCTGCACCTGTAATTCTGACAGGCGCCTTTGGAACAGAAATCTATTTCGTAAATTGACTTCAGAAACCTGCAACAATTCTTACTGCACTGAGTTAGACCATCTGACTCCCTGTAGTCCAACTGGCACCTTTCCTGGTCTGCTGGCCATTGCTGGGCCCCATGTGGTATCTGAGCTCTTAATTTCTTCCCTTGCTAATTTAGACATCTGACTATTCCTTCCTCCTTTTTACCTCAGTGACAGCGAGATGGAAATGGAGGCTGAGCATTACCCCAATGGAGTCCTGGAAAATTCATCCACCAGGATAATGAATGGCACCTACAAACACGAAGAGATCTTGCAGACGGATGAATCCAGCATGGGTAGGGCCTCAGAGGCAGGAGGGGTAAAGGGAAATAGAACGAGCTGGTACCGAGATTTAGAAATGTGATTGGATTTGGGGGAAAAAACTTGTACTTTGGGTTTATTTCGCCACCCCAGTGAATGAAGTTCTCAAGATGCCTGTTTCACGGGGAAATTTAATCTGTCCTGGAACTAAAACTAGATTTTGCTTTTCATAGTCTTGCAGCAATGCTGGTGATGTTGTGGGGCAGGGAAAGCAGTAGGACTCAAAAGGTTTGTTCAGTGTTGGTCATGACATCCAACTCTGAGCAGTCCTGGCACTTCTGCCAGCTGAGGAACTGAACTGAGCTGGGAAGGGCTGGATGATGCCCAGCTGCACGGTGTCCTCAGCACAGTGTGGTCAGCCACAACTGTCTTGTTTGTGGGTGCTTTAGGCTGGAGAGGGAAGATGAATCAGCTCTACACTACCTCTGAAACTGAAAGGGTATTACAGCTGGAGTTGCAGGCTCCCATGATTTTATCAGAAGATTTGATTTGTAGGTATTTCAGGCATTAAACAAACTGAGCTCAAGTTTTCCCTGTACCTGACAGGTGCTATGAAGAAACCACTCCTGGCTGTTGTAGTGGCAGGGATCACAAAAAGCTTCCACTGGGATAAACTTAGAATAGGGAGCAGCTACCTGCCCCAGCAGGGGAGGGAGGTTATGGGTAGCATGACAGAGTGGGCAGTGGTGGGGAATGAAAGATGATTGTTACTTCTCCATTGCCTTTCCTCTAGAAGACAGCTGCCCCCAGAGGCAGCTCTGTGGAGGGAACCATGCTGCCACGGAGCGCATGATCCAGTTTGGACGGGAGCTGCAGATGCTGAGCGAGCAGCTTTGCAGAGAATATGGGAAGAACACAATGCACAAAAAGATGCTTCAGGTAAGCCTGGGCCTTGTGCTGCATTGCAGCAGTTCTCTGGGCCAAGACTGGGGTTGTGGGTTCCTTTGCAGAGCTCTGGGTAGCCCCCACTTCTGCACCTGGTGAGGAAGAGGGGGCCAGCAGAGGTCAAAGCTCAGTGAACATAGAACGTCTAGACCCAATTCTCAGCACAGGAGAGAAATACAGCTCCCACCTGCCTTCCTGGAGCAACTGCATGCTCTTCTTCTCTCCAGGTGACACTCTACCTGCCTTCCCGTGCTGGCTCCCCTGCCAGGTGGAGGGGGCACCCTCTTTAATCCGCTATCTTGATGGCCCAGTGTGGTCCCTTGCTGCCAAGAAGAAAAGGGCCATTTCTTTTCAGGAGGTAGGCACCTGTCACCTTGGCGATGGCAGGAGGTGCCCCAGCTGATGGACTAGGTGGTGTTCCTGTGTGTTTGCAGCTGTGCATCACCTTACTGTGCCTTTCTGTTCTCTCACACAGGATGCATTTAGCTTGTTAGCTTACTCAGACCCTTGGAACTGCCCTGTTGGTCAACAGCTGGACCCGATCCAGAGGGAACCTGTGTGTGCTGCTCTTAACAGTGCTATATTGGGTAAGGCCTGGTTCCTGTTGAGCGCTACCCACTGGGCATACCTGCTCTCAAGGGCTGTCCTGTGGCGGGCAAGCCTGCAGGTGTTAGGAAACATTCAGAAACACTTGCATTTAGCTTTTACCTCTCTCTCTGTTGGTGGGGATTGACAGGGCAGTGATGCAGGAAGGGAGGCAGGAGGGAAGCCTGCAGAGAACGGATCCTCCTGATCTAATCTTCTTTTGGCTCCCTTCCTTGGGTCTTCCTCAATGCTCCTTCCAAGGATGCTCCTTAGGATTTTCCTCCCCTACTTACTGAAGAAGCCACCATCTCTTTGACGCATTTCCTGCCCATCTTCCTTCTTGCTCTGAACCCACCTGAATCATTTTGCTGGCATTACCAGGGCTATTTTCCATGCTGTTTGGGTTGGCAGAGTTTTGTGCTGGCATCATCCATCTTTCTGGTAGGGAGTACAGTTGCTGTGTTGGCAGCATCTCGTAAGTGAAGCAGGTTTCCTTAGTGTTGGCTCTAAAGCAGAGGGGAGCCATAATTCCAGTTGTGTTTGAGCTCAAGCTGAACGTGCAGAGTTAAACGCAGGCAGGGTTTGTCTTCCCTTCAAACTCTGCCCAGAGAGCCTGGCTGCCTGCAGTCCAGTGTTGGATTTGGGGCTGTGGTAATGGTCCAGCCTTGTTGCTCTTTTGCTTCTGGTCTTAACTGTGCTGAGAGGACACTCAGAGATCCGGTTATGGGTCGGTTTTCTTCAGCTAGCAGGACAGCTTCCTCCTTCTGACGAGCTTCGCTCTTTGTGTTGGCAGGTCATACCTGGATCATGGTTGGATCCAGGTATGAGCAGTCTCTTGCCCTCCTCTGTGTCCTCAGAGCTGAATGTTTATGCCTGCTCTTCCATTTTCCTTAGGAATGTTCCTTGGCCCAACAGCTTGTTGTCGTTTACTCTTTTGTCTTGAACCCGGTGTAGTACATGCAGTAGTTCTGCCCGATACAAGTCTTGTGCTTGCAGTCAGTGAGTTGCCATGTTGCTGACCCTCCTGGTATCTTCAGCTACAGAAAATCCCGTGGTGGAGAAATGGGTGATAATGAGGTTGTGGCCTGTCACTAGTCTGCTAGAAAGGGATTGATTCATTCTAGGCAGCAGCCTTGATCCTGTCACCAGACCATGATCAGACATGCAGTGTCATTGCTCAGGTAATTTCACAGGACACTTCCCAGTCTGGGTTAGCTCAGTCCATCCACAGCCGGCCAAACGCTGTCCGCTGGGGAGCTTCTCTGTCTCGGAAGCCCATGCCTGACTCCTGCGCACAGTCTAGCTCGCTGTGCTCAGACGTACTTCCTGGTGGGACCGTGCACTTCACGTTAAGTGTGCCAAAAGGAGATTTAGAGGTTATCTAAATAAGAAATAAATCAGGGGAAAGGAACAGCTTGATGGACAAACCCGTGAGGGCTCCAGTTCTGTCTGAGTAAAGGAACAGAAATTAGGTGGCTTGGGAAGGGGCGTCCCCTCCCCTGACAGTCAGCACAGGCAGGTGTCCAACAGGGTGACTCAGTTCTGGCCATTGTGTGTCCAGTGCTTGAGGAGCGTGGATGGGTTGCTGAGGGGTGTCACCAGGGAGATGTGAAAGATGATGTCTGGACATGCTTTGTCACACAAGTCGCAAGGCACCTTAGCTAGCCCAGCTGGGATTCCCTCTTGCATACGTAGCGAACGTGAAACAGAAGAAGCACTGACCAGTGAGGGAGTTTGTCTGGGGCCTGGACTACTGTGTCGACTCGCGCAAGGGGGAGAGGTGGAGAGGCCGCCTCTCACTTGGTGCTGGTTTCACCTGCCTTTCCGTATTTTTCCACGCTTTGATCTCTCACGTTTTGAGGGTTTTCTGGCAGACACCAAGGCAGCAGGAGATCCGCTTCCCTTTCCTTGCGGTGGCCACCACAGCAGCACTTTCTCAGACACCCTGCTGCGCTGTGGCCCCACGTGGGGCGTGTCGTGGGCGGTGGGGTGTGCGGAGGAGCAGCGGCGCGGAGCCAGCGCTACTGAGGAGCACCTTCCTTCCAGAGCCAGCGCCTTCTGCCAGGGATGCTGGGCTTGGTGAGAGGGACCCGAGTGCAGGTGAGCTGGCGTGCAGCCAGGTCACCTCTTCTAAACAGATTTCTTTTTTTGCCCCCACAGAATCTCAGAACCTGCCAAAGCAGCCCCCGCTGATGCTTGCCTTGGGCCAGGCCTCGGAGTGTTTGCGGCTCATGGCTCGCGTGGGCTTGGGCTCCTGCTCCTTTGCCAGAGTAGACGACTATTTGCACTAGCCACCAGAGCAAGATGGAGTTGACATCGTTGAGTGCTGCCCTTCACCCTCCGTTGCTGCCACTCTACACCACCACCTCGTTCAATAGCCTGACCTCCCTGGCACCAACACCCCCTCTAGCACACACACACGCACGCACACCAACACAAACACTGCCTGTGAAAGGATTGAGTGAGTCCCTCACTGTGTGGCTATTCCAGACCCCAGGAAGGACTGGCAGATCTTACCTGTCTCCCTGCCGTTGCTGCGGCTCCAGCGGCACTCAGTATTTCGCTGGTTTTTCTCATGTAGCACCTTCCGATGTAGGGATTTCTTTATTTTGATTTGAGTTGTTTCTCATGGATCCACCAATATTTTATCTGGAGAGTTTTGCTGAGCTGGTTTCTGCTGATTTACTGAGGAAGCTCATCAAGTTGGTGACAGTTTGTTCTTTTCTTCCTTTCTCCTTCCATCGTGCACATACGGCATCATCTGCTGTGCTAGTGATCTGAACTCTTCTCGCTGTGGCAGTTCAGAGGGGTTTTTTTTTATTTTATTTGAATCCTGTTTATTAAAAAGGTCTCTTCCACCTCCACAAAGTCATTGATGTATTTATTGCCCACAGACTCGGTCCCAACCATACATATCATGCAGCCCTACAGGAGACCTGGTGAGGTAGGTCATGTCACGCACAAAGATGGGAATTGGAGGAGCATGGTCCTTCACGGTTCATGCCTCTTCTAAGAGCACAAGACTCTCAAACGCTTGTCTTTGTGAGTGGGGAGAGTAGAAGACCTGACAGTGCCCGTGTTAGTGGCCACACTGTAAAAGTATCTCACAGCCCTGAGAAATGGGTACATCCAGCTCCCGCAGCAGCTAGGACAGGACTGATGGATATGAAGCCACCTACCCGCTGTGCTGGTAGGAGCAGCTCATGTTGGCCTGCGAGAAAGTTCGCGGGTGCTGCCTGGTTGGGCTGTCAGTTTTTGTGTTAAATCACAAATCCCCCTTTTTCTCCACATAGGAGGGCACTGTCACCAAGACTAAGTAATAATAGTATGTACTGACCTCCCCACATAACGCTGATCTAAATGAGCACTTTTGAATTTTGGAAGTGTCTTGAGAGCACGAGGCTGAACTGTGCTCGCCCTGCAGGTGACACGTGCAAGGTCAGGTAGGGGGTTAGGGTCAGTGTTGGCTTTGCAAGGTCTGAGCTGTTCAGAAGGGAGCAGCAATATTTCTTTAAGGTTTAACTAAGAAAATTATTTTAGTTTTCAGGCCCAAAAGCAACCAGCAAGGATCTGTGGGCGAATAACCTTCAAGTAAGATGGACAAATGTGTCTGTGCTGCAGCATGTGTCAGGCCCAGGGACTTCAGTGCTAGTAAGTTTTTGGCATTCGGACCTCTCAGTGCTGCTGAGTGTGTACTTACCCGGCGAGGCTGTACGCTTTGCATCTGCCGGGGCACCCTTAGGAGACTCCAGGCTGGGGCTGGCTGCATGGGTGGAACCGTAACTGCACCAAATGGATTTTAGGCCAGTAGCTCTGAGGAGGGCTCAGGGGAGCTCAGACCCAGCATGTATTTTACTGCTGTTCATGAGGTTTTTTTGGAAGAGTCAACGAAAGATGAATAGATTGTGTTTAAGTTTGTCCTTAAAATGGATGTTAGCCTGTGCCAGGGCTTTGGGCAGCAAGAGTGCTTGTGTGCCCCTGAGGAAAGGAAGGTGGTGTGTGACTTCTGTGCAGTAGCCCAGAACTTTAAGGATTTTCTGTATTTGCAGGCTTGACTTGCGCCTGGAACATGATGTCTGAAATCAAGGCAGAGCAGGGGGGTAGGTGTCCCCTGCACTGCAGAAGACTGTGGCAGTGAACGTGCAGATGGTGTTGAAGGTGGTTGGGAATGCCTGTGACTACCTTTTGGTGAACGTATACAATGTGTAGGGGCAGTGCTAGAGCCATGGCGGCCTAAGAAAGCAGGCAAGGTGAGATTTAGAGGTGGAGGAGGCATTTTTATTAGCATCAGGTCTGAAAAAAGCAGAGAGGGAGCTCTGTGTGTCGAAGCCGTTCTTCTAGGCAGACGGCAGCAGAGGACCGCAGTAAGCAGATGAATTCAACTTGCAAATCTGAGGCTTCTGTTTCAGTTCTGGGGAACAGCTCACGTGCCTGAAAGCTCATCTGCTGATTTCCAACTCTGCTCGTTGTCCTGGTGGTGGATGTTACCCCAGCCTGCAGTCCTTACCTTGCTGCAGTTGCAGAGACCTTTACCCCGGCAGGCAGGAGTCCTTTCTGAAGCCTCTGGTGTGGGACCCGCCGGGCTGCCCAGCCTGAGCTGTCGTGCCCTGGTGCCATTGCTGACCCTGAGGCAGCACGTGAACTTGGCCTCCTGAGTGTCTCCTGCAGGCTTTCCAGTTTGTAGTCCCAGGCTTGCAGCACACTGATGGGCTGATTGTGGGTACTTAGGCTGGAAATTTTACTCTGGTACCTGGCTTTGCCTTTCACATTTGGCGACTTCTGCTCTGTTGGTCACCATTCAGCGTGCTGCTGTCTGGCTGCAGTCAGTCCACTTGCTCATCTCCGTGCCAACACCATCTTTGTCTCTTTCTGAGCTTTTTTTTTTGTTCCTTCTCTTTGTGGTTCCTTTAAGCCAAGACTCTTTGCAATGTGTGATGTTAATGCCCCACTTGGTCTCTCAGCAAAGCGGTGCTGACTGTCCTAGAGCATGTTTCTTGTTTTGGTTTCCCTTTCACTACAAAAAAACCAAAGATGCTCCTAGATACCTGGTTATTCAGGAAACGCGTGATGGGTGGTCTCTGGCTTGTCGTGGAGACCCTCCCTGTGGTAGAAACCATCTTGCTGTTGTGCCATGGTTAGTGCTGAGAGGCCGCACTCTTAATGATGACGGTGAGCCGCTCTGCCACTGACGATGTGCGTCACGTAGTGGCGGCGGATCCCTGTGGACTGGACAAGCAGCGGTGCTTTCCACTTCTTGCACTCAAAGCAATGGTGCTAGCTTGAGTTGTTTTTCCCTTTCCACTTGACCCAGTTCCTAACTGGCTCACAGCTGTAACCCACACCCATCACTGCTGCCAGCTTCTGTACCTGGTGTCTTGATGCTGTTCTTTGAGGAGTGCAAAGGCTTTTCAGCTGTGACATACCTGTCCTATGCTTGTTACTTGAGAGTTTTTTTTATTTCAAATGTTCTTGCGGTTTCACTGGTGGTTTCTGCTTGTTTTGTTCAGAATCTGGCTAATACGGCCATGACTCAGTGTGGGGAGGTGTGTTTGCAGTGTGTGGTGGGGTGCAGCTGTAGCCTCCACCTACCACTGATTCCTAGATGAGATTTCTGACTTGGTTTTCCCAGGTTATTTTTCAAAGCCTCTTGGTCTCTGAGTGTCCCTGGCAGCTCCTTGATGGTTCATGTCAGCTGAAACTTGGTTTGGATTGTTGTGGTCATTTAAAAAAGCAAACATCACTAAGCTGAAATGAGGTTTTTAATTCTGAATGTGTTTGTGCACCTAACCTGCGGCTAGTGCAGTTTAAAAATTACTTTTCTAACAGCGATTTGGGATTTATTATTCAAAGTGCCTCGTGCTTTGCTCAGAAACAAGTGAACTATGAACACCCCAGCTGAGACTCTGCTTCATCTGGGCAGTCCCTCACAGTGTCACTTCTCCCAAGAGTCCTTCAGTAGCGCCACGTAAATGATTGTGTAGCCCGTAGTAGAAACTTTTGGCTTCCTGCTCCTTGGTGAGGGTGGCGAGGTCTCAGCTATGGCCCTGTGTTATAATGCCGAGGGCGCTGGACATCACACGAGGCTGACACGCAGGTTGCTCTCTGCTGGGCTGACTTCAGATCCTAGAAGTAGATTTTCCCAACCACAGCCAGACAGTGCTCACAGGTGACATTTCTCAGTGAGCAGCCCCAAGAGAGGCTTTCTAGCCGTGGCATCCTTCCCAGGACATGCGAAATGCTGCAGCTGCAACAACTAAAGCTCTTCCAGCTGTTCCATGTCTGCACACTTGGAGCATCTCAGCTCTCCACTGATCAGTCCAGAGTCACCACCAAAGAGCTGGTCTGCAGAGTGGCAGGCACACTCCAGCGACATGCTCTGGACACCAGCCACTCTGCCTGCCTTCCTCAAGCTCCACATCGCAGCAAGGACCGTTCAGAAGGATAACATTTCACAGGGACTTGGTGAAAGCCTGTTTTCAGGGGTGGGGAACTGCAGCCCTGCCCATCATGAGCTTTGGTTTTGAGCCTAATGCTCTGCCTGTTAAATGACCCTTTGAGAACAACATTTTGGGAACTACAGACCTGAAGCCTTGGTTAAAGCGTCCTTCAAGGGTTCTGTGGAGAGAGCTTCGTGGAGCTGAATTACATCACCAGGCGCTTCTCCCCGCAGACAAGGGTTCCTGCTGTCCCCACAAGCAGTGAGTGAGAGCAGTCACATCAGCAGTAACATGGGAGAACTTCAGAGTGAGATGAAGGATCAGTTCAGGAGATGGAGATGTTGAAGTATGTGAGATAAGCGGAGGTGTGTCTACCTCATACACCTTGTACTCCAGCCTCTGACCATCTTTGTGGCCTCTGCTGGATGTGTTCCAGTTTGTGGGCATCTCCCCTGTACCAGGGGAGCCAAACTTTGTTCCTCTTAGTTCCTTTTGTTCCTCTTGGAAGCATCTTGTTCCAGATGATTCCTTTTGCTGCTCTGTGTTTCTGTCCTGGCTGGTATTTAACAAAAGCTGATTCGAGCAGGGAGGGCAGCAATCTGTCACCCGTTCACCCTTAGATGTGTTCTCAGAACCAGTTTGTTTTGGGAAAACTTACTGCTATTAGGTCTCTGTTCTTGCTCCTTTACCTCCCACAATCCCAGCGTTCTCCCACCTGTGTGACCACCAGAAGTGGTATCTGCAGTGTTCGGTGCTACGGAGCTGCTTTGAGACCAGGGTCAGCTCTGCGGCTTGTGCCAACAGTATGTTTGTTGGGCTGAGATGTGGCAGCTCCAGCTGCTCTTCCTGACTTGGCTTCTGCTGCGCTGGCCCAGAGGGGCAGACCTGCGTGCAGTGATCCCTTTTTGTCACCATGCAGGATCCTGTCAGCCTGCAGCTGGGCTGGCTGCAGCACTTCTGCCCTTCTTTTGGAGTCTGGTTAGAAACAGCCTTTGCATGTGGCCAGCAGAATGGAGAGGGACTGCCAAAGCAAAGCACCAGGTACGTGGCATCCAGCTCTTGGGGAGAGGTGGTCCAGTGGCTGCTCCCCATCGCCTCCAGCCCCCTGTGCGTACCAGAACTGTATATCATTGCTCTGGGACACGTGGAAGATAGGTGGTTATCGGTGCTATGGCCTGTTCCTGTTTCTGACGTGCTGGTGGTGCTTGCTGTGCTGCCGCCGACCTGATTTGGACACCGGGAGATGCAGCTGTGACTGGTGTGGAGAACAGTCCCCTCAGGGGTCTTGTTTCTCGTGATTGCTTACACCCAGAATTTTCCCATCTGCTTCTTACACAGTGACATCTCAACCTGTTTCGAGCTGTGTCCTTATTTTTCACATAGTCTTATTAAGGCATCTTTACCATTCTTTAAATAGCTTTGTTCTTGAGGCTCCCTTGAACAACTGGAACAACCAGAGCTGGTGTAACTAGCTCTGGGGATTGAATTCTTCATTTTCCTCCTTAGGCCTTGGGGATGATGAACCATCTCCTTCTCCAGCAAGGCATACCTTGTTGGATTGCTGTGATGCTGCTGGGCTTCGGTACCTGTCTGTCTTAATGCTCACGTAGCACGTGCCGCTCAGATGCAGGTTTCGGAGTTCCTTCTGCTATCATGGGGTTGACTGAGGAGGTGAACCATGGTAGCCAGGCTGTACGGCAGCGTGTAAATGCCACGAAGCTGCGCGGTGCACAACGTGGTGTTGGGAGGTTCTTTCCATGAAGAAGCGCTGTGCAGGCTCCGGCAGCCGCACAGGGTAGCGGGCAGAGAGGTCCATCACGCTGCGGTGCTGAGCGCAGAGAGGTCCATCACGCTGCGGTGCTGAGCGCAGAGAGGTCCATCACGCTGCGGTGCTGAGCGCAGAGAGGTCCATCACGCTGCGGTGCTGAGCACAGAGAGGTCCATCACGCTGCGGTGCTGAGCGCAGCGAGGCCCTGTGGGGCTGCTCGCAGCAGAAAGGAAGGAACATGTTCCTTGGAAACGTGGTCCTGGTCACCCGGGCGTCCCCTTTGCAGAAGGAGCAACTTCCTTCGAACCCTGCCCGTGTTAGAAGAGCGGGAGCGGTGGATCCGGAGGGCAGCAGGTCTCTTGTAGAGAGCTGGTGTTGGGACTCCATGTACGGGTCTGTCCCTAGGTGTTTCTGCGAGAGGGCTGCGGGGACAGGACAGGGGATGTGTGCTGTGTGCTGCCGGGACCCTTCTGCCCCAGCAGAGTGAGGGATGGACAGAGCTGCAAGCCAGCAGCTCTTGCTCGGAGCCAAAAGCTGGCTGTGGGCCATGTCCCACCTGCTGTGTAGGTCGCAGAGCCAGGGGAAGCTTTGGCAGCGGGGTGTGGGGAGCTACGGTGATGCAGGGAGGAAAGGGGAGCAGCCGAGAGCCTGGAGACCTCTTCCAGAGGGAGCACTAGCTGCTCCCCACCATCCTTCCCTGCAGCGGGAGGTGGCAGGTGATGGATGAGTGAATGTGGCATGTCTGTCCCCCTCCTCACATCTCACACCAGCACTCAGAGCCTGCAGCCTTGAGCTGTAGCAGTGCCCCAAGCCCAGGGCTCACCCGTTGAGGAGCACACCTCCTGCCAGCTCTTTTATTTCCAAGAGGAAGGTGTAACTCTCTTCTGCTCGCAGGAAGCCGAGCCCCGTGCAGGATTTGCACTCACGTTGCTGCAGAAACGTTGGTGGAGGCCATGCAAACCTCTGCTCCTTGTCCAAGTTCCTCTGGCCAAGTGGACCCCTTTTCTCTGGGCGCTCTGCCTGGGTCCGGGCGTGTGCTCTGACCCCTGTGCTTGGGGGACCTTCACCGCATCCTTCCCCGGGAGGGGGCACAGCGTGTTTTTGCAGTCTGGGCTTCTCACGGGCTCAAACTTAGAGAAAGGAGAAGCAGCAGCAGCAGCTCTGGGGATAATCAGGATTTTAAAGGAAATCTTAAAAATACAAGTATGGTGACTCTTCCAGACCAAGGACTCTGCAGAGGTGTTTGGTGGGGCTGGGCTGGGTGCCCCCTGCGCACCCTCTTGCCGGCTCTCCAGCCAGGAGGCAGGAGGTGGCTGCCGGCCCCTGAAGCCCTTGGGTGCAGGCTGGTCAGCGGTGCGAGCCCCAGGGACCTGCTCACCACGCAGCAAACTCTTCTGCTGGTTGCTCACAACTCAGGTATGACACGCGTGGCGGGGGCGCGGGCTGCCAGGTCATCGCAGGTCCCCAGCCAGCCCGGAGGAGCGGCTGCCACCACGCCGATCTCCCGCTGTCGCTCCGGACTGGTGGTCATTGCCTTGGGAGGGGGGTCTCCCTCTGCGGTACAGCATGGGCTAAACGGGCGTAACACGGAGTGTGCACATTGGTTCAGTCTAAGCTTAGTATTTGTGAATTAAGTTATCTGACGCTTCGCATGAAAACTTTAAAAAGGGGAGGGGGGGATTTTAACTGAGAAAAAGCCTATGAAAATATACTAGAAATATGGTAAAGAAATCGACGTTCTGCTGTATATTGACAGAATTATTTTTATTAAAATACACATCCATGTGCAAGAGCTAGCGTGGAGCAGTGTGCTTTGTCAGGCTCTGCCGGCCGGGGAAGGCGAGCGGCGGAGCTGGCGCAGGCAGCAGCGTGTGTCCCCCCACGGGACGGGGTCCCAGAGTGGGGCTGCCTGCCCGCGGGCTGCCAGGCTGCTCGGGACCCCATCGCCCCGGGACCCCCAGCTCGGCGGGGATGAGCTGGTTACAGGGTGTGTTGCCGGTCCAGGGGCGAGCTGATGCTGGCAGCGGTGGCTCCCTGTGCGGATGTGGGTCCCTTGGTGGTCAGGGCGGTGGGCGCTGGGCACGGGCGTTGCTCCCTCACATACAGCTGTCAGGGGGAAGCCAGCGGTTATTGCCCAGATGTTCAGGTGGGTCCCACCCAGCTTGGCTAGCAGGGTGTTTGAGGGGCAGGCTGTGATGCAGCAGCTGCCGACACCTATATATATGTCTGCTGACCCCTCTATATATCTCCACTCTGCTCTTGTCTCAGCATAGCAGAAAGCACGTCATGTCTGTGCTACAAAGCTTCTTTCGGAACGGCTTCTCCCAGCGGTGCTGAGCCCTGCCGGCAGCGGCGCAGGGCGAGCACCTGCGCTGGAGCCCCTGGGGCAGACCCGGTGCCCTTTCCCCGTGGCCCACCTCCTGCATCTCGGGCCCTGGTGCCTTGAGTCCAGTGACGTTCCCACCTGGCGGCACCTCACGTGAGCGGTCCCTGGGGTCTGGACCAGCCCAGACCAGTCCAGAACATCAGTACAGCTCCATTCCCCATGAGCCAAAACAGGCCACTGGGGTGGTGAAAGCCTCAGGAATAACGTTGACATGCCCAGTGGAGTATCATTTTATGTTGTTGATGAAGAGATAGTGACTAGTAAAACAATATTTTTTTTCCATCAAGGGCTGCTCTGTAACGTGGGCAGGTGACATTTGTCCCACATTTTCATCACCACCTTTCTCGCAGAGGGTGTGATCGTCATCCCCATAATAATACCGACATGATCTGCTGGGCTTCCTCAACGTTTTCACCTCTGGTTGGCAATAGCATCTTGTAACACCTTTCACATCTTGTCGAGACAGCTCTTTCTGCAGGTCGGTAATTTCTGGATTAGCTGTGTGCCATGGCAAGAACTACTTTTTCTCCTCAAGCATCGTGTTGTCTACCTGCAGTGTTCTAGTTGTGGGCCTACGTGGTTTGATTTTCAGTGGTGGTGGTTTTAAGAAAAAAATGGGGGAAATAGTCTTTGCAACCCTCAAATTCAAACGATTGGGGAAGGCTCTTAGTAAGTAAAATACTGAAAGAGCCTCTGAAGTACAGACTGGGATTGTCCATCCACAAACTGGCTACTTTGTGTGGCTACTTGCACATCCCTTTTTTCTTCCAGAAGACAACGTGGCCATCATAGCCCTCAGTGCTACGTGCTGTGAGGGCACAACCTGGAATTTTGTGTCCATAATCAGCCAAGCACAATCCGCATGGTGGTTGTCCCCAGATTCTGATTCTGCCTGTTTTCCGCCACTGCTTTGTCCCATGGCACTAACAATTCACGGGCAAAAATGTCACCTGAGATGCTTTTTCCTGTTCTCTGCTTACATTTGATGTCCTAGAAAATGCAGCCCTGCCCTGTTTTCTGATCATGAGCACAAAACGCTGATGAAGCTTTAGAAGCAGGTTAAGGCTCAGTCCGCGGCATGCGCAGTGTTCCTTGCCTGCACCTCCCTGAGGTTTTCTCCCATGGGCTTTGTGCCTCTCGCGTGAAACGATGGAGCGTCAGCCTGGTGTCACCAGTGGGGTCCTGTGCTGCTCCCCCCTGCCCCAGCCCTGCAGGGGGGTCGGCAGCTGGGACCCCCTTTCTGCTGCCCAGCTGAGGGGGTTGTGTCCTCACCCTCCTGGCACTGCGGATGTTTTTCATCTCCCTTGCTTACTTTGCGGTGGCCACCAGCATATTCGGAAGCTGACAAGGTACTAAGGGTTTGGCAGACTGGTAACTTCTCCCGAACCCTCCGCTGCCACCCGCTAATTCGGAGTGCCTGCAGCGCCCGAGGGCTGAGGGCATGCTGCAAGGATGTATAGCCTTACCTATGGGTATGGGCAACCCCACCTGTGGGTCCCTGACCTATGGGTCAAGACCTGGCCCCACCACCCTGTTCCAAATGAAGCACACCATTACCAGGCGCGGTTTGCTCCTGGAGGAGCATGTGCCCATGGCAAAGGGGGTTTTGGCTGCACCGTGCCCTGGACTTGTAGGATCTGCTCCTTGCACTGAAGAATCAGGAAAAACTCAAAAAAGCAACTTGTGGCAATGAGTCTTTATTATAAATATTTGCTCCACTGGATGCATCCTGGCAGGGCAGTGACAGTGGGAGGGACATGGTGGCCTGCTGGTCCATGCTGCTGTGACACCTGGTACTGCCAGGGTACGGGCTGGCTGCACCTGCGGTGACAGCACCCACCACCACGGGAGCCTTTGGAGAAGTGCTGTGAGCATGGTCTGCTCCCTCCAGAGACGGGAGGGCTGGACGGGTGAGTCTGACGGTGGACAGCAGGAAGAGGATTTCATTTTTTCCTTGGAAGATTTTTCATGGCTCTCTTCACCCAGAGCTTCTGGGGGTCAGCACAGATCTCGGCACCGTTCGCAGCCACAACCCTGCAGTGAGAAAGTGAGGAAAGAGAATGAAAACATGAACCATGAGCCGTTCCCTTCCCATGCACCACTACTCCCCTCTCTGCGTGCAGCCCCATCCTGGATGGAGGCTTGGAGTCACCTCCAGCAGCCCGTGCCCTCCTTGGGCTGATGCTGCGTGTCTGAGTCTTCCCAGACCGCTGGCAGCAGAAAGCACCATTTTTCCCCCTCTGCCCACCCCACAGAGCTACTTTCCTACCACAGCCCCCCTGGCACGTGGTCCCTGCTGGGACTGAGCTGTCTGTGGGGCAGGACGGGATGGGGGATGCTGTGCCGGGGGTGGGGGGCAAACCCCGGGGGTACTTACACAACTGCAGGCAAGGAGCAGTCGCTGGATGTCTCGTAGAAACTCTGTATGTGTCGGATGGCTTTCTGCGTGTACTTGAAGCAGCATTCGATGGGAGCGAAGTGGGCTGAGAAGGGAAGGGAGAGATGTGAATGCCCTCGGCAGCACTTTGCAACCAATTGCATCGCCAGACAGTGATGCTGCAGAATACTGAACACGGGACGGGGGCTGTGGAGCTTCTCAGCAGCTCCCACAGCATCCCACAGTGCGGGCTCGTTCCCTTCGTGTCAGCGAGCGTGGCACTGGGAAGCGTGGGCAGCAGTGGGGAGGGGAACGGCAGGGTACCCGGCACCCCCAGCCCACATTGCTGCAGCTGCCGAAGTGCGCGCTGAGGCTGGGGTGCTCGGTCTGGGGACGAGGTTCTGCGAGTTTCCAAGGTGGGAGCACAACCTCCAAGGCGTTCTGGGAGGCTCCCAACAGCTGCACGTGCTCCCCACCTCCAGCCACTTGCTCCCCCCGCTGAGAGCTGGGGCGCCTGGAGCCCCCTCCCAGCCTGGCACATGGCTCCCTGCCCGCCCTTCCCTGCGCCCCGGGATGTGCCGCCCCACACCCGTCCCCGCTCCCTGCTGATCTCGCCTGCCCCCCACACCCCGGGATGTCCCCAGTGGGGGCTCCAAGCCCCGTCCTGCGGCGGTGGCCCACGGGCGCCTTACCTGCGGCGTGGTGCCGGGAGAGGGTGAGGAGCAGGGCGAGCAGCAGCGCAGCCCGCGCAGGGAGCATGGCGGCGGCGGGAGGGCTCTTGGTGGTGCCTCTGTCCCGCTCCGCGCCACCTCCCGCCCTCTGCAGCTCCGGCTCTCACCGCGCCGCAATTTATCCTCTGCGTGCCACCCACTTTGACCGCTTTTCTGAAAACTTCAGACGCGTTCTAAGAAGCCTCTTCCTGGTCACCAGGACTTCTGACATTTTTTATTTTGGGGGCACGTCCAGCAGTGGGTGGAAAAGGTCGAGGAGCAGGGCAGCCACTTCTGCTTTCTGCAGAAGAGCCACAAGGCCGTGAGGGGCTGCCAGGAGGCTTTGGGGAAACGAAATTTACCCAGGAAAGCAGATTAAAAACAGCTTTATGTGAAGGCAAGGCAAGTCTAATGCTTGCCTGTTTGTTTCTAACAGGAGACACAACGCAGGAACAGGTCATGGATGGGCTTAGCTGGTTTGCCTGAGCCATCAAAGGCAAGTGACTAACGAGTCCCCTCCAGACCAGCCTCCCCAGCCATCCTGGCCGTGCCAGGGGTGCTGGCTTGGGCAGTGAAGCACTCGGGATGGGGTGGGATGCGATGGGACATGATGGGATGGGATGCTGTCAGGCAGAAAAAGCCACACTAGACCAAACTAGGAGGGACTCCAGAGCAGGGGGTGGAAGAAATGCTTCTGGTGGGCTCAGGAGACTGTAGAAGGGGAAGAGACGGAGCGATGGCAGTGGGGCATCTGAGAGAGCCTGGGTCTGAGCCCAAGCATTGCTTCTGCCTTCCACATGGGACCGAAATGAGAGGATCAGAGGGATGGAGGCTTGTGGTCATCGGTGCACAGGTTGGTCATTTCTTCAGGGAGATGGGACAAACCCTATCACAACCCCAAAAGAGCCGTCCCAGATCCCAGAAAGGACCCCGAGGGCAGGAGGGGCGGGTGGCACAGACCCCAGCAGCAGCACCCTGTGGACATCAGCCCAGCTTCCATGTGGAGACCTGCTCCCCAGGAAGGCGAGATGCAGCCGCGGTCTGTATGTGAGGAGGGGGTGAGGACCCAGTGGGAACCCGCGTGGGATAACGGTGAGTGGGAGCACGGGAGGGACCTGGCCGTGGCGTGGGGGTAAGGCAGGCCAGGGCTTCCAGAGGAGAAGAAAGGTAGAAACAGACTTCCTTGAAAATTACCTCATGTTTTCAAGACTTCTCTGGAAGAAGAAAGGGGAAGGGAGCAAACCAAATGTGCTGACACCTCTGGTTTGGAAGATGTAGTCTGGAGGATATTGAGTCTGGTGGGCTGGCACGGTGGCAGGGTGGCCATGCAGAGCGCTGGGCATGGCGCCACTGGTTTCTCGTGCCGCTTTCCCAGGAAAGGGCTTTGCAAAAGGCAAGCAGCCGACACGCAGCCCCTGAGCCGCTCCCGCAGCCTCCGCACCCCCAGGCTCCCCCGCCTTCCCTTTCACAGCTCCCACCGTGTCCCCCACGCACGGACCCGCCGTGTCCCCCACGCACGGACCCGCCGTGTCCCCCACGCACGGACCCGCCGTGTCCCCCACGCACGGACCCTCTGGCCCAACAAGCCGCCAGGGTCACGCCACCTCCTAGGCGCCGGGTGAAAGTGAAGGGCTGTAATGAAGGGACAACTGAGCTAATGGCTTTTTCCAGCCAACATCTCATACAGCAAACCTCGTGTGCCGAGCTCTGAGCTGCCTTTGCAGGCTTGTCTGAGGCATATGCATCGTTGCTGACTCCTGTCCCCCAGCTAATTAATCCTGACCCCGGTCCTATCAGAAGCATTCGTAGATGCCTCCACTGTCTGCTCTTCATAAAGCAAACCAGTACCTGTGGGGGGTGTGAAGGGCTGGGGAGGCCCCATGGGAGTCTCTGTGGGACTGGGCTTTCCTCTGTGTCCCTGTCCCAGCAGTGGACCTTCGGGCTTGGCTTTAGGCTTCTCCAAGCCCTTCCCAACTGCTGTGCCAGGGTGCTCCCGGGGACCTCCCGGGCCACCCACGCCAGTGGCACAGCCTCTTCTCCAGGTGCGGAGCTGCAGGTTCTCCCCCCGATTTGCCTGGCTGGGCAAATGCAAAAGCCAGCAGCCATCCGTGTCCGTGTAGAGAAGAGGAAGGATGGGCTGTGTGCAGGATTTTTTGATGTCCAGACCAGCTGCAACCTCACTATAATTTGTAATTGGCTACAAATTTTTTGACTGAGGAAAAACCCTACTTTATAAATTAAAACGGGTAGGCATGGACAAAAATACCCCGATGTAGTGATGGGAAATATCCTCTGACTTATACAGTGTTTTGGGTTTTGAGTAGGTAATCATAAAAAATAGTAGTTTAACAGGGTATGTGAATCCTCTGCACATGATAAATGGCAAAGAAAATGGAAGAGCACAAGGCACTTTGTGCAAATCCTCTGCACATGATAAATGTGCAAAGAAAAAGGAAGAGCACGGGGAATCCTGGTCCTTGACACTGACTCCACCAAAGCCCTCTCTGGAGGAAGCCCTTCTCACGACCAGCCATGTCCAAAAAGGCAAAGGTAAAACAGTAACTGACTCATAAATTCACCAAAGCCTTCTTGCCATGGCTAGGATAACAGATTAGAAAAGGAGACAGTGAATGTGTCGAGGGAAATAGCATTACAAATGCCACGGTAGATAGCAGAAAGAGAGGTCAAATCTAGATCTCAAACGGTGATACAAACCCAGTCACCAACGGGGTGATCCATCAGAGGCCAGAGGAGGGGTTTGCCCTCTCATTAACACCAGTTGTATCTGTGTAGAACAAGATAAAAGAATGGAAACAGCTGTAATGACAATCCAAAGCCACCTAAAGGTGTTCCATAAAATGAAAAAAAAAGCCTCAGCCTTTTGGCAGGTGGGGTTGGACACCAGACCCTGACGGAAGGTTTGGAAATCTACTTAGAACGTTGGGCAAATCTATATGTGTAGGGCTGGTGGCTGTAATAGTGACCTACGTGTCTGTTAAATTAATTGTCGGTTGTGCTGAGATTGTGTCCGAGCAGCGGGCAATTACCGAGCAAGGGAGAGAGCTGGTGCCAGTGCAAATGCATGGGAGAAAGAAACTGAAGTAGAAGAAACCCAGCTCTTTAATATAAAAGTATAAAGACTGCCCTGGGGTCCCAAGTGTCCCTGCTGTGTCCGTTCCCAGGTTCCATGGACCCTGCTTGGGGTGGATCAGAGGTGGGATGCTTGTGGGGCCAGTCATTCCCTGTGGGTCGTGGAGCCAGAGGTCTCATGGGCACCAAGAGGCAGGTGGCGATCTCTGGGGTGCACCAGGAGGGGCTTCAGTTTGAGGGAGCCTGTGAAGTTGTTTCCTTCGCTCTTCAGGACCCTTCAGACCGTGGAGACACCCGTTCGCTTGGTCCATGCCCTCTCCTGACGGCTGTGGCAGGAGTCTGCCCCAACCTCCCAACAGGACCCACAGTCATTGTCCCAGCCAGGTGCCCTTCTCCAGTCCAGGTCTGGACCCTCTGCTGGAGGTTTCTGATGCACATGAAGGTATCACAGCACTGGTGGTGGCCTTGCAGCCCTGGTCCCATCCCTGTCCCTAGGAGACAGCAGGCAGCTCCAAAGGATGGCCCAAGCCCTTGTCCCCGGCCCTACTGTGTCGGATGTTCAGGAGCATCGGCTGCCTCTTCTTGCTCGACCCCAGCTTCCTCCTGCTCCTGGTGGCCTGGGCTGCCCTGCCCTGCTGGCACAGCACCTCCGCGCACATGCCAGCGGTAGAGGGGATGCTCTGGGCCAGCCATTCCCAGGGAGCCTGGCAGGGCAAGGTCCTGTGGGGACCTGCTCCTGCTCAACAGGACAGCCCCTGGCACCACGGGGCAGGGGCCGGTGGGACCCACAGGTGCCATGGGATGGGGCAAGAGGCCTCTCGATGGGCTCGGCCAGGGCCAAGGTGACAGCAGTGCTGGTTCTGTGCTGGCAGGTGTCTGCCAGGAGCTGGTGCTGGGGAAGGCGGATGAAGGACCAGGATGGAGGTGAGACCCTGCTCAGCCCTGTCACCAGTCCCTCCAGGTGATGGGATGCTGCTCCTCACTCCGTTCCAGGCTCCCCGTGCTCCCCTGCGATGCAGGCTGGACCTCCCGAGCCAGCCCCAGCCCCGAGGTCCGGGCTGCATCCCTGCCACGGCCGTCAGGAGAGGGCATGGACCAAGCGAACGGGTGTCTCCACGGTCTGAAGGGTCCTGAAGAGCCAAGGCAACAGTTTCACAGGCTCCCTCAAACTGAAGCCCCTCCTGGTGCACCCCAGAGATCTCCACCTGCCTCTGGCTCCCCGACCCACAGTATGTCAGGGTCACCCGTCAGCTCAGGGGGGGCTTTGCCTCTGTTGTGAAAGCATCCCTGGAGGTGCTGCAGCCACAATCCCTGGAGGTGCTGCAGCCACAATCCTGCTCCCCAGGAGCTGGGCGTGCTGGCGGGGTGGCTGTTGCTTGGGGACTGGGCGGGCATCATCTGGCTGGTGGCGACTGATGGCTTTTGCATCACTTAGTGAGGTTTTTTGGTGGTTTTTTTTCTCCACACCCCACAACCCACCCACCCCCCTTAAACTGACTCAGGGAAAGGAGTAGGTGGAGGGACGTTCGGCTTTATAGCACTTGTCTTCCCAAGTCATGGGTGTGTGTGATGGAGCTCTGCTCTGCTGGCCATGGCTGAGCTCCTGCCTGCCAGTGGGACAGAGTGAATGAATCCTGTATTTTCCTTTGCCTGGGTGCGCAGCTTTTGCTTTGCCCATTAAACTGTCTTTATCTCAACCCATGACTTTTCTCACTTTCGCCCTTCTAATTGTCCTCCCCATTCCAAAACCATGGCAGGCATCACCGGTGAGTCCCCCATGGCCTCTGGCACGGAGGGGAGTTCCACGGCTGTATGCGGGTGAACCCCTGGTCTGCTTCAGCATCCCACGTCGGTTCTACCTGCCCAGGGAGCCCTGCAGAGAAACCCTTCCTCAGCCGCACAGCTCAGGTGACGGATACGCCGGTGCCCTGGGGCAGCCAGGCAGTGTCCATGGGGGCAAAGCAAGGGACAGGCTGAAAGCTCTAAGCCCAAATCCAATGGCAGTTTTGCACCTAAAAGCCTTCAGCCCCTTTTGGATCCCCTTGAAGAGAGTACCCAAACACCCAGAGCATCTGTGCAGCACCCTCCTGTCCCCCTCCCTGCCTGCCCCAGTTTGACCCACGAGGTTTCAGGAGCCAGTGGGAAGAGCCCCCAGCCCACCCCAGCCCCTTGGCTGGCTCCGTGCCATGGCCAGCTGTCAGCAGCACCATTGCTGGGGCTGGGAGAAGGAAGGGTACCACTCCCCAAGACCACATGAAGTAAACCTTTATTTTGTGGCTGTGCTCAAGCAGGCGGGTGCTGGCGGGGCTGGTAGTGCCCCAGGAGCTGGTGCCTGGCTGGTTGATGCAGTGCAGGACTCTGAGGAGCCAGTGCCACCCCTTAGCAGCAGCCACCTCCACAGCCCTTTCCAGGAGCATGACTATAAACCTTCCTTCCCACCAGGATGCTGAGTAGCCTGAACCAGGGCGCCTGCTCTACATCATGGGGCACAGCGTCTCTTCCTTTTTGAAGCCTCTTAATTGTTTTCTCCACCCAAGCCACTGCTGGGTTTGTGCAGCCCTTGGTCCCATTCCTGATCTCAGATGTGCTGAGACGAAAGGTGAGAAACAACAGCTATAATCCTGCTTGTGCCTACGCTGCGCTCCCTTCCCTGCACTCCTCCTTCCCCTTTGGCCCTGCATGCTGCCCTCGGGTACCTGGTGTCCTGCAAGCAGCTCGTCCTGCAGCCCGATGCCTCTGGAGCCTGTGCAGAGCCTTCAGGAGCTCTGGTGGACTCATGTCCTTAACTCTGCCCTGGAACTGGCCGGACAGTCACGTCCTTTCCCCTTCATGCTGGAAGACTCTGCAGACCTGGCCCGGTCCTGTCCCCAGATGGGACAGATGAACTGAACCCTTGGTGGCCCAGGACACAACACAGCAGTGAGGAAGTTACCAGGACTTAGACAATTGCTGGGATAAAACACTCCCTGGGAGCTGTTCAGAAGCCCTCCAGGGTAGCCAGCCGGGGAGGGAACCTGGCAGCGCTCGGGCTGTGCATGAGGGGCTGGAGAAGACAGCGAGGGACGGTGGACGCTGGCTTTGGAAAGCAGCCCTGCAGACCTTCCCCCATGACAAAGCTGCGGCACACAACAGCCCCCAGCCCTGCAGCTGCTGCCATGCGGAGCCCCGGCTGCCCTCCTTCCTGCGCGGGGCAGGAGGATGCTCCAGGTCACCACCCAGCACCAAGAGCCTTGCAGCCGGCGCTGCCGAAGCCACCCGGCCCCAGGAGCAGCCGCCACTACCTCACATGCCAGGACACGCCACCCTGCCCCGGCCAGGGTGCTGCACCTCCCGTCAGCAGCCCCATCCCCACTCTGCGGCGGGGCTCCCTGCCTGGCTGCCCCGTGCCCCGGCAGGTGCCCTGTGTGCAGCACCACGCGGGGACAGGGGCAGCAGCATGGTGGGCGCCAGGGCCATCCTTGCACCCAGCGTGGCGGCGTGAGGGTCCTCTCAGGGGCTGCTCTGCCTGCAGAGGGGCTCAGCGGTGAGCTCAGGCCAGGAGATGCTGCAGTTTATCCTCTCCACCCCCTCCCCACATTAGCCCTTTTTCAAAGAATTCTGAGCAGATTCTAGAGAAAGCCCTGCCTGCTTTCTTTGGCCGAGGGGATTTCCACGTCACGTGGGATCTTCAGCGCTACTGACCCAGAGGATACCTAGAAAGACAGAACAGACTTCGGCAACTTCTGCATTTGAGGCAGGTCTGCGACAGAGCCGCAGGGCCCGCAGGAGAAGTGAAATCCTCCTCCCTGCAGGCGTAACTCAAGGGCTCCCAAGCCCACCAGTCCGCGGCATTAGGAAAGGCAAAGCCTGGCTTTCCATGCGGCCCCTCGCCAACACAGAAGTGCCGGGGAGGGCTGGAAGTCTTGGGAACTCCCCAGGGAGCACGAAGCAGAAAGTGCCTAGGCCACCAGCCCTCTGCGGCTCAAAAGCTGCAAGATGTCAAATACTGCCCGAAACTGCATCGCATTCCATGCTGTTCCTAAGGAGCGGAACACGAGTTCTCCAGCAAAAATCCCCATTTATAGCTGGGAAGCGTAGGGGAGAAGGAGCATGAGATGCAGCTGAACCTTCTCTTGCTGATGGTGCTGACTTAGCCCCTTGGCTCCGGGGCAGAGTGGGAGGTTGAATCAGGCTGAGGGAAGTGGAAGGAAAAGTTGGTGTTCGAAGGGGTCAGCCTGGATGTGTTAACCTGGGGACAGCCTCTCCCCTCTGTGCTGACCCCCCCTTCCTCACCCGGCCGCTCAGACCCCCAGACCCTTCCGCAGGTCCTTGCCAGCCTGCACAGCCCCTGCTCAGAAGCTTGTTTCCCCATTCCCTCTTTTTTTTTTCTTTTTTTTTTCCAGGCTGCGACTGGGCGCATGGAGCAGCAGGGTCCCACGCAGTTCCCCAGGGCACCACAGTCCCCCCGCAGCCACTGTGAGCTACCAAAGGGGGCACCTCAAGCCCTTCCTCACACCGGCACCCCCGCAGCCCCCCCACCCTTTGGAGCAGGACATTCTGCCTGGGACTGTGTCGTCCCTGGGTGCCCAATGCTGAGGACTGCTCCGGTAATGCCCAGGTGCCCCCAACCCCCACTGCAGTAGGGGATGCACCTCCTGCTGAGGAAGGCTCACAGAGCCCAGGCGGAGTATGCTGAGGCTCTTCCCAACCTAGTAGAAATAACTAAAATACCTACTCAGCCCCCTGTGGCTGCTATGCTTTGGCTCAGCTCCTGGGGAGAGATGGAGTCCCTATGTCTCAAAAGCATGACTTGACCCGGGAGGAGATGGCATGAGGCCACCCATGCTGTGTAGCTGCCAGAGGACTAAAAGGAAAGTATTTCTAAACAAGTCCTACAGCCCCTAAGGATAGTGCTGTCCCTTCCTCCATGGGTTCAGCCCGGTGACTCAGTGTCCCCCTGGACTGTCATAAGCTCCCCGTGCCCTCCTGCTGATCCCCCAGAGCATCCCTCCTTTCTCCCATAGCCTTGCGGGTGCTCTTTCCCTTCTCAGCCACCTCCCCACCTCTGCTCTGCCCCACGCTCTCCTCTTGCAGACTCTCGTGCCTCTCCAGGAGCCTGTCCCCAAACCTGGGCCATGGCTGCTGGGACCAGACAGCCTCCCATCCCACGGAGACAGCCCAGCAGGCAGCCTGCTGGGGACCGTGACACGGAGAGCTGCAGCCACACCAGCAACGCCAGGCTGGGGACATGGGCCATACTGCAGCTCCCAATGCAGTTTTGTCTTCCCTGTGGCAGGAACAGGGCCACCAAGCACAGGTGGCATGGTGCTGTCGTACCGGTGGCACGTCCTCAGGCAGGGACACGCAGGCTCCCCTGCAGCCATGGAGCAAGGGAGCACACAGCCTGCCCTAACCACGCCGGGGGCTGGACCCGGGGCAGCGCAGGAGGATTTGGGGCATGGATGGGCATGGCCTTGCTGCCAGCCCCTGGCATGTCATCCCACAGTCTCGGGCTTCACCCAACAACTCTTCGGCTATGGGGGATGCTGCGGGTGGGCGGCCAGGGCAGCACATAGTGTTGGACAAGCACAGGGACACGCAGCAGCCAGGGTCAGGGAAGAGAGTGCCCTGGATGGAGAGGAGCTGAGAAGTAAGAACGCTAGTGGGAGGTTTGCTTCTGCAGAGTTGTGCTCACTCATGTGGCAGAAGATCTGGCCTGGGATGCTCTGCTTCCCCTTTCTCCAAGTTTTCAAGCCATTTCTGTGGCAGCCAGACAACTCATGACTCCATGGAGACCTTTTGATGTTTATTCTTTTATTTTTTTGGAAGAACAAGTCTGATGTGCCTTTAACTCACTGGTGAGTGCTGGAAAGCCCCACAGTTTGCTCAAGTTCCCTTTTCATTTGAAAGGGCTCTGGATAATTTGCTTGTTTACATAAAAATTAAACAGCATCCTCTCGATCCTGCAAGAGGAGGACGGAAGCCTGAGGGACACCCCATGTGCCGCCTGTGCCAGCAGCGGTGCCAGTGTGAGGAGGAAGGAGCTGGGCAGAGATGCCCCGTGCCTGGGAACGGGGTCTCAGCAGGTAACCCAGCATGCCCAGCTTACTGGAAAACAGCCCCCCAATTACTGTGCTGCTGGGGGGAACACAGGTTCTGGGCTGCCATGGCAGGAGAGGGGGAGCTGAGCATCACCTGGGTGTCACCGAGCACCTGAAACCTGTCCCCAGGGAGCGGTGGGAGGGTTAGGAATAAGCTTTTCCCTATTATCTTCTGTTCCACCCAGTCACTTTGAGTCTTCTCCATTTACCATATGAAATAGTTTTTCTTCTATGAAAACCTCACCTTTCTGAGTGCAAAGCCCCTCCACATTCTCTTGCGGTGCTCACTCAAGGGTCTCCCCAGCTCCGTTTTGAAGCTCTGGTTGACCCAGGATGCAATCACAAACCAAAGGTGATGCTCTCGTTCCTTCTTGGAGTCGGTGCTCACCCTGCAAATCCAGCTACAGCCGTGCCAGGTCCAACAGCTGCAAAGACACTTTACAAAGAAAAAAGCTAGAGTCTCTTCCAAAGCCTGCTTCCCACAGCTGGGCATGGGGGACCACCAGGTACGGGAGGCTGGCGACACAGGCTGCATTATGTGTGGTAAGTCCTGCTCAGCATCACGAGACATGAAGGCTGTGACCAGGAGCCCTTCCCCAGGGGCTTAGCTGTGGTGGGTCACAGGGCAAGCTCGCCCACCAGCATGGGGGTTAGCACAGAAACCCACCGTGGCCAGGCAGGGAACCTCACCGTGACGGCCAAGCAGAGAGTCAGGGGTGGATGCACCTGGAAGCAACCGCTTAGCTAAGGAAGAGGGAAAAAAAGTATGTGATGCCAATTTTCTCAAATACACTGAAAAGCAGACATGCTTCCCACCCTTCTCCAGTGAGACCGATCAAATGCCTTGAGGCGAAGTAAAGGACAGATCTGGGGTCTCAGGAGGAGCCGCTGCTCCCGAGGGAGTCCCTGTGCTGGAGCAGCATCTGTGTCAGGTAGCAACCAGGGGAAATGATGCTTGGTGAGGACTTCAGCCTCCTCTTGTCAACCCTGGCCATCCTTGAGCTCCTAGAATTAAAGGCAGCAGTGAGGAGCTGCTTCAGCTCAGCTTTTAAAGCAAAGCTGTGATAACGGAAAAAGAATTGGACAGGGAAGCAATTTCAGCCTACTTTTTAGTGATTTAATTCTGGATAGGATTAGTCCTGATAACTCCAAGAAGGAGTACAGGCCAAGAAGTAGAACAACTTATGAATTTACTTGTTCCTTGGTTTTTGATTAGGATAAAACCCAGGGATCAGAAAAATAAATTCAGTTGAAAGAATGTGATGAGAAAGATGCATTAAGGTCCCTAGAGAATGTAATAAATATTGTATTGGTGCTGACCGTGGTCTGCGTTGCCCAGCTGACATCGCTCGCCTCCTTGGAGGGCTCCTCTCACTTCTTTCTGTTTTTGACAGGCCTTGTAGCTTACCTGGCAGAATTCAAGGGTGATTCAGAAATGAAGCTTCCTCCATCACCCGAGGTGGTCACTGCAGAGGTACAACCTGGGGAGTCCTGACACCTCTGTGCTTACCCAAGGGGGGCTTCAGCTACAAGGGCAGCCCTTGCAGCGATGCAAACAGGGATGCAATCATCATAGGAGTGGAGATGAAGCAAACGCAAAGCATGGAAAAGCCACAGCTGTGCATCCAGAGCACCAAAGCAGCCAAGGGGATGCCCAGCATTCTGCTAAGCCAGCATTACGAAGCGGCAGTACGTTAGCTTGGCCGGAGGCTGCCTAAGTGTGAGCAGGCAACATTTCATAGAAAACCACCACGCCAAGCAGGGACAGGCGTTCCGCAAGGTGCAGTCCAAGTCTCAAACCAGGCAGGATGGAGACTGCAGGGTCTCTGCCTCACAGGGATAACCGTGCCCCTCACACATCACCCTGGAGAGAACTCAGGGTTTAGAGCAGACGTAGCGTGGGTGTCTCGCTGGCAGGTCCAGGCTGCAGGGAGCGGTGAGAGGGGACAAGCCGGGCACCAAGAGTGACCCCAGCACAGGCAATGTCCTCACCAGCGAGGGGATGTCCCATGGGGTCTGAGCATGGGGCAGAGCCGGGTGCTGGTAACAGGGTCCATCAACAGTCCCGGCCACAGCAAAGCAAGGAACCAGATCCCAGACCCCTTCTGGGAGGGTTAGGGGGCATCCCTTCAGCAGCAGCAGGGGGTGGGGACAGAGACAGGGCTACACCAAAAGGCCCAGTCAGCCAGGAGACAAGACACCTACGCCACAGGTCAGAGCTGCCCAAGAGCCGGGCCGGAGGCAGGACACCGGGCAGTGCTCTTACAGTGTGCTCAGCGCGGGGGCCGGGGGCTCAAGCCGGAGCCTGAAGGGAGCTTGGGCAGAGGGGGGCGATGAATCCATCCACAAGTGAGGCTGGTCAGTGTGATTAAGGCAAATTAGTGCCTTCCAGACCTGCCACCGTGCTATCTGATGGATCCTGCGTGACTCCATATTTTCCTCAGGTCAATGAAACCGCTGGCTGATGACGTGGCGGAGAGGCTTTGCACTGGTGGGGCGCTGGAAACCAAAGCTGTGGGTCAGCAAGGGACCAGGAGGGGCCCACCGTGACCATGTCTCCTGTGGGTTGCAGGGAAACCTTGAGGCAGAAGCATGCGCCTTGCACACGAGGGGCAGAAGGCAAGCCTTGCCCCACCTGAGCATCACAGGCTTGGCATTACTTACCTCCTGGGCCAAATTCTGCACCTGAGGCAGCCCACAGACCTCCAGGAGAAGCGTGGGAAGGTGCATGGCTGGACATCCTTCCCACAGGGTCTTTCCCTGCCCTGTCAGACACGGAGAAGCCAGGGAGCAGCAGAGCCAGGGAGCCTGTGCCCCCGCTGGCCGGGGCGCCGGGCATCCGAGTCGTCCCATGGGGCTCCGGATCCGCAGCCCCACACCGGCGCCTGGGCTCACGCTGCCTGTCGGAAATGATTCACTGCTGCCGGGGCTGCCTTGTTTACACAGCCTCCCCCTCCATCCCCTGCCCACTCCCAGTAACAGAGAGGAGAAAAGGATTAAAAAAAAAAAAAAGTGCTTTTCCTTCCACAGAGCTTCCTACAGCGTGCCAGTGGCGCCTGAGCCGGGGCATGGCCGGGATGATGGCTCCTTGGATGCAGGAGAGATGCTCATCCCTGACCCTCTCGCTCCTTCCAGCTCCCTGCTCCAGGCAAGCCCCTGGGCACCCACTCCTGTGCCCCTGGGCACCCACTCCTGTGCCCCTGGGCACCCGCTCCTGTGCCCCTGGGCACCCGCTCCTGTGCCGCGTTGCCTTTCCCAGCTCTCCTGCCCGCCGATGGAGAGGCACGGGAGCTCTGGCCAGGGTGGGACAGCCCTAGCTCAGCCTTTGGCCTCTCGCCCCCTCACAGAGCCAACCTGGAGCATGACGTTTGTTTTCTCTGGGGTGCTGCTTGGCCTTAGCTTTGCCTAAACAAAAGAAAAACCCCGATGTTTATTTTCAGTATTGCCGTAGCAGGATGGGAAATGTGACTCCCTGTGAGAAAACACATTCCTCGCAAATTTTGGCAAGACTGAAGCCCTTAAACAGTAACGAGGTGGAGCAATAGCCCAGCTGCCTCCACCGCGCTGGCTTTGCGGTGATGCTGGGATTCCCCGACCGGGCTTAATCACGGGCATTCACCTCCACAGTCCCGCAGGGACCAGGCTCGTCACCCAGCCCTGGCCTGAACCCCCCCAAGGACAAGAGTTTTGGACATAAGGACTTTATTATAATTTTTATGTCTAAAAAAAGGACAGAACGCCTCTCATGCACACGCTCATATATACTCGTTACACTAATTAATCAGAGCTTGTAACAGCCCCTGTGCTCTACAGCAAGCGACATGTTAAGCCCCTGGAACACCCCCAGGCTCTGCCCTTCTGTGGAGGCACTCGCCCGGTGCCCATCACACATCCCGCAGGGAGGGCCAGCAGTGTCCCACCCTGGGGTTTAGCTGCCACCCCCCGAGGGGTGCCAGAACCCTGCCTGCCGGCAGCCTGCGGGCAGGAGAGGGGAGCAAGGCGAGCACAAGGATGGATCCTGGCTGGAGGAGCAGCTCTCTCTGATGAGTGTCAGCATGACCAGGGCAGCTGGAAAAGGTGGGAGCTGTGGAGCTGAAACCACTGTCCTTACAAATACCGTGGTGGGACTCAAAGGGGTGAGATCTGCCTGGTGCACGTTCATCTCCCCAGCATCGCTCTGAGCCGAGGACTTCACCTGTAGCCAGACGAGACCAGCATCCACTGCATTTGCCGTAGTGCTGGGAGAGCAATCCAGCCCCCGCGGGCATGCGCAAGTCATCCAAAACCAGCAAGGAAATGGCCAAGGCACAGCTGTTCCAGTGTTCCCAGAAAGGCCTCCGCTCCGCGATGCTCCAGCAGCAAGGACACAACATTACATACAGTCAAACGGCTACACAACTTTACTACAAAAATAACATTTCTAGTGTTTCATATAAAAATAATGCCATAATACACTGCCTCATGAGCTGCCAGGTCACAGACCCCTGCCACGCAGGAGCCAGGGGTGTGTGGGGTGCTGACAGCCCCTGAGCCACCCTCCAGGTAAGTGTTACACAGCTGGGCTGCACAGGAGTGCTGCTGCATGGGGGGGGGGGGGGGGGGGGGGGGGGGGGCAGGGGGGCTTCACCCCAGATTCCTAATTACAATTAATCTGATTGCATTCTGTACTTGTTGCAAAGCCTGAGCTGAATCCCTGGCTCCCCTCTCCCAAGCCAGCAAAAGGCAGAAATAAGGGATGGAATGATGGCAGAAAACCAGCGCTGCTGCAGTCTGTCCTCTCCGCCTCCAGGGCTGGATAGACGCCCTGAAGGTGCAATCGGATGGATGTAACAGGCCGCCTTCCCCCAGCTCTGCTTTACAGCTGGCCCATCATTTTTCCTTTGATTATCTTGCTTATTATGTGGTCTTGCTTTCTTTTTTCCTGCATGTGTATTTATACTTTGGGATCTGATCCACTGCGGCTGGTTAGAGGAGGATCTGTCCCTGGATACATAGCGCTATCTACAAAGCATCGCAATGTGGAGACCTACGCACGCTCCAGAGTAATTTGTCCTAGAGTCGTTGTTTAACCAGGGATTTCAGGAGCTGACCACATAGAAAAGGTAAGGCGTACACACAGCAGTGCCTCCATGGATAAAAATCAAGACCAATCTGAGTTAAAAAAAAAAGGCCTGGTACAGTGCTTTAACAGTCTGGTGATCAGTGCTATCCCAAACCGAAAAACTGAAATGCTGCTGAAGTGTAGCACTATGAACAGGTATTTTGTGCTTTTCTGTGGATCAGCAAACACGCTTGTTCCTGGAGAGAGTCTGGGACCAGAAGCATGGCATGTCTGCTGTGGTGCAGCAGCTCTTCTGGGACTAAAGCCAGAACTGGATTTGGCTCCTCCAGGAGAGCAATTCCTGGGGTTTGTGCTTGCAGAGAACTGCAACAACCCTCCGAAGTTATTACAGGAATAGAAAAATTGTGGGGTGTCTTCTTGTTTTCTCCCATTTCAAAGGCTCATCCGCATTATCCTGCCCAGACGTCGGATGCGGCTGGACACAGGGCACGTGAGCTCGCAGGAGGGTTTTCTTCCCGTTGATTTTGCTAACAGCCAAGTCTCAGACTAAATCTGCAAGAAGAAATGCCCACAGCTGTTGGGGAGGAGAGTGGCCTGATTTCAAGGAGGAGATCGATTTGGGGTTGCTGGCTCCTCTGGATCGAAATCAGCAGCGCTGACCTTCCACCCCCTAACCAAGGGCAGGTTTTGTCTCCCCCCTTATCTCTAGCAAGAGCAAATGGCGTATTTGATCAGTCCGAGGTGAACCAGTACGCAGCTGCTCACCAGCACCCATACTGGTCTGACAGAGTGGTGACCTAAAGTGCAAAGAAAGCAGCAGCAGAGACTTTAAGTGCAAATTGTGTGGTTTTGGTGTTAAAGATGCTGAAGGTGGCCGAGCCCGAGTCCAGCAGCATGAGTGAGTGGGCGGCTTCTTGGCTGGGCCATGATGAAACGCAGAAAAATTCCCAACACCAGCTGGGAAACTCCCTTCTGCCCACCACCAGGTGCAAAGCGGAAAAGAGCCACCAAGCAGCTCTAGGACAGCAACAGCCTTTGTATGTAACAGCGGCAGAAGAAAAAAAGCATCTCATTTATTTCCAGAATCCTGTCATTGATCAATGACAAATTAGATCTATTTTTGGACATTCTGCTCTGAAAAAAAAAAATCAGTTTTCTCTGGTATGTTTATTCCCAGCTTTCTTCCTACTGGTCACCAGTTCAGCATAAACTGAACTCTCCTACAGCAACACACATACAGTTTAGGCCAAAAATGTCCACGCCATAAAGCACTCAGATTACTTCCATTGAATAGGCATTGCCTTGATGTCCCCTCTTGTGGTAGAGCAAGCCCTGTACCATTTCTCCTGCCATTTCTTCTGGTTTGGCTCCACATTTTAGATGCAGCCACACAGCAGCAACACTGGGAGCCATCAGCCCACCTACCACCACGGAGACCAGGATGACGAGGTACATTTGAGACCTTGACAAGGAGCTGGGAAGGGGCAGATCCTTCGGGTTTGCTGTCGGCAGCTGCACTCTGGCTTGGCCTGAGAAGGCTCGACTAGCAAAGGCTAACGTAGCCGAAGGCTCCTGCTTCCCTGCTGGCGATGAATAATCAAATGTTCCAGTGCCAAAAGCGTCTGCAGAGGAACTGACGGCCTCGTCGGTACGGACAGAAGGACCTTTGCCTGTGGCAGTTGTGGAGTTTAGAGCAGAAGCTGAAGCAGCCGCTGGTGGAACTGGTGTGGCTGGGACTGTGGTGGTGTCCATGCTGTCCAGGATGGAGGGGAGATCTGAACTAAAATTGCTGGAAGCAGCATCTGGTGCATTGGCTCCTGCGCTTGTAGGGCCCAGGGATTTATTTGTAGAAAGCAAAGGATGGTCTGATCCTTTAGGAACGGCCATGGGGTCTGAACTGGAGCTAGGAGAAGTCATGCCTCGAACATCAGCCCCAGCGTTTGCAGTACGTCCTACGGGTTCTCCTGCAGCCCCTGTGGTGGAGCCAAAGCCATGCACCAGAGCTGTGGGATGCAGGGTGGGCTGGCTGGAGACCATGCCTGCTGCAAGGGTTGCTGAAGGTGCAGGAGATTTTAAGGAATCTCTGCTTGCTTCTGAAGTGACTTCAGAGCGGGCAGTGGCACCCCCTGTCATGGGGGCTGATCCTGCAGGGAGCTGCACGGGGTCCTCTGTGGATGGTGGGGACTTGCTGGACGCCTCCACCCCAGCAGCAGGAGCACGTATTCTCTCCAAAACTGTTGTGTCAGTCCCTTGGAAGTAACTAGTGGGAGCAGTGGCTTGAGACTGAGATGGAGCTGTTGCTGTAAGACCAACCTGTTTCTCAAAACCAGCAGGCTCTCGTGGCACCGCTGCTGGGGTGGCACCACCTGGGAGCGGGGAGCCTGTGGCCTTCTCCTTGTCCAGCCTCGCCACGATCATCTTCACCCAAGCTGCCTTTGGATCTGCACAAACCTCCCTAGACTTCAGAGTAATAAATCTGACAATAAAAAGGGATAAAGAAAAAAAACCCTTAAAAATAAATCTCAAACTGACTGGATAAAGCAAGCCCCGCTTTAGCTGAGCGGCGTGGGAGGGAAGGCGCGCGTCAACGCTGACTCCCTCAAGCCCATAGTAAACACCACCGAACTGGATGGATGATGTGTTTCGGGAAGGGCATGCACCTCCGAGATCTGATTGAATGAGGAGCAGCTGAACGTGACTCATGGGTGAGGACTTTCCCCCAGGAAGTTTTTCACTTCCAAAAGCATTGTCCTGATGCTGGATGCAGTGTTTGCCTCCGGCACTCAGAGCCAGCAGCTCCGTAAGCACCCAGGGGCAGGTGTACATGAAGACAAAACCCTCTGATTTAGTGAGATGAGACTTCGCAAGGTCAGCCCAGCAGGTTCACTTTGGAGCTGCCTGCTGGGCTGCAGTGAAGGGAGGTGGCAGTGGGCAGCGCTTACATGATGGCCTCTCTGCTGCACTGGTGCTCCGTCCTGCGGTAGCTCCTTATCCACTTCATCGCTATCCTAGGCATAAACTGGCGACACTCTGTTGAACACTTCAGAGGTGCTTTGGGTTGCCCTGAAATAGAATTTTCAATATATTAAACATTGGCTTTTTATTAGGTACTATAAAAACCAGCCCTGTTTCTTTTTCCCCTTCTCTGGGGAGAAGCAGTCCAAATCGTGCCATGAAACTTTCCAGTTCCTGCTAAAATGAGACAAAGACAAATCCCATCAGGGCCACAATTGTTTGTGTCACCCAAACAGGTGATAAGATACCCAGAAAACTGCAAAAAAAAAAAAAAAAAAAGCATTGTGAAAATGCAGGGCTCTTGGGACACCGTTGCAGCTTGCCTTAGAGGGTGTGCAAGTGCTGGCAGTCAGTCCTCTATGCGAGCACCTGGACCTGTGGGTCCTCTCCCCACTGGGTCACAGGAGGACCACTCTCAGCACGGTGCCCAGAATATACATTTCTTCATCCCCAGAAGATACATTTCTTCATCCCCAGAAGATGCATTTCTTCATCCCCAGAAGACCTCCTGCAGCCACCACCCACAGGCTCTTGGTGCAGGCAATGCAGATCGGAGGCCAGGATGCTTGTCCTCTCCTTATCTGGGTTAGTCATATCTCTTCCTCCCACAGGAGTTCTCCTCCAGGAGAGCAGCCTGGCGCTCTGTCTGCTGGTTTGTGGTCTCTGAACACTACCTGGACTCAGAAAGGGTGTAGCGAAAGAGCCTTTCCGTGACCAGTGCATTGCTCTCAAAGCTATCTCAGCAGCCCAGATTCCACAGCCCAGTTTCTCACCAAACACCTCTTTTCCAGCTCCACTGGAAAATATGTTTTTTCTTTTGCAAAGTGTAAAAATAAAACCCCACTTGAACCCTTCATAGGGAAAAGCCAGTCACACCACCAGTGACCCTTCATTCCTGCACTCACCCCCAGCCTCCCACCATCGGCAGCGTCCAAGCGAGTTTGCACAACGCAGCTTGGCAATTTGTTTCTGACATCCCAGGGGGCAAGACTCAGAAAAACAAGCCCTGCTTTATCTGAGCCCCCTGTGAAGAAAGGACCTGCAGCCTGGATCAGCTCAGGCGGTCTCTACTGAGAGACATCAAATCTGGTGAACTCGATGCAGTACAGCTGGGACCGCTCCAGCCACTGGGCGCAAGAATGAGCATTGCTAGAGGAGCACCCCCGGCTCCTTTGATGCATTTGCTGCACACACACACACTCGCACGCACTGCGTACACTCTGTAAGCACACTGCACACAGGGATGCGCTGCACACACTGCACACAGGGATGCGCTGCACACACTGCACACAGGGATGCGCTGCACACACTGCACACAGGGATGCGCTGCACACACTGCACACAGGGATGCGCTGCACACACTGCACACAGGGATGCGCTGCACACACTGCACACAGGGATGCGCTGCACACACTGCACACAGGGATGCGCTGCACACACTGCACACAGGGATGCGCTGCACACACTGCACACAGGGATGCACTGCACACACTGCACACAGGGATGCACTGCGCACACTGCACACAGGGATGCGCTGCGCACACTGCACACAGGGATGCGCTGCACACACTGCACACAGGGATGCGCTGCACACACTGCACACAGGGATGCGCTGCACACACTGCACACAGGGATGCGCTGCACACACTGCACACAGGGATGCGCTGCACACACTGCACACAGGGATGCGCTGCACACACTGCACACAGGGATGCACTGCACACACTGCACACAGGGATGCACTGCGCACACTGCACACAGGGATGCGCTGCGCACACTGCACACAGGGATGCGCTGCACACACTGCACACAGGGATGCGCTGCACACACTGCACACAGGGATGCGCTGCACACACTGCACACAGGGATGCGCTGCACACACTGCACACAGGGATGCGCTGCACACACTGCACACAGGGATGCGCTGCACACACTGCACACAGGGATGCACTGCACACACTGCACACACACGGAGCAGCAGGTGACAGCACCCTGTGCCTTGCAGCAATGGGAGCACCGCCACCCTCAGGGCAGGGAGCCTGTGTGGCCGGACACCCACCCTCGGTCAGCCCGCGGTCTGCCCCCCCTCCCCAGGGGCCATGAGGAGAGGGTGCATTTCACTTCTGTTCTAATACGGATCACCCAAAAGTCTCTCCAACACTCTCCCCGCCAGCCCGCAGGCACGACAAATGCTGTCAGGAGGCTGCTCGGATTTCCCTGCTGCCAGGGTCACTGCCACAGGCTCCCCCTGCCCCTTCCCAAAGCCAGCCCGCTCCCGCTAGGAGATCTCCCACAGCCACACAGGTCGCGACCCAGCGCCACCCTCCCCGCACATGCCACCAGCCCCCCGAGCCTGGCTGCTCCCCGGGCAGCCCCGGCGGTGGGAGGGGGCTGTGGCTCACCTCCAGCCGGGGTCACCAGGCACCAGACGCTCAGCACAAGCAGGACCTGGAGGGATCCAGCCTTCATGTTCCGTGGCCAGCTGCAGGAAGGGCACGCAGGGAAGGATTACTGGAAGTAGTTCCCGCTCCCAGTTCCTTATTGCATCCTCCAGAGCAACAGAGCTGCTGCAGCTCACGCCAGGATTATGAAGCCCCCAGACGGGGCTTCAGCTGTTATTGAGCTCCCACACACGTCTCGGGGTGACGACAGAAGGCGGAGGGAAGAGCAGGACAGGGGAGGGAATGTCGTTTGCTCCAAAGCTAGACAGCTCCTGGAATTCCCCAGCTGCACTTAGATCAGCTTTTCTTACCACGTGCAGAGCAGCGCCAGCCTCCTCGGCAAATTGTTCGGGCAAGGAGTTCCAGGAGCCAGCTGCTCCATCCACCTCGCCCACTGCCGTGTCCCTCGGCCAGACCACCTGTGAGGGTGGTCTTAAAGCTCTTGTAAAGCTTGTCAAAGCTCTGCCCACCGCCAGCCTGCAGCCACCTTGAGCTCGTTATTGACCCTGAACACAAAAGCAGCTATTCCCTTCCTTTTTGGCAGCCGTCTTATAACAGCAGCGTTGGCTGTTAGGGCAAAAGAGGCTGAATTTGCTCGTCAAGGTGACCAGCTAATTGGCTAGAGTGGTGAGCTCCGGGCAGGCCACCTCTTCGGAGCATCACCAGAGCAAGGGGTGAGCAGGGACCCAGCAGCCATCCCAGGCGGCTCCTTGGTCCCTGGGAATGCTGCCTGTGGCTGTGCCTGTTCCTACAGCCCTGACTTCCAATGCACGGCAGGGGCTCAGCCGCAGGGGTCTTGCTGATGCTGAGAGCAGGGGGTGCGCAGCCCCGGGCCCGCAAGCAAGCGGGCTGGCTGGGGGGCTGCCCGGCCCCAGCACGGAGCCAGGTCCGAAGCGGATGCACCAACGCAGTGCTCACATCCTGCACCTTTACTTTCTCTTTTATCTCAGATCCCAGCAGAATACATAACAATTTTCCCCTGCCAACTCCCTCATCTGAAAGACGAAGATAAGGTCAAGGCTGAGATAGTGTGGCTGCTCTTGTTTAAGATTTAAAGATTTAAGAGGCTCACATCGCCCTTGAAGAAACAAGTTCTGCCTCTTGCAAAGGGTTTGCGGGCAGCCACGGCTGGATGTGCCTGGCCACAGGCGCTGGTGGCTGAAGGCACAAACAGGCTCATGGAATGGTCTGGGTGAGAAGGGACCTCCAAAGATCACCTGGTCTCCCTGTGCTGTGGGAAATTCCAGCAGCTCCAGATAGGATTTGATTCCTAAGGAGTGAAAACCCCCAGGTTTCCATATGATGCATTTGTGAAATATTTGGTGAAACTCCCAGCCTGTAACTTCAGCCTATGCTTATACTGGAACAGAAGATAAAACCCATTTCAAGGAAATGAAATAAAATAAAAGTTAAGATCTTGAAATAGCCTGTTTTTCCAGCCAGAACAGAACATGCTCTATCCATTGGGATGTTTTCTGGCCCCTTCCTCAAACGGTGTTTTCCCAGGCTCGGCAGAGCCTTGCAGGAAACTTTTATTCCAGGAACTGGCATTGCCTGTGGCTGCTGGGAGCCTTGGCTGTGGCAGCAATGGCACAGCCCACACATGCTCACATCGCCCCTGAAGAAACGAGTTCTGCCACTTGCAAAGGGTTTGCGGCCAGCCACGGCTGGAGCTGAGGGAGCACTCCAGCAAGCGCATGAAGCGGGAGGGTGAGTGCCGTGTTTGCTAAAGGTGTGCCTGGCCACAGGCGCTGGTGGCTGAAGGCACAAACAGGCTCATGGAATGGTCTGGGTGAGAAGGGACCTCCAAAGATCACCTGGCCCAACGCCCTGCCATGAGCAGGGACACCTCCCACTAGCTCAGGCTGCTCACAGCCCCGTCCCTGGCCTTGGATGTGCCCAGGGACGGGGCACCCACCACCTCCTCAGACAACCTGGGCCAATGTCTCACTACCCTCATCAGAAAAAATTTCTTCCTTATATCTTGTCTGAATCTACCCTCCTTTAATGTAAAACCATTCCCCCCCATCCTCTGGCCACAGGCCCTATCAAAAAGCAGCTCTCTGGCAGGGTAACGCTGCTGCTTTTCCTGAGCAGGCTGGGCCGGTGGTGTTTGACCTGGTAGGAGACTCCTCCAGGACACCCTTGGAGACCTCCCATTGCTCCCAGTGAACTTGACAACTGGATTTGGAGGTGGCCCCTGCACAAGGGGTCCCACAGCAGGCGGGCGGAGGGCCCAGTGTGGCTCCCTGGGACACGGCAAGCCGTCCAGTGCCACCAGCAGCAGCAGCAGCATGGGTCTAAGCCACCAGCAAGCGCTGCAGCTCCCACCAAAAGCAGGACACGAGGCACAGCAGTCGGCTCCGATGGCAGCAGGCAGCTCTGAGCGGTGACAAACCTGGGCTGCTGCTGGCAGAAATCTGCCATCATCGCTGCCAACCTGCTTCCTCGAGCATCCTCCTCATCCCATGGCACAGCTGCTCCAGTGCACCAGTGCTGGCCACTTGCTGTGCTTCTTCTAGGTCTTGCAGAGCTGAAAACTCCCACGTCAGAGGACCTGCTGTAGCCCAGGAGGTGCTTCTGCTGTAACCAGCGACAAACCGCAGGCAGCACAGCGAGCTGACAGCGGGGGTCTCGGGACCTCTCTGGGCTCGCCTTGGCTTCAGCCGCTTTTGGCTTCTTGAGTTACGATAGAAATCATCTAGGCGGTTGCTGTTGTCTTGGCTTGATTTACTTTTGCTTCAGTTTCTAGCCTTAGCGGGCAGTTCCTTGGCGTGGGTCGGCAGAGCGAATCGCAGTGTGGGCGAGGGCAGGCGGAGAGAGAACCACAGCACCCAAGCGATGGAGCGTGCAGCCCTGCAGCCAAAACAACAAGCAGAAAAATGGGGTAACTGGGAACCAGGGAACACAGGCTGGGCTAAGAAAAGGTGTGAAAATGAAACCAAGCTAGACCAAGGCTGAGGAGGAAGAAAGTCCACCGTGAAGGTCATATCCCTCCAGTGGAGACCACAGGCTGGGGTAGCTCCTCACAGCCCTTCCCCGTGCTTCCTTAGGAGAAAGGCCTGGAAGGAGGCTTCTTCGGGTGACCCTTAGCACCCAAAGGCTCTCTGAAGGTTGCTACAGCACCAAAGAAAAGCAGCAGGTACTAGGAAGAGGGCTGGGTTTTTCCCCTGCGTGTAACTTTAACTGTAGTACGAATGAGGAATGACCTTGTGCTGATCCGAAACAGGGACGAGGATAAGACATGAGCACCCGTAGGTGTGTGCACCCGGTTCCGCGCGTGTGGAGGGGCCGTGCCCACCGCCTGCGGGGCACCAGTGCAGCGCCAGCTGTGACCCTCTGCACCCGCAGCAGGACTCGGTGGCTCGCACCGGTTCGGTGTGGCGGCTGGAGTCTGTGCTTTCCGGCTCCTGTTCCTGCTCTTGCTTTAGGGCCAGCATCGCACCAGGATGGGGGTGTCCGGCCGCTGGGCGCTGGCTGTGCTGCGGAGGAAAGGGGAGCAAGGCTTGCTGCGAGCTGGGCGCTGGCGGCGTGCTCAGGAGACGGCTGTGGTGCCATACCCCTAACCTTTGCTTGCTCACTGGCAATGATTAACTGGTAACCATTAACCAGGAGCTTGGCTTAGTGCTCCAAACCACAGATACCACGGGCCAAAGGGTCAGACCCCATCTGCCCGGTGAGGGACATGAAAGCAGCTCCAGCTTTTCCCACCCATGGCAGCTTTGCCAGGGCTGGTGGCAGACAGGTGTTCCAGCTGTGCTGAGGTCCTTGCAGGTGGAAGGGATAAAGGACTGATGCCAGGGGGATTGCTATTGAAGGCCTAAAGCAACTTGGCTATGCAAAAAAATTCACAGAGAACTGAGGCTGTGTCCGAAACAAACAGGAAGCTGCTGCAGGCATGGCCCGGCCCGGCTCCTTCAGGGTGCTTCCATGCTGGAAATTTGTGCCCCTTGGCTATCCTTGGTTCCTTGTGCAAGAAGAACTATGTGCTGTTTGTTACAATAGGTTTGCCTTCCTGGAAATCAGATGGTGACTGGAGGAAAAAGAAAAGCCAGTGAGACCTAGGAGGCTGTATGTGACCTGGAAGAGGTGCCAGAGCCAACCAGATGACAACGCTGATGATTTCCACTGCATGGTCTGTTCAGGAGCTCCCAAGGCTTCAGGACGTGGTCTTCCTGGAGCCAAGAAGCCCAGCACCCCGGTAGCAGGTATCAACAGCATCCTTTGCTGCCCGCAACGTCCACGATCTGTGTCCCAGAGGCCTGCTGGAAAGAGGCAGCAAGAACACCCAGCTTTGGGGAACACCCAGCTTTGGGGAACACCCAGCTTTGGGGAACACCCAAGCTGGTCTCGGTGCTGTAAAGGAGACAGGCTGACCCCAGACTCCAACTCCGGACACATGAGGAGGTCCTCTATCCGCTGCTAACACTTCCAGCACCAAGCTGCCTCATGGCAGCTTACTCTTGCCCCACACACGCCTCTCCACGGGGCTGGCAGCTCAGTCACTGCTCTGATGCCATCCCCCTTTGCTGCAGCCCAAGAGCACCAGAGCCATGGGATGGATGGACGGACACAGACACACACACACACGCACACACACACACACACACACGCACACACACCCACCCCCCACCCGCTGCTGCAGCGCTCTCACGCTCAGCGGGACAGGACCCCCGCTGCTCTCCAGGCATGCGCCTGCCACCAGGCCAGCGAGCCAGGACGGGGGGACTGGTGGCGCATGGCATGCAGGTGAGGCCAGCGTGTGCAGCCGGTCCTCAGTGTGTGGAACCCCATTCCCAATGTGTGGAACCCGATTCCCAGACTTCAACTTGGAGAAACCCCAGGGCTTTTCCAACGGTGTGGCACTGCCTACGACCCAGAGCGGTCCAAAGCCCAGCCAACAACCTCTCCTGGCCAAGGCAACCACTGTCTGGAGACAGTTCCTTAGAGCCACAGCTGGCTTTTCATTTTGGAGATGCCCTCAGTCCATGCTTGTTGTGGGGCTCTTGAGCCATTACTGTAGTAAGGGAGAGAATTAAATGATAGGGGATCCAGAAAATCTGTTTGCCACTGCACGGCTTTGAATTTTCTCACATTGAAGAGAAAGGCAGGAAATGAGGAGCAGATGCCTGGGGCTGTCTGCAGCCAGCATCTCTACAGGGGATGGAACAACTCCAATTTGGGAAGCATCGACCAGTGCAGGGCGTGCATCTTTAGGGACTGCTTTACTCAGAAAACCTTTTCAAAAGTAGCAGAGAACATCACACAGGCTTTCACTTCTCTGAACACAAGAGCTTCCTCCTTCCTTGGGAACAAGGACAAATTTGAGCTCCAGCACACAGTGCAAAATGCTGATGCACTGTATTTTTCTAATGAGGCAACCCACAGCTACCGGTCAGCATCCCAAGCCATCCCGGCTGTGGGACGTGGCTCTTTCCCCCAGCAGCATCACACTTGAGCTGCAGGAGCTGGTGCCTCTCCTTGGCCACTGGAGCAGCCAGAACTGAGAACAACGCATCCCACCCATGGAGCAGCCAAGGACTGCAACGGCTGCTGCAATAAACAAGGCATAAGTTGGCTGAAAATATTGTGTGCAGACAAACAAACAGAGAGCTGGTTAGTCCGCAGCACAGTTAAGCTCTTCCTAAACAGAGAAGAGCCACTTGCCCCCTGCAGAGCAACGCAGCCACCGGGCACAAGCTCTTCCCTAGGACAGGGGACAGGGAAGGCTTTTCTGGGGACATGTGCCAGGATGGCGCAGATGAAAGCAGGGCAGTGTTCCAGGTAAGGGGAAGGAGGATGTGGGAATGGGCTTGCCTGAACACATCAGTCCCCTGGGTCCTGCTAAGTTCCTTCGAAGCTGTAGAGACATCCTGATGTTGCAATGCTCCTGCAGAGCTGCAGGCCTTGAAGGCAACATTTCCACACAGCTGGCACGATGAAGGAGCCAGATAACCCCTGAAAGGGAGGCCTCTCAGCACTGCACTGCGGGGAGGAGAGGGGAGAACAGCAGAGGGCCGGCCAGGACGGGCATGAGAGAAGCCCCTTTGTGCCGCAGGAGACCAGAGCTGCCGCTGGAGCTGCTGCCGGGCTGTCTCCTGGCATTGGAACAGCCGTGCCTCACTCCAGGGTGGTACAGGGAGGGTCTCCCCTCCTGTGCATCCTGGAAAAGGGTCCTACCAGGGCCACCATGGGAACAGGCAGAAGGTGAGGAGCAGCAAAGTGCCACAGCTCTGCCACTTGACCTCTGCCAGAGCCCAGGTCTAGGCTAGCGCCTGCTGCCCTGGCTGTGGGAGAGTGCGGTAAGGCATGTGCCCCTTTGCAGCAGCCCCAGTTACTGCCCCCAGCCCTCCCTCCTGGGGCAGCAGGAGTGGCAAGAGCCTGTGCCAGTGACCCCCTGCTCCACTCTGGAGTGGTCCTTCTGCCGGCAGGAATGGCCAGGTCCCAGCCCCAGCACTTTGCTCAGGGGCACAGGGAGCTCCCACCCTGCGGCCCCATCCACCAGCACAGTCATTGCCTCTCCACACCCCACGTCCTGCTTCTCCATCCGGCGGGTCTGCACATGAGTGCTGCCACTCTCCAGGAGAGGAGCTTACCAGAAGCAGCTCTGTTTATTGCCTTCCTGGAAAGGCTCACCTCTTCCCATCTCCTCAGGGCAGGAGGAGGCTGTGTGCCTTCCAACAGCAGCTGCGGGACCAAGTTTGACCTGAGCTTATCATTAAGCCCTGATGCTGGGTGAAGAAGAGACGCAGAAAAACTGTCTCTGGCAGTGCCGCTGGGGCTGACCCCCTCAGCATCTCCATCAGAGCCAGTGGCACTTGCGGGCCAGCCCCAAAGGGCAGGAGAAGCTGCCACGTGCAGCACTGTGACCCACTAGACAGGGCTGTGCTGGGGCCACTGGCACCTCCTGGTCTGAGCTGAGGCCTCCTGTCCCGCAAGCTTTCAGATCCCATCCAATCTCTATAGAAACGGGCGTCGCAGCCCTCCAGACGGGAGCTGCCAACCCGCTCACTCAGGCAGCTCTCCCTGCTGAGCCCAGCCGGGGGCACGCGCCCAGCATCCCACCCGTGCCCAGGGATGCAGCGGCACACAGCCCTGGGAGCCCGCAGGGCTTCCCGCGCCTCCACACAAACTGGCACAACAGACACACGGGCTGGGCAGGGAAACCAAGCCAGACACATGGTTCTCTGCCCAGGCCCTTAACCGTTTTCAAGCCTTGCTGGCTCAGCTGAGAGACAGGGAGTCACCAGAGCCCTTCCCTCTCCCATCCCAGCTTTTCTGCACCCCACGGTGTAAGAACAGGGCACCTCCTTCTCCTCTGCTTCTGCCCAGAGCATCCACGCTCCTGCCGGCTTCCAGCTGCAACCCAAAGCGAACTGCTCCCTCCCCAGCGCGTTCGGATGGCCGGGCCCGCTCTGCCCCAGGGCAGCACACTTCTGCCTTACCCAAACTTTCTTTCTGGGACGGTGACAATGTCACACCTGCCCCGCTGCCTGCTGCCAGAGCTGCTTGGGCTCCCAGCCAGCTGCAGTGGATGTGTGGGGTGGGTTTGGGATCAGTGCAGCCTCTTGGCTCCTAGAAGAGCCCCAGGCTGCAGATGCTGGCCATCGGCCATTTGGTGTTGGCTGGGTATAGTTAAGAAAGGTTGCTGGGGGTGAGGGACTTTCTTGCCTTGGGCCACAATTTCTCATGTTAGCTGGAGGCGGCAGCTGGGGAGAACTGAAGAAAGCAGGGATGCAGCGTGTGGGGGATTCAAAATGCTATTTGGGGAACAAATCCCACCCTGTCACCCCCCCCACCTCCGGTGACAGAGCTGATCTCAAACCAGGGCTTGTGACCGAAGGCAGCCCTGCTCACACACGCCCGTGTGCCGAAACAAAACAAACCATCTGCTGCGAGAGCCGACATGCCCCTGCCCCTTCTCGCGGAGCTGGACCACAGCCCGGAGACCTCCCTGCCGGCATCCTCCGCATCCAGGCTCAGCCCACCCCTCCAGAGAGCCGCAGGCTCCCCTGCTCAGGCCAGTGGGGCAAAATTTAGGCAACAGCCCGATTGGAGGCAGCAAGACCCCCCTGAGGACCCCAAAGTTGTGACAGAAGGGACGGGGGAGCACCAGCAGGCGCTAGAGCCGAGGCTCTCTCCGGGAGGGGAGCAAGGCGGCGGCGCAGCCGTCCCCGGGAGCCCCCGGCCGTGCCGACAGGCATCCGCCGGGAGGAAAGACCCCCGCCGGGAGGAAAGACCCCCGCCGGGAGGAAAGACCCCCGCCGGGCGAGACCGAGCAGCTTCCCCCGGGCGCACCGGATGGCTGGGAAATCCTCCCCCGTGCCCCAGCTCCTGACCCGCGGCCGGGGATGATGGGGCCGGGGGAAGGAACACGCGTCCGTTCCTGCTCCCGAGAGGGTCCCGCTCCCCCATCCCCAGGGCAGGGTCCTGCGGGGCTTCCGGCGCTGGCGGGGCCGTGCCCCGTGCCGCGGCGGGCGGTGCCATCGTGCGGCCGTTACCGCTTCCTCGGCGGTAGCATCCGCGCCAAAAATGACTGCTTCCGTCCTGGAGTTAATTACAGTTAATTAGTAACACCCTCCCACCCCCCCGCCCCCACCCCACCCCCCGCCCTGCTGAAGTGTTTGTATGCCACAGGGAGACCCCCTAGCTGGGTGCCGGTTACTCGGGGCTGCTCTGGGGGGTCCAGAGCTCCCAAACACGGAGCTGCGTGTGGATCCCGATCCCGGACACCTCCGGAGCCCGGGCTTCTCCCGAGGACCGGATAAGGACTTCCCAGGCCCCGGCTCCTCGGGTCCCACACGGGAGCTGGACCCACGCTGCGAGGGGCTGTGGGGAGGAGATGATTTCAGCGCTGCTGCATCATTTCCTTCTCACCGAGGTGCAGCACGTGGGCACAGATAAACATCCCTGCGGGACTTTCCCTGCGGGACAATGGGTTGACCAAAACGTTCAAAAAATAGCTTTCCCTGCCGCCTGTGGCTTTTTCCCTTTCTGGCCTCGGTTCACTTCCCCTGGCTGGCTGCCCTCCCAGCCCGGACAGCTCCTGCAGGCGGCTGGAGCAGGAGCAGTCGCGCCGTGCCGGGGCGGGCAGGGCCGGCACAGACCTCTCCCCAAATTGCCAGCTGAAGTATTCCAGGAGAAGCTGGTTTGGGAGGAGGGTTAAGAGAGGCCGCTGGGAATCATGTGCCCAGCCATCAAGCCGGACCCAGGGTGACCCTGCGGGGCTTGCTGTTGGCTCCGGGTGGGATGCGCAGCCAGGACCCCCACTGCCCTCCCGGCCTGGGGTTACCAAAAATTGTAACCAGGAAAATTCTCCAAACTGAGTATTACTTTAGAAATCCGACGGTGCTTTACCGAAGTGGTGGGTGCATGAGGGATTTTTTTCCTCCTAATGAACGCACCGAGCTGCCCGAGGGTGCACGTTACATACAGCAGAGCACTTGCACCTTCACAGTACATGGCACACTCACGGTACATGGCACATTCACGGTATGTGGCACGCTCACCGTACGCGGCACGTTCACGGTATGTGGCACGCTCACTGTTACTCATGCACGCCGCTGGATACAGGTTTCTCACCCCCCCCGCGAAGCAGCACACACCCTCAGTGAGCATCACTGCTGTTCCCACCTGGCTCCCCACGCTCCCAGGTGGGGTGTGTCCTCCCTCGGGGTTCTGTGTGAGCCGAGGGGGGTGCATCGCCCGCTGCCACCGTTGCCTTTGTCCTACTTTCAGCTCATTTTCCATGGGTTGTGGCACCTTAGCGGTGCTGCACCTGGGAGGACCCTGGGAGGGTCCCCCCGCACCATGCAGGATGTGGTGCGCTCCCCCCCCCCCCGGGCCGACTCCCTCGGCCCCAAGGCCTTTCGCTCGGTGGCTTGGGAGGGGGACTCAGCTCGGCCAGAGCTTTGTGCACAGAAATATTTAACACACAGTTAAATGCTAAACCCACGTGCGGTAATGCGGGATTTTGGGCAACAGCAGCTGCCGGCGGCCCCGCCTGGGGGGGTCCCCGGCAGCCCCCGCCCCCGCAGTGCCCGGTGCCCGCTTGCCGTGGGATGCCCAAGTGCTGAGCTCTGCCCGAAGCCGCCCTCTGTCCCAGGCGCGAGGGGACACCGCCGGCTGTTCCCGGCCCCGGTTTTGCTCCTTGAGCAGCAGGCGCCACGGGGCGGCGAGGGCGCCCTCCCCACGCAGCCGCTGCGCTCCTGTCCCGGGCACGGCCGTGGGCAGCCTCTCCCCAAGCGGGGCGGCTCGGCCGGGGCAGGGGCGGCGCGGTGCCGCCGTGGGGGGCGTCTGCCCGCGGGAACCCGCAGGTGGGGGGACATAGGCCGCGGCGGCCGGCACGGCTGTAGCAGAGGGCGCATAAACCGAGTGTCAGCGTGTCAGGATGGCCGAGCGGTCTAAGGCGCTGCGTTCAGGTCGCAGTCTCCCCTGGAGGCGTGGGTTCGAATCCCACTTCTGACAACAGGCGATTCTTTTGCGATATGGCGTTTGCAGCGTTAATTAAAGCTAAGCAGTTAATTAGTTTTAATTGTGGCCCTTTTGTGGTTTTTTTGTTTGTGTTTTTTTAATCGGTACCAGCCCCCCGCAGACAAAGAGCTGCAAAAAGGCTGTCAGAAGTGGGATTCGAACCCACGCCTCCAGGGGAGACTGCGACCTGAACGCAGCGCCTTAGACCGCTCGGCCATCCTGACTGTCTGCGGCCAGCGCCGCCCGCTGCCGCCTTCTGCTTCTCTCGCGGGGCCGTTTCGCTGGTCCCGGAGCCGCTACAGGGTAGGGGGAGATGCCCGAGGGCGGCGGGGGGCCACGGGCCGGTCAGCATCGCCCCCGCCGCGGGAGGGTAGCGAAGCCCCCCGGGACCATCCCCAGGCAGGTGAAGGTCGGTGAGAGCCGCCAGCTCCGTCCCCATAAACGCAGCAGGGGGCGCTGCGAGGAGGGGCCGCAGCTCGGCGCGGGGCAGGCTCGGCCCGGCCGCTCGGGCTGGGGCGGCCCCGCGGGGGTCCCGGGCGCGCGGCATGGCGCGAGGGCGGAGCGGCTCCCCGGGCCCCGCCGCCGCCCCGGACGGCGCCTTCCTGCTCTCGCCGCTCGGGGGGCTGATGTGCGCCCAGGCCGTGAGTACCGGGGGGCACGGGGGGCTTGGCCGGGTCCCAGCGCGTCGCACACGCGTATGGCTTCGCTGTGTTGCTCTGGCTGGGGACAGTTGGGTCTCCTTTGGCTGCCGTCCCCTACCCCAGCCTCGCTGTCTGACCCTAACTAACCCATCTCTGACCCCGAGTAGCTCAGGCCTCCCCCTCTCCTTCCCTCCCTAAAGCCAAAGGAAAACGCGGATTCCCATCCTCATTCCCTTTGCCGCTTGAAGGCGGCTCCAATTTGGGCACCCCCGCAGGGCACAAGCCCGGGGGCCCGCGGGCCCCACGAAGCCCGGTGACCCCAGCTGAGCGGTGTTGGGCTTGCTCCCAGGGTGCCCGCGGGGCTTTGGCTGTCCCTGGGCTCCCAGCCCCCCAGGTTGTCCGCCCGCAGCCAGGCCTTGGCAGCCACTCTTGGGCAAGCCCAAGGGTCCTGGCACCAGTGCCCCCAGCAGCAGCACCGCCTGGTCCTGCTTCAGCACCCGAGCCAACTGCAGCGATAGCCGCTGCTGCTGCTGTCTCCCGCGACCTGGCACCTCAGGCACACCAGGTGCATGCAGCCTCTTGTCTCCTGCTCATCCTTGGGGCTCATCCAGATCCTCACTGGCACAGCTCCACTCAGGGGGCTCAGCCGATTCAGCATGTTCCAATACTAAAATTCACTAAACCAAGCGCAGCATCCTGTCTCTGGTCATTCACAGCTACAGTGTAAGTAATTGCAATTAATGTGATACGTGAACGGTGGCAGAGCTAGAAGATGAAGGCTAAGCAAAGGAAGAGGTCTAAACTGTTCTTGTATTGTTTTCTAACAATTTTATGCTTTAAATAAAAATCTTCCTAAATCCAGCTCTGGAGTCCGTCAAGAAAAAGTAGTTTGTCTTGCAAGAAGGCGGCACGTGCGGTGCAGCGTGGAGCGGGCAGCAGAGGCGTCACTGGCAGAGGCGACCGCCCCTTCCTGCTGCATATGGGCATGGCCACCCAGCCCCAGGCAGGACGGCAAGTCCCCAGGGGCCACCCGGCTTTGCTGTGTGCACACACGCATAGGCCACGCATCCAGGACCACAAGGACGCGATAGAGGTGCCAAGGCTTTGGTGCGCTCCCTCTTTGAGGCTTGGTGCCATACACACCACAGAGTTCATAGCAACCCCTATAATTAACCAACGAGTCAATTTTGCCCATTAGCTACAAGTGGTCTTCAAAAATTAAAACTAAGCCTGCAGATGCTTTGGGAACATGCACAGGACCGGTGCCTTGGGAGAACGCAGAACCACGCTGCTCCCTGCCACCACAGTCGACAAACCCACCTTTCCCTGGGGACACGGTCGGTGTCTGCCAGAACTAACGTGCTGCCCAGCAGACACCGCCACTTTTCCCTTCACATCCTCCTTCTACAAGCTAATAAAACCAGATGAAATGACTTCAATTTATTTCTGGATCTTGCTACACAGGAAAGCTGGCGTACAGCAAGTGACACTGCCAAAACTGCTGTGCGGTCTGCGTGGGGAAGGTTCCAACAGCTTCCCACAGAGGCAACTGCACTAAGGGACGCTGTGAATTGGAAAGCGACCGGCCAAACTGACCGATCTGCCTGCCGCTGGTGTTCAGTGGGCTAAATGCAAGCCAGTTTCCACAATGATGAACATACCCATATATAAATCAGTAGCAGTACAAAGGCAGCCTCTTCATGCATTGTTATGACAATGTTAAAACTCTGAAAATGTGCAGCCAGACTTAGACACAGCTCATATTAAAAAAATCAATCTCTTTAAAAAGCACCTCTGCCTGACTGAAAATGCATCAAGCCAGGGGCGAGTGACAGGAGTGCCAGAGGGACGAGTGACTCTGGGGCCAGCAGCCCACAGAAAACGCAGACAGAAGAGAGCGGCGCAGAGGCAGAAACGTGTAACGGAAAACACTGAGACACAATTCCCCATCAAAGTAAGAATTCATCCCCAGCCACACCTTGTAGCCTCTGAAATGACAAGAGACCTTGCTTAAAATACAACAGGACTCCCTTCAGAATATAACCGCCTGAGGTATTCACTTACACTACCATTAAAGCAATTAATTGAAACAACTGTAATAAAAAAAAAGAATGAAAACTTTTCTCAGTAAAAAAAATGACGAGTATTTTTAGTTTTAGCTGCAAGTAATTATATTAGCTCAACAATTAACAATTAAAATATGTCAACAGGATTCTTTTAAAATTCAATAAAATCTGTTCCCAACATTAAAAAGTCAACATTATATAAAGAGGTAAGGAGTTAACCAAAGAACCCCAGGCCATAATTTTACTGTCTAGGCTAGTGTTGCTAACAGCTTAATAGCAAAACCGTGCCTTTTCATCAGCATGCTATTTAGTGACACAGTGGTAAACACGTCTGTGCCCAACCTACCATCAAGCTTGCATTACTAGAACTAAAGCAGCTGTGCCACTACTGGAAAGGAAGTAACAACTTCAATACATTGGTCGGATTTTGGTTTATCGTGGTTATTTTCCACAATATAGAATAGCTGGGGCCTGAACAAGTGAATCAGAGAACTCTGCACATTAGGGATAAGACTTCAAAAGCCAGAAAGCAGACAGATTTACACACTGACATACCAGCTGTCAGAGCTGAGAGCCAGTCTTATGCTAGAACATCTATTAAGAATATTAAAACATGTTCTTCCATTCGAAAGCCATAGCACTTAAGATCATACCAAAGTATTTTTAAAAAAAAAAACCCAAACCAACAAACATATGAGGAACTCTGAGGTTATACATTCACACCTGTCCTTCCAAGAGCTGGAGGGACATACTCTTCTTACACTGTCTTTTTGATTCTGAGAAGTTCTGCATTTTGGGGAGATGGTGAAGACGCCAACCCCAGTAACAGGCACACAGACCTATCTGTTGTCCTCTCAGTATGCCGAGCTTCTCAGCATGCGCAACAGTTAGGCTGGTGTACAAATACTGTGTTTACTGAAAACAATTCCAATACTAATGAGAATTCACAAACAGATGTTTCTAGCATCAGGCCTGTGAAGGTATAGTCTTGAGGGTGAAGGAGTTTTCATCATGTAAAAGTGCCGGCTTCTTATGACCTTTAGTGTTTTAGTGTCCAAACAAAAGCAGCAGCACTCATCTGCAGAAGGGAAGTAATGCATAAACTGCTCTAGGAGATTATTGATTACTTGTTTAATGAAGTCACCACTAGTCCACTGCTTAAATCCAGGCTTTGACCTTCCTTCTCCTATAAACACAGAAGAAAAAGAAATCTGTGACTCAGTGCTGCTTTGGAATTGGCAGTTCAAAAAACGAAATGGGCAATACATACTCTGTTTGTTGCATCAAATCAATATAACATTACATGTTACCTGAGCATCTGTGACTGAATGTGAACCCAAACTTCAAGAAGAGATTGTGCAGGGATCCCTGCAGTAAGGCCACTGTCGCCTCTGCCAGCTGTACGTCCAGGTCAGAGCAGAGTCTGGTTACACCTGGTCAAGGACGCCCAGCCAGCAGGCTTGCCTAGCGCTCAAGGAACTAGTGACAACCAGCTCTGTGGTTTGCTTCTCAGGAGACCCCAAAGGTGCAAACCCCAATTGAAACGATTCCTGCTGCTAAGACACGGACTGTCTCTTTGTCCTCAACCTGCCCCCAATTTCACAAAACTTAAAGGGGTGGGGGGAGGTGGCAGAGGGCATAACTCTTGACAACAACTTTGACTCTTTTTCTACTTTGTCAAATATGACTGGACAGACACTGGAGAGCATTTATGCGTTTTTCCCTAGGAAAAAGCTCATCCAAAAACCTTAATACTTTTGTTTGTTTATCCAGTTTGGACAGAGAGGAGGAGAAACACAAATGAAAAGCTAATTTTGGACTGACTGGGGGAAAAAAACCACACCCAATGACCAAAAAAAATGGTCAGGGTTGGAAGGAACCTCTGGAGGTCATCTGGTCCAAATCCTGGGCTCAAGCAGGGCCACTCAGGACTGTGTTCATACAGCTTGTGAATATCTCCAAGGATGGAGACTCCACAACCTCCCTGGGCAACCTGTGACAGTGCTCGGTCACCCTCACAGTGGAAAAAGCGTTCACTTGGAAAGCAACATTCAAAGATGCAGAAAGCATGTGTTTCTGAAGAACTGCTCCACATGCCAGCTTCATTCATGTTTTCTAGAAATTATTAAATGTGGCTTTTGAGTTTAAATAGCCAGTCAGTCAAGTTATTTTTCTTCTGACCCTAGTACAGCCTTTGAATAAATGCTGCTACCTATTGCAGTAACACCACCTTTGGTACTCTCAGGCAGAGCTACAGAAAAACAAGAGCCATTATGCCAATGAAAATACACAACGTGACATACTTACAGCTTTGTAATCCAAGAACATTTCTTTGAAAGCCGGAAAGTCAGTAAATGTGAGAAGCATATCGAATAGTTCACTTGCCATTTCATCTTTGTGCTGTCTATAGAGAGAAGAAGTTGGGGAATTAAAAAATTCTGTGGGAAATAAAGTTGTTATTTTAGAATGAGAGGAGGTCAAAAAGGATACTGGCACGAGTAGAACAATATCAAAATTCAAAGAAGAATGTTATTACAGGTCTATCATAAAGCAAAACTTGAGCCAAATTTTACCTTGCAGTATTGCCAATCCAAGTGCATTAATATATATTATATTTGTCTAAATCCAAGAGGTAAGAGTATCACATCAGTCCTTGGAAACGAGACAAAGAAACTGACCTTTAAGTCAACAGAAGTAACACCCAACTAGCATTTATCTCCTTATTTGGGCACTGAAACAGGCAGACAGTCCCTTGAAGGTGAGAAAGGCTGGGGAGAGGCACAGAGTGCTCATACACATCCCTTGAGAATGAGGCATTGTACTGATGATTCTTGGTAGAGGACTTTTGATGAAAACATTTTGGAAGAAAGACTCTGTGCTCCCGTATCAGCATATTTTAACAAGACTTTCCTAACAGTCAAGGCCTGGGGCTTTTTTTGCCTTTCAAAATTCTAAATTATATAATTCTTATAAAAAAGAGCTTTACCTTAAACAGTCTACCTTCTAAGTGTACTGTGTGCATTCATAGTGACTTCCCAATGTCTTATTTAAAAAAAAAATAAAAATTAAATTGACTGAAATATTTTAAAGTATTCAGTTCCCAACTACATTTGATTTTCTTATTCAAGAGGAAAACCAGTGATCTTTCAGAAGTGATCTCTTAATGAAGTTGGTTAAGCTAAAGTGATCAAATACAAAAGATTAAGACAAACCAAACTCTTCTCTGAATGCTTTGTACAAAAATTGCGTTAAAGGCATTTCATCACATGACTCTGGGTAAGACTACCAGGCTATTTAAGTGTCCAACATGGAGCCTGAAGGAGATAAATGAGACCTAACCTTTTACAGGTCTGGCTTTGAAATGCCAACGATCATGAACACCTCCACTGTTCTCATTCTCATTTCTCTTCCTACCCCTTAAAACCCAATATATTTCAGCACGACAGTTCAGAAATTTAGAGTATGAGGACATACTGAAGTCAAGAAAAGTGGTCAGTCATTGCCTGCATGAACACTTCTTTTTTTAAATAAAGAGGAACCTCCTTCTAAAGGAAGAAGTGTCAAACCTAAGCTTTAGTCTAGATAAAAATAATTGAAAGGCACATAAGCCGCCCCCCAATCAAAAGCAAAGCAGAGACTTACTGCAATGACATTGTGAAAGCAGTCATATCAAAACCAGGAATCAAATCAAGCAGCTTTTCTTCCATGTATTTCTTTACTATAGAGATCTGAAAAAAACCAAACAAACCACCTCTATAACTTCATAACAAATTTCTGGAGCAGATTTCAAAACAGCACATCTTACTTACACTGACACCTTATTGACACTTTGTATTATCCTCACTGGGCGAATAACTGCACATGCCTTAGCTGGGCATTGCTAATTCAATTACACCACCGCTGAGGCATAGAGCTGAACATTTCTGCTGGGAATACTGGTGAGAACTAACACTATTTGTATCTAATAAATTACTTTTAACTCATTTAATGTTATTGACTAGTAGGCCAGCAGAGTTTCATAATTATGCTTTGCACGAAGAATGTAATTGGAGTGTCCAATACAGAAAATAAAACAACTAGAGAAGAAAACTTTGTTATGCCCAAATGTTAAATGCATTATGACAGTGATTGGCTAGATTTCTATTCAAGAGAGTTACACAGCTTCCAAAACATCTACAGACATTTCCAGGTGAAACAAAGAGAAAGGAACCTAATGCTCCAGAAAGCATTTTTCTTGCTCACAGCACATTCACGACTGTGCTTCAGAAAGAGCCAGCAGGCAATACAGCAGGCAGTATGTTGGCTCTGCTCCAGTTAAACCTCACGTAAAGGGGGCAATACGGGACCTGACACCAGCCTTAATAAAAAAAACAATACGTATGAAAAATAGGAAAAAGTATCTCACATATTCATTAAAAATAAAAGTATAGATGAGCTTGTATTCTTCCGAGTCATCAAACTCCCGGTAGTGCTTCTCCATAAACGTCCTCTGTGTTAACTGGAAATCATCATCTGGGCCACAACACAAACGCACCATACAGTTAGGAGTTTAGTCATTCTCTTCGTAACACAACCCCCCCATTCTCCAGCGCTCTGCTTGCCTGTTGTAATCACAGAGCCCCGTACACGTGCAGAGTCACTCACACCAGCACCGCAGCTGCTGCTGCGCCGCTATTTCTGACCCATCTGCGAGAAGACAGGGGCTGCGGCTACCGGAGGGCAGAGTGACTCCAGTTAAGGAAGCCGAATCAACAGGGCAGCAGCGCATCAGTCTGCATTTTGACCGCAACTGTGTATTCAGAATGAAATGGGACGAATGTGTCCACCTAGCAAGGTCTACAGTTACTTGTTAAGTTTCATTTACACTTAGTATTAGCAATGAAGTCCTCCTCCTTTATGTTTACTTAATAAGGTTATTTATCCTGAACCCCTTTTTGTTCAGCCTCCCAAGTCAGCAAAACAACTGTATTTTCTTACCAAGTGAACACCTCTTCCCTACAAGAATTCAAAATATTTTTTTCCTTTATTTAAAAAATATTAGTGAAATTCTTCAGCAATTGAAAATTAATCTGGGCATTTTTTTCCTGTTGTGGAAGGAAACGAGTAAAAATGAACACGATAAAAATTACCACTGAATTCAACATGAAAGGTAGAAAGTTTACTTACACACAGTATTAAAATACACCAACCTCAGCTTTCTAAATCCAAACGCGTTCAAAATTAGTTTTGTTAGCATTTCTCCAGATTCAACTACATCACCAGGCAACTGAGGCTGCAGAATCTACATCTCTCTGGGAAGGATGTAGTAAAAAAGATTATATGCTGTTCTTATGAAGCACCCGATGCCTGAGTAGCATGAATTCTGTCTTGGTATCTTGTAAACTACTTCTTGCACACACTGACTTCTCAGATAAAATTATGATCCAGAGAATTTAGCATCTTTTATTACCTAAGCTCATACAATGAGATTGGTGCCATTCAGTGTTCCTGCTATGAACAGGTCCTGCCACATTACTGTTGTACGCAAATGTGCAAGTTACACACGCAACAAAATCAGCTCTGGACAGTCTCAAAAAGTGAAAAGTGGCAAGACATGATGACACCCATCTCCAGTTACGCAATGTTGCTGCTGAAACAGAGGAAATACTCCACGTTACGAAGAGACAGGACAAGGAGCAGCACATTTAAACTGCAGCACAGGCACTTAATATTACAGATTACAAAAGGCTCCTGCAGTAGCAACAGGCAGCAAAATTGCCTGGACAAACCATGGCAGCTTCTAAGAATGTCCCGACAAGCACGTTAGCCAAGGTTCGGGAAGAGCTGGGGAAGGGAAGCCTACCTCTCACAGTCTCTTCCATCCCCTTTACAACAGGGTAGAAAAATCCCTGAAAGTTTTGATTTCTACGTGAGATTTACAAGTATCTTTACTCAAGCAGCAGTATATTGCAGTGGTGCAGAGAATAATTTTCAAGACTCCTAAGCACACTGTTGTGCAAATAGCACACAAAAGACCTTTGTGTATATTTTTACTGGACTGCCAGGTTAGGGGTCATGGGAACAAAGGAAGGAAAGCTTCCCTGAAGCAGGCAGGGGTTATTTTAGCTCTGTATGTCTGCTAGCAGACGAGCAACTTGCAACGTATTTAGCACCAATCTTGTCTACAACTACTTGTAGATCTTACCTATTATGATAGCCTCCAGATACCCAACAACTGTATCAAACTCTGCATCAGAAGGGGAGGATCTGAAAGCAAAGAAAGACCATACTGTACAAATACATGTTTCAACCACAGCAGAAATAAAAGTTAAAATTAAGAAGTGTTAACAAAAGCCTAAGCACAAATAATCCCAGTAATTACAAGATTGCCAAGTAATTTCCTAGTTTCAACCTACGAAATAATTAATGACACTGATGAGGAAACAACTTAATGGGGATGCTCATCAGGCCTCTACTGTATTTCCCCCCAGGAAAGTGCCCGATTGAAAATAAATAAATAAATGTTGGTTTACTGGCATTACTTTCAAGGTAATTCTACTCCTGGTGCAGAAGGATGTAAAGAATGTTAATTAGAACAGCAAATTAAGCCTTTTCCAACCCACAAATCCCAGCTGCGGCCACAAGCTTTCCTCCTGCTCTCTTCCCTGCGTAGCTCTACATGGTGATCAAGAACTCTAAACACTCTACAGAGATTATTTTGAACTACTTAGTTTTGTGAAACCACTTAAACTCAGTGTATACACAAGTATTGTATAACCAAATAAATTTAAATATTGTTCTTTTTTCTTATGCAGGAAAAATCCCTACGTGCTACAAATAAATGGCATCACCTCCTAAGGTCATTCTCTCACAAGCAAATAGTAAACACTTATGGATCTGAAGTGATCCAGGGAAGAAATCTTTGGTACCAACGTTTTAGGACTCTGGATCCCTCTGCTAAATCTATTATTGTGCAGCTTGTTTAGACACAGTAAATAATCCACAGGATCTCCTCAGCATTCACAGCTCATTTTTAGGGGGGGATGAACTCCTCCTATATTCTCCAGGAGATGAAAGATTGGCTCTTCTCACACATGACGGCAACCAGTCTCACAGAACATTTGTTTTTAACAAAAAAAAAATTAGCTTTGATCAGTGAAAGCACTATTTAAATAAAATTAAATGCCTCTTTCTTTCAAATTTCTCTTTAGTGAAGAAAGCAGAACACTCTTTCAGACTAAGTTTTGAAAACTCATTGAAGTTATTTTGCTATTGAATAATACTCCTGTGAAATTAATCCAGCAACAGTTCAACTATAATGAGCCACAGGGCTCATTCTGTCCAGGAAAAATGAAAAGATATTTGACTTAAAAAGGCATCTGATCACAAAGCAATGTCCTAGCAACATTTCTGATCTGTTAAACCTTGGGAGAAGAGCAAAGCCAATGCCAGGAACTGGGAAAGTGTGCTCTTCCACCAGCAGACATGGCACAACACCTCCAGGAGAGATGCTGGCACAGCACAGTTGAAGCATTACATACCCTAAGCATCACACTTAGGACTTCAGGCAACAGGGCTCATCACTTCCCATTTACACATAAGGACTGGAGACTTTGCCACGGATAATTTCCACTCTTTTCTCCCCCCTCCAAATAACTGCTACCACAGTTTTATAGCTTATTCTAACAGCAACAGAGAAGTTAAAGTATTAATTTAAACCCTGGTTTAAGCCTGTAAGGTCAATGATGGAATTTTAACTGTTTCAAAATAAGAGCAATTCCATCTCTCTATGCAACACCTGCATCCGCATACCTGAAGAAACACATCCTCACCAATCTCGTGGTTTAAGCTTCTGTCGCCTCATCATGTCTAGTCTGGGCCAGCACAACCTGTGCTGCTGAAGCAGCCCCAGCACATGGCCATCTACGATAAGTCTGTAGACTGAAAGAACTAGATCTGTGAACTAGTGACAGAGGCACCAGCACACATTCCCTTCTGCCACAAGCTTTAGGAGAAGAGTACGGCAGACAAACACGGGGTGACACAGCATCTTAGCATCTACCAGTGTAAAATTTAGTCGAGGCCACCTATAAAAGGTCTCGCATGTCTAGAAGGAGCACATTCAAACACACAGGAATAGTCACCTATTAGAATCTGCAATATAAGGCAACACCTGCTCTTGAAAAGGAAAAATTTTGAATTTACAATTAACAGGGGGGAAAAAAAAAAAAAAAAAAGACTTTTTCAGCCTTATAGTACTTATTTTGATCACTCAGCCAGGGCTATCTGGTGCCACACTCACTGAAGTTACATTTAGCTTGGCTTCACCTGAACTCTGAACTGATGTCATTCCTTCCTGGAACTTTGCATTCTGCACCCCTGTTCACCTAAGAAGCAGAATCTGCTAATCAGTGAGGTATAAATTCATTTGTGTAATTATATTCCTATCAAGATATTTCAACTAGTGATTAGCTTATTGAAAATCTGACACAGAAGGTAGCATATTCACATGGCCACGAAGTTTTCTTCATCAGAAGTCTCCATTGTTACTGCATAACCAGGCTGGAGAAGAAACAATCTGCTATACTGCTGCTGTTTGTGGTTATTTCTTCTTGACAAAGTGCTAAGGAATAACACATGATTCAACATTAATACAAATTCAGTTGTTAAATTACCACACTCCTCAAACAGCAAAATCAGGAATTAATCTTTAATGTTTAGGCATAGGAATTTCGAAGTCGTGTTCTTCCAAAGTTATTGCTGCTTCTTTTCTGAAATACCAGGAATTCCCTCTGCCTACTCAAAGAACAGGCTCACACCCCCCCGCACCTGCGGTTAGTGTCTGTAAAGGGGGTCCCAGGTGACCTTTACATCTGTTCTACTGAAGCATCTATGACTATTACAAAGACACATGATAACGAAGCCAGACAAGATGAAGACGCCGCCTCGGCCCTGCGCGTTGCAGAGAGCCTGCAAGCCGCGCTCTGCCCAGCGACACCCCGCGCCGGGCCAGGGGCTCTGCCCTGCGCTGCCCCGCGCCCGCCGGGCCCTGGCCGCAGCCAGCTGCTGACCCTGACACGGGACAGGGCACCCAGGGCCGCGGCAGACGGGCCAGCCGACTGCTGGGGGCGTGCTGGGGACACCCTGCCCCGCCACCCTAGCGGACTTATACCCGACGCCGGCCCTCAGGGCAGCCCGCCGACGGGGCAGCCGGCTCCATGGCATCACCCCCAACGCGGGAGGAGGGACGGGTGCGACCCACCGCCGCCTCCTCTCAGCCTGGCCCCGGGGAGCGCGCAGGCCCCGGCCCGCCCCGCATCCCCCTTCGCAAAGGGCCCCAGCGCACCACGCCGTCAGCGGCCCTCCCCAGAAGGCACCCAGGCGGCCCGGCCCTCCCCAGAAGGCACCCAGGCGGCCCGGCCCTGTCAGCGCTTCCCCCCCGAGGAAGGCGAGCACCTAACGCGCCCCCAGACCGCAGAGGCCCCGATCCTGCTCCGCACCAACGGCCAGCGGCCCGCCCGTCTCCCAGAAAACAGCTACTTCCGCCCGCCCGCGGCCAACCGCAGAGCGCAGCCGGCCGCGGAGGGCCCGCCCACGTGCCGAAGGCCCAATGGGAAACGAAACCCCCGTCGCGGCGCTCCCCGGCGGGCTCCCCCCTCAGGAACGCGCCCGGGGCACGCGGGGGGGGGGGGGGGGGCACCACCCGCCCCGGCCCCCCGCCCCGGGGCCAGCGCCCTGCGCGACCCCCCGCACCAGAGCGGCTCTCGCCAGAAGCAACAGAACTAACAGACAACAAACAGCCTTCGAGACGCTTTTATTGTTGAGCGGGCCGCTACAGTTGCTGTCCCCCTGCGAGGGCCTGCGGGGCCAGCGCCTCCCCGCAGTCCCGGCGCCGCTGGAGGGGTGCAGCAACCCGGGGGGCCGCTGCCCCAGCCGCGGAGGATCGAGCTTTACAAAGCTGTCCCCCTCGCCGCTCCCAGCAGAAAGCCAGTCGAACCGCACAGTCCTTCCCTTTGTGAAATGAACAGGACCGTTCTCTGCAGCGCAGCTCCCTCCTCCGGCACCATTGGCTCCCTCTGCCCAGCACCAGCTGCACGGAAGACGGTCTGGGGCAAAATTTTCCAAAGCATGCACCTCTTTTCCACAAAGAACGCAGGCACTTAGTCCCGTGTCCACAAAGGCAGTGAGGCTCTTCGGTCACCTCCATCTCCAGGGGACACCAGACACCTAGGAGCCGTTGTGGACCTGGGCCTTAAGAGCTTAGTCTCATAGAGCAGGTGATACAGATCAGGAGTCCTAGGCACTTCTGAAAATTTTACCTCAGTTAATCCTGGCCAGGGAAACCAAAGCCCTGAAAGTTTCTAGAATCTATTAAGGCAGAGTTCAAAATGGTTCTGTCCTACCTCTTCCCTAAAGTATGGTTTGTATCTTTGTACCTTAGGGATAAATGCCTATCATTGCATTTGGAAGCATTTAAAACTTCAAGTGATTCTGAAATTCTAATATCCTTGTGGCAGTGATGATGTTCACAGGTTTGCTCATTCAGCACCGAGCAGGAAGGGACTCAGCCCCAGCTGGCAACGTGGCTTACAGCAAAACATCATGAAGTACAATCAGTGAGGAAATGGGGTCCCTGTGGCACAGATTTGCCAGTCTGACTTGAATCAAAACAGGCATCCAAGGTGGAAGAGAATTCACATTTTTGCAAAAAGACTAACCAGTACTCTGTTTCATGGATTCAGTCCATATTTGGAAAAAAAAAGTCAATAAGAAAATGATGGATAGAACTTTCCTAATTCATGCATTATACCTTAGAGGTACAATGGAGACACTTTTTCTTTTTTTTTTTTCTTTCCTTTTTTTTTTTTTTTTTTTTTTAAATCTCTGGATGAATCAGCACCCTTGAGTTAGCAAAGGCAGAAGGTGAAAGTAGTTGCTAGAGAGCTTGATTCTGGGACCTGCGTGCAGAGCTCTCGGCTCCTATTTAGGTCAGCAGGAAGCAGAAGTGCTCAGCAGGAAGAAGCAGCCTCAGCTCTGCTTTGTTAATATGTGATAGTACAATAAAGATAATTAACGATTTTAAAAATAACACTTATCACAGCACAAGAATTCACTACAACAGCCTCTGCTATAGAATCACTGCCAAGAAGTGGGATGGTTTTGGTGCGAATTGTGTGTGAATTAGTGAAGTTCTACTATGTAGCCAGATAATTTAAAAAACCCAACCTGTACAAGTCTTGAAAGAGACAGTCATATCCTCAGTTGGTGCAAAATAAGTGTAACTCCAACAATTTTTGTGCTATTTCACTGACACCAGCTGTGAACCCTGATTCCTTGTAGAAACCTAGTAAAACAGTCAAAAGCTGCCTGCTGAAATGGATCCTTGACATACAAACATCACAAACATGTAATTAAAGTGAAGCAGAGATTCCCACTGTATGATCCCTACCAAAAACATGAAGTGTGGCCCCAACCTGCTCACAGCAGGACTGACATGTGTCAAGCAAGGTGCATTTTTAATGAGTTACAGAATAAGACGGAATTTGCTATTCAAATAACTTTTTTAAATAAACTGGCCCCAAATTCTCCTCCAGTCTTTTAAGATAGCTCAATATTTCCAAAGTGAATATAACTTTCAAAAACAACACTGATTAAAAAAGATGTTCGATGATACCTTAAAAAAATACCCAGGATATCAAATTAATTCCAGTCCAGCATTATAATTAGTTAAGAATACCTCCTGAAAATTATATCCTCACAAAAAAAATGTGGGTACTGAAGTTAAAAGCATCAGAAACATGTACTTGAAAATACTACCGATCTTTTAACGTTTAAAAACAAATCAGAACATTCTTTGGAATCACCAAGTTACTAAAACATGTGTTTCTCTATAGTCTCCACACTGTCTTTTCAAATCAGTCTGTACAGATTAAGTCCTTGAGCAGTTTAATACCCACTGTCGAAAAATACAGTCTCTGACCAGCAGGAGGCTACATTAAACAGGAAAACACTGGCATTCTCTTTTTAGTACTGACTTCTGCCAAAAATAGAGACTTTTGAGCACAAGAGAGAACGGCCCTGTTTTAGGAGATGTTTCTTTTCTCTTCTAAAATGCATTGTACGTGTACTTCCAGTGCAAATTTTTTCAGCACTTGCGACAGGCGAAAAGGAAAGGGGGAAGAAGAGAGACACTCTCCTATGGTCTTGCCTGGAGGAACCAATAGCCATAGCACACTGACCTACCAGCTCTCCTCACTGCTGAAGGCAGTTCCCATTGCTGGCAACTTGAAATAGCTTATTAAAGATTTCATTTTTAAGATAAACAGATTACAGTTTAGCATGAAATCTGGCCATGGCTATGGTTCTATGTGCGTAAAGATTGGTTAGATTCTTTCCCCTTTCGGTATTGGTTGGAGTTCATTAATAACAAGTCCGTGGTATTTCTCCACGCGTGTCATGAAATGTGAGAGATCTGTCTGACTCGGGTTTGTATTTCCTGTCGACACAAAGGGCAGGTCTCCAGCTGCAAGGCACACTCCATGCACAGGTCACTGAAGGAGAAAAAAAATAAATCAGTTAAAGCCTGCATTTACAGTATGAAAAAACCCAACACCAAGCCCAGAAGCACTAAGCAGTGTAGTTAGCCTGCTCGAAGCACAGTCAAGGTAAGTCTTTCAGTGTGGAGATTAGAAATTACAAGTCAGGTGTTGTGGATCCACAGGCTTTGAGAGGAACTCCAGCTGCTCAGGGTCTCTAAACCTGAAACTGCTTGTGCGGTTGGCCAGGATTAACTTGTGATGCTTCTGTCCATCTTAACACTTGCTCCGGTCTGGAGAACAGCAGTCCTAGCACCCTGCGTGAAGCTGACTCCACTTCTTGTTGACACACACCGGGCACATTTCTTTTTAATTTTCCACCATCTAGACCCATGGGAAGACTGCTTCCAGGAGTGCTCTAAAATCACTACGGATCTGGACTTAACTGGATTAATTTCCTGGAATGCTGCTTAAAGACAGGAAAGTGCTATGACTGTATTACTCATACTGCTGTCCCATTTTTAGCTTTTAGAGGAATTTGTGACTTGAGACAACCCATTTGTTGAACATTTAATGAGTATATAATGAATTTTCTGCTCTCCTCATGCAATCTGGATTTCACAGCAGCAGTATTAAACAAGCACTCATTAGTAAAACCTTTGATATCAGGGAATTAAGACTCTGCAGCCTAGAGGTAACGTATGTACATAGCCACAGTACTTCCCCAAACCCAGACACACACACAATTAGGGATTAAATCTGCTCAGGTCTAGGATGAGAGGAGCAGTGAGAATGCTATGCTTAATTTCTGTCACATCCTTAAAAGGAGGGTTTTTCCTTTATGCTGGGGAGTCAATCAAGATTAGCAGGGACTGCATCTGGTCTCAGCTAGGCTGAATGTCAAACATTTTCCTGTTTCTTTGGGTTTGGGTTTTCAGGGGGGATTGTTTTTAAGGTTTTACCTGTGTCCACACGGCCTGAGTTCTGTGTCTGCTACCTCATCACAGCAAAGCGTGCAGCAGTTCTCTCGGATACTTACTTGCTTCAACAAAGCCAGGCGCCTGTGTCTGAAGAAAGGGACACGCAAACCCCCCGACATTAGTTTGTCTAAAAATGACAGATCCATAGCTATGCCAAGTATTCATCAAGACCAATGAATGCAACACTTGCCTGTGCTATTCAACACTACTGCTGACAAGTATCAATCATAACTACCCCCCAAAAAAGGCTTAACACGGAGAGATGTTCAAAACAGTCTTTGACTCCCTATTCTGGTCTGTCAGAAAGGGACAAGAGGATGTTAGATTACAATTCTTCTAGCTCCCACAGCTGAACACTTGAAAAAAATCGGGTTTTTTGTATCTATGTACTTTTCAAGAGTCAAGAAAAAAACCCCCACAGATACACCACACAAACCCATGTATCAACAACATTCAGAAACCCTGTAAGGCTGTGACACAAAGAAGAGAAAATAAAATCAACAGCCCAGTATGGCAACTGCCTCAAGGGAGGGTAAATGGATTAAAATCCCCTGTTTGATCAAGTAAGACGTTTCCGATTTGGAACACATACACTACACATCAAAACCGTTCAATGGCAGGGTGATGTGTTTAGCCCAGACTGTGCACCAACACTAGATGTATTTAATTCAGCACAACTCTCTACAGGAGTTTATGTTGTCCCATGATGGATAACCAGGGTCCACTCAGGCCCTTGCCTTTTTTTCCTATCACTTTTAAGATCAAAGTTGTCTTTTAAATCAGGATTGGCTTACCATTTCCAAACAGTTCACACTGCAGGGCAGGGATGATCTTTGTTTACACAAAGAGCAAGTGTCCAAACTGGAATGGAGCCTTTCAGTACTATCACATATTAAATAGGCTCTAACACAGGAGGCTGAGTTTCTCCAGCCAGGCATCAACAGGAAAGCAGTCTCTCTCAGGTTGCCTAACACACCTTTTGGCACAATCAAGTAACAGCTCTCACAGCTAATGCTTAACATTGCAAGAGTAGTGCCAGAATGACATCAATAACAGTCACATCTGATCATCAGCTAAAAGTTGCAAAACCTCTTACCTAGTGCATGAAACTAATAAGACAGAAGGACATTTAATTTGAAAAGGGGCTGACAAAGAATGATAACTAACAGATCATCTTAAGGGATTAAATTGGATTCTCACTTAAAGCGCCTGCAGTCACAAGCAGGTGTAAATTATTCTGGCTATAGGCAAGTACAAAATGGTCTTGCAAGTTGCATTTGCCTTTCTCTGCATAAACACAGTATCACAAGCCTCAAACTTTGCCAATGCATGACTGATCCACAACTAAGGTACTTTGTTTTTTTTTAAAAAACTAAAATACTAAAGTACCTCAAATACACTTGATCAAACAAATAATTCAAAACCGGTCTCTGCATTTTCTTATAGCCAAGGGTACCTACCTCCAACAAATTGCACTGCCACTCAATTAGATGCAACAAAAGATTGTTTCAACCACATAAATCAGCACCACTCTAGAGGGCCATCTTCAGATAAAGCTGCAAATCTGGGGTACCCTATATCCCAGATTACACTGTATATTGTTAACATTTGTGTTCCAGTAAGATTTTTTTACTACTAGTGACCTAAACCAGAAACGCCTTTAGTTTTCATTCCTACTAGAAATTTGGTACATTAAGAAAAAATGTATCCAAACCTGTTTCTATCTGGCTCAAATTATTTTTAGGTGGGAAAGCACTTCCAAATTTGAATAACCTGTGTTGGTACCATCTTTCACAGGTGGGGAAATTTTCACCTGGATCAGAAATAAGGACAACTTCAAGTCATACAATCATTCAGTACCTCCATGCTGCCAACATCACAAATTAGGTCAGTTTTAAACAAACCATCTTTTTTTGATTAAGACTATACCTCCTCAACCAACCTAATAATTCTCAGACAGCAGGAGACACATTTACTAAGAACGGTTTACTGTACAGTACTAGTTAATTTTAATTTAACCTAATATTACAAAAAAAATAATTCAATGGATTTTGGTTGTATATCTCCTTCCCTACTCATGAAGTTGCACTGGAGCCTATGGGTCTAATCCTTTTCTGAAAGAGACCCATGGAGGTGTGACCCCATAAAAGATTAATTTTACTAAGTACAATACAAGACTATGCAACTCAAGAGAAGCCAGTTTTCTAGCTCCCACAGCTGAACACTTGAAAAAAATCGGGTTTTTGTATCTATGTACTTTTCAAGAGTCAAGAAAAAAACCCCCACAAATACACCACACAAACCCATGTATCAACAACATTCAGAAACCCTGTAACGCTGTGACACAAAGAAGAGAAAATAAAATCAACAGCCCAGTATGGCAACTGCCTCAAGGGAGGGTAAATGGATTAAAATCCCCTTGGATTTATTTATCCAAATAAATATGTTTCTCTGTATGCAAACACACTCAAACTAGACAGGAGGATTACCTGGGCAAAATGATTTTCTCTTCTGCTGTCAGAAAGGCATAATCGTTAAAGGTACTAAACTTCATTGATGGTGGGTACTTGAAAGGTTTCGCCCCAAAGTTGAACTCACATTGTTGATAGGACATGAAACTAGCAGCAGCGAAAAAGCCAGATCTGCAATATGATGAACACCAGACATTTTAGAATGACTTAAGCAGTAATAGAGCTTCCCAGACACATTACTACTATTACCAGACAAAAATACACAAAGAGGCAAATTCCTTCAATAGAAGTGTTCTACAGCTAATTGAGTGAAAAACTCAAACACATTCCGCTTCAGCTGCCCATACTTACCCTGTTTAGTTCTCTACTTCTGAATTTACTACCAAGTCAGCCAATAAAGGCTGTCTACTCTACAAATAGGATTAGTCACACACTATAAGAGTAGATACATACATCTGAACAGCCTACAATCCGATCCTCTTAACACTGATCAGCTCAGGTATCTTCTTCAGCACTGGAAAAAAGTATTTTTCTTCCAAACAACTGCTGTTTAGTGGAGTTGTGAGGAGCAGTACCAACTGCAAGGGACACCTCCATGTCCGCCACCCCTCCTGTTTTATCTGAGCAGGCACAAATCTAGGGAACTTGCAACTCATACACTTGCTCCGTGGGACCTGTGCAGGATGAAGCCAGATCTGAGCTCTCTTTGCACCATGCCCATCTGTTCCTCCTTGCCCTTGCAGGATTCCCTCAGGACAGCTGTCTTGTCTTCACAGCCACACAGACACCTTGTAAAAACACCAGAACTATCACCTCTTTCTCTTATTTACTGAAAGGGCCCAAGTTGCATAATACCTTCAGTTTCAACCAAGTAATGGAATCTGTTGAGTCAGAGGAGCTAGCCACATGTTAATTTTAACGGAGTTGGCAAAATAAGCCTAACTCCTTTCTGTAACGCTACCGAGACACATCCTCCCATGAATACTCAATATCCTACTACAGGAACTGGCTCCAGTGAACAGCAGTGAGTTAATATGCACTCTTCAGCATTTACAGGACTGAAGCTTTATTGTTTTAGAACATCAAAAACTCCTCAAGCATTACTAGAAGTTTGTTCATCTTTGCTACAGCCTCATTCCACCTCAGTCCTGTACTAGTTCAACAGTAGAAGACAGCAAGTTGAATCTACCTTTGGAAAGGCCTGAAAAATGGACCCTGAAATCCACCTGTAAAATTATATCCTTCTCCTTGATTTCTAAGCAACTTTCAACTGGGAAACCTGCTTAACGATGGCTTCAGGTAAGCAAATACGAATTTACATCTCAAATGAGAAACACTTCATATAATTAAAACAGTTATCCATACAGGTCACTGTCCTTCCAAATGAGCACATACTTACACAGCAGATGAAAATACTTGTTTCTCAGCAGGAAGCTGGTTTCCATTTAAATAGAAGATCATTTGCTTTTCTTGCAAGTCTAGTAGAAATCCTATTGTGTCTCCTTACATGCAAAACAAAAAGATTTTGCTTCTGTTAAATGTCAACAGCTGAAACATTTATTTTCAAGTATCACACATCTCACTGAGTTGTCTCACTTAAAAGGGACTACTTGCAAAATTGCAAAAACAAAGGAAAAAACATTGATGTAGATAGCAACTAAAGAAAAAAACCCACAATAGTAAAAAAAATATTTTAGTCTGCCAGAGCATTAATACAACATAGTTGTAGAGGTATTGCAGAGTATTTGCCAAAGCCAGAAGAAAAGCTGAACTCCATCTCTCCTTGGCCGTTTTGCACCTGTTGAAGATATCCTCGGTACACATACTTGCTAAAGTTTGTTAAAAATAACTAGCACAAGCATATTATAAAGGGGTGTTTTAGCTTAGCCATCCTTGGGAGAAATTTTTAATAGACAAGAAGGCAGCACAGTTCACACAAGCGTAGCATGCACTGACTCCTACCAAGATTTCAAAGCAGAGATCAAGAACAGAACTTTGCTGTCCAAGTAGTTATCCTTGTCTTACCAAGAATTTGAAGCAAGCAAGACAGTGCAACTCCTCCTTAAAAAAACCCAAGATCTAACTCAAGAGATCAAGGTTTTTTTCCTAGTCTAAAATAACTTTCAACTCAGAAAGACAGATTTCAACCCTGTTCCATAGAACTACAAATATCTGGGAAAAAAGTCTAATGATTACATGTCCAGCAGTGTTAGTCAGCGCTATGATTTGTACTCTGCCTATGAAAAGAAAAAGCATTTAATGAACAAGACTCTCTACACAGATTGTGGAACAAGACTGCGGTGCCCACCTTGTACGTTTAAACCACTACAAATACTAGTAAAGGCACAATAATTATTAAACATTTAGTATTATCAGGATTAGGCAGTAACTGCTCTATTCACACCTACTAACAAACCATCTTCTAGACACCTGCAAGAAGGAAAAAATCCTGTGCAGAAATCCAGTTAGGATAAACAGCAGAAGGCGGACCGAATACCTTCTTTCCAACAGGGATGGGAATGTGGTTTACTTCTGGCATTATACCAAATCAGCTGCCGGCAGCCATCGTATGCACAGGAGTATTCATCGTCCCCGATGCCATAACCTTCCTTTAGAAAAAAAGAGCAAAGCATTTCAATCTGCAGCCATTTCTCACACAAAGCAGCTAAAGTTTCATTTATTCCACTAAACTATTCATCCAAGAGCAGGAAGGGTTTCTCCCACTGCTGTTAAGATAGTTTTTTCAAACTATCTTCATTTCATTTTCACATCAAAAGGAATTTTGTTGGGATGAGGAGCAGGGAAGAACGGGACAAAATCATAGAATCATTTAGATTGGAAAAAGCCTTAAGATCATAGAGTCCAACTTCGGTCTCCAAAATGTTTTTCATTCTCTGTGAGCTCAAAACTCTCGTCTACTGAAATATTTTAAAATGAGAAGGCTAGTACCCAAATAGCCAGGTTAACTTTTTACATCTTAAGTCAACACAGAAGCGTAACCACTCTCTTACCCTGAAAACCCAGACTTGTAATACCTTCCCCTAGAAGATATCCAAGGGCCACCAGAACATAGAGTATACAGAAGGAAAACAAACCCATAGTTCTTTCACTGAATTTGTTGCATATTGTGTCTATTTCAGTGCCAGCCTCCCCCAGTTTGTGAAAAGGTTATCAAGTGATAGTCCCAAGGTCCAAGACAAATGCAAAACTAAGTTTCGGAGTGGGAGAAGAATGTGCCATGCAGGAGAGCCCAGACATGAAACCAGAAAGCATTACGGAAGATAACGTCCCCAGGCTCAGCACGGTTTGTCTGGAGTGCAAGTACTAGACAGTGTCTGATTACACAAGCCTCTGATGTCCCAAATTAAAGCTAAGCCCAGCTAATGGGTGTTTAATGTCATCTTTAGGACTAGTCTTTTTGTTACACATGCTGTAAATGAAGAGCATATGGCCACTGATGACTGTGTGATATACCCAGAAGATATCCTTGTATTTCAGGTAGACAACTGATGAACTTAAACAACAGTAGCATTTAGCCACCAGCAAAACAGCAGCAACAGAGAAATCATCCTGCTCAGAGGTGTGACATCTATTGTCTGTCATGCCTTGTACAGGAAGCACAGATAGAAAACTGCACATACATCAAGCTCCTTAACAGTAAGGGGGGGGGGGGGGGGCGGATAAATAATCATTTAAACCTCTTAGCAGCCTGAAGGCAGACACACAGCCTTTTATTTCAAACAGTTTCCATTACACTCAAAGTCTACAGTGCCTGTGCTCAGGACAGGTCTGTATGGTATTTTTGTTTGGTTGTGTTTTGGTTTTATTTTGTTGTTGCTGCTGTTTGGTTGGGTTTTTAAATTTAAGATCACACTTGCAATTCCATGCTAGAAATGCAGGACTGGACTTTGGATGCAATGTAGAGATATATGCATATTATACACAAGCAGAGGACAATGCTATTTACATGAATAGTTAGAAGAAATGGAGCAAGACCACTGAACTCACAGGCTGACTTAAGTTAAATGGTGATAAAAGCTACTCTCCCGTTCCTGTGGGGTTTCTTGCCACTGGTGTTTGTTTTGTCTCCTTGATGTACTTCGCTCATACCCCACACCATCAATATTTACTCACACATATTTGGCCTATCTTCATACTAGCTTCTGCATTTGACTCAACTGTAGAATGACTTTTTCTATAATAACCAGAAAAAGCAGTTAAAACTGCTTATCTCCAATCATTATATATATATGTGTGTGTATAAGTATTTCTTCCCCTACATTAAATTCCAAGTAGGAACAGAAAGCCACGCAACTACAACAGTAAGGGCGGGCTCCAGGTACATTGCTTACTCAAGCTTAGCCCATAGAATTGCCAACTTAAAATTCCAGTACTGTATTTCCATTCTGGTCAGTGACATAGGCTAGGCCATACATGCTTTTTGTATGAAAATCCTAGCTTGCATGTTAATGAACTTTGACGGAAGTTTGGAAGGCAGATAACATGGAAAGTCCTCTCTAAGAGAAGCAGAGAAGTTCTTTGGGTAGTAATTATTATAGATTTAAGAAAGAAGTATTTATTACATCTCTACTAACATTTGATATTATTGACTATAAGTTTGGACTTCATGTGCACATGGCACATTTTGTTCTAATGCTAGTAAGTAATAACTTAAGTAAAATAGTAAAATAATTTTAAGTAAAACAGTAGGGAAGAAGAATACTTAGAATTAAGAATAAGATACTAGCTTATCTGGATGAGAAGGAGAGCAAAGCAAACTAAAATAAGACAGCACACTTATTCTCTATTATAAGAATAAAGGCAAGAGAGTAGAGGGTTTATTGTTTTTGTAATCCTGATTTTTCATTTAAAGGCTATCATGTACCCAAACTGTACCACATTGAATCTGCTGGTAGCAGCAATGATACCATGGTATCCCAGAGTCAATTTAAATAACTTTCACAAGGTAAAGAAATAATTAATTTAATAGGAAAGTATGTTAAAGAGCATAACCAAATGGCTGCTTCGTGACCTGCGTACAAGTGCGTGCATGATAATCTGTTAGTTCCTACTGAGTAACTGTTTGCTTCCAGAAACAGACAGCAACCACTGCTGTTACCTAAAGAATTTCCAAGAGATTAAGCCACAAGAAATTATCCTGCAGCTTCCAGACAACAGCAAGTAGATAAGAAGCTGTCACTGCTAGCACCTATGTATGACTTGTATGAACAGCGCCAGTCTGTAGCAAGGACAGTACAGCCTTTTCTTGTACCAATAAATTCAGCAAAAATAGCTTCACAAAAGTACAGAAAAATTGAAGGAAACACAAATGCTCAGTTACTACCACAGAATAATCAGAGCTATTTTCATAGGTGGCGTAAGCAGAAAAATACTGAAGTTACATCATCAGCTAGGTGACATTACGTGTACTCACATGATTGAGAAATTTGCTGTCTTTGGTAGCCCATCCTATCTGCATCACCCCCGAAGTAATGACTGTAACTTCATAGTACCAAACTCCAGAATCAACACAGAATGTACATCTAACGCTTTCAAAGGATGAGGCATCACATCGAGCCTACCAAAACAAATCCAAAAATTAAGTTTTGACAAAATTAGCATTCAAACAAGCCCCTTTCTTTTTGGATCAAGTTTCTTGCATGTAAGAATACACCAGCATAATTTTAGAGGCACTTCAGACAGAAAGCAACCTCTCTATAGAGCAATAATTGTCACACAAACTAATGAGTAGGCAGGACTAAAAAAAAACAAAAAAAACCACATTCCAGTGGTAAACCACAGGGGAAAAAAAAAAAAAGTGTAGAAAGTCGACAGAGTCAATTTAAAGACTAAAACCCAAGTCACTGGTTGTTAGCTGACTGCTGGCATGAAGGAGAGAGGTGTTCAATGTTAATACATGAAAATTCATCTCCAAGTAGTCAAACAAGGTTTCAGAAAAAAGTAACAGAGGAAGAAAAAAGCCCCAAAACACACATGGCTGAGACAAAAATCCTACTGCTATGGGCTTTTCAAAATAGATAGAACAAACAATAGGAATTATACTTTGTGAACAGTTTTAGTCAAATTGAGTGAAAAACCAGCCGACTTAAGCATTGTCCTCAAAAAACTTCCAAATTTTCTGAAAATCTGGGGCATAGATACAGGTGTTGCTTTAGTGTGAACATTCCTACAACTGCAATCACTGTAGCGATGTTACAACCCTCTGACAAAGCAAGTTTTCTATACAAAGCTGGCAGAGAACCGATTCTTTCTAGGAAATCACAGAGGCAAGGAGCAATCAAAAATAGTTAAAGCCTGCCCTTTTCTTCAGGCTCTTTTTTAGGTTGAAATCATGAAACGATATCCTACCTCTAACCCATGTGGCGAGATCTTCAGGTATTCACTGACATCGTTACTGTTCAGCATAGCCCTAATGTTGGTCAAATCAACCTTCTCATATGTAAACTGCCTGCCTTCTTTTAAAACTGCAAAATAAAACTAGTTTTAATCACTGCTGCAGCAAAACTTTATTTTAAACATTTCACACAGTGCCAATCAGTCTCTCTAGAATGCTATTAGTTTTTGGCATAACTGAATGCGACACTGGCATTTTGCCTGCATGTAAACAGCATCACTGTGTGCTAAATATCCTCTGAACATAAGAACACAACCTACACCTCTGACTAAAGCTCCTACAATCTAATCAATGCTTTTAGGATTATATATAAAAATAATTATATATAAATAATTTATGCTAATTAATGCTCACAGGCAAACGTAAGGCATCCAAGTTGATACCAAGATGCCACTGTTCCAGAATTTACCATTGTATTTGTATTGGTTGGGCAATCAGTTGGGTAGAGTTTTTCTAATTCACCACAGTGGAAAAGATCTTGGGGATAGGAAAGAAGGGGAAAACAAGGATTTAAAGTTTTTTACCCTCTCATTTCAGGTAGGTGACAAACTAACTGAGTCAAAGCAGCCCTTTATTCCCTGCATCCCCTTTTCACACGGAAGGATCAGAAACATTTACCTTGCCAGGTATCAAACTGCTGACACAGGCATGTTTATTTCCAAAATCAGAGATCTTATCTTAAGACCCTTCATATATCTCAAACTTGCTACAACACTTACACAGATGCTTACTAAATAGAACCAACATTGGCCTTCCATAAGCTGGGTAAAGCCCCATAAAGCCCAACAAGACCTTTTACACAAATTTATTTAAAAGGCATTTTAGAGACTACAAGGTCCTTAGAGTGGTTGTGATTTTAAGGGTGCAGCTAAACAAGTGAATTTGATGATCATCGGTCATCCAAAAAGATAGATCTAGTAAAGTGCTTTGTCAAACACTTTTCACTTTTGATCACAAGACAGTATCTTTACTTTAAATCTTTAATAATTCTTTGAGACTGTGCACTGCTGGGGTATGATCACAGTAGTGACTGTCATCAGGCTATGTCAGTAATCCAGCTGTTCCACAGAGCTGCACTATTTAGCTACTCAGCACATCTGTTTAAGCGTGGGTTACAGGAAATATGGTGCAAAGAAACATTTTCATTGCAGCTCCAACTTGCAAAGTACAAATGACTTCCTTTCAAACATTTTCCTTGCCAAAATTTCCTTTCCATGCAATCACACTGGATTTGCACCCCCTCCCCCTTTTTTTTAAGTACAGTGATTACAAATGCAGCCAGGTATGTTTACAATAAGCGCTTATACAAAACAAAGTCCTCCATCTCTTTGGAGAAATTATTAGTATTAAATGAATCCATCCCTTCATTATACCTACACAGATTGTCTAAACTCCACTGGGCACAGAATCCAACCTGGCGTTTTAAATAATCTGGATTATTTGTCCATTTCTCTAGCAAGATCAGTTGGTCGCTAATGCACGATTCAGAAACCGTCATTTTATTTTCACCTGCAATATAAGAGGAAAAAAAATATTATTGCTATAAATGAAGGATAAGTTTAGTTAAAAATTGTAACGTTATACAAATGCAGTAGAAGCCCCCTGCTTTAAACCTCAGTATTACAAACATGAAAGTTTTTGCCCAGACATGAACTTAGCACTCAGATATACCCAACTGCTCAGCACTGAGCTGCATCATCAAGAGACTATTAGATCACAGCTGTTCTCCATCTCTCCAACACAGATTTATTTCTTTTCAAGCAACAAAGGTTTTGTGTCCTAAGTCCTTATGTAGCAATTTCTAAGCTGAGAAGGATTGAGTTTCAGCAAATCTCTTAAGGGTTTGTGAATGGGGGTGTCATTAAAGCAATAAATACTTTTTCCTGCCTGCAAACACCCAATAATGGCTGTTATCCATCTGTAATACAGATATATTTCAGTGACAAAGGCCTCATGTCCTAAGTCCTTCTACAGAAATTTCTAGTTGGGAAAAACTACACTGAATTTCAGCAAATATCTCAAGGGTTTTTAGGGGTAGAGGGATGCCACTAAAGCAATAAATACTTCTTTTTGCCTGTAAGTGGACAAACATGTCTCTTCCATATTCGTGTTTCCACCAATCCACTCTCTCATGCTCACAAGTTTTATCAGATGAAGCAAGAGACAATCATGCAGTAGAAGCCATAGTATGATTGTTAAGAGCAGTATCAGGCTAATACTCACTTGTTTGTGCAAACTTCTCCAGTGCTATTAGTGCAAAAAGCATCACTGTTGGATGGGACTGGAAGTTCTAAACATGAGCAGTAAGAAAAGTTGTTTAATAAATACCCAGCACAGATGGATAGGAAAAGCTGTTAGTCTGTCACAGAATGCTTTAGGTTGAAAAGGACCTCCTAAGTTCCTCTAGTCCACTCTCCTGTGGAGAGCTGGTTCGAGTACATCAGGCTGCTCGTTCAGTGCCTTGTCCTATTGATTAATTATCTCCAAGGATGGAGATTCCAGATTTTCTGGAATCTCAGCTTTCTATAACACTCTGCCAGTATTTACCAAACATGACCCTAACTTTTCACAATAGGAACACACAAAAAAATTGCATTATAATTCTATGTATGGATACATACAAAAAGATCTAAGACACTTACCAAGCTGTGAAGTAAATATTCCAATATGCCTGGGCTGAGTAAGCCTATGCTTGCAGGACCTACAAGTACATTAAAAATTAAATCCATCTATGAGAAACACTAACACTCATCATACAGATCTTTTAAACAGAAAGCAACAAATTAAAGAACAGCTAAGAATTTCACAACAAAGCAGAACTATAATAGAGAACATTTATCACTGTTCCCAGTCAGGTATTTCCTACACATTTGATAATTACACACTTACTGGCAAATCAGAAACATATTCAGTTTACTTGCTGTAAACATGTACAAAGTTCTAGCCCACACTCCTGAGATTTTTAAGTAAGACTCCACAAGCCTCTGCTTAGCATTTTGATGCTTTTTACTTTAAAAAAGAGACTGGCTCCCCTTTACTTTCAGGGCCAAAATATAAAGAATAGCTCCATTTATCAGTAGCCCAAAATAAGCAAAACTGAGCATCTAATATAGCCTACGTGATAGTTAACTACACAATTAGCAAGCAGCCAATTTAAAAAAAAAAAAAAAAAGGCCTGAAACACTGTCTACTTAACTAAGGCAGAGATACACAGGAATCAAACTCTGGCATCAAACTCTAACAAGTTGCAGGGTTCCAACACAGCGTTAACAGATTTGCTGCTTGAGTTGATACAATGAGATCTGTGTCCACTAAGACAAAAGTGGATACAGGATCACATTGTGACTTAGTATAACAGGGTGGAAGTACTATAGTACAAAAATGCTTCCTGCCCTCGTTCTTTACTTTAGGCAGAAATTCTGCTGATACTTTTTATTAACCATTAGGTGATATTGGACAATCGCTTTTTCCTCCTTTTCTTGTCCGCTTGCAGAAAAAGAGTAAAAAACTAGATACAAAATCAACCATTGGCAGGAAGCAAATGTAATCATTGGTTTCCAGCAGGGTACCAGAAATGACAGGGAATAAAAGTCACCTTAAAATAGAATCCCAACAAGTTTCTTTTAAGTAACACAGAAGAGAGAATCTTTTCAGCTTACTACAATAGAACAATATATGTTTAACGGAAAGCGCATCTTTTTTGTTTCTCTACAGCTGCTAAGACTACTAATTTGACACTCCTGCCTACTGGCTATAAAGAACTATGTGTTCTCAGTAATTCACACAGAACCAGAACAGTCTACAGAAAAGACCAATTACCATCACAAAGGCAATACATCATAAACACACAGTGATCCACAATCACTAACCATGTGCTGAAGGATTTGATCTTTTTAATTATCTGGGACTGTGAACGGCTTGATCAGACCCAAGCTAGTGAGTGTTCAACACCTTAATAAAGCAGTAGATTGCCACACCTGTCACACAAGGTCTTCCCCCGATGCAGAATATTATTCACTTCTAGGAAAACACTTTTTGAGCTAGCCCGCATTGCGGGTGCTAAATCAGAAGGCACTTCAGTGAGCCAAATGCAAGCTTTCGGAGAATCCCACGGCTTTACCTGCTAACTTCTCTGCTAAGCAGCCCAGTACTGCAGTTGTATTCCGGTGTTTGGCAGGGTGACAAGCATCCTGGCAAGCAGCAGCTCCACTTAAGTTTAATATTTCAGTTAACTTTTGTAATGCATCCTGAAAAAGAAAAATCAGAAATCTCTTCAATATTGACATGACATGTTTTCCCCCCTAACCCAATACAGCACAACAAGTTATTTTTACACTGTGTTACTAATGTCAGCATTACACTACAGACAGCATGGGATGGTTGTCTTCTAAGGTAAGAAGATAATAAAGAACAGATGGGAAGAAGAGTTCAACATACCCAAGAGTTAAAATCAACACCAGATTATTGGTCACTGTCCTGATCAGCAACTTGGGACAGTTCTGGGTACACACAAAGGAACTACCCACAGCAATAGGAACTAGAATAGTAGAGGCAAACAATACTAATCAGCACATAGGGCACTACTGTCAACTGCTTCCACTGTCCTAAAACTCACACCCTTTACAAAAGAAAAGGCCTGGTTTAGACTTTAGAATTCAGGACTAAAGAGACATACCCCAAAAAAAGAGCACACATCCCCATCATAAATTTAGGATGCTGTCAACTTTACAGCACATCAATTATATTCTTGAGAGCATAAACTGCTTTCTGTTGTCACACTAATTTGGGAAGTAATCTATGAGGGTGATAAATCAAAACCACCACGCTTTGACTTGCTTCCTTCAGGCAGTATGGTATGGATAAAATTCAAGATAGTTCTAGAGCATACCCTCCATTTTCAAAGTAGTTGGGGGTTAATCTAGAGGCAGAGTAAGTTATCCCACAGGGAGAACCCCACCCTGCAAAGTTCCAAATCCCCCTCAACTTCCTAGACTTCATGCAAGTTCCAGCTGATTCACATTGAAACTTCATAATCTCAGGCTAGGATCTAATTAAAATAGAAGAACTCCTCATACTGAAGTCATCAGCAGGCTATTTGGAGAAAAAAAAAATTGAGTACTGCTCAAGTTGATTTATTTCTTTTAATTGTGTTCTGAGCCACACTCAAATCAGTTTACTTCACTAGAGTCTGAGGTTTGTACAGAGATCACACTGAAAAGTAGTTATGTTTCCAAAAGAAAAACCACAAAACCAGAACTGATGAACAGGACTGACGCTAAGTGGAAAGAATAGAGAAAGAAGAAAGGATGACTGAGCCACATTGTTTGGGATGGAAAAGCCTCACTAAAAATCAGGCTCTTGACAAACTCTGATACTGCTTTTAGCCATAACTAGAATAGTCACAGAAATCAGCTATTTTGAGTTAAATAAAGACTTTACTCCACTGCCATTTTAACGTTATGGACTTCATAGCCTACAATAACAGAAAATGAAATACAGCCTGCTGCTGTTCGCCAGCTGCCACAGAAATGGGGCACCAATGTAAAACCCTTAAGACCCCAAAAACTTAAAACTTACCCAGAAGAGAATGAAAATTAACAGCAGCACTTTCCTAGGCTGCATGTGACCAGCAGATCCCACAACTGCAGCCCCTTGTGCCATAAAGAGATTGCACAGGAAAAAAACCACCTCTGTGCACTCCAGAAAGAGGCATCTTATTAGTTTTGTCTTGTTAAGGTCAACTATTTCATAGCTAACTCCTTAAAATTAAAATACCTAAAAAAAGTCCCGTGACTTTTGAAAAAGTAACAATTTAATCGCCAAGTACACACTGTATAGCCCAACAAAAAAAAAAATACAAAATAACTCTTCATATGGTGCATTGACAGTGGTCTCCATTTCCCGATTACTTTTTCAAAGCAAGCTGACTAGAAATTTTGCCTTGTTTTCAAAGTCATTTTGCAGTTTATGTGACAGCCATCATACAACATTTCACTTGTTCAGAAGTCTCAGCTGACTTTAGTCAATAGCCCAGAGGAAACAAACCCACTTCAAGTAATTAGAGAGCTTGACTAGTTCTCCAGCCACTAATGCGTTTATGTAAGTCAAAAAGCCACCAGCTTTTTATATCCCTAACCATGCAAACTGAAAACTAAAATTGGCAGTATAAATAGTAGTTTGGTAAGTGAAAGCTGCAATGATGTCATCATCAATTTCTGATGAAATGAGATCATCACAACCATCTGAAGACAGACAAGTTCTCCATACAATCACCACGTTTAAAGGGATTCAATGGTGATTAGCTTCTTGAAGCACTTAAGGCTCTCACTAAAGCAGCTGTACCGATATGCTGTGAACACCTCAGGTCATTTTCCCATTCAAAAAATGGATTAGCAGACAGTAAAAAAATAGAAGTATTCAAATTTGCCAAAACTGAATCTAGATATTTCATAGTTCATATTTGTTGACCTTAACACACCCAGTTGTGTTGCATTCCTCATGTGCAGGGCAGGAACAAATTCAATGCCTTGTATACACGCAGCTTTTGAGAACGAAACAGCAGAACTTGTACTGCAGCATCCCTACACCCTCACTGCACAGCACTCGTGTACCACATGGCAGACAGCAAGAAAAGCAGCTAAAGACCAAAGCCCTCCTCTTCTTGCCCATGAATCAAATTTATCTTTAATTTTTTTCTTTTTTTCAATCCCCTACAATGCTTCTAACAGTAAGGAGCAACTAGATACAGTCACCACAAATTACTGAAAGTTGCAAGTTACACCCATTTTCTGGACAGCTAACAGTCTTGCGTCAGGGCTGAAACCCACCCAGAACCTATCATGGGTGTGACAACCACAAATAACTGAAATTCAGCCACAGATAAATACATATGCTTTACACTCACTTTTGTTGGCAGCGGACATTCATCAAGTAGTAGCGTTATAACAGCTGGTCCCAGGGGATCTTCTAATGGAATAACTCTAATTAAAGACTGGACAACTTCCAACCAGCCTTCATCTGTCAACCACAAAACAGAAGTAACACTTAGAACTAACACTGCAATTCTGAAGTGTTCAAAATATATCCATAAATGTAAATTGAAAAATCCTCAAAATTACCCAGTGAGTTTACAGACATGAAGAAAAAAAAAAAACCCAAACCAATAGCTTACTTTTTATATCAATGTCTTAGTTTGCAGTAGTTCAGAAGTTTAAATTCAAGGAGGAAAAAAAAAAAGTTTACAGCAGCTTGGGTAACAGCGAACACCTCTGTCTGGAGAGCAGTCCTGCCCAGGCCAGAGCATCCTTTAGCTCCCACCAGTATTAGGAAGGAACACTCATGACCCGTATAGACAAGAAGCTTGCTCCAGTGTGATACTAAAGAGTTCAGCGTCCAGTGTCAAATGTTAAACTTAATAAAACTGCGTCCATGATGACACTGAGGACATAGAGAGTCAGAGCCCTCTTCCCTCAGGGAACAGGGGCCTCAGAGGAACTGCATCAGCTTGTCCTATGCCTGGCGGTCTTAAGACAATTTGCTTTCATAAGGGACAGCTGTTTAACAAGTAGACAAGGGCTTCTACTTGGTGGTAAACAACAATCCACATATAAGATATTAAACTACTAATGAAGTAAACAGATTTGGATTTGCAAGAAAACAGTTCCCTTTGAAGTGAAAATAAAGGCAGAGTTTGTATCTGTATACAAGCGAGCGGTGTTGAGAAGACTTAGCACTCCCTTCAACAGTGGCAATATAAGTAACACCCCGAGGTTTGAGTTTTGCTAGCACATTCCCCTGAAAAACATTTTACCAAATTGCTGTAATATCTAATCAGTGAATTGACTGATACAGAAATACATTTCCTAAGACCAGTACCAACTCCACTAAGAGAGGCAAAAAAAATAATAATAATAAAAAAAAAAATCACCTAAACCAGAAATTTGGTGGAGGTCTTGAGCCGGGAGAATTTTTCATACAGTAACAAAGATAGAACAGCCCTTGCACAAACATGGCTCATTCTTGCAGGGGTACTTAGGGACAAGGTTGAAACAACTACTTCAATAAAGCAGGGTCTAAAGACAGCAAAACCCAAAACAAAAAGTATGTACTATCTACCAACACTGGAGCACGTGGGTTTAAACCATGTCAACATACATATATAGGTTGCTTCTGCCTTATTGCAAACAGACATTCTTTGTGGCTTCTGGTTTAATGCCATCACAATGTGTTTGGGGCCATCCGTTAGCTGCCTCTGGAGAGTTCACGTGGAAAGTTAAACGGAGTTCAAAAACTCAGGCAAATGCAACGACCTCAGTGAAGCTTCTGAAGGGCAGAACTGCGTTTTGGATCCCACATCCCTAGAGCTACAGCAAGTCATAACACAAACTGCTATATGTATTTTTCTTCACAAAGAGAGGTGAGGTTGGTTTTTTTCCCTTTGGAGTCATAGCTGAAATGCCCAACACAATGCCTTTGATACCTGTTTCTGCCATTTCGTGCAATGTGATCATTGAATAAGGAGGCTCCTGGTCACTGAAAGAGATATAACACAGGTCAAAATTTATGCACAATCATCAACATAATACACTGACTAAAATGATAACACACGGAAAATGAATCCAGTAAGTATTTAACAAAAGGAAATTACATAGGCTGCAGACTGCTAATGCTGTTTTCAGATCTGAAACACAGATGGGATTTGAGCCTTTCTCTGGCTCAGAGTCAACATCTGCATATCTACAATAGCTGATAAATGAAACTTTGATCCGTATCTGCATGTCTAAAAGCTGACCATAATGCTTAGGCTTAGTGCTATTCATCAGCAGGGCTCCTCAGAGTACATAATGTCAGAGGTCATGAAGTGAACCAAGAGCGGTGCACGAGGGACACAGCTTAAACACATTTTCCCCCAGAAATTCTCTGCTAAATATATAAATGCAAACACCCACCCCACCCCCAACAAAACTGAAAGGCAAGCCACCTAATAGCATCATAGACTTCAAACTCAGTAGCAAGAGCTGTAAGAAGTAGTTAAGGCAGTGTAATAGAAGATACTAATCCAATCCCCTTTCCAACACAAAACCCAAAAAGTTCAGTTAGGTCAGTTCCTCAGTCTGGTTAGCTGGAGCAAGGGCAAGAAGCTATGGCCAGGTCTGTTTATCTGAGCAAGATCTCAAAATCTTATTCAGTAAGCACCTCCAGGTCCAGTAAAAGCTTATGCAGCATCTTGTCCTAAATGCTTTATTCAGTGCAACTTGGACACTGCGAACTAACCCCAGACTTAAAACTATACATTCCACATTCAATTTCTATCACACGGCTCTGAAATTAAATTGGAATTGCAAAATATAGATGAATTTTAGGAAATTTCAATACAGATTAATCATGCAGATATTAAAACTACCTACTTTGGAAGGTTTAATTATAAAAGAAGGGAAAAATCTCAGTTTTGCATAAAAATATGATGTAAATACATGCCTTTCTTACCCCCAAAATCAAGATGTTCTTAAATATTTCCACAAGAAAATGCTAAAGTGAAGTTTAACCCGTTTTTATACTGCCATAACATTTGGAACAAATAGTTTGTTGGGTTTTTATACTACAGGCAGAATTATCTCAAGAGAAAGGATGTAAAGGCTCAGAGAAAGAAGAGGGAAAAAAGTACCGTCAGTACAAATAAAGGCCACGATAAAAAGAGGATGAAATTTTTAACAGCAAGACTTCTGATTCTGTCATGGGTAGCAGATTTCAGCAGTACTGGCACTGAGCAAAGGAGAGTCCTGTCCCACTGATTTGCCATTTCAACCACTTGATTTCCAAACATCTGCTCCAGCACACACCTTCCTCATCTGGAAACAAAGCAGTTATTTTGCCAATTTCTTGATTTGCAAAGCAGCACTTCATATAAACTCCAAAAAAATAGCACTTATCCTTCTGACACTAGGAAATTAAACTTAATCCCTTTCCTTCTAGAAAGGAGGTATATCTAGATAAGACAGGAAAAAAAGCAGTTGTCAGACATGTTTTAGGTCCAATTTTAGAGATTTGATAGAACAAAAAACCCCAAGAAAACCCAAACCGAAGAGCAAACATTGAAAGCAACTGTTCACTGCAGATCACAACATAGTAACTCAATTTACAATTAGTCTCGGAGTGTTCCCATGTATTTACTTGCGGTACAGAGTCTGGAAAAAAATTGTCAGAAAAAGGGGTTTGCTTTCCATTCTTTAGACTGATATTTTCCACTTTTTAAGGCTGCACTACCACACTGAAGCCCGTGTTTCCAACCTGCTGTTACTTAGATGGTTTCACGTAGTAAAGCAGAAAGGCTCGTTAAAATGTTTTTCAGACACACTTAGATAGTTTGCCTCGTGAGCAGGCCCCTCCGTTACACATAGCCATAGGCCTTTGCCTTATCTGCAACACAGCCTGTGTCTTACCAACTGCCTTAATATGACACAAGGGAAACCAGTACACCAGTATAGCCCACTTTTGGGCTCCCCTGGACAAGACAGACATTGTGCTATAAGGGAACGTATCTTACAGAGGGCTTCCAAGATGGTTGAGAGCTGGAGAACGTGACATACAAGCAAACGCCAAGAGAAATAGGTTTGCTCATCCTTAAGGGGGGGCAGTGGAAAGAAGTGATACTGCTGTCTGCAGTGGAAAAATGGAAAGAGAAGAGAGGACAATCAGGCTCTTCTCACAGGTGCACAGCAACAGGACAAGAGGCAACAGGGGGGTGTTGGAACATGGGGAATTCCAACTTTTAAAAATATTTACTTCTTTAAACCATGAGGGTGGTGAAACACTAAAACAAGGACCCAAAGAGATGGAGAATCTGTGTTCTTAAGATGTTCAACACTTGACTGGATAAATCCCTGAGCCACCTGCTCCCAGCTAGACCTGGGTTTAAGTGGGAGGCTGGAGCGGGTGAACTTCAAGAGGTCCCTTCCAACCCACATGATTACGTGGGTCAAAGTATTTCACTGGAGTCTGTATAAACAAAAAATACAGTAGCTTCAGGAATTTGTCAGAATCAGGACTCCAGGATCAGTGAAATAACTATGCTTATTGTCCCTCACTAGCACAGGAAAGCACTTACAAGATTACAAAACTGATTGCACGATCAACTACACAAAAAAGCATTGTGAAACTGCTTAAGGAGCTGAACTTCGGGGAAAGGGAAGGCATGTGAGATTAGGAAGAGACTTTCAAAAAAGTCTGCCATGATTTTAACAATGATTTGAAGAAAAATCACGAAATAAAACTTGTTAAAACCACCCTTAGATTTAAATGTTCAGGAAAAAATATGTCCCAGTATTTTAATTTAAAGCATTTTCAGCAGGAGGGCAAACTGCTCTTCTACAGGCACCTTCCAGAGTAACGATGCTGGTATATGAATCAAGGCTCACTTATCCTAAGCCTCAATCCACCTTAAACTCAAAGCCCAGCTGCTAAGCTAGAATAACGTTTTTCCTTCTGTTTTGGCCTTTCCAATTCCTAGCCTGCACCTAACCCAAAAGGTGATAAGCTAACTTAACCCATCATTTTTAAGGTCCTTTTAAAGCTTTGTAGAAAGCAACACAAAACCAAAAATAAAAAGGATGAATCTATAAATATCCCCCACACCCTTAATGGACGTTCTGAACATGCAAGGAATGCAATACTGAGATCATGAGTTCAACAGTCACAACATGCGGTCTTTAAAAAGTAGTCAGACTTATAACTGGAAAGAAAACCTTGGTCTGTTTATACAAGCTAACAAAGATCAAAAGCTCTCAGTTTTGCTTAACTATTTCCAAAGAAGTAAATCCAGCCTGAAAACAGAAAGCTTGCACAACAACCAATTTTTAGGGCACGAATTCCCACCCTCTGGAGCATTCATTGTTTCCTAACTGCGTATCTATGCCAGGTAAGAAATACTGAGCAAACTCCTCATCCCACCTGCATGGCCCTACACGCAGGTAACTGTGAGAAAGCTCCTCAGCTCCTGGAACAGTCTGTACCTGGGCGCTCAGGAGCTACTTCTGTTACCTAGGGAAGGTGCTCCTCTCCTAAGCCTCCAGACGAAAACACGCGGCTGCTTCAGGGAGGGTCAGGTGCAGATCGGTGAGAGGATGGAGCCACAGTTTGAGAGAAGACAAGAACATTTTCATTCATGTTGAATTATTCCTTGAGGAGGTACTTACTTATCTACTAACGTCCGAATTACAGCCAGTGTGTCAAGTACTAGCCCATCCACATTCTGTTTTTTCCTCCTCGGCTCGTGAGGCCCTCGACCCCTCCTGGGTGGACGGACAGGGTCCCTTGGGTGGCTTCTTGCTTCAGATACATGTACTCTACTGTTCTCCGTATGCCGACTCTGAGATTCCACGTTGTCCTCTGCTCCACTGTCATCGCGGCAAACACATGAGTTTCCCATATTGCTAGCCCCCAAGGCTCCCAGTAAACGGGGAATGTGGTGCTCTAGAGTCAACAGTAAACCTCGAAAAAGGCTTCTGCTAGCATAGAACACAACGAAAGCAACTACAATCATCTAGAAAGTTTTAAAAGTAATGTTTGTGTGATCCTGAATTGGGACTTTTTTTGCATTATAAGTGTTGCTACCAGCTGGAATGAACAGGAAGTAGGAGACTTAGTTTCCGATATAATCTGTTAAAATACACATCGGTCATCCAGAAGGAGGTCTGAAAAAGCAAACCCAAAACAAAGAGTGTTACTACTTTTAAAAAATATCAGACTAATCAGAACAATTTAGTAAACAGAATCAGTCTTGGTGGATAAAGCACCTAGGAAACAGAAGGCTTGTCTCGTACCTGAAGTCTATTGCAGGGAGGGGGAAAGGAAGAGGAAGTTCACTGGTAGCTCTCGCCCACACACGGTTCCTTTCCACACTACCTATTATTTCCTTTTCTTCCATGGTTTTTGGATGCAAAGGACCAACTTTGTCCTTAAATCTAGCACACTGCCACCCTTGAGGTACTAAGTGTTAACAAACCAGTTTCATTTGTTCTTTACCCTTTACAGAGACATACTGCTTAGGCCACCCAAATAAAGGCTGCACATTTAGAATTCTCATTTTGCATCAGGAATATTTAGTGTAGTGACTCTACAACATAGCTAAAATTGTGAAGAACTAGTCTTACAGTTATGGCCCATCTCAACACATACAATTAGATTTAACAGTGAACTGTTTAGTCCATCTGTGCGTAAACACATCGTTTTAGAACGTGCCCACATTAACTGGATTCTCACCCAAAAAGGCACCAAGTACCGACTCCGAAATAAACAGGAATGCCAGACACCGTTTTAATGCCTACGAATCTAACTGGGATTTTGGAAGGGGTGTTTTCTGTGAGGGTTGTATGCTTGTTGACATCTAGTGTCAAACCAATCTTCCCTTTCTGGGAACAAAGACTAATTCAACCATTCTTTTGTTCTTAATTCAAATGGTTCAGATCAAATACAGGCCCACTAGCAACTGACATTGTAAGGCAGTCCCTCCGAATCATTAAACTGACAGTGCTAGCAAGAACAAAAGGATTCAAAACTCCATTTCATTACAAGTTATTTTTCAAGCCATATGGTGTATTTCTATAGAACATTACATAAAGTCGCAGCTAAAATAAAGCCCTACAAAAGACATCATTTCACTATTTATTTATTCTGGCATGCTTGAAGTAAATAAGTAACTTCTAAGACTAAATGCATGTGATTAAGAATCAACTTTAACATTTCAGCTAGAAGTTATGGTGAATATCCTGAATATTATGGTGAATAACAGGTTATTACTATTCTACAATTATTAAATGGTCTATTTAACAATGGACATGTAGCACCATAAAATTAAAAGAAAGTCAAAGGCAGTTCCCACCTTTCAAATATGAAAGAGCTCCTACCATCGGAGCCAACTGGCAAACGTGCAACTGCTGTCTGCCATTTGGGACAAGATCACAACAACATTATTTGGGAAGCCAGACGCCAGTCACATGAGCAAGTCCCTGGATGTACAGCTGTCACTGGAAAAGCACTGCAAACAAGCTGTCACAGACCCTTCTGTAGTTTGAAGTACGTTATCTTTCAGCACACTGAGAAGTTCAGTACTAAGAAATTAACTGAAGGCTAACTAGGAAAAAACTCTTGAGGGATATTAATTGCAAAAAAAAAAAAATACAAGATCTTGACTTCTCATCAGAAATTCCTAAACTACAGATCATTAAAAGGGTTTCAGCATCACAACATGCTTGCCTTACTCTCCATGCTATTTGACCACCACAAGAAGTGGGACACCAGGGTCAGGAGTCCTCCCATCTGAGCCAACACAGCTGTTTTCTCAGTCAGCAAGTAATAAGTAGATGTGCGGGTGCCCATACAGATTGCATGGATCTTAAACAGAATTGTGTAAGGACACAACTTTAAAAGGTTGCAGGGTGTGTGGGGGTGTGCACACATTTCTTTTTACTTTTTAAAAAGAGCTAGTTAACGTTAGCTGCAAAGCATGTCTTCCTAAGGAAAAAACAGGCATGACTTTATGAATCTAGATCATTTAAGGGCATTTTAGTAATATAATACTAAGATGTAGAACCGTTACAGATTTAGCATACAGAAAACTGATACAGATTTGCGCTGTTCTGTAACTTACAAAAACATTAACACAGTTAATCTACTTTGCCAAAATGAGTAAGGAAAAGCTGTAATTTAGGGATTAGCAATGAGCAAGAACCTACCTAAGAAAATAGATATAAATTAAGATTAAAACTGATTATTGAAACCTAGGTTTTTCTGGTTGACAACTTAAAGCATGACTGAAAACACGCGATGATGATTAACTCACCCTCAAGTATGTTTGGTTCAGCAACAGCTGGGCTTGCTCTCAACGCGCTGTAACGGCACCGGACTGTACTTCTTCGGGGCACAGACGCAGCTCTATCCAGAACAGCAGAACTCTGTAAGCCTTTACTGCGGGCAGTGAGTTATTTCGGCTGACTCTGCTTTCACTTTTAGGAACTATGCTGAAGAGTCCCTAAAGACAGATGGAAAAAGAAAGCACAATTCACTTGGAAACTGCCTCTGAGGTAGATGTATTCCACCTCCTCCCTAGACCTGCCATGACATCAAGCCATGCTGTTATTTTCAGCTACATGCAGTTTTTATGGGGGAAAAGGATCTCAAGGCTTCAAAAACCAGCTTCCCACCTAGTAGGTTTAGGACTAGACACAGCTACAGGAAATCCAATCTGTTCTTACAGCCTTGCTATTCTACACACCACAGCACCCAGTGCAGAGCAGTGACCAACTCCTCCCCTCAAATCACTGCTCACAGGATAAAGATGGGAACCAACATCATCTGCTCCAGATCACCCTCAAATAGGGACAGCAGAAAATAAAGCCAAGTACACTATAAAAGTTGAGTAGATAAAGGGAAGAGAGGAATGAACAGGATAAACTCCCTTTATTTAGTGAAGAGCCAAGTTTGACGGCATTTGTTTGGCTGTTGCTTACCATCATGTACAAGGAATTCATTGTCAAGCCTCAAACAAACTGAAAGGCTAAATAATTAGGAACTTAAGGTAGAAGAAGAGATTGCTACAGATCCGCCTGATAAACCAGTTTGCCTGGATAGAGTACGCATGCATGAAAAGAGAGGTTCTGAAGTGCAAAGGAAAAGCTTTTTAAGAAGTCTTTTAAAACAGTGATGTACTAGATGGTATTTGAGCGACTTTATCATTAGACTGCTGGTGGCCACCCCAACTCCCACACTCCTACTGCTGAAGCAAAGAGGATAGACACCTCAAACTTCAGGCCAGCTGCAGGATGGAACAGGGAAATAAGAGCAGAGAAGGGAGGTGCAAGTGACAGTGAACCATTCGGTTTCTGTTCAGAGACCTCTGTGACACAACCAACACACAAAATCAAAAGCGTTTAGCACATCATGAAAAATTACTTACATCATTTCAGTAAGAGGTACCCTGCATACAGAAATGAAAAGAAGTTTTTAACTTCAAGCTTAATTTTTACAAATCCCTGCTCTCAACAAAACCTAGAGACAAAAATACAGGGGTTTTTAATTCCAAAAATACTTAAAAGTCTACTTGCAAATATTGTGGGAGTAAAAGAGAAAGGAGGTTTTTGAAGACTTTGCCTAAAAGAAGAAAAAAATTCAAGGAGCAAAATAAGAACATCACAACAGCAGTACTGAGATAGGCCAAGATATGCCTCTTGTCCTACCTGGCATCAGATCCTTAAAGCTGGGCATAAGAGCAAGTATACAATAGCCCACAAACAGGCTCTCTCCTGGTGCACTCACCAGAGAGTCAATAGCTCAGTCTCCCGAGACAAAGGCCACATGTTCGTTTTACTGTTAAAACACAGCTAAGGCAAAGAACTAATCTTTCATAATCCATTTAAATTCTTTTTCAGTAGTTACACAGCTAAGAGTCTCTACAACTGCTTTCAAGATTTAGCAGTCTTCCATTACAAGGCCATGACCAATCGTTAACCAAAGCGTACTAGTTTTCTTAAAAATTATGCTATTGGAGAATTTAGTGTAGCTTGTGACTTTCAACTTTTGTGTTTTAGTATCATAACACTCCTTAACCCAAATACATTGTGAGCCAACAGCTAAGATTCACCTGACCAACAGCACAAGAATAAAGGTGAGTTTCCCTGAAAGGCTGCTGGAACAGAAACCTATTGCCTCCTGCAAGGGCTACAGCAACATCATGCAACACCATTTTCTTAAACAATTAGTGCAAGTCAAAGTGAAACTGAGTCTTCAGATGAAGCAACCCTGCACGAAAATACCAGCAAGAGCTAAGCCACTGGACAGAAAGAAAACAGGTTCTCCATGTTAAAAGATGTGACCCCTTTCCCCACAATTATTGTCATTCATACACACTGCAGTGTCAGAAAACTTCATCCCATCAGTTTAGCACTTGCCCGAGGAATATGCTTTGACACATTTTAAAAGTGGTAACAAGACTATGAAACCTGTTCACAACAGCAGCAAGATTTAAAGAAGTGATAGTATTTTAATAAAAATAAAATAAAAATGTTATTTCAAAGCTTGACCTCACGTTTTTAAGTGCAAGAAGCGGTAAAGGCAGCAGCCAGTACCTGCTTTTCAACAGGCAGGGTCATCCATTCGCTCCGAATCCTGATCATCAGCTGTTGCTTTGGGATGCAGGACTACAAGTTGCCAAACACACAGAATAAAAACTTACATTTTGATCATAACTCACCCTGAACAGACAGCGTGGGAACAGCAGAGAATGCCAGTGCCCAACACCTCTTTTACACCAGAGTGCATCTGCGGGACACCACGTGAACAGCCATCCCGGCACATTTTGCCCTAAACGAAGCAGTTTGAGCCAGACGCCTCCTCTGCACAGGAGAAAAGTGGCCTCCGGGGCAGCTCCGGAGCCCTGCCCGCCGCAGCCCTGCCTCTGCACACCTCCAGCAGCCATCGCCACCAGCACAGCAAAGTGACTGCTCGCCGGGCAGGCTCAAGCACGGGCATGGATGCACAAAGGAGTTGCAAGCTGCACACACTGACCAACCTGCCGCAGCTGAAAGTCGAACTGGAAAAGATGAAATTATCATCCACTGAAGCACCTGCTACTTGAGTGGATTTGCACCTGCCTGGCAGCATGGATGCCCAGCCTACCCAGAAGAAGCCTCCTCTCGATCATCGCACAGCGCGCGCCAATGGAGAAGTCAGCTCCCCGTGGCATTAGGCTCATTTTCTCTGCAATACGCAGCCCAAGAGTTGGTGATTCATCCCCTCAGATATTTGGTTACAGCCAACCATAATACTGCCTCATGATGGAAAATCCCTCTCCTTTCCATGAAGCTGAGCGCATCTCCAAGCAAACAAAAAAAACCACCCTCATGCACAAAACCGAGCGCGTTTCAGCTGCCAGTATCACTTTTCCAGCTTCTGCCACAGTTACAAGAGTAAGACCAGCGACTTCTGCTCTCAAGAACAGAGTACCACAAGAGCTCAGTCAGCAAACCACCCAGGAGACAGCTTTTCAAATGCAAACCTGAGAGTTTTGGGCAGCAGCTTCCTATTAAGGAGACAAAATAATTAGAAATATTTCCTCAGCATTTCTTTCCCAAAGAAGTGATGTTCCTAAAAAGGAAGAGCTGGAAATACTTGTGATGCCAGTTGGATGAAAAATGTCAAACTACCACAAGAAGGAAACACAGCTATGAATTGCTGCAAGATAATGAACTTCAATCCGGGAGTAAAACACGGAAGAAGCCTGTTTGCAACTACAGGCTTTTACAACATGGAGAGGATATCAGCTTTGAAATGATCGGGTAGGTGATGAAAACCAAGACCTCCCACTAAGTTAAGTCTCAATTTCATGTTAATTGTATCTGAAGGAGATCGCACTGAGTTCCGTGGTCAATCTCTTAACTCTTAGATTTGTACAGCTAAAAAGAAAGAGCTGCTTGGCATCCAGTGTGGCTACCATGCAGCACAGGCAGCAAGTAGACCACAGGCTTCACGAGTGAGTAAATGCCATGCTGGTTCTTTTGCACGTAGTAAGCAAACATCATATTGTGTAATCTGAAGCAAACCCTTAATTCAATTCTATTTTTAAATAAAAATATCCCAGAGGGTTAAGACTAGTGTCAAAACTCAAAGGGAAACAGCATTTACCGGCATGCAGTGTGTAGCCACCTGCAGGACAAAGCCATTGCCACCATCATGTGCTTTCTTGCTGTAGTAAGAGCACCCTAAACTGACCTTGAGCACACCTGTTTCACAGAAAGCGAAAGAGACCCATCAAGTCTCAAAACCTTCCAGCTTCTGCCCAAGTGGTTGTCAGCAAAAACCCCCAGGGTTGTGCAGGGCTTATGCAAACAGTTGGGCTCTAACCCTGCAGCCTTCTCTAAGCAGTCCCAGCTCTGACAGAAACATGGAGAGTCAAAGTTGAACAAGAGATCAGATCCTTGATGTGGCAGTAATCAAAGGAGAAAGAAGCAGCGGACACTAACTACCACCACAGTAGTTTCTTTTCCTGTAGACTCACTGTGAAAGTCAGATTTTTTCAGTCGCCTGCACATTGAACTACATTGTCTTTTTCCTTCCCTTAGATCTGTTTTTTTAAACTGGTACAGACACACTAAAACAGGGATTTAAAGTTAATTTTCTCACCCAAGCTAGCGTCTCCGAAGTAGGCCTAATAAAGAAACCCCACCCCCACCCTGGCTTTCCCTTGCCTCTGGATACAGAGACACCAGTGCTCAGGGCTCCTCTGGCATCACACCGTTCTGCTACCACTCCTTCCGAAAGGGAAACTGAAGCATCTGCTACCACCTAAGCTTCCCCATCAAGCCGATACCAATCACGCTTCCCATCCTTATCTCCCTAAACTGTACGTCGTCGGTCAGTACATCTCTTTTCAGAGGTAAAGCCGTAAGTTATGCTTTGAGGCAGATTAATACACTTCTGAGATAACGATCCTTTTAAAAGATAGTGGTATTTGACAGCTCCGGTGAAGCTGAACAAGAATTGCCTCCAGCAGGCTGACATGGCAAGGCAGGGCTGTACAAGCTCAGCAGTTGCCCAAGGAGCAGAGTACAACACATTGCCATAGAAGTGGCAGGATGATAAGGATAACGCCCTACAGATGGGCAGGGAACACTAACCCTACCAGCTGAAGGGATACAAGCACACAAAATAAAACTGATTAGTTATACCATGTTAAGTTTTGGCACAGACATTCGTTTAGTGTCTTATAAATAAATCCTTCAATTAATTCAAGTTAGTCTTCCTTGCTGCCGTGAAAGTTAGAGATGCTACAAAAAAAATAATAAACAAGGTTGCTAAGTTTGGACAAAAAATATCAGGACCTAAAGCTAAAAAAAACCCAACAAAACACAACCCAAAAAACCTGACAAAACCCCAAAACAATCCCTACATACACAAACCCAGAACAAGCACAGCACAGAGTGCTGGGAAGGAAGTGTAGACTCTTTAGGTACCAAGCAAATGTACAGAAGTGCAAAGAAACAACACAAAAGCATGACGTGGTAGGGGTTTTTTTTAAGATTTTTCAAGTAGATTTAATAATAGCCCATATCAGGAAGGATAAGGCTTTACCTATATTATTATCCAGAAACCAATGAAAGAGTTGTCTTACATTACAGGGAGATCAACTCCTTGTAGTAAACCGCAATAACACATACTTGGTTTAAAGCACCTTATACATTAACAAAATATAAACCACAAAAGCATTTTGAGGGTCAAGTCAAGACGCTGAGCAGCTCAGACAGTCACACAGCATAACCCTGCCACGGCAACTAGATCTAGGGCTAGCAGAGGCACCTGAGGAATTGCACCGTGGGCTACGGAAAGGTGGATGCTACAAGCAGGGGCAGATACTTTCAGCAAAGCACCAGCACCAGCTCCATGTAACTGAACTGAAATCGTGACAACCCAGAGTTGTGATGTTTGTCTGTAAACTAATCTTAGCACTTTTGTTTCTTCAGAGTCAGAGCTGGGCTCGTTTTCAAAGGAAAGTCAGGTACAGAACTACTCCCTAGAAGGCAGAACAGTCTTCTGCTCTAGACCACAGAGATGAGCCCAGCTACTAGACGGCACAACTAAGCTATTATGAATGCATAAAATAAGCTGAAAACAGTTTTGGGATGCATGAAAGATTTTGATAACATTGCTGAAAAATTCAGCGATGCCTCAGTTGGAAGTCTGCATTGTCGGCTGTCTGACAACCGCCTCAGAGCAGAGCACAGAGCAGACAATGTCTAGACCCTCCTATTCTCAGCCTCACCAAATTTGTCACTCTATGACACTGGTTATCATCTCAAACATGAAAAAACCTAACAGCACAGCAGGAAACAGGCTGAAGCAATTTCCAGTTCTTGATATTTCAAGCAGCATTGGAGGATGGCCCAATCTTTCAGTGGCCAAAGCTGAGAGCCAGTTTTGTGACCATCCTTGCCAAGCACAGAAAGCCAGCAGCTCCTTGCTAGCCTAAGTTCAGGACTGTACCAGCAGAGCAGGAGATGACTTTATGGTTCTCTTTCCTCCTGTAAGTGGATACAGTGACAGCTACTCAAGAGACTGTCCTCCAAGTCAAATACAACATGTAGGTCACTAGGTTAGCAAACCTGCCTGAGAGGCACTCTCAGGAAGCACGATCCGTGATCTGTCTGGAGTTTCCAGAGCTGAAGTCTACAGAATTTGATGCACAGCCCTGGGCAGGTCACTGGAACCCCTTATCTCACCTATTAAAAAGAAAACAAAAAGAAACCCCATCACACAACTACCCAGCTTCATTTCTTCTCATTTGCCTCTTCACATTCTGCCTTGAGGACTTTTTCTCTCTGCCCTGCTACAAGTCTGCCAGGAAAGGACACTGCAGGAGAAAGCCCGATGCACTAGACGTGGCTACCTACTCAACAAGTGCTTCTGTCAGCAGCGCAGCCATTGACTGACTCCAGGTCTCACACGTATCCTGCTCCTACCACAGAGCTGCAATATTTTTTTAATAGCGTTTTAAGGTCTTAGCCTATATGACGAAACTGAGAGGAAGTTGGTCAATGGGTTTCAGAGCTCCCGCAACCAAGAAGGTGACAACCGACTACCAGAGTGACAACTCGGACAAGCACAGGAGGGTTAGGAAGCGGGACAAAGACAAGCATGTATGTGTTTCACAAGGCAGTCTAAAAATGGTTTAAACAAGAGCAAGTACCCATTGTAGTTTGTTACAGCTGCACATCAAAAAAGGCAGAAAGCTTTCAAAAAACCTGTAATGATATCAGGACACAAGGTCACAGTCATCTGGGGCTTCTACTAAATACCTTCGTGAGAACTTCAGGAGAATTAAGTTTAAGCTGTTTTGATAAATACATTTAGAAACTACTTCACTAAATGTTACTCAGAGAGATAAAGCTATAGAGTGAAAGAAACTCACCCATTTTTCAATTTTATTTTTTAATCTTTCACTCCAGGACTGACTGACCAGAGTTTGAGTGCAAACACATCACTCTTCCTTCGCCATTAGGTAAATGTTTTTAAAAGCAGTGAAGAATTCTAACCTTTCTCCATGCCACCAGACAGCTTTGGTTTTCGGGTAGGGGGTGTGTGTGTGTTAAAAAAAAAGGGCATCAGCATATCTGCTGGATTTTCTTTTTTCAATACCACTTTCTAGCACATCCCACTGTCTACAGGAAGGTATAAAATATGCATGAATAGTACAGCCTTCTGGCATGCAGTTCACTGGCTGTCCTCAAGCTATATTAACATCAGTTTGTGCACATGCACTGAAGCAAGCAATCCAAAAAGCCACACCAATACTTCAAATCAAACTGTCCTCAAACCCATGTCCTTCTCCTTACATCCAGCAAAACACCAAGATACTCAGAAGCTTACAGCAAGAGTGAAATGTTTCCTATAGCAAAAAAGCCTTAGAAAGGGAGAAAAGTAACTACAGTTGGAAGTGGCTTGCATGCTTCGAGACCACTGCTTCTCCGAGGGGAGAGATGTACCAGGAAAAGGCCGGATTTCTTGTCACTGATGGCAAGTCACCAAACCACCACAAACACGAGGAGCAGTACCTCATCCCAGACTTTGAGCTGTCAGGTATCCCTACTGAATGGATAAAACCTATCAAATACACAAAGTTTCCATGGCAGAGTTGTGCTTCTAAAGCACAAGTCTGGCCTGTCAGTCATCCAACCTTATGAGTCACATGTGAACATTTGACTTGTATTAGACCTCAGCAACATAATAAGGAATAGAAAAGGCAACAGAGATCGTGCTGGCACAGCCGCTGTCATGCCACCTTTACAGTCACCACATGCAAACCAGAAAGGAAAACGGACACATTGTCAGAACACAAGGAAATACAAAGCACAAAGTGACACAACACAATTCTAATGAGATACCTGAAAGACAATGAACCCCAGCACAGCACCTCTGCCTGCACTTCTTTAAAGCAAGGAATAAATTCAAAGTCTAATGAGCAATCAAGCTCAAGAGAGGAGAAAAATAAATCCCAAACCCCAACAGTTTAAAGTGCTGAACACAACACAGAGAATGCAGCAGAACAGCACAAACTTCACCCTATTAGTTTGCCTTCAATTTACTGCAAGGTGAGAGCATTTTAGTTTGCTGCCTGTGTCAAGAGGGAAACTAACAGTGCACATGACAAACTCTGCTCCATTTTGTGAAGATGCCACCACTTATTGAAGTGACTTACAATAGTGGACATTTCAAAATACGGTAGGTACACTGTCAGCTAGGGGAGCTACTGATGCGAAAGGTAAGTTGAACAGAGAAGCCTAAAGAGTAACAGGCCAGTAAGCATTCCAAGACAAATCACCACCTTTATCACTAACTCATTGCTGACACTACTAAATATCTCCCTTTTATTCCTCAGTTTTAACAAACAAGCCATAAGCTTGAGGAAAATGGATTTTGTAATCACCTGATGGGCAGAGTATAAGAGATGTCTTACTTTACAGGAGGGAACAGAAATACTGCAAGTAATCTGTTTCAGCCCATCCATTAGGCTCACAGCAAGTGAAACATGCTGAGAGCCAAGACCTCTGATGTGAAAATACTGAAAATGTACCAAAGAGGAGCACTGAGAACCTGTGCAGAAAACCATCACAGCCTTTCGAAGAGAAAAAAAAAGAGCATTAAGAACAGCACAGAACAAGGCAACAATGAGCCTAAGGGAGCCGCTGAGCAATCACCGGATTATGAGGCCAGCAAGTAGGGTACCAGTGGCTAACATGAAACGTTGCCATCAAACTCCACGTGTAGGTGGCTGAAGGTAAAAGAAAAAGGGAAAATTTAAGACTTCAAGGAAACCAATAACCGTATGTACCTGGAAGCACACACAATTATCACAGCTGAAGATAAAGGAAGTGTGTGAACTAGCTGAATTAGATTTATCAGAAAACTAAGAGTAGGTAAATAACCCAGACTAAGCTAACAATCAGCAATAGCAATGACAGGAGCTGCGCAGAATGCAAAACACTGCATTAAAATATCCCAGAGGATCTTCCTACACAACTGATGGACAGCGCATGCTGAAAACTTTCAGTTCATAGGAGAATGTTTGCATGAAAAGGGGAGAAACAATGAGAAGCAACCACATAACTATAGTTGTGCTTCAAGCACCCAAAAAAGAACAGGCCAGGAGAAATACACGACCTATTCAGTCAGGCTTATAAATGGAAATACGCAGCAGAGATCTGGGCACAAAGCAGTAACAGTAATGTAATGTGCTAAAGGAAGAGACACGGGAACGGGTGCCAGCAGGAGAAAGGACCTCTTTTGCTGAGTGGGCTTCAGCAGAGAACAAAGACACATACAAAAGCACTTGCAGAAGCACGGGCCAGATTTAGATCTAAGAACAGATCAATTCTTTGCATTTGGAAATCTTTGCAAAAGAAAAATCCATTTAACAGCATCCTAGACTCTTAAAATAATATTACAAGTTTTGAGAATGCACAGTCCTCCAGAAAACCATAGTTAAATTACAGGAGTTCAAGACGACACAAGATGCACGGGAATATTTCAAACAGCTCATAGGCAATGAGAACATCCACTGTTAAAAGATTTGAATAGTTTAGCAGGAAAACAGCGAAAATTTTAATATGGAGAAGTAAACATGAAAAGAGTCACAGTACACAGATGTATGTAGTTTTCCAGATGACAATAACAACACAGCACTGATGGATGCGCAGAGAATTACAAGTAAGGCACAACTGAACTGAGGACAAGCATAAGGTAAAAAAAACCCACCACAGCACCAAAACAAATACATGCATTCACTTTGAGACAAAGGACAGAAAAATTAAAAACCTAAGGCAAAGCCAGTGCTAAGTGGGGGGGAAAAAAAAAAAAGTCTTGCTTATATTGAAGACAACAAATACCAACACAGACATAAAAGGAAAAAACCCACCAAACACACCAGCATTCAGAAAAACTGCAGTATGTATAAGGTTGAGTAAATTTAGAAAAGGCAGCTCTTATGTCTGTGCTTGCCCATCAACCAAAGTTCCACTGTGTGAGAAATACTGACAAACACAGGCTCAGCACCCAATTGAACTCCGGGCTTGGGGTGGATACCAAGCAATTCAGAGCAAGATTTTGCAATAATGAAACAGAAAATGAAGAACAGGATGACTACAGTCATTCTTGGGACCTACACTAAGGCGTTACCCAGAAAGGACACTGTACCTACTGCTGCACCACAGAAGATGAGAAGGAGCAACATTAAAAAAAAAAAAAAAAAAGGAAAAATGAAGATAGGCAAGAGAGAGAAAGTGATCAGCAAGGCGAAATCAAATAGCTTGAGAAAGAACTGCATGGTTGATATTAGCATAATACAAGCAGTGAGAAGACGTGCTCTCTAGGCACCTAACGGAGAGGAGCAACCCCGCAGTGCCGCGGCGCTGCGAGGAAGGTGCCGCCGCCGCCTGCCCCGGTACACCCCAGGTAGGCACCCGCATTTGGTAGCTCGCCCCACGTCTTCGCATCTTCTGTGTAAGAGAGAGAAAACTTACTCTGCAGAAGTATTTTTACATTGAGAGGGGCAAACAGTTTTCAGGATTCCGTCTCTTTACACAAATGGAACAATACCTAAGGTTTCAACAAAATCCTCCGAGCTCCCGAGAGCTCCGGGAGCGGCACGGCACCGTGCCCCTGCACACCGAGCCCCAGCCCGCCCCAACCGGCCGTGCCAAAGCCCTTGTTTTGCAAGTCATACAAGTACCGGGGGCACCGAGCGGCACCGGTGCAAGCTGCCGCGGCTCACGGCCGGCGCAGCGGCGGGCCAGGGCTGCCCGGCTCCAGCGGACCCCCCTTCCATTCAAGTTTTGCCGCTTTCTTTTTTGCGAGCTCCTGATTCCACACCGAGCCCGGCTCCCGGCAGCTCCGGGGCCTCCGCGCAGCACCGGGAGTGCCAGCACACAGCCGGGCGCACGGCGAGCGGGGCCGGAGCGGGGCCGCCCGCCTTCCCTCGGCGGCTGCCCCCCGCGGGGGGCAGGGGGACCTTAGCGAGGCTGCCCACTCCCCTGGAAGCCGAACGAAGCGCCCGCACAAAGCAGGGGCGCCCAGGGGGGCGCGGGCCGCTGCCTCAGCCGGCTGGCCCGGCCCCGAAGCCCGGCGGCCTCCCGGCCCCCGCCCCGGCCAGGACCCTGTCCCGGCGGCGGCGGCACAGCGCGGCTCCCGCTCAGGCGGCGGGCGGGATGCGGGTGAGCGCGGGGCCCTCATTAACCAAGGGCTGGCCCCCGGATCCCCCGCCGCCACGGGAGCCCGGCCGGCCACTGCCCCCTTCCCCTCTGCGCCGATGCCCGCTTCGCCTCAGCCCCGCGGCGCCCGCCCCGCCGCCGCTGACCCGAGGGGAGGGCAGAGCGGAACGCACCCCGCCCCAGCTCACCTCAGCCCCGCCGGGAGCTCTGCGGGGCCCGCGTCCCCCAGCCCAACGGCACCACTCCTTTGTGCCGCGGCGGCGCACGGCGGAAAGATGGAGGCCACACACGACCCGGCCCCGCCCCGCCCCGCCCGGCCCCGCCCCCCGCCGTCTCCCGGGCGACCCGCCCCGCCCCGCTCCTGGCCTCGGCCCCGCCCCGGGGCCCGCTCTTCGCCCAATCGAGGCGCTGGGCCGCGTGGACGTCACCTGTCAGCCGACCCTCCTGAGCGCCCTCTGCCTTCTGCAAGAGCAGCGCGGATTGGCTATCGGGGGGGAGGGGCTGCCTAAGGAAGAACTCACTCGGTTGGCTCTTGCTGGCGGAAGGAGTGGGGCGACCGGCGGCGGTGAGCGAATCGGGGCGGGCCGGCGGGGGGTATCAATGGCGGCGCTCTGAGCCGGGCTGCGCCTTTCGCTCTGGCGGGCCGGCGGCCGCGGTACGTGCTGGCGGTGGCGGCCCGAGTCCCAGGAGGCGGCAGTGTCTGAAGCGGGAGCTGGGGGCTCTGTGAGCGCGGCGGGAGAAGAGGCCGTGGCCGCGCTGCGGGGCCTTTCGAGCGGAGGGGTGACAAGGGCCGGGCCCGGGCCCTGTGAGCACGGCGGACCGGGCCGGGGGGGCCGCTCCCACCGCGAGCAGGCGGGGGGCGGGTAGGAAGGGGAGGTAGCGGCGAGGGCTTTGGCGGGGCTGGCAGCAGGCCCCGGCCTGGCGCGCCCAGCCCTGCGCCCGGGAGGCTGAGCCGCCCCTCGGGCACCCTCCGGCGCGGCTCCAGGCCCGGCGCACGGCGATCCGTTTGCTGTGGCGCGGTGGGGGAGCGCTGCCCCGGTGGATGCGGGGGCTGAGCGCGCTGGAGGCTGCACCGGTAGCCCAGGCATCGTCTCGGCTCAAGGACTGTTCGGCCTGGGTAGTGGCAGGGGCCGTGGAGGTTTTGTGGTCCTGGCAATGTTGCTCGCTGGTAGTATCGAAAGGTGCAGTTTACAGCTGCGACACAAACTCCTGCGTTTACGGTGACAGCTTATCACTGGCTAGGCTGCAGTCACCGGGCAGGGGACAGCTGCCAAACACCTGCGTTTGGTCTGGTCTGGAAGATTTTGTGTGTGTTTCGGATGGGTGAGGGCAAAGAATACAGTGAGATTAACAATTTTATAAGTACAAGTCAACATAAACGTGATACTGCTTGAGTTTTAATTTTTTCCCCACAACTTTTTGCCCCAGGATGTGGTTGTCAGTAGTTACTTGCTGGAATGTGTTTGATCAGACGCTACTTTCCAGGTTTGCAGTGAAAATACTGTAGCTGTATGTCAAGTCATAAACCTTAATCTCCTTCAAGTATCTTAAAATATAGTCTTAGGTGAACTGGCTGATCCAGAAGGCAGGTGGTTTACTCTTGCAGGCTTTAGTCCCAGGTGATACTGTGCCCTTGCTGAATCCCTCTCGTTTTGTTTTTACGACTTTCTCTCACCATTGTATCGGAACCTTTCGTTTCTGATTGATGTTGAGGTGATGTAAGTGGAGTACCAGGTTATCTGGTTTATACAGCACTTGGGTAGGAAAGCTGGTCTTGTGATAAGGACCTGCATTCAGGAGGGAGATTCAGTTTTCATTCTTTTCTATAGGTGTCCAGCTTGAGCCACCTTCAGAAATTACACTCAAAGAGCAGGTGTTCCATGCTTTCTGGAAAGTGCACTTGTCTTAGCGTGGATTTTTGTTAGATATTAATAAAGAAACAAAAGAAAGAAAAGTGAAAAGAAAAAGAGAAGATCACTAATCCTTGGTCTGTCCTTCCCTTCCCCAGCTCTTAAGAGAATCCTTTTGTCTTGTCTTCTTGTGACAATTCCCACCTTAAGCACTCATCCTGCTATTACAAATATTTAGCCAGTGCTCTAACCTGTATTTCTCCTGAGACCTCAATTTGTCATTTGTATTGTAAACAATACCTCACAAAAGTATCAGTTTTTGTAACAATTTCAGGACTCTGCTTCCTGCAAGAGTGGTTCCTTGTGGTACAAGTGAAGAATGATAAATAGGTTCCTTCTGTTATTTGGGTTATTGCATCCCCCCCTCCCTAGAAGGGTAAGTGTTCTGGGTTCCCTTCCACTGCTGAAATGCAGGCTGGGTGAGACCCTAAATGGGTAATACTTGGCAGTATTGGCAGTGCAGGGGCAATCGTCTGTAGTCCTTGAGGTTCTTGCTGAAGTTATACCAGGGAAATAAGAAGAAACTAGAGAAGACTGAGGTTAGCATGACTTTAAATGAACAGCTGTGCTTACGTTGTACTTACATACAGAGGCTTGATGTAAGAAACAAAAATAGGCATTAATGCTGCATTCTGTAGTACAGAGCTGGTAGAATAAATCTTGAAAGGAGCCAATTAAGATTTGCAGAAGCAGTTTGTTTCATCCTGGGCTTACAGGTATCAAGACCATGAGTTTCCTTCTTGCAATGACTCCTTGGAGCATCTCCACCCTGCACCTAGTATTGAAATAGGGCCCTGGCCAGTATTCAGGATCTCTTGAAGCAGAGGCAAGTGTACTGTGTCAGAAGGGGCTAATCTCACCCCGGTTTAGCCCAAGGGATTCCCTCTTTCACTCGCTTCTTGAACTCTCTGTAACCCTGACGGGGCTGTCCAAGCCTAGCACTCCCCAGAGCTGCAAAGAGGTGCAGAATGCTTTTGAAGATTAGAGAGATTAGTTGCTAATTTCTGAAGTCTCACTGTGAATGACTTAGAAATACAGGTATTCAAATCACTGAAAACAGGAAAACTTGAGTTTTCACAGAATGGATGAAAGGAACTTGGGTAAAGTGAGGGCAGAGTGTCAAATCCTTTCTCTGGAACAGAAGGTTGTAAGAACTGACATCAAAGGATGTAGGTGTAGGTGTGGTTTATTAATATTTTTTCATATATTTATGTAAGTAAGATAAATCCAAAGTGTGGTGGGGAAAATTCCATTAAAATACGACTTTTAGAAAAGCAACCTGAGGCAGAAAACTGTCAGGGAGAACATATTATGAAAAAGAGTAAAGAAGGTGGTGCTATTTGTCTTAGCAGTTATGCAGTGAGTAGGTATCTCAAGCTATGCTTGCTACGTAGTAGTCTTTGGAGAACTGAAGTTTCTATGAATGCAGTGGGTCTGTTTTTCAGGATGTGTAGTAATGTCTCATGCACTGACAAGTGAAATCAAGTCCCTGATGTCTTTCATATTGTGCTTTTAGGACAGGCTGTTCCACAATGGATGGGGGAGATGGTACTGCTGACCTTGTGATTAACAAGAGGTTTGTGTCTGAATCAGAGCTAGAGGAGCGACGAAAGAGAAGGCAGGAGGAATGGGAAAAGGTCCGAAAACCTGAGGATCCAGAAGGTATGAGGTAGACTTTAATAATTATAGGAAAGAGACCGGAGAATGTTTCACTTTCATGTAAAACAGAAATAAAAGATAATAGCTTGTATTATACAATTGCAAAAGGTTTTTATGTGAAGGAGCTAAGAGCTGTTGGTGATTTAGTATTTCTGACATATGGTCTCATTTCCTGATTTACTCCTTCCTTTCAGAATGCCCAGAGGAGGCATATGACCCACGTTCGTTGTATGAAAGACTTCAGGAACAGAGAGAAAAGAAGCAGCAGGAGTTTGAGGAGCAATTTAAATTCAGTAAGCATCAGCAGTTACTATTTTGAACTGAAACCCAGCAAAGTGCATGTTGTGTGCAACAGCTGTATACAACATCTGACTAAAGGAGATACCTGTGTGTCTTGTCTGCCTCTCTGAGAGAGAAACAGAGGCTTTAGAAAAGTGTTACTGAAATCTTGTGTTTATCAAGGATGGTAGATTTTCCTGCAGGTAATACTGTTCTGGGCACCAAGGCAGCACTCCACGTATGCAAAACACAGAAGTTGCCTACAGTTGTGAAGCTGCATCCCTGTAAAGTGTGGAATACTAGGCTTAGTTTGCACGTTGCATTAAAAAAAACCCTGATACCAATCCATGGAAAAGTGGATGTGTAACCTGGTTTTGTGACTCTGGAACTCATGCTTTAACACAAGACCATTCCATTTGAATCGATAAAAAGAAATCCTGTTCCAGCAGCTGTTACATTTCCAAGCTTTAGTTAGTTGACACAAAAGTGATTTGAGGCTCAAAGATTACTATTTGGAAAAAGTAGAGATGCAGGAGCTGATTCTTCAAAAAGTAGATGTTTAACTCTGCTAATGAAATGGAAATCTAATTTCTACTGATGTTTGAATTTCTGGTTTTATACAAAAATCCTTTGCATTGTATCACCTGTATATGTGCTGCTGAGTGCAAAGATGATAATGAGAACCAGAAAGTTATTAGTCAACCATTTTGGGAAAAAGTGAGCTATGAGCTCTATCTAAAGAGAAGTGAGGATGATACTGTGGGACTCCATTTTAAGGTGGGTTCTGATCGATTTTGGTTCTTTAGCTGGAAGCCTTACCCTCAAACTATTGTGTTCTTTAAGCTCCAGTTTGCTGAAGTGGATTCTGTCTAGAATTTCTCTTGTATTTGTGACGCATCAAAGCTATGTTTTACCTGTAACTATGGCACCATCTCTGAGCTCTGTTAGACAACACTTCCTGCCCCTGCAGGTGCTGTCGAGTACATGATTGATTATCTTGATTGTCTTTCCTGTTTTGTAGTAGATGCTTTTAGAATCATTCCTGTAGCCAAATGTCTTTGGGAGAAGGTAAGTGGGATTCACTGACTAAAGATCAATGTTGGGTGGACTGTGGACCACTTAGTTTACTTCATCAGAGTTCAGCTCGATTTGGCCACTGGTGACAAGGTTTGTCCCCTAATATGCTTGAATTTGCCTTAAAAGTTTCGTAAGTATTTTTCCTATCCATGGTAATTTTTGAGGAATAAAAACGAGTCCAGTGCACTGTCATTCTGATAAGTCAGGATTGATGATGGGACTTGGGAGGGGAAACACTTTAATGCTGAAGAATTGTGTTCACATAAACACACAAATTTAGTTTCTCTGAACCTTTTGTGTATATAAAAACCAGTATATGGACCAGCAGTTCTTCTTTCTGCTAGGTTATTCAGCACTGCAAGAATGTCTTCCTTTTCAAAGTAAAGTAATTTTAGTAGACTGTTACAGCATTTAAAATGAAAAATTATTCTAGTATTCTCAAAAATGCAACTTTAAAAATTTTATTTCTGAACGATTATGTTCAGCAAAACAGGGATAAGTGGAAGTTAGTTCCTGTCTCTTAAATTTCTCTTGCATTTTTGGTGGTGAAAAGTGGGAAGAATTCTTTCCAGCTGGAGACTTTTGAGTTTACTTCAGTAAACTTTTGATCCAAATCATCTCTGGTGATGTGACTAAGCAATTCTCATCCAAATAGCCACCAGAAAACTGACTGCTATCAGCCTGGATTGGAAGGGCTTCTAATAACCCATCTAAATGATTTTTTTTCCCTTGCCCAGTTATATTAGATCTGCAAGGACTTTCCTTTCATTTAGGGAACCTGTAAGCCAAGTACTGGAATAAGAAGCATCCGTGAGTGAGGGTAACTGGGAAGTAAACTACTGCTTTTAAGGAGCCCTTGCAGAATAACAGATCCTGCTAGCGTGGGGAACAAAACCTACTGCAGACGATTTAGTAGAGAATCTCAATAATGTCAGCTATAAGGATCACTATGGCTGCTTCTCTTAGTCCGCAGATCAGGCAGGCAGAAAATTAAATTAATGCATGTCACTTCAAAAAATAGTTACACTACTTTTGCTGTTTGAAGGGGCCCTCAGCAGTAGTAGTGAGTGCTACTAGTTACCATTTAAAGATTTATGAATGAGCTCTGTGTTCTTAGAGTTGGAAAGAGTAGGGATCAGCCTTTAAAAAGGAACCTCAAATAATACGTGATTCCTAGAGCTTTTCTGTCAAAGGCAGAAGCTTGCCGATTATCAGTGTAAATGGATTTCTTAGCTTGCTATTAAAGTGAGAAGAACTGGACTGTGTGGGTGAAGATTAAAAAAAGTATGGCAACCTCATGTAAAAGCCTAAAAAATCCTCTTATGGAATTAATCTCTAATGAAGCCTAAAGGTGATGTTTGGGTTAAGGTTTCTGAGGATAACTACAAATAGCAAGAGTTGGTTTTTCTAAAAAATATTTTTATTACCTTTCTAACTAAACCATTAGATTGAGAGATGTTGAACATTTGCAGAACAGAAAATAAAAGACTTCCTACTACACTTTTTTTTTCTTTTTTCTGAAATAGATGTTAATTTTGGTGAGTTACTAATTGTTCAAGAAAATGTACTTCCTATTTTGAGGCAAGATTTATTCAGAGAAGTAATGTGGTTTTTTCCAGTTGTTGAATGGTTTAAGAACAGATTCTAAGGAAACAGGCTTAAACATGGTGTCTGAAACCAAACCAACAAATAATGTCATTGCATAGTGTGGTTATTCCTTGTTTTGTGTAACCTGTTCCAAATGGTGTTTCAGAACTGCAGAAAGGCTGCTTGTGTGAGGACTTGGTTGATTTTCCTTAATTATACATCATTTCATGGCTACCTATGGATTGTGCCTTACTTTTGCTCTAGCAATAGTATTGTGTTCAAACTGTGTTAGTTTGTTGTAGTTTGTGTGCCTGAGTGTGTAAGAGTTTCAGCTTGTTAGCATCCAGTATCACTAACTGGGAAGTATTTTTATTCCTTAGTTCTAGAATCCAGCAGATAGCTTGTGGAGTTTGCTGTGTACCCTTTTGTCAGCACAACAGCATAACTGCTGGAGTACCCAATTCACTCAGCCACACAGGACTCTACTCCCTGTATTCCCAGGGACTTTGTGCAAATTGTTCTACCTTGGCAGTATTAAGAAATGCCATATGCGAGATGTGGACGCTTACATACATTTATGAGGCAATTTGAGATCATTGGAAAATGTTCTAAGAGAGGGCCAAGTAACACAAAACAAATGGCTGCTCCCAAAGTGGTTTTAGTTTATCAGTATGCATTCTTTTCATTTTTTCAGAAAATATGGTAAGAGGCTTAGATGAAGATGAGACGCATTTCCTTGATGAGGTTTCTCGGCAGCAAGAGCTACTAGAAAAGCAACGAAGAGAAGAAGAGCTGAAAGAACTAAACGAATACAGAATATCCTTTGCATTAAAAGGGCTGGCAGTTATATTGAGGAGGATAAGAGACTGGCTGTAGTTCTATTCTGTCATTGACGTTCTTTCTATAAAACTGGTTTACAGAACATGTACAATGATATATTTTTAAATTTTAATGTTTTCATTGTAGCTTGGGTCTCCCACTGCAATTTTTTTATATTTCCGCCCCCAGGCCCCACATGCCATCGGTACTTTTCTTTCCATCTTCCCCTCCGCATTGTTTGGGATTTGGGATATAGGATGCTTTCTCTCTCTAATCAGTGCCAGTCAAGGGAGGTTGGAATGTTTTGAGGATTTCTGTGCTAAGCTAAATGTTTTTTTGAGGTTTACTGAATCTGTGGAGAACCTCATGGTTTCTTTGCCTTCTAATGAAAACCATTGCTTTTAAGTCGTTGGTGAACAAAACACAAGTTCTCAAGGATACTTTAGTGTAAATGAGGACGTGACCAAAACCAGTCAGCAAATAAAGCTGAATGGTGCCAGTGCTACGAAGATCTGCATTACTTTGTATTAGTTAATGATTTACAACTTAGAGCGTCTGCTCTGTGAAGAGCATCTTAAGTTACCTTGGTAATGTGTTTATGAAAAAGCAATACTGGCACTTTACTTCAAAAATAGGCTGTACTTGGTTGATGGATGTGGAACATTTTTTTGATTTGTTGGATCTAATAATGGGATGTTCATGGGATATATTTAGTTTCGGTGGTGGTTGCTTGCGGGTCTGGCTGATGCAGAGATGTGCGGTATAAGATTATGCTGTGGAAGCAGCTGACAGCTCTAGTTAGGTCACATACATCTGGGATGAACCATACCAGCCCAGAGGGAATCTTATGTTGTCTTCAATTAGCCACATAACACACTGATCCCTGAATTCAGTGAGCAGGGCCTGTTCAAGGCATGCGGGCCATCTAACCTCAGTCTTTGCAGTCCTACTAATATCACCTGGCTCTGTATCTGAAGTCTTGCTGAAAATTAAACCGTAGAATTTCTTCCTGATGAGGTGGAAGGAGGGAGGATATTTTATAGTTGCTTCATCTCGTGAGAAACTGGAGTTTTGCCCATTCCATTTCCTTTCTTTTATTTTTTTTTTTTTATTTAACCATAATATTTCAAGCAACCTCAGACCAACTTGCAAAATGACTCATCTTTGTTTGAAATTTTTGGTGATATTCCTTTACAATGCAAAAGTTGGTTTTGCATCGGCAGGTTGTTACTGATGGTTTATCACTACAGTGACAAAAACCAGTGGGTACTGGGTAGATATTCTGGATCTATAGATACCATTCAAGCGCTCTTCCAAACTCATAAGAGGAATGTCGACCCAGCAGGTTTTGTTATTTGGTCTTTTTCTTGGTATAATATCCAACTTAAGTTACCCAGAAGCATTAATTTAATGGTAATACCTGTGTCAATATTCGCGTACAGAGCTTTTTTTGCTTCCCCTTCTTTTTTTTTTTTTTTTTTGCTTCCCCTTCTTTTTTTTTTTTTGGCTTCCCCTTCTTCATTTATTAGGTTGAACAATCATGAAGTCCTGTATCTTAATGATAAACATGCCTGGGAATATTTTAATGTGCTCTCGAGCGTAAGAAATTCATGTGCATGGATGCATAGGAATTTTACTTCCTCCTACATAAACAGCTAGGGGCTTTTGTTCCTTACCCTATCCAGCTCCACTGGTCTGACAGTGTTTAAGGATTTACAGGTATTTTTTAAGCCAGTTCCAAGAAGTCTGTTGGAGGGCAACACCCTCCTCTCTTAAATCCTATGTAGATGTCAGAAAAGCCCCCCTCCAAGAAGCAGGCTTTACTGTAGGACAGTTTTTTTTTAATGCAGGTGATATATAAGATTGAGAGGTTTATTTCTAATGTAGTCTTCCTGAGAGGGGACCCTTCTTGACTAGGTATAGTATTACATTTGCTAATGGCAACAGTACATACAAAATCTGTTAAAAACGTGCTGTGTCTCTGGTAGTTGAGGAGTGTTAAAGAATGGCATCCCAGATGGAAATGAAAAGCCTGTAATTTGGTATCTTAAAATAAAAAATTTTGGGTTCATCAGCCAGGCTTGGGTAGTCCTGTGTTAGAATATAACAAGGTAGCGAACCCAAACGGGGAAGTTGAACGCTGCAGTGTGTGAAAGCATGTGGTGTGATGTCAAACTGTGTTCGACACAAGCAGCTTTCAGATTGCTTCCGATAGCCACAGGATGGCACTCCTGTGCCAGCCTAAAAGAGAGAGACTTGAACCGTCTGGGTTTGGCTAAGACTTTCAGTTGAGGTAGGGAGCAGTCTGGGTTACTGCTGCATCCTTAGGAAAATCAAATAAGGAATGGCATCTAGGTGCTCCTAACTGTAAAGTGATTGGAGACTTGGAGTGTGTCACTTCGGAGGAAGGCCTGAGGTTTTGATTTGCAGGTGTTCCATGAGGAATAAACCCCCCTGACTCCAAATACATGTCCCATCAATGTGAAATTCACAATCCAATATTCGTCTGTAGTAACTGGGCATGTGTGAAACCCCAGCTCGTGGAGCAGATCCACCTTATCAGTAGAACTGTAGTCAGTGAAGAAACTGGTAGAAAGCTAGATTTAGGGTTATAAACAAATACCCTTTTAAATTAGGTTGATTTGTCTTTGCTATTGCAGTTTAAAAGTTTTGCAGAAGCTTTTTTGACTTACTGGCACCTCATGAGCATACAGGATCTTTGACAGACCTTACTTCATCAGATACAACTGGTCGTTAGCTGTTGACAGGACTAGATCCTGCCACAGGAGACCTGTTTAGTGTGTGTGCAGAGTGAGTGTGCCTTAATAACAGACCAAGCTGCTTCTTATTCTGTCTGAGAACCTGCTTAAGCTTCTCCACCTCATTATAGGCTTCAGCTGCATCCCACCTTGCTAACACTGTTTTAAGCTACTTAGTTTTTCTGTGCAGTTGCAGTCTTTTTGGATGAATCTTGGACCACATGCACACTTAATCAGATCTGTCTCCTTCCTCTTGGGGCTGGTGTTTAAATTGGCCTTGTGGTCCTTACAGAGAGATGAGCTGAGAAGTTAGAGTGATAAATACCAAACCAGAAAATTGAACTGTTTTGCTTTGGTAGGCTGAAGTCTGCTGGGCTCAGCAAAAGGAGGGTTTGAGGAGTTCGTGAGCTCACATATTGCTGCTTAGTTTTTTTGGTAAGGATTAGGGCTTGAAGCAGCAAATATTAATTGCAAATGTGTTGATCTGCATAAAAGGGGGAAGTACTGCATGCCTCCTTTTTTTTCTTTTGTTTTTTTTCCCCAGCCTGACCTTTTAGCTTTTGTAAGACCTTTAGGAAAAGGGAGGATGATGGATATGTTTATGAGTGCTGGATGTGTTGCGTACTGCACCTTTCTGGCTTTGGAAAAGCAGTTGCTAGTCTGCTGCCTGGATATCTTTACAGAGAGAGCTCAAATTGATACTGGTGAGAGCTCCGAACCCAGAGCATGAAGTCTTTTCTGTCTTGGCCGAAGGTGTCAGCTAAGTGTCATTACAAATTAGTTTATTTTGTTAGAATACGTGAATGAAGTTCAGTCGATGCTGTCAGCAGAGCTGGCTAAATATATCAGAGAGGAAGTGTCTGTTCTCCCCATTCCTTCCTGGTTGATCCTTAACCCTTAATTCACAGCACTCTCAAAGTGGGAGTCAGTATGGACCCAAAGAAGGAAACGGAGAAGAAATTGTCCATGAAGTCAGTGGAAAACAAGAACAAATTCTCTCAGGCAAAGCTGTTGGCAGGAGCTGTGAAACACAGAAGGTTAGTTTCACACCTCTATAAATTCATGAGGAACGGAACCCAGTTAGCAGTGTAAAGGGAGGCAGGCCAAAACTGCCTCCAGAGAGTGAGGTGTGAACCTTAGCCCTAAAGAAAAAAGGGGGGAGGTATAAGAAAAGACCAGCGTTGTTTCTATAGGCTCTCACAAACTGTGGGAAAAACATGAAGCAGTTCAAATAGATAAGTGTGTGTAAAGAAGTGGGTAGGCTCTTCATTCTAGACTGCCAGGCTTGGGCAATCCTGCTTGGGGATCTAGAGGGAATCTATTTTACATCTCTATTTGTAGATATCGGTGTCGCCTCACTCATGTAATTTTACTAAGGTTTGCATAATTTATCAGCCAATTTTACCTGTGTCTAAAATGGGTTGTTTTAATTGCTGCTGGGGGCAACACAGGGGAGACACAGGTTACAAGAGATGTTTGTGTACCAAGCAAACTTCCCTTGTTCCTCGCTCATCTGCACTGATATATCAACACTCTTTCCATCCCAGGGAGATGGCAGCTGGTTTGTGATCTGTTTGCTGTTTTGATCTTGGCCTGCAAACACGGCTGCTGGTGTGCTACAGGTTATGGAGAAACTAGGCATGTGGGACCAAGACTTATTTCCCACCGATGAGTCATCTAATACTTAAGATGATTACTGACATCTCAAAATTCAGTCAGTGTTTTTGAATCTGTCCCAGAGAACAAGAGATTATTTTAGAAGCTTCTTTTGTAGGGTGATGTTTAGCTCCCAGTACAGCAGTAATTGCGTGTCTGAAAACTGAAGTAAGCACTTCCTCCACCTAATGTGTGTGGGGTTGGGTAGTTGTTTGGGTTTTTGGAAGGCAGAGAAGAAAAATGCTGAACTGATAACAAGCAGCCAACAATTTTTTTTTTTCTTGTAACTACTAGTACTTAGCCCAGTAGGATGTAGAGAAGGAGCTGGCATGTGCTTAATGGCACATCTAAAGTCTGCAGATGGCATCTATTTGAAGAGAGCATCTTAACTGACATGTCAGTGCCATCACAGTCTTGCTTTGCAGTCTTCTATTTTTGCCATCTTATCTTTTATTGCAAACTGGCCAAAATCAAGTGTAGCGTGAGCTCAACATCTGCTCTCTGAGCTTTGTAGTTCCTGTAAAGGATGTATTACTATTAAAACCTCCCCACACAGAATAACCTTTCTGTACTGTGTGTTCTTATGGGAACAGAAAAGAGTTAATGCATAATAATGCTCATACTTCATTGCTTTGGTTCATCACAGCTGAGGCTGGGAAGCATTTGTTTATGTGGATGGCTTAGGATTAGGAACACGCAAGAGGGGGAAAAGAAACTGGGCAGTGACAAGGAAAGGCTGTAGAAGCTCTGAAGACTCAGAAGTCCACGTAACGCTCCTTTCCCCCAACACCACTTTGGACCCAAAAAGGACCCCTGTCTTTTTGAGGTCAGACACTGCAGGGGTGTGTGAATTGCTGCAAAACCTATTGGGCTTCTTACTGGGTGCAAGATTCCTAGATGTTTTAGAACAGGCTCTTCAGGTGCTTGAAGGAGGGGAAGGAAACCCTGCAAGGGAAAACACACGGATGTTGCACCAGCAAGCGTGGTAATCATCCACACATGCAAGCCTGTGGTCCCGTGGGTGGCTGGAGCTCAGGTAGTTCTTCCTGATCTCCTGTGGGGTACTTCCAGATGAACAGGCAGCTCTGTGTTGCTGTGCAAGAGGTCTGATGTGGATTCCCAGTGGTGTGTTTCAGTTTCCTGAGGTCAGCAGGTGATACTTGCAGTGTAGGTGTTGATTCTTTCTAGGATCCTGCATGGTCCCCAAGGAGCCCCAGTTAACAGCAGTTAGAAGCGGCGATGGTCATCAGGGGATCCTGCTGGCATTTGCTGTAGCATTTGAGGCAAAGATGTGACTTCAGCTCCATGGTAATTAAGTGGTTGCTTATGAGGAACAAGACACTTTTTTATTTTTTCCACAGTTCAGATGGTGGTAACAGTGTGAAGAGGTTGAAACTAGATACTGATCACGATGAAAAGAATCAAGGTATGCCCTGATTTTTGCATGTGGGAAGCTGTCTGTCTCTCACCTGAACAGCAATGGACTTGATGTTAAATCTGATAGAGGATTTGCTTTTCTGCTCCTTCATTATGCAAGACAGCACAGACTGCAATTGGCAAGTTTTCTCTTAAAGGAGTAGAAATGGTAACTATAGATGCTGACAGGCTTCATGGAAAGTAGGGCTGGAGGGAACCTCTACAGGTCATCAGTCTCTCCCCTGCCTAAACCATTCCTGACAGATATTTGTCTAAGCTGCTCTTAAATCTCCACAGATAGAGGCTGTGCACTCTCCTTAGGCCATTTATTCTAATGCTTAACTGATTTTACCCTTAAAGGGTTTTACCTGATAACTAATAGGAGTCTCCTTAGCTACATTTCAAGCCTAATGGTTTGTTCAGTTGACAGGAGACATGGAGATCATCTCCTTCCTTTTCACAGCAGCATTTAGTTTATTTGTATACATCCACTATTAGCTTTTCATGCTATGAAGTGATCTTGTCCATCCTGAAACCAATTTGTTTCAGAAAATTATGGGGAACTAGAAGAAAAATTAAATTGCATTTCAGTCTTAGCTGTCAGGGCTGCGATTGACTTGCTGTCAGGATACTCTGACACAAATAGGGTGAGCTGTGATTGTGTAATGACAACCCAAGGCGCTTCCTGAATCTCCTTCTGTTCAGTAAACTTTCAGAGCACTGGAAATAATTAATTAGAGGTGGAAGATAGAAGATGTTGACTAGTAGAATGATGGAATAAAACTTTTCCCCAACGAGGCTGTTATATTGCAAAAAAAGTACTCAATTACACAAAGCAGATTTAGTGGGTTTGGTACTTGACAAGCATCAAACTGACAACTTTAGAATAAATATCTGTTATGTCAGCATAGAGCTGGGCTTAAACTAGCGATGAGAAAAAAATAAATAAATCCCCTGAGGTAGCAAGTCCTTCCTGTCGGAATAGCTTTATTGCAGCATAAAGCTGCCTTATGCTTTAATTAAATCCTGCAATCGTCTGCTGCTTGTGTGGCAATAGCAGGTGAATGACATGCAGCAGTTCCTGGGTTGATTAAAAGCCCTTTCTTGTGCTCTCGATTTTGACTGAGGTACCTCTCTTTCAGAAAAACCATCCTGTGTTCCCCTGGGGAGCAGCTCAGTGGGAGGCTCCACAGTCCACTGTCCCTCAGCAGCCGTGTGCATCGGGATCCTGCCTGGCCTGGGCGCCTACTCAGGAAGCAGTGATTCCGAGTCCAGCTCGGATAGCGAAGGCACCATTAATTCCACTGGAAAGATTGTCTCTTCTGTCTTTCGTAGCAACAGTTTCTTTGATGGTCCATAATTAAATTGCTCCGTGTGTAATGTAGTGCAGAGTATCTTCCAAAGCCCTGATGGATGCTCGATGCATCTTTCTGCCCCAAATATAATCTTTCTAGCTAACCTCTCAACTTTAATACACTCAGATACTCCTAAAATAACTCATTATATCTTCCCCCGTCCCGTCCCCCCCTTTCCATTTCTGGGGTGCATACTGAGCCCGGAGGAAAGGCTGCCATCCTAAACCAGAAGGCACAGCTAGTAATGTAATGAAGGTCTGAGGGTACAGAGGAGAGAGCTTTTACCTTTTAAAATTCTTATGGAAATAAAGCATTCTGGTGATCTAAGAAGTTTATACAAGACTAACAGGCAAAAAATACTCACTTGAAGCAGTGAAGTCTTGTAGAAACAGCCATGTGTTCTGTTTTAAAATGTCATTTTTATTCTGTATTTGAGAAATGGGGGCAGAACAAAAATGAAGCAGATGGGGAAGTGTAGATTGCCATGACACTGTAAAGAAGTTTTAGTGTTAAATGATTAAAGACATTCTGAATGCATTTTTTTTTTTATCTCGGCTTGTGCCATTCATAATTGTTCCTATTCCATTAAGCAATTTCTGTTCTATCCAACCAGCCCCTTCCTCAAACTGCCACCTAGGAGAAGTGCAAGCCAGCCTCCTACAAATGCAGAGACGGTGATGGAAAACTTGTTCTGAGTGAGTTCAGAGGAGCTGCAGTTGGCTGTTCTGCTCAGAGGCAATTGCTTCCACACCGGCGCTTGACAAGTCATTCAGCTTTTCTGCAGTGGTGTCCTGAAGGCATGTATCCACAGTGGGGGGGACTCCCCAGTTCAAGCGTATCTCTTTGTGCACAAGCTGGAGAGCTCCACTGTTCTTTGCAGTTGGTGGCTTTTGAATTTATGTTGGATTTAAGAAGCCTGCATGGGCGTGTTTATAGGTGGTGCGAGCCAGGTGTGGGTGAGAAGTAGGCTGTGGAAGCCGAGGGCCCACCCTTCTCACCTCTGCATGCGAACAGCACTGGTGGGAGGTTGGTGGGCTGGCACCGCTCAGCTCAGCTGCTCAGAGGTGGAAGTGTCTGTGTGGCGGTCCCTCCCAGCAGTCCTGCTCTACCCACTATGATGTGTAGGTGCTTCTGAGAAAACAGCTGATCCGCGTGTACCAAAGGGCAAGTTACCTGAACGTGACGCGAAGCAACTTGTAAGAGAAGAACTGGGACACAAGCAGTGAAAGCTGAAGGTCTTTAGCAGGATTCGTGGCTTAGCCTGACTGTTGAACCATGAGGAGGAAACAAGGAGAGTTACATTCACAATGAAGCTGTCCTCAGCCGAGCACCGTTTCTGTTTGAACAGTGCTCTTCTGCCATCAGATCTTTGCAAACATACTGCAATTCCTCCCCTGTTCTGGGCTGCCTGGCACATCTTGTGTTGGCTCCAGGGTTGCTCTAGCTGCTGTAATTGTGGCACTTTCAGGTGGGAAAATAGTAAGATCTCTTTCTGCCTCCCTAATGCTTTGCTTTTGATGACTTTCATCGTAGTTATGGAACAAAATGGAAGTGATGCACAAAAAAGTGCCTGTTTTTCTTGAAAGCTGCATTTGCGAGAGCCTTGAGAAGTTGGTGTGAGAGATGTAGGTGTCCTTCCCTGGCATCAAGCTAGATCAATAATCTGTCTGTAGTCGCAGTAGCCTGGCCATTTTCCTGAGCGATACTTTGCACAGCTACAGGCAGAATGGCTGATTTAGACAAATTTGTAGTGGGAGTTGCCGGCCAGTTGTGGCAGTCATGGTGGTGGTGGTCCATGGGAGCTGCAGGTGAGATCAGGGTGGGGTGATGGTGGTTATGTTGCACCATGCAAGGTCAGGGGGAGCCATAATTCAGTAACAGCAGGCATGAGAGCTCCCTGCTCTACACTTTTTTTTCTTTTTTTCCTTTGTTCCCAGAAGAGCAGGGATAGGGTGCTTGTGTGAGCTAAAGGCGTTCCCCAAGCCTTTGAGTCTGAGTCACCTCTGCTGTTCTCATGGCCTGGGCTGTGTAAACAAACTGCAGAGCTGGCCTAGCTCATCACTCCATCCTTCGGTCCCACTTACCTTCTTACAGTCAGAAGCCATCTGATGTTACTTGAGTGCACTGAGACATGTGCTGGGACGTGAAGAGTGCAAGGGATGGAGGATAAATCAGACTTTCTGGAAACGGCAGCTGTGGCAGTAACCTTGCCCTGAGGCCAGCATGCTGGAGAAGAACGGCTGGCTCCAGCAGCTCTGTCATTCAGTGGTGGATTTAGATTTATTTTTTTGTTTTAATTTTTTTTAAGAAAAAAGCCATGACTGCATAGTGTGTGCTTCATCCCCTCCCCAGGGACAGCTTCATAAACTGCTTGTTGTCAGTGCTAGTTGTTAAAACTTAAAAGAGGTGTTAAAAATGACAAACCCCCACAAACACTCTACTAGCAGAAGAGCTTACGAGCTAGTGCAGCTGCATGTGAGGTTCTCTTATGGAAAGAAAAAAACCCATTTTTTTTCCAGCCACAGACTTTGATCTGGAAACCGAGCTGCATACAGCGTTACTTTTAAACTAGCCACCCTTTAAAGGCTGCCGCTTCATTTGGAAGAGGGTGGTGGTGTTCGGCCTTTTCCCCTTCCAGGGGGCTTTGCAAGGCACATATTTCGCAGAGCAGTCCCACCTCTCCCAAGGGATGGGGTGTCACCCAGCGCCATGCTCAGAGGTGGCCTGGGGCCTCACTGCCAGCTTTGGCTCCATGCTTTGGCCAAGCTGCGGGACCACACAGGGCAGCCTGTGTGCTGGTGACACGGTGGCAGCAGCAAGAACCGTGCATTTGGTAGCAGTGGCTGGTGGCAGTGAGCACAGCACGTGCACGCAGGTGTCTCTGGGCTTCATAGAGACACCAACCTCTGGCCGTGAGCGCTTTTGCAAAGGGGAAGAGGGAGGTCAGGTCTGATTGGGTTCGGAGTAAGCCTGGTGATCCCTGCAGCAAATTTACCTTTCTACCTGCCAGCTTCAGAAGACCTTAATCTAGTTAACAGCAGAAGAAAGCAGCAATTAGTGCTGAAGGTAACACATTGCTGATGAGCGGCTCAAAGGAGCTGCTGGAGAGCAGGATTTTGTTACCCAGCCCCTCTTCTCGCAGGCACCAGGGAGCTTCTGTTACTCAGGCTTGGGAAAATGTTTAGCAATGAAGCAGCAGCAGCGAACCATGGAGCTCCCTTTGCCAGTTTGCTGCGGGATCACCGGGGTTTTCCCGAGCACCGCACGCAGCAGCCCCCTGCCCTTGGCTCCAGCTGGTGCCGAGAGCTGAGCAGGGAGCGCAGGGATGCTGCCCTCCCTGGGAGATCCACGCACACTCCTGCCTTCAGTGAATCGCCCTCTGTCACGCAGCCGGGAGCTGATCCTGGGGCATGGTCCGCCGGGGTGGTGACCTTCCCATCTAGGAGGCCCTTGTTTTAAATGTCCAAGTTTCTTTATTAACCTGAGTATAACAAATATAACATGTACACAGTATAAAAATGAACATACAGGTACAACACAGATACATGAACTATACAATGACCAGTTCGTTGAATGATAATAAGATACTAAGCGCTGCATTGCTTGGAAAAAGCAAGTTTGATTGTAAAAATCGTATCCTGTTCCACTGAAATTATACAAAGTACATTCAATACTGAAAAATGACCCAACAGAGCAGGACCAGGGCATGGCCTGGCCGCTTAGTGTTACCTCAGGCTGGAACTGTACAAAATGAATCCAGACGCTTCTCTGGGACAAGTTTTAAGGACTTAGTCGTTAAATTAAGAAGTACAAAGTGTTTCAGAGAGGGTAGTCTCCTCTTAGAAGCATGTGGAACGTGCTTTTGGTAGGACCAACAGGCTTCGGCAACATGCAGAGGGCACAGCCTGGCACAGCTCTACGCGGGCTCCGTGTTGATGGGCGGCAGGTTTTGGTGCTTGAAGTACTGCACGACTTGCTGGGGCAGCTCTGCCAGCACAGCTTTGGCCAGGGTCTCCTTGGGGGCCTGCAGGCGAAAGGGAACAAACACTGGCCTAAGAACGGCCATAGGGGACCGACAGCCAACGTGGCTGGGCTGTCCCCAGCTCCAGACTGTGGCATTTCATTTAATACCCTCTAGAGTCCACTGGCAGCCAGCATTTTATACACCTGGGATTATTATATTCTATACTACACCTTCCCTCCAGGACGTAATTTACTGGTAGGGAGGAATAAAACATTCTTGGTAGGTTAGAAAAACCAGGTATTGAGTAACAGGCAGTGAAATGGACAGACTCTGATTAGCTGTGAAAAGAGGGAAGATAACAAGCACAGGCTGATTTTCTGCATCCTCTGGCAATCTGTGCCAGCAACAGCATCTGGCCCAGGGCTGACTCCTGGCTGGGCACGATGGGCAGGGACCTGCCTCTCATTTTGTCTTGGGTTTTTTTTTTTCTTTTTCTTCTTTTTCCTCTCTCTTCCCTCCACCCCCCCCCCCCCCCCCCTTTTTTTTTTTCTTCCATTCAGCAACGTTTTTTCCAACACACATGCATGGGTCGGGCAGTGGGCAGCACAATCCATCCCGCAGAGGGGACGTGCAGGGCCCGTGCTGGCATTAGCCCTTTTTACGGTGCCAGGAAGGGACTGGTGGGACCCCCAGGGCCAAGGCCATTCAGCATTAAGCCCTCGGCACATCACGGGTGCCAGATGAGGCCCAAGTAGGAGACACCAGCGTGGGACCACCACTGAGCCCAGCACCACCCCAGCTTGCTGCGGGAGCTCAGACCCTGTGGTAATTAACTGGTGTTTGCTCCCACCTGCCTGGCAATGGCAGGGTGGCGGAGATGGGGGGATGCTCAGGTGGAGCAGCGCTATGGAGATACGGAGCGCTGCTGCCCCTGCTCGCAGCGCTGATGTGCCCGGTCCGTGCCAGCCCGTCACTGAGGAAGGTGGACTTTAGGGCCAGGGTAAGGCAGGCAGGTGCCAGCCCTCTACCTCCTGCCTCAGTCTGCCTCTGCTGGAGTTGCTCCACTTCCATTTCTGCCTGTGACCCCCTCCCCGCTGCCCACACTCACATTGCGGAAATCCCGGAAGGGCACAAACTGGACAATGTCGCGCACGGCCTCCTCGCCGGTGTAGGAGCGCAGCACCCGGCTGTCCCCATCCAGGAACTCCATGGCGGCGAAGTCAGCGTTGCCCACCCCGACGATGATGATGGACATGGGCAGCTTGGATGCCTGCACCACGGCGTGTCTCGTCTCATCCATGTCGCTGATCACCCCATCCGTGATGATGAGGAGGATGAAGTATTGCTGCGGAGGGGAGGACGGAGGGTCAGACCCAGTGGGATGCCGGTGCACCCTCACACCAGAGCCAGCGCTGGCAAGGTGTGAGCAGCCGGGATGCTTGGCATGTTGGGGGGAGGCAGGTCCCCTGGGGGGGAGCGCAAGGTTCACTGCTTCCCAGGACAGCCAGCACCACCCCCTTTAGCAGCACCCAGGAATTTCAGGTGCTCCTGTTCCCCTTGTTTTTTTGAAAGATCATAACCAAACAACAAGGCAACTCCCACGCCAAAACATTTTGCTGAATTACTGATTTACTGTACTGAGTAACAGGAAAAAAACCCAACCAGCCTGTGCAGAGCTTGTGTGTCACAGCCAGGAGTATGGGGCCAGGACACAAGCCCAGCTGGGAGATGAAATCTCCAGGGGGACACATTTCAGGGCAGTCCCCATTAACACGGCCCTGTGCCAATGGGGAGCAGCTCCTGCATCCCAGCACCGGGCTGCAGGGCAGGGGGGGCTGTCCCATGCTCAGGGCTTGTCCATCTCCCATACAAAGCTGTGGGTCTCAGAGGCACTGAGGGGGGATGCAGAGGGTACCAGCAAGCTGGGGGGATGCCGAAGCAGCGGTGTTAGCATCTACTTCCCTTCCCACAGGGAAAGGAGGGTGATGGGGCTGATCCTGCCCAGCTGGGGGGGATGGACAGATAGACCGTCCTGCTGGACTCAGCTCAGCAAATCAGGCACGTGGACCCCCGAAAAGCCCATCTCCTCTGCTTCCAGGGAAAGTAATGGTTCAATTTTGGCACATTACACTGCTTGCGTGTGCTAGAGAAATGACGAAGACAAGCACTTAAGCACATTAAAGCCCTTTGTTCCTCTCCTCATTCTTTCCATTTCCTCTGAAAACCACTAGCGCAGCCGTCCTGGAAAAGCAAGAGATGGAACGCCATCCAGAGCCCATTTTCTTGGTCTTCCTCCAGCCCACATCTCCTGAAACCTTCTCTTGGCGCTCTGGTGCTGAACTCCCAAGCACACACAAGGCTGAGCCGAGCTTAAACAGCCCCAGGACAGGGGCGAGGAGGTTCTCCCAAGCCAGGGCCAGCAGCCAGCCCCTTCCCAACCCAGCCCCTTCTGGGGTGCCAGTCCTGCCTCCCCAGTGCTGCCCGGGGTTTAGTTTCTCCCTAAATCTGAACTTTTCAGAGCACATCATGGGGAGACATAGGTCTGAAGAGCAGGAGCTCAGCATCCAAGTCTGGAGGGTAAGACTAAGCTCCAGGAGAAGCGTGCTCCTCTGTGGTGGCCAGCACTGGTCACCACTGGAAGCAGGACAAGTGACTGGGGCCTGACCCTGTCTGGAAACCAGTACAGGAGGAAGGGTAAAACCTTGAGGAGAGCAGTGGATAATGGGAACGACTTCAAGCTGATTCTCCCCCTTCCTCCCCCTGCCTCTGTGCATGATCAAAAAGAGGAAACCCAGAAAGGACTAGCTCCCTTTGTTCCCTTTTTTGTCTGAAATCCAGCATGGGAACAGAGAAAAATGCTGGAAAGTATGCAGGAAAAGAGAGGGGAGTAGAGCTCAAAATACATTTTATCACAACATATTTCAGAGGCCAAGAGAAGGGGTCAGCCCCAAAGCCCAGGGGGCTGCAGTGGGGCAAGCAGGCAGGGGTAAGAGCATCAGGGGGAGATTCCCCAGGGAGTGATGACAATTCTGGTGGTGTCCACAGATGGCAGTGGGGCCAGGGTGCTGGTGGCACCTCCGGATCCCCCCCACCATGGTCCCCAGCTGGGGTGCCACCTCTGCCAAGCAGGGACCAGGCTGGCCCCACAGCCGGACCCACCCCCCCCCCCCCCCCCCCCGGGCACACCAACCTGGCAGCACCTACCTCCTTTCTCCTCTTTTTGTTGTTAAAATGCCCAACCCCCGAATCCAGGGGGCTTTGGGGATGATTCTTGATTGTTTGCTAATGATATCAGCAATTAGGCTCACGTGAGGGAGCAGGACTTGAAAGGATTAGGCAGCATTAAACAGCACGGGGTAAGGAAAGGGGAGGTTTGGATGCAGGGACGTTGCTGGAAAGGTAGGTTTTAATTCCCCAAAGCTTATTAATCCTTATTAATCCTTCCTGAGAATCAAATCGTGTGTAATCCCTCTGTCGCTACCCCCCCCCCGCCCCCCGACATCCTCCCATCTCTTAAAAGCAAACGGCTCCAGTGTTTGTGATCTGCGTTGCCATGGAAAAACTACGAGGGTTTTTTGTTTTACTTGAAACGTTGGGAGCGAGTGAGAGCGGGAGGAAGAGTAGGGCAGGTCCAGGCAGCCACCGAAGCCAGCAGCATCAGATTGAAGGTGGGATGGCAGAGGAGAAGACCCCGGGGGAGTGAGACCCCTCATCACTAACGCTTTGTGCTTCCAAAAAAAAAAAAAAAAAAAAAAAAAAAAAAGACTGAGCCAACCCAGGCTTGCCTCTGACGCCACCATTAATGCCCATTATTTAAAATCTCCCTTGATTAAACTATTAGTGCCAACGGAGGGGTGCAATTTGCATATGATTAGTGCCACTGCCTGTGGGCTTCTCCCTCCCCCACTGATGACAAGAGAGAAAACAAAAAAAAAGAGGACTGACCTGGATTTGTGCTGAATTAAACCAAATTCAGAATTTCCTTGTGCCGGGGGCTGGGAAGAGCAACAGTGCTCATGGCAAGACAGGAAAAGGTCCCCTTGGGGAAGAAGCTTTGAGTGTGATCCAGCTCCGGATGCTTTTACCCCGAGGCAGCTCCTGTGCCGATGTGCTGATGCCCAAGCTGAGCTGGTTTTGGCCAGTGAAACGCAGGGGCCAGACCTGCCATCCTCTGTGGGCAGCCCGCTGCCACAGGGACCCGAGTGAGCTCCATCCTGAAGTCTTCAGATGCTCTTTGCATCCCTAAGAGGACACCTGGTCCCTACCAGCAAGGCTGGACCCACAGCTGCAGCTCCTGGCATGCATGGGCATCCCTGCATCCCTCAGCCTCGTCCCCCAAAGCCACGCTGGCCCCGGCTGCCTTGTGACCCAGTGCAACGGAGCCTGGTTGAACAGGGCCCCTGTGCTAATGAGCAGCTTTTTGACATATGGATGTGAACAATCTGATGGACTAATTAACAGGGACTTGCAGGACTGCCGAGCAGCTGGAGCGGCTGCACGGGAAACCGAAGCCTGGCCCTGAGCCCACTGTTTTTCCAAGTGGTGTGAAAAGCAATGATCAAACTGAGCCATCCCGTGGTTTTCTGCAGCTCCCCCTGAAATCTAAAAAACTATTTGAAGGGGAATAGCAGAAAGGCCTTCTCCTGGCAAAAGGTTCAGATTCAGCCATCGGCCACTTTAGAAAGACCACGCTTTACGCCACGGCACAGGCTTGCTGGATGTGCACCCCCAGATCTCGCCAGGAGATCCTTACGGAGGACAGGGAGATGCTTCCTCCAACTCTGTTGTGTGTTGAAGGGAAGTAAGCCAAAGACTTGAAGCCACACTCAACCTCTTCCCTGTCGCTCCTGTCTCCCACCTGCACTGCAACAGCAGCATCACCGTGCTGGTGCTCCCCAGGGAGCTTCTGGTACGTCCTGCCCCAGGACAGTCCTGCAGGAGCAGGAACCTGTTTGGAAAGCAAGAGCTATGCTCCTCAGAACTATCATTCCCCACTTATCCATAAGGGCAGAGGTTGCCTCTTCAGAGCAAAGCCCCTTGGAGCTCAGCAGAGGATGTTTTAGGAAAAAAATCAGGAGAGCACACAGTTGTCCTCTCCCGCCTCCTGCCAGCTGCTGCCCTGGCACATGTCGGGGACTCCCGAGCTCACGCTGGCGCAGTGCCAAATGGCACTGGACGGTCGGGTCTGCCAGCAGCACACCCCATCCCTCTGCCCCCCCTTGCAGCCCTCAGCCCCCGGCACTGCCCCGGGGGGTCTCAGCTCCCTGACCACTGCGCACTGGCCTGTTGGACACCCATCGCCCAGCTGCTCCTGGGGGCCTCGCAGGCCTGCCCCTAAGAATTAGGGAGAAATCAATCACTTTTTCACCATTCCTGATTCTACACATCTCTGATACTCCCAGCTGACCTCCCGGGCCAGCAGGTGCCAGCCTTACCGCTCCTCTTAGTGGGGCTGCTCGCCACGTCTTGGCCAGCTCTCCCTCGTCTGCCCCTCCCATGGCTGCTGGGTCACCTTTGAGATAAGGGGACCAGCATTTAAGACTACGCTCAAGACATCTGTGCAAATCCCAGGGAGACCCACCTCGTGGCATCTCCCACTCCCACCTCATTCCTCTCCCCAGTAACTTCTGACTTTCCACAGGTGCAGTTTTGTTGACTGCTATCAAGTTTCTGAGTCATTATTTTTTGTTCCTACGATGGACTCTACGTTCTCTGTCCGATGTGCTGACAGCCAACAGAGCCGCCAGCTGCGGGGACCCCAGGGATGGTGCTGGTGGGAGGACACACCGCTCCCACACCCGCAGAGAAGGGAAAGATGAAATTAAGCTCAGGCTTTGGCTTCCCCTGCCCAAAGCCGTCAGGATTGCCGTCGTCTCACGGGACCTTACGGACTTACGGATGCAGCCTCCTGCTGGGTGGCCTGTGCTGCAAAGCGGGCCACATGGTTGACGATGGGGGAGAAGTTGGTGGGTCCGTAGAAGCGGATGTGGGGCAGGCAGGCTGAGTACGCTTGGACAATGCCCTCCACACCTGTGGGGAAAGCAGAGAAGCCAGGCATTACAACGCACCACAGCTCAGGCTCACTACAAGTCCGATTAAGCATCATTAACTGTCATGGGAGCTGAAGTTACACTTATTTTATCCCCTCTCCGACTCATCCAGCTCTACTGGTTTCACACACCTCCACTCACACATTCCAATACCAGGGCTCTGCCCTTCAGTCACTTTGCAGTGGGTCCTCAGAGCTTCTGGGTAAGAGAGCCCTCGCCATGGCCAGCCAAGGGTGGCTTTCCCTCTGTTTCTGCAAAAATCCTGGAACCCACCAAAGAGGAGGAACAAAAAGAAAAGCAACTCCTGGTCTCTAAGCATAACCAAAAACCTGACAGACATGGAGCTGAGGTTGCAGAGGGAAGCAAAACAGTCCCAGAAGCATCCCCTGAGCTCCCGAGCTGTGTCTGGGACCCACAGGTCACGGGAGACCCTCCTGCTCCTGCCAGACCGGAGTGGGGTAAATGGCAGCTCTCCCCGAAGGCTGCGTGGGCGCACGCAAGTCAGAACCGACCAGCTCCACAATTCATCGGCTGACAGCGAGTTCCTCGGGAAGGGCCCGTGTCCGACAGGAGGTGCAGGAGGTGGGCTCTGTGTCCCAGAACACCTGCAGGGACACAGCACAGGCAGCTGAGCCGTGGATGCGCACAGCTTTCGTGGACCAGCGAGCGCGGCTCGAGCCCCGGTGCTGCCGGGGGGAGGCAGAGGCCAAACCAGGCGGCCTCTGGAGACCGCGGTAGCCCTGACCGCTTTGGACGTGAGCGCTTTTCCAGCCATGACTGGGACCGGCTCTCCGTTGCTAAATGAAGCATTAAGGCTGAATTCCCCATCTGCTAAGCAGGCCAGTGTTTCTTGCAGGCTTGCTGGAGGAGCAGGCGGCTGGTAGGACACACCAGACATCGGAGCGAAGGCAGATTTTACGCTGTCTGAATCCAGTTGCGTTTTACCCTGGGCCTTCCTACACACATCCCCAGATTTTCTCTGCTCTCCTCTGAGTGCCCCCTTAGCATGTGCTCTGCTTTGCCATTAACGTCTGTCTCTGAACAGACCTTGAACCCCCCCAGGATGTTACTGGAGAAATGCAGAGGGAAGGACAGGTGACACTGCAGGCATCAAAGGAGTCACAAAGACCTAGCTGGCACTTACCTGAACAGAACGGGTTCGTGGGATTGAAGTTAATGGCAAACTCATGGGATACCTGCAGAGAAGAAACGACCCAGGTTAACAGGGACGGCCAGCGCAGAGCAGGGTGCTCGCTAGCCATCAGCTGGTGCTGGGGGGCTGGTCTGGGGCTGGTGCTCCCCTGAGGCAGGACCCAGTGGCCACAGACGTTCAGTCCATCCTGCTGGGTCAGCAACAGCTCCCCACCCTCTGCTACCCGAACGGCGAGGGGCAGCAAGTACGGACGCGGTCAGGGTTAAGCAGCATTCAGGGATGGACTGGTTCCTCAATCCCCTCGTCATGGAGCCACCTGAAATTATCCCATCACACATTCATCTACAACTATCAAAGCAGGTTTGTCGACATGGCTTCCCACGAGCTGCCCCAAGGGAAAGCGTGCGGGAGGGATGCTCTCAACCTGCTGGCCCGTCTCATTGGTCACTAGGAGAAATTACTTCATCCTTTTGCAGGTTATAAAGGGAGAAAATTCAATTAGCGTCATCCCAGGGAGCCCCAGTTCTGAGAGCATCCCGCTTCCCCATCTCTCTGCAAGTGGCATGGTGCAGCAGGAGGGAGGCAGGCACAGGTGAGCTGGGTCAAAGATCTGATCTGGCATGTCAGCTACCACGACAAAGCCGGCAGATGATTAGCTTCATCATCTGGGTCATCGTGAGGGTAAAGGCAGCACAGAAGTGGTGATGTGAACGCTTGGGCATGATGGACAGCAAGTCCCAGCACAATCTGGGCTGGTTTTCATTGGCCATGAAACCATCCCTCCTCCAAGGCAGGTGCAAGATCCTTCAGGTTTTCCACCATCTCCTTCAAGCCCAGGGAGATGCTCTCATGAGGCAGTCCTGTGGGACACGGCAGCAGCAGACAGCCCTGCACACTGCGACCCCTGGCCGGCTGCACTAGCCCACCCAGAGAGACCAAAAGCGGCGCTGCCTTCGGGCCACAAAACCTTCCTCACCTGCTTCCGCGGGAAGAGCCTGCCGGCGGAACCCACAGACCGCCGGGCAGCAGCTGCTTTGAACCCATCTCTGCCAGCAAGGGCAGAGCGGCTCGAGGCCAGAGAGGGCCAGGGCCACCAGCTGTCGCGTGAGCCCTGCAGTGCTGGTGTGGGTCAGCGGCTTGCCTGGGGCACGTCCCTCACCGCCACCTGCAATCCAGCCCCGGGGTAGCAAGCAGGCTCTTGCCTCTTCCAGCACCTCCAAAGGCTGGAGGGGGTGACGTGGGCTTCCAGGCCACCGGCTCAAGGCTCTGACACAAAAAAGCTCCCACTCCGTTCGTGCCAGAGTTGCAAAACAAGGCTCTTTCCTCCTTCTCAGAAGGGTGGAGGTTTGCTGAACTTCTCAGCCAGGGGACCGCTTCGGGACACGCGTTTTCATAACGTTGGCAGGACGACTGTCCTCTGAAGCGCCGCGTGAGGCAGGGTCCTCCCGAGACTGCAAAAGCAACATGCCTCTGATTCAGACTTTCCAAGTACACTGGGCATTGTGTTGAAAGCGGCACAAGAGGCTGTGGGGTGGGAAACAGCAACCAAAAAAAGCAGCAGAAAATCCTCCCCGTGCTACAAAGCTGATGAGCTGTTGAACTAGCAAATTCCAACCGCCTGCTTGGGTGTCCCCATGCCCGGCGGGCACAAGCAGCAGCGCTCCCAGCCACCAGCCAGCCCAGGGTCAGAGGTGCAGCCTGGACCGCAGGGCTGTGTTTTCATACACCCTTCCTTGCAGAAGCTTCAGTTTTGGGCAATATATCCAAATTCAAATTTCTTGATTTTCAGTTGTAAAGGGCTCTTTTTTTTTTTTTTTTTTTTGAAGATGTTCAAGTCTGTTCAAAGATGTTCAAAATTCTGCCATACAAGTATTTATAGACAAGGCAAGCAAAAATATTTCCATGTTTTGCACTGCAAAAGAAGGGTTTCTCTTTCTTTTAAGCAGCAATGGAATGGTTTGGAGCCGTGCTCCTCACCGTCTAACAGAGCAGACCCCCTGCGTGGCAGAAGTATTGCAAAACCTCCTCTGGAGTTTTTATGGATTATATATATAACTTTGCTAGAAAATTCAACAGGAGGGCTTCAAAATAAGAACACACAAAAAAAGATCTCATTCCCTATTCAGCTCGTACTTCGAAAAACAGTTTCTGTAGAGTCCAATTAAATGTATATGGAACACCTACAGGTATCACATTCACCAGTAACTCGCAGGCAGAAACTCTTTCTAGCCACCACCAAAGGGTAAGACATTCACCTGCAGCCAGCCTGCATCTTCTTCCAGACCTGGATGGGAACAGCCGCCACGCCATCTTTTCCCATCAGGAATTAGGGATGTGCCTTGCAGACACACAGCCAAAGCCTGTACCAGAGAACCGACCCTGCAGAGGGTTCCCTGCCACCACCCTGAGCGATCCCACCGCTGTCGTGACTCAGTTTCCCTACATATATATATATATATGAAAAAAAAGGCAAATGGCTGGAAAGCCTCGGGGGTGGCACATTGGTGAAGCTGCCGGCTTCCTTCAGCCGACCCCATCTCCCGAGCAGTGGGGCTCCGACATGAAGCGTCACCCTCTCCGCTGTTGCCTTGCCTTTGCTCATCCCCTAGAAACCGCAACCCATCTGCTTCCCTCTCCTGTTCCCTACTGGGAAACCACTCCAGGCTCTCTGCGGAACTGCTACATGGCAAGATGTTCTTTGACATTTCCAACGAGACTTTTGTGTGCAAAACATCTCGCTCTGACGGTGCCCGGGAAGCGTTGGGGAGCCATGGCAACAGGAGCACAAAGCCCCATTTCTGTGGCTCTCTCATCCCTTAACAATCCTCCCGGTTTTCCCTCCGGTGCATGCGTACAGCAGCCGCCCCTCGAGGGAGCGCCGCTGGCCGCGCTGCATCCTGCTGCGACACAGGGTACAGGGCTATGGCAAAGAGCAGCTCCTCCGGCTTTGAAACCACCCAACAAGCCTCAATGGCCGGCAAACCTTTAACGCACAAGCGAAGCCAGCGGCACGCAGAGCCCGCGGGCCAGGGAGGGATGCAGCCCCAGGCGGGCGGTGTGGGGTGATACATGGGGCACGTCCCCACTGCTAACGTGAGACAACCAACGGGTCACCCCAGGCGTTAGTATGCACGACCTTCAGGCACGGGCCAAGCACCTGGGGAGGGAGAGCTGCTCTCCACTGGGGCTTACATGGGCTTAGACATCATCCTGGGGGAAAACGAGGTGTGTTTTCTGGAAGTGCTTACAGAGCATCCCCAGGCCCGTGGAAGCAACAGGAAATATTTCTGTTGCCAGATGTGGGAGGCAGCCATGGCAGGGGCAGAGGAGTCGCGCCCCTCAGCCCCCAGCCCCCCGGGCAGCATCCTTGACCCAGTTCCCACCACCAGCCTTGCAGGAAGGGCCATTTCCAGCCTGGCGATGCCTCTCCCATGGGCACTGACCCGCACGCATCGCCAGCTCGCCATGACAGTTCACCTACTGCCCCAGCAGTCAGGGCTGCTGTACCCTTTCCATTCCCACTGCTTTTTCCATTCGCATGCCTCTCCCCGAGTAATAAATCCCTGACGGCAGCTGGCTGTTAGTCCTTGGAAGTTGCCTACTGAAATCTCCCCACCGAAGTAGTGAAGTGACAGACCAGAGACATTTGACGGCCAAGGAGGATGAATCAGCTCCAAAGTGCACACGGAGGGATCTCCTCCTGTGGCTGGCAAACAGCAAGAGCTCCCACTTGAGTCACACAAATTTTGGCTGCCGGCAGAGCGGAGAAAAGCGCAAAGCCAGAGCAGGCAGGACACCCCAGCCTTGCGGCCCCACAGTGGTGAGCATCCCGGCGCGATTCACGGTCACTCGTGGCTTACGTGCCCCCTGCGCACAGCCCCGAGCAAAGCTCCCGCCTAAAGAACACTAAAGGCTTGCCAAGATTCAACCCCAGCCCGGTGCTGGGAACACCTCAGAACCAGCGAGCAGAATGACAGTGTGCATTAACGGCGCCAGCGAAGAGCGGCCAAAAGACCCAACCGGTAATGAGAGAGGGGGGGTCCTGGCACATCTCAGCATAAGAAGGTGCTCCCCACCAGCCAGCTCAGGGAGCAGCCCTTCAGCCCCTGCCCATCCGATGAGCAGGATGCTCCAGCCCTTGCAGGACCAGCGTGCCTTTAACCCCTTCAGGTGCCTAATCCCAACCAAAGATCAAGGTGGCTCTTGGGACAGCCCTTCTGCTCCAGTCCTTGCAGGCTCTGCCTGTTGCAACATCACGTTGAGGCTACCCAGCTCCCAGCCCCCTCCCAGACCTTGCCACCGTCTGACACATTCATCCAGGGGCCTTTTCCTTTGCCCAGAATTGTTCCAGCTTCTTGCCAGGAAAATGAATCAATGCCTGGCTCTGCCCATTAATGCCAGGGAGCTGCTGCTTTCATGCCAGCTCAGAAGGGAGGAGCGGGCTGCCCGTGCTCCATCCCCGCCTCGCCGCCCACCCACACTGCCACATCTCACTCTCCACTGGCTGAAATCCCACATCTACCCATTCCCCCTCTGCCTGACGGCATTCCCGACGGAGCCAGCTGGGGAGCCTGGCAGCTCCGATCCTGCCCCAGCAGCAGCAGGACAAACCCATCTAAATGCGCAGGTGGCCACAACACTTCACCTTCCAGTCCGGTGGGAGCTGGGCACCGAATCCCAGAGCAGGAAACATCTTGTCCCTAAAAGAGAAGAAGAACAACCTATGGGTGTATTTACACACACGAAGCAGGCTTGCATGGCTCTTGCTGTGGCCTCCCCGTGCTACCAGCTGCCGGACGCCCACCTACAGTGAAAACGCCAGCTAAAACAGGCGCCAGCCTTCCCTTCTCCCAAAGAAAAGCAACACGGTGCCTTTAAAAATCATGGGAGTTGAACAGAGAGAGCGTAGATGTTCCCCTTTGGCTTTTGATCTTTGGGTGGGGCGGTGGGGGGGTGGGAAGAGTCCAGCTTTGCTTTGTTACCTACAGGGATCCAGAGCATCCTCTTACCCAGACACCTGAATCTCCTGCAGACCTGTAACCCCAGAGCTTTCAAAAACCCTCAGTATCTATTTTGGTCACAAAAGCCAGCATGGTGAGGCCAACGGATTTCTGGTTTGTTTTCTTTATCTGTGTCTCAGATGCTGTTTTTCTGTGTGGCACAGCCCAGGGCGCTGGGGAACAAGGCAGCCTGGCAGTGTGGCTGTCAATGGCAAACACAGTGAGCTGAGGGCAGCTGCCTGCGCACCAATAAAGTGGGTGCTGCCCAGCTGCCCCCGTGAAGGATGCTCCACTTCTGCTAACATGCCTACCTCTCCACAGTGGTGACTGGGGGAGAGGTGAAACCCTGTCCTTACCCTCTCCTCCTCCTGCATCCCAGTGTATATGGTAATTTTCTCTCAAGGACCTTTTCAAAAGCAAGGTATTACTTAGTCCTGGCTTTGCAGATGAGAAATCAAGGGGCATGAATCCCAGCAGCCCCTCAGGAAGCCAGGGAAACACCTGCAAAACAGGGCAGAGGCAGGAGGGCACAGTGCTTACGAGTCATAGTCCTGGATGATCTGGCCGACAGCCCAGATAGCCGACAAGTACTCGTTTGTACCCATGGGGTTGATATAGTGCAAAGAGGTGGGGTCTCGTGGGTTCCCGTTGGAGGCTGTGAAGTCAATCCCAACCTAGGGGACAAAAGAGAAGCAGAGACCTGTCCTCTGTTAGCAGACACCACCACAGACCTGGCCGCCTCCATTGCCTTCGAGGCCCAGACACAGCCCCGTCAAGACACAAACCTCAACCTTCTGAAAAAATTCAACAAAATCCAGCTCTTCACCTTCCCTAAAAAAAAGCTGACTATATACTAGGTTAGGCAAAGGCATTCACTACTACACCTATATTTTTCACCAGTGAGCATCACACGAGGTGTCCTGAAGCAGCCCCTGCTCCTGGAGCAAGCTACCACCACCTCCAGCTCAGGACCCTCGCTGCCCATCTCCCAGGAGCTCAGGAACCGAGTAGCTCCATGGACACCAAAGCAGCCAGGGCCACCCGGGCATTTGGGTCTCAAGGTCTCTGACCAAGGAGTCACAACCCTGAGCAGATCCTTCCCTGGCTTCCCCGGGGACCAATATATGCTGAGCTCTTCGAAGACTTTGTCAGCAAGACACTCATTTCTCTCCCTCCTCAATTAGGCTTTCTATATAAAGACATCAGTAGAAACACCTATCTCGGACCCAGTTAAGTCTGGTCAGAAAAGACGAGATGCTGAGCCACACAATTTGAAATGACTTGGGAAGGAAGAGCTGGGAGAGGGAGCGGGCAGTGTGGCTGCGCTCGCCTTGTTTGCCTCGCAAATAGGCAAACCCCAAAATAGCTCTGCCGGCTAAACTGAGCTCAGGGGAGTCGCAAGGGATTTTGCTCCGTATCCGTAACGGGAGAGGATGAACTGTGATTTGGCTGAGAAGGGACCTTGGCCTGGCTGGGGCAGTAAGAAATCAGGGCCCAAGGACATGCCACCACCTTGTGCTAGGGTGGCCGGTAGAACAGGCTTGGCAGGACAAGGGGATGTGGTTTCAAACTGGAAAAGGGTAGGTTTAGACTGGAGGTAACGGCGAAATATTGTACGGTAAGAGCAGTGAGACACTGGAAGAGGTTGCCCTGCGGATGTCCCATCACTGGAAGTGTTCGAGTCCAGGTTGGATAGGGCTTGAAGCAACCTGGTCCCAAGGAAGATGTCCCTGCCCACGGCAGGTGGGATGGACTGAGGATCTTCAAAGGTCCCTTCCAAACCAAACTACCCTATGGTTCGACGAAAACCCAACTTCTTCGCCAAGCAGCCTTACAGCCTTGCCAGCCTGTGGCTTGCTGCTATAACACCTGCCTGCCCAGCTCCTGCCGAGCCACCGTGGGCACGGTCATAGAGCAAGAGGGAAACTGAGGCAGGGGGAGGGGGCTTGGTGGAGCCACACAGGCACGTGTCCCGCTCCAGCAAGCAAAGCCACCAACAGCGGCACTTGGGCAAGAGATATCAGAGCGGCAGAGCCAGCCCACTTCCAGCAGGGGCAAGCGGCCGGGCGCAGCGCCTCTCTTTGTGGCTTCAGCCCTTCTGTCCCCACAGCCTCCCTCGGTAAGGAGGACACCAGCAGCCTTTCCAGACCGCAGGGCTGCATGCGGCATCCTCCTCCCCCTCCTCCCCCTCCCAGCCCAGGCGTTTCTGCAACGTGGCACCCACAGCAAACCCAACCAGGCTTTTGGACCAAAGGTGCCTTGGGAGGGGGAAAACCCCTCCAATAACTGGCAGCTCTGTAGATGGGGGCAGGATTTCTGCTTTCAAGCCTAATTCACACAAGAGCTCTGTGCTACCAATAAACTTAATGATTTTCTCTTCTATTCACTCTCCAGCACCAAGACCTTAGCACACAGCGGCAGAATGGCACACAAAAAGCTCTCCCAGTCGCTCCTGTTCCTATGGCAACTCTTCCTCCTCCTCCTACTCTCCCCCATCATGTTTTTAGACTAAACAACAAAATACAAACTGAAATACTGCGAGTGCCCACACCTCTCCGTATATCGCACCAGGGAAGTTTGCAGAAACTGCACACCCCACTTCTGCATTGTGGTAGTTTCACTTGTGGTTGTAACGTCCCTGATTAGTTACTCCCGACAAGCCATGGTCCAGCTTGAAAGAAGGTGGAAATGCCAGTAAAAATGCAGAAAAGCATCTCAGTAACAGCCCAAAGCCTCTGTGCTGGCTTCAAAATAAGGTCAGCTTCCATAAAAACTGGAGGGTTAAACCCTGTGATGGGGAGAGAAGTCAGTAACATTTTGTGATGGGTCAGAAGGTCTTTGTGTGAGCCTGATCCTCAGCCAAAGGCCAGCCAGCCCCCTCCATGCTACTGGACACACCTGAGCATCACAGTAACGACCCCCCCGAAACCCAAACCCACATGGTTTAACAGCAGAATGGGGCATCTCCTCATCGCCATGAAAAGCCAAATCTCACACAGAACCTCCCTCCCCAGTTTTGACCATTACATGTGCGTTACTGTTACTGGGCAAAGAGGAGCAAAAATCCTTACAGTAAACATCAGCTGGCAGCCTCCCAGGATGTAGTCTAGGAAGGAGAAATCTCTGGTTATCTGAAAGAAAAACCACAAAAAAAGCATTTTGGCAATCTTCACTGTTTCAGAACAAAAACCCTAAACACCTAGGAGGTGCCCCAGCCTGCGACCAGTGTGAGTCTGGGTCTTCAGGGACCCTCAGCCATGTGGCAAAGCAATGGGAAGAACCACTCAGGTCTCCCACGGCAGTGTCCCGGCACATCGTGCGTCCTGTGGGGCCAAGCAGGGCCACATGTTGGTCCAAGGCTGGGGTGAGAGGCCTGGACAGGGATCCTTGTGAGCAAGAAGCGTCCATCACGGTGAACTGAAGGGAAGATCGTCTCCCCATGGCCAAAAAAGCCTCCCAGCACCTTCAGATCTGGTGTGGGAAGAGCTGTGCGGGTGCCTTCCCCGCTGTGCCGCTACCATGCGAAGGGAGGACTTCACCAGTGCCTCAGCTGGGTAGAAGGACCTCTCCCACGCGCCCCTAACCATGCCCCCAGGAGACACCAAGCAGCCGGGAAGCACCCACAGCTGGGGCTCCATGGCGCTGCCCATGCTGAACGCCTCCTCCGGCTCTGTGGCCACCCAGGCGCGGGGTGGCACCAGCAACTTGGTACATCAGATGCTCCAAGTGGAGAGAAACCCAAGCAGAAAATAAAGCACGCTTCCACTCGTGCCCTGCAGGACCTGCACTTGGAAAGGCAGTGGTGCTGGAGGCAGAGGGAGCGGGGCTGCTCGGCTGGGAGCAGAAGGGAACATCTCGGTGTCGTACTCACTTTGCAGGACTTGACAATGATGATCCCAGAGTTCTTGTAATTCTTTTTCTTCTTTTGCTTTTTGGGGTTAATGCACTCTAGCTCGAGCTGTAACACACAGACAGGGGTGTGAGAGCGGTGCCGGGCTGTGCCAGCCGGCTGCAGATGCCACCAGCAGCCTCGCCCGGCGGTGGCCACCTTCCCTCCACGCCCTTCCAAGCGCTGATGAGACACAAACGATTCACAGCGAGCTCCTGATCTCTAACGATGGAAACGGAGGCACAGGACGTGCTTGGGAAAGGGCTGCTTTTCCTTCCCTGGGGCTTTCACTGTGCCCAGGACCCGGCACGTGGCAGCTGAGACACCCCAACGGGGCTACAGGGGTCTAAAGGATGGGATGGGGGCGAATGGGATGGGACGGGTCAAAGACATGAATAGTTAGGGCAGGCCACCACCTTTCCTCACAAGCTCTGGGAAAACACCATGCCTTTTGAATATTCAGAAAATCACTGCAGTATTTCAATCGGGTTTTTATCTAAAACTGAATTAAAACTCTTGTCAAAGAAGAAAGTTTACGTGTAGGTTTGTCTGAGGTAGGGGGCACGGCTGGGCAGGGCAGGAGAGAAAGTTGTGTCTGTTCTTACAGCTGCAGAAAAATAGGAAAATTTTAAATACTAAAATCCTTATGTTTCCTGGATGTGAACATTGATTGCGTCAATGTCACAACACTGACCTATGGACAAAATCCCCTAACTCTGAATAAACCCAGGCAGATGGTCCAGCCCAGACCTGCCAGAAGGCAGCTCCCACATGGGTCCCATGTGGTGGGGGGCTTCTGTGCCCCTCTCCCCACACCCTGCTCGGACCAGTAGGTGATGGTCCCACAGGTGCCCACGAGCCTTGCCCCCCACCTCGGCCAGGCTGCGGCTGGACAGTGCTGCTCCCAGCCTGCAGCACGCGGGGCCTGGCCTACGGCAAGAGCATCTCTGCCCCTGCTTCTGTACCTACCCTCACCAGCACAGCCACGCAAAAGGGTGGAGGAGCCACCCCAGGGAGAAGGGATGCTGAGGGGTGATGCGCAGCGGTGGCCATCAGTGGCTGCTTGCTTTTGGAGCCACCTGCCTCTGCCCGGAGCACACAGCCACGCCGCTCAGAGAGGGGTGCCAGCTGGGGACCAGCTTTACCAGCAACAGTGGGTGCCTGACCTCTGGTGACAAGCCAAGCAAGGGGGAGAGGCGGAGGGCGCCCATCCCCCGGCAGACCCACGTTACACGCAGGGGCACATCAGCACAGCCACGCAACGAGGTGAGCTTTACTCTCTTCTAACTGGCATAACCAAGGTCTGAAGGAGAGAAGATTTTATTCCTAGGCTGTAGGTTGCCAATCCAGTGGAAAAACGGGCTCAGCGCCTGCCTCTAGCACCATCAGCTTGCGCAGTCCTAGACAGGACACCTTGTGCCTTTTTGCCTCAGTTTCCCCAGCCAGGAAACTTCCCATTGCAGCACGCGTGGCACTTCACACACCCTCACGTCTTGGCCAAGACCCCCTCTCAGTTTTGTAATCCTAGCGATGACAGCGGTGCAAGGCGCTGCTTATCCAGGAGTCTTCACGACATGTCTTCAGTCAGGTGGCATCTGCCAAGGCTTTGGCCAGCACTTCGGGGGGAAGACGGGGACACTTTTGGCCACAAAACTGGTGTGGATTTTCACGGGAGCTGGCATTCCTGGGAACCAGGCTGCCCTGTGGCGGGCACAGCCCCAGCAGCATGTCATGGCTCCCCTTCTGCTCCCCCAAACCCAGGACATCCCCGAATCACAGGTGCTGCTGCAGGCATCTCAACGGACCCCCCTTTCAGCCAAGGCTGCCTTAGCCTCTCCCTAGCTCAGATGCTTTAGCTACAGCCATGGCCTGGGTCACTCATGGTGCAGGTGGAAGGAGAAAGGAGGCTGGCCGTGGCTTCTCAGCACAGGCTGAGGGGCTCAGCGCAAGCACCAAAATCCACCACCAGCCCTGAGAAGCCCCTCCCTCATTCCTCCCTGGAAGCACGTCAGCACTTACTGGAGAGGCATCTTGGGCTTCACACATCCTGGCCACCGAGGTCTGAAACTCCCCGATGAAGTCGTGTCCCCCGTCACTGTCGTAGTCGTAACACATCACCTGGGGTGGAAGGGACACAAACCAGCCTCAGATGCAGTAATTATCTCCTGTGAGGAGTTCCCAACCTCTCCTGTCAGAGACCCCAAACAAGTCTTTTTTTTCTTTTGGGAGTGCTTCTGCTTTGGTTTCTTTGGCTGGTTTTTTGCATAAACCAGCCATAGGCTTTTAGATGTCTAATGATCAGTCCCAGAGGCTGACCACCATGATATGAGCCCAAGAGTCCCCCGTTACCTTTATCTGCTTCTCCACATCTCCATCACACAGTGACACCAAAGGCACAGTGAAAGGCTTCCAGACGGGGTCCAGTGTGTACTTGATCACCTGTGGGATGGGAACAGAGGGATGCCATTACAGTGGGCACATCTGCAGGGGGAGATTGGCACAAAGTGGGGACATGGCCCCCAGAGGGACCCTTCACCAGGTCCCCAGGGGGGCAGGGCAGGCAAGCTGCAGAAAGTCCCACCCCAGCCCTCTTCTGCCTCCTTAAGTCAGACACAGCCATTACCTTGGGCGAGTTACCTGCCTCCAGGGCAATTAAACAAACCTGCTTGAGAAAACAGCTGCAGCAGAGTGGGCAGCCTGGGCACAAACATGCCCAGGACACGGGTGCAACCACTCACCCCACCAGCTCAAGGCCAGCCGCTACTATTAGTGCCCTCTGCATCCCACTGCTTACCCCCTACTCATTACTTACTCCCCGCCAGCACCCCAGAGCAGCCAACACCCAGCTGGGCTCTGACCACTGGGAAGGTGGAGCGGTGGGATGCTGCAGTCAGCCGGGAGGGCCAAACAGCCCAGGACACATCCAGCTCTCACCTCATGGGTAACATCTGCTGCCTGAGCTGGAGAAATATTAACTGATGGTTTTTGACATTTCCTGAGAGAACGTAATTGCTTGGAGGGAACCCAAGCAAACGCTAGCGGGCTCCAGGCACGCACTGCGTATGTCAGAGCTGCCTGCAGGGCAGGTGGGGACCCTCCTTCACGCAGGTGTTGTGCTCGAAAAGAGTCACGTGAGTATTGGGGAAGTCAGACACGGGCACCAGGCTGACCCTTCTCTCTGCGAGACAAACACAGGGGATATCTGGCAGGGAGGACCTCGGGCCTCTGCACCTGGAGCAGCGACAGCCCAGCGAGGAAGAGGCGGGTGGGTGCTGCTCCCACAGGCGGCTGCGTGGGACCCGGAACAGGCACCTCGCCTTACAGACAGGCTCTCGCACGAGACAGGGGCAAACCACGGCACTGCCAGCAGAGTTCAGTCAAGGATTTGTGAACACCCCGGGGTGGTGCCTGCACGCTGCCTGGGCACCCAGGGTGGGTGGGAGGGATCCGGCATCTCCGCCGCAGGGCGCCCAGCTGGGCGGTCACACTGGGCTGCGATGGGTGCGCTAACCCACCCCTGGCACGGACAATGCCAGCATCGGACTGGGAGCTCCGCACCCAGCACTGCGAGAACGGGGAATTTTCTTATTTCTTCATATCCAGCCTCAAAACACAAAGAAGGTCACCTGGTGTGGGATTCCTCTGAGGGCAGCTGGGTACGTGCGGGGCTGGGCAGGAGGAGGCTGCTGGAGCACCTGTCACTTGGATGAAAACCTGGCTAGACCCTTCTCCAGCGAGACAGGACACTGAAGGAACTGGGCAGCAACCCAGAGGAAAAATCAGTACATACACCTGCTCGCCATACACCTGACCTGCTTACAGAGATCCCAGTGAGGCTGGGGCACACCCCCATTCCCAATTCCCACGCCTCTTCCAGGAGGAAGAGCTGGAGGTCACTCCAAATCCCCACGCCTGGGAAACACGTCTTAGTGAGTCAAAGCCCAGCTACCCACGCTAAACCAGAAGGAAACACCAAACAAGGTCCCAGCCTGCTGCACAGAAATACAAGAGAAATATGAAGGTTGGTATGAATCAAACATGCATGGAAATGTGTGCGGGAAGGCACCGCCAAACAAACAGCAGAGCTGGGGACAAAAGGACGGCCCATATCGGTACCAGAGGACACAGGGTGTTAAGACATGTCCTGGTGCTCCTGTGCGTGCGGGTGTGCGAGTGAAGTGAATCCTCATGGACGCTGCACAGCAGTGGTAAAAAACAATGTAAATAAAAACCACCCCGTCTTTCCATGTGAGTTCCTATGCGTGTTGTTACAGCAATTTGCTGCGGTGGGACAATGGGCTCCTTAACCAAGCTGGGGTGGGGGAGAGAAGAAAGGGAGAGGTGGGAGCTGGGGATGGGGAAAAGGGGCGTGAGATGGGGTGGACAGAGCCCTCTGACACAGAGACTGCTGTGAGCCCTTCCTGCAGCGACCACCCCCTCCTCCTCCTGCCAGCTGCCAGGAGCTACGTGCCAAAAAAAAAAAAAAGCCTTGAAACAAGCTCTGAGGAAGGAAAAAACCAAGCTGTTGAAAAGTACTTATTAGTACTAAAAGTACTAAAGCAGAAGCCAGCCTGCTTCTCCCTGCCCATGCTGTGCCTCTTAACCATAATATCACTGGCTTTATCAGCTTGATAACAATCAGAAGGGAGCTCAGACCAAAATATCACAGCAGATATAAATGAGGGACAGGGAGGGGTCTGCTTCCCCTGCCTCACCGCCTGGGACCCTGGTGTCTGCCTCCTGGGCCAGGGCTCCAGCACTTAGACATGAGGCTGAGTGCTGGTTCACTGCAGCTGGAGGTGCCCGAGCACCCTCCCAGGCTAGCTGAGGATCCGGCAAAAGCTCATTGTAACCTTTCCCCGCTACCATTCCCTGGGCCACCTCTCACCACCTCTCACCAGGTCACAGCTCATCCTGCTGCTCCCTCAAGTGTAGGTAGAGTGGTCCAAGGCTCAGCCCACGCCCAGGCTGAGCCTAGAGGTTAACACAGCTTAGACGACCATCTACCTCTCCGCTTGGAAGACACAGTAGTGAGTAGTACAGAAAAGATCCCAAGACCTTGCTGGCCTCAGTAAACCTTCATCCGCTGGAGTCCAGCAGCCTCAGCTGGACGCTGGGAAGGCAGCCTGGATCCCACCTGCTTTATGGGCGATGTACGAGGTAATGCCACAAAGGCCAGAGGACCTGATATAAGGATGGTGGTGTCTCAGCAGCTTGGGTTAGAGTCACGCTCACCTCCGTTCTGTGGACCAGCATCCATTTTCCATCATCACCTGGTTTATAAAACTCCAAGAAGGGGTCTGACTTTCCGAACAGGTCCTGGGGGAGAAGAACAGGATGGGTTACCCAGTGCTCTGCAAGCAGCGGCAGCCGGTCCGAGGGAGACCTCCTCTCCCCGGCAGTACCAGCCCGGCAGGCACCCTCGTGTCCTCACAAGACCGGCTCAAGCACGCTGACAGACAGGCAGCGCCCACAGGCAGCACCCTGCCACCATTTCGGCACTGAGGCGGTGGGTGGGCTGGCACCCTGGCGCACCCCTGGGAGCTGCCGGCGGGCGCCCACCACCCGCTGAGCTCTCCGGACGCAGATGCCGCGGAAAACAACCCCAGCTGGGAGGCAGCTGCGTTTGGGCTTGGAAAAACATCCAGAGCTTCAAAGGAAAAACAGAATTATGAAGTGCACGAGTGTCTTGGGGGAAAAAGGAAAAAAAACACCCTCCTACACACAGCGGTAAGGCATAAGCAGAGGAAATCTTTAAGGAGCAAGCTGCCCTGGTGTTGACAGAGATCATGTAACACCCTCCAAGATACGCAGCCCTGAGTCAGTGTGTGCTGCCTTCTCTGCCAGCGTCTCCTTAGATATTCCCCTGATAAAGGGCTGCTGCTTTATGAGAAATATGCACACACGCGTGCGCGTCCCTGCTGGGTATTGGCATGGGGGCTACATCGGGACACCCGCAGCCAGGAGAGCAGGCACTGACACCAGGGAACTCCAGCATTTCCAAGCAGAACTTCCCATTCTGAAAAGCTAAGAAGTGGCTAACAAGAAATCAAGCCCAAAATATTCCAGATGATCGACTAAGAACTCAAGCCGCTTCAGCTCGGTTTTCTTCCCAGAGGGAGGTGGATGCCCGAGTCCTGCAGAGAGCTGAAAGAACTTCTTATGGGTTTGAACAGAAGCTTTTTGGGCTCCCAAGTGATGAGGTGGCGATGCAAAGGGCTGCATGGATGCGCCAGGAGCCCCTGTCCACAGCCAGCCTGGGAGGTGGTAGCTGGGATGGACACAGGCTCCAGTGATGCCCCAGCAGAAAACCCAGCAACATTTCTATCCAAAACCTGTTTCCAAAGCCAGCTGGAAAAGTAAATTGCTGCAAAATGTTGCAGCTTGGAGAAACTATACCCTGCTTCAGTCAAAATTCTTCTTCCAGAAGAGCAGACCATACAGGCTTGCAGGGGCACTCATTGGTGAGACCAGGCTATTTTTCTTCTGCCCTTTTTCCTGTGTTTGTAGGAGAGGAACCCAAGCCATTCCTTCCACGGGGCTAGGATTATGGCACAGCTATGATCCTGCTCACCCACGGCCGGGGCTTGGCACTTGCAGGCTTCGCTGATGGATTAAAGAACCAGTGGTGGGTACCTGACCCCGCCTGTGCTGGCCAAACCTGCAAAACAGCGCAGACTCACCAGTGCCAGCCCAGCATGGGCTGGTGGAGGCACCAGTTCAGATGACAGCAGGGAGCTCTGAAGGATCCCTGCTGCCATCCCATGCAGAGCAGCCCAGTTTGCAAGTCCAGGCAGCCTTGCTCCATTCAAAGCAGGGTGGGAGATGCCTCCAAGCCACAGGATTGTGGGCTGCTATTTTAAAATGTCAAAACCACAAATGTCTCACCCCTGCAAGCCTGGCGGGAGAGGGAAACTGAGCAACCAAAGGAGCTCAGCAGACCAGACCGACCTGCAAATTGGTCCAAGATTCTAAATCATCCAACCTGGTCCCTACACACCATGGACAAGGAGGGTGGAGGTGGCACTTCTGCCAGGCACAGCACCCCAAACCACAGCTTCCAGCACCAACCCTGGCTGCCAGCGCTCGCTCCCCCCGAGCTGTGCCAAAGCATCGCCGTCCTGCTGCCATCCCTGCAGCAGGGACGGCACGCATGGCTCTGGTCCCAGCTGAAAACCCCTCCTCTTCTGCAAGATATTTTTTCTTAAAAGAACTCTTCCAAGAGCGGATCTGACATAAGGTGTAAGAGCCTCAGGCTGGTTCTCCTGCTGACATGCTCCTGCTTTGCAGCTGCAGCATTTAAAGCAAGGTAGCGAGCTGCAGGTGGAGAAACCATGGATGTGTGATGGGGGGGAGAACCTGCCTGCAGCCTGAGAGTGCTCCCAGCCTCAGGGTGGCCACGGCAGGAGAAGCTGCCTGGGGCTGAGCACGGCTCCAGGCTGGGCTGGTGGCACAGCTGCTGGTACGGGATGCTCGCAGCTGTGGCTCGGCGTGTGCAGCAAGATGATCCCACAGCCCCACCACGGAATCCTGTGAGATCTGATCCCTTCACACGATGTCCGAGCCTCTGGCTGTGCTCCCCAGCTAGGTGTCGCATGGTGCAGGAGGTCCTTACCCCCCCAGGGCTGCAGCCCTACTCCCATGGGTGTTTTGCTTAGCCACCTCTCCGCTGTGTTTCCTAAGCTTAAACGAGCCTTACACAGCTCCCACAGTTGCTTTTCATCCATGACCAATAATGACCTAAAAATACTGTGTTTTGTCCAATGTCTTGTTCAGAGCCCATTTTAACGTGCATGAAGTGACATGAACATCCTTTGCCCATGAGCAGGACTTTGAGCACTGCAACACTGCACTGTGACATGGGAATCGGCAAAGAAACCTCGTTAGCCCTTGGTGACAGCAGGCAGTCACCGAGGACAGAGCTTTCTGCCGACACCCATCGATAAACTGGAGACCCAGAGAGAACAGGAATAGTCACAGTCTTTATGCCAATGTAACCAGGTAGATGCTGAATTTCCACACCTTGACTGTGGGTCCAAAGGGCTGCAGACCCTCAGGTGTTACATCTTAGTTGAAGAACATCAAAAGATGTCACTTTTGCATAACCTGGCAGAGGAACTTGCCCGCAGACCAGATCAGAAAGGCAGCTTCTGCTCATGGAGCAAGTGATGCCACCACTGATGTTGCCGATCCAACAAGCGGGAGTATGCCCAAGGCACCCACGCTGCAGGGCGGTCCAGGTCCTTAGCCCTGCCCTTCACAATGGCCACAGCTGCAAAGCCACCGCGAAGCACAAAGGGCGGGCACCGAGCCTGCTGTGAAATCCCATCCCTTGCTTTGCAAGGCAGCAGAGGCCTCCTGGAGCGCTGGAAGAAAACTGCTGCATTAGGGACGTCTTCACTGACAGGCAGGGGGGTGGCCCCTGGCCCCATCTCAGAGGAAGCCACCAGCTCAAGGACATCTTCCAGCCCATTTATGAAATAGAGTTATTTGGGGACTTCTTAACAGGGGCATCTGGCTCCTTGCACTAGGCAGGATAAGCAGGAGAGCGAGGAAGCAGCCATTCCCAACAGGTGGGAAAAACACTCGGATAAACCAGGCATCACTCGGTTTGGGCAATGGGATTGGGCAAGCCACATCTTGTGCCCCAGCAAAGACCCTTCTGCCGGGATGCTTGCTTTATGCTGGTTTGAAAACTGGGGGCCATCCTGCCGACGCAAGCTCTGGAGAGGCTAGGAAGAAGGAAAAAATAATATTCCCATTGATCGCTTAGCAACAGCACTGGTTTAGGACGAATAGCTCTGGCTGCCGGGTGAATAAGGTCAGATGGCTTTGTTCAGAAAGGCTCACGGTTTCCTACATGCCACATCTGAAGCAAAACCCAAACACGACCCGCCTCCGTGCGGGCAGCACTCCTGCCTCAGAGAAGACGGGCCCTACTCTGTGGTACGCAAGGAGATGCTCACTGCCTTTCCAGAGGCGCTGAAGGTGACAAGCCTGGCTTCCAGGGGCAGGAGGACTGCCAGCTCCGTCAGGAGACACCTCCACAGCACAGCTGCTGAAGCAGCAAATGGGCCGCCTTTGAGACGTGCTAGTACACGGATCCTGTGCCACGCGTCATCCTTCACCGCAACGCATGTGGCAAGGAAAGCAACACTGTGGCACGGGGAAACTGAGGCACGGGTGCAGCTGGCCGCCAGCGGCACCGCCAGGATGCAACCCCCTCCAGCCTCACCCCAACGCTCTCTCCAGCAGCAGTACTTTCTGCCACTGCTATACCCAAAAGCAGAGACATCGTTAGATCCCTCAGCCGACGAGGGACAGAGGTTTAACATTTCAGACACAGCCCCACTCACCTTTTTATCCAGTTTTCTGCCGGCCATGCTCAGAGTAATCACCCTGTTATCCGACAGCTCCTGGGCAGCTATCTGAAAGAGAAGGGGAGGCTGCGTTCCTTTCCAGCACAAACCGAAGGCCAGCCCCACGCCAGGGGAGACCAGGCCCTGAGGACACGCACCCCGAGGATGCCCGCGCCGCTCCCGCACAGCCTGCGCCCCGGCAAGGGCTGGATGAGCTAAACACGCAGCACTGCACGGCTGAGGGGTTAAACTGACGTCTGCGGATCAATTTGGGATCAAAGCCTACTTCTCCGCTCCTCTCGGGAACGGAGAAGGATGGAAAAAGCCCAGGCCTCCCTCCGGATGGGCTCTGCCGTTTAGCCTGCACCGAGGCAGCGATGGCTTTAAACCAGCACAGGCCACGCATGGTGGGACACCCTCCGACCCCCCCATTGCCGGGACTGGGTCTGTGTGCCATCAGCTCTACAATGAAGCTTCTGGTAACAAACTCGTCCCCTTCCTTGGGTGTCACACCTGAGCTGGTCTCACGAGGCTCTTCTGTACCAGGGCTCATTCAGGACCTTGAGAAGCCTCCAAGGACCAAGCAAAAAGGAAGCAGGAGCCATAAACCCCCTTGGCAGCAAGATGTGTCACCTCATCCTCCATGTCCCTGGCTGGGCATGGCAAAAAGCCATTGCCCCACCCCTTGGGGGAGATGCCGGTGGCACCAAGGACTCAAGCCACGTCTCCACAGGGTCACCCGGCGAGATGGCCCCAAGGATGAAAACTCCACCGTTGCTCCTGAGGTGCTACAGCAGGCAGAAGGGCAGCCCAGATTACTTCAGTTTAAGAGACTTTACTCACATAAGCTCCAGAAGGGCTTTGGCTGCCAACCACCAGTGGGCCAGTTTTGTCTGGAACGTGGTCTAATGAGTCTCTTGGTATTTTAAGAAAGGGAATGTTTGTAACAAAAAACCACATTTATTCATTTCTGTTACCAGCCGTTTTCTGAATCACTCGTATTTTTTTCCTCAAGCCTGTGTCCTGCTCAAACATCTGCTCCCCACCTCTCCCTGCTCCGCTCCCCAGGGTGGGCTGAGCTGTCCCCAGCCGCAGCATCCCGCATCCTCCCAGGCTGGAGCCGGGAGCACGGTGCGGACAGCCGTTTGCTGGCTCTCACAAGGAGGCTGTCCTTCACTGGAGATACACGGCGTAATTACAGCAAGGCTTTTAGAAAAACTTGCAGAAATCAAGGGACAATTTTCTGCAGAACGAGCAATCAGGTTATTGGCACTTAAGAAAGCCGGGGAGTTTGCAGAAACAAGGAGCCAGAGATGCAGCTTTTGAATCTGCCTGGGCAGCTGGGTGAGGGGATGAGCCGCAGCTCCTGAACAACTTTTCACCGCACCCAAAACCCCATTTTCCTCTCTGCTCCATATAGACATGAAGCCAGACGTTCCCTGCTGCAAAGCCACAGCATCAGTTTTCTCTCCCATCTAGTCCATGGTGGGCACATACAGTCACCAAAATCAGCGTGAGGAAGAGGAGCTGTAGGGAAGAAAATGAAATTTGCACTTGGCTGATCCCCACGAAAGCAGGTCCAGTTGATGTCCAGCATTTTAGGGCTCACTGCAGGCTACGTAAAAGCCAGACCGTGCAGACATGCCAGGGATGTCCTTGTGGCACACTGCTGTAGGCTGCTGGGGGCACCTTCTCTTGGCCAGCACGGCCAGGAACGACATTCCCACCGCTGTGCGCAGCAGAGGCAGGCAGCAAGACCTCAGCACTGATTTCTGCAAACACAGCGGCTTGCTTTGGAGTTTTCCCCATCTCTTCAAACCTAGGGACCACCCCCCACCCCCTGCACCTCTGTCAACCCAGCCAAGGTTCTTCTGTTGCATCCATCCTTGCAGCACCTCAGCTAAGAAAATGGACACTCAGGCAAATCCAAAGGGGATGGGGGTGAGGAAGGCAGGCTTTGGCTCCAAACTCCATGTTTTATAGGTGTCAGTCCAAAGCTGGAGCCTGCTCCTCCAGTGGTGCCCGCAGCCCACGCTCCAGTGCCATGCCACCAGCAGGGAAAGGCGCCTACCACATACAACCCTGTGTCATCACCCAGTCCAAGCCGGGGCAAAAAACTATCCAGATCAAAAAATTTCATCAGTGGTACAAAATTAAGCAGATGTCTCAGACCCTTTGATTTTGAATGACACATTAGTGACAGACCTTTTTTTTTAAAGTGTGTAACCTTTGAACTTGACTAGAAACTTTTCATCTGATCCAGCCCTTCCCAGTCACGTGTGGGACAGGGTGGCGAGAGCCCACTCCTTGGGGCCAGCACATGGCTCCAGGCACCGCTTATGAACTTCACTGCGGCTTTTCCTCTTGCATTTGAAGACTAACTGCAGCAATTAAGAGAGAAAAACTGGCAGCATCTTCCCAGCCTCTAGAGTAAACAGCACTGGAGATGCCCTGGCAGCAGCCAGGTCCTGGGCTTTTAAACCTTTCCAGTGCTTTCAAATCCGACAGAAGTTTAACTCCTTGCTTGCCTTTTCTGCCACACTTTTGCTGCCCCGCTACACATCTCACAAAACCCGTAACACAGAAGAGAGCCAAAAAGGACGGGAGATGTGGCAGGAGGGAAACACACCTAAATTTAGTCTTTTCTTTTTTAAAAAAAAACATCACCAAAGAGATCCACAGCGGGAAGGCCACTGCCTGAAGGGGTCTGCATCAGGAGCAGTGACTGTTGCTATGAGAGTTGTTGCTACGGCACAGCTCCATCCTCTTCCTACAAACAAAACCACCCATCAGCCAGCAAAGGAACCAGCCCTCTCACCTCCGTCGGCTCCAGGGAGGGCTGAGCACGCATGTGGTAGCACACAACAAACAGCAGCAGCGTAGATTTATCCTGTACTTCTCCAGATTGGGGCTTTTCTGATTTCAAAGACTGAAGCAGAGGCTGAAGGTTCACATGCTGGGGACCAGGCAGACACTGGGCAAGGTGGTCCCTGCACCAAATATCCTCCAAACAGACCAAAGCAGGCAGGAGGACCAAAGCAGGGAGGTAAAGGGGAAAATGTTCATGACAGAAACCCCAGTCTCCTGGACCCAGGTGAGTGCCCTGCATTGCCCCTCGGTTATCATCTGCCTTTACACACTCAGTAGGTAATGTAAAGGAGTAACCATACCGTTATCATCCCTTTCCCGGCTGGCTTGCCGTTCCCCAGAAGGAGAGTCCTTGTTATTTTCTTGCTGGAGACAATCTAGGGAAGCCAAAGAAAATAAAGTCATGATTGTACAAGTGATCAAAAGCAGGCTCAAGAAATTCATCATCGCTTATGTTAGTTAATTCACATTAAGTATTCACAACAGTAGAAGGAGACGTTCTGTTTAGGGATGACTGCCACACTGTGAGCATCGCCACGGTCACCCAAGCCCGTGGAGCGGAGCCGCGCAGTGGAGCAGCGCAGAGCAGCGGTGACACAAGAAGCTGAGGCATCACGTCCTGCCAAACCCAGCGACCAGCCCCCGGCGCCGAGGGGCTCAGCGAGCCCTCACACAGCCGGAGCTGCCGTGATTTGTTCCCAACAAAATCACAACTCAGCCTTTCAAACCCCGTTTTAAACACTTCCAACATGCCCACCACCAGTAACGAGGCACAGGGGTCAGCACCCGCAAAGGCATGTCTGTCCCTGCACTTCTGGCTTGTAAGAGGCCGGACAGGATGATCTGGGAGCTGAATTAAGCCCCTTGAGATTTTTCCCAGCTCACTGAGTTTCGGTTGCTTCCACGCCTAGAGACCTTATTGCAGCCTTTCAGTACTTAAAGGGAGCTTATAAGAAAGATGGGGACAGACTTTTTAGTAGGCCCTGTAGCGATAGGACAAAGGGGAACAGTTTTAAACTAAAGAAGACATTTTTTCTGATGAGGGTGGTGAGACACTGGCCCAGGTTGCCCAGAGAGGTGGTGGATGGGCACATCCACCCTGGGCACATCCAAGGGCAGGGACAGGGCTGTGAGCAGCCTGAGCTAGTGGGAGGTGTCCCTGCTCATGGCAGGGCGTTGGGCTAGATGGCTTTTAAAGGTCCTTTCCAACCCAAACCATTCTGTGATCCTATGATTCTTCAATCTCAGGGCAAAACCCCATTGCTGCTGTGGCTACCCAGCCACATCCTGGTGCTTTTGACCCATAAATGCACAGGAATCACCAGCCAGCATACCGAGATGTTTGTGCCACGCCGTGTGCAGGGAAGCCAAATCTCCCCACAAGCCTGGCTAGCAGAAACCACAGACACCCTCCAGCCTGCAGTGTGACCCCTGTTGCCTTTCCTTTGGCCACAGAGGTCATTACAGGCTTGCGAATGATCCAACTATCCTTCTAAATCTTACCACAGACCTAATTAGCTGCGATGAAGCAATCCAGCTAATCTGACAGAGCTCCAATGCAAAATCAAAACTGAAATGTCAGATGCTTGCTGTGTGGTTGCTGCTGCCCGCAGCTGCAATCTTCCTCTTCTAAGGGCTGCTGGTGCCACAAAACCGAAATGGGCAGGCTTACAGACACCTGTGCCCAGAGAAACCCCAGCACCAGGGCGCAGCACAGCAGGGTGGCTGCACCCACCAGCCTGCCTGCTCCGTCCCACCCCGCTCCTCGCCAGGTGCCCTCACGCACGTGCTGCCCCTCCAGTCCCCCTCGGCCCCACGGCCGGGCTGTGCCACCAGCCCACGCTGGCCACAGGGAGAGGGGGCTAGAACAATTTCAGGGAAAAAAGGAAAATGAGAAGATCCCTGCATTCCGAGCCAGTGTCTCATTGTGGACTAAAGGTCACCAAGAAGCTCACATGGGAACCGCTACAAAACCAGGCACACAATAAGCCAAGTTCTCTTCTGCAGAGTGTAAATGCTTGCAGGAGGTGACAGAAGCTCGGAGCTCTCTTTTTTCTGAGGGATGAAGCCCACCAGCTGTGCCTAAAGACACAGCAGGCAGGGACGCCATGCCCATCAGCCATCACGGCTAAACCATCAACGGGGTCTGAGCCAGCCCCTTGGATGTGCGACCTGCCACCAGCTGTCCGTCCCCACCGCTCCCACCGCCCAGGATGGTCTGTCCCATCTCACACTCCTAGCTAATCACCTTTCACAGCACCAGAAGGGCTGGGCTCTTCTGGGGGACCCAACAAGCAGGATGAGCTGGGTCAGACTCTTCCCCCTTCCCTCGCAGTGCACATGGACAAAGGTCCTCTCCAGCATGAGCCTGCAGAGCACTGGATGCCTGCAGAGCCACGTTTAGGAACAGCTGGGTTTCGGCTTTGTTTCCTTATGTCCATAAATTCTCTGCTTGCAGCTTCCACCAAGACCATGACCTTCACAGCAAGCACTGCTGAACTGCCCCACACCAGGGGTGTTGCAGTGACGGGAGGACCACAGGCAAAGGATGGGTTTGTTGCCTGCTGTTTGTTGCCAGGGCTGTTGCCTGCACTGCCTCACAACTTCTTCAGGAGCAGAATTAGGTCATCACAGAACACTTCCAAAAACCCAGACGTTAAACCTCGAACTCTGTAAATGTCAGTGCTCTTCTAACACGCCAAGCTCTCGACTTGGCAATGGCAAGGTCACTCGCCCCCCCCCAGCCACATGCAGTGCCACAGCGCAGTCTGTGTAGTAAAGCCACCACATTCACGAGCCTCCTTGAACACCTCGGGCCCGGCTCTCCATGCTGACCTACCTATTCCAGTGCCTCCTTCCTCCCAGTTCCCGGCACCCAGCACAACAGACGGTTTCTCCCAGCCTCTGTGCCTGTGCCAGGTACCACAGCAGCCCCGAGCCACTGGGTGCTGCGGAAGAATGGAAAAAATCCCCCTCATTCCCTGCCTCGAGTCAGAGCAAGCTCAGAGGACAAAGGCATTTAGAGAATGTAGCTGCCAGCTTCTAACAGGGCCTGGGCTCATGAACACAAAGACCTTCCAAAGGCTTATAAATGGCATTGTGTCCTCAAGCTTTTCCGCGGAAAGTGCAGAAGGCGCATTCCTGCGCCAGCACACTGAAGTGGGAGACATGACTTGCTACACAAAGGCAATGGACGTGGCTTTCAAAAAAAACCCCAAAACCAAGACAGAAAGGTAGACCACAATGCAGCCTAACTTTAAACATAGTTTCCAAAGTCCAAATCCAAGCAGGCCATCAGGGCTCTGACTATAACACATGGTGAGACACAGGTACCTCCAAAACCTCCAGCTGCTGCCTCCTCGCAGGCACCAGCAGCAGCCCACACCGCGATGGGCTCAGGCTTAGCCAACAGCCCAAACATGGAACAGTTCAACCTCAACAGCTGCAGCACAACAAGCAAACTAAATTAGTTTTGCTAGGAAGGACCCAGCAAACTTCAGAGCAGGTAAGAGTAGCAGCTCCAATCCCCCGTGCGCCTGTGGCTGATGTGATGTGGGGTCCCTTCACTGGCAGGCAGCGAGCTGCAGGGACCTCAGAGCCTCACCGTGCCCAGTGTGCAGGAGAATTCCCCCAGGAAGTCATGCTCGTACAGCTGCATGCTTGATTTGTCCTGGTCAAACAGGGCAAACTTCAGCTTCTGCACTTCTTCAAAGTGGTAGTCAACGATGAACTTCTTGGCGAAAGCTGGGTTGAGGTTGTTCACTGCTGTCTCTGTCCTGTCGAGCTGCAAAGAAGCAAAAAAAGAGGCATTTAGGCACACGCATCTTGCATCTTTGTCACTGCCGCACCTGTTCCCTGGCCTCAGCCAGAGGCACCCAGGACCCCGCAGCACCCATCAGCACACAGCAGGTGCCCAGCAGAGCCCTCGCTCCCTGGGCTGCAGCACCCGTGCACGCAAGGTGGGATCCGCCTGAATGAGCGATGGCACCGGGCAGAGAGCTGCAGCCCTGGCACGGGGGGCTGCACGAGCCCACCGCTGCCAACAGCTGGCATGGCAGTGCCCACCCTGCTGGGGCTCAAGACTCGGTGGAGCCAGAGCCATTTCGTTTGCTCCTGAGCCCTGTTCTCCCAGGAGCTGAAGCTCCCACACACCTCTGATCCTCAACCAGACCCTCGCAGCTGTAACACCAAGCTTGTTTCTTTCAGGCCATGCAGCTAACAGCAAGGACAAGCAAAAGAAGAAAAAGTGTCACCAGCCAGAACAGCAACCCTCCAGCATTTCCCTCTAGACTTCAAACCAAACCATTCCTCTCGTTTCTTCTTTCTTGGCCTTCCGTGGGGGAAAAAAAAAACAACCAACCAACCAAACAAAAAACCCTAGGGGAAAAAACCATGCTACAGGCCATTTTTCACAGATCTCATTAAGCATTAGGAGAAACAAGAAGCTGGAAGGACCCAGAAGACAAAAGTTTAAACGACTTTGTCATCCTGAGCTATTGCAAACAGGCTGGAAGAAATGATTTGGAAGAAATGAACTGCACTTTTGGAAGGGCAAGCACACAGAGGATGATGGCAACTGGAAGGCACACGGGGAACCCACCGTCGGAGGGGAAGCACCACAGCGGTCTGCAGCATCCCACGGTCAAGAGCAGAGATAAGAGCAGAGGAAACTGGCAGGCAGCTGGTGGAAGTGTGGGTTTACAACACAGCATGGCACAGGTGGACAGAACGCCTCGCGTGAGCCAAAAAACAGATCCCAAGGACAGCCACAGCAGCGATCCCGGGACACTGCCCTCCAGTAATGGAGCTGTGGTCCCAGACCCCATAACTTAGACCACAGTAGGGCTGGGAGGATGGTGGCACCAGTCAGGCCCCAGCACAGACGCGCACAGAGGCAGCAACGCAGAATTTTAGCCAAAGTGGCAGCAACTGGAAAAACTGAGAAACTGAAGCTGAGAAAAGCTGGCATATTTACTTCTGGGAGTCAATACTTCCTGGGCCAAGGAAGGTCTGAACTCTCATGTCAGGACCCATCATCCATCCTGAGAGATACCAGGAAACAGCAAGTTTGGAGCCCAACGTGCAACATTCCCTTATGAAGCCAAAACAGGCAGAAAGGACACTGGTGGCACAGCTTGAGTGCTGAACAAGAGGAACACCCACAGCCTGGGGGAAACCCTTCAGCAAGCAAACCAAGTAGGACTTCTGTCAGGAGAACAGCTACTGAGATCATATTGATATCATATGAGGTGGCAGCTGGTTTGACGAAGGGTTCCCTGCCTGGGCAGCCCCATGGGAAGCACTGATGGCTCCGAGCATTCGAGCTGGAAGGGCCACACACCCACCAGAGCCGGCAGAGGAGCTGGCAGCCTTTTGCCCTGTTATCCCAGGAGATGGTAATGGGCTATTAAAAGAGAAAGAAAGGCAGGTGCTCGCCAGTGTGATTTTATCAAAAGCTGCTGCCCTTGGTGCCTGGAAAGACCATCCCATCTGCCTGCGGGACAGCACGGAGCCTCCAGCTATGCCGCAGCCCTGGCCAGCGTCCCGGCTCGTCCAGCAGCCAGGGCACCTGGTCCTAGGCAAGGCTGAGCCACCTGCCATCCCAGGTCCCAGGGCCAGACCCCTGCAGAAAGCAGCTCCCGCACTGGCATCCCTGGGCAGTGCCGGGCCACAGGACAGTGGGATGTCTGCCAGAGCTGTGGAGCCAAGAATAAACATGGCAGAGCAGAAAAAAAGCCCCCCCAAAAAGCACAAAAAAAAGCAAACACATGCCTTAGTCCCAAAGAAACTCCTTCAGCACAGGATGCAGGTTTTGGAGGGACTGAGTGGAAATGTGGGGTTTGCTATATATATATACCGACTTGTGCAGTGTCTTGTGAAGTTGGTTGCTTAGTCTGTCTTAATTGCCAAGAAACGACTAAAGTAGATGCTGCGTTCCCAGAATAGCCACCTGCCACACACCAGGGAATCAAACGCATCCGCGCCAGCGGGCTGCCTGCTGGCTGGGGTGCACAGCCTCGCGCAGGACATGCCCTCCCATCCCGGGGGCACCAGGTGCTTGGAGCTGCGGTGGGCAGCAGCGCTGGGCATCCACGAGCGCTGCCTTATTCTGGCAGCACAACACGCGCAAATCCCCTTTCAAGGCTCAGAGACGAGACTGCGCAGGCAAGAGGGATGGATTTTAGCTCCTTCCTTATTCCCCAAAGTGCTGGGAAGACAGGGACCAAGGGAAACCAGTCCTCTCGCTCTCAGGCACCAGTTTGAAGGAGGTGACTTGAGGACCCATCTCCAGCTTTGCCCTGGAAGGGGTGGCCCAGGGAAGGGGAGGAAAAGCCCAGCCACCGTGTCCCGAGCTAACCCTTTGTAGCGATGGAGCTTCCTTCAACACCCAGCTAGGAGCCAGTGGTTAATCTCCTGCCTGTTGGCAGTGTGAAGCGCAACAAAATCACAGGCCCCAGGTGACCGCTGCACACGGTCTGATCCTTGGTTGGATCAGCACCAGTCGGTTGGCTGGTGAGCACCGGTCACCTTGCCAGTGATCATCATGCACGAGGCTTCTTCAACCCCCTCCGCTGGGAGACGGGCTCTTGCCCTTTCCTTCGCCCAGCGCTTACAGGGCTGCAGGGGTGGCTCTGCTGCCCCAGAGCAGAAAAGCACGAGGGTTTCTAAGAGGCAGCCAGGCTAACTAACGCGGCCTGTTTGGCTAAGAGTCTTGATTCCGCAAATCCAGCACGGAACTGGGAGGTCACCGCCAGGGACAGCCCTTGTGTTCAGTGGGTGCCTCCGGAGAGTCCCCCAGCACCCAAAGGGAGGCAGCTGGAGAGGTGCAGCACCCCAGCACGCTGAAGTGCCCACACGGGGCGTGGTCCCCAAAGCCCCCACGAGCTCTCGCTGAAGGCGCGGGGCCGGCCATGTCACTTGAGTGGGTCAAAGGCAGCGGCACAGCTGAGTCATGTGTCCCCGCTCGCCGCCGCACAGGCCAGGTCTTGCATGGCTCCTGCAAGCCGATGGCATCCGGCAGGACACTTAGTCACCTGCCTTCCTGTCACTTCTCAGCCTGTGGTTTATTTTCCCTCCCTTCCCCACCCCCTCCAAGGCTGATTCACGAAGATGTCTTAATTCCTATTAAACTCAGCAAGACAAAATAATTGTATTTGGGAACAAGTGTGACAGCTAGAAAGAACAAGCAGAAATCTTTCTGTCAGCGTCAGCTGGTGCCGCAGCCCTGCCACCCAGTCCAGATGCTGGTACCACAGCGGCGGGGCTGGTCCTGAAGGAGAGACCCACCTCCTAACCCAGGTCCGGTGGTTGGGACGTGTTTCTGAGGCCACCGCTTTCAGGCAAGAGAAGAGCTTGTCTTAGGGCAAGGAGCATGTCTGTGCAGCCAAAATCCACGCAGGACAGCGCCGGCACCCCCGGGTCGCTCCAAACCATGGTGCCAGGAGCTGCCAAGGGTCTACCAAGGGTCCCATCCAGAGAGGCTCTGGCGGGCAAGCCCACCTCTCTGGGCCCTCCCCGTCCCCCAGCTGCAGCCCAAACCCCTGCTACGGCCACGGGTGGGAGCGGGGGGACCCCGGTGCCAGCTGTGCCCCCGGCGTGCCAGCTGACAGGGGCAGCTCCATGGCGTGCGAGCACCCCACACCACGTGCTGGCTCGTGCAACACACTAATCTCCACTGAAACCACAGCAGCGGAGCGCTGAGCAATCTGCTGCTCAAGGCTGACGTCCAGTGCCTGTTGTGCCAATTAAAAAGAAGCTAAAAATAGCAGAGAAAAAGAAGAAAAAAAATAATAAAACACCACACATTTGTATTGTAAAAGAAGCTTTGGAATCAAAACTGCTGGACTGAGACATTACTGACAGAAAGAAAAGATCCAGAAAAGTACAGTCAGGTCAAAGAGATGACACCTATCAAGGCTGGAAAGCTCGTTAGGCTCATCCAGGCTGCTGAGCAAAGTTAATTGCAGACTATGGCAAGGTGAGGTCTGCTCTACACCCTCCCCGCTGACAGCAGGATCAGCTGCAGGACACCTTAGGTGATGCCCATTCACTCAGCAGCTCCTTGGCCAAGCACTCAAAGGCTGCCCAACTAGTCCAAGTATCTAAAAATTGAGACCATCTGATTTCCCAGGGATTGGGACAATTTTTGTTTGGTTTACATGATTTAATGCCCTTCAGCTGCGCATTTTGTACTGCACCCTGCCACCGGTGCCTGTATCCATCCATCACACCCCCAAGCTCTGCTTACCTGCTCCCTCCCAGACCAAATGAAGAGGTCCTACACTGCCTACAGCTGCAGTTATAAAATTAAATCCCCATTTATTTTTTTTTCAAGCATTTTATAAAGCTCAGAGATTTTTCACCTGTAGCCAAAAGGTTTTTCTTAGGCACGGAGCTAAACGCTCTTGCACAGACTCTGGAGTTTGGATTCACAAAACTGATTTTATCGCAGAGGGCACCTTGGACTGCCACAGAAGATGACGAGGACTATAGCTTCTCCATGTGGGATGCTGAACAGTCAAACAAAGCACCACAAAAACCATCCTCAGGAGTTCCCAGTCTGCTCTGTGCACACCCCAATGGCAGAACCAGCCCGAGCCGTGCCTCTGCCTGGGAGACCCACCTGAGCAGGGTCTCTTGCCACCGCAGCAGCGCTGCTGGCAACGGCCGAGGTCACGCTGCCTGAAGCCACCTTGGGCGCTCCCGGATGAACCGTGGTGCCAGCAGTGTGCGTGCACCTGGTCCCTGATGTGGCATACCCCCGTGCCCCTTCCCTGCCACATCCAGTCAGTGGGTATGCTGCGAAGCAAGCATTTGGGATCGAGCCAACGTCTTACTCATGCTACAAAACAATTCAGACAGCTGCGGAGGGTCAGTTCCCTCGCGCTCCATTAGCCTGGTGAGCGGCAGCCTCGTCCCGCTGAGGGCTGGGTACGACACAAGGGCTCCTTGTGCACTCTCTGCATCTCAGGGAGGGCACGTTTATCCTGTGTTCACCCGCTGCCAGGGCTGGCACAGCCATGGAAAGCCCTCCTGTCCTTACACAGCCTTTTATCAGCAGGGTCTTGCCCCAGGGTAAGCTCGTGTTGGAGTGGGTAGGGAAGCAGAGGAAATGAATGCAGCTCTCCGCTCCTCAGGCGTGCAAGGAAAATAAAAATACGCCTCTGCCCCGCGCCGCGGGAGCGTGCCAGCACTCTGTTCCGTGCACAGGCTCAGCGCCCACAGGCTGCCAGCAGCGCGCACATCGGCTGAGTGGGGTGTCCTGGTGCAGCAGGGACCCCAAAGCCAGGGAGAGCCACAGGATCACAGAACGGTTTGGCTTGGAAGGGACCTTTGGAGGTCATCAAGCCTGACCCCCCAGCCACTGGCAGGGACACTGGTCACTGGGTGAGGCTGCTGAAAGCCCTGTCCAGCCGGACTTTGAACACTTCCAATGACAGGGCATCCGCAACTTCTCTGTGCCAGTGTCTCACCACTCTCATTGTAAAAAACGTCTTATGTCCAACCTAAACCCACCCTCTTCCAGTTTAAAATTGTTGCCCCTTGCTTTGTCGCTACAGGCCTTGGTAAAACACCTCTCTCCATCTTTCTTATAAGCCCCCCTTATAATCTAGGAAGGCCACAGTGAGGTCTCCCCCAAGCCACCTCTTCTCCAGGCTGAAGAACCCCAGCTCTCTCAGCCTGCCCTCACAGCAGAGCTGCTCCAGCCCTCGGACCATCTGCGTGGCCTCCTCTGGACCCGCTCCATCAGGTCCATATCTCTCCTGCGCTGAGGACTCCAGAGCTGGATGCAGGTGGGGTCTCACGAGAGCAGAGTGGAGGGAGAGAATCCCCTCTCTCGACCTGCTGGCCATACCGCTGGTGATGCAGCCTAGGACACACTTGGCTTTCTGGGCTATGAGTGAATGTTGCCGGGTCACATCCACTTTGTCACCCACCCACCCATCCAGGTCATTCCGCACAGGGCTGCTCCCCACCCGCCCACCCCCCAGGCTGTATAGGTACTGGGGACTGCCTGACCCGGGCGCAGGACCTTGCATTTGGCCTTGTTGGACTTCACGGACTGGCAGAGGTGCACTCGCACAGCCTGCCCCAGTCCCTCCAGACCGTGTCCCTTCCCTCAAGGAAACCAGCTCCACCACTCAGCAAACCTGCTGAGGGTGCACTCAGTCCTGCTGCATACATCACGATGCCTCCCCTCCTCCTCCCTTCCTGTAGGAATTACCTCTCTTGTTTGTAAGGAGACGGTTTCCAAAAACAACCACATAACAAAACCACCTGCGGTTTCTTTCCAGTATCAGATATGGCAGCTGAAGCACCAATTTATGGGGTATCTGGTAAGGACAGGCCAGTGTCTGCAAACGGTTCACATGGGACCTGCCAGATGCGTGCTGTCTCTCTGCAGCTGAACCGATCCAACCCCCCATGCACCCAGCTCCCGACAGTCTCCTTCCCCATCCCATGGTCCTGACCTCCCCACCACCGGTCCATGAAACATCTGGCTTAAGGACTCTTGCCCTTGATATACCTCTTGAAGGAGGCCACGGGTGTTGAGAGCGTAAGCTGCCCTGGATGGGGCTTTTCCACGGGACTGACCGGCCAGACCCTCATCCAGCACGCTCCTGCCCCCCAGGAAGAGCCACTCTTCAAGCAAAACCCAAAGAGCAGCTTCCCGTGCAACTCAGGATCCAAGAACCAGCTCATCTTCACACACCTAGAAACACACCCGTTGCAAGCAGGACCTCACAACGCCTAACTGTCACATGGGATCAGCATTTTGGGCACTCCGAGCCGAAGCACACCCAGCTCACAGCAGCCTGAGAAGGGTGGGGACTGCCCTGAAGGTGGCAAGATCCTTCCACGTCTGCCACGCACCTTGCCAGAGGCTGGCAACTTGAAGTCTGCCGTTACACCGACCACCCAGCACAAGGCAGAGCGGTCCGGGGAAAGGCTGGCTGCAGAACGCAGGATCATTAACACACTGGCACCGCGCGCAGCCCGGGGAGGAGCAGAAGAGCTCCCACCCCTGCTCGGGGGGAACAAGGACCGGCCTCGCAGTGGAGCACAGCGGGAGAAGGCACTGGCACGGGCAAACCACTAGAGGAGGAGATCCACGCAGCTTCAGGACTTACCTCCACCCACTTCCCATTGACTTCCATGAAGAGGACGCAGAAAGGGTCGGATTTGGAGGTGACATCCCTGTCCAGAAGGTTCTGGCCACAGACGGACAACTCGACTTTGCAGACGCAGTACTGGGAGCCGACGGGTCCCGCCGGTGTGGGGGTCATGGTGTACGCCATGGACACCAACGGCAGCAGCTCCAGGCACTCTGCGGGTACGAGAACGGAGAGAGACTTCAGTGCAAGCGGGGGGGGCAGCGAGCACTGCGGCACCGGGGGCCGGGCACAGCCACGGCCTCGTGCTCCAAGGCACACTCGGTATGTTGCGAGGCTTTTCTGGCTCCAAAGCATCTGCCCTGCCCTGCCCAGCCACCAACCCACGTGGTGGCCACCACACCAGGCAGCCGTGGTGTGCCCAGCACAGCACTTACAAGCTGCCTTGGGTTTGCTCCGTAAGTAACAGGTTTTCAAGGAAAGGTGACATCTTCTGCTTACCCCCCACCCCCGAGGAACTGGGGGGTCCCCCAGCCTCTTCTTCCAGCATGCTGGGTTTTTTTGTGGGGAGGAACTATACTTCCACATCATCTTTCCATGTGAAAAGTGGTCGTTATCTGGCTGGTCCCAAGCCATGGACCAAGCCACAAGGGCCAAACGAGCTCTGCCCCACAAATCTTCATAGGGAAAGGAGTGAGGCTATAAGGACGGCTGGGGGGGAGGGCAGCTCCAGCCCTGCCTCCATGCAGCTCACCAGCCCAGCAGAAAGCAGCGGCTCTGGCAGCAATAAAAAAGCAGCCACAGTTGGTTTGCAGAAGAGCAAGGGAAATGTGACAGCCCCTGCAGGACCTGCTGCACAGGATGATTTACAGGGCCCTGATAAAACACCCTGTAACATAAGAAGAGCTTAGCAAAAGTCCACTACCAAAGCCATTTTGCAGAGATAAATGTCTTTTATACCATTATTAGTGCAAAACCCCATCCCACGTGACAGTTTTGCCTTCTGATGTGCTGTCTACTCAGCAAGAACCACCAACGGTCTTCAACAGAGAAGAGGAAAGAGGGGGAAAAAGAGAAGAAAAAGCATTTTCAGATTAATTCATACTAATGACATTTTGTAGCTGGGGCTGCTAGTGGAGAGAGCTCTTTTCAGCTGCTGCTTCAATACCGTTCACCCTCTTTTTCAAGAGTGCAAGTTTTCAGGGTTTTATATGAAAACCCCAAACATCCCCTTCCCCCCACCCTGACAAGCCATCTGCTGCTGTTTGACATTGAAATGCCAATTAATATTATTGGTTTGTTTTGCCGTGGCACGAGTATGTAGAGGCACTTGTGCTGCTGGGAGCTGGGCTGCTGCCCTCTCTCCTTGCGGCTCAGCCTGCGAGCCGGGACGGGGATGGACAGGGATGGGGTTATCCCAGCACGGCTGTGGGAGAGGGAGCTCTGGGCTCGCCGCTGGCCACCCTGAGCACTCGGCCCCAGCTGCAATGCATACTAAGCACAAAACAGCTCCCACTTCCAAGGCTCTGAGCACCCCCCACCCCGGCCTGCCAAGATCTCTGCTTGACACCAAGTCACCAGAAACAAGCCTGAGTTTAATCCCTGACAGTAAATGCAAACTCTTCTTCACAGACTGCTGTTCAGGGCAAGAGTGGGGCAATCATTTCAGCTCCATAAGAACCCAGAAACATCTCCAGAAGAAGAAAATCCCCATCCTTGGTGGCGCACACACCTGTACATCACCGAAACAGCACCCACACCCCTCCCACAAGCGCAGTTTCCCCTTGCCTGGACCAAGCCCGCCCTGTGCCGTCACTCCCTGTCCACAGCAGCACAACGTAAAACGGTGGCATGTGTGGGCAACCATCCATCAACCATGACTTCGCGGAGAAACACGTGTGAAAGCAAAAGTCCTCATGGCTCATCCACCACGAAGCTCCTGCGGCTGCCGGGGCGATGGCTGCGAGACACCCATCCCTGCCGGAGCTGCCTCTGCTCCTCTAAGCCCATGATGCCAGTTGCAGCTAAAACTAAGATTTTTTTTTTATTTTTTTCTCCTTTAATGCAGAGATCATGTAATTGATGTCTTAAAATAGGCAAGCCTGTTCTATTTATGCCGCTGTCTGTCTGCTGCTCCCTCCAAAAAAGCAAACACGGGGCAGCTGTGCTGGCGTGGACCTGGTCTTGCTGGAGCAGGGAGATCTGGGCTGGGTTTTTCCATCTCCTCTTCCCCCAAATCTTGGCGTCATCTCACAAAAACCAAAGGCAGCAGATGACTCAGTGGAAAAGCTTTTTCCCAGGGCTGGCAGGCACTAGAACATCCTCTCGGTGTACTGTGCATCGCCCGTGCTCCAGCCCCTGCGCTCAGCCTGCTGTGCTCCCCAGGGAGCCCATGGTCAACACAGGCTCACGGCAGAGGAGAGGTGGCCAGCACCAGCCAGGGCCGGCTGAGGACAGAGACCTGGTGGGACTCGTATCCCCTGCATGGACACACTCCCCACCTGGGCACCCAAAATCCGGGACTGGGACACTGGCCTTTCCCCCAGGTACCAACCTGGAGAGCTTGATGACATCTCACAAGCGCCAAGCACAAAATCCCATGGTTGCCCCTCCCCCAGAAGGCAAAAGTCAGCGGGAAGATGCTGCCAACCCTTCCCCACCATCCCAGTAAAGATGATTTTTCCACTGAGGAGCTGCTGGTCCAGCCAGCTCACCAGAGATGGAGATGCCAAAGAGATGAGCAGCTCTCCTGAATCACCGCTCGGGCTACTCCTTCCCCCCAGCCGCAGCCCCGGTATAAAACCTTGAGCAGCGTAACCGTCCCGATTCAGCCATAAAGTAATGGGTTTAAATGAAAAAGTCAGGGCAGGGGGTTGGCCTCAGCAGCAGCCACGGGTCCCCCTGTCTCAGAGGCTTCCCATCTTCCCACCCAAGGCACTGCCAGGCTTCAGCAAGCTGGTGCCATTCCAACCCCCAAGTGCTTTACATTCGGGGGTGTCTGAGCTGGCCCCGAAAGGGCCACCGGCTGTATTCCAGTCTCTCCTCCTTTTCTTATTCTCCTCCCCCTGCACTTGCCGCCCTGAACAGAGACCTGTGACTTGCTCAGCATCTGTGGCCAAAGAACCTCCTGACGGACAATCCCAGCTGCTGATTCTGTGCTGGTCATGCGGACACGTGGGCTCCTGCTGAAACACGGCCAGGCCACCGATGAGAGGTCTAGGGACACGCACCAATGCCCATCTTCCCCACAGTCCCCCCTGCCCCACAGCTCCCCCTGCCCCACAGTCCCCCCTGCCATTGGCCACAGCAGATGCCTGAAGAGGTCTCACAAGAGCAGGACCCGGGTGGAGGGGCACAGTTCCCAAATCCTTTCTGGGCTCCAGCTTCCAGGACCTCCCGAGCCAGACACATCTTTGCGCTCCGTAACCCTCAAGTACTCCTTCCTCCACTACTTGGTCCCCCCCAGGCTGCTCTGTGCCTGCAGTGTCCCACAGCGAGGGGTTTCACTGGCTGGGGGCACGCACAAGCCCTGGGCCCAGGACATCTGAGATGAACACCTGGGAGACCCAGAGCAATGCACACAGATGTTCTCCTCCTCCTCCTCCTCTTCCTCACCCCACAGCCCCCCCTGCACTCTATAGCAGATTCACCAGGCACACGCAGAAGGGCTGGCTGGAAGCCCTGGGATCTCTTCTTCCTCACTTATTTGAAAGAGGAGGAGGGGAAGGAGATCTCTGTTTTGCCAGCTAATTGCTGCCTGGGGGGGTCCCCTCCCCTCCACAGAAGTGAAGCCCCACCAGAAGCAGTTGCTCAGGCCACGCTAAGGCCCCATTTTAAGCATTAACAGGAAAAAAACAGAGGGGAAAAAAAATAAAGCTGTGCTTTAAGTGACACATTTTGGCAGCTTTTTAAAATGTTCATAGTGCTCTCAAACATCAGTGATCTCCTCTCCTTAAAGAAATCAGACTTATTTTCGCAGGGCATATTTAAAACAGCCCCAGAAGTGCTGCTAGCCAGCAGCGCTATGATGCAACGTCCCTCTGGGTCCCTCCTGGGGAGGTCCCTCCCTTCTTCGGGGTGGTCCATGATTTCTGTAGTACCCCACAGAAGTCACCTGTGACTCAGTTTACCTGCTCGGGCTGTCCCACTGCAGCCTAATGCAATTGTAGAAGCAAGTTTCCTTTCTGGAAAGGGGAAGTGAGAAAGGTGAGTAGCAAACAGGCACGTTTGGGGTCCCATAAAGCACACAGCTGAGTCCACAGGCAGTGGAGGCGCAGCAGGAGAGTAGTGGTACCCGAGGGAGGATGTAAGAGCAGGTGAAAACGGGTTGTCAGAAGATTGCAGTGAAGGAGAGGAGCAGGAAGACACAAACCGGTTGCCCAGAGCAGCAGAAAAGCTGAAACGCAGCACACACCGAGCTGGAGACACCAGGGAAAGCCGGGATGCACCGTGACGGGTGCCCAACGCAGCTCCCCACACCGTCAAAACCCACAGCAGCCGCTGCGCTCCCTCCTGTCAACAAATAGAGTCATCTCCAGAATTATTTTGCAAAGCAAAAATGTTTGCCTTTCAGCCTTGCCTAGGCAACACGGTGGATTCACCAGCCTGCACCTGGTCTTAATAACAGCCTCGTTACCTTCTGAATGCACGTGCAATTAGTCATGTACACAGCAGCCTGCTGCTGGTCCCCTCCCCGGCAAATGCCTCTGCCGGCGAGCAGGCGGGGGGGAAGCAGAAAGGGGGTGCTTGCACATGAAAACGCCCTGCAACGGGGTACCTGGGGTACTTGCTGCCATCACAGGATCTTCATCTCTCCTGCGAGGCAGGGAAAGGCTGAAAATTGCCTCCAAGCATCCCAGCGTGGGCAGCATGGCTGGGACCGAGCTCAAATTCTCCCAAATTCCAGGAGATGTAGGGTAGCCCTGGCCGAGGGGGATGCCCAGGCTGGCACATCATGAGCAAGTCCCACAGTCCTGCCTGATGAAAGAAGGCAAGGGGACTGTACCGAGATATTTTAGGTGGCTGATATAGCGGGGAAAAAGGGGTTCAGGACAACATTAATTAAGTAATTTCCCCACTGAACCCTTCCTGATAGAAACAGTGCCTAAAGGTGCTTCAAAAGGCAATGCTCTCATGCCAACAGCTGGATTTCTTGCACCAGTGCTACGAAACCCTGTCCCAGGCGAGGCGTGACGATGGCTGGTGGCCACCTTGGTGCTACAGTGGCTGCTTCTTCATCTTGTGCCCAAGCAATAGTCACCCCCAATGCCCAGCTCCTCTTAGACCTCTGCTGTCCCCACAAAAGCCCTTGTCCACCAGGTCTTGGCACAGTTTGGTGCCGGTGCAGGCAGTGCCCTCCTTGCCAAAACCCCAAGTGGCTGTGCCAGCTGCTACACGGGCAGCACCAGCGAGCTTCCCCGGTGGGTGATGATCAGCGGAGCCATGCAAAGTCGCTCGGGGTGACCTGGGAGTCACAAATCTCAGGAAAACCCCGAGGCAAACCCGTCGGCACCAGAGGGGGCTCCCCAAAGCAGCTTCACATTTCAGCCCCTGCGGAAAGATGGCATCCCGCTTCCCAGCCAGCAGAAGAAGATGCTGCCCAGAGGGCTCTGCCAACCAGCTGTGCAAGAGCACAACCTCCCAGCCGGCGTGCCCCGACAGGCAAGAGAGTTCTCCTGAATCCTGCAGCTCATGCAGGGAACAGGGACAAAAGCCCAAGGGAGAAACAGGCAGGAAGGGAGGATGAGCCAGGGTCCCAGACCAAGGCACCAAACACAAGCCCATCCTGGCGGCACTTGTTGAGTTCTGGCACTTTCAAGGGAAAGAGGTCTTCGGTGGGTTGAAACATCCCATCGTCTCCCACCTCACTGCAATCTCCGCTTTGGGTTGGTATGGTACCACGCCATTTGGCAGTAGCTAAATGAATTTATCACAGGGGAGAGAGTGGAAGGCTGCTGTAATGGTCTGGGACAGGATTCAAACACCTTTTTTGTGGTTGCATAGCTCTACATCAGTCTGAGTTTGAATAGCCAGCTTTGGCAGGCAGGGCACACGCGAGGAGCTGGGGCAGTCCAGCGGAAAGTAATACGAGGCTTGACCCAACATCCCAAAAATCCTTTCTAAAAGCACATGGTGCAAGTGAGAAGCATAGGGGGGTTGCCACCCCAACCCCCAGCCCTTGCACAGCCGGCAGGACCACCCACTCCTTGGGGTCCCCAGGGGGGCTGAATCACGCTCCTTAGCCAGATCAGGACTGCTCCTGTGCCCCCACCTGACCCAGGCAGCCCCATCCTCCCGTGTACCTGCCCCAGAGAGTATCGCTCAGCAAAGGGCAGCCCAAACCTGTCCCATACCCTCAATGTCCATCGAAGAGCAGGTCCCACCCCGGGAAGACCTCCCCAGACTACAGTTGGTCTCATGGGTTGTGTCAGGGCCAGGGGCCGGGCAAGTCCCTCCATGCCCAACACCACAAAGTGGCCACCACCAGCCGAGCGACAGCCCTGGCCCTTCCTTTGTTCACTGGTGCAAAGGCACCATCTGGGCCACTCCAGGCACTGGGGACAAGGGACAGCAGCCCCTGTCCTAGGAAGCCCCTGGGTGAAGCCTTTGCTCCCTGCTTGGGGATGCTGAAGCCCTGCCTGCGGGACCCTGCCAGGCAGCCGGCTGGCACCTGGGGTGCGTGGAGGGGGGCTGCAACGCAGCCTGTCCCACCAATGGTGCCACTGCCTGGTGGCCCTGCCTGGGTGCTTAGCCACCACAGCCTGCTCGGCCTGGCAGGGGCTGCCGGGCATGACCCGCCGAAGAGGCAGGGGACAGGGGCATCCCCTGCCCAGCTGCTGTTTCCCAGGACATGCCGTGGGATGCCCTCTCCATCCACCCAAAGGTGCTGGAGCATCAGCTTCCCTGGTGCCCCGCGGAGTCAGGACGCTGACAGGTACCATAACAGCATAATATATCACACCGTAATACCAGTGTAATCGCATTAACAGGTCCGGCACATAAGACCCTCAAGGGAAAGGGGATTAGGAGACAACATTATTTACGGTTGATCATGCTGGCAGAGGTCCTCTGCTGCTCACACATCCCCTGCAATGGCATGAGCACTTGTGAAGACCTCGCAGACCACGTCAGTTGTCAATGGCAGCATTAACACTGTCCTGGGAAGTCGTGTGGTGCAAACGGTGAGCAGTGGAGCCGACAGCGCTCTCACTAAATCAGAGACCCTTGTAGACCAGTATCTCCCACTTACAGAAGCAGAGGCAGAGAGCTCTGCAGGCACCACGGCCCCAACCTCACTGTGGCACACAGCCATCCCCCCACAGCTGGAGATGGGGCCAGCTCGTTTTCTGCTTTCCACAGACCTCTTCCGCAGGCAAAGCCCCTCGCTGCTCTGTGCCACTTCCCCTCTCCCCCACCCGGGGGTCCAGCCCAAGGCTGACCACTGCCTTCTGGGATTTAGGACCACGAAGAGGGCTGTCAGCAGCTGGAGCTAGGGAAGATGCTCTGAAGCAGCTGTGTGGATGGAGTAACAATCCCCCCAGCTGGACCAGCCGGGACAGGGCCTCCCTGTGCTGCCCGTGACATCCAGGGGTGTCAGCACCATCCGCTGCTGGCCCTGTTTGCAAACATCACCACCAGAAAAGCAACTCCAAAGCACTTCCCATGGCCGGTCCGGAGCTGAGGCAGCCACCGCAGATGTCAAGCAGAGATCCACCGCCTCCAGCTGCCCCTCTGCCATCCCCATGTGTGCCACAGCAGCTGCTGGACTCCGGGGAAGAGTGGCACCAGTCAAGAAACCGGCTCACGACGAGGGACCCGCAGGGTGGGAGCAAGACTCCTCCACACAGTCCCACCCTGCCCCGCATCCCCCCTGCACCATCCCGTAACCCTGGTGATGTGCCCAAGGATCGCCCCGCATCCCCCTGTGGTACCACCCTGGCCACTTCCCCCAGCCAAGCAGAGCCTGGAGGGGCCTGGGGCTGCTCTGCCCCAAGCAGCTGGGGAGCCCTGTCCCCCAGGGGGGCACAGGCAAAGGCACGAGCCCCGGCAGCGGTCCCGTAAGTGTGGCAGCGTCCTGCTCAGGGGGAGGCCAGAGCCACAGTCAGTGCTCCAGGACCAGAGGATGGGACCCGTGTCCTTGCAGAGGGGCTCACACCCACCGAGACACTGAAACTGGAGATCCCAGTAAGCCAGGGGCATGAGAGCAAAACCAACCACCTCCCAGCGTGCCGGCAGCCTCGTCTGCCCGCTGGCTGGCACCCACCCGGCGGCCGGGGGCACAGCTGGCCCGGGCACCGCGGCGGCAACGGGCAGCGGGATCCGTTCTCCCACCCGCTCCCGACGAAGTCATTACACTGTCCCCAAAGTATCTCAAGCTGCTCACCGGCGAGAGAAGGCAAGCCCCGCGGAGCAGGAGCGCCGAGTGCTCGGGAGACTCGGGGCCCCGGGTCCCAGCGGCGAAGGTGTTTCCGTGATTCTCAGCCGGCGGAAAGCCAAGGGCTCCAGCCCGGCAAACGAAAGCAAAACTCGCTCCTCCACACCCAGCGGTGACGTGCGGCGGGAGGCAGCACCATTGCTGACGGGGTCTGGAGGAGCTGCAGCGGCTGAGCGCCTTTTGGGGGAGCGCTCAGAAAATCGGGAAGTGGCAAAAAACCACACACAGAGTATCGCCTCCGAACCGGAGAGAAACCGAACGGCCTTTGTGGCTGCTGCCAAACTGTACCACGGCTGCCTCTGCGGGAGGCAGAGCCCAGCCTCCCTTGCACCCCCTGCACGTCTGGCGCCTGCTGCATGCCCTGCACTCACTGCACATCCCCTGCTCACTGCGTGCCCAGTGACTGCTGCATGCCCTGCACTCACTGCACATCCCCTGCTCACTGCGTGCCCAGTGACTGCTGCATGCCCTGCACTCACTGCACATCCCCTGCTCGCTGTGTGCCCAGTGACTGCTGCATGCCCTGCACTCACTGCACATCCCATGCTCACTGCGTGCCCAGTGACTGCTGCATGCCCTGCACTCACTGCACATCCCATGCTCGCTGTGTGGCCAGTGACTGCTGCATGCCCTGCACTCACTGCACATCCCATGCTCACTGCGTGCCCAGTGACTGCTGCACGCCCTGCACTCACTGCACATCCCCTGCTCACTGCGTGCCCAGTGACTGCTGCATGCCCTGCACTCACTGCACATCCCATGCTCGCTGTGTGCCCAGTGACTGCTGCATGCCCTGCACTCACTGCACATCCCCTGCTCGCTGCGTGCCCAGTGACTGCTGCATGCCCTGCACTCACTGCACATCCCATGCTCGCTGTGTGCCCAGTGACTGCTGCATGCCCTGCATTCACTGCACATCCTGTGCTCACTGCATGCCCTGCGATTGCTGCACGTCCTGTGCCTACGGCATGCCCTGCTTGCAAATCTCTGTATGGTTTCCAGAGAGGCAGCGGCTCTGGGCTTGTTGCTCAGAAATGGAGAAAGGGCAAGCGAGGGGCAGGGCAGGACGAGAGGCAGTAGCGTCCCCCGTTAAGGACGTACAGCAACAGCCGAGCGCACAGACCGACCCCATTCTCGTCCCCGCTGGCAGGCATGTATTTGGCTTAGATACACGGAGGAGGTCGCACGTTTTCGCTTGACAACAGGCTTCCTCTGGGGCTCGATTTAGTGATTTAGGGCAGAAAATGTGGTGACACGGCAGCGAATCCTGGCAATGGCACCAAACCCTGTACACAACAGCCCCACAAAGCAGACCCAAGGCGAAGGTTTACACGCCAGCTCTGCGGCTGCCGCATTCACGCGCTGCCAACCACCGGGGCCATGCTGCCCTTTGCCATGCCGGAGCAGAAAGCGACAGTGCCTGCTGGCTGTGGGCGAGCGGAGGCCAGTGCCAGCCAGGCATCTCTGACCCCCGCCTGGCAGCAATGCTCACGGCGGGCGATGGACCTGAGGAGGGATCGCGAGGCACCCTCAGGGTTTTGGGTGGATTCTAACATCCAGCCAAGGCATTAAAACTGTCCCACCCTGCTGCTGCAGCGGCTGTACAAGAGCTGGGCACGCTGTCACCGTGAGGGGGGACAGATCTGTTTCAACAACCAGATCTGGAGGAAAAAGTTGACTTAGTTAAAGCTGGACCCAACAAAATGTAAAGGAGCAGGGCTTCCCCGTGAGGAGGGCGGCTGGGCTGCGAGGGACATGCAGCCAGTGGAGCTCCCTCACAGGTGCAGAGTGAACCTCCTGCATTTTAATTATACTTAATGTATACTGGCTGTTTAACTTATTAAAGGCTTTTCTAAGTTACTGAAAACAAAAATGCTGGCTTTCTGAATTTTAATTGAATTCCTATTTCCAGCCAACACCATCTATCACACGTGAAAGGGGAAGAAAAAAAAAACATCACTGAAGCGATGAGAAATATCTGTAACTGCTGACGTAACCGCACGCCAGATTACCAGCATGGCAGCCAGCAAGGCCAGCAGCCCCAGCAGCGGACAGGCACGCAGCTCCCTCCAGCCCATGCGCCATCTCATCCCCATAGCAGCCAGAGCTTCAGAGCCCTCCCCCAAAACATAAATAAATATTAATTAATGGGTAGCTACGTGCAACACCGGTTTGCACAGGCATGCCAGCACTGAGGCACACAGAGCACTGCTGGTGTGCCCACGGGCTGGATGACGTGCCCACCTCTACCCTGCACAGAGGTGACTTTCATCGCTACAATCCAACCTTTTCCTAAATAATTTTACTGGCCTGCTTTGCAGCAGAGAGGTGCTGCCACTCGACGTGTGAAGCTTCACTCTGAGATGGTTTTGTATGCCAGTGATACAAAAAAATCCAGCGGTTTATACGAGAATTATGCCTGATAAATTTTCAACCCCTTCCCAACAGCTTTAGACACAACTCGAAAGAATATAAAACTTGGTTTAAATGGTTGCCCAGCACTGGACTCGCTGTTTAACAGCAAAACTTGCATTCCCATCTTGTCTAATTTTTAAAATCAGCACCACAATGGCTGATGTTTCTTCCTAAATCCTCAGCTTCTGGAATCACGTGATGATGAAAAATCCAGGGCTGGGGGGGAAAGTGACTATTTTAGACGCGAGCCTTTCCCTGCTGGCTACAGGCAGAAAATCTGACAGCTCCCAAAGCCTCAGCAAAAGCAGCAGACAAATAAAAGTAGAGCCCTTCCTGCTGAATACGACACTTGTTTGTTTTTCTGGTATTTTAACAATACTGTTATGACCTCCAAACTCACCTGAGTTCCCAGGAATTATTATTTCCCCCTGCTTCTCTGATCCAAACAAGTAACCTTGCAAAGCCAGCAGCCAGGAAACTGAGTCAAAGCAGCAAAAAGTGATGACTCAGGTCCCTCAACAAATATTTTACAGAGGTTTAAAAGACAAACTGTAAGATTTCGGGGGGGGGGGGGGGGAAGCATTCAATTCTTTTTTTTCCGTGCTGTTTTGCGGTTTTGCTCTGCCAGGAGCACCATTTCAAATGCCTGGCTACTCCACTGCACCAGAAAATTTACCTTTTCTTCTCCTTTTCCCCCCCACCCTGCCTCTGAACACAAGCCAAGACTCTCACATAAAGAGGTCCTTATGAGAGCTGACAACCCTGAACCAGGACAGGAGACTGCAAGCGTTGCTTTTTCATCAATTAACCGGGTATTACGTTCTCGGCACGCCAACGGCTCCCGGAGAACAAGCCCTGATTTACAGCAGTGTGAGCGACTCCGGCCAGCTTTCCCCGGGCAGAGGTTTCCACTGAAGTCAGTGGGAAACTCTTTCCACTGGGTGTAATGGGAACGAGAGAAGAAGTTATTCCTCCCAGACTCTTCACACGCCACACTGAGGCTGCTAAAAGGTGAAAAAAGCCGGTGCAATTCCAGTATATAACTGGACAGACTGGTAAATCACAGGGTAGCAAGAGGCTGCTCCAGCACTGCGTGAGCCCGCTGTCAGGGCGAGGGAAAGGATCGGATGGCTGGAGGACCAGCAGGGATGAGGACTGCCAAGGGCTGCACGGCTGATGTATCCGCCAGGGCAAAAAGCATTCTCACCCACAGCTCAGCCAGGGCGGCTGAACACTAGGAGGATTTCTCTGCAATGGAAGCCCCCGTGCATGGGGCATGTGCCCCCTCCTCCAGCACACACTGGCCAGGCACTGGGCTCCCCCCGACCCCCGCAAGCAATGGCTCTACATACTGCACCAGCCTGCCAGCAACCAGCACAGGGTCCCTCGCTGCCCACCAGCACAGACCCCAGAGCAAGGATTCCCCCCGGGGCAAAGCGCTGATGCAGCTCCAGATGATCTCATTTCTCTTCAGGTCGAGCTCAGGAGGGAGAAGTGTCACAGCCAGCATCTCAAATACTAGCAGTCCTATGGCCCTGCCCACCTTCACACTGCTACGGTGCGACACCTGCAGCGCCTTCGAGAGATGCAAACTGTGTCCCTGACCAAGCAGGTCCCAGGATGAGTGCGGCATGTGCCAGTGGTACCGGGGAGGCAGGCGGCTGCCAAACCCCGGGCCCAGCATGATGAGGGATGCTGGGCTCTCCGAAAGCAGCTCCGGGACTGCTTGTCTGCCCAAGGCAAGTGCGAGGGGCTGCCTGCAACACAGGTAGGTGCAGTTTGGGGGACATGTGGAAGCCTCATGGGGTGCTTTCCCTCCACGTTATCCCAGCCACGATGCTCCAGAGGCAACAGCAGAGAAACAAAAACACACATCACCAGAAAATGTATGTCCCAGGCTGTCACGCAGCTGTAACCAAAGCAAATGTAGCATTTCCCCAAGGCCACTCCAGGAAAACATCCTCCACCATCTCAGTTCTTCAAAAAAGATCCTTTCCACGTGCCCTGAGCTTTTGTTCCAGCCTTCCTCCTCCCGTTGCTCTGCTCGAGCCCCTCAACGGGCTTCAATGGGGTGCATTTTCTGGCCCATGATAAGACATTTACCAGCCCCAGGAAAGCACAGTGGTATCCCCTGATACCGGGGCTGGCAGGAGGAGGCAATGCCAGCAACAGGCATCCCAAAACTGAGCGCCCCTGGGCTGTGCTCACACTGGCCTGATCCTGACTCCAGCTTCTCCAGAAGGTTCTGGTGTATCTCCAGGAGGCTTCAAACCTGGGGCTCGGGGCTCACAGGGATCCTCCGGATTCCCTCCCATGAAGCAGTTCAGGCTGTCGGGGAGCCAGCAGCAAGGACCAAGTCCTTTGGAGACATTTCTGCCACCAAAGCTCAGCTCTCAACTCACCTCTGTCTCCTGTTCCACCCTCCTCACGGTGACCAGCTCCAGAGGGGGTGTTAGCCCACCAAGCCCCCCAGCCCCACCAGCTTTCCTCCAGCCAGTCACCTAAATTAGGGTTACTCACCCTTACTGCGTCAGGTCCTCAGACGGGTGGAGCTGATGGGAAAACACCCCCCCGCCTGCCATCCCCCAAGCCCCTCACACCGCTGAGCAACACGCGCTGCCCGCTGCCATCTCCGAGGCCGAGGCGCGGGGGAGAGAGGGGCAGCCCCCCCGGAAGGCACTGCACAAAGACAGCATCACCAGCCAGAGCAGCACCAGGCTGCCAACGGGCTCCCGCAGCAGCACCTGGGCACTGCTGGGCCTCCGGCTCGCCGGTGCCCCCGCGCCACGGGGCTCTGCCAGGGGAACCAACCGTCCCTGTCCCCGGGGAGCGAGGCCACCAGGCCCCGGTGTGTCCGGTTGGCATCTCTAGGAGCGGATGCGGATGCAGGGAGAGTGGGGCAGGCGGGACGAGTTGTACACCACGCACGAACAGAGGGGCTGGGGCTGAGGAAGGGGCGTGGGCGTGCAAAGTGTGTGGGGGGGGCTGCCCCAGGGTATGGAGGGTCTGTCTGAGGTTGGAGGGTCCGATCCAGGGGTTGGAGGGTCCGGTCCAGGGGTTGGAGGGTCCGGTCCAGGGGTTGGAGGGTGTGTCCCAAGGGATGGCAGGTCTGCCCAAGGGACGGAGGGTCTGTCCCGGCGGATGGAGTGCAGAAGGGACACCGCAGGCTCTGGGAGAAGCTGGTGGCGACGCGGCCCCGCAGGTCCCCGTCCGGGGGCTGACACGGGGGTTACGCTGGCCAGCCAGAGCCCCCCTCCCGCCGGGACACCCGAGGTCACCGCCGGTGCATCCCGCGCGGCCGTCACCACCCACCCGACCCACGGGGGTCGCTCCCCGCCGCGGGACGGGCCCAGCCAGCCGCGCCCCGGCGTACGGCTCCGCTCCGCTCCGCGCCCCCGCCCCCCGCCCCGGTACTCACCGCCGCGGGCCGGGCCGGCCGGGCCGAGCAGCTCCCGCGGGCTCAGCGCCTCCCCACGCCGCGCCCGCGGGTGGGCGGTGATGGCGGGGGGCGGGCGGCGGGCGCGGCCATGCCCGGCTCCCCCCCGCTGTCATTCCCCCTCCCCGGGCCGGCATCATGCGTTTCGGATTAAAAAGAAAAGGATCCACCCCAGAACTTCCCAGCTGGCTGCTTGTGCTTCACTCTTCGTACAAGAAAAGAAAAAAAACCCAACCTTTTTTAAAAAAATTAAAAATTACAACACGTGGAAAGGCTGGAAAATTATTTTCCGTGTTATCCACCCAGCTGCAACAAAAGCATAACTTTGTTGGCTCGACCCCCCTCGCTCTGAACCAAAACCACTGATTGTTGTGCTGCTGGGATGCCAGCGGGGTTCACCCTGCGCAGCTGGCGCGGGAGCTGCCCATCACCCTGCCCAAACCAGGCCTGGGGCTGGGCCAGGACCCTGAGCCCCACGGTGGGTGCCTGGCACCGCTTTCCATGGGGAAAAGCTGGTTATACAAGGAAAACGGGTGGGCCCCAACCAAGCACCCCAGAGGTGGAAGGGAGCCCAGGCCACCGGGCTGGCCAGCATCACACCCTCCCACCACCCTGCTCGACCCAAGGCGCCAGCACGCTTTCCCTTCCAGCCCGGTGCCACCATGGTTTGCACCCAACATACCATTAGCAACCTCACCTGACGCTTGGCAGATACATCATCAGGCGTCAGGGATATTTATATAGATGTTTTTGATATGGAGATAGGGTAATAAGACCGGAAACCTCCCTCTGAGGCTTCAGATTAAATAAACCATCTTTATTTGAACAAAGCGCACGCAGCTCTGTTCATGCTTTTAAATTTAATCACAGGCAAAGTAAGCAAGTCCCATATTCCCCCCGGCCAGCTTTCCCCTCTCCTGCAGCCTCAGCTGTTAAAGGCAGAGGTGTTTGAAGGCACCAAGTCAGCTTTCGGCATCAGTGAGCACACCCCACCACCACCCCCAGCCCCACTGCCTTCCCAGCACCCCAGGAGCGGGGCTGGGGACGCACCATGGGCTCACAGCTCACAAACGCTCAGCACGGACAACATCACAGCCAACAGCCAGCTAAAAACTGAGCCTAGTGTCAGGAGCAACACCCTTCTTTCTGGGCAAACCCAGCCAAAAACCATCACAGGAAGGGACGTGGTTGTGCATGAAAGAGGGATTCAGTAGGAGAAGTAAGGTCTGTCCCAGACCTGCCCTCGGCTTAAAATATCAATTTGGGGGGGGGGAAAGGGAGAGGCAGACAGTATTTCATGAATGCCAATGTGCCTGTTTTCTCTAGAATCAGTTTTTCCTGTGTTTTGTCTCCTGCCCAGCATGATGCCTCCAAGTCACAGCAGGTTCTGCACTACCTGGAGCTGGTTTTAGCCGAGGGGAAACAGCCGGCTGCGCTTCCAGCCCTACAGAACAGCAGCCATCATCTGCAAAATCACGGCCCAGCCTGGCTCTGGCTGTTCCCTAGCACAAAATCCGGGCTCCTTCACCGCCCTCCAGCAGTTGTGTTTACTTACAGCAGTGTATTTCTTTCTAAAGATTCGGTCTCAGGGGGCAAAATCCCTTCTGTGTACGAAACCAGTACTGACTAGCTCAGACATTGTCTTCCCAGAAACTGCAGGCAGCCTGAAACAATAGGGGTGTGCGGAGCGTCCTGATACATTTCCATTTTTGGACCATGATAAATGCGAAATCTAATAGTAACAACTCTAAAAATGGCCCACGTTAATTACCTATTTGGGAATCAGTTTGGTGTTCAGCCATCACGCACAGCCCCCAACGGCCTCACATCTTCCTGCACGCCAGAAGATTCATTTAACCCCTCAAAATCGGTCAAAGCCTCCCGGTTCCCCTAGGAAACTTTCAGACACAAGCACAAGCTGGAAGATGGACATCAGCAGCGCAATCAAAATGGGAAGCACGCTGGGGAAGGGTGGCCCAAAAGTCCTTGGCATTCGATGTAAGGAACAAACTAGGAACCGATTGTGTTGTCCTGTTTCACATACAACTCCATCCAAATCTCGGGGGTTTAAAAATGCAACCCACGCGCTCAAAATACAGCACAGAGCCCGGGTTTAGCCTAAATCGCTGGACGACCCCCGCTTCCCGTTTTTGGGGGTTTGCTGACACCTGGTGTTCAGGAAAAGATGCTTTGGCTTCCCGCAGCTCCCTTCCCTGGCCCGCCCTGGAATGATGGTCCCTCTCTGGTCAGACGTGTCTGGGAGCTAATCCTGAATCTAGGGAAGAACCCGAGAAACGCAGGCGTGCGTCTCGGTTTCTGAGGCACTCTTGAACACCTCAAGCCAGGAGAAGCGCTGCAGCGGTATTTGTGGCATGCCCTGTGGTACCACAAAGCTTCCTGACTTCGGGAGTTGGTGAAACTGCAGGGAGGAACCTCAATCTCATTTCAAATAGTGCGTTTCATTGCAAGGGGGAAACAACGAGGTGATTCAAACCCCGGAGCTCTCCCTGCAGTGGCTGCGCTGCCCAAGGCAGCTGTTCAGGGCTAGCACCCAAGACTGTGAAAACAAAACTGACCTGAAAAGTCAAGCACCCACCCGAGCAGCATTCTCATTTATTCAGTTAAAGCATCATCAAAACAGGAGGAAAAACAGTAAGCAAGGAGGCGTGTTTCACACCACTAAAGGAGGAAAGTAAATTGTCGTGATACCTGAACACATCCAGATGCGGGAGTGGGGGGCAGCAGGAGTGGGGGGCAGCAGGAGTTGGGGGGCAGCAGGAGGCAATACGATGGAGCTGAACAAAGATCAGTTTGACAGTGATATTTTCTGGTTTTCCCCCAGTACACAGGCCTGTGGTAACAGCAAGAGGCTTTGGCTGTGGTTGCTATCGGAGATGACAAAACAGCCATCAATCATTAAAAAGTGCATTAAATTAAATTCAAATGCATTAAAAAGTCCAATTCCAATACTTTCCTTCTTCAGACAGAGTAAAACTCAGCCTCTGTTATCTACCACGTGCAGTACCCACGCTACCGGGCGGCTGGTGGAACTGAAGGTGGGGGTGGCAGTTTGACTTTGAGACAGTTGGAGGGAATGAGTTGTTAGTGGTTAATTCAAGCAACAAGCACTCTGCATGCCCTGCTACACCCAGAGCAAAGCCTTCCCTTCAGCAAAGGGCCTTCGCAAAGGAAGCACCTCCCGGGCAATAAGCTCAGCAAAACTAGGGGAAAGGCAACGGTGGCCCAGGGAGATCGTGACCACCAACACGCCTGCCACCGACTCAAGAAACCCCCCAGACCCAAAAGAACTGGAGGCTGAGCATGCAAACTCAGTAACATGAAAAGCCAGAGAATTATTTGACAAACGGGAAACAGAGTACCAAGTAGTGAAGGAGCTGGGCGATCTGTAGCCAGTGAGGACTGATGTCTTTGCACGCTAAGCTGTATAAATAGTGTAACGTTTTGGCAATCGGGGAACTAGGCACTTGTGGGTTACTGGCTTGCTCCCTGCTCTCTAAAATAAAAAAATATGGAATACCTGGCACCGCACACTGGGCAACGAACCTGCTTGGGGACAGCACTCAGTCTGACCAAAATGGTGTTCCAAACATGCAGGAAAAAATGAATTTTCAGCTCACAGCCTGGATCGAAACGGACCATTAGCTAATGCAAACTCTGTCCAACCTCCTGCATTTCCAAAAGAAGTTCTGGGAGACCCGGGCCCCAGAAGAGCCCAGCTGACAAAGATGTTCAGTTTGAAAGCTGTGAAGAGCTAACGTTCAGCACATGGTCTCACTGGCTTTTGTGCCACACTCTTATGGGTGCTGGGAGGAATTACATCTGCAAACTGTATCTGAAAATACAGGATGGAAATAAAACCCCACAAAGGTCTTCAAAATCCCCACATGAAAACACTCAGTAGTAGAGAAAATACCCTCACACAGAATAGTCACAGCTTTCTTGCAAATTGTTTTACAACCTCAGTACTTTAAAGTTTCTCACTGGAATTTATGGTGATATCAGCCTTTCCATGTTATCACAGTATAAATACTGATCATTTTTGGTCAATGATTTGAAATTTCAAAAGTTCTGAAGTTTCTACTAAGAAACTGAGGCAATTCTGTATGAAAAGGAGCCTGCTATGAAGCACAAAACCTCCAAATATTACCATTTTTGCCTAAAAAACACAGAAGCATTTCACACGCAGTTATACACAATTTTCAAACAACATGTCTGAGTGCATTTGTAACCACATCAGCAATTTACAATTTTGTAAATAATTTTACATCCTCTCCCGGAGGATGTACGTTCTTTTATTGGAACACCCTGTAGGTGTTATAATCTTGATTAAAGACAATTAAATACTCTGCAGGCTTTCTGAATGCCTGAGCAGATGCATCTCATCTACTTGTGAGTTTCAGTGGGTTTGCACCAAGAACATTGCCTGCTCAGCAGCAATTCTTTACAGTCTTTTGCTTTTCTGTACAATAAAAGCTCACAAGAAACAAAACATCAGGAAGTGTTCACGCTTGGTTCAGTGCAGTGAAGGAAGACCTAACAGTTACAGTTCTTTAGTTATAGGAACTTTGATTTCCTGGGTTCTTCAGTGCAAATTTTGAGGGCAGTGGGAGATGGAGAGCAATTCCTTGTCAGGCAAGGGCTCTTCTTTACTGGTAGAAGGAGAAACACAGTCTTGGGTCTTGGCTTGTCAAATTCTCAGCGAGGCCCTTGGGCACCGGATTGTCCCACAGCCTACAATGACAGCAAACGTGTTACTGTAGGGCTTGGTACGGTGAGCGAGGAGGTGGCATGCGAGAGAGTGGAAGAGGCAGCTTTGGGGTTTTGTCAAAGTAGGTCCGACAGCGAGACAGGAGTGAGGTCTGCAACATCTCTGCAACACAGCAGCAACTCAGCAGCTGTCTGCTCACTGAGATGGACTCATTCATCCAGCCTGGGAGAAAGATTAGGGCTCTGAAAAGTCCTCAGGCCATGAGGATCTCAGAAAGTGGAGGAAGAACCACGTTCCACAAAAGCAACCTGATTTACACAGACACCCTTCTTCATCTACCTCATTTGGTGGAATCTACCCCAGAGCTGCCCATACTGAGCCTCTACCCTGTGAGGAGGAGTGCCCCAAGGAGTCAAAGGCACTGCGTGCTGTGCCCACCAATCTGAGCAAGCACACAGGGGGGCCCAAGCTCCAGCCACGTCCAGAATCATTCCTCAGTGGCTCTTGGGCTGTTCTCGCTATTGGGAAAGCGAGGGCCAGTTTGGGGCCAAAGAGACAAGTCAGGTAGGAGCAGATACCTGGCGCTGGGACCCGTGTTACCAGAAAGTTATCAGAGGCACTCTCAGAACAATGACTTTTCAAATGAGTGAAGGATGAATGGATCTCTCCTACGAGAGGTTTCTAGCGGAGTTTGATAGGGTTTGGAGATGCAATGACAAAGAGTGAAAAAAAAAATCAGGTGTCTAAGTACCTGCAAGATAAGAATCCCAGGACAGAGTGGGACAGGGCAGGAATATATCTCAGAAGTGAAACCAGATGTAATGGGAGAAAAAAAAAAAAAAAAAAACAACTTACAGGAAAAGATGCAACAAACTTCCTGATGGGGCCATTATGCAACTGGGTCTTAATTTTTGCCTCATTTAAAGCCAGGAAGCTTTTCAACCCCTTTTTCCCAGGACTTTCTGAGGAGGTACAGCTGGCCTAGAAACGCCTCAGCTGACTCAGCTTGTATCTGCATCCCCTGCAACACCCTATCCCACGCCAGCTAAGCCAGCGCGGGAAGCTGGCATGGGTCATGGGTCATGTCTGGTCTACTCGACTTGCCCCTGCTGAGCCGGTACCCGGCCACCGAGCCCCGTGACACCCGCTCACCTTACGAACTGAATTTCCGGGCACTTGGCAAGTTCTTCTGCAAGCTTCGTGGCCCCACAGGCACCAATGCGATTCTTCTCCAGACTGTTTTGAAAACAAAAAGAGAGTTTTAAAATCCAAAACCAAACCAAGAGTGGAAAATAGCTGAATAATCACTGGCTCCTCCTCCTGTCCCCAAAGAGCTACACTTCTGCGCAGGCACAGCAATACCATACAAGTTACCCCAGCCTCATCTTTAACACTGTGGACCTATTTGTGCATGAAGTGTCTGTGCACTTTTCCCTATGGCCTCCTCCTAGCAACAGGGCTTGTAAGCATGTCTCTTGCCCTTGGAGTACTGTAACAGATCCTACTGCAAGCTTGGTGCCAAAAAATGCTAGTTATGACTTCTTCTGCCTCAGACACAATCTTCTTGCTTGCACCTGTAAAACAGCCAGGCTCCGCTACGTGGTTTCCCTGTTCAAGACAAACAAAACTCAGTTCCTGACCCTGTGGCCCACAGACTAATATTTTCATACACCTGAAAGACAGAACACTCATACCACGAATTCCAAAGGGCCAAGGGGAGGAAAGCTCCATGGACAGTTCTTGAGCAGAAGATGACACTCTCTCCCATCAATAGTGCTGGGCTGTGCTGCCACCAGGCCAGCACATGAGCTGGTGACATCGACCCCAGCTGCTCCCGTCCCTGCAGTTCCAGCACAGGAGCTGCATCTGAGCTTCCTGTGAGCTCCTGTGGCTGAACACCCAGCATGTCCTGGGGACGGACCGCTTGCCCTGCTGCAGGCTTTCACAAAGGAAGGCTCTCTGAGCACAGTACCCACCTAGACCATCCCAGACACTGAAGAGACATAAAAGCTTGCAGGAAGCTGCTCAGCCGAGGTCATGAGGTGACAACAAGTCATGTTCTAGAAATACTAGTTTGTCTTCCCTACCTCAACCAAGCGGCCTCACAGACTAGCTTCTGCTTAGATACCTATGCTGCAAGCACCTTAAATAAAACAAGTGCTACTTTAATGCCTGGGTATCACCCAAGCAAGACTGGCCCTCGGTGCATGGAGCAGGCTAAGAAGTTAAACTGCAGAAGCCTGTCTGTCTGTTGCTCCTAATGTACGCCCACTTTTCAGAAGTCTGGTGGTTGAAGGCTCAATGACAGAAAAACAAGCCTTCCTGGGGTTTCTCTCAGGGCTGTACTCACTCTAACATCTTCAGCTTTTCCATCCCTGGAAGAGCACTGGCCAGCTCTTGGGCTCCTCCGTCTCCAAGGGCATTCCAAGACAGTCTAAACCAGACAAGAAATCCCAACTGTGAGTCACTCGATAATCACAAGGGAAACAACAGCAGCATTGTGATACCACCACCCTCCATAGATTAGCCTGTTAACAAGAGCCTATCACCCCCTTATCATGGAAGGTAAATATTCCCCTGCTTTACAAGTGTAATTTTGAGGAGTTTCCTCAGTTTCACCATGTATTTCCATGCATGGTAAAGCATCAGGGAGTGTCACCACAGAGCTTGAGGACTGTAGTTATCTCTGGAGTCCTGCAGGCCGAGGGAATGAGATGCAAAAGATGGAAGTGAATGCTGAGCACACAGCTTTATCCCAGGGCAACTCCTCCTTGTGCTGATGGTGTTGCTGCTACAGCTAAGGTGCCTCTCAGATCTGCTCTTAAAGGTGCCTTTTGACTCTGAGCTCTTTGGAAGGATAGCTTGCAGGGCTCTTGAAAGGCTAGAGTTTTCACTTTCTGATGTTTAGCAAGTGAGAAAATTCTTCAGATCCTTTCTTTCCTATGGCTGAACAGCCTGGCCTTTTCCCTCTCACCTGGAAAACAGAAACCTAACACAGCACCAGTCAGTGCTTCGCTCGGCTGAATGACCCTGGGGCCATTCCTCTATGCAAGACTGGGGAACTCCAGAATTTCTGTATGGCGTGTGGGAGCCAAAACAAAGGTAGGACAGGATCCAGCTCAAGAACTGGGGCTTTCCACCAAACAAGTTCACAGCCTGTTCTGGGGGTTCATGGGTATCTGCACATAGCTCACCATGTCACTCAGATTTCCCAATGACAGAACTCACTTGTGCCTCCATGGACACGACAAGATCCCTCCTTACACCACTATTACAGGAGAATCTGCCTATCTGTTAGTAATGAAGGAGTAGCACCTACCTGGTTAACTAGTCTTAGGGCCATGCTGCAAGCAACACACCTATGCACTGAATCTTGCTTTACTCATCCCATTACTCACTGGATTATTGCCATACCTCTCCTGGGTCTGGCAATAAAATCCTGGCTTTGACCTAATGCCCTGAGCCCTAAGAATCTGTTCTTCCCACACAAATACCTTCTGGGGTAGGGACAGGGAAGTCTGGTGGGCTTATAACCCATGGATCATTTTACTCCAGTCATCCATGAGGACTTCGCAGAACTGAGGCACGTAAGAGCAGCATGACCATCAAGTGCCACCCAGCTGGCCACAGCAGAGATGACTAGAGAGCCTAGGTCTTGCAGATTGACATCCTGATAGAAGAGTGATGTCAGCCTAGGAGGTCTGTGCCCTGCCAGCGCCTCAGTCACTGTTAGTCTGCATTAAAGCTACGGGCAGCTCAGGATTGATGAGAGCACTGTTGACACAGAAGGCTCGGACACAACTTATACGACCAATGTGATTAAGTTAGTGCCACTTTATTAAGGGATACACAGCAATTTATACTCTACAGATGCTATTAATAGACTCACACCAATTTATATCCCCAGCTAAAAATACACACTCAACGCAGGCTTTGTTATGTAAAAGGTGACAGGTTAAACTACTTGTTCACACGCCTCCATCTCCCCTACGATTGGTCCCGGTGTGGTGCCCACACGCTGCTCCCCCCTTGTGCAGGCATCCTGCTTTTTCTCATCTTTCTGTCCAACTCTCTTATCTCTCTGCAAATACACAGTTTCTTTGTCTCCCTTGGCCTTGCATATGTCCTTCACAACACCTGCAGCCTGTTACAGCTCTGGCCTGCTATTACAACAAAGTTACTTGGTCTGGATTGCTCATAATATGTCCATTGTCTTCCAGCCACTCCACAGACCACTACTGACCCTGAGGGATCCTGTGTACTAGAATTAAATTTAAGGTACCTCTAGTGCAATGGGGCAAATTGCACGAGAGCAATTTGCTTTTAAACCAACATGACCTTGAGCAGGTTCCCAGCAGACTCTTTGCTGGGGTTCTCTTGGGCAGATGAACATGTCAGAATGTAGTTAGCCCACCTATGCTTCTTATTGAAAACATGTTAAACATCCAAGCATCAGAGCAACCCCCTTTATTCCAGTGTGGAGAGCAAGATTGCAGCTGGCGGTCCACCCTGTTCGGCTACAGGCTGAATTCACTTTGCCTCAAGCTCACAATTCAGCCTCTACAATCGCACAGAGAAGCTCCTGCCCTTCCCTGAGAGCCAGCTGTGGCCACCTTTTTAAAAAAATGGAGATAAGACTTGGACCATGGAGAACAAGATGGGGAATTGCCCTGCCTTGCAAAGCAGATGCTAAAAAAACAAAGATAACAGGCAGAGTTTGAAGATGAGTGTTTCCCCCCATATTCTGTTCAGCTCTTCACATTCAGCTTCCAGTAAGTTGTTAGTTATACAAGGAAACTTTTGGCAGTGAATTTCATCAGTTGGTAAATTACTTTTAGATTTATCACTAAAAAGTACTTAGTGGTAAGTATCAGTAAGTTTTTAGCAGGATCACAAGCCTAGTGCAGTTGAAAATAGGAGCAGACATTAAAGCAAGAGTGACACGTGTGTCGAAGGGTGTTCTCATCCATTCCACACTCACATTATCTCCTCCACGGAAGGGCACTGTTGGAAGCCGTGAGAAAGTGATTTTGAAGCATCATCCGTGATTCCACAGAGTTTCAGACTGAAGCAGAGAGGAGAGAAAAAACAGAGGGCACAATGTGCTGGTATCAGAACTGGTGGGAAATAGAGCACCAGCACCAGCACTGTCTGCTGCCCTCCTGCCCTGGCAATGCTACGAACAAAGCCAGCCACGCTCTGCCCAGCAGCCTTCGGTGCCCTGGTACTCACTCAATCCTCCGGAGGCGTTCAAAGCATGGCAGCCCCTTGGACAGGGCATGGATGCTTCCTTCCCCAAGGTCATTCTCTGATAAACTGGAAGAGTAATGGGAAAACTTTGAGTGGCCACATAAAAAGCAGGTACAGTCAAAGAAAAGCCAACACCGAGACGTAACTATGTGAATTAGCAAGACAATAACTAGTACCCAGACTAAGTGAGGACTCTGGACAGTAGGGACAAGCCAGATTGGCACGTGGCAACCCAGGGTCAATTCCCTGCTTGGTAAAATGGGAACAACAGCCCTGCTCTAACTCACAACGTAAGTCCCTTCAGCAGTGAATTGCCTACAGATGGTAACATAGGGTTATACCAGTGGCTAAGGTGAACAGACCTGCAGCACATCGTGTATTGCACATGGAACTGGAAATAAGAAATGATACTGGAGTCAATGACTGGTGTGACTTGAGAGGAAATGACGGTAAGGAAGAGTGGGAAGAGGACATGGGTCTCAAAGACTCAGTGGGCAGCAGTAACTGCCTTCCAGCCTTTACCAGGGTGTGCTGCTCTGTTCTCATCTACCGGCAAACGCAATCCATGGCAATACCTCTCTTACTCTGACGTACCTCACACCTGAATTACCAACACCCTAATCCAACTTGTTATTTAACAATAAACATGTAACAAAGAATGGTGGCATCAAGGAAGCAGCAGGAAGAGTTAGTTCACATTGCCTCCACCCTTCCAGTTCCACAGTCAGGAATTCTATCACCCCCCAGGTTGCTGCATACAGCAGTTCAAAGGTAAGCCCAGCAAACAGCACTGGCAGACAAGGTTGAACATCTAAAGTGACTTAAGCTGCTCTGCAGGCTGGGTGCAGCAGTGACCTTCAGAGAGCATCTCCTCTCATCCTAGGGAAGGTGTCTAGGATGGGTGGAGGGACCGCCCTCTGCAGAGTCACCCTGAGCATGGGAAGAGCCTACAGGACAGCCTCAGGCCTCTGAGCTGAAATGATTTCCACCCGCAGAGTTACCAGTCCACATATCTGGCACCGTCCCAAGCGCACCTGCCGTGGCCTTACCTTATCTCTTCAAGCAACCCACATGCCACCAGGGCTCTGGCCAGCTCCATCCCTCCTGCTGGCCCAATGTTATTGTTCTGCAAACTAACAAAAGAAACATAAGCATTGGAAGATTATTTTAGAATGAAGCTGTAACAAAAGCTCCATTTAACTTGCCAAGAAGATAACTGCTACTTCTTTTGAACCAGTGCCCAGTGCTAGTAGTAACCTGGGAACCTTGTGGATTAGTCTAAACACAGGGGCCTGGAAAACAGGGAGGCAACAGTGGGGGGCCAGCAACATGGCCAGCACATCACATAGCTCCTGTTGCTGCGCTTGGCCCTAAGGACATGTAAGTTCAGTGAATTTGCCCATGGTCCCAAGGAAGGAGCACAGTCAGCCAGTCGTTGAAAAGCAAAGGCTGCATAGTACCACCAATACCTTAGGCACAGGCTGCAAAACACACCACCAGGCTAACTGAGCTCAACGAGCTCTTCTAGCTCACCAATTTCTTGCTTTGCTACTGTAAAACAGTATGAGAAAGACCTACATTGTAGACCCCTGGAAAGACTCCCACAAGAGGTTTAAAAATATAACACCACTGAGTTCAGGGGGAAAAAAGAATCAGAGGTGCTTGCACAAAACAGTGAGGGACCACAGAAGGTGCTCATATTTATGCTTACATTACTCAAGAACGAGAGGACAGCCAGAGGCATCAGAAGCTAACAAACTCAAAACCAGTTTTAAGGGTTATTTTACGATTATTTTACAATTATACAATACTTGGTTCATCTCTAAAGTTAATGCTGCCAGAGATTAGGCAGGGATAGTTAATGCGACTTGATGCAGCAGAGTAATTGCGGAGGGCTTCCCAATCCTGAGACACTTAAAATAATGTCTAAACAAGAGACCAGTGCACTACTGCAGTCTATGCTTTTCCCCATGCCTTCTTTCAACCATTCCACGTATTCCCAGAATATCCAGCTTTCCTGGGGCAGAAGATGACACTTACTGCAGAATCTTCAGGTTGGTCATGTGAGGCAGACAGAGGGCAAGTTTCATTACCGTCCCGTCTCCAAAACCATTCCTTGATAGTCTGGAAGAAGTAGAAATAAAGTATTATTGGCAATGAACTACAGAGCCTCATTCCTCACCTGTGTCACCCACACGTGTACAGGACCCCCATTCCTCACCCACACGTGCACGGGACTGTGCTGAAAGGAGCTCATGTCCATGACTCAAAGGACACTGAGGGTGGGAGGAAAGAAACCAAGGTTTTGTAATCCTGCAGCAGAAGTTAAACATGGAAGTAAAACTAACTTGTACTTCTCAGGAGCACGCTGATGTCCCTTTCTGACCAAATTGTCCTGAGCTGGGATTAAACTGAAACTGCATTTTTAAATATGTTCCCTTAGTCCAGTACACTGTAACCTGAAGGTTAAATGAACAGCTCCAGATTTTAACTGTAACTTTTTCTCATTTGTTGTTTTTCAAATTTTATTTATTTAATACGGCAGGGCACGTACGTTCTATGAAGTGGTCTGGAATGGAATGACTGATTATACATCTGGCCGAGTAAAGCCTCTCTCTGCGATCTTCCCTTCGTTTTTGCAGCTATATAGATCAACGGTGATTTCTCCAGCAACACAGGCACTGCGCAGCCCGTGCCCATGACACTGCCATGAAACTGCCGGTTCAGTTCTTCCCTACTAATGCGGTCTGTACGGTTCTGGGGAATCTCTGAGAGATTCCAGTGAACATCTAATCCCTAAGTGTCCCACATCCAGCACCACACATTCCTATCCCATGTAGCTGTGAGGGGTTACTCTGCTCTCATAAGAATCAGTGGTAAAACTGATCATGGCTTTACTGGAGCCATATTAGATTTAATTTCTGTGCCTTGATTTTTGCTCAGCTTCCTGAAAGGACATTGGAAATGACACACTTACAGTAACTCCTCGATGTGTTTGCAATAGGCAAAAGCTTCCATCAGCTTTTTCCCTCCAGCAGGACTAGGACTGTTCCCTGAAAGGCTAAAATAAGCATGAAAGATTCTCAGTGACTGAACAAGAACCAGAATGTGCCAGGTTAAGATATTACCCTATTTGCTTGGTGTGATGGGAGACTTGGGTCACTGCAGTGACGGACTGCATGGGGCTGCAATGGTGTGTCCAGAGGCACAGGTGTCTGGAAAATGACCCGGGGATTTGTAGTGTGGTTTTGTCAAGTGCTGTCACTCCTGCCCCTGCAGGTACTGGGGGAAAGGAGAAGTTTCCCCTCTCCCAGACACAACTGGGAAGTTCCTTTCCTTGTTCGAGTCATTTAATTTCAAAAAATTACAAAGCATACCCCAGAGTTGAGCCTAACAAACAGCCTGGATGCTCTAATTTCTGTTCCCTTGGAGAAAGGACAGTTTGAATCCATGTCTCCGAGAGACAGCCTTGTCTAAAGACTGCATCCTTGCTTTGACAAATTCTCAATTTCACCTCTACTTCTGCTAGTAAAAGAAAGCAGTGTAGCAACGCTGGGCGCCGCCACAGTGGGAACCCTACACAGCCCGAGGAAAGGCACTGTGTGGATATGAGATGTGTATGATTTCCCCACAAGCTTGCAGATTTACTTTCCAGGACACAACTGAGCCAGAGACCTCTCCATTCAAACAGCTACTGACAGCTGGCACATGCCCACCGCTGTCTCTGGGGGTGACTGCATGAGGACATGGCCATAACCTTCACTCTTTGCCCTGGCAGAAGAAGTCATTGCCAGTCCCAGATGTAGGTGGGGGTGGCAGAGGAGGGAACACCTTCCATTGGTTCAGTAAATTTTGAATCAGGGTTTCGTGACATAGAAAACACTGGAAGGCAGGATGTTGTATAAAAGAAGGCAGCACAGGGCTTCCCACACAGGGTTCCTCACCAACTGGGGCCATAACTGAAATGCTGCAAACAAAACAGAGGGACTCACTCGACTCTCTTCAGGTTTTGCTTTTCCATCAAGACAGCGGCTAGATTTATCAGGCCTGGATCTCCAATCTTGTTGTGGCTTAAACTTTAAAGAAGAAAGGCAGGCTGTTGTAAAGGAAAATGCTAAGTGCCAGACAAAGTACAAGATCTTCTATAATATCTCCCATCTGCTGGATGACACCTCTCATCTTGGCAGCAGAATCAAATCGCTGCTTCTTTCAACTGTCTCATGAAATACTAATAGCTGTTAATGAGGCATTACAAAAAAATGGCAAAGAACAATCAAAATCAGTGGATCTTGTAAATGGATGGGCAATTACTTCAGCCAGAACACCAAGACAGGCAACAGGTGGTTATTATTTTCCAAATTACTACAGTGGAGAATGGACAGCATCTGGCTGGAGAAAGAGGAAAAAAAGGCAAAGCGAGCCTGGGGTTGACTCAGGATTCAGATCTTTTCAGAGTGGGGAAGTGCTGGGTCTGAGGCTTTCCCAGGAAAGAAGGGGGCCTCTGGCCCTGTTTTGGATTTGAGATTCCAGAGATTTAAACCCAGAGGCTGTTTAATCCATTTTCTACGTGACTGCATAGAGTGGGGTTAGACCAAATTCTCCTCTTCTGAACATCGAGTTCTGATTTCCTTGAGCCTAAGGTACCTTATACACAAGTATCCTGCAACCTCCCTGCTTTTGTTACAACATTGTATATAAGCACATTGGGGTCTCTCCAAATGTTGGCACTAGTGGTCACCTCTCTGCTGATGAAAGTCCGCAAGAAAGAAGGAACTTACTTGATTTCCTCCATGTAGTGCATATTCCTCAAAGCTTCTGTGAGTCTGGAGCAGCCATCATCACCAATACTGTTATGGTTCAAGCTGGAAACAACATCACCAGGAAAATGGACATTAAGCTCCTGTTATTCAGTATCACAACCCAGGCTAGAGGCAAGCTGCAGTCACATACTTACATAAGCTTTTTCAGAAATGGCATTCCATGAAGTCCCAGCACAAGCTTAGAAATGGCAGCACTGCTGAGTTTCATGTAGCCCAGGCTAAAAGATGAAATAACACAGGAACAACTAACTACCCACGGGCAGAGGAGAGCAGAACAAGGGTGGAAGAGAAGTGGGAGTGTATTCTAGTCCCTGTGAATAGTTATCAGTTTTGCTCTCTAATGTAATTCTACTCAGCATGTTTGGATCCTGATAAAATACCAAGATAACCCCAAACCTCTGGAGCAGGAACCCAGCCCTGCATGGAGCAAGGTGCCACTGTGACCACAAGATGGCAAAGCTCTCACAACAATGACACAGATGGTCCAGAGGCACTTCCTAACAGAAGGATGTAGGTGCCTGGAAAAGCCACCTGTGTGCAGGCCACCAGATCACCCTCCAGGACTGAAATGCTGGCTTTGGGACTGCTGCACAGGAAACACTGCCTCCAAGCTGGGACAAAATCCATGCAAAAAACACTACCAAAACACTTGATTTTTCCACTGGACACTCCCTGCCTGACTACTGATCTCCCTTTATCTCTCTCACTCATTGTTCACTGCAAACAAAAAGGAATTGTTTCTTCTTTCCTCTCTGAAGTCCTCCAGCCACCAGCAAAACTACATCTGTTCACAGTACAGGCAGAAGAGAGGCTGCAGTTTAAGTAAAGCTTCTAGAAAGACCCGGCAGACTCTGGACGGTTCAATAACACTCACTTGAGCTCTTCAATGGCCTGGCAGCTCTGCAAGCCCATGATCAAGTAATCAATTCCAGTTGGTGTAATGCTGCTAGAGGTCAGCCTGCAAAACAGCAAGGGTCAAGTAAGAAGGTCCGGTCTCAGCACACTGAGAAAGAGGAGTTTACTTGACGGACAGGCCAGCTGCCCCATCCCAAAGCCCAGCCAGCACAGGCATCGGGGACCAGTAAGTTTGAAGATATTTCCACACCTCCCATGTACAGGACTATGAGGACCAGGTAGTTCAGAAATGTTCACATGTACATGAACCAAGCAGCACAGTCTCTGCCTAGGCCAGCCATCCCTCAGCATTTCTCAGCAGAGATGCCCTTTCTAAGCCTGCCTCTCGCTTACAGGCCGTTAAGAGGGCTGTGAAAAGCACCAAATGCTATTCAATACCGGGAGAAGCCCTCTTACACAGCAGGGTGGCATAAAGCTACCTACAATGTAAGCAACAGCCAAGGTCTCAGTCTCAAATTGCTTTCACTGCAAAAAAGGGGAGAGGAAAAAACCTCTAGACATGCACAATGGTGCCCCTACAACCACTTTCAGCGTGAATTGTAGAGAGCTGTTGAGTTTGCAACATAGACACAGCTCAGGAGAGGTCACAGAGCTCACGGCCACATTCCAGACAGCGTGTTTCAGAGAGGATCGGGGTGAGGCACAGAGCTGAGCAAACGAAAAAGATGTGGAAAGGACCACAGATGGGGACATACCCAAACCTCTTCAGCTCTGGAAGAGGTAGCAAAATCCTGACTAGCATTTCTGCTTCATCGTTGTGGAGCTCAACATGAGACCATCTGCAAGAACAACAGACCTGGGTTATGTCCACTGATGACTAAAGGTTTGTACCAAGCCCACAACTAAAGCACACCAGTACTGGGACATCAAAGAAGTGTCACAACATTGATACTTGGCAAGGTCCTATGGGACCTCCCAGTCACGATAAGAGAGTATGGGTTATCTGGGCACAGGGGAGAGATTTAGATGCCTTCAAAGGATAGCCCAGGAAGCCACTAGGTCTATGTGTCTTTTCTATTTTCCATCCAAACACTAAGTAGGGGACCCAGAGTGCAGGGACTGGGACCTTGCCCTGTCCTGCTGTGTGCTCTCCTGCAAACACAAGGACAAGCTACTCCCCTCCCCAAAAAATCCTCTACAATGCCTGGCAACTCACCTCAATTCCTGAAGCTGAGCACATTTTTCACAAACTCTTCGGTAGAAGGAAGCGTGCTTGATTTCTGGCTCGTACAGATTCAGTCTGCAGGATACAAATACACAACACAACTGCCAGTTACCAGCAGATGCTCGCTGCAGCATCTGGTGCCCCTTAGGGCCAGGGTTAGGAACAGGTCACAGCTTTGCAAATGCCCACCCTGGGGTCTCCTGCCATGTTCCACCCACACCACAGAGTCCAGTGTAGAGGAACAACCCTTCGCCAACTGCACAAAGCAGCTGCTGCCTTCTTCAGCCACACAAAGGGAATAAGACACTAATGCTGTTCTCCCTGTACACGTTCATATCTCCTGAGTGCTCCTGGTCCTGTGGGGGAGGCTGGTAGATTTTTTACCTCATGCAGGTCCAGTACAGGCCTGAAGAAGGGTGGCCTGAAAGACACATGCACGTGAATAAGGTTCCTTCCACATGTGGGGCACAGAGGCACTCAGAGACTGAACCTATGGAGACCAGAGCCCCAGACACTCAACATATTTTTCACCCCACGGCCAGTTTCAGAACAAGCAGAAAATCATGACAAATAGTCACTTTCTCACCTGCTAACGACTGATTCCACCTTCTCCGGGCAGTGTGGGAACCTTACGCCTAGCTGGAAGAGGGTTTTATCTTTACATATCCTGGAAAGGCGGAGCATCAGAAAACATCATAAGCCTGTGAACTCTTGAGGGAGAGCAAATGCTATTTTTCATAAGAAAAATCAGGAGAACTGGATGGGGCAGGACTATGCTGGTGCACAAATCCTAACCATCCATCTCTGAAGAGGTTTGCAACGTTTAAACCAGTTCCAAAGCCAACCTACTCTGGGCATCCCTTTCTCCCAAGGGAGACCAGGAACATGGTCTCCTTTCCACTAAACCTTCAGAAGTGTGCAACCACACACCTAATCACTTCTCTGTGCCAGACATTCGGGTCGAACTTGCTGCAAGCTGGCTAATGGCTTACAAATGCACTGGAGACAGTGAATAAAGAACAGAAGATCGAGTTAAAGTGCTGGCTTGAATAGCATTTCCTTTAAAGTATTGAGCTAAAAGAAAATCTCTGAAAGATACCAGAACTTGAGGTGCTACTTACGTGATCTCAGTAATGTTTCCACAGGCCTGCACAGCCAGCTCAAGAAGGTTCATGACACTTTCTTCACACACCCATGGCTCTTCTATGCTGCAAAGCAGAATACAGGCAGCTCTGCTTTACTCACAAGCACAGGTCCATCTCTGCCTCTGCAAGCTGAGGGCGCAGCACTCTAATACCCATGGAAAAGCTGCTTTGCTCATCACAATAATGTCTACATAGGAAACAGGATGCAAACTGGGAACAAACAAAGAAGCAGCTTCCCTGCAGAGGACACCAGCATCAGCTTCCCTTCTGCCCACCTACCACTGACAGCAATAAGAGGGAGCCTGCCCTTCGTGCTCTAATGCAACACATTCTGGGAGAAGCAAAGAATTTGTTACCCAGGCAAACTGTGGGATGCTCTGGCAAGACCTCGGGTGAGGACACAGTAGGAATGTGTTCCCCAGAACTAGCAACCTTCTTTGTAAAGGCAGGTGGAGGTCTACAGAGACAGCACAGATTATGGCCACAGCTTTACATGATGCTTAGTAGGAATCAAGGAGATAAAGCCAAAATACCAATAACTCAGAGTCATCCATGGGGATTTCTCAGGCCAGTGCTACCTATCTTTGGAAGAAGCACAGTTCACTTTTGGTTTTGATGAAAGGAGATCCTAGGTGATCAGACCAGCCCCACATCAGTATCTAAAACAGCACAGTAACACAGTACCTGATTTTCAGAGGATGCAGATTTTTCCTCAGTGAAAGCAAAAGCCTTTCTGCAGCTTGGACTGTCACGTTGTTATTTGAGGATCTAGAACCAAAGGTCATTGTAATAAAAGGCTTACTAATGAGCCCACTCAAATGGGTCCAAGCAGCCACTAACTTACATGTACTCTGTCAGACCAGTGCACTTTTCCAGGAGCAAGCACAACTTTTCCAAATGCTCTGGCTGAAAGTTGCACTCTGCAAGTCTGAAAGGATGCAAGAGAGAGAACAGTCTTAGTTCCTTACAAACAGTTCAGGCTTTCTGACCGAGAAATCTCAGGCATCACCACCTTTCCCCACAGAGAAAGCAGGATTGCAGCAAAGCAAATGCCTTGCACGGCTTTCAAAAAAGATTGTGGCAACACTTCAAAAGCATCTGTTGAGATTTTCTGATACAGCATGTGTGTATGCTAATGGCACGGCTTTTTGTGGCACCCTGTCTCGTGACAGGGACTGTGAGCTCATGTACAGGTTCCGAAGTGAGGAACAGTCAGTGTGGGATCAGTGAGAGAAAAGGGATGTGGGATCCTCTGTGATGTGAGAAAGCTCTTCTCAAAAGGTGAATCAAAGGAAATGTATCATCTATTCGTGTAAAATACCACCACATCAGGAGCTAGGGACTACAAGAGGTTTTGTCTGCCTTAGCCCTAGAAAAAGGACATGGCCTTTGTCAAAGAAAATATAAAAAAAAAATCTGTACTGTTACCTCAAAATCTTTCTTGGGTCATCTCTGCTTGTCAACTTGATGATTAAAGTTGCTTTGGAGCACAAACTGCACAGAGAAGATACAAGTGTAAGATCTGGAGGGAAATTCAAACTATTTCTCCCAGTGCTCAGAATTTAATGAGACATCAAATTGCACAAGCAACACAGTGCAGCAGTGACACAGGTACTTGACCCAGCTCACCTGCCCCTACCAGCCCAGGAAAATGCTTCAATAAGGTTTTGCTAATGCTAAATTAGCATAAAGCAGCACCGGTGGTTGGAGAAGCAATCCTGATCTGCTCTGCTTTTGCCTGCCTCCTCCTGTCCCTGCACTCTCTGCCAAGCCACGGGGAGAGCTAAAACAGGAGACCAATCTGCTCTAAAATAGCCCAGCCAAAAAATTCAGCACTCACATTTAACTGCAAGAATGAATGGAAATGACCTGGCTAAATTTGATTCATGACAGACCAGCTGGTCTACATGAACATAAACATTGATAAGGGCAGATGTGCACTGCGGCCCAGCCTTGTGAATTGAATCTGTGAGAAAAAGCAGTTCATGCCAGTGCAACAAGCCCGGGAGCCATGGGCTATTTTTGCCAGAGAGGAAAGGAGATAAAAGACACAAATCCAAGTAAAGAACATCAGAAATTGTTTTCAACAGACTCACTCTGAAATCTCAATATATTGATGTGAATCGGGGACCACACTTTCAGAAAACAAACACTGATTTTTGCCTCAAAGAGGTTCACTTACAGATATATACGTGACAACAATTACTACAGCTGAATACCTGTGTCTGTACACAGAAATAACTTGGCCCATGGAGTAACGCTTCTGTTTGCTTCCTCCTTGGCAGCTACATTTGGCCAGTAGAAACAGACACGAACAGAAGCTTTGCATGCACTTATATGAAAATATGGCCCTTGTCATTATTACCTGAAGATCAAAATCTTTTGACAATTAAGAGGAAAACATGCAGTGAATAATCAGAAATGACTTAGGGGAAACACACACCTGACTTGAACTTCACTGGTATTTCCGGATGTGGCAAAGGCATTTATGAGATGCAGAACTCCATCCTGAGAAATCCTGTTATGGCTGAGACTGCACAGAAGAGAAGGAAGGTTTTTCAGGTGTTAAGACTCAGGGTTGTCCCCAGGCTCCTCAGCCACAGAGGCAGAATTCAAGCTGGCACCAAAGGCAGAGCAGTTTGTGGGGTGCTGGGCCCCTTTGGCTGCGCTAAATGCACCAAACCCCTCCAAGGCACAGCACTGACAACTTGGGTGACACAGCAAGTGCAGCCGGCCTCTGGCACTGCGGAGGCAGCTGACTGCTGGAGCAGTTGCTTCCCCCCCAGAAAGGGAAGGGGAGAGGCTGACGTGGGGCACAGCTAAGCTCACAGCACCTATGGCCCTTCGGTTATTCAAAGAGGACAACACACACAGAAAAGTGATGAACGGAAAACTTGGGGGACTGGGCCAACTTCTGTCACGCTACCCCACTCCGGGCCTCGTTATCTCCTGCTGATGCCGAAAGGAAGACTTTTAGTTACTTCAGCAGGTTTTGGATCAGACCCTGAGTCACCCTGGCCTGGAGGTCTTGAGCTGTGCTCAAGGATCACTCAGACCTTACCTCCCAAGGCAGGAGTGGGCAAGAAGCCTGACAACAAGCTTCAGCAGGGATTGTGTGAACACCTTTCTGCTAGGGCATGTCAGATTCATGGTATATTTTCTTACTTGAGGGAGCAGGTAACAGGCGCTTGATGCAAGTGGTCCAAGAGGCACCTCAGGCCCTCATCTCCCAGCTGATTCCTGGAGAGACTGAAAGGCAGAAGAACAAGGTGGCCAACCAAACCTCAGCCTTTTAAGCAGCAATGCTCCTCTGAGCAGCTTTGAAGAAATAAGCTAAAATTCCTGGACTTAAATCCCAGCTTGGCCAATAGGTCTGTATAAAACAAACTGCTACCCTACAAAATACCTCGTGCATAAGCTCCCGAGCAAGCTCAAATGAAGAGCTCTGAACACAAGCTCAGAGCTCAGGCAAAGCAACAAATGCCTCAAAAAAGCCACAGAGTGAAAAACCCAAGGAAGTTGTCCCACCAGCTCAAGCCTTCTTAAAAAACATATACATAAAGGACCTGTATGATTACTAATCAGTTTTGTTTCTAAATAGTCTGAACAAGAACACACACATGCACAGACAGGCTGGGAAACCCCAAGCGATGCTGAACCACCCCAACCCAGCTCTCCCTCAGTGACTCCTGTTCAAGGTCATGGAAACAACCCAAACCCCACTTACTCGACCTCTGCCAGCCACCCACGCTGCTCCAGGACTCTGCAGAGCTCATCTATCTGCCCTGGACCGATGGCACAGTCCGTCAGCCTACATATGAGACAGCAAGAGAGTTAAAGCACGCCGGCGACCAGGCTCGGCCTGAGCAGCGAGAGCTGCCCATCAGCAGTTGCATTTTCAGACCAGTCCCTGTGCAGCATGCACTGAGATGAATGCCCTTAGCTGTGCCAGTGTTTGGTACTTCTCAAAACACCTCCCTGAGGTTAGTAATGACAAACCCCACTTCATAAGTGAGAAACAGATCTTTTCATTTTTTGCCGTCTCCTTGGTGCCTAACTGGAGACCTGTTACAGTCTTTACAGGGGCACCCAGCAACCACGACTCCCAGAGAGCTGCAGACACGTATACACATCACACTGGTGCTCATATACAATCAATCATAGAATCATTTAGGTTGAAAAGAACCTTTAAGATCATCAAATCCAACCATTAACCCGGCACTGTCAAGTCCACCACTAAGCCACATCCCTAAGTGTCACATGTCTTTTAAATGCCTCCAGGGGTGGTGACTCAACCACTTCCCCGGGCAGCCTGTGCCCTGTGCTTGTCAACTCTAAACCTCCCCTGGTGCAACTTGAGGGCATTTCCTCTTGTCCTATCACTTGTTATTTGGGAGAAGAGACCAACTCCCACCTCACTACAACCTCCTCTCAGGTAGTTGTAGAGAGTGAGAAGGTCTCCCCAAAGTCTCCTTTTCTCCAGGCTGAACAAGCCCAGTTCCCTCAGCTGCTCCTCATAAGATTTGTACTCCATATGGAGATTATCACCCAGAATTTGAGGCGCGCTTTTGGAAAATGCAGTGGCTGGGGCTCAATTCAGTTGCTTGTGCAACAGAATTTGGTGCCACTCAGGATGATCATGAGTAGTCCAGCAGCCACTCTAGAAAGGCATGGGACTGTGCCATCCCAATGCATCCAAGTGGTACTGAGTTGCACTTAGGCAGCTGAACTGGGTCCCAGAGCTTCAGCTACCAGCCCAAGCTCCTTGACTACCAGCCCACGAGTTCTTCATACAGGAGATCTGCCTACCTGCACTACTGTTTCAAACCTAATCAAAACAAGTGAACTATAATTAAATGCTGTATGCCAGTACCTGCAGGATGTCTTTCGGCTTTGCCTGCTTGCTCCTAAATGCAAAAGAGCATTTTCACTCGACCTGAAGCAAACACAAAAGACAGTCCTTCAGCAATGCTCTTCAAGGATGACAAGCTCTGTAGACCCTTTAAAGCCGAGCTGGGCTCCAAACAGTCTGTCTTACCGGACTTCTACTATTGTGATTCGCTCACAGAGGTTGATGGAGTTGATGAGTAAAACAGTGCAATGTGGTGAAAACATGTTATTCCTAATACTGAAAAGGAAGGGAAAGAAAGAACAACAAAATCAGTTCCCAAGAAGAAAGGTGCTGACACACGTGGCCCAATTTTCCCATTGTTTACTCTGAGATGCAAAAGGCTGAACCCACCCTGTTTAACTCAAGATCAGTGAGCAAAGATCTAAGTTTTGAGCATTGGCACCCAGCGTTCCTTGAACTAAGGGAGAGTCTACTTTAATCTCCTTTGACTAAAAAGGGAGTACAGACCAAGGGTTTACACTGAACAACTCCTCTTCAGGGCTACTGGACTAGAGATGCCCCAGACTGGAAGCAACCTCCTGAGTGAGTAAATCTGGTCTCTCCAAACACTGCAGCTCCTCCATGCTGCACCTTGTAAAAGATGGTCAAGCTCCTTCTGGGCTTTTTGTCCATGTGGTGGGAGTGCCCTAGTCCCTTACAGCACCTCTCTAGCCTAAATCCCCAGCCTACACGGCTGATATGCTGCCAGGAAACACTTGGTGTCAAGTGTGGCCAGATGCCAGACCCATGCAGGGGCAGAGCTATGAGATGCTGACCACACAAACAGGTGGTGTGCTGTCACTGTGTGTCAACCAGCAAGTCCTACATCTGTTATGGATGCTGGAAGACATGTTCCATGGGACCTGCTCAGTGAGGATTACCCAGGATGCTCCTTCTAGGGTGGGTGTTTCTCCTCCTGTCCCTTTTTTCCCACTCTATAGATCATAAAGGAAAAAAGGTTCAGTGTTGCCTTGGTTCTAGAAGCAAGACGTGAATGGGTGTGAGTTTCTGCATTTTCTTTGCCCAGCATGTTAATCTACAATTACTAATCAACGCTCTTAAAATATGCTGCGGTATTAGCACTCTCCAAACCAATGTTTCATGTCAGCAATCAAAGCAGGGACCACAAACATTACCTCAGTAGTTTCAGATGGCAGAGGTATGGCAGGAATCTCAGTAATTTCTCAATGCTCTGGTCACTCAATGAATTTCCACACAGACTGTAAAACATGGAAGGAAACAAATTCCAAGAAAAAACTGGGACAATTTGTACATATTTCTATAAAATCTACATGGACATGCACACACACATGTGCGTGGTGGTGCTATGGGCAAATTCTGAGAAAGGGCATGTCTAGAAATGCCCTGAAAGTTGAGCAAGATTTAAGACCTTACAGGTTGATCTCCACGTTTCTCTACATCCTACAGCCAATTAACATTCCAGTTTTAAAAGTCTTACTTTTCCATTACTGTAAATTTATAAAATGGTGCTACTGATGCATTTCATGCATGCGCCAAGGGTATGGCATGCATGGCATGGTGTGGCAAAAAAAAAAAAGATTACATTATTTTTATTTGTTATTACTCCTTTTTTATTCTGACTAGTATTATTCTGATTTTCTTGGTGCTCAGCTCCTGTCTGGAGTGACCAGCTCTTCAGGAGTTTGGTTCATGGCTTAGTCAGCCAGGTGCTCTTGCTCCAGCTATACTGCAAGCCGGGGTCTCGAGGAACTGGTGACAACACTCGTGTCTAGCCACATGGTTGAGGAAGACTGTAAGAACAATACGTGTTCTGGGGTGTTTAAACACAGACATGGTAGGACTTAGGAGAGGCCAAACCAAACAGAGAGGGCAGTTGAAGGGGTGGGTTTGTATAAGCATCTGGATGAAGTTTTGTGGGGATTTCTGGGAGGCTAGAGGAGAGCCAATTTACACTAGCTGCTAGCCTGAACACCGACTGTACCTGCAGGTTGGGGACACAGACAGGCAGGCAGGGTTGCCAAGTGCACAACACTTACTCAATTTCTGTCAGCTGCGGATATTGAGCCAGTATCTGGCACAGCCTGGTCATGTCCTCCGGACTCACTCTGCAATCCCTGAGACTGAAGCAAACAAAGCACTCAGGAACTAAACATTTCCCATGACCGCGGTTTGGCAACACCTCCTTCATATCCTAGAGCCTCCCATCCTAGGAGAAGGCCCATAACAACCCCCTCACTTTCACTATATATATTTTGCTACCCACAGTCTAGGACTGAGAAGTCAAAACCTGTGACAACCAGATGATTTCACCAGCTCTGAGCTGATTCAAGGGGGCCAGTCCACCACCAAAATACCACACCACTTTGGGTGTTGCCTCCCTAGAGCCGCATCATTGGTACTCAAATTGTCTCAGAGACTGGACAGCATCTTTCCCTGCTCAGCAGTGTCTCAGCTTTCCCAGAGCAAGGCCGGGAACGGTGCCTTCTATGTCCTTCTCTAACAAGGAAAACACAGAAACCTTTCTGGCTGACAAGCTGGCAGGTCTCCGTGGGATGAACGTACTAGCCAGCCAGATCTGTATCTCATGATTTACAGGTAGAAACCTCCCCTGCAGGAAAGCCAGACAATCCCCTTGAGCCTAGCCAAGCAAAAGATGCACTATTTCCCCATATATGCTTGTAGCAGTGGACATCCCAACTCTATCCCATAAGGGTGTATTATTCACCCAGCCACCTCTGGCATATCATCGTGCCCCTCCAGTGACCTCGAAGTACAAACGCCTATTGGCCTGGGTTGACACCAGCTGGCCCAATCTCTCCAAGGCTTTGCCAAATTACACCACCCAAGACCTTCTCCCTTGTAACTGGAAGGGACTGGCCTCCCTCACCAGTTTCAGCAGGGAAGAGGATGGAAGAGAGATATGTTAAAGATGCACCTTTTCCAGAAGTGCCTCATGTGGAATCAGTCATGATGGGATACAAGCAGAAGAAAGGAACATCTGCTTTCCAGGGGAGCCAAGCCTGCCGCCAAAGGCAGGCAAGGCAAAAGACGGCTCTCTGAGGAGACACAGTTGGAGCAATGGGTCTGTTCCACACGTTATGCCACAGATATAGACCCCTCAGCCATCTCTCCCTATGCTCCTGGGTGACAAAAGGAAGCTGGGGGTGCCATACCAAAAGCACTGTCCTTTTGCGTCACGTTTGGGATATGCCGGGAAGCTACTTCTCCATCTGCTGGTACTTCTGCCCCTGCGGAAAGAACGGTTTGCCCCGTGAGTTGTGCTGATGCTATTGCCCCCACGTAGCTGACTCCCAGCGCTGCAGCTGGGGAACAGGGTGAGGTGGTGGCAATGGCCTCATGCTCCGGTCTGTCTTTTCTCACTACCAGCCAGAATTAGGTACACATCATCTCCAGAAATAAAAAGAGCCTTATCATCTCTCTTCCAGCCTCCAGAGAGTTCTGCACCCCCTCAGCTCTCGGCTCCAGTCAGCAGTTGAATACTGCTGTCTGCTCCATACCCTCAAGCTTCTGTCAATCAATTAGCCCTAAGAATCAATCACAGAATCATAGAATGGTTTGGTTTGGAAGGGACCTTAAAGATCACCTAGTTCCAACCCCCTACCATGAGCAGGAACACCTTCCACTAGACCACGAAACAGCTCACCCTGCTTCCACCACCCTGGCTGGATTTGGAGCCAAATGGCTCTTTAACTGGCACACCTCAGGGACTGACACATCACCACCTGTTTAAGATTTCATAAGGAGGATTCTGGAAGGCTTAGACAGATGAGCGGGTATGATTTTACCTGATTCTTTCCCAAAAGGTTAGATGAACCACCTGTGTGTGTCCTAAGCTGTAACCAGAAAAGAGCATATTTAGGGTGGAGTTTGAAGACAGACACTCCTGTATCACTCCTCAAAAACCACACTTTGAGGTTTTAAATAGCAAACAAATAGGAAAAGTATGAGTCATACCTGAAGTTCATTGTTTTAACGTGTTCCAGTGTAGATAAGGACTGTGCTAAGAAAAACACAGAGTTCAGGGAGATCTGGTTGTCATTAAGCCTACAGGAAGAAGAGATGAAATCAGCTGCTGCAAGCAAAACTACTAGCAATTTACACTGCACCACCCGATAACAGCCATCGCTGTGCAACACTCTCAGAGACTGCTTCTTTGCCACCTTCTGCCTGTGTTTCCAGCTACAGTTTTGCAAACACAACTCACCCCAGTATATTTTAAAATTTGTCACTCACTTTTAGAGCTCACAGAATAACGAGGCTGGAATGGACCTCTGGAGATCGTCTGTTTAAACTCCCTTGTTTAGAGGAGGGTTAGGCTAGAGCAGACTGCCCAGGACAGTGTCCAGCTGGGTTTTTACCATCTCCAAAGATGGAGAAACCACAAACTCTCTGGGCAATCTGTTCCAGTGATGGAGCTTCCTTCCCACACAAGTTTTTCTTATGGTTAAATGGAATTCCTTGTATTTCAAGACACCAATGAAAAGCGAAAACAACTCTTTAGCTGTAACTGCAGTCATGGCAGTACAAACCCACGCTAATTAAGATCATGGTCAGGTCTGTTGGGTCTGTCACAGTATCTAGTGTGACCGTGGGCAGCGTGCTTGACGCTGGGGAAAAAAAAACAGAGAAGTAACAGCAGCGTGTTTCATTGCACTGACATGACAAGAGGGTGTAGACTCTTAGTAACTGGAATGGTCTTGGCTTGAGAACAGTTCAGTTAATCAAACAGGAACAATAAATATCTCTTTCAATAAAGCAGAATGGTGCTATACTCCTTAAGCCACAGTTCTGTCCAGTGCACTTGCAACGGGAATGTCAGGGAAAACACGCAGATAAACATCACCACCACTGCAGCTGAATCAGGCTCTGCTGCTGAAACTGGAGCTCCCCAGCGTTTATCGTCCAAAGGTGCCCACCCCAGGAGAGGAAGGACTGCTCTCCCTCGTGTTGAGGAACCAGGAAAGGAAAAATTCAGTGGCCTGCTAAAGAGCTCAGCCTGTTTTAGAAAGCAGGTGCCACGGCTGCACACCAGAACTCCCGTCTCCTTCATGGAGGACTGAGTACAGAGGCTCTCGGGCACTGATCTGAATCAAGCTTCAAGTGGAGTCAAGCTGAGGTGGGGATCTACCCTCAATAGATACTGAATATAACTGCACTTGATTCTGAAGAGCCCTTCCCAAATGTGGACTGTGCTTCCACAATCAATACTCCCATAAAAAAACATCCACGAGTAAGGAGAAACAGGAGCTACTCACTTGAGAGAACTTAACATTTTCAAATTTGGGAGGAACTGTAACATCTGCAAACCTTCATCTCCCAGATGATTATGTGATAGGCTAGGATTGAAAGAAAGGCATTTAATTTTAATAGAAAAAAACAACCAATAGGCACAATCAGCTCTTTGTAACAAGAGCTCTGAAAGCAGAACATGGGCACCCTAATCAAAACAACACACACACTGCCCTTCACCACTGACAACTAAAGCCAGAGGCTGGAATTAACCGTTGCAAGACAGCCAAAAACTTAGGTCAAAGCTCATCCTTTTCTCGTGTCCACCAAGAGACTCCCCTGGACTGACAGTGCCTTTTAATGCAGAATTAATCTCAGAAATTATCAACCTGGACAGGCCCTACGGAGGAGCCACGGGTTAGTCTTGGAAAAGGATATTAGGCTCTGATATTAGAGCCTAAGGACTGCAGTGGGCTGTGGCCCCCGTGAGATCAAGGAACACGATTGCTTAAGAAGAGCAAAGCCTAAAAATCTTTCCACAGGCTGCCAGGCCTAAGGAATAGCCAGCCCTCAGGTGGTGGTCCATGTTCTACATGCTTGTGCTGGCCCATGTTCTGTCCTCAAAACCTAGATGCCGGGGGGTGTTGGCTAGCCTTTCCATCCGGGCTCGGCCTGCTCACCTCTTGGTGTTAGCAAACAGAATGTCTCCCCACACGCAGCGCTAACAGGAGAAAGCGCTTTGGTGCTGATGGTCCTTGTACACCATATGTGGGGTCACCAGCAAAAACGCAGGCTCCCACCCTTGATTTGGATGGGATTCCTCAGCCTCTGCAGCTTTGCTCCCAAATGACCCAAAGACAAAAATGGCAGGACGAGGTTTTACAGCTTTTGTAATACCTGAAGTCAGGCGAAGCGATCAAACGGTGCCTCTCTAGACTTTATGTCCTGTAACCTTTGCCCTAAAAGAGCACTAGAACCGTATGTCTCCTTGGCGAAGGATATTAGCCCATGTGAAGCTACGCCTTTCAGAAGGCTACATCTCTACCCCGTTCTCCGTATAACATTGCAGAACAAACAAGTGGCATTTCTTCCACATCCCAAAGAACTGCAGATAGAGACCGTAAGAGTTAAGAAGGACTTACTCCAGCTCAGAGATGCTGCTACATTCTTTCAGGACTGCACACAACTTCTCCAGGTCACTGGCTTGAAAATGACTGTCTGTCAGTCTAGAGGGAAAGAGAAATCAGTAGGCCAGGTCTGAAGGACTGCAAACAAGATTGTAAACTTCAATCCTTCAGAAAAACAGAGAAGAAATGAAAAGACAGTAATTAAATTAAAAAAACCCTTAAAATATCTTGCTTTTCTTTGGTTTTCATCTGCAACAACTGATAACCTGTACTTTCAGCTCTTGCCTGCAAACAGAGAATAAAAAGACAAAGTAAACTTGAGACACAACAAAGGACCAGAGCCCCAAGGTCCTGGTTAGCAGGCTTTACACACTTCTTCCTTCTTCACTGCAGCCTACAAAACAGACAGGTGGACTCTGTGCTGGAGTAAGAGCAAGATCTGACATGCATCTGAACAGAGGTCCAGCTCAGGATGCATTCCTCCAGTATCAGTAGAGAACCCCCCCCAGCATCACAAGGTCTGTCACCGCCAGCTCCCACATGATGGGAGCTGATGTAGCAGTAACTGTACAATCACCATGCCAGTTCTGTGGCTGAGATACACAAACCACAACCTATTTTCACTCCTGTAGAAGGCCACAGATGCTAACCACAGAGCTCCTAGTGCTGCAAGCTGGGAATGTGAACACAGTGACAAACGACTGACTGAAGGGACCTTTACCAGCTCTCTTGTGAGTCACTATTCAAACCTGGAGATGCAGGTTACATCAGCTATAGGATCCAGAGATAGGATGTGTGTGAAATACAATGAAAATTGCCATGGTACCTTATTTTGGGGGAGGTAGTAGGCATCTGGTTCTCCTCTCCATATCGCTGGCCATCAGCAGACAACACAGGCTCTTCCCTAAGTGACCAAAAAACAAGACAAGGGTAAAACACTTTATTGCTTTAGCAATTTGGCAGGTTCCTGGGGCTATCCTGGCTCTAGCCCACACCTGTATCTCGCCAATAGCAAACTCTTCTTTCTTTCAGTGGTTAGCCAAATACTTGAGCATGCAGGCAACTGGGGAGAAGGGGAAAAGGCAGTTTTCCCATCTAACCTACAGTTTGATGGAGAATTCAGCTTTTGCCTAAACACGTTTTGTGAAGAGTTCACATCTGTGTAAAAAAAAAATGACTTCATAAATAAATGGAACATCCAAATTCTAAAATAGCTGAGTTAGAATTGTCACCTGGTGCCTTAAAGGAGTCACAGATCGTGTGTCTCAGGCTGCCACTCTCTTTCAAGCGTAGGCACAACTGGGATGCATCCCATGACAGCCCTGCTGTTCTCCCTGGCTAAGAAGTGGGATGCAGGTGTATTGTGGGAAATGCTATTTTACAGTGGGCTCAGTCCATGGAGAACTAATGCATAAATAAATGAACCTACAGCTCCAGGAGCAACAGAAATCGATTTCTCAGTCAAAACATCTCTGTTAAGCAACTTTAACCATAACTTTCTGGGGAAAATAAACCTCCAAATTCATTCTGATTTAGGAGTACCATGATCCAGAATGCATAGTGGAATGAACTAGATAGCTTTAAACGTGCACGGATCTGTGAATCTTTTTGGAATGTGGTTTGGAGGTGTGGGGTTCACTTGTTAGTTTTACTGTTCGCTATTATCAGATAGCACAGCTGACATTAAACAGCCTGATTTGCTTAGGATGCTGTGGGTTGAAGTGTTCCCTAGAGAGATAAAACATGATCAAACACTATAGAAGGCAGTGGAGAACTTCAAAAGTGGTTAAGAAAACCAGGAGAAAGTACAACATTTATATTGAGGGGAGAGGGGGAAAGAACTACTGTGAGATGAATTATTACCCTTGGTACTGAAACAGGATGCAAGAACTAAATGAGATGCTAAGAAAACACCACTTGTGTGCACACACTCTACCTGGGAGGATGGGAAGCAAACTCTCTGTCTCCTGAAAACCTCAGGACTGCAATCTCACGACAAAGGCTGTGAAGAGAAAGAATCAATCAGTGTCACATTTGTCTTATTTACAGGATTTCTCATTTTAGGAATGCTTGATTTTGCTCTGCAAAACTCTTTGGTGACACCAATCACATCAAACACTCCCAAAGCAACAAAAAATAATCTCCAATAGTTTTATATCCTGGTTGGATCAAACTATGCAATATCAGATGACCTAGTTTCTCCGAACTGTTAGAGAAAGTGCAGACAAAATTGTTACACTTGAACACCAGGAGGATTCCAAGGGGAAGTAATAGGAGAGAACTTCCAGCTCTACTCCAGATGTCACCAGTTCTCAGACTCCACAGAGACACTCCAAAACTTCCCAGGGCAGAGAGCAGGAAGGAGTGTGAAACTGCCCCCGCACATGAAAGGGTACACAATTCTGTACCTTCTCAAATTCTGGTTGATGGCTCAGATAAAATCAGCTTACAGCAACAGTATTACCAAGTGTCAGTGTTAGTAATCATCTTGGAACATGTTCTTCACCTGCCCCACTACTGAGGTGATTCAACAGAAACCTCAGAACTTAATTCTCAGACTTGTATATTAGGATTAACCTCAGGGATTAGTCAAGACCTACATACCTGACTTGCACCTCTATCATCGTCTGGCAGGTATTTACTGATTTCAACAGACTGCAAATGCCGTTAACAGAGAGGCGGTTTTGACTGAGACTAAGAAAGACAAAAAAGGCAATTAGCTGGTCACCGAAACCACATGGCACTGCCCTGGCAGAAGCGGTCATCAGCATGCTGCAGGCTTGATGCCCTTTCCCTTCAGAAGTGGCATGGCCGAAAACACACAGGACCACTAACTCCTCCTGGGGAAGGGGTTTTAATGAAAGGGTACTTCAGCACTTCAGGTGCATTTACACCAGTTTCCACGCGTGATGCTCTGAGCAAGTGACTTAACTTCAGCCTGAACAGTCTTGTGGGCTGAGTCTCATCCTTCCTGAAGAGTACTCAGAGCTGCTTCTGTAGCACTAATCCAGGAGGAAAAGGCCTCACCCAGACACCTGCTCAGCATCTCTGTATGGTCCTTGCCAGGCTCAAGAAAAGAGGGCAATTTGGTTATCTGGGTTTTGTACAAGGCAACACTTACTCCAGCTGCTCTGAAATTGATATCCAGGGGAGGCTTTCCAGCAGGTAACTGCAGCCTTCATCTCCAAGGTTGTTACCTGATAAACTGAGGCATTTTCCAGTTAGCGGGGACTATTTTGAACAGTGTAAACAACAAAGCCCTCAAAATCTGCTTGCTTTCCCTTTCCTACAATTGCTTTTTAGCCTGGACTGGTTTTCTGTCCCAGATCAATCTTCCCTGCTTATCTCTGCATGGAGCAACTTCAGACAAAGAGCTTTATCTCTAGGACAATATGATTCACGCCTTAGCCCCAAACCCATCTCACTTTAGAAAACCTAAGTGGGAATATAAACCAACAAACAAAACGAGTGAGTGTTTACTGTCCTCCTGGAAGGAAGAATGGAAGGCAGAAAACACTGGATGACAAAGATCTCCAGATCCCAGTTCAAATCAGTGAGTTAGAAAAACAGGGTTTGAGATGTAGCTAAATTCAAGTTACAGTCCGGACTGAACTGTCTTGCAACAGATATTCCTCCATTTTCCAGGGCACACAGGCTATGAGAGCTTTACAGCCAAATCCAGGTGGCCTCATATATAGGCAAATAAGGGAAGGTAGGGATGATACTCAATGCAACGTGTACATTATGAAGTGGATATCTTGCCTCCCTCCACTCATTTCTCCCAATAGAGCTAGATAGTTTCAGAAGACAAAAGGGACAACACAAAAGCAATCTGTGTCACTTCACTGGCTCAGAGGATTTGCTGGAGGAGCTGTGCTTCTGGGACAGCCCCATCCTGTCTCCAGCACGCAGTACTGCTTGATAAGCAGGGTCTGCTCTGCAACTGGCATCTCTGGTTACAGACTCTGAGCCAGAGGCTGCAGTTGGCACAGGAATTGAAGGTTGCTCAGCATTCATCTCCTGCTGAACCTCACAAAAAATCCCTAAACAGGGCCCCACTAGAGATAACTGAGCGCTGGTACCATTCCTTGTGGTCAAGCCCCACGTCTCACTGCCCTCTACATGTAATATCCCCTGTCCCCCACCACCCACCTGCAGCCACTCAACAGGAAAGAAAGGAGGCACTTACTCCACTTCAGAGAGACAGGGGCAGCTCTGGAGAATGGCAACGATCTCCTTCACATGTTGGGCAGACAGGCTGCAATCCTGCAAGCTGCGAACAGCAAGCATTAAGGAGCAGTGAGGGCCCAGACATTTCTGGCATCTCTCTCCAAAGGAGGGCACAGAGCAGCCGTACCGAGGGAGGTATAACTCTGCTCTGCCACACAATCCTGGGCACGTTACTCTGTAGCCAGTGCTGCAAAAGGAGTGCAGAGGGATGCGCTTGCAGGGCGCTGTGCAAGTGCAACACCATGTGTAAGGGCTGCCTGGGACCGCCATGCATGGGGAGGGGACGGGTGTAATTGTTCCCGCTGTGCAGAGCAGTGAGGGAAAGAGAAGCAGGTAAGGGAAGGCCATTTCTCTGCTTTACCATGCTCAGATAACAAGCCTGAATTCTATTTTGTGAAAGCCACTACTCTCTTTTGGAGCCCAGGCAAGAAAGAAAACTATACAACTCATGCCTTTGGTAGCTATAAGAACATAGGGCAAGATGGGCATTATCAGGGGACCTCCACCTCTCTAGGGCTGTAGAGCCCAACACACAAGAAATAAAGCCACTGGCTGGGCCAGACAGGAATTTCTATTGTTATTTTTATTTACTGATTCAATTTTATTTCAAACTTTTTCATACGTGGAAATATCCTCTGTCCTTAAGGACCAACACATCTGCTATTCTTGTCCTTCCGTAGAACCTGTCATCAGAAAATCACATTCACCAGCAAGAATTTCAATGCCTTCTCTTACCATAACTTCACACATCTAGTTGGAATTATATGTTCCTTATTCTCTTCCCATCTCAAATCCAAAGATCTGCAAACAAGCAAAATATACGGCCTTTAATATGCCTTCACCAAATATCTGACAACTTGAACACTGGTTAGTATTTTCTGGAGGTTTCCTGGAAGAAACCACAAGCTCTGCGTTCTGTCCAACAGTACCATGCAAGGTTAAGTGATTTTCAAGATCCAGAAGAGCTCCATCAGGAGATGGGAGCACACGGGGTGTCCACACGGGATTTCACTGTATATTTGAATCCACTTGACAACCAAGCTCCAATTCAAAGGCACTACTAAGACGCAGGATGTTTTGCCTCCATGTGGGGTTGTGCCACCACAGGAAGGGACAAACATATCCATCTGTGCCAGGCTGCCTACAACAGCACAAGATGACTGTTCAGGCAGTGAGGTCCCTCGAGGACTGCACAACACAGGGCAAGATAAGTTCCCTCCCAGGGAACAAGAGATTGCTTTGTAGTTTCTTAATTAAGGTAAAATCCACCCTTCCCTCAAACGTATGCAGGAGCAGGGAGAAATAAGATCCAGCCAGAGAAAGAACAGTCTTTTCCTTCATTCATCCTCATTTTCAACTGTTTTTCAGCAGTTTTGCAACAGAAAAACAGCACTTCAAGCTTACACAGGCACCAAGGTGCTGCCTTTGTGGAAGTGGCTGGAAGGTCTGTGCAAAGACCAGCTACTTTGGTTACCTCTCTCCTTGCTCCAGTGGATCCAGCTCTGCCAGATGCAAGGGCAGAGGCAACCACCCCTGTCGCTGGGGTAGTTTACAGTGACACCAAGCTGATGGTTTGAATAAGCATAACTGAATACAGCACAACCCCAAGTAAGTTTCTTACCGTGGAACTTTCCCAGATGAGCCAGAAAAATATAAAATCACGGTGTTCCTCCTGAAAGAGAGATTCAAGTCAATGTTAGGGGACAGGTGGAAGGATACCATTTCTTTAGCAGAGGTGCTCAGTAAGGACTGGATGCTAGAGGGCCTGAACATCCGTCATGCTAGCACACTGCCACAGAGCAGCCATGGGGCTGGAGGGAGCAGGACACCCTGCACGCTGAACTGGGGCTGCAGTACGGACAAGAGACTAACACAGTTAAGAAGACTGGGCTGAGATTTTTTTTTTTTTTTTTTCAGTTTGTTGGAAAGAGGTTCGGTAGAAGCTCCATTCCAGCACAAAAAAAAAAAAAAAAAAAAAGAAAAAGAAAAAAAGAAAAAAAGAAAAAGCTGTATGCAATTTGACTTCCCTTGAGTTACACCAAGGTTTAATTTGGCCTGTTAAACTTACAACATAAGACAACCGTAAGAGCTAGGATTTAAAAATTGTACCCTTTCTCTGTCATCCTGGATCTTTGAAAACACCAAAACCTGTAGTTTGAAGGAACAGAGCTAGAACTACTTAAATCCATACCTTTTCAGCAAACTTAGCTGATTTATAGCAGATTTATGCTAGCTAGTAAAAGAATTTCCAGGTTGATATATTGCAGAGCTTAAAAGCAAGTTTAAATTCTATTATAAGAAGAAATATTACACTCTGCAAATCAAATATAGACCAAGGATAAAATGACCTATTAAAAAAATACAAAGAGGAAGCCTGCAATATGCTGAATTCAAATTTTATTCCAAACAGAAAAGAAATAGGAGTAAAATTAGGTTTTGTTGACTTTGATTATCCAACAATTAAGCTGTAAAACAGTGTCCATTTAAGAAGTCAGCATCTAAAGAAACAAGATATTGGCTTTTGTAACAGCTCTCACATATTGGTACCTGACATGCAGTTCAGTAGCGTTTTGACATGCGATGACTTCCTTTGCCAAAACAACAACAGCGTTCAAGGAAAGATCATTGTTGCTCAGACTGTAAACATGAGGAAGAACACAACCTCAGCTGCTGGACCCAACAGCACACACTTGGTTACACAAATGCCCTCTGCTGTGCGCCCCAAACGCCCTGAAGCACACTTTCTTTTAGTCAGGGGATTTCTCCAAAACCTCAGCATGTTGCATTTAGGACTCAACAAAAGCATTATCACGCCACAGTTGTTCTCTGCCAGCTAGAGCTCCCACGAATTTAGAATCAGAGATAGGTCCTTTATGTGCAACAGAAGAATCACTAACTGGTTTCGGGTTAGGTAGATGTCCGTTATACCTGTATGATTACACAATCGATCCACCGTGCAGTTACAACTCTTGCTATAACAAATCCAATTTAAGTACAGCATGCTAGTGTGGTCTAAACCCTGACATTTTAAAACATCCCTGAAGACACAATACTAGCAACCTCTGAGGATTTATTTTTTAATTGCATGTTTAATCTGTTTCATTACTTGTTGGACCTCATTAACTACAAAACGTAAGGTCTTGCTTCTACAAATCCCCTGCTGGCTTTCAGGGCCACAAAGCACCATTCCTGTGAGCTTCAAAGGAATCATCCATGACAACACTGTATGTGCGCAACAGAAATCCATGTAGGAATGAGGCTTAAAAATTGCACTGGCTTGCTGCCTTTTCCCTATGATAAGCTGCTTCACTGGGGACAGGCTGGCATGTACCACAAGCTGTTATACAGCAAGCCCAGGAAAGCAGAAGAGCAGGTACACTCCCCCTTTCCCCCCTCTTTCCACCATGCTTTTAAACACTTCTAATCATACTGCAAAGCCAGTAATTAATTCCTGGATGGAATCCAGCAATAACTGCAGGTATTTTTGGATTCATTTGCTTGCACCTGGGTGTATGTGGAAGACCTTTAAAGGCAGAGTCACTCCCTTTTGACAGGTAGGCAGGCAGTGCTGTGGCTTTGACTTCTTGCAGGAGCAGCACAGCTGTGTGGCTATCCCTCTCCTGTAATGCAAACTACGCTGAGACTCCAACACTTGCAGCAGCTCTGCTCTGCCTGCTGCTGCTGCTTAAACTGCCCATGACAGTTTTTCAAAGGTTTGAAATCCCTTCACAAATCAGGCTGGTTCTCTCCACCTAAAAAGATGCAGATCCATGTCAGGCATTTTCCTAGAAATCAGTCCCTCTCATTCAGCACTGTGCTGTTACAAGAGTGTTGCAAGGGGTACAGGAGAAGAGGGCTAACAAGAAGGCTGGGAATACTGGGATGGAGCCATCCTCTTTTATGCAGAGATGAGGCATCTCAACCTGAGCCTGACCAAGGGGAAGAGAGCTGAGGAGGCAGAAGAGGAAAAAGTCATGCCAGGCACCAAGTTGAGCACGTGCATTGTGATTCCTGGAGAGGTGTCAGTGGTGTCAGGACTCTCCTGAGATTATTTTAAAACACCTGGGTAAGAACTGTGAGGTTGAGTCCATCTCAAAGTGAGCCCGGCCTCCAGCACATCCCTGCTTGCACTTAAATGTCTGTGCCTCAGCTTAGTGCCCCGCGTGTCCCCCACAGGCATCTCTAAAAGTGTCACCCCTTACAGGGACATCCAGCAACTCTTCTCTGATGAGGATATAACGCTTTCTGATGCTATGCTTGGCTTCATAGTGGCTACCATTTTTAATAGGTTTAAGCCATCTTTACTCACTCTATTTTCTTCAGTTTTTCCATTCTGGAAAACAGGTCCATCACCCTCTTCACCTCTGGATCCCGTATCCAATTGTCCCGCAAGCTGTACACAGATTCATTCTCATTAGTATTCCAGGCCCCCAAGGAAGGAGTGGTTGATTTGAGGGTCACTGCCACAACACACTCACTTTATTTCCTCAAGCTGGAGGCACTGTGATGAAGCCTGGATCAAGTCAGTCATCCCCTCAGCTGTGATGCTCCCACCTGTCAACCTGGAAAAAGAAAGAATGATTCAAACCAAGCAGAAGGATCCCGTGCAGCACATGGCAAGCCTGTCTCAGATACGTTCCTGCACTGCACTCCCAGCACACCAACACAGAGAGGAGGTGGCCCGATTCTGCCACCTGCAACCAGCTTTATGTTCCTTTTCAAGCAGGCAAGGCAATACTTGATGCCAGCATAAAACCAGAGCCACACATATCCCTGCTGCTCTGCATAGCACTGCATTACTCTGTACAGTGCTGCACAGAGCAGATCAGCCTTGAGTGAGTGGGTGTCATTAAACTGGAAGCTAGAAACACGGGACAGATAGGAAGAGAGAAGGCTCTGACCTTTCAGCAAAGACTTACTCTAGTTTCTTCAGGCTCTCCATTCCTCGTAAGCTCTTTGAAAGAGCAGCAGCAAAGTCATTGCCGCATCTCCTACTATGAAAGCTAAAACGTGAGAAAAGGGAAAAGCATAAACACAACAAAAATCAAAATAAGCTAGCACACAGAGCAGGTTAAAACATGATTATAAAAAGCATTTAATTTCTTTCTTAACAGCCATTGTATCATGCTCTTTTTTGCAGCATCTTTATCTTTTCAAATATCTGGGTTTTTTTAAAAATGAACAATTAAACTTGCACGTCAACTGTAAATACCTCAAGAGGCAGGTACAGTGACACCACGGGTAAGAGTCAGTCCTATCGCATGTCCCACCACAGTCAGGACCCTGGAGACAAGGGAGATCACACGGGACAAACCAAACTCATACAAACAAAGAGTGTCTAACAGCTCCCATGTGATGAGCTGACGACTTACAAGAGGGTTGATTTCAGGCCAGATACTTTAAATTTGGATGGCAGAGTAGCCAGAGTTTTCCAAAATATAAGACACAAAGTTTTTCAGGGAAGTACCTCTTTTATAGAAGGAACCGGTGGTGCTGGAAAAACCAAACAGACAGGTAAGCTTTCAGGCACACAAGCTCTCCTTTGAATCAGCTGCAGAATGTTTTGATTACAGGAGGTATCGATACAAACCACCTTGGCTGCCCGTCTCCCACCATGTGTTTGGGGGCCAAGCAGAAACTCACTTACAGCCTTGTTGCCCGAATGCCACCCCCCCTGAACCAGAGGGATCGGGAACAAGCTGCAGACTGCAGTGGCATGACAGACATGGCCCGCAGTCATTAGGAATATGCTTGAGGTGATGCTGCTCCTTTAGATGGGTTCTGTACAAGAAATGCTTGAGGTCCCGCTGCCCTTTGCCCACCCTTCCAAGAGATAGTACTCAGAGTGCCAGTATCCTGCAGACCATGAACGAGAGCAGGCGTGGACTCAAGTGCATATGAGCTGAGGAAGAACCCAAAAAAAATCCCCTGTTCTGTTCTCCTAATGCAAAGGCATCTGCCTCATCTGGTCTCCGAAAGCAGAGGACTCCTTGCACTGCCCTGTGCCTGCATTGGCAATTTAGAGTTAGGATGTAGCATCAGAAAGCTTTTCTAACAGTAAATTAAATAGCATTCCTGCTCTTCTCAATGGTGGCAGAGAACAATTGATTACTGTCCTTTTTACAATGATATCACTATCCAGGAATGACAGTTTTCATGTATCTGTTTCTGCTCCACAGTAAACAACATCATTCCCTTCAGGACAAGGCAATTCTCACCCTGGCTGCTCCCCATCTTCTCCACATTAGCAAACTCTACACATATTCCTCCAAGTCATTCACGGAAGTACAGGATGAGACCTGTTCCACAACAGGATACCAAGAGATCCTCCTGGAGAAGTCCTTTCAGCATTACACCAAAGCACGGATGGAGAGCACCCGAGAGTGCAGCTGTCACCTCCTGTTCATCTGGTTTATGGTGATCTCACGTAGATCACAGCTTTCTCATTTGCTTGCAGGATTCGCCCTGCCTTTGCGTTATCAAGAAATGCCTATCATTTTCTGTTTCATCTACCGCACTAACTACCCTGTTATTTGATTGTTTTAATAAAAACAAAGCAACATACCAAAAACCACAGCCAGAATGGATTTATCACCTTTATATCCTTTAATCCCTCATAAATTATTTCGTCAATTTCTTCAGTATTGAAGTTATACTGGTCAGATTAGAATTTCTCACATCTTCTTTCCCTCCCTTCCAAAGAAATACTATGCCAGCCCTCCCAGCCCCTTAGTCCTCTCCATCCACCAGCTCACGGCACTCAGCGTGTTTACCTCAAGTGCTCTACGTTTTTACAGCCAGCCAGCAGCTCCAAACAGTCAACATCCACAAGACATCCTGCAAAATCCAACTCACTCAAATCCTGGCCCAAGTTTATGACAAAAACCAAAGCCGCCACATCCAGAGGTGTCAGTCTGAAGTTTTTAAACCTGTACTTGACGCTCAGCATGCTCCCAATGTGCTGGGCTACTTTGAGGTCTTGCGTTTCAAACGTGCAGTGGCAGAGCTCAATGACCTTGGGCCCCGTCAGACGAGTGGCTGCCAGTTTCTTGAGAGACTGCAGGATCGTGTCCTGCTTATCCTGCACCCAAGCTTCATCTTGCTCAGCCAGCAGCATGAGAAATGTCCTACATTCTTTTGATGACAAGCCTGAGAGGAAGATGTGAAAACTCTCCATGAATTCGGTCTTTGCCTCATTCTTTAAATTCCACTTTGACTTCAAAGAGAACTTCTTCTTCAGGTAGTTCTTGTCCACCCTTTTACTCACCATGAGACACAGTGCTGCAAAAAACTCCTGCAAGCTCAGGTGCACAAAGGCATAGCCCACCTCTGGGCAAGCGGCACTTGTCTTCACCTCGAAGACAGTCAGCAACCCATGTAAGGAAGCAAATTCCTTCACGTGCTCTGGAATATCACCAACATAAAACACAAGCTTCTTATCTTCCAGGCCTTTCAGTGCAAGATCGCACAGGCCCAAAATGGCCTCCTTGTTACAGTTCAGCTGAGTCTCCTCACCACCTGCACACTCTCCCTGCTGTTTGTTTATGAAGATGAGCAGCATTTTGATATAAAACTGTGTCATAGTCTGAGGAAGCTCCACACTCGTCTGGTGCTTAAGGAGCAAATACTCCAAACAGATGCACACAACGTTACACAGAGCAGGGATGAGGCACATGCTCAGGAGCTTGGTGTTGTTTTTCAGGTGAGCAATGGCTTGTTCTTTGAATGAATGCTGACGAAAATAGTGGCCGACGTATTCCTCAACCTTCTCATGGTCAAATCCCCGAACTTCTGCTAGCAGACCTACTGTGTTTAATAGGAACTTGGGCAGTCTCTTAGGTCGGCTAGTAACCAACACCGTGCAACCAGGCAGGAGCTTGCCCCGACAGAGGTCTGCAAAGAGCTCAGATATGGACACACGGGAGGCAAGAGCTGGGCCTCCCCTAGAAGAGGACGACACATCCATGTTAGCTGCAAACTCATCCAGCCCGTCAAAGATGATTAGCGTACGCCAGGCATTTTCCAGGAGGTACTGGAACACTGCATCAGGACTGTCTTCTGGCTGAAGGAACAGGTCAAACAAAAACTCCTTCAAAGTGAATTTTGTTTTTAATAAATTCAGCTGCCGAAACTCAAACAGGAAAGCGAAGAGAAACTGAGGCAGGGCACCTTCTGCCCATTTCTGACAAATCCTGTGCATCAGCATGGTCTTGCCTGTACCTGGTTTACCAAACAAAAAGATTACCTTTGTTGTGCCCGATGGGACCACATTACAAAACAGGTCAGACATTTTCATGGCTGTATCCACATGCTCTTCGGGTTCAGGGGCACCTGCCACATCCTCCTGGGATTTATCTGTTTTCTCTTTCAAGCGGAAGGCTTTGCTCTGCTGAATTATAAGGTTGACAAAGGCTTGGTTGAAAGCTAGTGGCTGTGTTTGTTCCTGCGCTGCTGCTGGTCTCCTGCTTCCATATCTCTGGCAGATAGATTTGATGAGGAGGTGCCGGTATTTTTCAGGTGAATCTGATAGAAGACAACAGAGTGAGTACAAGGGTGAAAAAGTTAGTTCTGAGACATGACAGACCCAAAATAAGACCTCTTATATGCAAAAAACCAATGGCCCTTATCAGAGGCTGCTCCACAGAGCTAGGTGGAGATGATGAATTCTAAACACATGAAAATAACCCATAGTTTTTCCTGGTTTTGCACAGGGGCTAAAGAAGAAGAAAATTCAGGGAAAATGTGAAACAGTTTTATATATGTATTAAATCATATAATCTCTTTAAGATGTTAATTAGGTATTGGTGTATTAGGCATACAATTCCCTGTTCACCCATGCTGGCCTCGTGCCGTGCTTGCTCAGCTATTTGCACCTGGGAACAGACAGAGCTTTTGCTCTTAAGAATTTGAGATGGCTGATGGTATCAGCCCTTCTCTGTTGAAGAGAGAGCAGTGGAGATAACCAAGGGCGCTGAACATCTTCTGAAGAACCCTATCCTCACTGTTGTTACCTTTGCCAAGTTTTGCCAAGGGACAAGACCACCTGGCCTCCCGTGAGCATCTCCTCATGAACTTTTCTCTATGCAAACTTTCCTTCAAAAACTGGCTTCAGCCCAGCTGCAGCTGCTAGCTTTGCCATTCTCTCTGTGTTCCCCCACCAGGCACTGGGCAGCACTGGACCGTGGGGATTGCAAGGCTAAAAACAGAGGTAGAAAAGGGTAAGTAAGGGCAGATGATAAAGGAAAGGATGTGGACACTGGGTTCATACAGCCCACAGGTCTGCTCAGGGTACCCAGTCTTTTCCTGGAATTACTCTGGCTCAACTTTGTAACTGAATAGATGAGTGATGACATCTCTAAATTAGGAGTGAGCTGAAATCACACAAGTTTTTTATGAGACAGAGAAACTGTGGAGCCTTTAAGGGGTTTTAAATTGTCAGTAGGCCGCCTGACTGGCTTAAAGGAAAGCAAACAAATACAGGGGTGACCTGCAACCGAATGCTTTACTGGATATCACACTTTAAGGGAGTTCTTAGCCTATGCCATCTCTATCCCTTCTTCTCAGGTAGATTTAATGTATCTCTGAAATGGAAATGGATGGGGTTTGTTATTTGCCAGGTCCTGTTGTCTGTATATTTTATACCTGTTGCATTAAGAGTTTATGCAGCTACTAAACGAAAGTTTGCCTCAATGGAGGAGGTTGATTTCTTGGGTGTTTCTACAAAGCAGTTAAATAGGTCCTCCCTCAGAGGAAAGCACACCATTGCTCTGCTTCTGGAACATCTACATACCTAGTCGCTGCCGTTTAACATCCTTATCACTCACAGAGCCGCGGTCATGGCGACATCGAGCAAAGCCTGAAAATTGCAAAGTCAGAAACATGTAAAAGAGCATTCTGAATGACATCTTATTAAAGCTGGGCAAGACTCCCCAGCAAAGCATTTGAGGGGTGGAAGAGGCAAAATCAGAGAAACAAAACTATTTGCAAATTCAAGCTGGGTTTACAGAACTGATTTTGCAAATGTTGAACTAAAAGCAGAGCTGCATTTAGCTACAGAAAGACAGCTTGGACGGATCCTCATGAGGCTAATCCATCCTCTTGTCCCACCTCCAATATGCTGCAGCTCTCAGGAGTGACCAAGGGGTCTGGGCTTTAAAGACCTTCAGTAATGGAGATCCCCAAACTTCTCCAGGCAATTAATTCCAACACTTCAGTTTATTTATATATCTTGCCTGCCACAGTGTGATCTACTGCTTTCCACTTGAGCGTTTCTTCAAAGAAGTCAAGCAGATCCTTCCTCCTCCCTGGGACACACAATCAGCTACAAGGATTCAATGTTTATCTAATACTGGAATATGACTTTGTAATTTACAGTGCTGTTAATATCCAAATCTTACCATTCTTAGCCAACAGCAGCCAGGACATCAGAAACAGGGAGATACAAGCTTCTGGTGGAAGCCTGGCTTTGAAAATCCTTGCAAGAAACCACATTAATTTTAAAATTAATGTGGCAGCTTTCTGGGATAATCTGGATTCCCTTTGCCACTGCCTCCACCGTATACCCTCTCGCCAAGCTGGATGCCAGAATCACACCCTTTCTCTCTCTTTCTGATGTGAGGCTGTTCCCATGGGGAGGACCTGGGCTGATGTTTCATTTTCTGGTGACTGAGGAGGTGACTCAGAATTCAGCAGCTTGCAGTTATTCCAGCAGCTGTCACACGAGGGACATCGCTCAGTGGTGGCACATACCTTCAATATTTTCACATTGCACCAAAGGCTTCTGACTGACATCCAGGTGACAGATGCTGCTGCAAAGTGCCAGGGGAAGAGGAGGCACCTTGAAAACAAATCCCTCATTTCGTGATCTGCACTGAGTGGGAAGGCCTCGGTCCCAAATCCACCCCCGAAGAAAGCCCTAGAACTACTACTATCCATTCTTTTAAGCTTTGATTCTGATAACTCTGCAATGGTTTCTGCTGAATCAACTCCCGAATAGCCTTCGTGCTCTTCCTTTAAAAATCAGACCAACTTCCTCCACTCACCAGTAGCCAACCACAGTAAATGCGCAACAAGTGGGGATTTTGCAAAGTATGTGGGAGATTCCCTTGGCTAGAGAAGCTAAAATGAGCAAGTTCCTTGGCAGAATCAGGGCTAACAAGGCTTTTCTGAAATTCAGGGAGAGAAAATGAAAGAGAGGAGGTTCATCTGGAAAGCACCAAGAACAGAATATCAAACCTGAAGTTGCAGTGGCTTCCCAACAACTTGCCAGCACTGTGGTCAATGTGTGGGACACTTGTAGCCCTGACTAGGCCATGGGCACAGAAGATAAACTCCAAAAACACAGCACCCCAGGCTCTGTTCCAGCCTTACCTTTTGGCACAGATGAGCAGGCACTCACATCTCTGCATGCTTCTTGCTCCTGGCTTAAGTTACCTAAAGGAGTTGAATTGGAAATGAAATACAGTTACTGCAAGCATCCTGCTTTTGAAAACTGGGGTGCTGCTGGCCAAAGCCAAAGGGCAAGCAGCTCACAACACACACAGTGGCACAAACCAAGACTCAGTATAAGGGCTGATGCAACACAGCCAGGTTTCAGGCTCCCCATCTGATGTTTTGCTTTCAGTTTGCTCTAAACCACAGTTAACCTATGCTTTCAAGAGAGGAGGGAAACAACTCTTCTCTAAGATACGTGCAAACTCAGAGCATGCATGGCTTTGGCTGATCTAAAGCCATACTGTAGCTAAAAAGGGAAGCCCTACTCTTCCCCATTTCTGCAAAGAAGGATTTTGTATCACGTTTCTGTGATGAAACCACTGGCAACACAGTCAAGGGCCTTTCCTGACCCACTGCATGGCTCAGGCTGCCACAAAACCCCACTCAGCACAGCCAGCCCCACGGACAATGTTTACAGAGCTTCAGAGGGAGATCCTGCTCAGGTCAAACAGGAGTCCACATACCACCAGGACACTCTGTTCAGTTAAACTCATGCTTAGAGTGAAAAATGGAAGCGTTGCTCTCCAATATCAGATGGGAAGCCTTCATACGCTAATCCATTTTGGAAACTAAGTCGTTTCCAGCATTTCCCAGCTGGGAGGGCAGGCCAGTATGCTGGTATTTCTAGCTCTAGCATCAGCGCAAAGCAACAAAGAATAAGACTCCAAATGGGCACACTTGCTGTGCCACAGTCTCACACAAAATCCATTCCACAGCTCGAATATCCCAACTCCTGGCCCATGTGCCATGTAAAGCAAAGTAAGCCAGTTCCGGTGCTGGAAGACTTGATCCCATTATTTCTCCACTACACAGCCTGAGCACTGCTTGGGCCACCCCCTGGACTGGTTTTAGTCTGCATCAGTTCTCCAGTCTCACTCACCATGCAGACAGAAACTCTTTTCCTCAGGAGTCACTCCGGCTAAGGCAATCTAACAGTTAACCTTGCCTAACCCAAGACTGCTTTGCTGCTGTAAAGTCTGGTCCCCTGTCATCCTCCTGCAAGCCACCAACTCCCACCTGCACCCCTGGGACAGCCCCTGCAACCACACAGCTACACAGAGGGTCAGGGTTAATGGAAAGCCACCCCTAGAGCAAAACCAAAAGCAATTAATCTTCAGAAGGATCAGTGATGCCGAACTGTTAATACTACTGTTAAATAAGAATAAGCCAACTCCAAAACCTTGAGAGATGTCTTCTTTTATGATATGCTACAGCATTAAAAGGCTGAAATCTGTTTTTGATTTTTTTTGAAGTCCTGAGAGAAAGCCCCCATCAGTCCTTGTTCCCTGTTACTTGTCTGGTCTTCCGCTTCCACCTTTGCAAAAGTAACTGCTGCTGCAGTTGGCTACCAAAGGCTGCATCACCCACCTGACACAAGTAATGACTTTCCTGCAGAAGAATTAATAATCAGATAACGTAAGCCAGTAAGGGAGAGGTACAGCTTAGTTGGTGCCACAGGCTTTCATAAAGGAGAGCATGTGCACGTCTACAACGTAACACACAGCATATCGACTGCGCTCTTTACAGATCATGAGATTAAAGCTACTGCCCCAACTGATAATGAGAGATAAGGGAAAGTAGTTTTCTTGTCATGTATTTTAAGACTTCTGTATTTCTTGCCTTTCTGGATCAGGAAAATAAAAAATAGCAACTAAAACTACACAGAACAAAAAAGTGTTTTTTTCTTCTTCAAATAAATTATCAAAAAATTTCATCTTAGCTTTATTGGAGAAGGGGTACACAATTTTTATTGGTTTTGGCTTTTTGTGTCTGGGGGTCTGGGTTTTTTTTATCTCGACTTACATTTCTAAGCCAAAAGTTCTACTTCCAAGAAAAAAATACCACAACGAATTTCAGCAGTTTCAAAATTTTCCTTCAAGAAATCTGGAAGAGAAAACCTGGCAAAATAAACTTGCTCACCGGGAAATATGGACTGAAGCTAAATTTTCTGATTAAGGAAAATTATTGCCAAGCTCCTGAGCTACTATCGCATCAATGTTTTCTCTCTCACAGCTATCGTGACACTCTCTCTTCACCCTCACAAAAAGCAAGTGGGAACCCCTACAGCACAGCACAGATTTTCCCCTACATTTCAAACAGACTCCAGAACACTACTTTCTCTCTGGGCAAAGTGACTTTGCCCTGGGGGACACGTCCAGTTCAGGAATCCAGATGATATGACTGCGCAGGTTCCCACCAGGTCCACAGAACCCTCCATCCTCAAATCAGGCTAATTTGTATTGAAAGCAAAGAAAGTTCCCACCAACACCAGCAAGGCATAGCAGTGGTGAAAAAGCACATCTGAAAACATGAACTATTGCTGTTTGCTGGCAATAACTATTTTTGAAGGGACTGATCTTAGCGCAGAGATTATGGTGAAAGAGAGTCAGGGTGAACCAGAAGGAAAGTCAGATCATTTTTTAAACTAAGTGGCTTGGTTAAAAAGGCTTGTAGCTGCCTGGACACAATGGAGATGACTGCCACATCTCGCTGCCGAGGCACTGACAGCACAAGCAAGGGCACTGGTGGTCTCACTGCCTAGACTGGTCTGTTGGCTGGGGGGGGCCAAGGCATTGGCAGTATTTGGAGACGGTCAGAGGAAGCTGGCCCGATCTCCGTTACCTTCTCCCGCAGTACTTAGGAGCAGGATCTCCAGATCCAGGGGGAGGTCACAATCCATGCAGAGGTGCTGTGCAAACTGTTTCCAGGTGGCAGGGCCAGCCTTCTCCAGCAGGTCAAGGAGCACCGAGACCTTTTCTTTGTGGTCAGTGATGCCATCCAGGCCACTCAGGTCCACCTCTGGGAGGAAGCGCCGGGAGGTCGTGAGCAGCCAGTTAGGATGGTGACTGAGGAACTCCACTAGCTGGGGGCAGGCACTTGCTACAGCTGCTTCCAGGTCTAGATCATCATTCTGAAGTGGGGGCTAAAGGGATGAAAGCAGAAAGGGTAGCAATGGGCATCAGAGCAGGAGTTCTTCAACCACACAGCCCTGCTGTTGAGCAGCCAGCAGAGCCCTTGACAACCTGATCTGCTTTTCTGCCCCTTGGTCTAATCCAGAATTTCTTACCTGCCTTATTCTCACAGTGCTGTGCAGTAAAACCCAGCCCAGCCATTACGTGGTGCAAGGACCATAGTGCTTGCGTGCACAGTCCCTAATGCAGTGGTACTGCAAGGGACAGGAGCAAACAACAGGAATCACTCTCTCTGGCATCACTCAGGGAGAAGCTGTTGACATCTCTATAGCTGCAGTGGCCATCTGCCAAATACAACACCTCAGGCATCTTTCACATGCAGCAGGACCTCTGGGGGGCATGGGACTCTAAGAGGAGAGTATTTCCCTAGACAAAGGGGTCAGGCAGCTGTTCTGGCTGCTTGTTTTGTGGGGATGAACAACTCTTTTCTGCTTTGGTGACAATGTCACCCCCCACTTCCACCTCTTTCCTTCAGCAAAGCCACACACATACGGTCTCCTACCTGCATTGTTGTGCGGTCCACCTCCTTTCAGCTGTCAAGTGCAAATGTGGCTTCTGCTCCATACCTCAATGAAGAACTGACCTGCTAATGGCAGTATTTCAGCACATAGTGACACCCCAACGCGTGGTGCATGTCAATACGCAGTTGCCTCACTCAGTGCAGAAGCCTAGGGATGATAACAACAGAGCAGAATGCAGCTATGAAAGGGTCACAGATCTAGAAGCTGACTCTGGAATCAAAGGCAGAGACGTGGAGCTTTTCACCTCTAGCAACCTTAACTCAAACCAGCAGTGACCACAAAGTTTGGGCATTTGAGGATTCACTACTGATGTGATGAAAATGCAGGATTGAGACTTGTACCCTAAGATGCAAGCGAAGGCAAGCTTTACAGGATCACTTCAAGGGAATCACAGCTTTCCTGCTGGCACTGCCCAACTTGAACTAGTCTTCTACGCCAGCCTGCTCCTCTTAGCCCCTCCATGGACATTGATGCAGCAGCTTGCTCAAGTCAGGCAGTAGGTCTCAGACTCCTGTGTGTGGTGTGGGAAAAACTCCCCCAGCTACTGTAACAGCTGAGTTTATGTGGGGTGGGGACGGGACAGCGGCCAACCTAGTCCAGCAAAAAACCAGCAACACCATTGAGTGGAAGCATCCTGTTGGGTAGAATAATTTAATTTGCTAATGAGGCTGGTGCCCACAGCAGCATTCCCTAGTAGCTGCCATTTTTTGAACACATTCCCTGCCCAGCCACAACCAGGGAGGAAAGACAGGGGAGTCATGCTGGAGAGCCCACCTAATGTTCAACCCTCACCCATCAGACATGCTCTCCTCCACACCAACCATTCAAATCTACAGTAAAATAAGCCACAGGCCTTCAGGTTTTTTATTTTTACTGTCTTCTTGACCTGGCCAAAGAGGAAAGCGGGAGACATCTATGGAGCCAAGGGAAGAATTCAAAACAGAAGTGGAAGACAGAAGGATGCTCTGATGGAAAGAGTCAAGACTTTCCCATCTGAGCAGGGACAACTCCTAATTCATCAGAAAGTTATGCTCGTGGTGGGGTGACCTCACAGCACAGCCATGCCCCTCCCTGGGGAACGTTGCATGGAAAGAACATCACCTCCCCACATCGCTGCTGGGCATGGAATGCACCTAGAAGCTGAAGACAAAACAAAGGTCGGAGCACTGAAGGTAAAATTCCTCAAGACATTTGTCCTTCTCATGTGTAAGAGGATACCCCTTTACCCCATAATCCAGCACCGCTCTCTGCCCTCTCCATACTGCCTCTTCAAACAACCTTGCACGTTTTGAGACTGAGGCAAATTCAGCAAAGGGATGTGATAGGAGTGCTGCAGACGGGTGGAAGGGACCTCATCAGCCTCTTCTGTTCCTGTGCTCTGAAAGCCAAGCAGATAACCGACAAGAGCACAGCTGGTGATACTGTATGCTCTTTAACGAACCTCTCACTCTTCAGATCAAAACCATGTCAAGGTCGGTTATTATGCAGTTTCAGCATACACCGTTGTACTACAGTATCACTAGAAGAAATACTTTATCCAGGGTTCCTATTCCAGATCAAGCTTTCAGGATGCATTACATAAAAAGTGAGGCAGCTTTAGAATCCATCAAAACATGGGTTGCAAAACCCCCAGTTTGCAAAAATTCTCTTAATGCCTGTCATTCACTATTCTAACCAGAACAACAAAAAAGTTCCTGGTGAAATGCCAAGAAATTTGGGCTTAACCAGGTGCTTTCTCCTCAGGCTAAAAATGATGCGAAAACCTGAAATTCGGAACCTTCTTGGAAAGGAGTCTGCAAGTTTTCATTCCAAATGTTTTAGTATTTTTATATATATGTATATATTTATAATATAAATGTTATATAAAATATAACATTTTATAAAATGTATAAATAGTATGAATGTTACGTAACACCTTGTCTTATCAATTATATAAATAAAGAATGTTAACAGTAACAAATGCATTAAAATAAAAGAAACAATGTTTCAATTAACTGCAAAGCTTAAAGGAAAATGTTCAAACATCTCAAATTTAAGCAAAAGGCAAAATAACAGGGCTTCCTGCAAAACAAACTTCATGTCCCAGTAGGCTAATGGGTCAACTTTTAGGAACTTTCACTTTACTTTTCTCCAGCCAAAACCAGAAATCCCCTGACTTTATTCCCCTGATGACCAAGAGTGAAGTTGTTCACATATAAATAACTCCGACCTTAATGCTAATGAAGACTGAAAGCCATTCAGGCAAAGAGTAGACTCACATGAATTAAGGACTCATATTCAAGAGCAAAACAACACTGAAAAGTTGGATGAATGCTCAGGCAATAGTGCACAGCACAGCGGCTACAGGTCTGCTAAATGAGACCATCAGAAATAACGGCAGCAACCTACAGTAAAATGCCTCTGAGCTCAAAAGCAAGCACAAAAAACTCCCAAGAAGAGCCAGAAAACTTTTAGGCCTTGCCCTAACCCTTCAAATGCAGAAACATCATTAAAACACATCACAAAAATAGACCTCCCCTGCCCAACTTGGTTTTCACACCGCTCCCAGCCAGGGAAAGCAAAAATGAAAGGTGAAGCTCCCTGTTGCAAATCTACCAACTTCTTGCATAATGGGATGATCACATGCTCCTTACATGAAAGCCCAGAAACAGAGCGGCAGCACCAAAAACAAGGGGGGTGTCACAAAACTGAGGAACTGGGGGACAACATCCACGGTGTTGACTTCTTTGCTTGCCAACCCCATGTTCTCCCGAGGCACACAGCCCTCCTGTGCCTTAGGGACCAGCTGAACAAAAGACAGTGCAAACTGAAAGTGAAGACAGCCAGGAATTCCCCAACTGCAACTGACCAACGGCAAACACACCCCATCAGAACAACTGACGAGTGTTACACTACTCTAAAATCTATAGCTAAAAGATAATTTAGGTGAAGCTTTTGGGGAGTGGTCCAAAGAAACGAGACCTGGAGGCAAACACCCCCTGTGGAGTAAACTCTGGGTTGCTGTTAATGGTCTTGCAACTAGAATATTTTTATTTATATGTATATATGTGATGATTCTGGCACGTGAGGAATAGCCTAATCACACCTAAGTGAAAAAAGCAACCTGTCTCTCCTTTGGAGCGGGGAAAAGGTTTAAGTAAGAATGCAGCAGATGTAAACAATTTGAGGAAAAATCCCAGGTTTTTAGATAGAACTGTGCATGCAGCAATCTCCAGGTAAGGTGCAACAAGCAAGCATTACTAGGATTTCTCCAGATGCCTGGAAGCTACACTGGGAAGCTGGATGTGGTCTGTCTCTGAGTCCCAGGCAAGTCAAGCTGGCACACAGTGCCGTTTCATGACCTTTTTACCAGAAAAAACCCACGAAACACTAAATGACCAGGTCTGGGCAGAGACGCGTGCCATGGGGGTCTCGCCTGCAGCGCGATGGGCGGGTGGGAGCAGCTGGGGAGGCAACGGGCTGCACCTGCTGCCCCGGCCCATCGCACCTCCCTCCCCGCCAGGCCAGCGGCTGCCGCAGCGTGGCCCTCGCAACCCCTCTGCGGCCAAACTCCCGCCCGAGAGCCCCCAGCATCCCCCGGCCGGCGGCCGCGCATCGCCCCAGGCAGCACCGGCCGCGGTGCCGCCAGCGCCCGCAGCACGGTCCCCTCGTGGGGGCCGCCGAGGCGCCGCGCAGCCCCGTACCCCGCCTGCAGCGGCACTCACCCGGCCGGCCGGCCGCTCCAGCGCGCTGCCATAGCGCGGCTCAGCCCGCGCCGCCGCGAAACCGAAACCGGCCGGCGGCGAGGCCTTGCCGGGAAAGCACGTGGGGCGGCGGCGGTGCCCGCTCTGCGCCGGGCGGGCCGGGCGGCGCCGCCATCGTGCGGCGGGGGCTCCGGCGAGGCGCGGGCCGTGGGGGCGGCGGGGGGTCACCGCCGCGGGGTCACCGCCGCTTCCCGGCCGCTGGCCCCTTGGGCACAGCCCCCGCGCTGGGGCAGCCTGTCACCCCCCAGGGGCCGCAGCAACCACCTTCCCCCGGCAGGGCAAGGCGGCCCCAGGGCAGCTCTGCCATTCCTCCTTAATTAACGCTCATCCCTCTAGCGGGACGCCAGCGCCCGCGGTGTCCGGCGGGCATCGCCGTGCAGGGAGGGAAGTGTCACCTCAGTGCGGGGTATGGGCAATGCCCCAAGTCGGCACCGGGAGCCAGCGAGGGGAGCGGGGCAGAAAGGGGGGGACGCTGCCCACTGCACCTGGGCTTCCTCCAGGCCACTGTAGCCACCCCACGGCACGCACCTCTCCCATCTGTAATGGACACAACCAGCTGAGACCCAGCAAGATAAACCTTCCCTGGCTGCCATGGAGCAACCTGCAAACCCAGCCCACCGCACACACCCGTCCTTCTCCCCCCACCGGGCACCATGACCACTGAAGAGACGTTAACCCAGCAGCTGGGACAGGCTGGTGGCCTCAGGTGCTGAGCGGGATAGGGGACAGCATCCATGGCAATGCAGAGCCACAAACCATGTGAAGAGACAAATTAAAAAAAGGGAAGCATGAATCGGTACAGGAAAATAACTGAGCCACTTCAGAGAAATTACTGCACTGAAGTAGGAAGGAACAGGAACCTGCTGTCTGACCAGACACACTTTCTCTTACAATCGTTTTGGCATCCTTATCATTGTTATTGCTTTTCTCAAGTTTGCTTCCACAGTCTCAACAACACTGGCATAACAATTTGCTTACAGCTCTACACAGAGTCTACAGGCTCTGTAAAGAAAGCAGCCAGAGCACAAGACCACTCCATTATTGGACTGCACTGCAAATTCACGTCCCATTTACCTTCTTCAGCCATACCCCTGTCATGTAGCATAAGTTGTTCTGAGCTTACTTGAAGCTTGGTAACATCATTTGGGTTGCTGAAGTCTGTTAACATCAGGGGTCTCTTGGCCCATGGCAGAAACAAAACCCAGATCGGCACAAAAGGTTCTACGTTTCCAAAACATAAGAACAGAGATGCCAAAAAAGTAGGCAAAGCCCATTTCTGCCATCTCCATGAGTGCTAACCCAGAGCCCATGCACTTCAGGAGTCTAACCCTTACTCCTAAGCACACAAGTCCTTTAAAGATCCTGGGAAAAGTAGCATGCGTAGAGGTGCGGACTTCAGGATCTTCACAGAAGAAAGGCTCTGCACAAGTGCAATTGCATGGAGACTGGAGCATTTCTCAGGAAAAGAAAATTAAACTGAAGCATATTTAAATCAGCTGATCTTTTAATGGGTTCACATACAACCTTTCTGTTTGTAAACGAGTTCCTATGCTCCTTTATGAAGGGATCAGCTCTATAATCTCTTCTCAAGAAAATCAAGCAGCAAATGATTTGGGAAGCTAAAGTCAAGTTGTACAATTACATATCCCTAAAAAAAAGGAGAAGAGAAAAAAGTATTATATTAGTTTATCCACACTCCCAAGAAGGGCTTTGAGAGCCAGGTATTTCTGAATGCTTACCTTTCTTGTGATGATCTCAGGATTTTTGATCTCAAATAGATTAAGCCCTTTGCTGTTCATCAGTGAAGTCAAAGCTGTTCCGATCTCTATGGAATCAGTAAACCCATCCAGTTACAGATACAGCCATCCTGGCTTGCTGCTCGTCATGTACTGCAGCCTTTTGTCTGCCTTTTGCCAAAAGCTAATTGTGCCTCAACACCCCATGACCTTTGGCCTGATGGAAAACTCTCTTTTCCTTTGTCCCAGCCATTTACAAAGGCTTCCCCATTCCCCAAGTGAATCCAGCAGAAACTTGCATCAGTAACGTAGTGTCCCCCCTGACCCCCCTCCGGCTGTCAGGGTTATTGGTGTATCTTGTCAGTGTTTAACTTTAGGACATCTGATCTTAGATACTTTATGGAGTGGGTTGGCACTTCCCCAAAGGGAAAACTCACTTGAAATCACTTCTGGGATCCCAACAACTGAGATCATTGTGTGCAGGAAGTTTCTTATGGATGGGTCATTCTGAAAGCCAGAAAATTCATACAAAAAGGATTTAAAGACAACATTTAGCCACAAATGGCCTAGAGAATACTTTCTTAGGACTTACCCCACTTGGATCAGCTGTGCATTTAAAGACTTTAAAGTCTATCCTGAAGGGAAGGAAAAAACTCATTAAGGGCTGGAGAGATCCTCTTTTTGTTCAGACATAAGCTAAAAGAGGCAGTGAAACCCACAAGAGACCACAGTACCAACCTGGAGTCCAACGGGTGCAAAATGAGTTTCTTTTCCGTGTAGGCAGCTTGAACGGTGACTGTGATTTCCTGCACAGAGATGAACAGCACGGTTGAGATGTAGCTCATCTTGCCTTATAGCATAGAGTTGCATTTGGACATTCTGGTTTATTTTCTATGACCCGGAGTTCAACATTCTGCTGGCTTTACCTCCAGGTATTACTAGAGAAGGTCAGCATTTTCCTTCTCCATTTCCATGCAACTAATTCCCCCCTGATGCCCACAGCCTCAGCCTGTGGGGCTCTAGACTGGCTCATCCACAGGACTGATGGGGCTCTAGACTGGCTCATCCCACAGGACTGATGCTTTTGCCACTTCGTGAACTAAATCCTGCATTAGGAAGGAAATGGTTATGTAGAGTGTTGGTTCCCAATGACCATCCATCTCACAAGGAAAGATATCAGACTGGGTGTGGAGAGACAGTCCCAGCGGTAGGCAGGGCTACCACAGGTAATGTCACCATAGTGTTTGCATTTGTAACCAAAAGAAAAAATAAAGCAGTCTCTGAATTATGGCCATTTAGGCTCATTTTCTTGCTTTTTCCTGTATGCAAACATTCACTTAAAATGGACATTTTGTGATCCAGTTGCAGGTCATAACCAGGAGACCGGCAGGCCAGAAGCGGATCACATCCTGAGAGCCACAATTTTAGAGACAATCTCTAGTTCAGGGCTTCTGCAGTCCCACTAGCAATTTGTTTCAAGGCACCTCGTGGAGCACAAAAAAGATCCCTGGTATTTCCTAGTAACACCCTGCTAAGGTGGGATACTTGCAGAGGGAAGGCATTATTCTTGATTACAGCTTAACCCTTTGAATAGTGCGGTCTACCCTCAGGCAGGGATTTGTTTTTGTGCAATGTTTAGCATCCGTAGCAGCCCATAATTACAAGGTTGGACAAACATATTGATTGTTTGGCACATTACCCACAACAGCAAGGCTGGTTTTGGTTGGGTTTTGTGTTTGAGGGGGGGTTTTTTGCCTCCTTAGATTCAGTATAAAGCACTTTGGGGTAAAATACAGTGTAAGCAGGAACTTTTGTACAGGCATACATAGAGGAAAAGGTTGTATGTTGAGCTTTGCATTCCTCAGAGCTGTGTCCTCATTTCAGTAGACAGCCATCCTCTAAGTGGGGGCCAGAGCCAGAATTTGGGAATGAGAAGATTTCAAAACAAATACATTCCCATGTATTCTCTCCTACATATCCTATTCTCTCTTCATTCTCTCCTAAAATACCTCAGCTAAAGGAGTTTCACCATTCTGATACGGGTTAGTGGGGGCTCAGAGCTTTCCACTGCTTTTATCCCCCTGCACACCAGCGACGGGCTGGCCTAATAGAGGAGGCTCTGGGTCAGCACAGTCACTATCGCCTTTCCCAGGGGAATGCTGAGGGAATAGAAGGCAGTGTTAAAAGGAACGGATGCGCCTTTTCCACCTCGCATGCTTTAGCCACCCACCCTTCCCAAAGGGCTCCCTGCCATTACTGTCCCTGCACACCAGAAGCAGTCCAGACTCGGGACAGAGCCTGTCCCAAGGTCTTCACAGTCAGAAGAAGCAAGAACTAACCTTCTCCATGTATAGAAGCATCAGGGACTCTTCTCCTGCAGAAAGGGTGCTGACCTCCACTGCTACCAAAGACTTCACGACTGCTCCTTCAGGCTGAAAGGAGATTTGGGGGTGGGCGACGCTCCACACCTTGGCCACAGAGTCATTGTAAGAGGTGCCTTGAAAAATCTGGTCAAGTAAAGAGGAACAGAAGAGTCAGGCTTTTCCCATACCACATTCCAATTTCCTGCAAACTTGCCACACAGCTGCATCTCTTTTGTAGTCCCCAATTCCTCCTCCAGTTCACATAAGCCAAAAACCCAGCCAGGTTTCAGGGAAGCTGTGCCAGCATGGATGGTGCAGAAATCCTCCTTGCAAAGCACAGGTTTCTCCATCAGCCCCTGGTTTTCCCCATCAGGCCCACCCAAGACTCAAGCTGTTGAGGGAAGGACGAGATGTTACAGTGCAACAGAATCCATTTGAAAAATTCCTTATTTGACATAAAATGCTCTGAATAGGAGCAAAAATTACCATCTGCACTGCCTTCCGCTGAGCTTCTGTGTCTTCCATTTCAAACAGCGCCTTCAGAAACAAACCAGAAATAGATTGTCGAAAAATGAAAGACAAGGTTATGATCAGCCCCAGTGCAAGCTGAATGGGCCACAGTGCTGACAGGTAGTTTGTGGCCAGTTCAGAGGCATGGCTGAGTTCCTCCTGAGTTCACCGCTTTTCTACTTCAGTACTCCCACAGATAATCCTGTCAATTCAGAAGACAAGTTTTCTGCCAGCTGGTGTTATTGTTCTAAGGGGTAACACTGCCTGGTAGCACGTGCTCACTAAGGTGGTACTGATCTCTAACCAGGATCACATGTAATGACTGACTATAGATTTCTATCTTCTACAGAAACTAGCTCTCACCAAAAAACATTTAGAGATTTTTTTTTACTCTCTCCCCAAAGTACATTGCATGAGGTAAGGAGGGAACCACCCCTGAAATCACCTGCAGCTTCTCCCCTCCGATGGTCAATACCAGGCGCTTGTCTAAGAAAGCTGCCAAAGCCAGAGCGTTGAGGTTGTGTTCAGACAGCCAGAAGTAGAGCATTCGGGACTCGGTCAGCAGCGACGGGGAGAAAACGGAGTCACTGAAGACGTCAGAGTAGTTCTTGTACAGGACAAGGCCCTTCAAAGGAAAGCAGGCACGTTGGCCACAACCAGCAGTAGGGAGACAGGACCACGTGTCAATACCTGCATTTTCATTGCGAGGCGCAGACCTGGCAGGCTGGCCTCGGAGCAGAGCGCAAGGCGGGCGGCTGGGCGGAAGGCTGGCATGACCCCGCTGCAGGCTCACCTTCGGCTGCGGCACCGCACAGCAGCAAGGGAGCTGCCCCTCTCAGCCCTCCAGCGAACAGGAGCACAAAGCCTTTGGTCTCTGAGCAGCCTGGGTTACTTTACCTTGTGATGTGATTCTAGGTAATTTGCTTTTATTAGAGGAGCTGATGCAAGGGAGATATCAACACTGATATCCTCATCCCGGACAAAGTTTGCTGCAGGAAGAAAACACAAAAACTTCACACCAGAAATATGACCTTAAGCAGAGCTTGCAACAGTCACTTTTAGGCCTTGCTGCAGAAGATGATTGGGACACAGGGATGGGACTGGTGGGAGTGTCCACTCCTTTGCGTGCTAGTGCTGATCCTGCTACTGCTCACTGACTCAGTTTTTCCACTGGGAAATTGAGTAATTGCTCTGAGTTTCTGCTCCTTTCCCTGGTATGTGGGACTGGGAACCATGGGGAAATCTCCAACAGGCAGATGCAGATGCTGTAATATCTCAGCCCCAATACACCAATGCATGCTCCTGTTCCTAGCTAACATCGATCCTTCTGCAGCTATCCTGTACCTCTGGTCATTACACACAATGAAGAAATACCTTATGAACTGAAACGTGCATTTCAGCCAGTGCAATCACCCTAAAAAAAAATCAGCCCAATGCAGAAAATTCAACACATAACATTGCTAAGGTTTATTTTGCTGTTTTCTGAGGGCTTGGGATCCCATACACATTTTCAAAGGACTTTTTTGATGGGTATGGCTACTGACCTGCTGGGGCTCAAATATTAAAATTTGCACATTAAAAAAAAAAGCAGAAAATCAAGGATATTTACCGGCCAAATCATGTACAAAATCTGCTAGCATCTTGGCAAGAAAATTGATTTCGCTGCACACCTACAAGAGGAAAAGAGGGGAAGAACTGAAGGCAGGGGTTAGGATTTTGGGTTGTGGAGCAGAGCTGGCCTTGTTCTGCGGTCTGGGGGCTGCTGGTCAGAGTCTGGCACCGTCAGAGATTCCAGTGTCAGCACAGCCTCTCACCTGGTCCAAGATGGGTTTTTTTGTGGATTCTATTTATTTGTCTAATTTTTTGCAGGCATTAAAGTTATCTTGCTATTATCTTGTGGGCACATGTGAGCAGAGAAGTGCCTAGCATACAAACCGACCTTTCCTCCGTCCACAAGCAGGGGCTGATCTTACCTCACTCTTGAGAACAAGCTTCAAGGTGAAGGAGATGAAGTCTGTGAAGAGCTGCTTCAGCCAGCCTGGTCTGCGTCAGACAGGGAGCACTGTCAAGGACTGCCCAGTGGTCCCCACAGTGGGTGACACTTGGGCTGAAGCACTCAGGGACCAGCAGTGGGGCAAGCAAAGCCTGATTTTGAAGGGGGACAGACTCACTCCTTGTCTCCTTGGAGATGAAGCGTGAGTTTGTGGAAAGTCAGGTAGCAGTCTGAGGCATCAGCAGCCACTTGGTCCCTTTGGCACACTGCTCGGGATGAAAGGAAAAAAAATAATTGCTAATTTGCTATGGAGATGAGGAGGACAAGTGTACTTTACAGACACTGCAGACCTGGAGCAGTCAGAGTTCCCCATACCTCGTGTGTGATGTTTCCAAAAGATTCAGGACCCCGCAAAGTCAGGGCAGATGGGCTACCTTGCACCTGAACATGGGGTTTCTGCTCAACAACTCCTGCTGAGCTAGTCTACTGGGCACCTTTCTTCACACTTCATTTGGATACTTGCCAGTTTTGCTAGCTCCTGTCATCAAGGACAGTGTTGTCCCCTAACATCACCCAGGAGAACCTGGGCAGTATGTGCAACCGACACACCGGAGCGGGGAGGGAATTAAGTCATATTGCAAAGAGTTTGGAAGCTGCAATATACTGTCATTGAGAGCTTCATGCCGCTCTCCCTCTGGGACCTTACCAGGAAAATGTGTTTTGAGGCAGGAAATTTATTTTGGGGCATGTGTGATATTCCACATTCCTCTCATCCTTTATGGGAAGCAGAGGGGTGTAGTTTGCCTCTGCCCCTTTCTAATCCAAGCCCATTGACCTCCCCAAGGAAGAGGCTTCACTTCCCAGAGCACACCTTGGGCCTTGATCTGGAGACAGTTGAAAAAGTGGACTAAAAGGACGTTCAAATGTCCTGCACCAAAGCCCTCATTTGGCTCACTCTTTCGAAACATCCCCATGTTTTTTTCAAATCATCCTGAACAGCAGGACATGAAAAGCTGGTCCCAAAGAGAGCCCAGAAGGCCAGACCATTCTTCACTTGCTGCTGGTGTAGATCAGCATTTGCTGACAAGACTTATACCAGCCTCCTCTGCTTGATCCTTTAAAACCATGAGGTCTTCAAGGGCCACATTACGTGCCGCCCTGGGCACACTGGGTAGGAGAGACCCACCTCCAGGTGCCATCCTACCCCCACAGAGGTGAGCAGGGCCAGCCCCCCCTCGCTGCCCCCCACCCGGTCTGTCCCGCTGCTCTGGAGGAAGCACACACACGGAGACGCCTGCAGCTAGCAATCCCCAGCTGTTACTTACTCAGTTTAATGTTTATCTGGAGGTCAATGGAGGACTCTATTTCAAAATCAACTGAATGAAAAAGCTGCAAACTGTAAATGGCAGAAGAGAGGACATTTAGCAACCTGTGCTGCGAGCAGCTTCTTCCTGACCACACATGAGCCACGGGGTGGGTTTTATAACACCTCTCACATCAGTCCTCGCACTGTGGTGTGCCAAACCCCAGCGTGCAGCAGCCCACCTCAAGTACTCTGACTTTAAATCGTTCCAAACCATTGCCTCAGCAGCGCTTTGGTGAACAGGAGCATTAAGCATCTTTTTTCCCCCCAGTCAGAGTTTATGGGGCAGCAAAGGAGAGGGAAGAAGTCAACTTGTATGCTCTGGCCATCTCCTCATGCAAGGGGCAACAGTGGGGATGGAAAGGCAGAAAGCAAGGTGAGAGTAGCAGTAACAGGGCTAAGCAGTGCTGCTAGCGTATGAAATGTTGTTCTGCTTCGGCTGTAAGCAATGCTGCCGTTACTGAAGAGCCAAAGGACCACAGCCCCTCCACATCTGATCCTGCTGTGGGCCAGCCCTGTCTCTCGGCAGCCGCCAGCCCCCAGGTACTTACAACCAGGCCCCAGCGTAGCCGTAGGTCAGGGTCCCTTTGAAGGAGGCACTCACGTTTTTAATGGCAACGTGAATGGCGTCGTTCTCCTTGAGCTCCACCTCACTCTGCTCTATGGACAAGTCATTGACCTGGATGCTAGAAACAACAGAAACCCAGTTTGTCCCCAACCCCGGGGCTGTTTTCTGTGACCAGGCAAGACAGGTTTGCTCCTGAGGACATGGGGTCTCCAAGGGGCGCGTGCCAACTCCAGACACAGGAGTTTTGCAGGTCACAGGGGCCACACACAAGGACAACAGTGCTTTTGCTCAGCCTCAGTGCACTGCTCCTTCCTTGCAATGTCTGGATACAAGGCAGGGGCAATGCTTATACAGGAAACAGAGAACGTGCTGCAGAAACGGCCCCGTTTTGTCGCAGTGCTCTGTGCCACAGCAGGAAATACATCCTGCATTTGCACCATTGCATTTGTTGTCCTCAAATAAGAATCAGCAACTTGTTTGCCAAAGCGTGACCAAGTGACGAGGGTGGCTATGGCAGCCATGGCCAAGTCCCCTCTGCTGCTCAACGTTCCATGGGCACCATCTGTCGGTGACGGGCCCCAGGAGCTCCAGCCTGCAGGGGCAGACACCCCCCCCCCATCCCTGCTGTCAGAGATACGCTCAACGTGGTGCACCGCTGGCTGCCCAGAAGGCTGGAAAAACTCTTAAATAATAGATCAGCAGCCTAAACCTTCACGGGCAAGTAGCCTGCATGACATAGGTCAGAATGCATCTGCCCCAGCCCAGACCTTTGCTTTCACCAGGAACTGCTGGATCAAAGCTCCCTCGGAGGCCAGTTTCCATTCCCCTCTATCAGCCCATACCTCCCCTGGCCCAAAGACACAGAGATACTCACTTGGTCAACCCATAAGCCACCTTGCCAAGGAGCCGCATGGACCTTTCCCCAGTGATATTTGGGAATTTGGCATTTCTGAATGCAGCTTGGATGACCTGTGCTGTTTCCTGGTTCACTGTCAGTGGAAGAAAAGGACAAAGATACCAAACTGCAAAGTTAGTCTGTCTCCTGGCTGCAAAGCTGGGTCTGCACCCTGGATTAAAGCACTACAGAAGAGCTTTATCCATTAGATTTTCATATCCATAGATATCCATAGAGCATTTCCATTAGATTTTCATATCCATAGAGCATTTCCATTAGATTTTCATATCCATAGAGCATTTCCATTAGATTAAGGAAGCACTAGAAGTAGCTTCAGTATAAATTAAGAAATAAAAATTCTTTAACAGCTGATGGCAGCTGGGGACAGCAGCGTGCGTGGCTCAATGGTCACCAGCAGGACTGGCTCCAGGGAACTGAGCCTAGCTGTCACACACCTCACCTGCACCTTCGGGACAGATTTTGGAAAGGCCAAGGCCACTGTTGGCTTTACCCCACCGCTTTCCTCTGCTGCTGCTTGCTTGTATTGCAGTCAGCTGTTGGGTCTCCAAAGGAAAACTGAGATTCAAGTTTCTGAACCCATTTTCCAAATGTTATCCAGCCCGTTCCAGCCTCAGCCTCAGGCACAAGCTTGCACAGGATTTTTTTCTTCCAGAAATACCCTCTGTCATTTTGGCCCAGCATCCTCTGCATGTACCGCTGTCAGAGGGGAATGGGACAGAGCTGTTCCCAGCCTTTGCAGAAGCACTAGTTATTCTTCCCCCACCTGCAAAGCCCCCAAATCCTTGCAAATACACCCACAGCAGCAGAGAACTCCGATTTTTCCCCTTCTGCACACCAACCCCAAGAGATGCGATTGCAGCAAGGTGAGACATCAAACACATTTGCTCTATTTCTTCCATCACGCCAGCCCCCAGTGAGGAACACTGATGAAAGTTTGGGCTAAGGAGAGGGGTTGGGGACCACTTCCTAGCTCCTTTGAGAAGTTGTGCCTATTTAGTTCAGAAGCCCATGCTTTAACTCGTGCTCCCGGGCAGGTGTTAATGCATCTTACTAGATAAACAGTTTCCACAGGAGCTGGGGAAGCAAGAAACCCCCTCACTTGGTTGTTCTACCAATACTTTCTCCTGGTGAAGAGGGGGGAAATGCAGCCCCGTACAGCAGATACTTACACAGCAATGCCGCAGGCTTGGTCATCCTGCAGACAATCCCTGTGACACTGTAAGGAAAGGGACCAAACTCACAGGCTGCTGATGTGTGGACAAGCACTAGCAAGATCCCAAAGGTCTCCAGCTTCATCCTGCCAGCACAAAGCATCTTCATCCAGAGTGGAGAGTGCCAAGACGACTGACTGATTCCTGACTGTGACAAAGGCTGCTTTCATACCTCCACGCAGAGCTCATTCGAAGCAGGACATGACCTGCTTCCTCTGGTTATCAAAACTCATCATACATTTCCTAATCTTCCCATAGTTTCCTTAACATTCTTCAAGTCACACGCTGCCCTCCTCCCACAGCAGGCACTTGGGCTGCAGGACTTTGTGCCTCTGCCAACACCGCTTTAACTCAGGACATGCACATATCAAGGCAGGTGAAGAAAGCTGGGGGGAGATGGAGATGGGATAAAGTAAAGGGAGCAGCCTTGCACTCTGTCTCCAGCCAGTTCATCATTTTCTCTTCACACAGAAATATTCCATATTTCACATTCCTGCAGTAATTTCCAAGCAAAGTCCTGTTCAGAAGGTACCTATGTTAATAACTGCTCCCCTTTCCACTGATTTTAGGCACATCACAGGGAAACTGAGGCATGGTCCTGGAAAGGGGGCCCTTCCTGCTACCCCTGGAAAGCCCCCTGACCACAGGGCTGGGTTGCTGTCTGCATCCTGGCTGGATTTGTGGGCCACCTTTGGTTTGTCACCTTCCAGATGGGGAAGGACCCACTAAGCTGGAGCTCTTCATGCACCTAGTCTCTCCGCTGCTATTTGGGAAAAACTAAAACCCCATTCCACTCCTTGTGCACACCTGCCCTGCATGCCACCATCCCCCCCCACCCCTGTTGTGGTACTGGGGCTCATCCCAAAACAAGCTCCAGGACAAAACAGTGAGGTTATTTCAGCAGTGAGGCTCACAGCAGCTCCAGTGAACCATTTCGCCAGCAAAGACTGATGCAGAAGGAAAGGCAAGATCTTGGCAATGCCGCAGGAGCCCCCGAGTGAGAAAAGGTGCCAGCTTGCCCCCCCTCCCCAGCAGATGCCTTGCCCTCCCTGCACCAGGTGAGCACATTTCCTCCAGGAAGCCCCCGCCGTCCAGCGGCCCCCACCCTGCCGTGCTGTTTTCTTCCTGAGTTGAGAAAGTGAATGGCCTTGGGTACCCCACGGGAGGCACTCGCGGTCACTGACCCGCTGAGGGAAACTGAGCATCTGCAGGGTTCCTACAGACTTCTCCAGGCAAACAGCACAGCGGCCCAGGACAGGCTGCCTGCTGCAAGCCATTACTACGTTATAAAGGGACAATTAAATGTTAGAAGAATATAGAGACAGCAGGTGTCTGACCAACATAGCACCCACATGGCAGCCCAATCCCATCATCCCAGCTGCCCAGGCACGCTGGCCGCCCTGGCTAGGAGGCCTCTTTACAGGGCAGCTCCGAAGGGTATAGATGCATTACAGAAGGATTTAAATTCAAGAGGCTTTAACCTTGTAACAGCTCTGGTACCTGTCCTTCAGCTCAGGGCTGTCACACACGCAGCCCTCCGCAGCAGCTCACGAGATAGTGGTGCAGTGACCAAGACCCTGGATGAGGGAGTCCTGCAGCTGGGGGGGGTACCCCAGGCATCACAGCACTGAAATGGGCAGTCGGACAGTTCTGCTGTGTGTAATGTGAGCACATCTGCCTGCATCCTCAGCACAGCTTCCAGCAGAGGAACACACTCCCAGTTACTGCAGGGGGCAAACTCAGGAGCATCGTGTATACTTAAAGTTTTACTGGGACAGATCTGGAGAAGACACTGCAGGGAAGCAGCCTCACTGAGGCTGGCATCAGTCGCTGTAAATGAAAGCAGAGCAGGACCCAGGAGACCACAGTCACCCCTCTGCCCAGGGCAGCAATTCCTACCAGCACGAAGGAAAGGGCAGGCAAGAGCATTTTGGTACAGGGGTATTTGCCACTGGTGTCCCAGGGTAGATAAGGGCAGAAAGACCAAGAACCCAGACCCAATGTGCTGGTCCTGGTTAATCTTTGTGCTGCATTGACCCAAACATTTACAGGCACGGTCCTCAGCCCCATCACCACTTCAGAGGCTGCTGCTGGCAGACCTGAGCTGAGAGCAAGGGAGGACAGGGGACTGCCGGGCATTGACCTCCAGTGAGAACAGGAAAGCTGGAAACTTTCTGCCTACAATAGCAAAAGCACACGGAATGTGAAGATGCTGCAAGCATCCCTGCCCTGGAGTAACCAGGCAGAGGCCAGAGTAGCAGTGACCCAGTAGCCCAACCTCCTCCCAGTGCTAGGTCATGCTAGCAGGAGGCAGGTCAGATTTAAAATCCCAAAGAAAGGCTAAATTTGGTTAACAGGAGGCAGCGAGCAGGCTTTAAAACCCAAAGAAATGTTAATGCCCAAGCTGCTATGTAGTGCTGGCAAAGGGGGTGCTGGAAGATGTTTTGATAAATATTTGCTGTGTAAAGCTTTACGAGGGCTCTGCACGTACACATGTGCTCACCACCTTGCCGGTGACTGTCCTGTAACTGGGGTTGTTTTTCTCCACGCTATCCAGAGCGGAGGTACACCACAGTGCCATTAATCTTTGTGCTGCATTGACCCAAGCATTCAGTGTTACCCTGCAGCTGCTTCCTGAGATAGCCTTCCAGGTAGCCTGGCTGCGCTCCATTCCGTCAGCAGGATGGGCTCCAGCACCACCTTCGGCACTCACACAGCAGGTCAGCCCCAGGATGGCAGGAGGGTGAGCCCAAAGCCAGCTGTTCCCATCCTGCAGCGACCCCAGTGCTCAGCAGCACAACGCCCTGCTCAGCCCCACACATCCAGCACCAGCCCTTGGAGCCCACCACCACATGCCTTGTGTTGTCCCACATTGTGCTGTCAAGCCCCACCAGCAGGAATCTGGGCTTGAAGAGAGACTCAGCTTCCAAGAGGTCATTTCTTACAGTTAATTATGACCATGACAGGCTTGGGTGTTAGGCAGCAAATAAAATCATAAACTCCAGTTTGTGAAATGCAAGATTTCAACAGGCTGTTACTTTGGAGGTAAACCACCCACAAGGTTTTTTGAACAATGAAGTTCCACATGGTTTTCCACAGAACTCTCCTGTAACCAACCCAACTTCTCCTCTTCCCTACATCCCCCCCAACAGCCTCCCAAAACCAGCTGGCACACACCGACCACCCTAGGCCAGCTCAGGCTGCCAAGGGCAGCTGGGTCAAAGCCTGGAAGAGCAGCCAGCTGTGTTCCTGCAGCAGCAATCCTGCACTGCCAGATCTAGACTGAAAAAGCAGCAAATACAACTTTCAGTGCCAATATAAGAAATCTGGGTTGTTCTGCAGCACAGGCCGCCAAGCAGACAAGACATGGGCCTAGAAGCAGCATCTCCCAACGCTTGCCCAACCCTTCTCAGCAGCTGTGCTTGCATGAGGACAAACTAGCAGCAGAATCACACAGCCTGAAGCACCAGCCAAGACACGCCTGGCTTCCTAAATCCACACCCTCAAGGCACTTGGTTCTCTGAAACTTCTGCCCCAGCACAGAGTCATGTTATTCCCAGAAAACATCTCTGGGATTCCCATGCTGAAGCTCTGGAAGTTTCAAGGCTCTTTCCCGATGTCTAACCTGAATTCCCCCAGCCAGTTTAAGGCCCACACTCTCAGTCTCGCCAACAGCTGGTACAGGCTGTATCCCCTTCCTTGGCATCACTATGTATGTTTACATTGCCCTCCCTCTGTGGTGAGCTGCCCCGGTTCCTTCCACTGCTCCCACTCCGCAGTCACTGCCCCTCGCTCCTGGGCTGCCTCAGGCAAAGCTGAGTGGGGGCCACACCATGCTCCCAGCCCCACACCCCCCCAGGCAGGCTCAGAGCCCCCGGCCAGGTGCTGCTCGTGCTCCCAGGCACAGCACCAGCAGCTGCCCCTGCAGAATTACATGGCGCTTACCCTCCTGCTTGCCCAGTGTCCTCTGCTACGGTCACAGCTTCCCCCCATCCCAAAGGCAGAGCTGCACATCTCACTAAGCCATTAAGGAAACTTTCTCTAAGGCCCAGGGGCCTCACCACATCTCTCCAGTGGCATTAACTACACTTGGTTTAAAATTAGCTGGAAAACCAATCTGCCCACTTGTGGGAGTAGCAAAAGCCTCAATACAACAGATGTTCTGCTGTCTCCAGTGACTTCTCAAATGAGAGATTTCACAAGAAATCTAGCACCCTGTGCTTGCTGCCTAAACCAGACCAAGGCACTATTTCTGGCTGCCAAGAAATACCCTCTCCTCCAGAGAGGGACACAAGCACATCTGTTGATGCAGGCACTTTGCTGAGACAGTGATTAGGTACACAACCTGGGAAAAAATCCACCATCCACAAAAAGTGCTGAACACAGGCAGACTTGCCACTAGCAAGGCAAGAGGGGACACTAGCTCCAAGAACATCCTCAAAAGCTTACGCAGAATACCTGAAGTAAGAAAACTCACCTCCTCTCAAATTACTTAATTCCACATATTTAAAGACTTCATTACTAAATTTTTACCACTGCCCTACTCATCTTCCCCAAAACTGAAGATGTGGCACAAACTACTTGGCAAGAAGCTTGAAAAGGAAGCTTGTTCAAAGCCAAAGAGCACATCACTAAGATTAAATTTGCTACTTCAACTAACACCAGCAATGTCTTACATCAGCCTGATCTGACGTGGCAAGAGCAAACATTACCAGTTATGCCGTTACAACCGATTGTACCAGTTCATGTATGTTAGCCTTGACTAGACACTCCTAAACAAACAGTTCTGCCAGCTTCAGGTAGCTTTGAGGGAAAGCATTTCAAGTTTCACAAGTGGCTGTTGTTCTTAAGAGAACACATTTCAAGCCACTTCAAATCCTAAACCAAGACAAAGCATTGCAATGCCACCAGGAGTCACACGCTGAGCTTAAGGGGTCAAACTCCAAACCTTCCAGATTCCTGCATCAGGATGCCCATGTCCTTCATGCCAGCAGCTTTCAGTGAGCAAACACAAGCTACAAGCTATCCAAGGCGCTTTAAATTCTGAAGGTTGCTGAAAAATATGGTTAGTCAGAGAGATGAGTTTAAGGTTCTGCAACCACCTTTTTCCCCCCATACACCAATTCATTCATTTTCCAATAAAAAAAAAGTGAGAGCACATCCTGTGCTTTGCACAAGTAGTATTCTGATTGCTGTACATACACAAGTATGGATATCAATGCTTGCAAATTTTATTGGAGTCAAAGCCCTTAACCATATCAGAAATTAAAAGTAAAACAAAGTAATACAAGAGTTGCTCTGGAGCAAGAATGCATGAAAGTTGAATACAGGCATTAGACTGCTTTACCTTTGCATCCAAAAGCAGTGAAGTTCACATCTTGCATAAATTCTTGCTAGACCTGAACATAACTTCTCCCATCATTTAGCAGGGGGAAAAATTAAGCCTCATTTAAACTCTACAAGTTTGGCAACATGAATTTTAGCCTGGAACTCCACCTAGGCAACTGCTTAGAGAGGTCACTGTCTTACAGTCCTCCACAAGTAAATTGCACTATAGATCCTTCACAGGAAAGTATTTACACAGAAAATGTAAGCTATTGTTGAAGCAGCTTAACAATAGGTCTTTCCTAAAAATTTGCTAATGCATATCTAGCATTTTGTTGAGATCCTACACTCAGTGTAATTTAAATAGCATTTCAAACATTCCAACAGGAATCACATTAAGAGAAGCAAGTTGCTGCTTCTGCACATTTTTGCACACCTGCTTAGAGCCTGTGCATTTAGTGCACAAGTTTATAATGCCAGACCTCTACATAGGTACCTAATAAACGCTACAGAACAAAGTTCTTTGGAATGAGAGCAAGCATCTTGTCTCTAGGCTTTAGTGACTTAAGGCTTCTTGCAGCTTTATTTGCTTGGTCAGTGAAAGCCAGAGGAAGTACCATCTGCTTTCACTCCTCATTTGGAACTAGTAATGATGTGCTTGGATAGACTAAGCCCATTGCAGTTTCAGACCAGCAGACTGGTGACAAGTCAGTTGTGGGTCACTCCAGGCCCTTCTGGAAGGAGGGATGCAAAGAAAGTCTTGAAAAAAACCCATGCTGTGCTCATGAATGATGGGTTAGTCTGCTGCAGTTCTTGAACTTGTCCCTCATCAGGAGATGCCTCAGATTCATCTGCTCTGCCTGCATTTTCCCCCTGTCAACATATAGGATATTTGGTAAATGAGGTCATTTCACAAATGCATTAGAAGAATCAGGTGTCAAACTGTTTGTATTACTACCCAGATGTAACTGTCAGACTACAAAAAGCTTGCAAGTATCTCCAGACAACAGTCAAAATAAAAAAACCACAAGCTAACCACTAGTACTAGCTGTTAACTCATGCTGTGTGTCCAAGAACACTGTTCAGGACAAACATGAAGCACCAGGACAGGTGAACTAGGTATGCATTTACAACTGATTACTTTTCACGGACATCAACTATAAGTGTCAGCTTGAAACACAAGCCTCTGATTGCTTATATACTCAAATCCCACCACTGAGGTGCTAGCTAAACCCTGTGCAGTTACAGATCTGCCCAGCCTGTGACCGACCATTCTCCATTGCAGCATCCAAAAAGTAACTTCAGCCTGAAATATTTTGTAGGAGAGGAATTAGCTACACCAAAGGAGGACTCAGGCTGGCAATTATTCCCCCATGGAAAATAGTTTAACAAAAAGCTTAGCAAAAAGCCTTTCCTATTACATGTAATTAGTAAACTGGAAGTAAAACTTTCATGCTCATGGTTTAAAAAAATAGCAATACCTGTAAGTTATTGTTCTGGTCCTGGTTAATAGCAGCTTGAGGAGGAACATTGCCTGGGAAGGGCTCAACTGGTCTTCGCCTAAATGGAAGCCATCCAACATGGTGCCTGGGGAAAGCAGGAAGATTTTTATTAATACTGCTTAAACATTACTCCTCCCTGTTACCACTGCAGTTCAGTAACATCTGAGAGCTCAGAGCTGCAGACAGCAAGTTCGGCATATTAAGGTCTCTTCCTGCCCTGAACCAGTAAGTACTTTCAAAGCCTGTTAGCAGCAAACCACAACATAGGAGGGGAAGACTGAGCATCTGCTCACTCAAAATAAGCAGAACTACATCCAGGTTGCATCTGGCATGCTGCCAGAGGTACTAAGAGCCTGCTTGTCTGCCACATTATGTACGCCCCAGCATAACTTCCCTGTACCAGCCCCAAAAAAGGGGCCCAACAAAGAACAGGTAAAACAACAAAACAGGTCACATACACCTTCCTAGTTCTGTGCTTCTACAGCACCTGCACCTCCTAACACCCTACGGGTCTGTCTGCTCTACGCTGCCAAGGTGCTGGGGCCTTAGACAACTACTTGGGTTTCAAGCAGAAAAAGCCAGCAACACCAGAATCATTAGTACAAGAACCAGTAAGATCACCCACTACCACTCATTCATGTAATTTGGTCTAGGCACAAGGCTATATTATTAGCTAAATACCAAGTTATAACAGGATAGTGGTTCACCCTTTCCAGGTACAAGAGCCTGAAGTTCAGCTGTCAGAAAGCTGGCTGCAGTACAGCGCTCCGTACTTCAGCAAAACATTTCGAATACAATAGTAAATATTAGTACCATACTTACAGATACATCAGAACAGTGCCACTCATGACCAGAAGGAATCTGCTGACACTGGAGTAGAAATAGATAATGTTGACAAAAACATAGAACAGTGTTGCTGAGTAGAGCCAGTCCAACCAATCTCGGTTGCCACCCTCCTCCTCCTCCATGAGGGGTCCCCCTTGGGCGTTCATCTGCAAGTTCTGGTTGGCCGCTGCATTAACCTGGGCAGCAACATTCTGGTTTCCAGGCTGATTCTGTGCAGGAAATGGGTCTGGGAGAGGAGCTGGTGGAGTCACTGGTGCCACTGGGATCTCCTGAGAACGTTGTGTGTGGGATGGGTCAGCAGATGCAGCAGTAGAAGCCAAGCTGAAACCAGAGAACAAAGTACAGAATAAGGCTAGTCAAGTTCTTCCACACTTAACAGATGGACAAATTTTCAGTGCCTAAGTATAGAATCATATCACATGCAAGCATAAAGCATCAAGTTCAGAGGCTACAGAAGTGTTAAGAACAAGTTTCAGTTCTACCCACAATACCAGTTGTATAGCGACTTCAGCAAGTCAAATCAGGCAGCTTCCACTTCGCTAATAATTTCAATACTCTGTAAAAAAATAAAGGTCTTCAGAGTAATCTAGAAGGCTTCTGAGGCTCTGTCACCGATTTCAGTCAGTGCTCTATGCACTGCTTTAAGCAGCCAAAAAAGTGGTGAAGAGCTAAGGCTCAGCAGCAGGATTACATTTAACTCTACAGACACCTGCCCTTCAAATCAAGAGATCTGCAATTTGCAAAAATCAAAACCACTGGCTTACGCAGTAAGCCAAGCACCACATGAGTTAGAGGTACATTCCCACACCATCCAGTGTAAGTTACAATGAGTCTTCCAACCACTATCAAAAGAGGAAGAACTGCCAGAAGCTCTGTATTTCATTGTATTACAGTTTCTACCTCCTACTGGTATCTCTAGACAGAAAACTTACTATTGCATGTAATATTGTCTTGCATAAATCTGCTGAAGCCAGGACATCTGAAGCATGCTGTAGGTTGTGTAAGATGAGAAGCCAGGAGTCATGCTTTGGAAGGGATGCCGAGATGTTTCCAGCCTTGGTTAAAAAGTTTGAACACATTTGTTAGAAACAGTGGACAGACAGCAAGTCATATATTACAGGAGAATGTAAATAGCTCCTGCCACTTTGTGCATACAGATGCAAAATTAATTCTTCCTTCCAGTATATTAAAGAAATCTCTTTATTCACACAAAGGGAAGATTTTAAACTGTCAGAACAGTGCATTTTCCTTTAGCTTCTTCCATGTCCACTAAAGCTTTTCATATATAACCTCATCATCTTTGGCCCATATTAGGTCTACTTAAAAGACTACATGAACTGGCATTCATCACAAAGCCAACATTTTAAAAATCTCAGTGAGGTATGTAAAAGTTGTATTTACCCATTATTGGCTTCTGCTGACGACTGGCCACCAGAAGAGTACGTTGGGTTTTCACTGTTTGGGGAATATACAGATGGTTCTTGTCTAGCTTCTGATAACTTTGGCTGATCAGCTTTAATCTAGGGACAGCAATGCAATTAGTGAGGTTTATTCAGGACACTGAACAAGCCTTACGCAAAAAGATTACACCACACAGAATAAGCTCCTATTTTACAAGTGCTACACAGTTCGTGCCCTTTGCCCTGCACAGTACCTCTAGACACTGACACTGCTCTTGGGCACCATGCCACAGCCACCTCCACTATTTTAAAGCTCCATAAAAAATGACTGGCATGTAAAACTAACTTGGTGTTACTCTTCACTTTCACCAGACCTACACCTGTATTTATTACTTTGCATGCATGTAATCAGGTCCCATCTGCTTATAAAAGTGTAATTGGAAGAAACAGATGGAACTGCACTCAAGACAGTTTGACTTTAGCTATGGTTAAGCATACACAAACTGCCATACACAGAACTCAAGAGCTGTTCTGTGATGATACATCTGTATAATATCCAGACCAAAGCTGGCTCACATCTAGCAGCCACCAGACATCAGTAGGATATGCTCAAATTGCCTATAATGGGCAACATAAACACCTCTAGACACATTAGCACATCCACTTGAAAGTAAAAACTGGTTTTAGCCGTTTGCCCTTAGGACCTGTAAGTACTCAGTTCAAGCACCACAGCTCAGCTTTGGCTTCCTCTTTACAAGCAGAGTTATTAATGAGAGCAATTATAGTGTCTTCAGCTAACAGCCTTCTTCCTGCCCCACATCTGATAGACAGGTCAGAACCACTTCCACTTGAGCTACTAGGTCTTCTGCCCACGAGCACAGCCTCTGTCCAAAGGAGCCTGGGACATGACAAGTCACACTATCTAACAGAACTGGATTTGCCAGAAAGCATTTCAACTCCAAGCAGTGTGTTACAACCAGATTATAGGTTTGATGTTAATCTTAAAATGCCATGAGAATCTTTACTGATGAACCCATAGAGTCAATTCTTTACTCAGCTTAATGCAAATACATTCCCAAATCCCTAAACAAATTATCACAAATTAAAGCTCCCACTGCACTAGTAGGAAAATTCTGCGGTACCAGTGAAGTTTTAAAACAGCCACTGGACACTTCCTGGTTTTAGTCACTACCCCAAAATTCAAAGCAGTATGTTAACATGGTACAGATACCTCTGCACTGGTTTCTTGCGCATTGGCAGGAGTCTTTAAGTTGTACACCAAGTGAAGAGCATGCAACTCCCCATGCTAAAAACATAGAGAGAAGACATGTTAAAAAAACAAATTCACTTTTCTGGATATATTTCAGCACATGATAAAAGACTTTTTTGTACCTCTGGCAGCAACTCTCCAAGATAATGATGATCAAGCAGCAGCTTCCCAGCATAAATCAGCTTTTGGTCCTCTTCAGGCTTTGAAGAAAGAAAAACAAGGAACAGGATTACTTGCTCTGCCGAGCACATGCAAGCGGGAACCGACACAGCTGGCGGGCAGCCAACGGCACAGCTGGAACACCCCACGCGTTACGGCACACCGGCAGCCGTGCGCAACCAAACTCCGCTAACGAGATGAGAGCCACTGCAGCGCGAGATCACCGCCGCCGCGGTCCGACCCGGCAGCAAGCCCTAAAACACCCCCTCGGCAAAGAATGCCGCGACATGCCGGCTCTTCTAGAGTCCCGACAAAAACACCTGTGCTTCCCAGAGACAGGCCCGGAGCGCCACTAGCCCCTCCAGCACCGGCGGGAACGCCAAGCGCGCCGGCTACAGCCCACCCGGTGACTGCTCCCGGCACCGGGAAGCGGGCCGCCCACTCACCGGGGCCCCGGGCACGAGGCCGCGCAGCTCGGCCTTGAGGCGGCGCACGGTCCAGGCGGGGGCGGCGCGGAGACGCAGGTCGCGGTGCCGCTGCGTGGGGCTGCGGACGACCAGCTGCAGCGGCGGCTCCATGGCGGGACTGGCAGCCCCCGCTTGCGCGGCCGTGCCCTTTTATAGGCGCGCCCCGCCCTGCCGCAGGGCCGCGGTGGCTGCGGCCGGTTGGTCGCGGCGGGGGAGGGGGCGGGGACTTCTACGTAGACCAATAGGACGCAGCCCCGCGTGCGAATCAGTGTGAGGGAGGTACGAGAGGCGCAGGCGCTGATTGGGCGGCGCCGGATGAGGGGCGGGGCTCCGGCTCTCGGCGCAGCCTCACCATGGCGACCGCGATGCCCGGCGCCGCCGCCATGGGGGGCCGGCGGCCATCGGTGTCTCCGCCGGTGCCAGGTCCCGGCCCCTGCCCTCCGTCCCGCCCGGCGGCGGCCGTCGCGTTCGGCCCCCGGGTCCCGGCGGCCTCACCGCGCCCCGCGATGGCCGCCCGACCCACTCGAGCCGCGCTGGGCCTGGGGGAGCTGAGCCCGCCCGCCAGGCCGCAGCCGGCCGCCTCAGCGGGCCCGGGCCAGCCCCCGCTTGGGCTCCGAGCAGGGGATGCGTAACCGGTGCTCGGCAGCGGCTTGTCCCTCAGACACCCGTCCCGTGTCCTGCCGGCCTGCCCCGGCCTTGCTGCCGTGCCGCCGCCCCGTGCGCCCACCACCGGCAGCGCGGGTGCCCGTGTGTTTCTGGCCCTCCAGCCCCGAAGGCAGGGGGGCTCCCCGCAGGGGCCCCTCGCGGCAACCTCCTGACCAGCTTCAGCAGCAGCGCCGGCTTTAGGGATCCCGGGCTTCGCTCTTCCCGCATCGCCCACAGGAGCAGCACAGCCCTCTGTGGGGCCCTGCGCACGCTGCATCCAGGTGAAACCTTGTCCCTGTGGTGGTTTTACCAGATAGGCCTATACCTCAGTAGGTTTATTGCTGAGCTGGGGGCAGGACCCACCATGCTTCTGTGCGGGGCCAAAAGGGGTGTGAAGGGGTGTTGGGGTGAGGTGGTAATTCAAGAAACTATCACTGACAAACCCCTAAAACACAAACACTTAGAACAGCAGCTTCTGAGTCCTCCTCCCCTTACCCATCTTCCTTTGAGATGTGATCCAGCACTGGGAACATCAGTAGTAATGATCCTGATGAACCAGGAAGTACTTTAAAACAATATTGTAGGAACGTGAGAAGTCAGTTTTGTCTGCCAGCATCACATATTTACCCTGCATGTTTCATTAGCTGCTCAGTATTCCTTGGCAGCCAGACCTGTTGCCCAAAGGCATGGATGAGTCTGCAGCCAGTACCAGATTTTGCAACCAGAAAAGACACTCTGCCATGGGGGTGCATCACCTTGCAGCTTCCTGGGGAAGAGCTGTGCCACAGGGCATTGCTGCCTTGGGAGCTGGGGGGGGGGCGGGGGGGGGGGGAAGGGGGTTGGGCGCGGAAATCACAAAGAAATGCAGTGAGCCTACATCTGGTCTAACAAACTCTCCACAGCTGTCAGGGAATGTCCTTGTGAGGATGGAGGACAGCAGCAGAGCCCGTTCCCGTGTTGAATCCCTCCCCATGACAAGCACCGAAGCAGCAAGAATCACTTCCAAGCTGAGGCAGTGCTCCCTACCTGCTCTGCCCTTGGCTGTCCTGGCTGGACAGGCTCAGCGCTCAGGTGGGCTTTCCCTCCCCAGCCTCAGCTCTGCATCCCCACCAAGCCAAGGTGGCACTGTCAGAGCTATGTGCTGCTCTTCCTCTGCAGACAGGGACCTTGATCTGTTGTCCCCCAGCTCCTGATGGCAGTGGAGGAGGGAAAGACAAATACAGTGTCCAAGGCTGCCCTTGCCAATGTCTCCTAGTAAGGTCAAGGTGACTTTGCTGTTTGTGCAGGTTGCAGCCTTTGCTCAGAGTGAACAGAGGGCTCCGTGGGTGGCAGGGACAGGGTAAAGCTGTGGAGATACTGGTATCAAACCAGGTTCTCAGGCTCAGGGTGTGTGTTCTGCTGGGACTCCCTGCAAGCTTGCTGGCCCATGGACCAGGTGAGTAGCTGTAGTCACAGTGCCAATCCTGCCTTGAGCTCAGATTCCTGTGTTTCTCCCCAGTGTCCACGGATAAGAGAGGCAGAGATTGCCTGAACTGCCCGCTGCCCGTTTCCTGCCTCAACCCAGCTTTGAGCAGGGGGTGGAAGAGGGACCTCCTGAGGTGCCTGCCAAACTGAGTCCTAAACCTCGGCAGCCCCCCTCCAGGTCAGGGGGTGCTGAGCCCCCCTGGAGAGTCAGGCTCTCACTTCCAATCACCCAAAGCAGCACAGAAGTGGATCTGGAGTCAGTGGACATGTCTGGACATTTGGGAGCACACGCTCTTGTCCCAGTGGCTGATTCAGAGCTCTTGGTACTCCAGCAAAACAAATACCTGCCCTGATACTGTCTGCTTAGCTTAGGTCTCACTCTGTAGCAGCAGATTTGGGGACATGGCACAAAACAGAAGGCATGACCAGCATGTCACCCCCACAGTCCCGCTGAACAATTAACTCCGATTTACCAAAATTGGAGATGAAGGGCTGCAAGCTTCTTTTGTCACTGGTGCCTGCGTAAATATTAACCCCGTTGTAAATCAGGATTATCTCTCTGACCTCAACACAATTACCCTGTTTAAAAAGAAAACACAACCAAACAAAAAAACAGGGGGGTGGGGGGAAATTGCTGATGAGTTTACAGTTCTGTGTGCAGTCAGGCTCATTTTCACCACCTGGCAATCACTCGGCACAGCAGGAGAAGCCAGTGGAGAATTTGCTGGTACACAAGGAGGTGTCCCGTGGCCTCGCAGCCCTTTGCTCACCCAGGTGCAGTGACGCAGGGGAAGAGCCTGCCAGGAGCCGCGGGCCAGCTTGTGCAGGCCTGGTGTGGTGGCGATAGCGGAGTCTGATGCAATTTTGTGCCGTCCAAAGGTTGCTCCACAGGCCAGGATAGGGTAAGGGTTGGAGGACGGCGTGATCCAAACAACCGGGCTGATTCTTGGGATAGCGTTCAGATGTATTTATTCAGTAGGAAGCGTGTTGTGTGTCTGGCTTCAAAAAGCGTTTCATGACGCTGTTGTCGTGGCCCCTTCGGCTGGTGTGGCAGCTCCCTCGGAGCCTGCGAGGACTTCAGCCTTGTCAGGTGCCCCGGTGCTGGCAGCCTGCGGGCAGGCAGGGAGCTCCGGCATCGCACAGGGCTCTGCAGGGCAGGGGCTGCCCGCGCCTCTCGAGCATTACGGCGCCTGAACGGAGCCAGTTCTGCCGGAGACGCGTCCCGAGGGCGTCACCCGCGGGCACAGCCCGGCAGCACCGGGGGCACGTGCTGTGGCAGCCCGGTGCCGGGGCGGGCAGGGGAAGGCGAGCGCTCTGCCGTGCAGCCGATGCCCCAGCAGCCCCCCTCTCCGCTCGGCTGTTCCGCTGCCCGGTAAAGCAACTCGTCCCCGAAGTGCCCGACCCTCCCCGGGTCCGCGCTGACGCCGGTGCCATCAACCCTTGCTGCCGGCCGGGGGGCACAGCCGGAGGAAGCGTGTAACCGGGGAAGGCGGCACGGCGGCTGCTGCCGGGGCTGCCCTCGGCCACAAGGCCACCGGGCCGCGGCGGCGGGGAGCGGGCGGCCCCGGCCGGGCCCCTCTGCCGACGCGGGGACGCGCCGGAGCATCCGCGCGTTGAGCCGGGGCCCCCACAGCGACACTCGCCGGGACGCCGGTCGGGCGGCAGGGCCCAGCGGCCCCGAAGCGGGGCGGGCGCCCGCCCCTGCGGGGCATGATCGTGCCGCTAATGAGGGTCCTGGTAGCGGCGGGGTGCCCGGGATTACCGGCGCGGGGCGCGGGGCCGTCCCGTCCAGCCCGCCCGCAGCGCCGGGGCCGGCCGGGGCGCGGGCCGCGGAGGACCGGGGGGCGGGCGGGGGGACCGGGGGGCGGGCGGGGGGGGCCGGGGCCGGGCGGCCGGCGCAGTGGAGCGGACCCCGGGGCCGGGCGGCCGGCGCAGTGGAGCGGACCCCGGCCCGGGCGGGGGAGCGGCGGGGTAATGCGCCGCCGCCCGCCCGGCCCCGCCCCCGTTGCCACGGCGACGTTGTCAGCAACCCGCCGGCCCCGCCCCCCGGCCGGCCGGGGCCAATGGCGCCCCGGCGCCCGGCCTGCTCGCCGGTGACGTCATGGCCGGTGAAAATCCCCCGTGGCCGCGGGAGCGGCGGTGGCGGCGGCGCGGCCCCGTGGCCCGGCGCGGCCCGGCGCGGCCCCAGCATGGCCAAGCACCACCGCACGCCGGCGCGCTCCGCCGAGCCCGTCATCGAGGTCAAGAGCAAGGTAAGCGCCCGCCGTGCCGCGCCGTGCCGCGCCGGCGCGATGCCGGGGCCGGTTCCGCCGGGTCAGGAGCGGGCGCGCCGCCCCCGCGCCGGGCAGCACACGTGGGGCGGCACCGAGCACCGGACAGCGGCGCGGGAGCCAGGCCGTGCGGGGGCTCCGCTCCGCTCCCCCGCGCTGCGCTGCGCTGCGCTGCGGCGGCGCTGCCCGGGGCCTCCCCGAGCCCGGCCCGGCGCCGTCCCGCACCGTGGGCTCTGCCGGGCCGCGGGCCCGCTCGGCGCGGCCGTCACCGGCACGGGGAGCGCTCGCCAGGTGCGCGATGCGCCGTGCCAGTAGCCCCGGTGTGCAGGCTGGCTCTGCCGGCGCGGGCGTGCTGGGTGCACGGCCATCCCGGGCACACACCTCGCCCAGATGTGTTCTTGCCCAGATGTGCACGCTCGTCCCTGGCTGTGCCATCACCCAGATGTGCACCCCCAGCCACGGTGACATCCCCCCCCGCCGTGCACCCTCACATAGCTGTATGCCCTCCCAGATGCAATCCCCCAGATGTGTCTGCTCAACCAGATGTGTACTCACCTGGTGTACCCCCACCCAGATGTGCACCCTCGCCCACTGTGCCCACCCACCCAGCCCTTTGCACAGCCAGATGTGTGCACTCCCCTGCTGCACCCTTGTCCAGCTGTGCCCTGCCTGCCCGGACCCCCAGGTGGGTGCTGCTGCCCCCCGTTCCGGGTGCTCTGGCCACCGCTGGCCCCAGCAGCCAGGGTGTGACCCCCCGGCAGCGCCATCCTCGCAGCGTTCCTCAGCCTGCTCTTAATTGGCTTCCCCTTCGTCGTGACTGAAGGAGGAGGCCATAATTAACGCTGTTGCTCACCAGGTGACATGGCAGTGCCCGTGTGGCAGGGACGGGCCTCCCGGCAGCGCGGTTCCTGCCATGGCTGGTGGTACAGCCGGGAGGCTCTGCCTCTGGGCACCCCTCCACCCCGCCACTGCGGTGCCTGGGCGGGAGGACGGCTCCCGTCCTCTCATTTTGCTTTTGGGATGGGCCCTAGCTGACAGGCACCGCCACCTTGTTGCTGCTGAGGTTTTGGGGTTGGCAGCGCCTGGCTCTGCCTGCCCTGTGGTGGTTCCACACCGTGCCCTGCCTGCTTTGGTCCTGCCGGCCACAGCCAGCCCTGCCCTGCCTCACCCTCCTCCTCCTCTTCCTCCTCCTCTGCAGTTCGACGCCGAATTTCGCCGCTTTGCCATGAAGCGCTCTGGCGCGGGCAGCTTCCAGGACTTCTACCGCCTGCTGCAGACGGTGCACCAGATCCCACGGGTGGATGTGCTCCTGGGCTACACGGATGTCCACGGTGACCTTCTGCCCATTAATAACGATGACAACTACCACAAAGCCCTGTCCTCCGCCAACCCCCTCCTCAGGGTCATCATCCAGAAGAAGGGTAAGCGGGATCTGGAGAATGGCACTGGCTCTGTCCTCCCCATCAGGAGAGAGGAACTGCATCCTGTGGCATCGCTGGTGCCACGTTTGGGCTGTACTGGTGGTGGATGTGGCCAGTCACGTACTCTCCGGCCACCACTTTGGTGGATGGAGGTGGAGGTGGTGGCACTGGGAGGCTCCCAGAGCCCTGCTGGGGCTGTGGCCCCCCCACGGGCTCTCCCTGCCAGTCCTTGCCTGCACCGAGGGGCACCCGCCCCAGCCCAGCCCTGCATGACCCAGCGAGCAAAGGCAAATCCTTGTGATCCACCCCTTTGAAGTCGTGTTTTCCAGCTGGCCTTGCGTGGGCTCCCAGAAAACACCGTGTCGCTCCCTTGAGTGCCGTGTTGGGAGCCCAGTCCGGTTCCCTGCCCTGAGGTGGTGGCAACCATGGTTTTGGCAAAGCTCTTGGGGCACTGGGTGCTGCTGAGTTTTTGGTGGTGGGAGGAGGCTCCTCTCCTCCCTGGCAGCCCAGGGGCTTGCCCTGACCTTAGTGGTGCGTTCCAAGAGAGCAGCTTCCTCGCCCAGGAGTGCAAAATCACCGTGACAGCAGTGTCCCAGCCAGGGCGAGAGCCTGCTGGTGACACGCACCCCGGGTACATCTCTTCGCCAGGGAGATGAGCCTCTCCCCTTCCACTTGGTTTAATAGCACCAAGGCTTTCTCTTTAGTAGCACCATCAAGCAACAGCGTGCAAAGTTGGAGCCTGATCTAAAAGCCCCAGTTCCCTGGCTTGGTGCCTGGGGTGGCTCTGTGTTTCTAGTGCACATTAGTGGTGTGCAAAGCCCCCGGGCAAGGAGGGATGCCGGCGGCTGGCCCCGGCTGCTGTGCCAGTTTCCCTGGGTTCTTGCATCGGGGTGGTGCAGGATGCCCCGGACGTGCAATTCCTCAGGGGCCATGCAGCACGGGGGATGGCAGGTGATCCAGGATGTCAGTGCGAAGGAGCTGGAGCCTGTGGCACGCACAGATGCTGGTGCTGAACCATCCCCTGCTCCCAGAGCAATGCCTGGACCCAGGCTGCGGCACAGAGAGCCGGCATGGGGCTGAGTGTGCCAGGGCTGCCATGGGAGCATTGCTCCTGCTCCCAGAGCCGCCTTGCCTGCTGCTGGGAAAAGCCTGCGAGGGCCTGTGGGTGACTGGGCTGAGCTGGAAAGGTGCAGCGAGCGGGCAGCCACAGCGCTGGCACCGTGGGCAGCGTGATAAGGAGCATGAGGAGGCAGCACTGGCACTTGGCCGTGCCCGCAGGAGAGGGGCCATGGGACCAGCAGCACCACAGAAGGCGTGTGGAGAGGCCAGGAGCAAGCCCTGGTTGAGTCACAGCTGATTTAAAATGGATCCAGGTCATCCCGAGGCAGGGCTGTCGTTGAACCAGTCCGGGTCGGTGAGGAATGCGGCTGCAGTGTCTCTCACACACGGGCGTGGGGGAGCCGTGCACACGCGTGCATGCCTAGGTGTGCACCCCTCGGTGGGCTCAAAGAGCAAAGGCCGCAGCCTGGTTCCTCTCGGTGCCACCAGAAGCCACCCCTGTGGGGCAGCCTGGCGGGGGACGGTGGCACTGGCCCTCGGGGAGGGCAGGGGAAAGCCCGGTGCATCACCAGGGCCGCCGGTGGGCTCATCCTTGGGGTGCTGGACCTGCCTGGCCCAGCTACTCTGTGCCCCTCGGAGAGGAGCCGTGCACTGAAATAGCTGTGGGAAAGCCTCCACCGCCCTTGGCCGAGCTAAAAATACGCTGGGCTGCGTGTGCAGGGAGATATTTATAACCCAGGAGCCCTGGCAGGCCGGCTGGGCTAGGGAGAAACCCCGCATCCCCTGGGCCCGGGGGCATCCCCAGCCCCCCTGCGGCTGGAGCAGGGTCTGGGTGCTGGTGGGAGGCACTGTGGGGAACGTGCCAGCAATGCAGCATCCAGGTCTGGGCTCCCTGTGGAAGGGGATGGGGAGAAACCCGAGGGGGCCCAGGGGAGGCTCCCTGGCACCTGGTGGATGTGGCCAAGGGGGGGACATGCCGGAGCTGGGCCCCATGGAGCAGCCTTAGGGCAGGGTCAAGGAGTGTGGAGTCAGACTCTCCATGGTGGTGCCAGACGATGGGATAAAAGACAGTGGCACAAATCACAGTTTGGGATGTTCAGGGGCCCTGGGGATGCTGCAGCCCCGGGGAGGAGGGGTGTCCCCGTCCCTGGGCTCCGCAGGACACAGCTGTGGCCATCCCTATCCCGTGCAAGCAATGGCCCTGCACTAGCACGGGCGGGGGATACCAATGCTGTCTCACGGGGCTGGACTCACCCTCGGGAAGCTGGCTGCCACCGCGGCACCCCCTTGTGCAGGGGGTCCCTTTCCCCAGACCCAAAGTGGGGCACGGCTGTGGCTCCTGGGCCGGCAGGGCTGGCAGTTCTAGTGTTAAGCTGCAGAGTTTGGCTTAAAGTGTGATTAAGGCTGAATCACCGCCTGGATCCCACTAATCCTGGCCTTGTGTACGCTGGGTAATCCCGGGAGATGGGCCCGGTGGAGACAGGCTGCAGGAAGAGCCAGGGTGATGCTCGGGGGAGGAAAAGCTGGCGAGACCCATGAGCAGGACACTTCTCCCACCGGCTCCCCCAACACCTGGGGCCAAGGGCACATGGTTATGCCCCCGGCAGCCGTGGTGCCTGACACGTGTTCTCCCTCGCTCCCGACAGCAGAGTCCGATGCTGGTGTCTTCGCCTCCAACTCCCTGCAGCGGAAGAAGAAGGGCTTGCTGCGCCCCGCGCACTACCGAGCCAAGCCTCACCTCCTCATCGGCATGCCCCAGGACTTCCGCCAGATCTCCTCCATCATAGACGTGGACATCTTGCCGGAGACCCACCGCCGCGTGCGGCTCCACAAGCACGGCTCCGACAAGCCGCTGGGTTTCTACATCCGTGACGGCGTCAGCGTGCGCGTGGCCCCGCAGGGTGTCGAGAAGGTGCCCGGCATCTTCATCTCCCGCCTAGTGAAGGGTGGCTTGGCCGAGAGCACGGGGCTGCTGGCGGTGAGCGACGAGATCCTGGAGGTCAACGGCATTGATGTGGCTGGCAAGTCCCTGGACCAGGTGACAGACATGATGGTGGCCAACAGCCACAACCTCATCATCACCGTCAAGCCGGCGAACCAGCGCAACAACGTCATCCGCAGCAGCAAGGCCTCGGGCAGCTCGGGCATGTCCACGGACAGCACCCCTAGCCAGCAGACCCCCAGCCCAGCCTCACAGTACCTGAGCAACTACAGCACGGCCGAGAGCGACGAGGAGGGTGACCTGGTCATCGAGAGCGACAGCGCGCCCCACTACATCCCCGGGGGCTGCCCCAACGGGGGCCCCACGGACAGACCCCTGCAGCGGAGCCTGTCCCCGCACAGCTCGCGGGGCTCCCTGCAGTCCCTTGGCAGCCACGACGGCAGCCCCGGCCGGGGCAGCGGGCGGGAGGAAGGCACCCTCCTCACCCTATAGCCGCCGGCTCCGCCGCCACCCCGGGGTGGCTGGCTGGGTCCCGCGCAGCCGGGCTGGTCGTGCGCAGCGGGGTGACGAGGGGGCTGGCGCACAGGGGCAGAGCAGGGCAGCCCACTGCCCCTCCTGCCACCCGTGCCCCCGGGAGCCCCGCTGCGGCCCCCGCTCCCGCCGGGCACTGCCCTTCTGAGCCTCTTGCCTCCTACCCCCCTCCTTCCAAGCAAGTGGGGTTTTTTAATTGTTTTATTGAAATATGCATTATCAATTAATATATTGCAATGGACAGTAAAACCTTTTCTAGAAAGCACCCCACTTGTCCCTGGTCCATGTCGCCACAGGGGTCGGCCCCCCACAGCCATGGGGCACAGCCCCCTCCCGGACACAGGCCGGGGCAGGCACATCGTCCCGCAGCCCCACGGCCCCATCCCACATGCCGTGGGCCAGCACAAGCCCTGTGACCAGCTCTACAGGTCCCCTGGGAGCGGGGGGACAGTGGTGGTGGGGGCCCCAGCAAGGCCCGTTGTGGGGAAAAGGGGGGGTGGAGGGATGCTGGAGCACGTCCCTCCCCCTGTACATCCCTGTCCCACGGCACACGCCCAGGCTGGTTTGGGCAGCGAGCCCGGCGTGGTGGCCCGACACAATGAGCCTTGCCTGGCCCCCCAGTTCCCACCTTGTCACCGCTGCAGTGCCCTCACTACTCAGGGGACACTTCAGTGACATCTGCAGGGAGCTGGGTGGCACCCGGGCTGGCAGCACCACCTTGGCTGTCACCTGGCCCCAGTAAATGCCACCGGGGTGGTACAGCTCCATCTTCCTCCTGCCCACCTGGGGCTCCCCGTGCCCTCAGTCCCCCTCTCAGCGCTGAAGTGCCACGCTGGTGGCAGCTCTTGCCTTTGCTTTGCTGGCGGCCTGGCCCAGCCCGGGACCAGCACCTTCCTGCCCGCAGGGATGCAGCGGTGCCCCAGCAGGCTGGTGCTGCTGGGCCCTGTTGCACTCACAGTGGTGATGGCTTCTCCTGGCCAGACCATAGCTGGCTGTCCCCGTGGCCCCTCGCCCCCTCTCCCACAGCATCAGCCTTCAGCACCAGCACCTCTACCCCACCTGCCGCAGCCACTGGCAGCGTTTTCTGGTGAAGCAGCCCAGGCACAAGGCCCGGCAGGTTGGATGCACCCAGGGGCAGCGCTTTTCCAGCCCGCTCGCCGGAGCTGGACGCGTGTGCTGGGGCACCTAGGGCACTGGCACTGTGCCGGGCCCTCTGGGGCATAAGGGCTCCCCCACGGCCCCTGGATTAGAGCCGGTGGGAAGCGAGCACGGGTGGTGCCAGGTGCCCTGGCCCGGCTCCTGTGGGGTGACACTGGGCACAGGCACAGGTTCGCACCCTGGTCGGTGGCAGAGCTGGCGGCTTCGGCAGGGGAGGGTGGATTGTGTCCTGCTGCCTTCGCTGACCCCTGAGAACCAAACCACCCGTGCTGGCACCACCAAAACCTTACCAGCAGCTGCACAAGAGCCGCTGGGCTGGTTCAGCAGCAAGGGCCTGACCACGGCAGCTCTCCCAGCCCGTCTGCCAAGGGCCCTGCAAACAGCGGCTCTCACCGGCACTGTTGCCCGTGGCATGTGGTGGGACCGGGCAAGGGGACCCACAGTTCTCGGGGTCCAAAGGGGCAGCACCGACTGCTCAGGTTCTGGCTGTTCCTGCGGAGCCCCAGCCGTGCCGGCGGCTGGCAGGCAGAGCAGTGAGGGCTGAGCCTGGCGCAGGCAGCCGGGGCCCAGACAGGCCAGAGAGCAAAGCAGACAGCAGGGCTGGTTAGTCCAGGCTTGTTTAGGGCAGGGAGGTGCATGGGGGCTGGCGCCCGTGGCCCCCAGCTGCTCTCAGCACCGCTCTCATCCAGCCGGCTCAGCCTGGCTGCAGCGTTTGCCCCGAGGGCGGCCCCAGGGGAGCGTGGGGTGATTTTCCGGCTGGCACCTCACCTCCTTAGCCCTCCAGCGCTAAAAGCTTCTCTGGCCCTTGGCAGCAGCGTCGGTCCCCTGCATCCCAGGGTACCATGGGCAAGGCTGGACCACCCTGCAACATCCCCACCCCGCAAAATCCGGCCGGCAATGGGAGTAACCTCATGCAACAAGGCACCTGCTTGGGGCAACCATCCACAGCATCCCCACCCTGCACAGCAAAAGGAGATGGGGCAACAGGCACAAGCTGCAGCAAGGGAAATTTTGATAGGACTTCAAGGAAAAGGTGCCAAGTGTTCCCCCTGAGGGTGGCACAGCTTGAGGACAGAGGCCCAGCAAGGTGGTGGCAGCAACCCCATCCTTGGAGATTTTCCTGACTCAGCTGGATGAGGCCCCAGGCTGAGGAGCTGGTCCTGTGCTGAGCAGGAGAGGGACGAAGCCCTCCAGCAATCCCTTCCAGCTTAAATCTTCCTAGACTTCACACAGCAGGATCTCTGAAAAGGTCTGCTTGGCTCCCGGTGTAGCATCTGAAGGCAAGGGGGCAGCGAGCTGCCCAGCCCTGCCCTGCTGGCCTGCAGACTGAGATCTGGCAGGACTCTGCGCATTCTCCGCTCCAAGTGCCCCACCACGTCCCAGTGCCGCAGCCCAGTGGGACCTAACCTCCCCGGGCACGTCAGGCTTCTGCAGCGTGCGACCAGGACCCACGGCTCTCCCCCTGCCTGCACTATGTCAATGCTGCTGGTTTCTGCTGCCCACCACCACTCCTCCGGCCCTACTGAGCCCACCAGGAGCCGCACACACACTGAAAGAAGAAAACGATGCTTTACTTGAGCACATCCTGCCTCACAGACAACAAAGGCTTCTCCAGACAACCTGCCAGATAACCCTGCAGCCAGCCCAGCTCCGCCCTGGGCAGGAAGGACTGAAGCTCCACACTTCTCCACTGTCCCTGAGCTGTCCCCGAGCTGCTGAGCCCAGCCAGCAGGTCAGAGGGTGCAGAGGCACCAGCCGTGTGAGCAGGCTGGGTCAGCGCTCGGGACCAGGGCACACATGGCACATGTGCAGGTGCCCAGAATGAGCCGTGACCACGGCCCAGCTCACGAGGGGGACAAGGAACACTGGTAGCAGCACGGGAGATCCCCTACCAGTTTCCAGAAGTAGGAAAATATGGGAAAATAGGAGGTGATGCCACGGATCCAGAGCAGAGAACTAATCTCTGAGAAGTCAAACAGCAGAGAGACAACTGCTCTCCAGACCACAGGGTGGAAAGTGTGTTAGGGCATCTCCCTCCCTTTTCCATGGACAAGACACCACTGGCGGGTGGGCAGGGAGGTGCCGGATGCATATCGGACGCTGTATTGGCACCTGCATGGGCCCAGGGTTCTGAACTTGCCTTCCTCTCCTTCCCTCCCAAGGTGATGATCGTCCCTTCCCGGTGATGCAGGGTGTTCGCACAGAGCAGCACAACACACTTGGCCCCACCAGCTCAGGAGTCCAGCTTGATGAAGACCTTGGGCCTCGAGAAAATTTTGATGGCCTCTTCTATCTGGGAGAGCTTCCTCTCCAGCTCTACCCGCCTCTTCTGCATTCTGAGGGTGTCTGTGCACATTGGCAGCATCACCAGGTCCTTTATCAGCTGCTCCTGGCCTACAGAAAGAACAACAAAGAAGCAAACAAGTTGTGTTAGTGGAAGTGCAAAGAAATCCATCCTTTTCCTAACCTCATCCTCAGTCATGAAAATGGTGGCAGCACTGGAGCAAGGGCTTAGAATACCCGTCCTTCAATTCAAAGCTCAGCTGGAGGAGGACCTGAGTGACCTGCTCCAGCTTTGAAGAACTAAGGGTTGGACTAGAGACCTCTGAAGGTCCCTTCCAGCCAAAATCTGTCACTTTAAAGGCAATAGTAACCCAAACATCAGGTCTACTGGACAAGCCTGCTCCAGAGAGCCAGTCCTGTAACCTGCGGGTCCCACCAACCTGAAGGAGATTGATCTTTCCTCACACAGAGCTCAGATCCCAGCTACATGCCTTATTCCAGGTAACTCTTCAAGTGGCAGGAATCCGTGCCCCAGGCCCCTTCTCCCTAATGCTGGCTAGGATCACCTATTTTTCTGAGCTGGAATCCCTATTTCTTTTCTTCTTACTCTGCTTCAGATCGCTGAGGGTCTCCAGCCGCTGGCTCTCTGGCATCTTGGTATGACCAGGTGGCGTGTCAGGATTTGGCAGGTTTCGCAGCTGCTCCTCCATCTGCCTGCGCCACAGCTCCTTCCTCTCCAGCAGGCTGGCAAGGCACAAGAAAGCACGTGTCAGCACATCTGGCGGGAGGAGCCGCCCAGGGATGCAGGCAGGGGCCAGGAACTGAGCCCTTCAAACCCTGCTAGGCTCCATGTCACTGCCCAGGGACCACAGAGACCCACGCTGCTGGCACACACCCTTGCTGTGGAGGGCTTCACCTGCACGCATGGACTAGTCAACATGCTCTACATGCCCTGAAGGGCTCTGGAAGAGACACACGGAGGCCTACACAAGCTCCTCGGAGACAATGGCTTCTGCTCCTTGCTTTTTGCCCAGACCACTGAGTCCTTTCCAAACCATTTGCGTGCTGGTGATGGAATGAAGTTGGACAACACCGCTCACAGCAGGGATGCTGGCAGAGAACAGCAGGCACAGCAGACAGCCAAAGGACTGACACCGCGGTAAGTCCTAGGACAGGGTCACCCAGGGACTGGTTTCCACTCAGAACCCCAAAATGCAAGCCACTACTTGGATGTTCCTCAGACTCTGGGTCCAAGACAGGGTGAACACTTAGGAGGCAGAGCAAGCTACCTGCCTCTCCGTAACCACAGCTTTTTATGCTGAAGCTGCGCCATGTGGAGCAAGGCTTACAAAGGGGCAGGAGCACATTTCTCAGAGCACACAGAGCGTCCACGAGTCAGCATCATTGTAGGACAGCAAACAAGGGAAAAAGGGACAAAATTCTTTCTGAGCCCAGTCACACCAGCCATGGGATGCTTGTTAAGTCAAGAAACCAAGAGGGACTGCATTTATTTCCCAGGCCACAGTAAACTGCACTGCTTGCACATGGTGAGAGTGCCTCTGTCCCCGGCCCCCCGTCTTTCTACGCCAGAAGCTGGGGAACATGGTGAAGGCAAGTGGGCTTGTTACAGAAAGTCTTGTGGACCAGAGAGGGGCATACATACTACTGGGGGATGTGGCCCTTTTGCTTGGCGTTGTACTCCTCCTGCTCCTGGTGCTTCTGTTCCAACAGCTTGGCCAGCGCCTGCAGGGACTGGGAGCGCCGCAGCAGGGCCCGCTTGGCGTTGCAGGCGTTGTGCTTAATGAAGTCAATGCTCTTGCCCTCCACCTGGATCTGGAAGAAGAGGAGGCGGCAGGAGGAGCTGGCTCACCACATGCACACAGGCAGCTGCCCTTGTCCCCACAAGGGACAAAGCAAAGAGGCACCCGCACAAGCCACTGAACCGCAGGTTACCACAGCAGGACAGGCATACCGCGCACCCCCAGCCCAGCCCATCTCAGGTGCAAGGCCACAGGCAGGCAGGAGCTATGGCCACAGTCTGAGACGTCAGGCACCAAAAGCCAAGCCTAAAATCGGCCTTTTTAAGGTCCCCAGGCTGACCCTGCGCCCTCAAAGCCAAAAGGACAGAAAGAACCAGGCGTGACATAGTCCCCATGGCTCCTACTGGTGCATTTTGAGCCCAGCTAGAAAGTCAGAGGAAAATCTGGTCAAGCCCTCGCTGGGCCAGTAAATGCAACAGAACCTCTGGCAGAGCAGGAGCCTAGCAAGTCCTTGGAGGCATTTCACCAGAGACAGCACCCTCTATCACAGCTCTTCTGTGGTCAAGACAGGGGAGAAGGTCACTGGATTTGAGTTTTAGGTTTTTCTTGGGTTTTCCTCCTTAGGAGTTTATGCCCTGTTTAAAATAAGCCACTCCATGGCACTTGGGAACCAAGAAACTGACAACCCCACGCTTGCCAAAGAAAGGGGACATGGGTCACGGAGCAGTGTCTCTTTAGTAAGCAACTCTCCTTACTAAAAAGTGCATGCATTTCCCAAATTTTTATCTAATGTCCAGAAACCACAGTTCCTTCAATTACGGTGTGAGCAGTAATCCCCAAGACTTCCTGCAAAGCCCCAGGAAGAGCAGATTTGAGATTATTGGCACTTCTACATGAGGAGGCAGGATTTTCAAAGGGAACTTCATGATCTCTTTAACTATGAGCAAGGGCGAAGCCAGAAGGTAGTTTTAGAAATCTTTCAATGCCCATCTCATCACCCCTGTGACCAAGACCCTGTTTCTTCCTTTCAGCCAGGAACATTATTTACAGATCTCTCTGCTCACGCAGCAGATCCAACCCAGAGCCTCAGAAGAACACATGAAGAGTTCAGAGCAGGAGCAACAGGTTAAGTGCCAGAAACCCTTAGGATGGATGAGCACCAGAAACACCTGGGACGGATGCCGTTAGTGCGCAACTCACCTTGGTTTCAGCACCCAGTGCCTCTGGAGCCTCTGCATCTGCTCCTGCTTTCGTTCTGGCAGGCCCTGGGGAGAGTGATCTGCATGGCTTGATCCCAGGGCCACAGCGAGAATATGCTTTTAGGAATTTCTGAGCTTCTGGATTTGGAGGTGGGGAGCTCTCCTGTGAAAGACAAAAGAAAAAAATCCACTAGTGGAAGGAGGCTGGAGCAAAGAGAAACACACCCAAAAAAGTTTGGGTGGTCAATTACAAGCTCAACCTCAAGTTTCCAGCAGACAGATGACAGCACGTTCTTTCTGCCGTGACTTGGCAGAAGCTCTTGGGGGAAGACAATCTGTACTCAGCGAGCAAAGGCCAAGTAGACTGCCTACAGCAACAAACCCAGACCTGGAAACTGAATCTTGTAAAGAAACGCTAAAAACAAGGGGAAAAAATCTGCAGAAACGTGCCCTTGGATCAAATTCGTGTGTAACACTGACTGGAGAATCCGTCTTCACTGACTAATCTGGCAGGCGTGAAAGGAGAGCAACGCTGGATAACCCAGCAGAGATGCCTACCAGAGCGAGGAACAACCGCAATGGATGGGCAGCCCATACTGACAGTGACCACGACTCCTTAAAAAGTAAAAATCTTCCTGTGAAAAGGGCAAATGGCAGAGTGGAGAAAGCGTGCCGCAAGTCAAGAGACGCATGCCAGTCTCCCTTGCTGGCAAACCTAGAGGACTCGAACTCTTAGAAGAAGCCATCCCACCTCCATAACTCCAGAGCATGCTGCAAAGCCCTGCTACAGCGAGTTTAATGAAACGGCAGAGGCAGGCACAAAGCTGTTCTCAAGTGCTGCTCTGCTCTGCTCAGTACCTCAAATCTGTGGTTGGCTGCAAAAACAGGACAGAGTCAGAGACCATGAAGGCTAGCAGGCACTCATGGAAGGACAAAGCCCTCTCCTGGCAGCCAACAATCCTGAGGCCAATGGGAATGTACGATCTAACCGTTTGAGGCTACTCTGGAAAGGCAGCGGCAGCCCTGCGCTTCTGCTGCCTCAAGGAGCTTCCCCCACGCAAGGCTGAGCTGGAAGGGACCCCCAAGGCCGCTCCTCCAGGACGTCACTACGATAAGGACAGGCACAACACCCCTCTGCTTGCTGCCATGCAGCAGGAGCCCACCCCATCCACAGGAGCTGCAGTGCCTGTTTCTGGATGAAATAAGAGGGTAACCGAACACATCCAGGGTTTGCCTGGATGATGGGGGTCTCCCAGATCCAGACTGATGACCACTGGCTCACCCAAAGATAGTGCTGGAGCCTTCCTTCCCTCTCCCAGTGGGCCTTTACTTCCTGTACAAACAGGTACGCTTCTACCAGGGCTTTGGTGCATTTAGCAAAGCCCTCACTAGAAACTCACCAGGGCAGAAAAAAATTATCTAAACAAAGAAAGAAAGAAGTCAAAAGCAGAACAAAACCTTCACAAAGACAGACACCCACTCACTTCAGCAGCTGAGAAAGCCTGAGAGAAACAAGGCACAGCCCCGCATCCCTGCCCCCGCACGCACGCCGCGTACAGAGGACAGGAGGTACGCGTGCCCTCGCAGCCTGGGCTGGTCTGCGAGGTCTCTGCCCAGGGATGTCTGTGTGCCGCCACTGCACAGCGGTTATTCACCAGGACGATTGCTTGCAGAAGAATTTGGAGATATACGGCCCACCGTGGGTCCACAGGGTGTTAAGGGTTGAACTGAGGTTTGATGCAGCCTGAAGACCATGATCAGAACACCACAGCCTTTTGGCACAAACCCCAGACAAGCGTTGGCCCCCACACTGAGAAGCTGAAAAGCCAGCTGGATGCACCTCTGGACAGGGAATATGGTGTGAGGGGGAACCCCTGTAGATCCCTAACAACTGAAGGGCCAAACAGGAGCCTTCAGGCAGAGGGTTGTGATGGGATTTTTGTTCTCTCAGCCTCCCCTGCATGGGGGGTCCACTTGGCCAGGCAGGATGGGGATTATTCTGGCAATCACTCTCTGGACCCAAACCACGCATTCCCACACGGCCCCACTGTCACACCTGCCCTGAACTGCATCCCAGGCCCAGAGAGTTCAGGAGCTCAGAGGGTACTGACCTGCAGTTTGGCCTTCACCTTTGACTCCACATTTTCATATTTCTGGGACTTCCACAGAGCTTTCACAGGCTTGGGCTGGCCATGCTCTCGGGCTCGCTCCTTCTCTTTGCACTTCTTCTGAATCTCCTTTATTCGCCTCATATTTACCTTCTCATGGTCCTTGGACTCTTTCCCTGCACAAGAGGAGACACAGCTCTCACCCCTCAGACACTGCCAAGGCATGCAGGCTCCTGCAGCACTGACACCAGAGCCTACAGCTCCATCTCCAAAGCTGGTCCAGCTGCCCACGGAAACAGCAAGCTCTCCCCTCTCCCGCAGACGAGACAATCTGTGCATTTCTCCCACATTAGATGCGCGCTCCCAGACTGACCCTCTTCTGCCAGAGGATCCCACAGTGCCCAGACGAGCACCGGCACAGATCTGCACACACTGCCGGTGACCACAGACTCCCTTGTTCTGAGCGAGTGTAGCTAATGTGTCCCATTTTGGACTATGCCAGACAAGCCATATCAGCATCCTCTCGAGAGCAAGGTCAATTCCCAGTTCAGCGTCCTGTGGTGCTTCCGAAGCAAAGAGAGGGCTGGTTAAAGGCAGTTGCCAAGCCTTAAACCTGTGCTGTTCCTGATTTCAGTGTCAGCCATTGTCCCACATTCAAGGGGACGTAATCTAGACTACGGATTGTATTTTTTGTTTTCAAATCAAAAATGATCCTTCCTTGGGAGCCCCAAGACAGGGAAGATCACAGCTTACACAGCCAGACCCTCTTCCATTCCCCTTCTGCTTTGGAACAGCAGCTGTGGCAGCTGGCAACCAGCATGCTGGCACCAGGCAGGGCTAGGGGCAATGCCAGCACATGGAATAAATCAAACTACACCCTGCCATCAGCCTTATCTCCTTCTTGGACCTCTGAACGTACTTTGGGTGACCTCTCTGGAAAAGGGAACATCTTTTGCAAAGTATCCACATATACAGACAGTCTTCCCAAATCCTGCCTAGCTTCACTAACAAGGAATTCCCCAGGTTAAACATCCTCTGTACATGAAGAACACACTTGATCCATCTTTGACTATAAAGATACTGGTTATGTTCAGAGGTAACAAACTAGAAGGGCTTGATTTATTTCCAGCATCTCTCAACAGTCTCTCTTCCACAACTAGTTCCTCAGGTCCAAATTAAACAGCATCTGTTTTAGAGTCCCTCTTCCCATTCCAGACGTGGGCCCGACTGGAATCAGGGAGGCTGCAGCAGCAACAGCTCCAGCCCGGGCAATGGCTGGAGGCCAAGCCACTGCCAGGCCAAACGCAGGAGACGGGGCAACCAGCCCTGCAGAGCTCAACCTCTCCTCAGGCAGCAGAGCCGAGGAACCCACCCAAATCCCTGATGCCTCATCCCTGGCCCCAGACACAACTCAGGCCAGCAGCAACTCAGCTGTACTTACTCTTGACTGGCAGCCCCCCATCAAGGGAGACCCCTTCAAGCTGCAGTAAGAGACTGAGCGTCCCTTGCTGTCCCTTCTCCAGGAAGTCCTTCCCACTGGGGCGAATGCGAGGGGCTGGCTGAACCTGGCAGGCATTGCCCAAAGCTGGGTATGGGATGGGAACTGGGTCCAGGGGGCTAGTGGTAAAATCCAGCTTCTGAGCATTCCCTTCCAACCTCCCTCGAGCTACGGAGAAAAAAAAGAGGAGGTAATCAGGAAATTATTTTACCTCATGGTTTTCTTCACCCACAGCCTACAAACAATGCTGAAGACCCCCTCTCCACCTCTACCTCGTGCTTTCCCATCTTTCAACCAGCTCCACAGACCGCCTTTAGGATCACCACCCATGAGGAAGCAGAATCACCTGCACCAGTCTGAGTGGAGACTGTTGAGGACACCAAAGAATAAGGACATCTAACAGGTGAGCTGTGCCATGCCAAAGTACAAAGCACATCCACAACAAGTATCAAGGATTCACCTGAGAAGGGGCGTTTGTAATAGTTTGGAAAGAGCGTAGGGTCTGGAGGAATTGGCCCAGAAATCCTGGATGGCCCCTCACACATCCTGCCGTCACTCTGCCTCCGCCACAGAAACCAGCCACCACTGAGAAGAGAAATGCACCGGGCTCGCTGAGCCACCGAAAAGCGACATTATAAATACACACACATATGTATCTAAATAGGTGACCTTCTGACCTTCATTAGAGAGCTCACACCCAGAGACAGGGATGGCAGGTACCTACAGCAGGTAGGAAACCACCCCAAGTTGGACTCCAAGCAGGTGAGGCAAGGCATCCAGCAGCACGGTCCCTACTGTGGGGCGAATCAGCGTTTTTACCAGCGCTGAACCTGACATGTCCATGGCTGCTGTAATATCGGTATCTTCAGTACAGAAAACCCTTCCTGGCTTTGCTCTCCCATATGGGAACATTTAATGGAGACATGCAAACAGGAGCTGAGCTGCTATAACCGCCCTTAGTGTGTGCCTTTAGTGAATAGAAAACACAAGGTAGCTGGACGTCATACACATTTTAGCCTTAGATTTGAATTATCTTGCACCTTGAGCCCTTTCTGAATAGAACCTGTGGTTCAAACACAGCCTACCCAACGCAAGCTGAAGGCCCTGCCCCACACAGGTAAACCCTCTGATCTGTCCTCTGCAAGAGACACACCGGGGCTGTCACCACCCAGGAGCAGGCTGGGGCTGAACTTCAGAAGCACCCGAGACAAAATGCTTCAGGATCATGCAGGGGCAGACGCGGGACTTCTGGGGAAAAGCCCTGAGATGAAAAGAGCCCAGCTGGTCTCTCGTGCCCCAGGGAGAACAGACAGTCACCTGTTTAGAAAAATATCTGTTTCATTTCCAAAGAACTTCTCAATGTGGACCGACACAACAGACCAGCACAGACCCACAAACTGCTGCCCTGGCCCTCACTGGTCCATGCTGTGTCTCTCCCCCCCACGACAGCAGGATCACAGATCCTTCCAGCACCGAAGCAGCCAGTATCTATTTCCCTGCGATGCTCACAAAGATCTTGTGGACAGCATTTTATTGCCTACAAGAAACTGGAGGGACTTGCTCCCTGCTCAGAAAATGAGGATGCAGGATGCTGCACCAACAGGCACAGACCGCTGGCAAGCTGTTGGCAGGTGCCACAAGAGCCTCAATACCTCCCAGGAGTCACACCATGATTTTGACAGGCACCAGGGCAGCTTGGCTGGAGTCACAACTGTAAGAACTGGGGCTACAACCTGCATGCTCCGAATCCCGAGGCAGTAATTTAAAATATATCTGAGACAACTCTACGGGAAGAACTCCTTTCAGGATCCTTGACATGCCAGCACTGACGGGACGCAGCATCTGCAGTTTAATTTATAAACCAATAAACAAATCAGTACAAGGCTGAGTGAGTCTGAGTCATAGCAACTAATGCACTGCAGTCTTCCTTGCTAAATCACCCCTGTTGACATGAGACCCATTAGCAAAAAGCTGTTGTTCATCTCCCAGACACAACTGCAGAGGCAATGTAAGCAATGCTGACTACTGCACATCAGCATGCATGTATAGTCTGTACCCAGCTACTCTGGAAAAGATGTTTCTGAAGAGCAGACACAGACTCTCAGCCTGAGATAAAAGGGCATTGTCTTGGTATTATTTAATCTCCTTGATAATGGATCCAACTAGGTCAGAACAGGCTCTCTTATTCTAAAAAAAAAAAAAAAAAGCGTTCACCATGAGATCACTCCACTCACACTACTGGCCTTGAAATTCACATCTGATCTTGATCTGAACTCGAGTTCAAACCCAGTAATTTACATGCAGGATGACAGGCTGAAATCAAGACCTGTAGCAGAGCAGACAATTACTGTGGGAGACTGAAGGAGGAAAGGCAAGTTTATGGGAGGTGGGGGATGGAAGGATTGTTTTATGCCTTCACACAAGTCACATTTCACATCCCAACAGCACCCTGCCCCACCGCAGGGAATTTGCAAATGACACCCACTCCCTGATTTGCAAGTCACATCACCTCTGGATTGCGATCTTGCAAGATCAGACAACCTTATTACAACAGTAAGCATCTTGCCTATCTAACAAACTCACCTAACGTGGGACACAAGCCCCTAGCGTCAGCCTCCCAGCCCTGAGAAGCAGCAGCCAAGCCTGGGTTACCAGTGATCAGTACAGACTTCCCAAGCTGCTGCTCTGCTCCTGCCAACCACGGGCGTATCTGGGGGACGCATGCGAGAGAACCTCATGGCTCGCTTCTGCCAAAAGGGGATGTGCGGACCTTCCCTGCCACCATTCCCATCCTTCTGCTTCATCTCTTGTGACAGCTCCAAGGTGCAAATGGTCCTGTGCTGAGCCGATTCAACTCACCACCCCTGCATGAAACAAGCCACTTCTTTTGCTGCTTAGTTTTCTGCCCATTGAACCTTCTGTCCAAAAATAACCTGGCTGTCACCTCCGGGGGGGTTTGGAGAAGCACTGGAGCAAGCACAAGGGAAATACTGCAAGAGCACGTGTTTATGAATGCAGAGGAGAGAGGAAGAGGGAACAGGGTCAGTCAGCCCTTTCAGCAGTGACCTGATGGCTGGCTCGGCCACACTGTCTCATTTGTACCTGGGAAAGAATTTTCTCTATCACCATGTTAGAACCCTGAATGTCGAGAATAGTTTCTGACCTGTTCCCACCAGAAACGCACTACTCGGAGCATTCACTGGCTATGAGATGCAGGCAAGCCCTGCAAACGCAGTCTGGTTAAGTCCAGGTAAACAGATATATATTCATGCAATTCTTCTCTCTTCTTAACCCCCTGCTAGGCTGCAGAACTCGCTAGGGAAGCAGCGACACTGCTCCTAGCCACCGGGCTGCACCAGCCCTGTTCCCTGCCCTGCACAGATACAGGAGGCACAGGGCAACTGCCAAAGCAACCCAGACGTTAGCACTGCTACTTACCCTGGCTGCTAGCTTCCCCACCAGGACCACAGTTTAATCCTGGCCTAGGAGCCAAACAATAAAGGCTGCAGCCACACCTCTCCCCAAGTGTCCCTGTAAGTTTAAGAACCATTAATTCCACTCTTTGTGCACTTTGCCCCAGCTTACCAAGCGGTAAAAACGCTGCTTATCCCCCCAGTAAACTGAGATCTTTCAGAGCCCTAATGAACCACAGCTTCCTTTTGTGGCTTCTTTTTTAGCATCGTAGCTAAGGAAACTACAAAACATGGGAACAGACAAGGCTTTGGCAGGTGTTTTTCCCAGCCTTGAACCTGCTGTGTCTGACTTTGAAGCATTCCCTCTTCTTCACAGATCACGTTTTCACTGTGCCCGAGTCCCTGGCCAAGAAGCTGCTACCACACACAGAGCTGAAGCAAGCCCAGCTTCATGCCTTTATGAGTCAACCTCTGCAAAACGTGGTGGGTGGGTGGGTAGGGGGAATCCTACAGCTGTGATAAACTGTGATAAGCAGAGCAAGTCATCTGCAGCAAATCAAAGGCCTAATCTCTGTGCAGCTGGTCTTGGTTGTTTGCTTCCTTCCTCAGCAGTTTCAGCTGAAATGGAAAGGAGCACCAGGGAAACTTCCGTGCCTGAGGGCAGCACCCTGATCTAGGTCCATAGCTCCTGCAGGATCGGGGGTCAGGAAACGAGGTCAATGTGCCACAAACCTACCCAGTCATGTTCATTCATGCCTATGCTTCCCCCCCCCCCCAGACTGCAGTGGGAGAGATTTTCTCCTTTTAATACTGTCCCCCAGGCAGGTTCCCGCAGGTGCCACCAGTTCTTCCCCACCTGCCAGCCTCAGAGACCCATTTTCTCTTTTGCCTTTCGGACAACAAAGAGGGCCAGGTCCGGCCAAGTGTGCTGCTGGCCTCTGCAACACGCTCCCTCGGAGCTGGGCAGGCATCAGCAGCCAAGCCAGCTTGTGCAGCCTCCCACCGAGCCAAGTGCAGATGCTGCGGCAGCAGCCTCGGGCAGGAGGCGAATGCAGCTGCGCCAGGCGCGGGGCGGCAGGCACGGGGCACCGGGCAGGGGCTGGCAGGGGCAGGGGCTGGCAGGGGCAGGGGCTGGCAGGGGCAGGGGCTGGCAGGGGCAGGGGCTGGCAGGGGCAGGGGCTGGCAGGGGCCCGCCAGGGAAGGCAGGAGAGGCACCACGGCACGCAGGGCTCTGCTCCCACGCCACGTGCCGGGGTCACCAGCCCAACGTGCAGCCCCGGGCCCAGTGGAGCCCAGTGGAGCCCAGTGGAGCCCAGTGGAGCCCAGTGGAGCCCCGGACCCCGGCTGTGCCACCGCGGGACACCGGCCTGGCCCCGTGCGGAGAGCCCAGCGGCCACCGAGCAGCTCGGGGCGCCCCCACCGAGTCCTGCCAGGCGGCTGCCCCCGCGGCAGGGGCTGCCCTCGCAGCCGGCGGCCCCCGGCGCTCCACCCCCGCAACCCTCGCTCGGGGCGGGGGACGGGTCTGGGCCTCGCCCCTGCTGCCCTGGACGGGGGCACGGCGGCCCCCGGCCCGGCGCCCCGCAGCCTCCGCCTGTCTCGGTGCTCCGCCGCCCGCCGGGCGCCCCAAGGACACCCCCGGGCTGGGGCCCCGGGCCCGTTGGGGGTCTCTCCGGCCCCCCCGAGAGGACTCACCGAGGGAGCCCGCGGGGCAGCGCTCGCAGCTGCGGCCCGGCCTGTGAGGCCGCGGTCTGGGCCTGGGCCTAACGTGGGCCCGCCCGCCGGCAACCGCAGGCCCGTCCCCGCCGCGCTCCTCGGCAACCGCCGCTTCCGCCGGGCGGGGCCGGCCGCGCGCTGGGCCGCGGGGGGTGCCCGGGGGGGCGGGAGTGCCGGGGGGGCTGCCGGGGGCGAGGGGCTGCCCGGGGCGGGGGGGGGGCTGCCGGGGGCGAGGGGCTGCCCGGGGGCCCCGCCGTGAGCCGCCGCAGCGCAGGGCGGCCCGGGCTCGCCCCCCAGCACGGCCCCGCTCCGCCGGCGCCCTCCGCCGCACCGGGGTCCTGGGCAGGATCGGGCCGGCGCTGGCGGCCGAGTGGCCCCCAGGCGCCCCAGCCCCGCAGAACCGGGGCCGCCTCCCCGCCCGCCGCTGCCCGGGGCCGTGCCCGGCAGCCGGGAGCAAGGGGGGCGCAGCCACCGCGGCAGCGCCCCGGCGAGACCCCCTGCAGCCCCGGAAAGCCGCGATGCCCAGGATGGGGCAGCCGCTGGGCGAAAGCGCTGCGGGGTGGCTACAGGACGGGGTTCCTCAGGCTTTGGCTCAAGTGTGTCCTTCCATCTCCTTTCTGCCACTTTCTTCCCAGTTGAAGCAGCTGAACTCTGGATTTCCCCCACTCAATTTGCCTGTGGCCATGATCCACGGCTCAGCCACACCAGCGCAGCGGCTGCACCGGCCGCGTTTGCTGCACGAGAAGACCATCGTGGTCTGCGTTTGCCCAGAGCCACACTTCTCCCGCAGGACAGTGCATCTCGCTGCCGTGGCTTTGGACCTGGGTGGTTAAACAAATACCGGGGCATTTATTGCTGCGCGGAGGAGATGGAGCTGCTGGGGCCAGCCCTCGCCTCCTGCAGCAGCCCCTGCATTGCCTCATCGCTCTCTCCTGGCTATAAAATGCCGTGGTGTTTAGAAAGCAGCTGTGCGAGGGCATGTTTCTCGCACCATGGTACCACAAAGACAGAGGCCACCTCTCCGCTCACAGTCAGCCCCTCCTAAACACTCCAGGGTGCAAAAGTCAAACAAAATCCTGGCATTTTCCAGGCTGCTGGCTTAAGGGGTGGGATTTGGTGTGGGTCATCATAAACCCCGCAGCAGCGTTTGTGAGGAGGGGACCGATGTGCGGAATTAAACTTTATAACTCAGGATAGGTTATAAAGCAGGTATGTTTAATTCACCAGTGGGCATCAGGGTGGACAATTCCAAAAGCACCTGCTGCCCCGACATCTCTGAGCACGTGTGATTTAAAGTATACATTCATACATATTCAATAGATGCCTGAGAATAGGTTGGGTTAGCATAATTAGTCTACTGAGAAGTCATTAACATAAGTTTCCTCCCATCTGTGCTTGTCTCCTGCTGATGGTCGTGGGGGTCCTTGTCTCCAGTTTCTTCCAAACCATAAACCAGGACAGATCCAGTTTTCCTATCTCAAGGCACAGGTGGTGTCTTCTTGTCAGCACGCGAGCATCCCAGCTCCATCTGATCAGTACAAAGGGCCCCAGGACCGGGCCTAATTTGCAAAGTCATACCGTGAAGCTCCTCTTTGTAAAACAAAGAGAGTTTTAATTATTCTAAGTTTTCCGTATCCTATTAATCTAGTTATTTCTAAGCTTTCTATCAGGACCACAGGGGTCCCTTGTTCCCATCGGAGCAGGGCTGTCACCAGTGCCAGGCTGGGATGGCCACAGCCACATCCCGGGGAGCCCTGCTGTCCCTGAGGATGGAGACCTCCCACCTCCTGGTGACCCCTCCCAGGGCTGCAGTGTCCCTAGCAGCCCTGGACATCTGTCACCACCACAGCCAGCCCCATTGGCCCGGCTTGACTGCATCCCCAGGGGCCAGGGAGCATCCCCTGGGCCTTCCGTATTTTCTCGGCCTCCCTTCTCACGCAGGAGCGCCGATGTGGGGACCCGTTGCCTTCACAGAGGGTTAACGGTCTTCTACAATCTCCTGCCCAACTGGCGCCTTCAAACCATCCCCAGAGCTGAGCCTGGAGCAGGCTTAAGGGGAGCGGTGGGGAGGACCCTTATTTTCCTATGGAAATATTTTGTATTATTTTATATATTTATTATTTGTTATATATATAAATAAAAATACATTTATTATTAAAATAATAAAAATTATTTATTTTCCTATGGAATGCTTCATAGGCTGAACAAAACCTGTACGGCTGTCTGAAGAAACAGTCTCCTAGGAGATATATGGATGTTTTTTCTGAAGGTACTTGTAAAAATACCATTAAACTTAAGAAACATGATTTGTCATTTCCATTAAGTTTTCTCTGCTGGTAAGTAGTGCAAGATATTACCTTTTGAAATATATTTGATTATTTCAGTTTCTTCGTAAACAGTATTGTCATTTTTCCTAAAACTCCTATATGGACCAGGCCAACTGGAAAATGAGCCTATCCAACCCTCTTTTTCCAGCCTTATTTATCACGGAATCAGAATTTCCCTGCAGGCATAAATTGCAAAAAATCTGGATTAAACCAATCTTAATTCAATGTCAGATGCCCACTATCACTCAGATTGGTTTTGCAACTCTTACTCCTTTCACACATCACTTCTTTCCTGCCTCCCGGTATTATGCCCTTGTTAATACACCAAGACCATATTAAGCTTTTATTTCTATTAAGTGTCTTTTTTTAAGTCAATACTTCCTGCAACAATGCATACTTCTTTCTGATTTGAGATATGTCCATACATCGATGCAAGATTCACACCTCGAAGTGACACTGCTCATCCTTAAACCCCTCGTGTGTGGCTTTTGCGGCTTTCGGTGGCCTGTGCCAGCCCTGCCCGTGCTGCCTGCCGGGTGCAGGGCTGCTCTGCCCGAGGTTTGCTGGCTGGAAAGGGCAGGCAGCGCGCGTGAGCCCAGGGGTGAGGCGTTCGGGGCGGGTAACATGCCCGCAGCCTCTCGCGGTTGCGGTTGGGCAGTGGCACCGCTGAAGTCGGTTGCGGGCGCCCGTTTAAGGGCCAACCGTCTCCTCAGCAGCAGGGGAGCAACGGCAGGGCTTTGGGCAGGGGCTGGGTGCTGACGGGTGGCTTGAAGAGGCCCAAGGCAGAGCTGCAAGGTGTGCTGGGGAGGTTGGGGCCTTCTGGCGGCTCAGGGTGGGGTGGGGATCTCCAGCACCCCATGTGCTGGCCTTTTCCCCTCCCTGCATCCCCAGGTGTATCAGCAGAGCTCCTCGGGCTCGCTGCTTTGTCTTGTGCTGGGTAGAGCTCAGCCCTTCCAAACCCGCTGCCCAGACCCAGGGCTGGGGGTGAGGGGTGGGGAGGGGGTGGTGGGACGACGACCCCCACCCCCACCCCGGCAGCTCTGTAGGGAGAGGCAGCCAGTGCCCGTGTCGCTGTAGTGGGGGCTCGCTGTGGCCCGGCCGGGCCAAGCACCGCGCACGGGGGTGAGCGGCCGGGCCAAACCAAAGGCTCACGGAGACGTTGGCCTGCACACAGCCCCAGCAGCAGCCTAGAGCATCTGTCATGTCAGCCCTGGTGCCGGAGCCTCCTGCCCTGGTGAGGAGCCCCGCGGAGGGACAGCATGGTGGCCACGAGCCTGGGCACATCCTTGCTCAGCTGTCTGCAGCCCTGGAGAACCCAGACATCAAAGCTCTGGAGGTGAAGGTCGATGCTGTGTCGGATGTGGGAGCAGTGATGAGCACGGGCCTTGTTCCCAGGTGCCACAAGCACGGCACTTGCCCCTGTGCGAGAACAGGGGGTCCAGATGCGTGCCAAAATTTGGGGAGGGGAAAGGAACGGGAAAAGCTCCTTTCTGCAGAGGGTGGATATCCCTGGGGCAGGATCTGCTCCCCAGAAACAAAAAGCATGATGTTACTCCCAAGTCTTTCTGAAACTTGGAGTAAATGACCCCAAATAGTTATCTGTGAGTTTCTGGTTAAGCTGCGTGAAATGGCAGCTGAGTAATTGCCAGCCAGCTCCTCGTAGAGCTATTGTCTGCGCTGGTGGCATGCTCGAGGGTGTTCCCAGCTGCTGTCTGGGGCCTGGTGGTGCCACTGTGGGTGAGGGGGTGGGGGCTCAAGGTGGCAGCCATTGCCCCAGGAGGGCCAGCAGGACTTGTGTGGCCACCTAGCCCTGCAGTTCCAGCCACTGCAGCAACGCCGTTGCTCCCAGTCACCAGCCAGCCGGACTCACCTCCGTGAACTTGGGGCCACATCGGGTGTAAAACCCTAAATCCGGGTGGTTACCAGTGGCCAGCAGAGGGTCCAAGCCGCAATGACAGGGCCACCCACACCAGGGCTCAAGGAAAGCAGGTGCAGGGACTGGCAGGCCAGGAACATCGCTTGTCAGCGCTGTCCTCCATGTCTGCTGCAGTGGTCCAAGGACGGGCGAGGCGTCCGTGTCCATGCTGAGCTGTACGAGGAGGAGATGTCGAAGAGCAAAGAGCTCTTCCCGGAGCTGGCGGATCTCAGCTGTGTCGCGGCGCTGAAGGCCTGGATGCTAGCCTATGGTTTCAAACTCAGTAAGGCAAAGTAAGTCACCGCGTCTCCTTTAGGACTGCCGGGCTCACTGTGAGGTCTGTGTCTGCCCTGGGTGGGCTGCGTTGCACAAAGGTGGAACAAGGTTGGGAAAAAGGGATGAGCATGGGATGGGAGTTATTAGTATTGAGGATTTCTGGCTGGACATCATTCTGATTTGGTTTTTATTTTGTTGAGAATCGAGGAGCTCAGTTTGTAGTAATGTTGAGAGCTGTTTGGAGTTTAAAAGAGCAGATAAACCGGAGAAGTGTGGGAAGGGAGAAGCCCAAAGAGCTGGGGGCTCACAGCAGAAAGGGAAACAGCACCTGTGGCAGTGAGTAGCCTGGAGCCATCCGTCAGCCACAGTCAGCAGCCAGCAGCCACGTCCAAGTGCAGCCAGGGAGCTGAGCCAGCACGGACAGGGCAGGAGCAGCCAGCACCGGCCAGCCCCAGGCGTGACTGTGCTGTGGCGCTCGGACACGGCTCCTGTGCCAGGGCACGGAGCACCCCCCACCGAGGTGCCGCAGGGCTCCGTGTCCCACCGCAGCCGGACCCTGAGCTGGCCATGTCCCGCAGCCCGTGTCTGTCCCACAGGGCCAACGTGCAAGTGCTCCTGTTGCGGCACCCTGATTTCCAGAGGGCACGTCCCACCGCCAAGGGGCCGGGCAGCCTTGGAGGTGATGCTGGCCCCTCCACCAAGCAGCGGAAGGCAAGGCAGAAAACAAAACATGTCTCCAGAGAAGCCATGTCCCCAGACATGCCAGGTGAGCACCGCTGGTGGCTGAGCCACGCAAGCTGGGCTGGGCTGGCACGGTGTGTGTGCCTTAGCTGACTTGTCTCAGGAATGATGCTGGTCTGAGGCTGGATCCACAGTACAACGGGGTGGTCCCCAGCCCTTCTGCTTCTCCCAGACCTGGCAGCCTCCCCGCGGGTCAGGTGACAATGGGGGCTTTGCCATTAGTGAGTTTTCAGCTGGGCACTGTGATTCCCAGGAAGGCTCGCCCTGGCTCTTCCCTCCAGCTGCTGTTCTGTCTCTGGGATGTGGCCGTGTATCCCTGGCCTTTATCCTACCAGGCGGCCTCAGCTCAAAGGCACTGTTCCCCTCCTCCCAGGGCTGCTGCAGCCCATGAGCAAAGCCCTGGCAGGGAAGGGGTTGTCAGCATCGGGCTCTTCTTGTACCTCTCCAGTACAACGGCGCCGCAAGCGACCCTCGTATATCAACTTTGACATGCCAGAGCTGATGCACCCGCCAGCAGGAGAGGATGAAGTCCCAGAGCTGGCACAGCCAAGCCCTGCAACCCCTGGGGGGACAGCTGCTCCACAGCCAGAGGGTGAGCTCCAGCAAGGTTTACCCAGCCCCCTATTCCCCAGGTCTCATCCCGCCAGCGACCTGCAGGTCCCCATAGCTTGACCCCCAGAAACAAAGGCTTTGCCCTTGCAGGTTTTGTCACCCTATCCTGTTTCTTCTGCCCTTGCCCCCAGCTATTAGAGAAGCAGCTTGGATGTCTCTGGGTCACCATTTGCAGCAGCTCTGCCCTTAGGTTTTCTCTTGAAGCTCTTAGGTGGCCCAGCCAAACAGAGTAGGACCTTTTCCCCTAGGACTGCACTCTTCAGTTGTGGCTCCTACAGTCCCCGGGTTCCAGAGTTCTTTCCCAAGACACGGTGGGCCAAAGCCACGGCCAGCCTGAGCTGGAGCTGGTGACAGGCCTGCTCCAAGCAGGAGGCCAGGCTGGAGACCCAGTGTGGCCATCCCGCCCATGGTGCTGGGACCTGACATCCTGCTGGTGCGAATACTCAGCCTGTCTCCGAGGAGCTGGCTGAACTGTTGATGCACTCACTCCCCTTGCAGACAGCTGGGCCAGCAGCTCTCTGGAGATGCCAGCCCCAGAGGAAGGTGACGAATGCATGGAGATTGATATCGATAGGCTGTTCACACAGGCAGATCACCTCATGACACTGCTCTTTCCTCAGGATGAATAGCCACGCAGCTTTCTGCCGCCCATTTGGCTACTGCAGCCCAACCTGCAGGGTGGTGATCATCCCCTCACCCATACAAACAGCTGCGGGCTTACTGGTTTTTCTTCCCTGGTTGCAGAAAACCAGATTTGCCTTGGGAAAAGAAAAAAAATAAAAGGGAGGGGGCGAGGGAAGAGCAATTTTTCATCGTAAAATAAAAGCTGTGCGTCACTTGGTCTTACAATGCATGTGTTGCCATTCCTTCCTCATGTGTGAGAAGCAGGAAGATGGGGACCAGCTGCCGCAGATCACCCTGCGCAGGGGATGCAGGAGGGGATGGTGTGGCGCTGCCTTTCAGTCCAGCAGGCAGAGCCTGGTCAGTCCCCCTCTTGAGCAGTGCTAACCAGCCGATGCTTCCACCACCTCTGTTAGACAGCCGGGGGTTGGGTGGGGGAGTCGAGGTCTCACAACAGGCACTGCTTCGCCCAAAGGACTGCTCCCTTGGCCACCATCCCTCTGCCTGTGCAGGCCAGCTGGAGGCTGTAGCCAGCCTACAAGAGGCCCATTTCACCCCTCTGCACAATGCTGCAGTCACATCTCCACAGTCTTGGCACCCTCCTTCCTTTACTGGGATCACCTGGGGATGTTTGGTGCTTCCTTCTTCTGCAGAAGGAGCTGTACTTTAGGATTTTCTGCCTGGTACAGACACACTGACAAAGGCACAAAGGAAAGCTGCTAGTCCAAGGAGGACAGTTTCACAACACATCCAAAAGTGGCATGAAAGAAGCCAGAGCTGTTCTGTCCGAACACAGGCAGAAACTTCCAGGTGAGCTCAGGAAACATTCTCTCACCTGCTCCACACAGCACACAGGTTAGATGCTCAGAGCTGTCGCAGGAACACCCACCCTCCACCTGCAAAGGAAGGTTTGCAGAGATGCAGCTTTCACTGCTGCACCTGGGAACAATGAATGCATCTCAAGCATTTGCTTCCTTCATCCAGCTCACAGCAGAGATGAGACCACACAGAGCACAGGAGCAGCCACGCTCCTGCCCTTTCAGACAGCATGTCAGCAGACTTCTCTCTCTTAAGAGTTCTAGCGCTTTGAAAGTAAATACCTGAAGGTAAATGCCCAATTTACACAGTAAGCAAAGAAAGTGGACCCATCAATACTGCGAGGGCTTTGCTTCTTAGTTGGTCTTCCAGTAGTTTCTACAATGAGTCAGGCAGGAAAACAAAGAGCCTGCTAATCACAAAAGTTAACACTGTGAGTCCAAGGTAGGCAAGAGGATCTCCAAAACCAGCTATTCAGCAGCTGTAGTCGGAGGGAAAGAGCAAAGAGGTGGGAAATAGGTTTTCTGGTGGGTCTTTCCCTTGGTGATAAACAGACGACACTCGCTGAGATAGCACAGAGCTCTATCGCCAGGTATCACACAGCTTCTCCCACCCCCGAACTACTCAGCTGGCAACAAAAGAGCACAAAAGTAGGGAAGGACCCCACAGGTCCTGAGCCCCAGCTGCAAGTCTCCTGTTCACACTTATGAGGATGGTTTTAGCTTGACCAGATCAAACACAAGCACGCAGCTGCATAAAGATTTCCCTCAACAAACACAATATTTTATTTCTGTAGAAAACAAGTTCCTTTTCAGGAAGGACCAGCTTATGAAACAGCAGTTGGCATGTTAATATGTATAAATACACAGGGTTACAGTTTAGTGGGAAATACATTAAAAAAAGCTTTCAAGTACACAAAATAAATGTAGTAAAACTGGACTCCTCCTTCCACATACCTGCCTCAGAGAGAAACGTTTCTCAGGTGGAAGGAACTTCCACCCACCATCTGCCAACCAATCTCTCCACTGGACACAAGCTGCAGGAGGGCATGAGGACGGGCAGGGCCAGAGGGTCAGTGTCCAGTGTTTGAGATTTAAGAGCTGACTGACCCATGACAGTTCAGTCCCTGTTCTCTCAACTATCAGGATGCATGTAGTGTGACAATCACCCCGCCAGCACGTTAAGAGAGCTGCCAGAGGTAGGAAACACCTCCTTACTTCCATGTTCAGGTCCCCAGAAGGTTAATGCTGTACAACTTCATTGCCCACGACACTGTGGGAATCCTGTGACCCTGGGAGGCACCTATGAACAGTCCCAGAAACGGGAACGTGGCCCCGCAGTCACAGCACTGGTGCTGCCGGGCAGTAAACACAACCGACGGACACGGAGCTTAGAGAAAAAACCTGCTGGGTGCAGGCAGCCTCTGGAGTAGAGGGAATAATGCCTACAGATATAAAAATAGCACAGATCATCACAGACTTCCTGAAGATTTTCCTGCCAAGACACTGTCAACAGAATTCATAGCATCATTTAAATAAAACACCAGTTTAAATGACTTTGAAAGACATTTGCCACATGCAGGAAGCCAAAAGGCTGACCCTTATGTTACAAACTTTAATCCATTCCTTTTACTTATTGTCCTATAGGAGTTTAGACCTGTTACATCACTAAACTCTTTTATAAATTTTTACAGAGTAAAACTTAATCAGTCTCCAAGAGAGAAGGAAAAGGCATCTGAACAACAGATACTCCCTGATCTTGTTCTACGTGCTCTCATGTTAAAATTGTTAAAATAAGCAACCTGTGCAACAAGGGTTGTGTCCCATTTCCAAGCCATGCAATGGCAGAGCTCCCATGCTTCACTTCAGCTACTGCAAGTGCAAAGGGCAATTCAAGTTTTCCTACCAGTCTCCAAGACAAAAATTAAATGTTTGCAAAACGAGAAACATTTAAACAAATCAGAACAGTTTCTATCAGAACATGGCATGTTACATGTTTAAAAAACCCAAGAAACCAAGGCTATTAAATAAGAATCTACGTATCTTAAAAATGGAGGTTTTTTTACATTACAGCCAGAAGTGTTAATTGCCCTATCTTCCAAAACAGGAGTGTTCATAAGTTATTTCTTTGAAGCGCCTCACAGAGGTTTTGATTGGCATCTGGTTCCTCAGTCATCACCTCCACAGCCTCCCACTCCCCTGACCTGCTGGATTTCTTGATGGCCTCTACTACACTTTGCATGTACAGACCATCTTCAAAAGAGGCTGCCATAGAAACAGGTTTATGATCCCATGTCCGACGGTCTTCCTGGTCTTGGAAAGACTGCCGCAGTGCTTGCACCATGTATACCATTCCTTTTAGGTAAAGCAGCGGGATGTCTTTAAACCCCTTATCCAAAAGGCCCTTGTTGACAGTCAGAGAGTCTGTAAACAGTAGTTCTTCCTGGAGCGCAGTGTTCTTCTGCCCATACAAGTCCGTGCCACGAGCTATGAGGCGCCCAGCAGACCCAACAATCATGACCTCGTGGATGAACGATCCAGGCATGTTGAAGTTGAGAGTCACAGTGCAACAGACACCCTCGCTCATTAGCATCTGGAAAAAGCAGAAGTCATCACTAGTGACATGGCGGATCCCGCTTATCGCTGTGTTCTGCTTCACGAAAGTCTTGAGCAAACCATGGACCTTCTCTGCTCTCCTGCTGATGAGGTGAGTTAAGAGATCGATAATGTAGGTTCCCATCGTATGCAGACCACCTCCTCCCATCAGCTCATCACAGATCCAGTTGTACTTGTGACTGAGCAAGCTTCCCCCATAAACTCGTACGTCACAGATCATCACGCTGCCCACATAGTGCTCCTCTATCAACTGCTTCATCTTCACAAAGGCGGGCAAAAAACGGAGAACATTGCCAACAATGCTCATCAGCTTGGGGTAATACCTGGCAGCTGTGACCATCCTGAAGGCATCCACAGAGGTAGCAGCTTTCTCACAGATCACGTTCTTCCCTATTCCTGCAGCACAAATGGGGAAGAAAAAAAAAATAGCACACACAAGCAAAACATGCTCAGATGTCCCAAAGGTTGTCGAGAAGTGATGTTTTTAAAAGTCAGGCTTTCCTGCTGCAATTGCAAAGGCAAAGGTCTGGGAACTAAAATAGGAATGCCAAGTGCAGCAAGGCTCAAAGCTGCTTCCAAGATGTTCCGGTTGCAGAGCTGACAAACTCCCACAGAGAGAGGCTCCAAATAAAGACAGGATTTTTTACATCATGAAAGATAACTGGCCAAATGGCATCACATGGCATCAAAACAAGACACAATTTGCATGTTGTAGCTATAAAATTATTTGAATGCCTGTACTGCCAGAGGAAAAAACCATCATGTACCCTGCAGGGAAGAGGTGAGCGAAGGGGACATCTGATTTATGCTTTGCATTTCACCGTCACTGAGAATTTCATTATTCTAAATGGATTAAAAGAAATGGGACATAGAAGATACTTAGTGGTCTGTGTACAGAATACCAAAGCATTATTTCTAATTCTTGTTAAGTGGATTGTTTTAAAAGCACTGCTGATTGGAAAGCAAAATTTTGGTCTGCACATACAGCTGACTCGTACAATTAGACTACAAAGGTGATAAAGAGTTACACAGATAAGAGCTGCACTCACAAGCTGACCTACTGCGCTTTTATTCCTACTGATGCACTTTATATTGTGCTCAGCCTGAATCAATGTGGGCAGTCAGTAACTCATATTTTAACTTTAAAGCAGAAAGAAATATAAAAGAGCTCCCAGTGCAAGCTTCAACCAAAATCCTACATTTTATGTTTTGTTGGTATTCCCTCTTCCTCTGCCATCTTCCCTTTTCTCACGCCACAGCTTTACTTTTCCATATACATCTGATATGACCGATAAAACTTACCTACATATTTTTCAATGTAACAATCCGGGGCATACCTACAGGTCTCCAGATGTTAACTGGTGATGTCAGACCTGAAAGGTCAGTCACGTCACACCAGTTTCTGCCTAAGAACTGTGGGAATTGCTGCACACAGTGGTAGGCGCCCCTCTGAAAGCTGCTTCTTACCCAGCAGCAGACTGCGCTCCCTGCTCACAACAGCTTTTAATTGACTCCCCGATGAAAAGATACCAGCACAAGCACTTAAATCAGTCTCTCGAAGGAGAGGGGAAGCCAGATCCCCCGCTGCAGTTCTTGCTCTTGGCGCTCCACCTCCTGGCTGCACTGAGCAAGCCTTTCAGGAACCCTCCCAGTGGGACAGGGGCCAGCGAGCTCCAGTGACACATTGCTGTGCCCAGCTCAGCCAGGGGACAACTACGGCTAGAGAAAACTCACAGCCTACATTTCCAATACACACAAGCAAAATCCAGTCAGAAAACGACAAGACTGCAATTTTTAGCGGCCTCTTCCAAAGATACCCCCTAAACTGGTGCGAGTCAACAGAAGCTTTAATGAACAGAGAAGGTAAGGTCAAACTCCCTGGGGACACCCTGGCTGCCTAGTGGTAGCCCCTGTTCCAGGGACCATTTCCAACTCCCTCGTCCCCAGTCCCTGCTGCTGAGATTGGCACAACACTGTTCAATGTTGTGCAGGGCCAGCTGAAGCATCTTGAGATGCTTTGGTGCCCTGTTTATCAGCCTCCTTGTTTAAATGCACTTACCTCAAGCCAGGTTACAGTACAATACAAACAAAAACCAAAAGTACCTTCACAGCATCCTAAGCAGATATCCAGTTCTCAAAGTTTGTGAAAAATAAAAGCAACTCTCAACCCGTGTACGCGCAGGGTACAGCTCAGCAGTCAGTGCTCTGCTGGTGCCGCTCCCCTCCTTGCACAACCCCACCGCCCTCCACCACGTATTTGGCGGTACAGGACCTGGCTCAGGGTACAAACCCAACACAGAAACATTCATTCATCTTGGCTCTTTTTCTGGCAGGTTATTGCCCCAAGCTGGCTCTTCAGGGAGCCCGATAGTGTCCACACAAAAGGGGCTGCGTCCCTGCAGCAGGGGACTGGGAACAGAGAGGGCTGAGCCAAAGGTGACCACCCCTGCCACCCAGGGACAGCTGTTCCAGCCTGGTTTGTCACAGCAGGCTGCCCTTGCCTGCCACGCAGCCTCATGTCAGCACTGCGCTCCTTTTGCCAGTGCAGGCTGAGCCACCTGAAGAGCTGAAGCTGACTGATGCCTTTCTTCGGGATGGCAGTCGGCACAGCACTCTAACAGCTCAGCACGCGCTGCCAAGCGCTGGGGTGCCAGGATGGAGAACTGACCACACCAGAAAGTCTCTGGGATAACCCTGCTGCTGCCCTCAGTGGGACATCCCCCCAGCTGCCCCAGGCTCACAGAGATGGCCGTGCAGCAAGGACAAGGGCCAAGTCGGAAATGGCTACAAGGTCCCTTGCTGATGTGATGGCCATGTCTTCCGTCTTCTGAGGCAGAGCAACTTAAAACCCTTGTCTTGTTACTATTATTTTGATAATGAATAACCTGAACTTTTTACCGTATTGTTTTCTTAGATCACTGCTACAAAATTTTCTGTTGAGGTCCTCACCAGCTAGGAGACATGAGAATTACCATGTGGCTCTGGTGTTCCTCAGAGTCCTCTGTGAGCCAGTTCAGCTCACCAGCTGAGCTCAGTTTAGGAAAGGAAGCTTTTTCTTTCCAAGCAGGCAGGTTAAATCAGCTCACAGATGACTAAGCCCTACAGAAGGCACTACACACCTGGAAGGAAGGATGTGGAGCTGGGATTCCCCACCTCGGAGGTAGTGACAGCAGCTCCAGGCTGTCCTAACAACATGCCTCATGGTCTTCTCTGTGCACATCTCAGAATGAACCCTGTCTGCAGGGAGCACATCAGCATCTGCAGACCAGTGCTCCACTTAAGTCCTTCTATCTACTGCTATTCAACTGGTTGTTGCACTAAGGGGGAGTGAAAAAAGGAGTAAGAGGTCACCATTGCCAGCAGTCCTTAAACAAACCTAATCTACTCCCTGTGCTCAGGGACAAAAGTACCTGCTACGATCCAAGAATTCTCAAACCAATTCCTGATTTAGTAAATAAACTGAACATTTAAACAGAAGTCTTTTGACTCTCATTAATGTAATACAGCCAAATCATAGCTTCACTTAATGAAATGCCAGATTTAAAGCATGTTTGCATGCTATGGAAGTAATCAAAAAAACAGGTGGAGTTGAGACTTATTGGACAGCAGAAAAAAAAATTCTCCCAAAGGAATTTTACATCTCTAGTCAGATCCACACTGTCCATCAGCACTGAGGCATCAGCTTCCCCTGCAGCTGCTTAGCCATGACACATCCAAAACTTGCCATACGTCAAGTATTTTACAGCCCTGGTTAGTAAAATGCAAGCACAGAAGACTCACTGCTTTCTCATGCTACCTGGTGGATGCTGCTCAGAGCCATCACAGGTGCTGCGGAGGGACACAGGCCCCAGCAACTGCTAGGACCCCCCAGCCCACTCCTCCCTCCTGGTAGGGAAGGTGCCAGCACGGGCAGGAGGGAGAAGAGACCCTGCAACCCACCAGGGCCTTAGGAGGGGGACTGTCCATGAAAAGATGGGAGAAGCACAGCCCAGACCTTGAAGAGCTGGCTCTCTCTGCAATCAACACGCACGTGAGCCAGGGTGTCCTCTCTGCCTCAGGCTGGGTACAAACCACGTACGTGGTAAATATGTCCCATGTAAGTATGGCCATTGAACTGAAGCCCCAGATCTTTACTCCCCTGAATAATGTCAGATACCTGAGATAGCGCCTAGGAAGGTGTACAACTGGCCGCTGTTGAAGCGTATCAGATCGTTGCTCTGTCCACCATAAGAAGTTGGGAATGTCTGAGGAGTCTCCCCGAATAACCGGCTGTTTTGGATGTAGTTGGCTTTGGGAGCCTCACAGTGAATGAAGACTCATTCCAAAAGACACTCCATCTCATTTCTTGTTTGCCTGTGGTTTGAAAAGACCTCCATGCTACTTTTTACAGAGACGGGAAGCACAGTATGCAAAGAGCAGCCACAGCATGCTTGTTCATCCTGTTTCAAGAACAGGAAATCTGGATTTGTCACAACACAAAGCAGTGACAGAGACCTTTCTGACTCCTTCCTTCATAATTAACATATACACGCTACAGTTTTTAGGGACTCCACAAAATCAGGAGGCCAAACAATCTACATTGCAAAGATGTCTTAAATGATGTAGTCAACCACCATAAACCAAGAGAGACAAGTAAAAGGTTCCTCTGTAGCCATTCCACAAACCATCCATTTGATGGCTGGGCTCAGTACATGCAGCAGCATTATCTTTAGCATCCTGAAAGAAATTTTACTCCGAGGACTTCTCATGCTCTGCCCCGCTGAACTTCACCTCATGCACAAACATCTCATACTTTACATTCCACTCCAGTTGGTAACTCCACTCTGTGCTCACCTAATGCAAAGGTGGATGCATTTTAACTGTGGGACATGAACCACAACACAGACATTTTGTGAAATTAATTTAGTTGCTCTGAGATCAAAAGCAGCACAAGTTTCAGGATAGCTTCTTACTTTGCCTGTTGTGGAGATAAACCATAAGATTACACTTATTTTAATTTGAATTATCCTCTGGGCTTTGATCTGTTATGTCTGGTTCATGAACTCAATCCAGTGCTACTGCTTTGTCCCCATCATGACAAAGTTGCACCTAGGCTTGTTTATGGATATCTGTCAGTAAAACTTGGGCAAGGAAATTGCACTGCCTAGAAAAACTGGGTGTCTCTCGCTTCTCTCTGCCAGAAATAAAAATTTAAGCTCATTTTTAAATAAATAAAAAGTATAAAACATACACAAATAAGTAAAAGTGTAAGCACTTTAAAACCAACCAACCCCAACAAAGCAAAACACACAAGACCATTATCACTGCACCACATCTTTTCTTCAACCCAATCTCTCTGCCAGTAACCACCAATTATATACAATTCACAGTCAATAACTCTCCGATTATAAACATCCCTGTATCAATCTGAACTTTCAGAGAAAATTTACTTGCCATCTTTGGCCCTACCCTGACTTTGTGTTCCTTCAGAAGGCTCAACGACAGCAAGCCATCCAGCACTGGCTTAAAACATGTCACGACATACTTGGTAGCGGATCTGTAAATACCATTGCGACAAACCTAGAAAGCTGAAAGACAAAGTCAGTACCACAGTGGGTCGGAGATGCTTATATCAGTTTGCAGATCAGAACGTTTCAAGACAGACAGATGTGAAGAATAAACCACCTTTTACTGTTTCACCCATTCATTTCCCTACCTTTTTCAGCTTTCCGCTTATCTATACTGGCAGTCAAGCATACGTATTGCCTCTCCACTTCTGCACCACCTTTATCCCCCTTTCCTCCTCTGGATAACACCATCTTGCAGGTTCTTAGCATTTGAAGAAAGAATCTCAATCCATTTCAGTTAATAACTTGCCAGAAAAGGTTCAGTTCTCTCCTTTTAGCCCACTTCACCACCAAAAGCCATGAGAACTAGTGAAACACTTATTACTTAACAAGCATTTAAAAGGACTTTTAGCATATTTAAAGAGATTAATTCTAACTTACAGTTCAAATATTAAAAAATTAGAATACCTTAATTTCAAAGGACAGTACTCTCAAGGTAAACAGATTTAACAATGTAAAAAAGAGGGAGTGTGGGGGGGGAAGCCCGAAATCTCCCTCTGCACATCTAAGTGGCACTGCAAATGTTTGTGCAGGAAGTTGTTTACTTCCAAATCAAATTACTGTAGAACAAAGAGGCCAAGAGCAACAAACCACCCTGGTTTGTTTGATATATTACCCAGCCTGAAATTAACTCATGTGGATCTCCTGTAAACACAGTAAGACTATCACACTTGTTATTTACAAAATAGATGCAAACTCACACCCACCCTGTACTATGTGAGAGGACATTTAACACTACAAAGTCACATGCTGGAGAATTAAGAAATGTCAGGATGCCCAGGCAGCTGGCTCCCATCTCCCTGCCCAACCAGTCTGGGATGTCGTGCCTTTTGTCTCAGAACCTTCAACCCAGCCCATCTTGCTGGATTCCTCCTGCTGTCTCCAACATCTGCCCTCCTGCATCAGGTGGAAGGACTTCTCCAGCCAGTCTGCACCCAGGATCATACCAGCCTGCTACGGACACAGATGTCCAAAGAGAGCTCCAGGTGGTGGCCAGGGTCACAGCACTTCGGCTGAAAACAGCACCTGCAGAGAATTTAGGTCCTAACTCACAAGATTCTGCTGAGTGCATGCAAACATTTTTTCAAAGGCTTCTAACAGTCAAGTTTGGTTTTATTTGTGGAGAAAACAGAAAGCAGAGCTGATCAACCCCCCACCCCAGGCAAATCTTGGTTTCTTATTGAAGAACATGGGAAGATTTGAAATGAATTAAACAACTTAGGTTGTTTGGGGTTTTGGGGGGCTTTGTCATTGTTGATTTTTTGGTTTTTTTTTGGGGGGGGGGTTGTTTGTTTGTTTGTTTTTTATGTGGGCATAAAAACATTTTACCCCCTTATCTCTGAAACAGCTTGTTTTTATTAAAACCTCCCCACCACCATAATTTCAGTCTGGAGAAGACATGAGATATTTTAGCCCAATTTGTTCAGGATTTGCAAAGCTGTAAGCAATTATAAACAGTATTTAAAAAAAAAAATAATCTAGGTAACCTCTCTTGCAGATGGTGCTACCAATTCCACAAAACCTTTAGCACTACATCTGCATGTTGGTGCAACCAGAATTGTACTGGGGTACTGGCTTCAAATGTCAATCTGCCAACAAGCTATGGATTTTTGGTCCCACTCCAAAGAAAAAAGGTACCTAGAGCCTTCACAGCAATTTGCCGAGTTAGTGGTGGAGGGATATTGATGCAAACCAAATCCACGTCCTGGTGCAGCAAGACATCATCAGTCCGACTTGTGTGGAAGGAGATGTTCATTTCCTCTGCCAGCTGTTTGGCTTCCTCATCAGTCTTCCCCCAAAGCGCTTCAATGGAGAAGCCTTCTGCTCTCAGCAAGGGTACCAGTACCCGGGCGGTGCTGCCAGTGCCAAACACACCCACTCCAGGAAGCATTTTCATTCTGCATTCATTCAAGCATCAGGGTCTACATGTAGGCATTCAATAAGATGGTCGGCTCCTCAGCTTTCTGTTCCATCCACAGTTCCTAAAACATGAAAAGTTACAAATCAGTATCAACAAAAGGTGTATTTTGATATCAAACACATCTAGCCTGAACGCTAGCTTCTATCCTTCAAAACGGCATTCAAAATTTTCAAAGATCCTAATGAAAAATCCAACCCTCCCCCCAAAGGGACAAGTCTAACATTCCTTTCAGAACAATTGCAAGAAAGTAGCTTGACAAAGTCACGAGCATCTCCTGAGCTTCCAAACTCAGGACACACGTACAGAAAAACACACACACGCACACTGGGACAAACCAGAGGCAGCAAGGCACAAACTGGGAGCGACAGGAAATCTCAAGAGGACATGACATAGAGTCTATCACACCAGCAGTAAAAGCAGAGCTGCTGTAGTTGTGATGATGTAAGTCTCTAAATGAGATAAAGGCTTGTGAGATCAGGTAATATCTTTTACTAGACCGACTAAAATAACTGGAAATAATAGGCAAGCTTTTGGACACGTAAATCTTTCTTACAAATTAAATACACAAACTGAAACCAACTACTTGAACCTTAATAATTTTATGGCAAACAGTGAAGCTGCTCCAGAGAGCATCAAGAAAATATGTCCTGTGGGGAAAGCCTGGATTCACTGAGCTTGTTTAGCCTGGGGAGGAGAAGGCTACAAGGAGAGATGATGTCAGTGTTTAAATACATAGAAAACCGCTTTCAGAAAGGAAAAGGGCGCTCCTCTGTGTCCACTATGGTTAGTCAAAATTTTTACTTAGGACAGTTAAAAATACCTCCTTCTGCCCATGGCATTTAATCTCCAGGAATGCAGGAGTTTGCACAGGATTATTATACTCCCTAGACAAAAACATTTGTTTAAGTCACACCACTTTTGTTAAGTATTTCCTGGTAAATTAATCCCTTCGGATCCCTACTTGCCAGTTTGTCTTGGAACTGCTTCTGGCCACAAATGGCTAAACTGCCTTTAGCATTCACCTTAACGCCAGCTTCAAGGAGAGATGTCAGAAGTCTCCTCAACCTGTGGCACCCCAGCAACTTACAATCTGGCTTTTGTTCTGTGCCTTTTTGAATTCTTATCTACCACACCCACTACTGACCCTTTTTGAATTTTTAGGTTTTTTTAAGAAGAAAGTTTTCTTCTTAAAATTCAGTTTTCTTTAGAAGTTTATAAGACCACGTTTAAAGAGAGAACTGGCACCAATACCAGATCAATACCTTGGGGAAAAAAGTCCCACAAGCAACAAGAACCACCATCTGTTTGAAAGGAGACAGTTACTCATCTCCCCATCCTAAAATACTCCTCCTAAGTTACAATGTGTGAAAGCAAATCCTGACACAGCACTGGGAAGTAAGTATCAGCATGAAAGTCAAACTACCCACAGTGCAAATGCCTTCTATGTAATCAGCAGGTTTTTTTAGTCTAGGGGTGCTTGGACTGACCAGCATAACAAAACTGCAACCCTGACTGAACTTCTAGGTATTTTTGTAGTAGACACTAAACTAGGGAAATGGCAGCACTTGTGAATATTTATTTTGCAAAACACAGAAATGCTTACAGATGCTATAAAACACCTTAGGAAATATTTACCAAATTAATTCAGTATGTTTTTTCATTATTCTATGTGATGTTAGGTTTGCAGCGATACAGTCATTGCCTTTCTTTATCAGGACAAACAAAGTTAATTTGAATTAACTTTTTATCCAACGTTTAGCAGAACAATCCAATAAGGATGGTATTAAAAGAATCTTGAAAAATATTTACTATTCTACATAAAAGGGTAATTTATTGGCAGGAAGGATGGCTTGTATTTAAGGCTTGCTTTCTGTAGGTGATGCAAACAAAAATAAAATCTTGCAACTGGATGGACAGTAAGTGTAACTGTTGAAGTCCCCACACATCCGTATCTGGCAGTTTATAGGCTGCAGTAAGAAAAAATGCTTGCACTAAAAAGAGCATCGTCTTCTTCTGAAGAGACACAAACTAAGCAAGATGGAATAGAGACAAGGTGACTGTGCCTGCTTGCACCAGATTGCACAGATGTGCTCAACAACATCAAAATTACACATGACAAAAATTCAGAAAAGCTTGAATCCTTTGAAAATGCTAGTACGAGCACACTGTAGCACATGCAGAGGGGGACTTCTGCTACGCAAATAAGCTGATATCTGTAACACTTGCTCATTTAAAGTTTTACTTTCTTCTGTTTCCTATCCAACTTCCTCTTAAAAACCCCACTCAGGAGGAATTATTTTTAGCCTCACTTATTCCCAAAACACAAGCTGCTGCCACAACCCACAAAAGCTAGTGATTTACTGCCATGGAGACCAACTCCTGATGATACAGGACCTTAAGGGCACCAGCTTGCTACTACCACAACAAACCAAGTAGCCAACCCAGCCTCAGTAAGGGCTTCTAGCAAAGCAGCCACCCTCTCAGGATATGAAGATGTGGCTTGCACAGTTATGTGGCCCAGCAGGGCTCAAGAACCTACAAACACTGCAGCCAGCAGGCCCTGCAGAGTGGCGCTGCCCAGAGGGCATGTTTCTCTCCCATCACCCGAGGGCCACCCACAGTCCCTTATTCCCTCTCCAGTCTTTCACCAACTGGGAAGTCCTGGTTTGTCGGGACAGTCACAGTAGGATGGATGGGGGTGTTGAAGGGCAGCGAAAACACAGTTGTTGCACAGGGCAAGTCACAGAGTGTATGTGGTACAAGCAGAACTAGAGTAAATGCTGAAAGAGCTGTTGATGGGAGGTTGAACAAGGGCTTTTGAAAAGGGGTACACAGTGGTATCCCACCCTCCTGCACAGACCTTGCAGATGCACTCAAGTGCTGGTAGAGGAGACGTCCCAGTGTAGGCCACCTCGAGGAAGCAATCTAAAAACCCAGTTATCAGAATGAGGCCACAGCTAAGGAAAGAGGCAGCTGTAATTAACAGTCTACAAAGAACTAACAACAGAGACCTCAAAAGAACAGCACTGTGCCACCATGGAAGCCCCCAGAGCACCGTTCGCTGGAGCTCTACATGCATTTCTGATACTTCTCATCTGAGGGCAGACAGGAAAGCAGAGCTGGAAGTGATGCAGACAAAGGCGATCAAAAGCATACAACATCTTCTACACAAGGAAGACCTAAGCAAGCAAAGATTCCTAAGTTTGGAAAAGACATCACAGAAGATAATAAAGTGAGAAGTGGCTTAGGATGGAGAAAAAACAATTTTTCACTGTGTCTCACAATACAAGAGCAAATCAAATGGCGCCCAGAGAAGGCAGGATCAAAACAATCTGAAGGTGGTGGTTCTTGCATCAGACTGGTAAACTGTGAAATGCCTTGCCACAGGACATGACATTAGCCACTTACAAGGAGTCAAAAGGGAAACTATACACGTTCAAGGAATCTACTGAGGGTCACCAAATACACAGAAGTCTCATCTAGCATGAGAAGTAGCTGAGCTAAAAACTAGCAAAAACTCCATCCAGCAGAGCATGGAAATAGCTCAGAGATAGAAACATCTGAAACCGTGACCAACACCAGCTAAAAATCAGGTACAATTTCTGCATGTTTACTCTAGGATCCAGCAAGCCTCAAACCTTCAAACAAGCCTCATTGAATTAGTTGAGTAAACCATGAAAAGCCTTCCATAAACCAATCTTTCAGAAATTAAAATCCTCATGCATTGATATCTCTGGTGATCAAACACTGGAATGAACACTTTCCTGAGGACCCTTCCACAGAAACAAAAGGCAGGGCTTTTACCTGGAAGCAAAAAACAGACCAAAAGAGGTGTCTTGGGCATCAGGAGATACAAATCAATCTCCTTTTTAAGAGAGGTGAAATAATCAATGCCTGCAACGCCATTCTGAACTTAAATTTCCAAATAGAAGCATTTAAAGCTCTCTAATCTTGTTGCTAGCTGCCATTACTTTCAGTGGCCACAAAACATTTCCATTCTTGCTGAATTTCATGGTGAGTCTGAAGTTCCATCTTACAGTCACAGAACAGAGCTGTTTGAGTCTTTTGGTAGACGTAGCAACAAGCATTTATGGGACCCAAAGCAATGAAAAACCTGATGATTCCTACAAGATCTATTTGCATTCCACAATGAAGCAGCCAGGGAGTTCAGATAGCATAACCCTCAAAAACTAGATAGTACAGCCAAGGACTACAGAGGCCCAAAATCACTGTGGACCATTACAGATGGCAAAACATAGTGAAAGAGTAACACCAGCTCTGCAGAAGGAGAAAGCAATTCATGCTTCTCCAACTCATCCTAAAAAGCTCCATTTTGGTTCCCAGAAACGTGAGGCGTATGGAAGAGCACACCAGCAACAGGGGCACTGTCCTCATCCAGTTGGTCATTGCTACTGAGTTTGAAAAGAAAACAAATACAAATAACAAGGGCTGTACAAGTAATAAAAGTTGTTACTGGTTGCAACATCCTCACGGATCTTTGGGACGCATGAGAATCTTTGACAAAACCTACACAGGCACTACTCAGATTGTCACTCTGCAGCAGGGCTTATACCTGTGACATCAACACACTGCAGAGACCTCCTGTGAAAAGAGATGCAGCCTCAGAACTGTCAGTTCTACAACGACCCCAGCAGAGGTGACAGAAACGCTGATGCAGGCCGTAGGCATCACTCCAAAAGCCAGCAAGGTCTCTTCTGCCAGCACGAACAGAGCTGAGGGAACTTTACCCAACCGACCTGAGAAGCTGGAGGTCACCTCCCACGCGAGGTCATTTCTTCCTGCCAAACCACTCACCGAGCCTTCTGGCACACAGCTACCTCTGCCCTGCAGGTAACGCTCCGCACGCACGTGGCTCGTGTGTTGAAGTCAGAGACCGACGCGCTTTCTTTACTAAATGTGCTTTTATTTTAATTCAGTGCAGGCAGGTTGTGTGACAATCCACGAGTCCAAAGCCCTGAGGAACCGTCACCACACCTCAGGCCACCGCCACCTTCGCTCCATCCTTCCCGGTCGAGACCCACAACGGCAACGGCCCCTTTGGCACACCGAGCACCACCCAGCTCAGCGGCGGCGGCAGCTGGAAAACCGTGGAAGCCAGACCGGCCCCCACGCCACCCCCGGGGTCGCCTCTGGCACGGCCCGGGGGGGCTCCTCGGTGGCCGGGCGCGCGGGGCTCGGGCTCTGTGTGCGCGGGACCCTCACGGCCGGGCCTCGCCTCACCTCACCGGGCTGGACCGCGCAGGCCCCGCCGCGCCGCACCGGGCGGCCTCCATCGCACCTCGGGAGGCCGCGCCGGGCAGGCCCCGCTCGCCTCACCCCAGGGCGCCAGCCTGCACGGAGGGAGCCCCGCCGAGACCACCCAGGCCCCTCCCGGCCCTGCGCCCCTGAGAGGGCCGCGGCCTCCGCGACGCTAAGCGGCCCCGCGGGGAGCCCCGAGGAGCGCCTCGAGCTGCCCTTACCTGCCGCCGGCCGGCGGAGGGAGCCGCCACCGCCCCGCTCACCCCCCGCGCATCCTCCCGCCAGCCGCGCTCCCGCGGCGGCCGCTCGCTCCCGGCCGGCGCAGGCGCAAGGGCGGCGGCTCCGAAAATGGCGGCGCCCGCAGCGGCTTCTCCTGCCGTGTGGAGCGCGGCCTATCCCGCCGCTGAGCGGGGCGGGGGGCGGGCCTTCGGCCGACGGACAGCGCCAGCAGCCAATGGGAGACCAGCATGGCGCTTCGTCATCTCACGATGCGCTGCCCGGAGGGTCCGCTGGGCGGGCGCGGCGCGCACCGGGGCGGCCCCTGTGCTGGGGCGGCCCCCGCGCGGCAGCCCCGCCCCGCGGCAGCCCCGCCCACTCGTGCTCCTGACGGCGCTGGGAGGCTGCGCCGGAGGCTGGTGGCTGCCCGGCCCAGGCAGCGCTGCGGGCGGGGCGGGGCGGGGGGTCCCGGGCAGCGCGGCCTGCAGCCCTGCGGCTGCCCCCTCGCCCTTCCGCGGGTACGGCGCTGCCGGCCTCTGCCTGCTGCTGGGGGTCCCGGCTGCCGGCCGGCCGTGGCCTTGCGGGGGCGGCGGGGGCGCAGAGCTGCGCGCAGCCGCGGAGGAGCCCCCGTACGAGCACCGCGCTCCGTCGGAGGCCAGCGCCGCTCCCGCGCTGCCGCCCGCCCGGTGCTGCGGAGGTCGGGGCAGGAGGACCCCGGTGGAGGCCGCCGGGCGCCCCCGTTTCCCCCGCGGGCCGCGGGGGGGCTGCCGCCGCCGCTCGCTCCCTCCGCCGTGCGTGCGGGGCGGCCCTGGCAGCGCGGGGGCTGGCGGGGCCGCGGGCTCCGGTGCGGCGCCGGGACCCTGGGGCTGGAGGGGCTCCGGCGGGGGGGGGGGCTCCGACGTGACCCTTCGGCTTCGTGGGTGCCCCTGGGGGGGCGCTGCCCGCGGGGGCTCTGTCCGATCGGCTTCATCCGTGCTAGTGACCGTGAGAACTGGGATCGGAAGGGAAGGGAAGGGTGCAACTGGTGCACATCCTTGTGCCGGCGGGAGGGAGATTCAAACGCAGAGAGGAACCGTCATCGCAAAGAGCATGGGAAGAGATGAAGTCCAGAGGGGAGAGCGAGAGAGGCACAGAGCCTCTTGCTTGTCGTTCTGGTGGATATTGTACCACGAGATTTTCGCTTTATGACCCTTTCAGCAAGTGTCCTGCTGATGTTGCTGTTTCCCCACGTGGGCTGGTTCCCAGGTGAGACCTCAGCTGTGCTCCAGCTGGGAGGTTCCACTGGCCGCGGAACAGAGCCCCAGTGAATGCCCTTTCCCCCAGGAGACGCACATGGCTGGGCTGTGCGTGCCCAGCGCAGTGGGGCTGAGGGAGACCTTGGGTGCGGGGAGGTGCAGCCAAAGCCAAGTGTCTAGGACTGTGCCCGCTCTCTGGCAGAGATGCCTGTGGAGCTTTGGCAGCCCACGGGCCATGTGGAGAGCTGCAGGATCAGCCTGGGGGCACGCCAGCATTCCAAATTCCCAGCTTTCTGCAACCTTCCTTTTGTCTTTGACCCAGGAGCATCCTTATGGGACAGGCTCAGCCATCCCCTTCTGCTCCCTGAGCTGTGATGAAGGTGGTGTTACGACCACACTCACTGGTGATAGAAGATGGTCCCAATAGGATACTACCCCCCAGACTGTTTGGGGAGGGCTGTGGTGGGGGGCCCCCATCCCTGCATGCTCAGTTTGGTCTCTGTCATCTCGAAATGGGGAGAAAACAGGGGTAGGAGGAAGGGAAATGGAAGCAGGCAGGTGGTGTGTGTGTGGAGGTTTTGGGATGTGGGGTTCTGCCTTCAGGGAAGGGAGGATGTCAGGTCTGGAGCCAAATTGGGCAGGGGGGTGATTACTGGAAATGCTGACAGGAAACTAAGGGGGAGGAAATGGCAGGTGGGAACAGGTTTTGCTCTGAGCACAAAAGAGGAAAAGCAGTGGCAGGCAGTGGAAAACCTGTGGGGAGCAACAGAGACTGCACCCACAGAGGCTGAGGACGGAGGGGCCTGTGCCTGCTGCCTGTGCTGCCCACATCCCTTCGGTGGCAGGGGTGACGTGAGCCGTGTCTGGCCCGGTGGATGTTCCTGTCCTGGTGGCAGGGGGATGCGGCAGGATGCCTGGAGCACCCCATCTCTGCAGGGCAGGAGCTGGGACCTGGGTGCTCACGGCCAGAGCAGGGGGCTGCAGGGGTCCCTGTCTGCCTGGGGCTTGTACATCCCGTGTGTGAACAACCAGAAAGCTCTGACCAAGCCCATCTCCATGCCACGCCGCAGCTCTCCTCGGCGTCTGCAGCCTGGCAGGGTGTGTGGATCCCTGCCTGAGCTCAGCTAGCACGCCGGACAGGGCAGGCATCACCCTGTCACCGCGCCATGATGGCAGCATCGCTTTCTGTGAGGGGTCCTCTCCCTGGTGTAAGACAAGGACCAGGGTGGCACAGGGAGGCAGCGCGGTAGGAGGCTGCGGAAGCCCTTTCCCCTGCGCCCGCCCATGCCAGTGACAGGGAGCTGCTGGGCTGTGACCTAAGCCACTGGGAAATGGCCATCAGCAGTGCTCAGCTGTGTTGTTTGGCTCCTTCTCGGGACCAAGGGCACGTGGCAGTATGAAACTGCAGGAGGAATCGAGTAGTGAACAGAGGAGATAACAATCAGACTGAAGCAAGAGAAGGGGAAAAGAGCGGAAGCCTGTGAGCACAGAGGGAACTGCCGGGCCAAGCGGCGCAGAGGTGAGGTCCTGGCAGGGCTGCAGCTTGCTCCAGCTGAGCAGTGACCCTCGTGCTGCAGGGAGAGACAGGAACATCGCAGCCAGTCCTGCTGGGTGCCCCGCATCGTCACCACAAGGCCATCAGGAAGACAGCATGGAGGTCCAGCTGGCCAGCGGCTTTCTGCCCCTGCTGCTCCTTGCCTGGCTGCCTGCTGGTGAGTTCCCCAGTGCCCTTGCCTCTGCTCTGAACTCTTCCATCTTTGCATATGTCTGCAGGAGGTTGGGGATATGGCTGCTGCTGCTTTTTCCTCTCCTCTTGCGGCATTTAACCCCCTCCGTTCTGCACCAGCACCTTGCCATGTGCCTTGCAGTGGGGTCCCCCCCGCAATGCTGTGCCCAGGCTGTGGGCTCTGCCCACAAGGTCCCCGTTTCAGGCTCTGGGGCTTTGAACCAACCTCGCCTTCAGCAGCAGCAGGGAGAGAAAACAGTTGGGGAAGGAAACAGAGATGCTTATAAGCCTGATGACTGCGAAGGGGGTCAGCTTCATGTGGAGGATGCAGGTATTCATTAACACGAACTCAGCCCTCTGTGGTTGTTTTTTTTGGTAGGACTGTCTCACCAGATTTCAGCCACAATTGACGTGTCGGTAGGGTTAGATCTCATCTTGCAGTGCCTGCTCCAGGCAGGCTCAAACAGCACTGCCAGGGGTGTGAAATGGTTTAATACCACACAAAACAATGGAGGAAAGCAGAATGAAGATGGTGTGGAGATGAAAAATGGTTCTGCCCAGCTCGTCTTCCCCAGTGTGAACAAAGCACATTCAGGAATGTACACGTGCAGGATGGAGAACATGAGGAACACGTCCAGGAACAAAGATTCCAAACTGAACACTCATGGTAAGAGACACAAGTCCACCAACAGCCACAGGAGCAGAGAGAAAGGACTGAGGAAGGGAGAGAGGGAAGAGAGGGAGGACTCTGCTGAGGTGTGAAGCGACTTCAGCCCGGCGGCTCAGGAGTGGTTCTGAACTACTCCAGAGTAAGCATTAGGGGATGGGATGAAGCCAGAGAGGCTGAAGGGGGTCTACCGCATTTTCTTTGCTTCTCTAGGGCTGACCATTTCCCCACAGCTAGCCCCCCAGTCCGTGGAGCATGGAGCCTGAGTCTGTGGCCATGGTGGCATGTTCTGCTTGTGTGCCAGAAGACCCTTCTGCCTAGGTTGCAGGAGGAGGTATCTTCCCCCTGATCCTCCCATTTTCAGTCCTTTCTGAGATGAGAAATGCTCGTGTGCTGCACAGAATTGGGTGGCACTGACCAACATGCAACGTTTCAGCATACAGTGTTGAGGAACATTTAGCAGCTGCATTTGGAAAAGAGCTGGAGGAAAGGACGGTTACTTCACCATGTCCTTCATGAGTGATGTCCCGGTGGGATATGAGCCCTGCAAGGTCATATATATGACTTCACTTATCACTTATTTTTCTTTGTCCTCCAGGGACAGTCGCCAGCCAGCCAAGAGAGTCAGTCATCACCACAGGGTGCAGGTTCAAGATTTGGTCAGAGAATCTCACAGTACACGTGAAGTGGTACAGACCTGCAGGTCTGGAGGTGGGGAATCAAACTGACACCATCGTTCTGGGAGAAAACTGTGCCAACCTCACCAGCCCTGGCATGCATGCAGCCAACACAGGAATCTGTGGGTGTAGGGTCTTCATCACAAGAGTAAACTTGACAGACACTGGAAATGGTACGCAAGGGACAGTTCCTAGTAAGTGGCACTGCTTCCATTTTCATGGGGGTGATGAGCAGGCAGAGAAGGATGCTATGCCCAACGCTCCCCCCTGGTACTCCCGTGCACCATTTCCCCGGAAAGCATCCCCAGCACGGGAGGAGCTGACCCAGCATGGCCCTTTTTGCAGATGCATCCCACCACGGAGCTGCTTGGCCATTGGGTCCTTGAAACAGGACCTGCCGCATCCTCCAGCTGCGGCGCGTCAGCTGGGTGCTGGGGTGGCTGAAGCCATGGTGGCAGCAGCAGGACCACCAGGGCTGTAGGGCCCAGGTCCCTGCCCCAAAGTGGAGTGGGGAGCAGGGCATCCTCTGCTTCTGGGCAGTCTCTCACTTGTGTTTCTGTCTTCCAGGCTGTAGCCCTGGGGCACCTCAGGCCAAAGGCACCTGGATTGAGACCTGGGCAGGTGAGTCCCCACAGCCCCATGGCCACAAGGGTGTGGGCAGGAGGGGTCCTCAGAGAGAAAGAGGATCAACAAGGGGGGAAACATCCTTATGTTTTCCTGTGAGTGGGTGGGAGCTGGTAGCAAACTGGAGTAGGCACCAGCAGATCAGAGACTGTGATGCTGGGAAGGGGCTCTGATGCTCCAACCACCCCCCTGGCTGAGTTCAGATGAGTTTTTTGAGACTGTTCCCCACAGGATTTTTTCAGGGGAGGGGGGGAAGATTCGAGGTCTGAAAGCCCAAGTTTGGAAAAGAATCGCCCTCCTCTGCAAAAAAAGCAATGGCACCATGCATCCCGGCAGGGCGTGACGGTGGCTCACAGGTGCCTCTGTGATGTGTGTTGGTGCAGGACTCAACTTCCCCCTGTGTATCATCTTCAGCTTAGCAGCGGCGACGCTTCTTTACATGCTGGTAATTGGCCTTCTGGTGTGGCGGTGCAGAAGGAACAGAAAAGGTAAGGCTGAGCCCGCGCTGAGCCTCCGTCTGCTGTGGGAACTGCTCAGCATCTCCTCCTCACCTGCTGGCCTGGACAAGCCCAGGCTTGGGAGATGTCCATCTTTGATATCCTGCTGCTCCTGCTCACTCGGGGTTCCCTGCACAGGTCTGTCCCGAACAAACTGTCCCGGGATGGGGAGAAGGTTCACCCTTCCCTTTCTTCTGGCCAGTTGCTGGTTGAGAGCCTGCTCATGGCACAAGCTGTGGTGCAAGTGAAACAGATCTTGTACCTCATCCCATTCCAGAAGTGTCCAGCTTAGAGCTCTTCTCCAGCCCCTCCAAGAGCTTTTACATCCTTGCCAGTTCCTCCTGCCCCTTGGCCATCTTCAGAGCCAGCCAGCCAGCTGCAGAGCCCCATCCTTTCCTGCAACAAAAGCAGGACCAATGCAGATGTTTTCTTCATTTAAAATAATGATCATTTTCATTATTTTAACTACTATTTAAACTAAGTTTCCTTTTTCAGGAAAGATTACAAGCAGGCAAGTGCTAGAGATGGATCAGCTCAGAATGGTAAACCATATTGTTTCCTTCTCCCTGTAAAGAAAGTCGCTGAAAATCACTGCCTGTTGATACCCGTTTAAAGGATTTCAGAGTAAAATCAGCTTTGCTGTCTGAAAATGTGGTCCTAAACACTTGCTAATTCCTATTAAATAGGGGCTTATGAGCTTCTGAATAGGTGGCACCTCTGAGCAAGCTGGATAATGCTTGGGCAGTGCAAATAGTTGTGCCAGTGGGAAAATAATAGCAGGGGAGATGCAGAAGGGAAACCCAGGGCTCTCCTCATTGCTCTCTCCCCTGCAGGCATCCTCGGTGACAGGGACTGAGGACCTGACCTACGCCAACCTGAAGTTCGAAAAGAAGGGGGCGAAACCCGCCTCCTCCGACGTTGTTTACACCGAGATCAAACCATCACAGCAAAAGCAGTGTGGCAGGGACGCGGGTGCTGCCAGCGCAGGGGCGGATATCTCCCCCAAGGGAGAGGACAAATGAGGGAGAAGGGAGGGATGGGCAGCTTCTTGTACGCCTGCTGGGTTCATCATCCCCGAAAACTAAGTGTTAGCTTATACAGAAGCACAGTTTTGGTAACCAAAGCCACCTGTTTACCCTCAGATGGCTGCACCACTGTGCTTTACGTTCCCCTGGAAGAAGCCATCTCTCGTGGTGAGGACAGGGCTCTTCCAGCCAGTTTTCCCTTTGCCTTCCCGCAGCCTCAAGCACTGCCAAGCCTCAGCAAGGAGGCCAGTCCTCCTTCCACGGTGTTGGTCACCAATGGGCCCCTCTAGCAACTTGCTGTGTGTTTCAGCAGTGTCACTGTGCACTGTGTGGCCACTGTGATCCAGGGAGCACTTATCTCCTTGGTGCTGGACTTGCTGGGTAGGGTGGCCATGGGAGGCTCCTCTCGGCACAGTAAAGGTCCTGGAGCAATTTTCTGGATTTTCTTTGGAGGAGGCACCTGCCATGCCATGGGCTGACCTTGCTGTGGTTCACTCGAAGCACAAGGAGCAAGGCTGGAAAGGCATCATTTGCTTTGTGGATGTGCAACACAAGTGCTCTTGCAGTGGTCTATGTGTATCTGCTTTGTACCGGGACTGGATGGGTGTCCTCATGCATGTTGAGCTTTCCTGTAATTTGAGGAGGAGGAAAAAAAGGTCATGTTTTTCCCTCATTGTTTCCAGTTCTGTACTGCTGATGGGAACCCAGCTGAAGTCCGGCAGGAATAGTCACCAGGCCCTGGAGACTCTGGTTTCCCCACTCAGTCCAGTTTCAGAGCAGCAACCATGGGAGACATTCCCAAAGCAGTGGTGGTAGAGCTCCGGTCATGTGTGGCTGGGAAGACAGGGGCAAGGGCTACAGAAAGTGAAAAATTGGGGGAAAAATTCCAACTATTTAAGGGGAGCAACCAGTGGAAGAGGGGTCAGTGTTGAACCAGGGAGGCTCACAGAAGCATCAAGGCTGCTGGGGGATGCTGCCCAGGGATGCAGAGCAGAGCCAGACTCCACCAACCTGCAAGGACATACTCACCAGCCTCCTCCTGGTTACCTGCCATCACAGAGGAGGAGGAGGGTCCCTAAGGGTGCCCCAGCTTGGAAAGGGGGAGGCCTAAGTTAAATGGGTGGGTACAAAATGCAGCCAAAACCTTGGCAGCAGCTCCTGAAGGAGCTGGGGGAGGAACTGGGGTTTGAGGATGTGCCAGATCTCCTGGCTGCAGAAAGGAAGCAAGGTGGAGGAACTCCAGAGCACCTCCCTGCCCATCACTCCTTGGGGGCTGTTTCCAACCTATGCACCTGGAGGTCCACAGGATTTGGTTTAGAGCAAACACCGCTCAGCTACAGCTCCTGCCCCATCCTCGTGGCAAGGAGAGCCATCACTTGCTCTTGGGTGGGACATGAGGTGGCCACCCTGCACCCTCCTGGCATGGCACCGGGGCAGCCAGGGAGGCTGAGTTGGGGCAGAAGCCCAACAGGGGATCAGCGGGGGTGTCTGCTGGGCACCTTTTGGTTGGCAGCCAGCTGAACGTGAGACACTGGTGCCCAGATGGCCAGCAGCGTCCTGGCTTGTATCTGAAACAGCACGGCCAGCAGGACCGGGGCTGTGATCATGCCCTTGTACTCAGCCCTGGTGGGGCTGCACCTCAAATCCTGTGTGCTGTTTTTGGCCCCTTGCTATAAGAGGGACATAGAGGAGCTGGAGCGCGTCCAGAGATGGGCAACAGAGCTGGGGAAGGGGCTGGGGCACAAGTCCTACCAGGAGTGGCGGAGGGAGCTGGGGGGGTTCAGCCTGGAGAGGAGGGGGCTCAGGGGGATCCTTCTCACTCCCTCCAGCTGCCTGCCAGGGGCTGTAGGCAGGGGGGTCGGTCTCTGCTCCCAGGTAACAAGTGACAGGACAAGAGGGAACGGCCTCAGGCTGCGCCAGGGGAGGGTTAGGTTGGGTATCGGGAAACGTTTCTTCCCTGGGAGGGAAGAAGTGTTGAAGCACTGGCACAGGCTGCCCAGGGAGGCGGTGGGGCCACCAGCCCTGCGGGTGTTTAAACAACGCCTGGACAGGGTGCTGGGGCCGCCTGGACAGGGTGCCGGGGGCCGTGGGCTAGTGGTGGCCTTGGCAGCGCTGGGTTAGCAGGTGGACTCTATGGTCTTGGGGGTCTTTTCCAACCTGAACGATTCTGTGGTTCTATATAGTCAGGCTGGGTGGCCCTTGGGGTGGCCCAGCACAGCCCTTCTCATGTTTCTACAGCATGAAATGACCAATGTTGTTTTTTTAAGGAGAAAAGGGTTTAAAAAGAGCTGACTTCCACTAAAAGGGACAGCTTGTGACTCCAGGAAGAGCTGAGCAGAACGCCTGAAACCTGTATTAAAAGCCTTGGCAGCTGGTTATCCTTTGCAGAGGCAAGAGGGGAAGTTTCAAAGGGGGTAAATACAGCTGCAGAGTTGTTCTTCAGCATCATGCTGGTCAAAAAAGAAGGCCATGAGGAAAGGAAAAACGCAAAGGACACAAACTGAATGGCTTCATCACTAAATTGCAGAGGCAAAATCAGAAAGCTAAGGTACAGAATGATTTAAGACTAACAAGGGCTGTGAAAGGCTCTGCATTTGTTTAACTGCCTTAAAAAGAAGAGGAAGGAAAAGTCTGGCCCATTGCTTCACCAAGGAAGAGTTGTTAACCAACTGAGTTGGAGAAAGCCGAGGCATTCATAGTGCTGCTTCTGCATCCCCCCTTACGCTCAGGGTTAGTGGGGATCAGATCTGGGACAGCATTTTTAACAAGGAACCAGGAAAGAAGCTGTGGGGTAGCCTCAGAGCAGTTATACGAGTGAGCAAGAGGTGAAGAAATGCAGCCATGGCTGCTTAAGGAACTCGCTGAGACAGTCTCTCAAGATCTCGGGGCCTTTTGCAAGTGCAGGCAGGAAGGGTGGGGGCAGCATCCTTGTGCATCAGCTATTTTTAGAAAGGTGAAGTGGCTGTGGCCAGAGCTGAGCCTCAGAATTTCAGTTCTCACAGAGATGCTATCACAAGCGTTAACCAAGCAATAAAGCAATAATCAACCCAATGCCCTCATTGTCCCAAACATGTTTGTGTCACCTCGGTAAGGATGGAAGTCCCTGTCGTCCCCATGTGTGCTCAGAGCAGATGGGCAAGATGTCCATGATGGGTTTCTGTGCCAGGAACATGGAGCGTGCCCTTGCTGGCCTGCAAGCCCTGCTTGCTGCATGGAGGAAGCCTGGCTCAGAGAGCGAATCAGAAGTAAAAGTGCTGCTTCTCCTAGTCAATTACATATTTTTTTTAGGGCAGAATCATAGCAGCAGGCACCTGGGGAGGCCATGGAGGAACTACCCAACCTGGAGAAGAGGGGTACCAGCAGGTGCAGCCAGGGAGGTCTCTGCAGCTCCCTGTGAGCTGCTGCCTAGTGTGGTCCCCAAGCCTCAGGTCCGCTGTGATGGTGCTTTTGCGTGCTGGCAGACAAGGCCTCAGTGCCACAGCCATTGCCGGCCCCGTTCCTACATGGCCCTCAGCTGGACCTCCCCCAGAAAGGGCTCGGCAGGACACGAGGTACTGGGCAAAGCTGCAGCCCAGCTAGAGCACACAGGAGAGGCTTGGCCTCCACAATGCACCCTGCCCACTAGAAGAGCAGCAGGAATCCATGAGGGAAAGGAACAGGGACATGACCTGGGTTATAATGGGAAAACCCAGAAAGAAGAAAAGGAAAAAGAAGAAACAAGCCAAGGAGCAGAAGAGAAGGAAAGGGAAAAGGATGGGGAAAGGATGGGGATGGGTGAGGGTGGCAGTGGGGAGGGCTGCAGTGTAACTGGACGGTGTGAAAAAAGGAGAGGCCAGCACTGAAGAGATGAGAGAAAACAGAAGAGAATTAGAGAAAGAACCGAGAGAGGTGGAAGGAAGTGGAGTGGAGAAAGAGGAGGAGAGGAGACACTGGAAGAGTCAGAAAAAGCAGAAGACATTGGGGGAGGAAAATGGCTCAGGCCAAGGAAAGCACTGACCTCACTTTGCTGTGGGAAAAAAGAGCAGTTAGTTTGTTGCGTGATTAATCATAATTTTGCTGGTAAGTTCATTGGACTTTAACACCCCTGAAACTCTCAGTCATCTGCACCAGGTACAAGGAGAGGTTTATTCCCTGCTCTGCAGAGGGCATACGTGCCTCCCTGTCTTGCAGCACATCTCATCCAGGAGACCAAATTTCTCCAGCAAAGAAGGTTACCAGCAGGCATCGCATTTATTTAAGAGCAAAGTAGCACATGTAAAGCAAGCTGCAAAGATGCAAAGAAAAAGCTTCCTGGTCTTTGCACCAATGGGCCTCTGAAGGCCAGCAATGCGGCCATGCTTTTCCCAGCAGGAGGAAAAGCAGCTGCTCTAATCCAAGGGGAGGAAGGCTAGGCATGCACATGGAGCCAGCACTGAACTCCATGGCTCTTTGTGCCTCGCCAAATCAAAGCCACACAAGGGGACACCCCATGGTGCGAACACGGAGGCAGAGGTAGATGCACTGGGGTGTTTCTCCCTGAACGGCTCCGTAAAGCATCTCCTGAACCGGCTCCAGGGTAAAAAGGGACATTCAAAGGAAGCTGAGAGGCAGGAAGAGAAGGGAGAAAAATCCTGCTGATCTCATCTGGCAAGAGGAACACAAGGAACAGACGTCCAGCTCCATGACACAGTGCCTGGCCAGGCACTTGGCCTGCAGCACAAAGGACTGCATCCCACGGCTCCCTGGGAAATCGGGGCAATTCACTGGGTTTTGTTGCTGGGGAGGGTTGGAAGAGACTTCCCGACTATTTTAATCCCCCCTTTTTGTAAATGAGACTATTTTTATGTCCCCACGATGACACTCACGAGGACAGACTCCAGTGGTGCTGGGAGAAGCTGAGGGCGCTGACTTTGCTGCATGCTAGTGTCCACAGAGCTGGTGGGACGAGGGCCAGGTGATCCCGAGTAGGTGCAACTGCTGGAGGGGGGCACTGGAGCAGGAAAACTGGCAAAAAAACCCTGTCCAGACAAACAGGGTAGGAGGCGCGCAGCCACTCCCCTGCTCAAGGGCCTCTCCCAGTCTCCTGCAACTCCTGCTTACAGCCACTTGCGCTCAGGACCCGCACTCCTCACCTAGGACAGCCTTCTGTGCCTCTGCAGCTGAAAACTTCCCCTCCTCCCCCACCCATCTTTGTGCTGCAGAAGTGGAAATAGGAAGAGGCGAGCTCACCGAATTCCTATGTCTATGGTCCTGCACCAAGTCCCACACCCTTGGCCCTCTTATCTAGACGTTGCAGCCCCAGATCTCATCCGTTGCAGAGGATGATGCAATCCCCCAAAAGCAATAAAACCACCTGAATGATGCTTCAAAAACATCACACAAAAAGTAAAAGATCTTACCAAAAAAAAGTGCATGGTAGCAGACCAAGGGTCAAGTCCACAACCAGAATGATGGAAGGCAGACGATGGCCAGGTCCAGTACTCAGGGGTCTGGCCTAAAGGCAGCAGGCACCCAGAAGCCCCGTTCCAGCACACGCATGGCTTGCTCTGTGTGCGGAGCGGTGTGATTGCTTGTCCTTTCTGCTCTCAGCACCCCCGTTAGAGATGCAAGCGCACAGGTCAGCCCCGCACACCCCACGGGAGCTTTCACACGGAGATGTGCAGAGATCTGATCTTTCGCTACCAGTGAGGCTGAAAAAAGGCAATTAAACCCCAAAAGGTCACAGGTGTGCAGAGGTTTTTACCCATTTCTTTAGATCACAAGACAGGAGAGCCAACAGGTCTGTCGGACAGGAGGTTTACCCTAAGATTTGCATCTCCTTGGGAGTTGTTCTTGCTGATGAGGGGCAGGGACTCGGGAGGAGGGCAAGGAAGGGGTCTAAAGCTGTGCTCTCACTGGAGGGCAGCTACCCCTCTACATACAAGCTCTCGGAGGTCTCTGTTGCCAGCAGTCCCTTGTATTCCCCTCTGGCTCCCAGGTAAGCAGAGAGTATTAAGCAGCTCACATGGCAGCACCTGCCCCTTGATCCACACAGGGTGCTTTGCACATCTCAAGGACTCCTTTCCTTCTCTCCCTGCAGCCTGCCTTCTGCTTACTTAACCAGGGGAAAGTCTCTTTCTGAAATCTAGACTGAGTAAAAAAAGTTTATCTAGGCAGCTTGATTCGGTTCTTGCCAATGGGCACCACGTATTCAAGCCATGTTTTCAATAGCACAATTTATGCAGAACTCCAAGATACAACCCAACATTTAAATAGTTCCATAAGTCACTGTGAGGCTGAGTAAAAGGAGAGACACACTTCTAACACCACTAATACCAGTCTTAAACACTTTACTATTGGTCACTTTTATTTCAACAACAGCACTTTCATCCCAGCTCCCTCTCCAAGTTCAGTGTGTAACTCAGATAGCACAACAACAAGCAGTCACATCCTGCAGAGCAAGAGCTCCAAACAAAGCAATCCCCTCTGAGACACTGGCTTTGGGTTTTCCTGCTCTCCCTCCCTGGGTGAGAAGCAAGCCTGGCACAGAACATGAACAGCTCTCTCATCCCGCACCTGCTTCACTAGCAGTAATTATGCAAATAAATAAAGATTAGTCAGTCTTGTGGAGCAGGAGCAGACAGTGACCACAGATCATTTAGAAATTACATTATTGCTATGTTCTTACTTATTAGACAAGACTCACATGGCAACCAGTCTCAGATTGCCCTTGTGTTATCAGTTCATGTCGGACAGAAATGTGGGGGAGGACAAGACAGATCTTGCTTAATCTGCTCCCTGCCTTAAGGGCAGGAGTTTTCTTAGCGGGACTGAATCTTTTGTCATTTTGATAGAAATAGGTGGGGGCAGGGGATATCGCGGGCAGGCTCCCAAAACACGTGGAAATTCATCATGCCTGCCAGACTTTACCAAGGAGTTCACATATGCTGCTAAGAGTACATACTGCTAAGTGTACCCACTACTCCTGACTTTCAACAGGAGTCGCCGAGCCACCTATCATGTGGTAAGGAACTGCAGGTTCAAATTTCAAAGAGAGCAGGAGCCCAGCGTCACCCTCAGAGCTCAGCCGGAGCTGCCAGCTCATTAGGGCAAATTAGAGAAATGGGCACGGGGAAGTACGGGTCCTGTCACAGGCACACAAGGTCAACTTGACACTTGATTCTACTTCCCTCTGCTGGTGTGACGTGCTGTGACAGCCAGCGTCCCAGCAGTATCAAGTCAAGCCAGCTAAAAACAAGGCATAACATGAAGTCTGATACATACAAGACCACCACCTGTTACCAAAGATTATCAGGTAGCTCAAGGTTGATTACAAGTGATGAGCTCACAGCACTGTCAGTGCCCACAGTGTCCCTCCCCACAGGAGTATTGGCTGGAGAGCATGAATTTGAGAGGATGAGGAAGACTGCAGGAAGAACCTCACACTGATGGAAAAGCAGAGGAGTCCTTCGCAGGACATCCAGAGATGTCTTTGTTAGGCATCATGCAGCTGGTTCTCTTTCAGGAGAATCTTCTCCCCAGGCTTGAAGGCGGGCATCCCCAGGTAAGGGCAGCTGGCACAGCGGAACGCATCCCCCAGATAGCACTGGCAAGAGAAACAGAAGCACCTTCTGTAATAAGGGGCAACCTTCACTTCTCTCCGCCCATCACAGGGTTTTTCCAGCTTAAGAGATGACAAGCTCCCCAGCACATATCAGCACAGAAACCGCTTCCTTTCTCAACATGCCTGGTCAGCATGGTTAACAGGGCTGTGCAGGGGCCCTGCACTCACATGGAAGAGGTGAGTTTCCATCCCAGCCAGTACGCCCAGACATGACCGCATGCTGGGCTGAGGCAGCCCCCCAACCGCTGCGAGGTCCCCTGGACTCCCTTAAGGTAATCTTCCCTGAACAGATAGCTGGTTAGCACACGAGCAAGGAAGTAAAGGTTCGCCGTTCACTCTGACTTCTACAGGGGCAGCACTTGCGCTGGAACAGACAGTGCACACTGGTATGGAGCACGTGGGCACAGGGCACCAGGCTGAAGCTCTGCACAAGCCGTGTTCGGAAGCAAGCCAGCTCAGGAAGCAGTCACTTCGAGAACACAGTTTTTAGACAGAGATCATGCACTGCAAACCACAGCACAGAAACAAAAATGACCATTTACATTTCCACAGGCAGATTTGGGCTGTGCGCTCTTCTTCTCCTGTTCCAGTTCTTCAGCCAGGCCACATGTGCTGTAGGAAAACAAAGTCACTTGCATCTTTCTGCTTAAAGGCTGTAAGTCACCAACACTTACTTGTTCCTGCCCTACTCACATGCAACAGCCCTCACTCTGTCACACAACACAGCTCACTCATGCTCTTCACCTTGCTCTTCAACACCATGGTTTGTGTAACAAGTGTTGAAACACACTCAAGTTTAAACTGAGTGGGAAGTGGACTCTACAGCACTTGCTATGTGTGCTATTTCTCCTTGAAATCTGAGAAAACAAGGTTTTAGTCAAGGCTGCACAAACTGTGTAGTCACCTTTTGATCATATCAGTGTGGTAATTTGTAGTTTTGGCGTGGCTAGTTAATTCTCATAGTATTTGGATTTATATTCAAGTAGTTAAAGATAAGAAAGGCCATGAACCAAGAGAATTATGCTCTGTAACATCAAATTGCCTTCAATCTTTTTAAAATCCATCCAACTCTTAGGGTTTAATATTACAGTTGAAAGGTTCACCATTATGCTAATTGCAGTACTGACCAGTTCTTGCAGGCTTTCTTTTTGCCCATTTCTTTGCAGGACGGAGCTCTGAGGGATGATGGATCTGGCTTTTTCAAATCTTCTGAATCCAACAGCTCATCAGAGTCCAAAAGATCCTGAAAACATACCATGGAAGATAACATGCAGGAAACTGATCTGTCAGTAGAGAATGATGTTGCTGTGTTATGTTCAAAGACATGATGCCCTCTGTAGCACTAGCATTAAAGTGCCACAGCTGTGCCCTCTTACCTTATACCTCCTCTCTGCCCTCACTACACCTCTGGGCTCTCCAGACCTCACCTACTAGATGAGATATTTTGCCCTACGAATGCTTTTCTACCTCTTAAGTTGTAAAGCTTCCCAAGAAGCACGACTGAAACGATTTAGAATAGGAAAGGAGAGAAGGAACAACTGCAAAGCCTCACAAACAAAGCCAGATACCATTTCTTCATCATTCATATCATTGGCAGAGAGTGTCCAGAGCTTGGCAGTGGCTGGGTCCACAGAGGGTTTTCCTGGAGCCAAAACAAAGGAAGAAATAGTAATTACTACAGCCTTTGCCCCATCCACTCCCATCAAATAAGAGTTCAAACAACTGTGGAAAGCCCCAGTTCACAGGTTTTTACTGTGGCACTCCTCACCCCAGAACTGTCTCCCTATTCCAAGGGATGCTTGTCACCTGAGAGGCAGGCAATCCAGACATCTAGCATGCACCACTCCTTACCTGAAGGACCAAGTTTTTTGGCAAAGGAAAGTTTGAGCTGACTTGAGGATCCCACTTCGAAATTAGGCTTCCTGCCTTCTATCTGAATGATGAGAAGGTCATTGCCTTGGTAATCCAAATGCTCTCGGACAGACTGGGCCTCCTCCGGGGTCAACACTTCCTTTTGCAGCTGCAACACAAGATTTTAGGTTAACCTCACACAGAACGAACCTCTTATTTCAGCACCCAGCCCAGCATTCCAGTGAACACAGACAATTAGTATTTTCAATCCTGAAGAAAAACACTGCCCTTACAGTAATGAAAGTTTGTGGCAGGCAGCATCCATGCACATTTACAGTTAACTAGGGTAGCTAAACACCTTGCCACCCAGCAATCACCAGAATCACCAACTACATTTCACGATAACTGCACGAGGGAGTTTCTGGAAGTGGTCAGTACATACGTACCTCCTTCACTTCCACCAACCCAGAGAGAGTCAGAGCTGTGAGGAATTTGGCTGCTGTCTTAATTCTGCTGTTGTTTCCTGGAAGACACAAAACCAGGAAGTAGGAGAAGGGAAGAACAAGAATAGAGGTCACTGAAAAACATGGAAGCGCAAGAGTTTCAGAAGGAAGTACTCAAGCCAAACCTCTGCTTTAAAATTGGGCCCTTTCTAGTTGACAACAGGAATAGACCAGAAAATGCGTAAGCAGCTTGTTCACTATAACAAGAGTCTAGGGTCACAAAGCTGTTCTACCTCCAGATCTGTTCTATATTACACCAGAACATTCCGCAACCCATCAAAATCAGGGAAAAAAACCCACCCCAAAACCCAAACAACAACCCCCCCCCCAACATTTTTACATATTAAAGTGAACAACTCATGAAGTTTTCAAAACACGGACTCCTAAATGAACAATACATTCAGAAACATAACATTCAAGAGCCTTGTTCTCATAGGCAAAAGCTATTACAATCACTGTTCAATCAAAAACTCATCACAGGCTTATTCACTTGGGCACAGGACTGTGCAGAACAGAATCCATTCACCCTCTCTCATGAGTCCCACTTGCACTTCATTCCAAGTCCACCAAATTCCAGCCTGTCAGATTGACTTCGGAAAAAAGAAATGTCATCTACTCCAGACTTCAATGCTCTCTGTTCTGTCCCAGAGGTGTTCCTCCACTGCCCCTAACGTACCACTTGCAACACAAAGCCACTGCCAGCTTTGAAATGTTGGCAAATCCTCCCCAGCCTGAAGAAGGTGTTTCTTCTGCCACTTGCACCACTATTTTCAGCACTGTAGAGTGTGCCAATAGAAACACTGTCAGCATAGATGCTTCTTTTCTTATCAGGTGGCATATTATTTCCCACTTCCACCCTGAACCGGCCACCCTATGCCAGCAAGGCTTGAACGCAGGCCAAGTATAAGACAGAAAAACAATCTTCTGTTCACCTCCTTGTGTGCTCCTCCAGCTGTCCCATGGCAGGTGCTCTGGCTTTACTCTTAAAACTTAGTCCAAACACTTCTACCCTTTCTGGATAACTATTTCTCTGCTGGCTTCTGGGGTAAGCTCTTTCAGCATTTGTTGCCCATTTTTAAAATCACTTTAGAAGCTCCTCAGAAACACACATCTGCAACCATTTAACATTACACACCCTAGGAGAAGACCAGTGTCCACTGAGCTTTACAATGTAGTTTAAGAACAAGACTATCTATCCAGCATTTCTGACAGACAGAGAGTGACTGCAAACATCTGACGGCTGCCAGCTTAAACAAAGGATGAAACCCTTGCTATTCAGGTTAGTGTGCCAGGAGAATGAAAATCTCTGAGCATCATTCAGGGTTCCTGTCCTTTCCACTTTGGCCTAATCCTCACAAGAGTTGTGAGTTGCTATGTTGCCATGAAAGTAAGGCTGATGCAGATTCTCTCACCTGATTCTGTAACCACAGGTTCTTTCAGGAGGACGCGCCCCCCTGGCTTAAGTATCCGAGCTATTTCTGCCAGTACCTCCGCACTGTGCTGCGCTGTACTGCCTGGTACCACACCAGAGAGAATCACGTCAAAACTGGACTCCTTGTGAGCCGCTGAAAAGAAAGAAAGAAGAAGATGGTACAATTTTTACACATGTACATACACAGCTTTGCCCATTACATCAGTTCCACCTCCCTCTTCATCTCTCACGCTTGCATACAACTGCAAGAACTGACTGGAGACACGAGGCGTAGGAAGCATGACCAGGGTATATCACATTCTCTGCTGTACTGCCAGTGGCAAGAGCTAGCGGTAGGTGCCATTGTTCTGAATGCCGACTTACAAACCAGGGAAGATGTCAGCTCACACAGCAGAAGCATCCTCTTCCCTTTAAATGAAACAGTGAAAAATTAAGCTCATTCTTACACTGAGACAGCTGGTTAATGTTTTCCACAGAGACACGACTATCAGCTCCCACCAGCGTCTGAATTTTATCCACCAAATCCTTCAGGGCTTCAACTGGCGAGGAGCTGTCCCAGATGATGGCCACGCGCTGGCCTGGCATGACCCCATACTCCCCCATTTCCCCAGCAGCAGCAAACCTGAGAGCAGCAGACAGAGAAACGGGTCAGGGGGACACAAAGAAGAAGGGCAAGAACCGAGCACTGCATGAACCTCTGTGGACTGCGAATCACAAAGCATCAACTTGTTTTAATAAATGGGGATTATTTTCTGGAGACAGACACCACAGAGTTCCCACAAGTTAAGCATTAACATGGCATTAAGAAATAGCTACACTTAAGGGAAAATTCAATTTCTCTTCAGTTCAGCAACTACCTTCGCAGGGAGAGACTGCAAGCCATGCTTAAAAAGAACCTAAAAACCAACCAACAAAAAAACTTGCCTGGTCTCTTTTTTAAAGACTTGCATAGACACATACACAGGATTTGTAGATTTCCAGACTACTGACAACTATTTAACATTAAACACGGCCCTGTCTCTCCTATTCAGAACACAACCTATTGCAGTTTGCTTCCACAGTACATGAGAAGAAAAAAAAAAGTAACCTTCGGCATTCCCAGCATTCCAGAGAGGATCTTTCAACTCTTAACCATTGGTGGCGCTGGGCGAGCCATTACACAGAACGAGGAGGGGAACAGAACGCACAGTGAAGTCGGTTTTGAGAAACCCATCTGCACTAACGTTTTATAAAAGCTTGTATTCCTGACAGACTTTGAAGAAAATCTGCACTACATAAGCGTCACAATAGTATCATACCATCACCTGTACTCATAGCAGTACTGGCTACTGAAACTACCTAGCCTCTTTCACTCTACTCACCCAATGCAAACCTATTTTCTTTCTAGTTTAACACAACCACAGACAACAGAGAGCACCAGTAAGCACGCTAGTTGCCCAGTGTATCTTCAGTTAGCTGCAAACCACAGACTTGCTTCGGGAGAGCCTGTTATAAGCAAGGTCTTTACCAGAAATCATTACATCAGGTATCCTGGGTAACGCCTTATTGCCACCACGTCATCATGAAAGCACAGCTTATGGATATGCTGTACCTAATTTAACTCAGTTGCCTGCAGTCAGGCATGGAGTGGATTTTGACCCACTGTTCCGCTGGCTCTATGGGCCATGGACACCTCTCTCCTGGAAACTGCAAACAAGTTCAGAATTGGACAACTCTGCACCTTGTCTGAGCTACTCTGGCAAGAATTCCTGCTAACGCAGCCCACAGTGCCAACCAGGTACAGCATGAAAGATCACGGATGTATGCTGTAGGTTATAGTACCTCACAGCTGGCCTTGCATGCATATGCAACACAAGCTAAGCAACTGCAACAGATAACAACACTACCAAACACACATTATTAATCCCATTAAAAAGTCACCTTCCCCAGGTAGAAAGCTCAAAAGATACATAAGCTGCCAGGCTAATGTGGAAAAAAATAAATCCAAAGTCACACCTTCCTCTTGGAACAGCAGGCTCAAGATCAGAGCCCAAACTACGTCACAGCAACACCAGCCTACATCGACCCCTTCAGATGCAATGTAAAAAAAGTGGAAAGCTACCGTAGCCCTCAAGGACACATTACATCTGCCTTCAGTCAGGGTAAAGGGTAGGAGTTAAGTTACCATCAAAGCATGCAGTCACGTTCCTGATGGAACGACTGGGAGGGTATTTTTTCCCCCCCCCTTATGTTTTCCGGTGGTAGGTGGAATATATTGAAAATGAAAGGCTTTGTATACCAGCCGCCTTCCTTTGAAGTGTCTCCAGCTGTAGGCCACAAGGGCCGGGCCTGCTCAGCCACCGCGGGCGGGTGCCCGGCCGGGGGGAGGCCCAAGGGCTGCGGCTGGGCCAGCCCTGTCTGAATTTCACACACATTTAACAGTCCTCGAGGAAGGCGACTGCCCAAAACAGGGCTAGGAAGGGGCTATAGACAGCACCGGGGCTTCCCAGCTTCAACAGATTAAAAAGCTGCCGCGTACAAGCACATCACGACCTCGAGCCCGGGCCTCCCGAGCAGCCCGCGCCTCCCCCGCGGCCCAGCGCGACCCCCGGCTGCCGGGCACGGCGGTGCGGGCAGGGGAACGCCTTCGACACCCCCTCCCCCAGCAGGGAGCAGCCCTCGGGACGGCCGAGCCGGGGGCGGTGCGGAGGGGCTAGGAACGAGACGCGCGAAGCGCTATCTGAGGGGACTGCTCCCCGCTCCGCCCCACCCCCCGCGGCCGCCTCGGGCCAGGCCTCGGCAGAGCCTTTTTTAAGGGGAAAAAGGGGAGTTACGGCCAACACGGGAGGCGCGACCCCCGCGCCCGGCCCGGAGCCCCCGCCGCCCCCGGCCCGGCCCCGCGCCCCCCTACCGCCGCGCCGCAGCTTGCCTCGTCTCCCTCTGACGCCGTCACCGCTGCGTCCCGCCCTCGTGGCGTCATCGGCCTCTGCCCGCTTCCAAGATGGCGGCGGCGGCGGCGGGCGGCCTGCGGCGGGCGGGCTGGCGGCTGTGGCGGGGCCGCGCGGGTGAGAGGCGGGGGGCGCGGCTGGGGGGCGTGCTCGTGCCCGTGCTCGTGCCCGTGCTCGTGTCCGCGCCCGTGCCCGTGCCCGTGCCGCGCGCGGCGGGCGGGGCCTGGCGGGGCGGGGGAAGGTGAGGTGAAGGGCAGCGGCGGACCGCCGCTAGGGGGTGACACGGGGCCGTGGGGCCGCTCCGGGCCTGGGCCCAGGCCGTGGCGCCGGGTTGAGGCCCGCTCGGGCGCCGGGGGCTGCGGGCCCCGGGCAGGCTGCGGGGCTGGAGGGGCGCAGCCTGGCCCTGAGGGTCTCTTTGGGGCGCCTGGGTGAAGGAGACCCCTTCTGCGGGCCCGGTGCCCGGCCAGCCCCTCACACCTCCCCGGCCCTGAGACTGCCCCACGCAGCGTGGGGGGGACCCAGGGAGGGGTTGGGTTCGGCAGGGGGGGCTTGGTGGTGGGCTTTTTTAAAAAGAGTGTGCGCCACGCAGCCCGAGCTTATTAAAAAAACCCCACCAAACCTCACTGCGGATGAGTTTGAAATTCTCACAAAGTAGCCGTAATTGAAAGCTGTGTTGCCTTTGGGTCATTTGAGAAACACACCTCGTGATCGGCGTGTTGTAGCTGTTAGGACTGCTTGCTCTGCAGACTATCGCTCACCTCTTGCCCCGGGCTCAGGGGTCGGTGCCTTCGTCTTAACTCTTCTCCCTCATCAGGGACTGAAGAGAGGGGACGTGCTGCAGGGGAGTCAGTGCATGTTTGTGTGCCTGGTTTCCAGTACGAGATTGGGAAGCTCCTTTCTATTTGCAATATGTGCCATCTGCATGGTTCTTTTCCTCACAAAACATTTTCACTTTATTTTCATCAAGTAAATGTGAGCTCAGCTGAGAGGGGTGCTTGTCGGAAGTGTAAAAAAAGTCTGTCTCTACGAATTCCCGTGCCTTTTCAGCTTTTACAACTGTCGTCTTCACCTTAATTTTCTGAGCTTCCTGTTGTTGGAAGGAGACATCTGACTCTCTTGGTTTCCCTTTCAGTGGTCAGGTGCCAGCTCTACCCACCACAGCGTGCTCTCCAGGCCTCGGCTGTGCTGAAGAGAGTCTCTGATGAGCAGAAGGAGCCATTGGCATCTTCCTCTCAGCAGCAGTTCGATTCACGTCCAACCGATCACCGGCCTGAACAGGAACCTCAGGGCCCTCGCCCCAGGTAAGTCACTAGCTATTTCTAGTGCTGTCCTACCAACAGTGGGATCGGAAGGCTTTGCTTTCCTGAAACTCACACCTGAAACTTGGAGACAATGTGATCCAGAGTTAACGGAGCCTCAGACTGCAGCAGCTGGAGAGTTGGTTTGCTGTCACAGAGCAAATTCCACTGTCCGCTGTGGAGATAGGATGCAACTTGCTTTCAAGAAGGAACCTCTCTGGTCTGCAAAGCTCAAGCCTTGGCTTCTGGATTTTTGTGTAAATCTACACAAAGCATGGACAATATGTTGTCCTTATGCCTATAGCTATAAAATCCCTGTTGGAAAAGCTTATAGTTTAGCTTTTTTGTAAAAGAGGGGGAATCTAAGCCTGATTGGCCTCCAGGTAGGCACCTAGATTGAGCTCTCCCTTATTTTTCTCTTCTCCTCTCATGGCAAAGGTTCATTAAGAATCCTTTTTCTGGAAAGGGAAGGATTTTACAGGAGGAGGAGATTTATACTAAGCAGAACTCAAAGCGTGCCTACAAGCAGCGGTGGCAGCAAATGAGTGGCAGAGTCCAGGTTGCTGGTGGTTGATGGTGATGTTCCCCTCACTGTAACAATACCTTCTCATAGTTACACTGGCCAGGGCGGCCAGGAGTCTGAGGACTATGAGAGCGAGGAGCAGCTGCAGCATCGAATCCTCACAGCAGCGCTGGAGTTTGTGCCTGAACATGGCTGGACTGCAGAAGCCATTGCAGAGGGAGCCAAGGTATGTGGGGAGAGAAGCAACAAACCAGTTGAAAACTGGATGGAGCTGAAGTCCAAAGACAGCCAGGCCTGCATGCTTCCCCCACATACTCTTGGGCGATGCACACTAGTCAGCAAATAGTACCGGGCAGGAATGCATCATGGCTACTGCAGGATAACCCTGACAGAGTTAAACTAAGGCACGATGTAGAGTAGTGATCCTGAAGAGAGGAAAACATGCACAGGAAGCGCTTTTTAACACAGCATTGCTTTGTTTAAATTCGTATAACTTCATTCAAGAAATAATTACAAGATTTTTCCTAGCTGGATCCTGCTTAGCAGCATATGACCTGGTCTGTGCTTTTCCCTTCTTCCCTACAGACCCTGGGTCTCTCTGCCGCTGCTGCAGGGATGTTTCACAGTGATGGAGGTGAACTGATCCTGCACTTTGTATCTCAGTGCAACACCAAGCTGACGGAGCTGCTGGAGCAGGAACAAAAACAAGTGCAGTTGGGTGAAGCAGAGTGAGTATTGGGTATGAAAAGACATCTTCCTTGGCAGACTTTTGGGACTGCATAGACAGAGAGGCCACCTGTGACACAGATACTTCAAATAAAAAATGTAATTTATCTAAATGAAACCACCTTCCCAGATAGACTTGGACCAGAGGCATGAAGGATACATAATACATTGCATATCTGTTGCCAAGGCAGGCAAGAGATTGATCTTTCAAGTTCTGAAATGAGTTTAACTTGGACGTTCCTCATATTTGGGTTTACCCAGAAAGAAGTCTACAGATCAATTCCTGAGAGATGCTGTGGAAGCCAGACTGAGGATGCTGATTCCATATATTGACAAATGGCCCCAGGTATGAAATGAATAGGAAGACTGTCTCTTTTTTTGTGTGTGTGTGTATTTTAAACACCCTGTGGTCTTTAACATAGTCTCTCCACCAGAGTAGTTCAAAGTTGTAAATGAAACCCTTGCTTTTTCAAGTGATTTGTAGCCTTCAAGAGGAGAGCAACCTTGGAAGGGGACAGTTAAAGATGTCCTTAGAACAACTATTTTGTGCATTTCTGGAAAGGCAAACCTCCCCATTGTTCACTCCACGCATGTGGGATCCCCAGAGGATAACCTGTGTCTCTCCTCAGTCCTATTTGCAGTGTCACTGCAAGTCAGTCTCCTTGCAGCCTTGTTCTGGCTGCATCTGATACCTGGAAATGCACAACTACTGCTTTGTTGCAGGAAACCTCCTGCCCAGTGGGCGAATGACAAACCTTCGACAACCTGAGGATAGAGCTGGAAACAGAGAGAGCTCCATGCTTCAAAATTCAGATTTAAGTCTCAAGCCGTTCTTGCCAGGGTAGGAAGGGAATTGAATCATGGCCACAGTAAGAAGCAAAGGGTTCCCAACCTTGGGCTGCAAAGATTGCTGCGCAGTGAGCCTCTGTTGTACAGAGTCATTGCTGGCCTCTGGGCAGCTGAGTCCAGCGCTCCTTGCAGAGAGAGATGGGATTCATGTTTTTGTTCTAAATTAGCATAACTTGTCTTGCAAAGGATGTGGGTGGTTTGTGACTCTCCTGGCATTGTGTTATTATGTTGAAAGGCTGCAGGATCTGAGTAGGGCCATTATGGCTGTCTGTTCTACCCTTCGTAGCTACTTTGAGTTCAAAGTCAAATTCAGAGAAAGGAGAGATTTGACTCCCTGCCCACAGGGGCACAGCACAAGTGTGAGTCAGCTCAGCCTGTGCTGTTTCCATGCCTGGAGAGACAGCTTGTTAGAGACAACACAGTGGCGTTTGAACTGAGCTTTGGGCTCAGCCAAGCTCAAGGCCTGAGCTTGGCTGCCACACTCTATTCCCCACAAATCCTGCTGCTTGGAAAGAGTGGTGCTAGCTGAAAAGAGTTGGGAGGACTTGTCACTAGGAGCTGGAGGCAAGTCAACAGCAACAGGGAAAAGATAATAGAGCAGAGCATTGCTGGGCTGCTGTAATACTATGTCCTTCTCTCTTCAACTCTCCCATTTATCTGTGTGTTGCCTTTGCAGGCTCTGAGCATCTTGTTGCTCCCACATAACATCCCTTCCAGCCTCAACCTCCTCACCAGCATGATTGATGATATATGGCAGTATGCTGGAGACCAGTCCACAGACGTAAGTCTTTGTGCTTTGCAGACTGGCTGGTTCCACCCCTCTGTACTTGAGCAAAATGATGGGTTGAAGTAGGCGTCGGGCAATGCCTCTCTTGAAACGACCCATTTGTTGAATGAGGAAGATAATTTCAGAAGCACCCAAGGGTCTTTATAAACTATAGTCTAATTTCCAAAGGGACTTAGGAGCCAATGGGACTAAGTGCAAATTAATGCCAATGGGATGAGTGCAAATTAAAAGGACCTATTTTCCTAGGCTCTTTTAAGCGCTCTTTTTTTTTTTTTTTTTTTTTTTTTTGAAGACAGAGAAAAGTGTTGAGATTTTGAGACTAAGAAGTTGATCCAGTGTTCAGTGTCTCTGTCAAAGCAGCTGTCTCTTCCCCAGCAGCAGCATTTACAGATTAGACTTGAAAACCTTTAAAGAACCTACCTAAAAATACCAGTAGCTTATTAAAGCTTTCATCTTTCTGGCAGGTAATAAAACAAAATTACAACCTTAATTAAAGCAATTAATAAATTACTTTAATTCATGTAGGTGTAGGGAGAGATGGGAAGAGCTAAATGGACCATTTTAACAAACTACTTTAATAAGCTTCTTTTATCTGTATATAAAAGAGAAGCTACTGCAGTGAAAAATAAACAAGATGACAGAAAAATTAAAGGAATAAACCAGAAGAGAACTGAAAGACTGTGATTGCATCAGGAACTGCAAGTCCCTTATGAGTTAAGAAAGTCAAATCGACGTGTCAGAGTCTGTGTCTGCACTGAGCAGTTCCTAATGTCTCCTCACCAATGCAGGAATTAGGAGAGGTTCTAAAGTTTGTCTTTTGTTTGTGCCTTCCAATGGGTTACGAGTTTTCTTGGGAAACTGTGATTCTGAGCCCACTCCCTCTTTCACAGTAAAGGGGTTTACTGTCACTCGCAGTGTAGCCCTCTTCACAAGCCCAGCAGCTAGGCAGAGTATGCCTAGGCCTCAGAGACCCCTTCAGGTGGCTTTTTCAGAGCAGGAGGGGAATCAAGAGAAAGAGTTTGGTCTTGGGCACCTGAGAGATGCAGCTGCAAGTGGCAACATCCCTCATGTTTCTTCCCTCATCAAAGCTTGCAGGTCATGGTGCAGACAGTAGAGCTTTGTATCCAACTGTTGGTTTCAAAATCTAGGCCTGTATTTTCATTTCTCTTTTGCTTTGTAATCATGAATGGAACAACCAGAATTTTTTCTAGATAATACCAGCAAATTAAATTGAAGACTTGTTTTTAAAAACGTTTATATGTTTTGTCTGCCAGTGGTTCAAGTGCAACGGGAAAAACTGAAGAGTTTGAGTTATTTGTGCATCTTTGCATTGTGTAACCTATTGTTGTAACGCATCCTACAGCATTGCTGCCAGCAATGCACTGATGCATTTAGTGATTCAGCAAGCAGTACTGGTATTTCAGTGATAGGCTCTGGGAAAGGTATATCTCTGTATCTGTGTGTGATGCCTTGCACAGTTCTATCCTCTGTTCTCTTTCTTTATACTTGCATCTGGTGCCAACTGAAGCTCAAGTTCAGTGTTAGATGTAGCTGTTTCTCATTTAATCAGATCTGGAATTGGAGCTTTGCAGTGCCTGCTAGCAGTCTGTAAAGCAAAGATGAGCTCTTGTGCAGTGCACACAGGCTAGCTGGGCAAGGAAGAATTCCTTGCTGCCTGCTGCAGGTGCCTGCTTGCAGCCAGAAGCAGGGGGTGAGGGTTTTGTTCAGCAGTTTTAGACACCATACTTGTGACGTCTGTCTGCTACCACAGGAGCAGCTGTGCTGTCAGATGTCAGTGTTGGCTGGTGGCCCACTGCATCACAGAGAAGAGTTACACAGTTTAAGTGGGGAAGGAATGTGCAGTCGGTATGCTATTTTCCTTTGCCGTTCTCTGGTCTGCTTTCGTGAGCTGCATTCTTGGTCTGCATTCAGGTCACACCTTTCTCTCTCCCTCTCATTTCATGCCCTTGCAGTTTAACTGGTACACTCGTCGGGCTGTGCTCACTGGCATCTACAACACCACTGAACTGGTGATGATGCAGGATTCATCCCCTGACTTTGAGGAGACTTGGCGCTTCCTGGAAAACAGAGTAGCCGATGCCATGAACATGGGCAATGCAGCTCATCAGGTAACATTACGGGCAAGGTTATGCATGCAGTGTCCCTCTTCTCCCCAAATACATGTGCAGGCAGGCCTGGCTTTTCAGTCATGCAGACCACACATCTGCTGAGAGACCACCTTGTACTGGCAGGTGATTGCATAAATGCTGTCAGCTCAACAGCAGTAAACACGTATTTTCTAGTAAAAATGATGTGTAGATGCTCGCTTTGTCAGATGGCCCAATGGTTAGGAGATGTATATTCCCAGGAAAACTCTTCCATGTTTCTTATCTCTGGCTATCATTTGTCTGCAGTGCTTGGCTTCTGTCAGCACCCTTCTGTGGCAAATACATTTGTTGTGCATTACATCTCTGTGTTTGGGTGGCCACAAGTGTAACTGCAGAAGAAAGCAAAAGGTCAGTGTTCTTGTGTCTCCTAGGTACAGTCAACTGGAGAAGCACTTGTCCAGGGCCTGATGGGAGCTGCAGTTACTGTAAGTAATGCTGAAACCAGCAGTGCTGCAAGGGCAGAATTGTTTTTGTTCCCTTCCATGCTGAATGCCAGCATGTTTTTCTCCCCAAATCTAGAGAGCAGCATGAAAAAGAATTGTCTTTCATAACTTAACTACATGTACAGATGATTTTTCTGGCTAGTTTGGAGTTAGTTCACTGTTTTGTGGTGAAAGAACTTGTAATAGATCATAAAAAGTTAAGTCTGAAGCTGCAGGGTAAGCTTTAGGGATGAGAGACAGGCGATCAGAATAAACACAACTATTCTCCATCGCTTGTCACAGGATCTTTTCCTCTGGCAGCCTCTGCGCTGGAGACCTTCACAGAAGGTCCATGCCCCCATGGATGCTTGGGAGGTGGCACCTGTCCCTGAGCCACAGTAGCGGCCTTCCAATAATTCATTTGCTTCTTGGTAGCATCCTGGACTGCTTTGTGTCCATGCAGAGGGAGGTGCACTTCCTCTGGGATAAAAACAAACCTTTGTGTACCCAGGAATTATTTTTGAAGGGCTTCAGGGCCTCCTGTGGTTCTATTTTTGGACAACTCCCATCGCATTTCCCAGCAAAATGATTTCCTTGTTATCAGAAATAGTTTCCTTGTCCCCGTACAAGACAAACAGGCTGGAGCATAACTTAGAAATAATTTTTACTGTACAAAGCAGTTCTCAAGAATTTCTCCCACCTCCTTTCCCCTGTGGTTGAATGGTTTCTTATCTCTAGCGTTTCTCAGCCTCTCTCAGCTTTCACACCTGCATATATGCCAAAAGGATGCTCCACTAGAGGAAACTCTGTGCTCTTGGACATCGGCACCTTGCTCTCCTGCAGATTGTACCCCTCCCGTTGCCAGATGCTGAGTCTGTCCCTGCAGCAGATCTGCTGCTCAGATCAATGGGAGGAACTGGGCTGCTACTGGGGTGTGTGTGCGTGGCAGCCAGCTGGTTTTAGGGCAAAATCATCTCATTACACTGTTGGGGATGACCCATGGGAACCTCTTGCACCCCGGGGTGCTGTATAGGCATATGGAGCGGGCTGTGGTACAGGTGTGCTGAGCTTGCCAGGCCTTTGCAAAATGGACGAGCGAGCTGAATGCCTCGAAAGCTTAAATTCACTGTCAGCGTCTGCGTGGCTGCAGAAGTCAAACCAAGCTGACACCTGCGAGTCCAGAGAGCAGGTTCAGGTGGGAGGGATGCCTGGGGCAGGGTAGGGCCACCCTGCTCCACGCCTTTGGCATCCACCCCTGTCCGCTGGCCGCCAACGGTGCCGCTCGGCCCCGCGGCACACGGGGCTCTCCCGGAAGAGCGCCGGGACCCGCTGCGGCCTGGAGCCCGGGGGCGCGAGTGCCCGGGTGCCCCGGCCCCTAACCCCCTTATCCCTCTGCTCCGCAGATCAAGAACCTGGCGGGACTGAACCAGCGCCGGTGAGGAGGGACCCGGCGGCGCGGGAGCGAGGACGGGCCGCGCCCGGCCCTTCCCCGGCACCAATAAAGTCGGACCGCAGCGTGGCACGGACTCTTTTTGGGGGCGGACCGGCGGGGCGGGGGGCCGGACCGGGGGGCGGGGCCGCCGGGGCGCGGGCGGCGGCGCGGGCGGCGGGGCGGCCATGCCGTACGCCAACCAGCCCACGGTGCGCATCACCGAGCTGACGGACGAGAACGTCAAGTTCATCATCGAGAACACGGACCTGGCGTGAGCACCGCCGCGGGCCGGGGCGGGGCGGGGGGCAGAGCAGGCCAGGCCGCGGTAGGCCCCGGGGCCGGTCCCCGGGGGCTCTGCCTTCCCGCGGGGGTCCTGCGTGCCCCACGGGGGCCCTGTCTCCCCACGGGGGCTCTGCCTTACCGCGGAGGCCTTGCCTGCCCCACGGGGACCGCCCCGTCTCGGGTGGGGCCTGCAGCCAGCCCTGTTGGGCCGCGGGGTGCCGCCGGTGCGGCCCGGCCGGGCCCCCGAGGGGCAGCCCAGGCCATGGGGCGCCGCGGGCCTGGGCACAGGTGTCTCTCTCCCTCAGGGTGGCAAACTCCATTCGAAGAGTGTTCATCGCGGAGGTCCCCATCATAGGTACTGCACGGTCCCCTGGGCTGCTGGCCCCGTTGCTCTCAACCGCTTCCCCTCCATTTCCTCCCGCACCCTCAGGCGGCTGTCCGCTCCCCTTACCCACGTTTAGCCAGTACTCTGTCTTACCGGCTGTTGGCTCAGCTTCACTGCAGTCTCTGTGATGTTTTCTGTGCTCTTGCAAACTGCTCAGCTTTTCTCCTCTGAAATACTTCTCAGCTTGTGGCTTTTTCCTCTCTGCAGCCATTGACTGGGTCCAGATAGACGCCAACTCCTCTGTGCTCCATGATGAATTCATTGCACACAGGCTGGGTGAGTGCCGTGTGTGTGGAGGACAAAGATATGCAGCAAGGCAGAGGTCATGGGCAAAATCAGTCCAGAGATGCTAATGCACCTTTGTCAGGAGGCTGCTGTTCCTGTACCCACCTTGGCAGGAGGATCGGTGCTCCTGTGGTCTCACTCAGACGTTGTCTTGACTTCCTTCTTCCCACAGGTCTCATCCCACTCACCAGCGATGACATTGTGGATAAAATGCAATATTCCAGAGTGAGTAAAGCAAAATGTGGGTGCTTGTTTTGGTGGTGGTGGGTATCTGATCTGGTGGGAAGCACTACTGATTTCTTGCTGGGAGAGGTTTCATGTAAAGGTCTCGACCCGTATCTGTGCCAGGACTGCACATGTGATGAGTTCTGTCCAGAGTGCTCTGTGGAATTCACCCTTGATGTCCGGTGCAACGAAGACCAGACTCGTCACGTCACATCCCGCGATCTGATCTCCAATAACCCCCGGGTCATACCGGTCAGTGCAATCCCTCTGCTTGTCAGTGAGCCCTCTCTACATTCCCATTGAGGCCAGGGTAGCAAACACGTGGGACTGGGACAAAATAAGGCCTCTGAGCATGTTTCACATTGCCTAAAGCCCCACTTAAACCGTAGCGGGAGAGCAAAGCAGGAATGTTTGCAGAAACAGTCGTGTGTGCCAGTGTCCTCCTCTTTGCGTTGTCATCCTTCACTTGCTGTCTGATGGTGTGTCAAAGCTGTGTGGCCTTTTTAAAGCCTCATCCTGCACCCTTCATTTCAAATTTTTGGGAGGCTTTAGTGTTGCCCCTCCACCTCACCTCAAACACTCGGAGCCTGTGCACTTGTGTGCTGCTGCCATGTTGCTGTGTTCTCCTGCCTGCTTGCTGCCAGGGCTCTGGCGTGGTCAACCTCTTTAAAGGTTTGGCAACAGCCCCAAGGCCTCTGGTTTTCTGCTTCTTGGCCCTCAGTGCAGCAGCTGTGAGGACCCCAGGCCGGGCCAGGGCTGCCAAACAGCTCTTGCTCAGTCGCCTTGAGGAGGGTTGGTGGAGCCAAGGCAGAACAGATGCAAAGAGACTTAACAGAGAATGTTTTAAAACACTATTACTGCATCCAGATGTCACCACAACCTGAGGGCTGCTTCTGATGTCCAGTGGCAGTTTCTGCCTGGCTAAAGCTGCTCCAGCTGAGGTGCTGTGAGTGCAGTGTGTCACCTGCCAGCAGCTGTGGGAGTGACTTTGGGCTGCGTTGCAGAACCAAGCAGCTATGCTGGGCTGGGCTGCAGCACTCCCCACCAGCCTGTGGGGGAGAGCAGCTCGGGAGGTGAGCCGGCTGATGCAGTGGGTTATTGCATACCTGCCTGCAGCTGCCTGAATTGTGCTTTACTTCCGTTAAGTAGGGCTGGATTTGTTGCTGTAAGTTGCTCAAGTTGGCCCTCTTCAGTCTCTTAACTTTTGTGGGCAGCTGCTGTTCCACGTGGGGAGAAAAGCTGATTTTGCATTAATTTGCTTGCTTTTGTTCTTCTGCAGGTAACGTCTCGGAGCAGAGACAATGACCCCAATGACTATGTGGAGCAGGACGGTAAGCAGCATTTCACTGGGAATAAGAGCTGGAGAAGGAAATTAATTTGTCTTTCAGGTTCTTTGAACTCATTTTTCCTTTACTAGGTATGTAATTGTAGTTACACAGGCAGCTGTAAAACTGGCAATTGAGAGACACCAGTGTCGTTGCATCAGCAGGGTTAGCATTTTGCCTTGATATCACTTAAAAGATCATCCCCAGAACTCAACCCTGGGTCAGAGGGTGCTTCTGTCCCTCCTTGTGAGAGCTTAGAGACAGCAAAGATGCAAAACACTATGATATCTGATGTTGCTTGGGAACCTGCACGACTCCTTTTTACCTGGCAGAATGTCTCCTAGCTACTCTGAGGACACAGATGAGTCCTTCTGAGAAGCCAAGTGAGCCCTGGCTTCTGGTGACATCTTCCTGGGCACTGAAAATTCCTGCCTTTGCCCTGGTGTGATCCTGCACACTAATTTCTCCTCTGCAAATGGGCGTGTGCTTTTCTGCAGACATCCTCATTGTGAAGCTGCGGAAGGGCCAGGAGCTGAGACTGCGAGCCTATGCCAAGAAGGGCTTTGGCAAGGAGCACGCCAAGTGGAACCCCACAGCAGGTGTAGCCTTCGAGTATGACCCAGACAACGCGCTGAGGCACACAGTGTACCCCAAACCAGAGGAGTGGTATGTTCTAATATTTGGAGAGATGGAAAAGATTTTCCAGCAGGCGCTCAGCCCTGGGGATAATTTGGGTCAGTAAGTGATCCTGAGCGTGCCTGTTGCTTCCCCTTACAGACTCCGCTCCTGTGTTAGGGTGCCAAGGCCAGTTACTTGGTTGCAGCTACATACAGGGTGGCCTGGTTTGTGGCCACCTCTTGTCTGCCCCTCACGTAGTGTCCACTGCTGTTTCACCTCACTTTTATGTTCTTTCCCACCACTTGTGCAAGGAAGAAAAAACAGGAACAAATGGTATGTAGGTCAGGATGAAGTCTGAGGAAGGGATAGATCCATGTGAAGTGGAAGATGTTGCTACAAGAGCAAAGAGTGGAAAGTTAGGTTGCAAAACTGATTTTGCAGCCCTGTTTGGGGAAGCCTGGTGTGTGGCTCCGATTTCCCCTGTACATCTTGCTCCTGGAGCATGAGCTCTGGCAACAGGGTTTTCCTCTCTGGCCCTTTCGTCTGCACTGGTAGCACGCTGCATCTGAGCTGAAAGTGACATGATTTTGCTTTTGGAAGGCTGTTGCCCTGCTTTGGCCAGGGTGAGGACTTCATCTAGCAGCACTTTTCCACAAGTGGATACCTGAGCTGCTTCTGGCTCAGCATACCAGTGACCACCTAGTAGACATCCCATCAAGCATGCTGAGCCAGCAGCAGAGTGAAAAACCCGGTACTTTAGCCAAGGCAGGCTGAGAGCAGGGACTAGAGGGGGCAAGGGATATGCTGCTGTGCTCAAGGTCGGAAAGACCTCAGTACAGGAGCAGGATTTGGTGCAGGGACCGCAGGAAGCCAGGGCTGAGCAAGCGGGAGCGAAGACCTGAGGAGAGCTGCAGCTGGAGAGGCGGCTGAGCGGCAGAAGGGGCTCAGTGGGTTTTCCTCCTGTTGCTGCCAGGCCCTGCGCTGCTGAATTTGACTCTGCAATGGCTGCCAGCAGTAGCAGGCAAGTGGTGGGCTGTCATACCTCCACACTGTCCGCTTCAAGCTTGGGCACTCGGCCTGTCGCAGAGCATGGCCTTACGCTGTCCCTCGCCAAGTGAGCTTGGTGGAGGTGCAGGTAGCCTAGATTTCACACCTCAGCTGGACTGCCAGGGGCTCTCTGCTCAGGAGCTGTCACAGAGATCCTGTGTGGCTGGATTCACACTAGGAGACTTGAGAAGCCTTTTGTCACTGAGTGTGGAGTTGCAAGTGAATCCGTAACATGCGTGAAATGGGCTGGGATCTGCCTGCAGCCATCCCAGCCCTATTTTATGGATGGAAGGAGTGTACCCTGCTTGGCTTTGATGGGCTCTGTAGGGTGCGTTTGTAGGTCCGGTTCAGTCAGTCTGGGTGAGAACGGGACGTGCCAGGCGTTCAGCTCCTTCAGCACTTTGTCAGGGCGGTGCTCTGGGATCTGCAGTAGGAACCAGGCTGGCTGGTAGTGCCAGAAATCTGGAAATGGGCATTTTCCTTAGTGTTGCTGATCTGTATGTGTGGACTGAAGCTGGACTTCGGGAATGGCCAGCTACAGACTGGGCTGTCAGGGGGAAGGTCCATGAGAGCCTGGTTGCGGTGAGGTGGTGCAGAGCCAAGGTGGGTGCTGCTCAGCAGTTTTGTGGTCAGGAGCACATCACAAGAGTTGATGTGCCGGCCTGTCCCTTGTCACCAGCGGTTTTGGGGGTAGAACTGGATAGTTTTGAAGTTTCCAAATTATTTGTGGCAGATAAATTGCCCCAAAGTTTAGTTGATTGTCTGAGTGATAGATTGGATGCTTGAGAAGCAGGAATATCTCTGTGATGTGAAATTTCAAACTGGGATTTGAAATCATTTTAGGCTTCAATTTGGTGTTGTAAAAATTCTCTGGTTCAATTTCTGTAACGCTAGCTAGTAAGTCTTTGACACCGATGAAGTGACAGACTTGGCATACTGCTTCAAGTTGGACAGGCAGGTGCCAGGCTGGCCAAGGTATCATTGGGCTTGCTGCCTTTTTGGACAGAGAATGTCACAGTGTGACTGCTGGAGAGTGTGTGCTTTAGGAGATGGTGGTGTCACGGAAGACAGCCCCAGCTGCATGGCTGAGCACCTGTACCTCTGCAATGAGTGCTTCCCTGGCTGGGTGGCCCAAGGCAGCTGCTAATGGGGAATCTTTTGTTTGGTGGCAGTCCGCTGCGTTTTCAGGAACTTGGTGTGTTACACAACAGGCTGGGTACCTGGAAACAGTTTTTGAGAAGTTCTTGGCATAATATATGTGAAAGTTGGAAAAATCCCAAAGGAAGATTGACGTCGGAGCTGCCTGTTCCCTGATGATAAGTCTGTCTTTCCAAGTTCATCTGATTTCCCCATGAAGACAATACAAGGACAAAGTCCTCTGCTATCCAAGGCTAGCTATAATTTTTGGTTTGGTTTTTCATGCTAGTTTCTTTTTGAGGCTGTTGGCAGAGCACTGGCACGCAGCTGGACTCTCAAAACAGCTGTCATGGTGGTGGAAACCTCTGCCCTGTTTTTAGTCATGGGTGGTTCTGCAAGTAACATGAAGACACAACTCCATTAACGGTTTATCTCTCTTGGTGGATTGTTACAGACAGAGGATTTGTTTGAGAAGTGCAGTTTTGTTTAGGGCAACTGATGACAGGGTGCCAGGATCAGCATTTCTTGACGTCTCTGGGGCAGAGGAAGGCCAGCAGGAGACCTTGGTGGGCACAGGGTTTTCAGTGCTGGCTTCTCAGACAGCTCAGGACTTTGGGTTTTCTTATATGAATTAAGTGCTTCCAAACAGTCTCTCTGATGGGATGCCCTATAAGCCAAGGGATGCAGCGGGTAGAAAGATGTGTTGGCCTAGCAGATGCACAGGTATTGCAGTGATTTTGGTAGCAATGTGTGTAGAGGAGTGGAGATGCAGGACATCAAGGTGGGCCTCACTGATGCAGCTGGTGTCTGAAGTACAGGAGATTTTTTTTCCTGCTGGGCACAAGATGATTGGGCCTTCCTATCTCAGCTGTACTGCACAGACTGAGTGCTGGAGTGCTCCGATGTTTTCCTGGCCCAGTGAAGAGTAGAAAGAAGAGATAACACAAGGTCCATTACTCCATAAACAGCATCCAGACTCCATAAACACAGTCCCTTCAGGCATCAGCATCCCTTTGCTGTGACCACCTGCTGATTGTGGCAGTGTAGGTGGACAGGGCCACGGTACCCTGCACAGGGCTCGCTGAATTTGGTCAGAGCAGGGCTGATCCTCTTCCTCCAGCACTGCGGGGTGCTGTGTGGCATTAAGGAGGAGCTAGAAAGGTTAGTGTAGGACTGAGCTTTTTTTCTGTGACTTGATGTTTGATGACTGCTCCTTTGCTGCTGGATGTGAGCCCCAGTGCTCACTCTGTGGGGCCAAACAGTGCCGCTCAGCACCTGGGCTCCATGGGACCAGGCTAGAGTGTGGGCTGTGTGCTAACTGCTCCTGCTCTTTCATTCCAGGCCCAAGAGCGAGTACTCTGAGATTGATGAGGAGGATGCTCAGGCTCCCTATGACCCCAACGGGAAGCCAGAGAGGTAGGAAGCTGAATGTGCTGCTGCAGCTAGAAAATGAGAGAACCAGCTGGGTGCATCTCATCAACTTTCGTGAATACGCGAGTATCTACTATCTGCTGGAGTTTGCCAGCCCAGGGAGCTGGTGTTCCCTGAAAAGCAGCGCACAAGTTGGAGTTAACTGGTGATATGCCCAGGCCTGGCAGGTTTTCCCCTCTGGGAGATATCCTGAGTTCATGTTATCAAGTAGAGCAGTGCAGGACTCGGTGAAGTGTGAGGCCTGCAGGGTAGAGTGGCTTAGGATATCTATTCACCCATGTGGGTGGCTCACGCTCTGGTTGCTGGTGGTACCCCCTCTCTCCTGGGTTCTTTGTGCTGCAGAAGTGCCTGAAGCCAGCCTTAGTCCCTGGTGAGAGATTCTGTGGTGACTCGCAGGTCATGGTGCTGAACAGGAAAAAATCTCAGAAGTACTCTTGCAGCCTGTGATTTCACAAGTGTTGGTGTGACAGTTATAGAGGGGCAGCACTGGCTGTTGCGTGGTTGGGGAGGTAAATGATGCTGATGGTTGGGATTCCCAGCAGATCCCCCTGTGGTGGGTCACAACAGGCTGGAACTGCTCTGCAAGTGCTCTCTGGTTTTGCACCTCCTTGCTGAGCAGTTGGTGACTTAATCCCTTGACTTGTAACCTCAGGTTTTATTACAATGTGGAGTCCTGCGGTTCTCTGCGCCCAGAGACCATCGTTCTCTCTGCACTATCTGGCCTGAAGAAGAAACTGAGCGACCTGCAGACCCAGCTGAGCCATGAAATTCAGAGTGATGTCCTCACTATAAACTGAGGTGGCCTCTTGCAAGAGAGTGCTCAGCTGTGAGTGATGCGGAAGGTCCTTGCCTCTGCCCGGCAGTGCTTTGAGCTGAGGCTCTTATCTCCCCATCTCCCTCTGCCTTCATCCCTGGCCCTCCTTCCCAGGGCAAGCCATTGTGATGTGTGGGGTGTAGCAGGAAGGGAATCGGTGATTGTCTTTGCTAGGACAGGCTTTGTCTCCAAGTGGTCCCAAGGTTTAGGCCAGAGTTTTGGATTATGGCCACGTGGTGTCTGGGATTGGGAAGTGTGCGCCTCCGTTACACAACCCTACTTTATTTGCATGTCTGTTCCTTACTGTGCTGAATAAAGCCTTACACACACACCCCTGTGTTCTGTCATCCCTGCAAGCTTGTCCAGGACTGCAGGAGGAGGCGTCACATCATTTACTTCTCTCCAATAGACATTAAGTTAATGAGATCTGCTTTGAAGGGGGCATTGCTCTCTGCCGCTGATTGCTGCTCTTGACATTATCTCCTAAGGAGACCAGAACCCCCTCCAGCTGGTAGCCCATCATTTACTGATCCAGTGCTATGTTTAACGCAGATGTTTGAGGCCAGGCTGGTAAGTGAGATGCTGCAGAAGGCAGTGCTGCAGGGGAGCCCAGGTGGGCCAGGCAGGCTTAGCTGTATTTAAGAACTCCTTTGGAGCAGACTCTGCCTGTGTGCTATACAATATTTATGTTAGGTGCTGGAATGGTATGGCTGGGCGTTTGTCAGGTGAGGAACACCTGGCTGATAGCTTCCAGTGTGCCCACAGCCCCAAGGTGGGTCGTGTGCTGGAGCTTGGTACAGGTCCCGAAGAGTGACCATCGTGGCAGTGGCTGAAGGCTTCCAGCAGTTGCCTAGCTCAGCCCTTGCCCTCCCCTCTGTCGGTGCCCAGCAGGACTTGGGACCAGTTCTTCTATGACACTTCCCTGCAGAGACCTGCCTCTTCCTTACCGTGGTGGCCGGGAGGGAGCAGCTGTGTGTGCCGCTGTGCTCGTCCCAGGGTGGGTGTGGGGCACAGGGATGGCTCAATGAGTGGGGATGGGTGCTCACGCTGAGCTGGAGGGAGCAGCCTGAGAGTGCTGCCTTCTCCTCCAGGGAAGAGCTGCTGCTCTGGTGTCCTTGCTGTGGCACAGCCGGCTGTGCCATGACTCCCCGGGCCTCCCCTGTCCCCAGAGGGAGCGCCACCCCAACTGGCATGGCTGTCTTACCTTGAAGCCAGTGCTCTGCCAGGCAGTCATGGCGTGAGTAACTGAACTGGCACAGTTCTGGGAGAGCTGGGAGATGGAGTGGCTTGAAAGTCCTTTGCCTGAGGACTTGGAGCCACCAGTGCCCTGGCCCATCCCTGAAGCCGCAGGCGGCTGGAGGCTAGGGGTGACAGCAGGGTGCTGGCATCCTGTTTCGCTCAGGGTTGTTTGATGGAGGGTGGCAACTTGCTTTACCCTTCTCCCCTCCCGAGTGGTGTCAGGGCTTTACTTAACAATGTCCTGGCCACGGCTGGAGGCAAAACAAAGCTTTGAGCCAAGCACCCTGCCAGGAGCATCAGGAAATCTTTCCCCCATCAGCATTTTTCTCTCTGGCAGGCACTACTCCCTCTTGCACTTCCCAAGCGCATTTGGATGGAACAGACAAACAGGAAGGGTGGATAAGGTTGTTTATTCATTGAGCAACTCCTTAAAAAAAAGAAAACCCAAACATTTTTGGTAATAAATGTTAAATCTTTTCCAGATGAGTTGTGTAGTCAGGAAAAGAGAGCGAATTACACCTCTCACCCGGGGGAGGACGTGCTACTGGGCAGTGCTGGGGTGCTGATGAGCCCCTCCATGCCCTGCTGTGCTGCAGGGAGCAGCATGCTGTCCCCTCGTCCCCTCAGCCACAAGCTACACCAACCCAAGACACAGTATTTACAGAACACAGGTTCCCACATCACAACACTCCCTGTCCCCAAAGCACGGACCTGGAGCTCTAAGGGCAGAAAAAAACCCCACTGACCACCCAACCCAGACTCCAAAGAAACACCAATGTTTGCACAGCAATAAAAAGATAGCCCTTCTAAAGGAGGTCAATGAATAGGAGAACTAGAAAAAAATCAATTGCTTTTGAGTTCAGCACATGAAGCCCAGCTCCTCCCTGGGTGAGGGCTTTCAACCGGCTGCACCGGCAGGTGAGGAGGGAGCGAGGACAATGGGAATGCAGAGAAACGCGGCTCTTCCCCCAGCAGCGTGGGCTGCTCTGCCCAGGGACTTCTTATATCCACAAAGCTGTCCCTCCAGGGACAGATGCTACTGGCCAAAACTGGTCCCTAGGTTGCCCATCAGCAGATAAACCAGGGGTGTGGCCGGGGGGAGCAGCTGTGGGTAGAGGAGTGAGGGGTGCTGGGGTAGGGGCAGCCCCAAAAAGCTGGGGAGCTCGGCTCTGCCCAGCTGCTCACCCCAGCTGACCCCCCTGGAAGGAAAACCAGTTTCTCCTGAGACATCTCAATTCTACAGCGAGTGTTTAAATAGCTTTGAGAAGTGCAAAAATCAGCTCAGGGGTGGCAGGGCGTCCCCACTCTTCACGGGGCAGGGGAGGATGCTGGGACCCTGCACCATCAGCCTGGCATGGTCGCGTCCCCCAGCGCTGCTCCATCCCTGCGGCTGGGTGGTGCTCCAGCCTTCCCACCTTGCAGAAAACACACTGACTTTCTTGCCCCCCACCCCCTTCAACTCCCAGCTGGCTCCCAAAGAGTCAAAAACCTCTGAGCATCTCTGCCTGAGGGCTCTTCAGCAGCCGTGAAGTTTGCATTCATGTGAGAAGAAAAAATCTCTTACAATACAGCTATTCAATACATATTTCAAGTCAGTCGAGGCTGAGCCAGTCGTCACCTCCACCAGCGCCAGGCCAGGGCACGAGCCAGCGCCTGCTCCTCCCAGGTCCTGGCACAGCGGGTGCCCCAGCTTGGTCGCCCTGTGGACTTGGAGGGGTGGCTGCCTGCGTCCTTACCACCCCTTGGGGAAGAAAAAGGGGACCCCCGCCGCGGTGTCCCCCATTGCCAGCTCACGGGGATGATGTGGGCTCCCTGCTCTCAGGCTTGTCGCATTTGGAGGACTTTGGCTTCAGCAAGATGAACCTGTTGAGGAGGTCGGTGTCCGAGCCAGCCTGGGCGCCCGCGTATGCCTCCCCTGGGGATGAAGCGGAGGGTGGGCTCACCTGGGGGGGATGGGCTGGAGGAGCAGCAGCTCCTCGGTGGGGGCCAGGGACACTCACCAGCGTAACTGGACGACTCGGCCATGTTCTGGGAGCCGGTGATGTGGTGCCAGTAGGCGCTGCGGGGCAGCATGGTGGTGGGGGTGCAGGGGTAGGAGAAGTGCTCGGTGCCCTTGTTCAGCAGCTGCAGTGGATGAGAGAGGGGTGAGGGTGACACGGGGTGCCCCCAGCTCCCCCCCGAGCTGTGTCCCCAGGGTGGGCTGGAGCTCACCCTGACATTCTTCTCCATTTCCAGCAGGACCCTCTTGTGCTGCTCGGCAATGGCCAACGTGGCATTGTGCACGCGCTGGTAGATCTGCTCACCCTCCTGCGTCTGGAAGGTGTAGAGACCTTCCCCTGCATCACACATCCTGAGGGGACAGGGCATGGGGCATCACTGGGGTCCCCAAGCCAAGGGATAATAAAAAATACACCCCCCACGTGGCAGCTGGCACAGCTTCCCACGCTTTTATTGCTGTCCCTACGGCCCCTCCACGGTGCTGAGCTGGGACCAGAACCAGCTCCAAACCTCCCCAGCCACAGGGCACCCTATGTGGGCATGGCCATCACCCCGGCGTCAGGCCTGCCCTGGGGTGACGGCAGCAGTGCCACCTCCTGGTGCACCCAGCAGGGTGGAGGCCCCCAGCGGTGGTGGTCCCCAGTCCCAGCAAGGGTGACATCTCACCGTCCGGCCTCAAAGGTGAAGCGGGTGGCATCGCGCCCGTAGCGACGCAGGGAGCAAAGGGGCCAGGAGACCAGCTTCACCCGGGGGTTGTGCGTGTCCCAGAGGTAGATGTTTTCGTGGGTGATCTGCAGCTTGCACTCGCCGTAAACGTCCAGGTTGGGGCAGGGGAGGAGGAACACGTTGAACCGGTCTGGAGAAGGGGAAGGAAAAAAAATAATTTAAAAAAATGATAATAATCGGGGGGGGGGGGGGGGGGGGCATAGCAAGGCCAAGCCCCGGGAAGTGCCCGCCGCCACGTGCTCACCCGTCTGCTCGCACTGCACGCCGGGCGCCAGCAGGTCGGGCTCCCCCAGGCTGATGTCGTTCGGGCGGGCCCCCAGGCACTCCACCGACAGCGTCTTGTACCACTCCTCCGCCTCCAGCTCTGCAAGGCACCACGGCAGCCCCTGGGCAACCCTGGCCACACCGGGTGTCCCACCCGGCACCCCCCGCCCGCTGCCCTGGGCTCTGCCCCGTACCCGAATCGCAGGTGAAGGTCCGGGCCGAGTCATCGGTGAAGACGATGGCCACAGCCTGCCTCTTGGTCTCCTTGGGCAGCCGCGTGATGCATTTGACATTGCTGATCTCGGTCACCTGCAGAGGATGTCACCGAGGACTGCACCCAGACCCCGGCTGCTGCACCCGGCCCCCAGACCCTGCTGCACCCAGACCCCGGCTGCTGCACCCGGCCCCCAGACCCTGCTGCACCCAGACCTCGGCTGCTGCACCCAGCCCCCAGACCCTGCTGCACCCAGACCCCGCCCCCCATTGCACCCAGACCCCAACTGCTGCACCCAGACCCCGGCCCCTGCTGCACCCAGACCCCGAAAGCTGCACCCAGACCCCGAAAGCTGCACCCAGACCCCGAAAGCTGCACCCAGACTCCAACTGCTGCACCCAGACCCCGGCCCCCACTGCACCCAGACCCCGGCCCCCACTGCACCCAGACCCCGGCCCCCACTGCACCCAGACCCCAGACCCTGCTGCACCCAGACCCCAAAAGCTGCACCCAGACCCCTCCCCCCATTGCACCCAGACCCCAAAAGCTGCACCCAGACCCCAACTGCTGCACCCAGACCCCGAAAGCTGCACCCATACCCCAACTGCTGCACCCAGACCCCGGCCCCTGCTGCACCCAGACCCCAAAAGCTGCACCCAGACCCCAAAAGCTGCACCCAGACCCCGGCCCCTGCTGCACCCAGACCCCAAAAGCTGCACCCAGACCCCGAAAGCTGCACCCAGACCCCAGCCTCCACTGCACCCAGACCCCAAAAGCTGCACCCAGACCCCGGCCTCCACTGCACCCAGACCCCAACTGCTGCACCCAGACCCCAACTGCTGCACCCAGACCCCAACTGCTGCACCCAGACCCCAACTGCTGCACCCAGACCCCGGACCCCACTGCACCTGGACCTCAACTGCTGCACCCAGACCCCGGCCCCTGCTGCACCCAGACCCCAACTGCTGCACCCAGACCCCGGCCCCTGCTGCGCCCGGACCCAGCCGCATCCCACCAGAGCACAGGGGGCAACAGCCACCCAGCTCCAGCCCACCAATTTCAGGCAAGAAAGGAATCGCTGTGCCCCTGTGCAGCGCCCCAGCACCCCCCAGCACGCCCCCTCACCTTGGGGCACCCACGCAGGCATGCCGACTTCTCATCTGGATACTTCTCCAGGCGCTGGGGCCCTTTGCTGGAGGATTTCCGGAAGACCAGCCAGCACCGGCGGTAGATCTGCCGGACAGAGAGCGCTGGTGGCTGCTGCGGTGCAGGTGGGGGTCCCTGTCCCCACTCCATCCCCTTCCCCAGGACCCCTGCCCAGTCCTGCCGACTCTGCTGGCCCGGGAGCAGGAGGGAAAGGTGGGGATATCCCAGGGCTTCCATCATCCACCCCCACCCTGTCAACACTAATTACAGAGCTTAATTAATGAGCATGGGTAAGGCTCCCAAGGGGACCCCCCATCCTGGCATCTCCCCATCCCCTCTCCCACAGCCCCTGCCTCCAGAGTTGGCGGAACCATTGCCTCCAGGCATGTCCCCCACCTCAAGCCTGCTCCCTCTTTGTTCTCCCTAATTAGCGTGAAATTACCCAGCATGCTTGTTGCTGCCAGCTCTGAGTGATGAAGGCGGGCGACCAAACCCCCTGACCCTCCACCTATGGGTGCTGCACTCCAGCATCCCTCCAATAGGCAGCCCCCCCACTGGCATGGGACATCCCCGGTGCCAAAACTGGGTGTGGAGGGAAACTGAGGCATGGGGGGAGGGGGGTCAGGGACAGCCCCCAAACCCCCATGGTGACCCGTGTCTGGTGAGGGGATGCCACCCGGTTCAGGAGCCAGTCAGTGCAGGATCAGGCCCCGGGGGCTGCCGGATGATTTGGGTACCAACAAGTGGCCCACCCCTGCCCCCATGCTGCCACCCCTGCCCCCAAATGATGCTTATTCAACCCCAAACCACGGTGCAGGCTGCCGCAAGAGCTGACATGGCTGGGCCCCCCATCCACGTCACCCCTCGCAGCAGCTGGCACCCCAAATCCACGGGTGCCACTCCCCGCCCCCCCCATTCCTTGAGACCCCCACTCACCCCCAGCTTCTTGCTCTTCATCCTCACATAGCCTTGCTTGATGATGTCGTTAAAATTTGTCGCCATGGTGATGGCCTGATGGGGCGTGGAATATTTTGGGAGGGGGGGGCTGCCTTCACATTCGCCCCCCCCCCTCCATCCTCTTCCCCCGTACCCCCCCTGCCTCACTGCTGGCCCAGCTTGGTGCTAGTGGCATCCCCCATCCTGGCTGGAAAAAAGAAATGACAGATCGATGGGTGACATCTTCCTCCTCCTCCTCCTCCTCCTCCTCCTCTTCCTCCTCCCTTCTTTGCCTGAACCATCTGAGTGGAACAGTCCGGCGTTAACCCCTGCCAGCACGGCTGTGCCAGGTGGGCATGCACGAGTGGTGCCCTGCCACCAGCCCCAGCGCGTGTCCCAAGGGACACCCACACTGGACCTTGCCCACAGGTCTCCATTGCCTGTGGCACTGCCCCTCCTTCCCCCTGGACCACTCGCCTGGGCACCAACACGGGTCAGTCGCTCGCCATCAGTAGGGTTCAGTGTTAACGACCTCCTGCCCCAGCCAGGCCGGCTCTGCTGTGGGGTGTTTCAGCCCCGGGCGCCGAAGGCTCCCTGGCTCCCAACCTCGCACCCCCGGCACGACCCAGCCTCCCTCCGGCCCCACCGGGAGCTCGGCCTCGCTCAGCCTGGTCCCCACCTGGTCCCTCCACTCCGTGGCTGGGGGTGATCAGCCCCAGGGCGGTGGGACCAGGCGGGGACCAGGTTCCTTTCCCAGCCGGAACCCCCCCTTCCCCAGAAGACAGTAACCTTGGAAACGGGATGGGGCCATCCCCAGGGATGCTCGGGAGCCTGCTCCGGGCCGGTGACGCCCTGGTCCCCGAAGCCCCGGCACCGCGGGGCGGGGGAGGGGGGTCCAGCCCCATCCAGCTCAGCAGGGCCAGCCCGGAGGGGTCACCCCGCAGCCGCTGCACCCCGGCACCCCCCAGGCACCGCAGCCACGGCCCGGCCGGGTGCCAGCGGCAGGCTCGTGTCCCCCCGAGCCGGGCTGGCCCCGCGGCCTGGGACCCCCGGGGCTGCTCTGGGGTGGCTGGCGGCCCGCCGGGACCAGGGCTGGGGGCGAGGGGACCTGGGGGGGCCGCACCCTGAGGACCCTCTGCTGTCCCGAGAGGGACTGGGGCCAGCGCCCACCTCTGAGGGGAATATCCCCCAACATGCCCCCCCCCCCTCCATGGCCCCCAGCCCATCCCCCACCCCACGCACATGAGCACCCCAAGGGAATTCAGAGATGCTGGAGGGCAGCTCCTGGCCCCCTCCCCGATCTGTCACCTCGGTCACCCCCAAACCCGGCACCTCCATCACCCCCAGGTCTCCGCCGCTCCCACCGGCATCCTCCCTCCCCGCGCTGCCCCCCCCGCCGGGCCCCCCCGACACTTGTCACCCCGAAGCTCGGCCAAGCCCCGTCCGGTGTGTCCCCCCCAGCCCCGCGACCGCTCCCCCGCCGCGCCCTGCCCCGGCCTCACCCGCCTCCTCGCGGCAGCCGCCGGCCCCGGCGTCCGGCTCCGCGTCGCTGCGAGCCCTGGAGCTGCGCGGCCCCGCCCGCCCCGGCCCCGCCCCTCCAGGCCCCGCCCCCGGTGCCCCGCCCCCTCCCCCCCACCCCCACCCGCCCCGGGCTGCCTCCTCCGTCCCTCCGGGCCCGGCCTCGCCCGGCCCGAGCCACACCCGGCCGCCCTGGAAGGAGGTTTCCTGCCCGCACATCATTAGGCTTCAGAGTGAACGCCCCGTGGAGACTGACGGGCGGCGGCAGCCTCCTGCCGCGCCGCTGTCCCGGGCTGCCCCTCGGCTCAGGCAGACATCTCCTCGTCCCCATCCCCCCCTTCTGTGCTCCCCAAAACTCTGCTTTTCAGGGCCCCCACTGAAACTGCCTGCAGGCACCTCCACCCCTGCAGCCTCATTTGTCGGGCCATAAAAAAATGAATAATCGCTGGAAATAAAAGGGCATTAAAAAGAAAAAAAAACCAACACATGAGCAGCGAAAGAGCCATGCTTTTAGCCAATCAATTAAAAGGCAGAGCGAGGGGATTAGCTCACTGAAATATCAATTTTTAATAAGGTTGTGTCTGAGCTCCTCCAAAGCCCCGTGAGGCCCTGCTCAGTGGGGGATGGGCTGCAGGGGCTTGGGCTGGGATGGTCAGCACCCAGGGGTGAGCACCCCCACACCCACGGGCCAGCACCTCTGCCTGCCCGCTGCAGCCCTGCAGAAACAGGCCCCTCTGCAGCCACGGCGTCACCAGCCGCCCCCCAGCCCCGCTTCTCTGGCAGAGTCACAGGTTTTACCCGAGCTGGGCTCGTCCCCGGCGTGGGGGCAGCGATGGCAGCGGGGTGACACCACAGCCACGCATCCAGCCCCCTGTGCAGCTTGCAGAGTAAATGCCGTTTCTCCCCAATGTTGTCCCTTCCATCCTTGCTCCCACATGGAGACAAACCAGCATCTCAAGCCACCGCCAGAGCCTGGGCCCCTCTGGGCTCTGTATTTATAATAAAAAAATTCATATACAAATACATACATATATATAATATATATATATAAAAAAAAGTGGGCAGGAGAGTGTGGCCGGTTACAGGGCCTGGTGCCCCTCTCTGCCCTGCGCTTCCTCCTCCTGGGCTGCTCAATGATGCCAGCTTTCGTGGCCACATCTGTGTCCCAGGAGATGCCGGTGGCCGAGGGGCACTGGATACTGTCCAAGAGGCAGCGGGCTTGGAGCATCCCTGGGCAAAGTCCTCCCCACCACTCTGTGCCCCAGGCTCCCCATCTACAGGAGGGTCACCATGTGGCTGGGTCCCGCGGTGACAGGCACTTGTGGGCAGAGGACCACCGTGGGACGTCCCCGTGGTGGTGGCACCTGGCCCTGGGCTCTAGGGCACCTGGATCTGCAGGTCCTCATCCTCGTCGGGGTCGCTGGTGCCATCCCCGGCGTCATCGGGGCTGAAGCGGGCACTGCGCATCTTGCTGAAAAGCGGGGCGCTCTGCTGCCGCCGCAGCCTGCCAAGGGAGAGCTGCCAGGGTGGGGGGCGGCGGGGCGCAGCCCTGGGGGGATGCCAAAGCCAAGCCTGTCCCCCTGCACCCCTACAGCATGACTGCACCCTGGTGGGACCCCATTTCTGCAGCTCCCACTAAGCTCTGGGTGCAGGACCAGCCCCCCCAGCCAGGGGCCAACCCTCTGGTGTGGGGCTGGGGACCCCAAATGATGCTCAGCACAAGAGGGCATCAGCTTAAACCCTCCAGGGCCGAACACCGCCACGCCGAGCATCTCAGACCCAGCCGAGAGTGCAGTGCAGGGAGAAGTTGTCCCCCTGAAATGGGGATCCCCCTGCAAATAAAACAAGAGTCCCCATTCCTGGGAGCCTGCGGTGGTTTTAGCTCCTCACTCGCCCTTGCATGAAAGTTCAATGAAAATTTATGAAGCAAATATGAAACCAAAAGGCCCAGGACCTGGTCAGATCCGACCAGTTTGCAGCATTTTACTGGAAAGCATGAATTATTTAAGAACGTGCACATGGGGAGGCTGGAGAGGGTGAAGAAGAAGCCTCCATTACTCCTCCATGATTTAATGAAGATGTCCCAATAAAATAAAGAAAGATGATAAACACAACCCTCCCAGCGCCTCCCGGAGACGTGGCATTGATCTCTCACAGCCACTTCAGCTCTTTACTGCGAGAGATGAAGTGAGGCTAGGGAAAGTTTTTAAGGGCAATAAAACCCCCCTCCCATCTCCCCAAACTGGCGTGGGAACCTCAGAGCTTGCCCTGGCCCCGTTTACTGGCAGGTGAAACTGGGCTGTACTGGTCTGCAGGCTGGTTGAACTGGGAGGTGAATGCCATCCGGCCTGCAGTGGGGTGAAGGCTGCCCCACGGGTGGCTGCACCCTGCCCGCCGAGGATGTCTGAGGCACTTTGGCCATGCTTAGCCCAGGGTTCAACCGGGCAAATGCTGGCTGAGGGATAGTGGCAGGGAGAACGTCATCTCACCCACGGGTCCTTGCTGGTCCCCACTGTGGCCCACCCTGGCCCCCCACTCACCGCGACTGCAGATGCTCCAGCTGCACCTGGAAGCTCTCACTCTGCTCCGTCTGCTCATCTAGCGACCGCTGCAGCTTCCGCGTCTGGTTGTGGGCTTCATCCAGCTGCAGGTGGGATGGGAAGGGACGAGCCTGTTGGCGGTCACAGGGGGCATGGAGCTGCCCACCCCAACTCTCTGTACCAGCACAAGCTTCCCTACCTCGTCCTCCGCTTGGGCCAGCTCCTTCTTCAGCTCCTCCACCCTCAGGCGCAGCTTCTTCACCTCGCCCTCATGCTGTTCCACGCGACGGTTGGCATGAGCCAGCTCGGCCATCTTCTCCTGGTACTGCTTCTTCAGCTTGGTATGGATGTGCTTCAGGTCAGCCAGCTCCTGCAGTGGGCACGGGGTGGGGGGCTGAGAGGGGCTGAGAGCCATCCCATGCTGCGAGTGCCCCCATCTCCCTCCCCAGGGACCCCTCCCAGTGCCCCACCGCACGACAGAGGAGCTGATGGAGCAAGGATGGGGGTCACTACCGCCCCTTAGACAAAGGGTGGTGGCAGAGTCAGGGCTTGAGGAGGTCCTGGGGGATGCCAAGCCACCACGGAAACGGCAGGGTCACCCAGGGAGCGGGTGGCAGGGCACGGGACCACCTCCATGGCACCTTGTTCTTCTCGAAGAGCTCAGCCTGGATGGTTTTGAGGTCGGTGTCCAGGGTGCTGGCCGTCTGGCGCCGCTTGCGAGCCAGCACCTCCTCCAGGTCCTCAATCTGTGCCCGCAGCTTCTTGTTCTCCCGTTCCAAGTTGAGCTTCTCCGTCTCCAGCCGCTCCCGCCGGCCCCACTCGGCTGCGTTCTCTGCCTGCAGCCGCTCCATCTGGGACAGGGACACGGGATGGCCAGGGGCAGCAGGGACTCCCCTCGCTGTCCCCTTCAGCCCCTACACTGGGATTCAGCTCACCTCCGCGCGCAGCTCAGCCAGCTTCTTGTCCATGCTGGAGCGAGCGCCCAGCTCGTCCTCCAGGTCCTCGGAGATGCGCCCCAGCTCGTCCTGGTGGATCTCCTTCAGGATGTTGAGCTGGGGACACACACACACAGCACCCATCTTGTGCCACTCAAGTCCTGCCTGCACTCGTCCACCCATCCTCTGTGGATGGACTGACTGGCTCAAGAGCGTTAATTAAGACCCTTAATGAACACCCCGGAGTTGGGGAGGTGGCTGTGGATCACCATGTCCAACCACTGGGACATGCCACCTTCTGGGGGACAGGCCACCCACCAGGGCACCCCTGCTCCCCAGGCACTTCACTCACCTGCTTCATCACCTCCTGCTTGTTCTTGTTGAGCTCCTCGTATTTGATCTTCCACTGGCTGAGCTCACCCTCCAGCTTCTCGATGCTCTTGCTGAGCGCCAGCTTATCCCTGGGGAGAGGCAACGCTGGTGACAGCTGGCAGGACCCCATGGGACATCCCATCCTGGTGGGGACCAGTCTGGCCTTGGCTGGTGCCCCATGAGGATGATACCCCAAGCACTCACTCCCGCTCCTTGAGCAGCACTTTTTGGGACTCATCCAGCCGCAGCTTCAGGGCAGTGACTTTGGTGGCGTCCTCCTCCACGACGCTGACATCGTCCCAGAGCAGGCGGCTGCGTTCCTGGCGGGAGAAAGAGGCCCGGGGCCCCCGCTGCTCCCAGCTCTCGTCCTGCTTGCTCGTCAAGATGTTTTCCATCAACTCCTGCTCCTGTGGCGCCGTGGGTGGCCCAGCAAAGGGGAGAGGGTGAGGGGGCAGCCCAGGCTTCCCACCCCCTACAGCACCCGACCTTCACCCTGTAACAAAGCCAGACCTAGCAGCATCCCTCCCTCCGGTCCCCAGGGACCCCCTGAGGCTGACGGAGAGGGACCCACCCTCCCAGGGGAGCTCCCATTCACCACCACGCTCTGCTGCCGGCTCCCTGCCTCCCTGCAAATCTGGGATGGATAGTACCGATTTATTACGCTGACCTTGCTGCGACCACCATGCAGGTGATCTTCTACCAGGCTCCACAAGCGCATGGTAAATGAGCTGCAGGGGTTTCTGGGGACAGGACATCCCCAGGGACCAAGCCGGGAGCCCGCAGGGCATGCTCAGATTAGTCTCAGATTTGCCACTCAGCAGCTCTGCCATCGGTGGACTGAACCAGCGCGGCGCGGCACCCTGAGCAGCAACATCTGTGTCGTGACAGAGCCAACAGCAGCAGAGAAGGGAGCACAGCAGCTGGGAGCAGCTCTGGGGAGCCTCTCGTGTCCCCTCCTTCCTCCTCCCTTCAGCACAGACCTCTGCCAGAAGCCCATACGGACACTCTGCCATCGGAGTCGTTGCTAGCAAGAGGCCACCGGTGCTGCTGAAGCCACTGTCCCCTAAAGTGGCACAGGCTTCTGCCTAACGCCTCCAAAGGGAAAGCCCTGAGAAAGGGACCAGAGCCAGCACCAAGGCGATCTCGCTGCACAGGGCTATGAGTGTCCTGGACCCCCCCCCACGACACTGCTCTTGAGAGGGGTCTGAGCCCCTCCGCTGCTCCAAGGGATCTGCCGCGCGCTGCCCACCTCTGTGTGCAGGGAGTGGCCCCACGGGCATGGCAGGCAGTGGTAGCTTGGGGGTGCGTGAGGGGAGCTGCTGGGGGTCAGGAGACCCCCCACAGCACCCAGTCACCCTCTCACCTTGGCTTTTTGGGGTGCCTCAGCCCCCACATCCCGCACAGGCTCATGCTCAGGGTCAGCTTCTCCCTCTGCCCCGTCGGCAGCAGGTGGGCTGCAGGTGCCGTGCCGGCCGTGGAGCCGTGCCGGTGGCCGTGCTGGTGGCGGGCGCTCCTCCGGCCGGTCACGGTCACGGTCGCGGCGCAGGCCAGCCAGCTCCTTGGTGAGGGCCTCCAGGCGATGCCGCAGCTGCCGCACCTCCTCGCGGGCACGGTTGCGCTCAGCCCGCACCTTGCTCCACTTCTCCCGCCAGTTGGCCGTGCAGTCCGACCACCACCGCATCGTCTTCTCCATCTGGGCCGCCCGCGCCCGCGCCTCCTCCAGCTCCCGCAGCCGCAGCTCCTCACGCCCTTCCCAGTCCCCTTCCAGCAACGCCGGGGGGGGCCCGGGCGATGGCGTCCCGCTGGGGGGGGACGGGGAGGGCTCGGGGGCCAGCAGGGCCAGCAGCGAGCCCCCCGGCAGCGGCGGGGAGCCAGCCAGGCGCGAGGCCCCACTCTGGCTCATGGTGGGTGTCCCCTAGGGCATGGCCGGCACTGTTGGGGTGGCACCTCCACCTGGGGACCTGTGGGAGAGAGAAGGGGTCAGGGCAGCCCGGGGGGCTGCAGGAGCCGGCTGCGGGGCTGGGAGGGAAGGCGAGCACAGTCCCTGGTTTCGGGGGGCAGCACGCTGAGCGATGAGGTCCCAGCACGGACCCTGGTGATGGCCCAAGCAAGGAGCTGAGTGATGGCTCCCACCACGTCCCCAGCGAGGACCCTGGTGGGGTTTCCAGTGGGGATCCCTGTGAGGTCCCTGGTGATGGCCCCAGCAGGGTCACCAGCAGAGGCCATGGTGAGGTCCCCAGCAAGGACCACGGCCTCCTGCCCGGCCACCAGCACCCTGTCCCAGCCTGGCACTGCGGCAGGCACCTGCCTGACCTGGGGCACTTCAGCCAGCGCACTGGAGGCCACGTCTTAACGTCATCTGGGTGATGTTACCCACACGAGGTCATCTGGATGACATCACCTGTGGGCCTCCAAGAGTGTTCCTGGTGCTGTGGTGGGGTTGGGCGGTACCCCGGCTGCACCCCAGCAGCTCCAGCGAGGGTCACGGCCCTGACTGGGAACCAGCAAGGCGGCAGCAGCTACAGCGCTGCTGGGCATGCATGGCAGCAGGATGCGTGCCAGGGTGGGATGCGTGCCGGGATGGGGATGCGTGCTGGAGTGGGATGCGTGCTGGAGTGGGATGCGTGTTGGGGTGGGATGGGGATGTGTGCCGGGACAGGATGCATGTTAGGGCGGGATGCGTGCTGGGGCCAGATGGTGCCAGGGTGGGATGCATGTCGGGGTGGGATGCGTGCTGGGGCAGGATGAGTGCCGGGGCAGCCGGCCGCACTCTCCAGTGATGCCACAACAAAGGGCCAGTGCTGGCCGCCTACGTCCCGGCACGGCCCTCACGGCCCGGCTTGGCCAGGGAAAAACCGCCCCGGGAAACCGTAATGGGCGGCTGCTGCGCGCCCTAATGGGATAAGTGCAGGGGCCGCGCCACAGCCGCCCCGCAGGCGCAGCCCTGACCTGCCGCCAGGCCCGGCTGGGCCGGGAGGGCCGGTGCGGGAGCGGCGGGAGCAGCAGCCGCTGGCGGCGGAGCGCTTGGCCCGGGGAGGGGAATCCGCCTCCCTGACGGTACGTGCGGAAACGGTGAATCGGTCACCGCCGAGGCCGGCCCCGGCCTGCGCCCTCCTGCTGCCGGCGCGGCGGCTGCCGCGGGGGGAGCCCCGGGCCCGGCGGCATCAGCCCCGGCAGAGCCCCGGCCGCTGGTCAGCGTCCACCGCGGAGCGCCCGCGGGAGCGCAGCGCCCGTGCGATGCCCACGGGAGCACCCGCCGCCCCGCAGCGCCCGCCGCAGCGCTGGCACCGGAGCGGCACCCGCGGGGCGCACGCACGGGCCGGGGGCACCCCGGGGTGCCCGCGGGGAGCACGCGTGGGGCGCCGGCACCCGCACGGCCCGCGGGAGCGCGCGTGGCTCGCGGCAGCCCACGGACCCCGCGGCGCGCGCCCCGGCCCGTCCCGGCCTCCCGGAGGGGGCGGCACCGCCCGCCCCCCGCGCCTCCCCATTGGCCGCGGACGCCGCCACTCCGCCGCCAGCGGTGACGCGGCCCGGCCCGCGGGAGCCGCCGCATTCCTCCGCGCCCGGCCCGCCCGGCCCGGCCCGGCCGGTACCGCCTGGCGCCGCTGGGCCCGGTTCGGCTCGGCCTGGCATCGCCCGGCTCGGCTCGGCTCCGCCCGGCTCGGCTTGGCTCCGCCTGGCCCCGCCCGGTCCGGCCCGGCGCGGACCCCCCCCACCCCAAAGTTTGCCGCAAGTTTCCCGCCGCGGCGGCAGCGCCGGTGCCACGGCCCGCCCGTCCGCTCGCCCGGCCCGGCCCGGCCCGGCCCTGCCCTGCCCTGCCCGGCCCGGCCCGGCCCCTCACCCGTGTCGGCGCGGCTGCGGTGCGGGAGCCAGCGCGGGCCGGGGCGCTGCCGGCCGAGTCTCCTCCTCCTCCCCCTCCTCCTCCTCCTTCCCCCCGCTCCCGCCCCCCGCCCGCGCCCGGGGGGCCGGTCCCGCCGCCGGAGCCCGGCCCGTGCCCGCGGGTGCGCGTCCTGCCGCCGCGTGGGCATCCGCGCTGCTTTTGGCACGGGGGGGGAGGGGTGTCGCTCGTGTGCGCGTGCTTGCACGCGTGGGTCTCCGCGCGGTTACGCTCGTGGGGTCTTTACACGGCTGCTTGCACTTGGGGGGCCGTGCACGGCAATGCGTGCACGTGTCGTGCGTGGGTGCACGCTGGCGCGCTTGCACACGTGTGCAGGTGGGTGTTCGCCCACGAGGGAGCTCGCTCGCGAGTGTTTCTGCAGGCGTTTGTACGTGTAGGTGGGTCGCACAGAAGTGTCTGCACCGAGGAGTCCATGGGCAGCAATGCCTGCACACGGACGTGCAGGGGTGTTTGTACAGGCTGTGCACACCAGCACGCTGGCACACGAGTGTGTTGCACGCTGCTGCTTGGACGCAAGAGGTTGCACGCTGCCATTGGCATGCGGTTGCTGTTGCTCATGGGCGCTTGCCGACATGCACAAGAGCTCCCTGGTGGGGTATTTGCACACATGAGCATGGTGCATGGAGAGGCTTGCACAGACACATCTGCGTGGCATTTGCATGCAGGAATGCTGGCGCACAAGTGTGATGCACGTGGGGCTGCAGCTGCCAGACTTCAGCTTGGCCGTCAGCTTCTTTCCAGCCTGGGCCCCATCAGGGTTGCTGCACCGGAGCAGGCCTGACACTTTTTCCCTGTGGTTCTGCCTGCTCCCGCAGGATTTGCATTGCTTTGCTCCAAATCCATGAGTCGGACATTGCGGCTTTGCAGGGGACCTGACAGGGATGGGACATCCCCACCTGAGTGTCCCCATGGGTGAGTGTCCCCCAGCCAGCCACACGGCACTGTCCACCTCATCCCCACACATCCCGGTGCTGGCTCCTGACCAAGCAGCAAAGCCCCAAACCACCATCTTCTCCAAGTAGTTTTCCCTTTGCTGGATGCTTTTCAGCCAAAAAAATGGGAAATACAAGCGGCCAAGAGGATTTGTGTCCCACAGGAGGTGGAGATGATGCCATAAGACACTGAGACCCTTTTCTCCCCCAGCATCTAGCAAAGCAGGGAAAAAGAAAACAAATTAAAGCAAAACTTCAAATGCCCCTGCGTGTTCTTTCCAAGCCCGATATTCCTCTGCTGGAAATGACCGCAAAAAGCTGGAGGCAGGGGATGCTTTGCTCTCCCACGCCCCTATCCCTGCATTTTGCGCCAGGGAAGCCTGAACCAGCAGCGTCACTTGCAGCCGCAAAGCGATTCTGCAGGTGGTTTGGCCAGAGCTGCCGGTGTGTGCTGGCGCGTTGGGGTTTTAACCCACTCCCGGCACTAAAACCAGGCTTTGAAAGCCGGCAGTTTTTTCAGGTGTCTTTACTCTTTGTTCAAATGTGCACATCTTGGTGACACCAGCAGGTTCGAGGGTGCGTTGCAGCATCCTGGGATCTGTGGGTTCTGCCCTTGCAAAAATCAAACCACCTTGGTCCAGAGCATGTCACCTTTAGGATGTGGACAGTGACCCATCTCTGTGGTCCATGGACCATCCTCCTGGCACCCTTCTCTGGTTCCAGGTTTCCTGCCTGGAGGGGTGCCTGGCCATGCCCAGCAGATCCCCTTAAATCCATCCCCAAAGGGCTCCCATCCTCAGAGTGGGTCGGACAGAGGCAAATGGCTGCGCCACGCTATGAATTGAGACCTGGAGACTCATTGCATGAGTGGCTGCAGGCACTGGGCAGGCACAGGGTGGCATGGCTGCTCTGTGGCAGGCACCAGCACGGCCAAGCTGTCCCTGCTCCCCATGCCTCTGCATGCAGCCACATCCCTGCAGCTGGGCCCAGCAGACCCTGGTGCAGAAGATGAAGCTTTTTGGGGCAAATGTAACCATCTGGGGGCAGGGGGGAAAGATGACCTTTTTTTCCTTCTGCTGGGCCGGCTGGCATCACTGGGGAGCTGTGCTGTCGTGGCTGGTGATGGCATGGAGGATGCCAGCTCCATCCTGGCAGTAGCATCAAACGGTAGCATCACAGAATATCTCAAGTTGGAAGGGACCCATGATGATCAATGAGATGCGTTGCCCAGATGCTCCTTTGAACTCTGCCAGGCTTGGTGCCGTGACCAGAGGTTCCAGGGACCAACCACCCTCTCAGTGAAGAACCTTTTCCTAATGGCAAGCATGAACTTCTCCTGACACAACTCCGCTCCATTTCCTCGTGTCCTGTTGCTGGTCACGGGAGAGAGGAGACCAGCACCTCCCATCTGCTGCTCCCCTTGAAGAAGCCGTAAATTGCGACGGGGTCACACCTCAGCGATGAGGGCACCCCTCAGCCTCTCTTCTTCAAGCTGAACAAGCCCAGTGACCTCAACTGCTCCTCTAAGACCCTTCACCGCCTTGGTTGCCCTGCCCTGGACACGTGCACATAGTTTGATGGCCTTATTGTGAGGCACCCAAACAGCACGCAGAACCCGAGGTGGGGCCGCGGCAGGAAGGTGCGGAGTGGGACAGTCGCGTCCCTTGACCAGCTCGCTGTGCTGTGCTGTGCTTGATGCCCACCAGGACACAGCTGGCCCTTTTGGCTGCCAGGGCGTGCTGCTGACTCATATTCAACTTGCCATCAACCCAGAACCCCAGAGCTATTTCCATGGGGCTGCTCACCAGCCTCTCATCCCCCAGTTTGTACAGGTAACCAGGGCTACCTCATCCCATTGGGTCCCGTAGAGTCATGCACATCCAGCTGGAGCAGTGACTCTCAAACAAGTTCAGGGGCAGCTGGGAGTTTATCATCCCCCTCAGTCATGGTCTATCAACCCTGGGACCACCAGAGCCCATCATTGGTGTTGAAGATGGAGGTGAAGAGGGCATTAAACATCTCTGCTTTATCTGGGTCCCTATTCGTGAGGAGACTGACCTCTTCAAGCAACAGAGTGATGTTATCTCCGATCCTTCTTTTGCTATTAACATATTTTAAACAGCTTTTTTTGTTGTCCTTCACAGCACTGGCCAGCTTGAATGCTAATTGAGCTTTGGCCGCACGAATTTTCTCCCTATAGTAGCAAAGAGCATCCCTGTAGTCCTTCTGTGCCACCTGTCCTTGCTCCCAACATCCGCACACTCTCCTTTTCCACCTGAGTCCCAGCAGCTGATCCCTGCTCCGCCACGCTGCCCTTCTGCCCTGCTGGCTGGACCTCCCACACCTGCCAAAACGTGAAGTGATGCTCCAGACCTGGTGGCCCCGCTACAGTGCCAGTGCTGCCCAGCATGGGAGAGCAGGGGCTCCTGATGAGCCGGTGGCAGGGATAAGCTCATTAGAGACAGAAGGCTGATTATATCAGACATGCCTGGGAAGCAGGTTGCCTTTGTGCCACACCAAATTGCAGCCGTCTGCCATGTCCTTGGGGTGCCAGGGATGCTCCCTCTCTGCCCTGGTCCCTTGCCAGGCTGTGAAAAAGAGAAAGCAAAAGGAAATTTAAAAGCTCTCTTGATTTAATCTGCTCATCTGCATATGAGCACTTCCTTTTCTGTCACCCCAACTGCTGCACAGGCAGAGCCGGAGCAGCCGATCCCACTGTGGTGCTGCCAACGCCAGAGCTGCCCCGTGCCCAAGGTAGGGGCTTTGCTGGGGCGAGGGAGGGATGCAGGGGGCTGGCGTGGCGCTAGGGGCTTACCAGGGCACCAGGCTGCTCCCACAAAGGCAAAACCCACCTGAAGTGACCCCCATGCCCTGCAAGGGTGCGATGCCCTCGTTGGCTTGGTTGCAAAACAACCTAAGGGGGACGCGGTGGCTGTCCCTCGCTGGGGGTCAGAGGGCAGCTGTGCAGGCAGCTGCTCAATGTGCTGCCCACTGCGCTGCTGCTCCTGCCCTGGGAGGCTCCAGCTGCTCTGGCACCACCAGCTTCAGCGCCTCAAAGCATCGATCCCATTGCTGCATCCACAGTAAAGCCACTTGCGCATCGGGATTGCACCCTGGCACCGCTGGACCCACAGCCTCTCTTCCCTGGCTGCTTTTGGTGCCAGCAGTGTTACCATGGCCGGTGTTGCTGTGCGTAGCACCGGTTCGGTCTTACAAGGGATGAAAATCTTGCTACCAGCCACCTTCCCCCCAGCCTGTGCCAGGGACGCTTCCTTCCTCCCCAGCTTGGTGCTGGCTCCCCGCCAGCAAGCCCCGGCAGAGCACGCTGCTGACCCTTCTGGCTTGCAGGCTGCTCGCTGGGGATTTGCAGCCACGGGCTGGGATGGCAGCAAGGGCTGAGTCTTGTCCCTGGCGGCTTTACAACCTTAACGGTAAAACGGATGCAAAGGGCACCTTGCACCCTGGTCGCTGTGGCAGACAGCCGCCCTCTCGTCATCCTGCCACTAGCACAGCCACTTCATGCTTCTGGGGTGGGACTTTGCTGCTGCAGTGGCCTTGGTGGGGCTCGGATGCTGGGGTGTTGGGAAGCTGCCGGGACCCTGTCTTTGTCCTGCAGCTGGCGTGTGGGAAAGGGCCAAGGTCCCAGGGGATGTGTGTGTGTGTTGTGGGGGTGTCCAGGGAGCTGCCCCAGTCCTGGGTGCATCTTGCAGGAGAGAACCATGGTGATGCCCACCCCACTGCTCACTGCCCTAGTCCTCTGCCTCGCTGCCGGCATCCTGCAGGCTCAAGGTAGGGATGTCTCCCATCCCAGCGCTGGGCTGGGTGCTTTGGGGGGTCATTCAGGGCTCCCCAGGCTGGCACAGGATGGGGAGTGGGGCAGGGTGCCATACGCTGAGGCTCAGCTCCCAAAACAGCTCTGTCAGAGCTGATGGAGATAATGGAGATAGAGAGAGAGATGGACACTCTGGAGGAGGAGCTGCAGCAGGGCTGCAGCAGAGCCCACCACGCCAGGAAGAGGTGAGGGCTGGCTCCTACCCTGCTGTCCCCCGGACCCTCCACAACCCCCAGACCCACAGAGTCTGGATGCTGCTGCACCCTGCCCCGAACACCCTCCCTGTGCAGGTTAAACCGGCTGGAGAAGCTGACCAGCTGGGGGAAGCACAACTTCACGGGCACCATGATTGAGGCCTACGTGTTCAAGTTCATGACCGAGCACTTCAGAGGGTTAAACCTCAGCAGCAGGATGGTTGGTGCCCCCACGCTGCTGGGGGTGTTCCCAGGGGATGCCCATTCCCCCAGCCCCCTCTGTCCCTCCACCCCCAGCGGGAGGTGCCAGGGGGTGCTGAGGTGGCTGACACTTGCCCATTCTGGGTTTCCGTCATCCTCCAAGGATGCTTTACGTCAGCAAAGCCCTCAGAGACACGGCTCTGCTGGGGTGTTACAGGCAACTGTGGCTTCAGGTTCCCAGCGCCGTCACTGGGATAAAGCTGGGGGTCTCTAAAGCTGGGGGGCGGGCTGTGTGTGTTCTGCAGCTGAGAGCGAGGATTTCCATCCTGAAGCTCTTGTGATTTATGAAAAGGGAAGCCCTGTCTTCCGCTTCCCTGCGGTGGCAAGGGAGAGTGAAACCGTGGTGGGAAATGTGTGGGGTGACTTCTGTGTCCTGGTGCAAGGGGCTTGCACGGCGGCACCACAGCACTTCCCCCGGCCATGGGGCTGCCCTGCCGGGGACACCTGACCACTCAGCCCTGAGGCTCCTATCTGCAGGACAAGGCAGGTTTTGCTGGCAGGGGTGCCTGCCTGCCAGCTGGGACCCCCCAGTCGGGATCTGGGAGCAGAGACTGTCCAAGGGAGCCTGCCAAGGTGTGAAATCCCATGGGAAAAGCATCTGACATGATGCCATCTGCCCCATGCGGGGCCGGTGGGACAGGTGTGCCCATGCATGGGTGATAGACCCCACCCACCCACGGTCCCCCACGTGCTACGGGTTGGGAGAGCTCTGAAGCTGAGATGGGAGCAGTGCCATGTTTGCGTGTCCACAGGCACCAAGGCAGAGCTGGAGCTGCTGCTGGGGCTGGGGGATGCTGCAGGGCCATGCCAGGAGCGGGGGTAGCTGTGCTAGGGGCTCAGCCAGGGTAGCACCCCAACACCCCCGAAGCCAGCTGAGCACAGGGGTGGATGAACCCATCTCTACCCTGCCCACTGGCACAGGACGTGAAGCTGGGTGGCGTTGGGAGGCTCCGGCATGCTATGAACTTCCCGGTGGAGCTCATGGAGGGCATCCAGGAACGGGGAGTGCAGCAGGAGCTGGTCTGCATCTACATCCACAGCCCCTGCATGTTCCAGGTGAGCTGCAGGTCCTCACATAAGCCCCCTGAGCATCCCCAGCAAGCAGCACACCTGCCCCATCACCCACCCCCTGCTGAGATGCTCAGGACCGGCAGGACGTCCTGGGGACCTGGGACTCTCCCTGCAAGCACCTGACTCTTGCAGGACACCAACAACAGCTCTGTGTTGAACAACGACGTGCTAGGAGCCTTCCTGCAGAGCAGGCGCGTGGCTGGGCTCAGCCATCCTGTGGAGATCCAGTTCTGGCATGACATGATGCTGGTGAGCAGGACTCCACTGCAAGCACAAGCTGGGGGTCCCCAGCACCAGCATTTCCCCTAGTGTTGGGGAAAGAGAAAGTGTCTCCTCTCTGCATTGGGACCAGGGGTTTCTGGGGTCCCCAGCGTGCAGGGAGGGTCCTCAGATCTCCCCTTCTGTCCCCTTTCTACCAGGATGCCTCCAACGCCACCTGCGTATTCTGGCTGCCTGGAGCTGGTAAGTGTGTCCATGGCCAGGACAGGGGCAATGCCAGCTCGGTGCCACCCTGAAGGCATTGCCTGTCCACCTCCTGGGCAACCCTGGCAGGCCTCAGTGTCCCCTCAATGTCCCCATCCCCTGGCTGCTGTGCCAGCCTCCGATGGTGGCTCTCTGGCAGATGCGGGCAGCACAGGCAACTGGAGCACGGAGGGCTGCAGGACCACGCACAGGGAGGGCACCGTTATTTGCCACTGCGACCACCTCACCTACTTCGCCGTCCTGCTGGTTCACAGTCCTCCTTCCTCCTTGCCTCTTCCTCCTTTCTCTTTCTTCCTTCCCTATTTCCCTCCTTCCCACTTCCCTTCTTCTCCTTCCCTCCTTCCCTCTTCCTTTCCCCTTTCTTCCATCCTTCTTCCTCTTTCCTGGAGATGGGGGGGTGGGGGTGTACAGGGTGTACAAAGGGGTACAGGCTGTATGGGGGGGGGCCCTGCAGGACAGAGTGGCTGGGGCGGGGAGGCTTGCAAGCCCCCCGCTCCCTTTCCTAGCAGGTGGGTGCTGCCACGGATGCTGCCCTGGCTCAGCCCTCCTTCCCTGCTCTCAGCAGCTCCCAGCGGGCGCCCTGAGCCCGGCTCAGCTGGCATCACTCACCCACATCAGCACCATCGGCTGCTCCCTCTCAGCTGCTGCCACCCTCTGCACCTTTCTGCTCTGCTGCTTCTCCAGGTAGAGCCATGCTGTGCCATTCCGTGCTGTGCATGCCATGTAGGGCTGTGCCACGCAACCCATGCCATGCCATGCTGTGCCATGCTTTGCCATGCCATGCCAGCGAGCACCCACCAGCACCCCCTGCCCTCCCCCCTCTTACAGGCAGCAGCTGAGGGACAACACGGCCAGGATCCACATGCACCTCCTGGCCGCGCTGCTCCTGCTCAACTGCAGCTTCCTGCTGAGCGTGCCGCTGGCTGCTGGCTCCGAGGGGCTCTGCCAGGTCACCGCTGCCCTGCTGCATGCCAGCCTGCTCTGTGCCCTGGCGTGGATGGGTGCTGAAGCCTTCCACCTCCTCCTCCTCGTCATCAAGGTCTACAACATCTACATCCAGCGCTACCTCCTCAAGCTCTGCCTCTTCGCTTGGGGTGAGTGGGCACCTGCCCAGCCCTGCCTACCTGTGCCTGCCTGTGGCACAGCCCCTCACAGCCTGTCCCTGCACCCACAGGTCTGCCTGTGCTGGCCGTGGTGGCTGTTTTTGTCTTCAAGAGAGATACATATGGGTACCATGTCATCAGCACCCCTGAAAGCTACAGGAACATGACTATGTGAGTGAAGAGGGCTGCCAGCTCCCCTGGGCATCCTGTGGACCCTGGGCACCCCAGGGGCAGCATAGATTGCAGGCACAGCATGCACCCTGGGCATGCCAGGCACCCTGGGCACATGGGGCACCCCAGGGCATGCATGGGGCCAGCAGGAGCTAGTCGTAGCTCTGCTGAGTGCCACTTTTTGGTGAGCTTGGCTCTGCCGGCTGCCCACCTCCATCTTGCTGCGTGCGGGGCACCTGCTGCCATGCCTATCCTGCACCCAGATCCTTTGCAAGGGTGCTGGCCCTTGTCCCCAGGAAAGTCCTCTTTGCCAGGTGCTGGCTCACCAGCCTGCCAGCCTATTATGCCACCCTCTGCTATGCTGGCCTTATCCTGCTCTTCAACATGCTGGTGCTGGGGAGGGTGCTGATGATACTGCAGAGGATCCGGCGGCAGAAGGGGCAGGCAAGGAAGGACTGGGTGACAGTGCTGGGGCTCACCTGCCTGCTGGGCACCACTTGGGGTCTGGCCTTCTTCAGCTTTGGTGTCTTCTTCGTGCCCCAGCTCTACCTCTTCACCATCCTCAACTCCCTGCAAGGTCAGTGGGGGAGGGGTGTTGGGGGATGGGCACCCTGTGGGTTGGGAGCAGCAGGGTCCTTGTCACCTTCCTGCTCCTCTCAGGGGCTTGGCGCACCCATGGCAGTAACCGCATTTTCACCACCCCCACCCCAGGTCTCTTCATCTGCCTCTGGTACATCACCGTGCACGGCCGGAGCAAGCCGGGCTCCGTCAGCAACACCTCCGGCTAAGGCGCCTCGGCACCGGGTGGGGGGCTGCCCGGGGAGCTCGGGAGAAGCACCTGGGCTGCAAAGCGGGATTTCTGGGTGGGGGGAGCCGCCTGCTGCTGGGGGGCTGTGCCGCTGTGCTCCCCTGGGGACCCGTGCCAGCCCCGGGCACCCTGCGGCTCCCAGCCCCTCCATTGACCCACACGGACTTCCGCTGCGGAGGGCAGGCGCGTCTCATTAAAAGTGCTGTTCGATTGCTGATGCGCGTCTCCTCCACCGCTGGAAGAGCAGGGCGGCTTCGGCCGGGTCCCGCAGCCACCCGCTGCCACCTGCCACCCCGGCCCCGCGGCGGGCAGCCACCCGGTCACCCGGTCACCCCGGCCCCGCGGCGGGCGCCACGCGCTGCCCTGGCCTGTCCTTAGCGAAGGTCCCGCTAGATGGCGCGAGGGCTTCGAAGATGGTCCCGGCTCCGCGCTGCGCCGCGGCAGGGCCGTGCGGTGAGCCGCGCTCGGCAGCGGGGCCGGTGAGCAGCGCCCGGTACCCGTGCCGGTGAGCCGTGCCGGTGAGCAGCGCCCGGTACCCGTGCCGGTGAGCCGTGCCGGTGAGCAGCGCCCGGTACCCGTGCCGGTGAGCCGTGCCGGTGAGCAGCGCTCGGTACCCGTGCCGGTGAGCCGTGCCGGTGAGCAGCGCCCGGTACCCGTGCCGGTGAGCCGTGCCGGTGAGCAGCGCTCGGTAACCGTGCCAGTGGGCGGTACAGAGGAGCCCTCTGACAGCCGGTAGGGGACATCTGAGCTCCCTTGGGGAGCTGCCAACCTGCGTCTCACAAGGAACAGGCAGAAGTGCGGGCTCTCCGGCTACATCCCCCCAACCCATTTGGTGCCTCCACGGCTGTGGGCTGCCAAGCGTGGCTGCAAGGCCACGGCACCCCCAAACTCCTCCCAACCCCAGGTTTTCACTCATGACAGGACCCCACCAAAAGCCCTCCTACTCATCCCAAAGCCAGCAGGGTGGTGGAAGCCACCAGCATCACTGAGCTGGTGGGCAAATGGGCAAGCAGGGCTTCAGCTGGGTGTTGGGCAGACGTGCTGGTGCAGAGGAGAGGGTGGGAAGTGAGTAAGGGAGCCAGTAACTCCTTACTCCCACTCCCTCTCCCACTTAGGGAGGCAGACCCCAAGCAGAGCTCCTCGACGTGACCAAACAGTTTATCAGTGTTTAAGCAGCCCAGCCGGCAGGAAATAAATAGCGAGGACAAATTGCAGGAACTAAAATCATCATTTGGAGACGACGAGTCAGCCCTGAGCCCCTGGTGCATCCCCATACACCAGGCATAACCTGGAACTGCACCTGTGGTTTCGCATTTTCTGGTGCCTGAGATTTTGGAGCTGGGCATCCTCCTCTACCTGCAGGGATGCAGAGCAGCATCACAGTGTGGTGATGCTGGCATGGCCACAAATCCACTTGTGACAGTGGGATCCCCACTGTTGCCATGCTTGTAGCTTGCAGAGTGCGCCAATGAGGTGCCAGTTGCTGGTGCTGCCCATTTCTGGTCCTATGGCGGGGGACTGGGCATCGCCAGGCAGCCTCACGGGGTGACACACTGCCTGCCTCTGCCCTCCTGTGCTGCTCTGCTGAGCAGCATTTCACTATCTGGCTGCTTCCCAGGGCCTGGGTCTGGGCAGTGAAGGAAGCTGCTGGCTATTGTTCTTTGTTCCATGCACAAAGGGCAGCCAGCGCCACCGAGTTTCCATCCCTCCCGCTGGTGGCCAGGACAAAAGCCCGTCCCGCCGGGGCTGCGTGCCCCTGCCTCCCAGCCTACCGGGCACCACGACGCCCCCAGCTCGCGGGCATGCTCCTGCCGCGTGGCGATGAGCTGTGCATGTCTCACCACTCCTGCGGCTGACTTCAGCTATTAAATAAGAAGCCTGAGGGTTTGGTGAGGTGCCAAGCGTCCAGCTTGTCCCCCATGAGCCCCACTGTGGGAGAGCTGCATCCTGGCCGTGGCAGCTCCAGCCCCCAAGTTGCTCCTGGCATGTGCTTTCCGTGCCCCTTCTCCCCAGCTCGAGATTTTGGGGCTTGCGCCATGAGTCACGCCTGCTGCCAGTGCCTGCGTATGACCAGCGCGTGAATACACCTTGTTCCGGTATCCGGTGGCGCCTGGAAAACAATAGTTTGGTGGTTGCCTCCCAGCACCAGGAACACGGCACCCACGGGCATGGTGGTTCCCGAGGAATGCAGCCTGTTGGGGACCCGTGGGATGTGATGGTCCCCAGGGAGCTGAGCCCATTGCTGGCAACTGGCAGCAGAAAAGGCTCTTTTTCCACCCTGTCACAGCCAGGAGTGGGGTCCAAATACTCTCCGATGTCCCCTGGGAGCGCAGGATGGGATCCAGCCTCCCAGCACTCCCAGTGCCCCACAGCACCAGGGCTGGCTTGCTCCAGCCCCAGGTCACTGTGGGCCCCTCTAACCTCCCAAGGAGAAATAATCCTATTTACCTTTCCCTGTGCCTTATCGGAGGAGAGGCCAGTGCCACTCTGCCAGAGGGGTTGTGCCGTCCTCTTTTCCCCAGAACAGGTGGCTTGGGGTCACCACGGTGCCTTCAGGCTCCAGTGCCAGCCCTAGCCCCAGGGGGAAAGCTCTAGCATTATTGCAAATTCTCCCAATTTTGGGGAAACAAGCAGCCAGAGAAGAGACTAAATCCATTTGGGGATGGAAGGCTGGGGGCAGACCTTAGCTCCATTTATGGACCCACCTTTGGGACTTGGCTGCTGGGGAACAGATGAGCCTGGCTCTCACATCCCATGGGATCATCCTCACTCGATGCTTGTGCAAATACCCCGGGGACCAATTTTCCTCCAGACTCTCTGACATCATTGCAGGTTTATTTGCAAAGCCGAGCCTAAACAAATAAATTGGGTTTATTGCTTTCTCTACAGTTGGGTTTTACAGCCCTGGCACCTGGTGAGTGGCTGTTGTTGTTGCTGTCTCATGGAGAAACCCCGATGTGGGGTGGGGGGACCTACCTCCCTATTTCGGGAGCAAGGCTGAGGGAGGTGGAGTGGCAGTGATGGGGGAGCAGGAGCACCTACAGCCGCTCAAGGCAGCAGTGAGGCTTCCTTGGGCTCCCTGCCACCGCCAGCCTCTGAGGTTCCCAAGGCTGTCCTGGCATTGCTCACTGGATTTGGATGGAGCACTTCTAGTCATCTCCTCCCACCAGCACTTCTCTGCTTCATCATCCTCATCCTCACCCTCCTCCTCCGCCCACCAGAGCTGGGCTGGTTGCACCCCTCTGGGAGCACCATGGTCTCCCAGGGGGCTTTCAGGGGGGCCTTGGCACCCTGGGCTGGGGCTGCCAGTGCTCACCCTGGGCCCCCAGCGGCGCGGGGCACCCTCTGTCTGGGCTTGCTGCACCCGGCGGGAGGTGCTGAGCCTGCCGCACCCTGCCCACCCCGGCACGCTGCCGCTCGCCTGCCGCCACTGCCAGCTTGTAGGAAGTTTTAGGTTTTTTTCAGAAGTTTTAGGGTTCTTCTGGAGCTTTTAGGAACTATTAGGGGTTTTAGTAACTTTTAGGGCTTTTAGGAACTTTAAAGATTTCTAGGAGCTTTTAGGAGTGTTTAGGAACTTTAAAGATTTCTAGGAGCTTTTAGGAGTGTTTAGGAACTTCAAAGTTTTTAGGAGCTTATAGGGCTTTTAATATTTTTAGGAACTATTAGGGATTTTAGTAACTTTTAGGGCTTTTAGGAACTTCAAGGATTTCTAGGAGCTTTTAGGATTTTTAGGAACTATTGGGGGTTTAGTAACTTTTAGGAACTTCAAGGATTTCTAGGAGCTTTTAGGATTTTTAGGAACTATTAGGGGGTTTAGTAACTTTTAGGGCTTTTAGGAACTTTAAGGATTTCTAGGAGCTTTTAGGAACTTTGAGGGTTTTTAGGAACTTTAAGCTGTTGAGGAACTTTTAGGGTGTTAGGAGCTCTTAGGGCTTATAGAAACTTTAAGGGGTTTTAGGATCTTTCAGGAACTTTTAGGACTTTAGAAGCTTTAAGGGTATTAGGACCTTTTAGGGTTTTCAGGAACTGTTGGGGCTTTGAGGAACTACTCAGCTTGAGCAATAAATCTTTATCAGGCCCTGGCCTGAGCCCAAGGGTGAATGTCCCTTGATGGGACAACACAAAGATTTCCTCCTCTCCATGCTCAGCCAGTGTCTTTGAAGACAGCAGCAAGGCCTGCTGATTTACAGATAATCCTGGTAACAGCAACAAGTGCAGGCGTCAACCTAAAAATAACTCCTGATAACGTCAAGTGCAGACAAACGACTCTTTGTTCCATAAACAGCGGCAAAAAAATGGCCTAAAACGTCCTTTCTTCACCCGGACAGGGGGTCTGCACCTGATACACACACACACACCCCCACAGGAGGGCCTGATCCTACGGGAGCCACCACTGGATTCAGCAGCGTTATTCCCGAGAGGCGGATTTACGGCATTTCCTGAAGGAGCCGGTCGGGATGACCCGCAGCGGGAGCCTTGGCTCGGCGCGATGCTCCTGCGGCTCTGGCTGCCATGAGTGTCCAGTGCAGAGCCAGCCCTGCTCCCCGCGCTGCGGGCACGTCGGGCTTCAAAGGCGGCCTTGTTAGCCACGGTCCGGCCGCGTGATCCGCTTCCCGTGGGAGCCTCGTCCCGGTCCCGTGGGAACCAGGGAAATGTGGGGCTTGGATCTGGACACTGGAGCAGGCTGGGGGGTCGAGAGGAGCGTGCGGGATATCCCCCACACCGGGGGTCCCAGCGCAGCTGTGGCATCTCCAGCCACTTTTTATTTTCATCATCTTCCCTGCCAGGGTGGGAGGTTGTTTCCACCCTTCCTCCAGCAGAAAGAAAAGTCTCATTCAAGGCACTGAACGTCTCTGCAAGAGTAACTATTTACACAGGGCACTCCCCGGGGCCCCCCAGCCCCCCCTGCTCCAGATCTCACGGGCACACAGAGCCGGCCTCGCCACGGGGTCCAACGGCGAGGGGCAGCGCACCCTTCGCCAGCCTCGGGGTGGGTGGTGGGAGCCGGGGGTCGCATCCAGGCTCCACAGCCCACATCCCAGCCCACCTCCTCCGGAGATGTGCCGTGGGGGGCACGGTGGACCCCCTATCCAGCTCCCCCAGTTCACGCCTGGCCTCCTTGCCCTGCTTCCCACCTCCCCCGTTTCCTAGAGGGCGCGGGCCGGGGTTCACGGGGACACTCCGTCCCAGCTGCGTTCCCATTAATTGTTATTTTTTAATCTCATTCACCGCCCGGATGCCCGCCTCCTGGATGCCCGCCAGCCCGGAGCTGAAGGGCGACGGGATGGGGCACCCCCCGCTCCCGGCTGGCCCCGGCCGGGCATTGAGCCCCGGGCCCCGTGTGCTCCCGGTGCCGGTGCCGGCCGGGCGGGGTGATGCAGCCCGGTGCTCCCAGCCCGGTGCTCCCAGGCAAAGTCGGACTGAGCCGGGCCGAGCCGGGCCGAGGTGAGCCCGGCAGGTGCCGTGACCGAGGGCTGGTGGCCCCGCGGCAGACGCGGCGATGCCGGGTGGTCTCGCAGGGGTCGGTGCGGCGCAGCTCGGCCCGGTCCCGCCCCGCTGAGTCACCGCCCGCCGGGGGCGGGCCCGCGCCGAGCCCCGCCGTGCCGCGCCGTGCCGGGCTGGGTTGGGCTGCCAGGTGCCGAGCCCCGCCGAGCCGGGCGGTGCCGAGCCGCCGCGCCGGGCCTCCCCGACCCCCATCCCCCCCCCCCCCGACCCTCCCCGACTCCCCCCCCGAGCTTCCCCGAGCCCCAACGACCGCCGCCGAGCCGAGCCCCGCCGGCGCGCCCAGCCCGACCCGGGCACAGGTACCGGGGGCAGCGGTGGGGGAGGGCGGAGGAGCGAGGGGGTCCGATGTTTGCTTTTGGGATCCCAAAGGCCACGGTAAGGAGCGCTGCCCAGCACGGCCTTAGTGGGGATACTGGGAGGGGATGCTGCGGGGTCCTCGGTGCGGGCGGGGAGGCGGCAGGGGCAGGAGGCACCCTCTGGGTGCGGGGGTGAGCGGGGTGGGGGTCTGTCAGCCCTAGGGCTAGCCCAGTAGTACTGGGAGGGCACTGGGGCTGTGTGGCTGGGGCTGGTGCCACTGGGCAGCACCCTGGGGTGCTTAGTTGGCTGGTGGGGCAGGGGGCAGCCTGGCTGGCTGGAACCGAGGGGTGCTCGCTCCATGGGGTCCTGGGCGCACCCTGCTGTGGTGGGTGCAGGGACGTTTTGCCACCCCGTCTTCATCCAGGCGGGGACCACGGGTCTGTGCTCGTGGCTGTGGTGCGAGCTGTCTGGTGAAGCCCCCATCCCTGCTAAAAGGGGCTCACCCTCGCCTGCCCCGCCGCCCCTCGCCTCTGCCCCGGAGCCAGGCTGAATTCCCAGGCCACAGAGCCATGAAGCCCCCCGAGCCACCCGGGACCAGCTGCTCCCGGCTGCTGCCAGCCGCACAGCTGAGCCCCGCAAAACCCCCGCCGCCGGGCTGGGCCCCGCGTGTGGCTGCCGCTTCCACCCCGGGGGAACCACCAGCACACCCCATTCCTCCTCCTCCCACCTGGCGGAGGGCGCAGCATCCCCCTGGGACCGCCGGCATGTCTCTACTGGGTGATCTCCCTCCCCTAAAATGCCTGTTGGGGGGATTCCTCCTGCAACATCTCAGCTTGCTGCTGCCGGTCCTGGCATGCTGATGCGGGATGCTCTGGGTGCTCCCTGCCTGCAAGCTGCCTGGACTGCCCCTCCAGAGGGACCAGCAAAACCCAGCAAGGCCAGCTGGAGAATTGAAATTAAGTCTCCTGGAATAACCTCCTGGCAGCAAGTCCAAATGGCTGTTGAGGAGGGAAGGCAGCCAAAGCTCGTTTCATGGTCCGAGGGCTGCAGTAGCCCCCCTCCAAGCTCCACTGCCAGCAGGGAGCCAGGAGTGTTTTGGAGATGGGGGTGGGGGTTGGGGGGCAAATCCTTTAAGCCCGGGACCGCCGCCACAGCGGGTTTTGCCGTGCCCCTTGCTGGGTTTGCAGCTCCCATGTGAATTAAGCCAAGGACTAAAAATGCTGCATACTTGGTTGCAGTCCAGCTCCTAATCCTGTTGGCCCGGGGGCTGCTATTCGCAGAGCAACAGGTTTGCAAGCAACTGCATGTTGCCAGGATGGGGACCCCCGGGGCTTGCTGTCCCCACACCTTGCAGTGGCACCCATGGGTGTTGGAGGGGTGTGGTGCTGTGGTCTTTGCAGACAGTGGGGCTGGGTGGCTTGTGGTGTGCCAGTGCCTGCACGGTACCAGCTGGGTGACAGCCTGTCCATGCCTGCTTTTTGGGAGGGCTCCGACCCGCCAACTCCTTTCCCATCAGCTTACCGACAGCTGCGGTTTGGTGGGAATCCGCGGGGCGGGGGGCACGGCCTCTTACCTGGCTCCTTGGGTGCTGCAGACTTCACCCTGCCTGCGCTTGGCTTTTCTACAGCTGGAAAAGCCTGCAAGGACCAGGTTCACCCTTGCTGGGCTCCAGACTGGCTGCTTTCTTTGCCAAATGCCTGGGAGCTTGATTTGGGGTGGTCCCGTGCTGCTCTGCACTGCCCTGTACCTCCCTTCCGCAGCACCCACGGCGCGGGCAGGCAATGGGGACCTTGCCCGTGCGGAGGGGAACGGGACCCGGGAGGGGATGGGGTGTTTTGGGAGCCATTTAAACCCAGCGGGGTGGTTTGGGTGGAGGGAAGGTACAAGCCCACCTGCAGGAGAAGGCCGAGGGGTTGCTCCTGAGGAAGGCTGAGCAGTGGGAGTGCACTGTGAGGATGGCTGGCTGTACCCCTGAGGCCAGCGGCATGCTGCGGGGTGCTGGGGGAGCGATCTGCAGCATTTCATTCTCATTTCATGGCAGCCCTCAATTTGCCACAGGTGTACCTGGTCCTTTGCAGCCCCTGCTGAAGCTGCAGGCTTTGTGTGCCACTGAGCTGGGTGCCGTGTTGCCCTGGCACTGGAGGAAGTGCTGGTTTAGTTCACTGCAGTATTTCTGTCTGTGATGTTTTTTAGGAAATGTTTTTTTTTTTTTAATATTGAACATTGAGTTCTAGCTTTAAGCAAATGCTCCATCTTGAGAGCCTCAGGCACCAGCAACCAGCCTGTGCCAGCCTCCCCTTGGCTCTCCCCATGCCTGCTTGGGAAGGGGCGGTTGCCAGTGGCTGGTGAAGGACAGATCTGGCACGGAGCTGTGCTGCTCCCGTGGGAAACTTTACTGGGTCTGGTTTTGTCCTGTTGGCAAAACTCAGCTTGCAGGTGCTGGGTCCTGTGTGCAACGCCACGGCCCGGGAAAGCTGAACCACTGTGCCCATCTCGCGGCACCAGCTTGGCACAGCCGGGCCGCTGGTGCAGCGCAGCTGCTGCCCAGCTCCTTGGGCATTAACGAATGCGCCGGGTCGGACCCTGCCGCCCACTGGTGACTGGAAAGGCTCGCATGCCAATGCCATGAATAACGTGCGGGCACGGGCTGCTGGCCAAGGTCAAGTGCATTTTCTGAAGCACCCGGGTGACCAGTGTTGGGGCATCCCCTTTGCCCGGGGCGGGGGTCCCTGCTGGGGGCAGCTCCAGCGCCAGGGCACATCACCTGTTGTCCCTATGATGGGGGCTGGTTGTGCAAAGCTGTTCTGTGTCTTGGAGAGCCCATCCTGGCTTGCCTCTCTGTGCCTCAGTTTCCCTATCTGGTTCCCAAGTCCTTGACTGGGTAACAGGCTGCGTGGGATGAGCTGTGGGCTCGTTAGCATCTTGAGCAACAGAGTGTCTGTGTATTTTCCTAATGGACCTGCAAGGAAAACAGAGCTAAAAGTCCCTGTATCTCCCTGTTTCCGGTGTTTGTTTGAGATGTCAAAGCACCTTCCCTTCTCCTCGGGAAAAACGTCACGTTCAAAAGCCACGTGCCACCTCCAAAAGCTTAAATACCTGCTGCCAAGTCACCCAGAGAGCAGTAAGGTGGTAGTAAACACTGGGTGTTTGGTTGTTTTTTTTTTTCCTGTGGTTTTTTTTGGGTGTTTTTTTTCCCCCACTTGCCTACAGGTTTAGAGGCCGTGATGTTTTCCTCCTCTTTTCTTTACAAGACCAGCTTGTTCTTTTAATGGCAATGGGAGGTTACAAAGTGATGCCTGGGGCTGAGCCTCCCTCTGTGCTGGCGGCAAGGGAGCCTGCTCCAGACTGCTTAGCCCTGGCGCTGTGCCCACCACCTCTTTTTACGTGATCTGGCTGATTTTATGGCCAAAACAGGAGTTTTTCTATGTGGTATTGTTCTTGGAGGAGCTCAGCCCCCTGGCTCTGGCTGGGGCAATGTGTAAAGCCATCCTGCCTCGGGGATGATGGAGTGGAGGTAGGGTTGGTGCCAGGCGGGTGTCTCTGCTTGGTCATCGCAACAGCGTGGGGCTTTTCAAAACTGGTGACACTAGGGAGATGCCCTACTGCCACCCTGGGATGGGAGGGAAGATGGTGGGGCAGGATCTGGGCCCAGCATGGGCTCCATGCATCTGGCTCCCTCTGGTGCCGCTTATCACGCACGATGGGAACCGTGTTTTCCCACTGTGAAACCATTTTCGGGGAATTTTCTCTTGCTATTGTTCGTCTCAGGAAACAGCAATCAGTGTCGGGGCAAGTGGGACCATATAGGGCTTGGAGGGGAAATACCAGTCCCCCCACCCACATCCCCCCAGGGATTTCTGGTCCCCATTGAGTAACGGCTGAAAGGGGCTGATCCTGTCCTCTAGTCACCCCAATGAAATCCTAAAGACTCCAGTGCAGCAGGAGGGGCTGAAGCCTCGTTGGGATTCAGCATTCCCCATCCAGAGGAGATGCTTTCCCAGCGTGCCGGCACTTTGCCATGACAATGCAGTTGGCATTGGTGTGCTGCGCTGTTGCTTTTGAGCGTTCCAGGTGTTTCTCATCATCACCAGTGTTTTGCCACCCCAGATCCAGGCTTTTCACATACATGTGCGTGATTCCCAAGTGTACAGCAAGGCACCAGGGTGCCAGCCCCATCCACACCCACCTGCCGCCGCCAAGTTGTGCCTGTGCTGTACCCTCCCAGCCCACACTGGGAAACCTTGTTAGTGTCACGCTCAATTACACACATGGCAGCAGGTTAATTAACAACCAAAAGTCTTCCTCTTTTTCAATGAACTGCTGCAAGAAGCAGAGGGGGAGGGACGGGGAGGGGGCTGTGCCCGCGGTGATGCATGGGCACAGGACGTGCCCTGAGTCTGTGCTGGCCGGAGAAACCTTCAGAAGCCTGGTCTGGTGGAAGAAACCTGCCAACAGGGACACTGAGTTTTCAAGTAAGCAATTTTCCCCCAGCCTTCCCGTCTGATGACCCCTGGGTGCCTGGGAGAGTTCATGAGCCTTTGCAGGTGACACTGGTGGGTGCCCTGGCACCTGCCTGCAGCAGACAAAACAGGACTCAGCCATCGGGTGGGTTTCAAGAAGGATGCTTTGAGAGCAGCACAGAAGTGGGATGGAGCGGTGGCAAACTGGGTGCCAGTTTGCCTTTGGGCATTGGTGAGTGTTTAACTCTGCTGGCTGGTCTGGTAACCTGCACCAATGCTGTCCTGCTCTGCGGGGGGCTTCTGCTGGCTGCTGGACCTTGGCAGGATGGGTGCCACCAGCCTTAACCCATTGCTGGAGTGACAGCAGGGTGAGGAGGAAGAGAAGCTTGGCGCATTGCAGAAGCGCCAGAGATGTGGTTTGTGGCATGGGGAAGGTGGAAGGCATGACAGGAGGGGCTGCAGGTGCAAAGGCTGCGGCTGGGTAGAGACCATGAGTGCGGTGGCACCCTGGGGTGCTCGGCACTTGTCTGGGTGAGGATCACAGGAGCCCCGCATGCATATGAAGACAAAGAAAAGGGTGGTGGAGCAGAGTGCAGGATGAAGGGCTGGGGAAGGAGGCTGCGGAGGATGTTTTCTGGCTGGTTGTGGGGGACAGAAGGGGTTTTGGCAGCCGTAGTTGCTGTGTTGGCATCTCCAGCATGAGCCTGGGAGAGCCTGTTTCTGCCAGGCTGGAAAGACAGAGCAGTTTGCAACATGCCTGGCTCCTCAGCTAATCTGCAGGAGCTGAAAGCACTCAAGAAAATAATTTCAGGGCTGGTGAATTAGGAAACCACTGTTTCCTTCTGTTCCTATCGCTCGCTATAAGAAGCCAAGACCCAAAGCGAGAGGTGAGCAGGGAGCGGAAGAGGGGAATCCTCCCATGCTGGCTCCTTGGTGGCTGGCCCCTGTGCCCGGGCGGTGGGGCACCCTCTCCATGCCGGGAGCCCGAGGACCCCGCTGCTAGCCTCCTCCGGCCTTCCAGCCCCACAGCTGGGTGGGATGCCCAGTGCTCGTGGCTCCTCCTGGTAGCAGGGGCACTGGGGAGCCGGTGACACCAGCCAGCGTCCCACCGGCACAGCCTTTGCTCTCTGTCCCCTGACCCCACGGTATGGGTGACACCTAAATAACTCACACGGCCCCTTTCCTCTGTACCCTTCCAGGCTCTGTTTTCTCCTCGGAGGCCAAGGCGAAGCAGAGAGCCGCCCGGGATGAAGGTCCTCCTCCTGCTCCTTCTCTACCCCCTACAAGGTAGATCGGCTCAACTGTGTCCTGCCCTGGGACAGTGAGCCAGGTTTGGGCTGCTGAAAGTAATTGGCAGCCTCAAAAAATTGGCTGGGGGGCACCGAGGGGCGTTTGCAGCCGTGGCTTCCACAGAGGTGAAATGTCTTGTGGGCTGATGTGCCTCTGGGTGGGTCTCTGGGCCGGATGGGTCCTTTCTAGGGAAAGGAGATGGTCTCCATCCATCCCTTCTGGGGCTGGAGAAGTCCTCTGTCAGGGTGGTGGCAGCGGGGAGGGTGGCCCTGAGTGGTGAAGGTCCTGCTGCTCCAGGAGCCCTGGCAAATCCTCTCAGTGTGGGCAGGGGCACGTCAGGGAGGTGGCCAATGTCGTACAGCCTGTCCAGGACAGAAGCAGCATGTCTGGGCAGGGAACCTGGCGTGGCACGTGTGACAGGGGCTGCAGGGTGCAGCGTTTGCGGGGGTGGCTGCGCCTCCAGCTGAACTCTGTGCGCTTGTGCAATGCAGGGGTGGGAGCCAGTGGCCTCCGGGAAGAGGATTTCCGCTTCTGCGGTGACCGAAACCAGACCCAGAACAGCTCCGTCATCTACGAGCATGGCCCTGCCACCATCTCCATCGAGAACACGGCCCAGGCGCTGATAATAAAAAGGCCCTTTTCGCCAAACAGGAGAAACTCTTACTACAAGTACGGCTTGCCCCCCGCTTTGGGCAGGTACCGCTTCTGTGTCTACTGGTTCAAGGCCAACAGGACGCTGCGGCTGGCGTACGGGAAGCAGAGCTTCCTCCTGGGGGGGGACCCCTCCAGCAGCATCACCTGGGGGAAGGAGAGTCGGAAGGCTGAAAGAACCAGCATGTCCATCTTCAGTGTGTCCTACATCTCAAAGGGTGGGAAGAACACCTCCCTTGACAGCGCATCTGAATACTTCTTCCCTGGTAAAGGCAATTCAATGTGACTTTAATGAAATAAAGGGTTCGTTTCATCCCCACCCCGTTCTCTAGCCATCAGCAGAGCATTGGTGATGTCCCAGTATACAGCAGAGCGTGATGGTGTGAAGACACAGCTGAAGGGTGGTGGAAGGGGACATGGGTTTGCTTGAAGAAGCCCAGAGGCAGGCCCAGTACCCAGGCTCCCCGAAGATGAAGATGGAGATTTTTAAAAGTGTTTTGCCCCCTCAAATCCTGGGGAACCGTGGGCTTTGCGGAGGTGCACGAGGGTCCCATCTGCACTGCTAGGCACTAGCTAGCCTCAGCTAACTTGGTCCTAGTGGCCTTGGTGGGAGCCAGACTCTGGGTGGCAGGAGAAGCCCTTTGGGTTGGGGTCTTTGTCAGCTCCCCAGGCTTGAGGCCACCTTGAAGACCTCTGCTGTCTGCTCCCACCAGGGCTGTGCCCGGTTAGTTTGGGGCATGAGGAAGCCAGCTCTTCCCGTGAGTTTCATGGTGTTTCCTTCTGTGTGCCCATCAGCCTCTCCAGAGAGCGTGCCCGTCTGGGAGGAAGACGTGGAGGAGCAGCTCACCGCCTTGGACAGCCTCATTGCCCGGCCCCTGGCGCTGGCTGCGGGAGCTGTGGAGCAGCAGACACTTCGGCGGTGAGTTCCTGGCTCGCGCTGTTCTCACTGCCACCAACGTGGTGCCCACTGCACACTCTTCACTGTGCCCCTTCCCCAACAGCAAACTTGGGGAGCTGGAGAAGACACTGGCCAAGGTGGAGCTTGAAGGGCAGAACCAGACCTTTGGGAAGGCCACTGTGCACGCGACCGTCCTGAGGGTCCCCCCCACTCAGGCTCCTCAGCACCTGGCCTTTGCTTCCCAAAGAGAGGTGGGTCCTGGGCAGCCTGCCCTGGTGGCCTTGGCCCAGCAGCATCCTCTCCCAGGCTCTGTCCTGACAAGTCTCTCCTTGCAGGAGAGTGGAGAGGTCCATGGGTTCATGGTGGACCTGCCAGGCAGCCTGTTCATGGTGGTGAAGGAGAGGGAAGAGATGGTGGAGCACAGGGTGCTCCTCATGGACATCAACAGCCAGACCATGTTCCAGGTAATGCCCACGGGTGTGGCATGGTGGGGTGCCCCCGCCGTGCCAGGGGCTTCGGTGGTACAGGGCAGCAGGGATGCAGCCCAGAGCAGCGTGCTGGTGCTTGCTTAGAGAAGGTGCTTCAACGATGAGCTAGAAGCTTGACAGGGAAAGAGGCATGGGACCTCCTTCTTGGGGACTCTCACCTGCTTCATGCCTGGCAGCTCTCCCTTGCTCTGCTGCCACTGCCTCCTCTTCTTCTCCAACAGGATGAAAACAGCAGCTATGTCCTGGGTGACAAGGTGGTCGGCATCTCCCTGGTGGACATGGTGGTGGCCAACCTCTCCGACCCAGTGGTCCTCACTTTCTTCCATGACCAGCTGCCGGTAGGTGGGGAAACAGCCTCATTGAGCCTGACCCCACCAGGAATGAGGGGGCAAGGAGGGCTCAGGCCCTGCCAGCTTAGAAAGTGGTCACAAGCCAGCAGGTCCATGCCTTTGGCCTGCCTGTACAGGGTCTGCTACATCTTCTGGGGCCGTATCGCCATCGTGGCTTCACTGTGTGCACTGGTGGTGGCACTGCCTGCACCTGCCCAGGAGATGCTGCTTTGCAGATGTGTCACCTCCTGCACAATCTCCAGGGCTTGGCGACACTTTGGGTTAACAGTCCCTTGGCTCATTCGTGGCCCTGCCAGGTGCCTGCTCAAAGCTGAACCCCTTGTTTGAGAAAGGGGACCTGGGAGGAGGTATCTGCTCCAGGAGCTGCCAAGAGAACAGTCTCTGCCTGGAGCCTGCTGCTATGATACGGGACAGTTTGTCTCCTGAGACTGTCTCTCCTGCCCCGTGTTCTCCCCTATCAGATGTGCTGGCCAGGCAGCAAACCGACAGCTGCATCCTGACAGGGGCCCACGGTTTTGTCATTGCAGAGCAATGTGACCCCGCTGTGCGTCTTCTGGCAGGAGGACACCACGGGTGAGTGCTCCTGCACCGGGCTGTGAAGCCAGGCGCTGCCTTTGCTCCTTTTGCAGGGAACCACAGACCTGCTGGTGGGGGTAGAAGTCACTCTGCACCTCCCCTCCTCGCTCCAGCTCTATAAACCTTTCCCACGGGGCTGACCTCAGGTTTTTCCCTCTATAGCCAACCTAAGAGCTTTTTCCTGATGCTGAGAGTGCTATCTGAGTATGTGTGCTGGGACCCCTGCTTTTGTCCTCCCCCCTTGCCATGGACACCTTGTCCTGACCTGAAGATCCACAGACCCAAAGCAGCCGCTCCTGCTGCTCACCAGATGCTCTCCCTTTCCCTTGTGCAGTCGGCTCTGGGTACTGGGACAGCTATGGCTGTACGACGGTGACGGGGGGCAGCCAGACAGACTGCAGATGCAACCACCTCACCTACTTTGCCGTGCTGATGGTGGGTAGCACCTTCCCACAGCTCTCTGCATCGTTCCCACTGGCTGTTCTTCCTCACTCTTTCTTGTTCCTCCTCCTCAGGTACCCTCCCCGGAGATCACCTACATACACAGGGATTACCTGAGCATCATAACCTACGTTGGCTGCCTGATCTCAGCTCTGGCGTCCATTTGCACCATCTTCTTCCTCTACTTCAGGTACAGTCTGACAGCTCACCCCACGCTCTCTGTCTGCGCCCCGTCTATTGCCTCTGCCCCTGGCTGGGCACAAGTTCTCCAAGCGCAGATGGTTTGACTAGAAGCATGATGAAGGAGATGTGCTTGAAGAAAGCAGAGTTCTCTCCAGAAACCGCCCCCTTGGTCAAGTGTCCTGCAGGGTGCTCAAAAACACTGGCTGTTTTCAGTGGTTTTGGAAAATCAGCTGGGTGGTTGTTATGGATCTGGCAAGCAGAAGCCTGCAAAGATCTTTTCAAGGGTGTGGTGAAGAACATAAGTGTCTTCTCCTGAGTCGTGTCACTGATCCTACATGGATGATTTGGAGCTGAAATGATGTTGCTCCCTACCCCGCCATTGTCTTGACCTGAAATGCCGAGTCAGCTGCAGGGACCTGAATTTGCACATGCAACAAGCGGTCCCACCCCTAGGGTTGGGCTCTTGGCTCCTGACACCACCAGAGGGTCTCCTGGATCTTCTGGCTGGGGTGACTTGCTCCGTGCAGAGCTGTGGGGTGTTGTGGGGCACCAGGGATACTGGCCAGGCATGGTGATGAGGTCTCCCCTGCTCAATTCTCCAGAAGCAAGCAGCGAGACCAGATCACAAGCATGCACATCCACATGAACCTGCTGGCTGCCATCTTCCTCCTGGACGTCAACTTCCTCATCTCCGAGCACTTGGCTTCCAGCAGCAGCGAGGCAGTCTGCAGAGCCGGGGGGCTGTTCCTGCACTTCTCCCTCCTGAGCTGCCTCACCTGGATGGGCATCGAGGGCTACAACCTCTACCGACTTGTGATCGAAGTCTTCAATGCCTACCATGACCACTTCCTTCTCAAGCTCTGCCTGGTGGGCTGGGGTGAGCATGGGGAGGCAGAGGCACGGGCCATGGGGTGGAGGGGCACCCGGTTAGGTCTTTCCCACCATAAACAGTGACTGGATGGGGGATGGAGATGCAGGCGTGGAGAAGTAGATGTTTGAAGGCAGAGGGGTCTCTCTGTCGAGAGACTCAGTGGAGAAGGAGACTCGATGGCTGAGAGCAGGAGCTGGTGCTGGAGAAAGGGTGGGTCGCCCTGGGGGACATCCAACAAAGGAGTCACGTGAAAGCCACTGCTTGGGGTCTTTAAATAGGAGTGGGATCCTTTCGTTCTGAAAGGAACATCCAGGACAGCGCAGGGAGGTAGACTTGGTGCAGGAAGCACACACACGTCTCTGCCGTGCTTTGGGCAGGAGGCCGTGGTAGGAAGCTCTCGTGATCTTTTGTGGTCCGGGGCCTAAAATGCCACAGCCCCGGGAGACCCCCGGCTGAGGTCAGTGCAGCACCGCTCACTCCCAGGCCAGGGCTGGTGACAGGCACCCCTGTGTGCTCCATCCTCAGTTCCCCCTTGGGGAGGGTTGGTTCGTGCTCTGTATGGGGAGGTAGGGACGAGTTGGACTTCCAAGTCCAAAGCTGAGGGACTAGGGTGGCCGCTTCACTCTGTTCTTGCCACCCAGGACTCCCCTTCTTCTGTGTGATGCTGATCTTCCTGGCCAGCTGGACCAACTATGGCCCCTTCTCCATTCCTGTCTATGAATCTGCTAGTGGCAAATCCACCAATGCAACCATGTAAGTCACGGGAAATGGGTTGCCTGGTCCCTGGTCTTAGATTAAGTCAACTTTTCTAGGCCTTCACCATGTCCTACAGGCTTTCTTTAGCTCATCTGTGGCTTTTCTGGGACCTTCTGGTGTTGGGGGAACCGCCTTCCCTGTTCAACTAAGCTGGGCGCTGTGTTTGCACCACACCTTCGTGCTTCCCCCATCCCCTCCAAGTCATGTCCCCGTGGGATGACGCAGCGTAACACTCTGCCCTTTCTCCTTCCTCCAGCTGCTGGATCACGAGCTCCCTGATCCATAACGTCGTGAACCTGGGTTTCTTCAGCCTGGTGTTCCTCTTCAACTCGGTCATGCTGGGGGCCATGGTCCGGGAGATCCTCCGGCAGAACAAGAAAGGCCACAAGCTCAAGCACGTCCTCGCCCTCTTTGGGCTGAGCATCCTGCTGGGCATCCCCTGGGCTCTGATCTTCTTCTCCTTCACCTCCGGCATCTTCTGCCTCGTCTCCCTCTACATCTTCACCATCATCAACTCCCTCCAAGGTGAGCCTGGAATACTGGACAAAAGGCACCAGGGCCTTCACAGGCTGTTGGTGGGGCGGTGACGGGGTACGAGAGGAGCTGTCGCTGGCTGGCTGGCTGGCTCTCAGCTGCTGTGGGTCCCTTGAGGGGGCTCACCTACCCTTCTCCCTCCTCACCCAGGTTTCCTCATCTTCCTCTGGTACTGGACCATGGTGCTGCAGGCGAGAAAGTCCCCTGACTCGCAGAGCAGCTCTGACAGCGTCAAACTGCAGCCCAACAGCAGCCAGAGCCACCTTGGCTGAGCTCCCGCTGGCCGCGCTGGCCGCACTGCGCCGTGCCAGGGCTCCCCGCCTGGCGGGGGGCTGGGGGAAGGACCGACGCCGTCCGCTGTGCTACTGCACCTGTCTGGTGGGGCTGCCAGAGCCCAGGGACCCTGGTGGTCACCGAGATGGTCCTTCCCCCGTGAAGATGGAATCACTGCCCCTGCTACACCCTCTAGCAGCTGAAATCATCTATTTTTGTTATTTTGTTGTATGTCTATTTTTGGATGGTGTGGAAGTTTAATGCGCGCACCTGCGCGCTAGACTTGTGCCCATTAAAGTAGTTCCTGCTCGGAGCGCGGCTGGCTGGGGTCTCTGCTGGGTGCGTGTTGGCGGGCTCTCCAGTGGGATCCCCCCTCGGCCAGGGTTGTCTCATTCCTGGGGCAGGACCCGGCTGAGCCAGGACCAGTAACGTGCTCTGACCAGTGCGGGGCGGGGGCCAGGGTGATGGAGGGAGATGCCATGGCTCAGGAAGCTGCTGCAGTCTCTAGGGGTTGTCGCTACCCAGCAAAGCGGGAGGCTGGCAGAGGACAGGAATCTGCAGAGGGAGACTTTGATGGGAATCACCCCCCTCAGTGGCTGCGGCTCTCCTGGCTGTGCCACTTGCCTGTGCAGCACCATGTCTCCCATCCCAGCAGTTCCTCAATGCTCTGCTTGCAGCCCATCCCCCTCCTCCCGGCTCCCAGCTTCTGGCTGGGGCAGGGCGACCTTCCTGGGAAGGGGGTATTTCATCCCCAGTGGCTTGCAGCAACGCGTGGCAGCGTGCTCGGTTTGGGAGAGGGATGCTCCAACACATCGCTGAGTTGGTGGGGGCCATTGACCAAGTGTTCGGCAGGATGGAGGGGAGGAGGGGAAAGGAAAAGGCCCTGAGGCAGCCGGGGGAAGCAGCCACGGGGGAGCAGCGTGGCTCTGGCGGTTATCGGTTATCGCTGCTGCTGCAAGCGGGAGCAGGAGGCCACTTACAAACCCACAGGAAGGTGTGAGGGGTTCGCAGAAGGGAACTGAGGGCATGGCTATCACCTTAGGAGCAGCTGCAAGCCCTGGGAGAGCCTGAGGAGGGTGCTCGTGGTGGGTCACCGTAGCCATCACTCACCCCTCACCCCACTCCAGGCAGCATCTCCTCTGAGCCACCACGGTCCCGCTCTCCCCCAAAGACCTTCTCGGGGGGACAGACCATGGGCTTGCACGGGGTCTCTGCAGCAGAGCACCGGAGTTACCAGCTGTGGCTCTGGTAGCTGTGGTTGGGCTTTCTAGGCTGGTCCAGGGTCTGTTTAACCCCACGTGCACACATCTGGCAGAACCTGGCTCTGGACAGGTCCACAGCAGCAGAAGCTTTGATGGCTGTTGCCTCTGCTGGCTGCGGGGTAGCCACAGCTTTCTCCATCTTCACCATCGCCTTTGGCATCTCCTTAAGGTAGGATGTGCCAGCAGCTCCCCGGGGACTCATCAGGTTGGGAGAAACATGGGGCAATTCTGGTGCCTCTGCATGAACCTGCTGTGATAGGCATGGGGCCCTGCTCAGCTGTGACCCCTGCCTTTTCTGCTCCCCCTGGAGATGCTCAGGTCCAGGTTCAGGGCCGAGGAAACCCTCCACACCAACGTGGGGCTGCACATGAACATCATGGGCAGCCTGCTCCTCCTCAACTTGGCCTTCCTGCTCAACAGCGGGCTCTCCAGTGGGACCCAGCTGGGGACCTGCAAGGTCCTGGGGGGGCTCAGCCACTACTGCCTGCTCTGCTGCTTCACCTGGATGGTGCTGGAGGGCTGTCACCTCTACCTCCTCTTTGTCAAGGTCCTCGGCACCTACATCCGCCACTACCTGGTGAAGCTGTGCCTGCTTGGCTGGGATGAGCAGGGGTCGCTGAGAGCGCATCGATCCCGATGGATGCAGCTTCCCCACGGAGGATGAGGGATCAGTTTACCCTTCAGTGGGCATGGTCCACCTTAGCAAGGCTCTTTGCTTCAGCTGTTTCATTCCTAGTGGCCTGCCTTGGCTGAGGACCTCTGGAGCAAACCTTTCGCCAAAGCCCCTCCAGGCTGTGGCTCCCCCATGGTCTCAAAGTGCCCCTGGCACTTCATCGCACTCTCAGGGGCTCTTGCAGGAGCGAGGAGGGGGCCCATGCCTTGCCTGCCTTCAGCCAGGGTGGAGCCACCCCCCTCTTCACTAGATAGCCCCTGGTGCTGGACCAGCCTGGTGGTGGGTTTTCCTGCTGTTGGAGGTAGGAGGACTGACTCACTCCAGCCCACACTCACAAGATTCAGGTCTGGGAATTAGCAAAAAAAAGAGAAATCCCATGAGCTCCTTCGCGATACATCCTCTCCAAATGGACCGCAGCCAAGCTCCTCGGGCAGGGATTTGCTGGACGTCCTCCCTGCAAAGCACCCTTGGGCCAGCAACGATCTCCGTGAGGACACCGTGCCTCACTCAAATGCAAGTGCAGCGCCGCCTTGTAGGGAGAACGCTTGTCTTCTTACCTGTTTTCGTATTAATTCTCTGCCAGCTGCCTGAGCACTATGGACTTAGTCTTTGATGCTTACAATGTTGTTTGTTATTTGCTTTATATTAGGGATGTACTGATGGGCAAAAATCTTGCTGGCAATTTGTCATGAAGGAAAGGAGAAATCTGTCCTGAATGAAGGAAGAAATCTGTACGGGTAAGTGTATGTACACGTGTGTGTGCACATGCAGAGCAGCCCTTCCTCTACTAATGCTACATCTGTGTCACACAGAGCCATGCAAAGTCCAGCTTTGGTGAGCAAGTATCTAGTCTGGGTACCTTCAGCTCCCCACACACCTGGGTGACTCTGGGGAGGAGAAAAGCAGGAGGAAAGACCCTCCCATCCCTGGGTACATGTTTTGAGCCTAGAGAGCGTGGGCCAGGAGGGGATGAGAAAGTCCTCAGGATGCTACAGGGAACAGAAATGCTCTGATGTGACTCATCCTTCAAGCACCAACATTTGCATCCAACTTGCATCTACCTCCTTCCCCAAAACCCCTGTAAATACACAGCAAGAGCTTCTCTGCTATTGTCACATTTATTTGGGAACAGCCATTTTCTACACCATCCGCTGCCACACGCTGGCGGCCGCAGCAGCCACAGTGAGTGCACCAAGCACACACAGCAGGGTGAGGGCCCCGGGGAGCCACGGGCTGGGTCCTACTGAAGAGAAAGGTTGGTTACACATCTGGGTGCCCCGAGCCAGCGCTGAGCCCTGGCACGGCATCTCCTGGCTGAGGGCAGATTTGGGGGAAGTCCTCTGCAGTGAAGGGCAAGAGCCCCTGGAGCTGGGGCTACCTCAGGGCCCCGAGGGCACCAACAGCGCTTGGTCACCCCAACTGGCCTCACCTGGGGCCTCCACCCACACCTGCTGCCCAGGGCTTCCATTTAGCTCAGCATTCATGCCTGGTCAGAGCGATACTGTAGGTGGGCTTGCCCCCAGCCCTGGTCCTGGACCACTGCTTGGATCTCCTGGATTGACCTAGGTGCTCAGAAGGAGCCTGCCTTGCAGACGTGCCGCCTGAAAACCCAGCCTTCCTTGTGCAGGGCGCTGCACCGACAGCCTTCTGGCTCCTGGTTGCTCCCTCCCAGCTCCTCTGCTCAGCCTGACCCGTGCCTGGTACGGAGCCACTCACGCAGAGCTAACCTCTCTGTGCTGGTCTGGCTTCTGGAGCACGCCGTGCATGGCCATGACACCTGAAAGACTCCAAGCTTCTGTGCAGGGCAGTGATTTTAACAGCCCTTTTTAATAACCTGGTATTGCCTAGACAGTTGCAAGGGTCCTGAGTGGCTCCGGCCCTCCTCAGAGGGACATACATACCTCCCAGGTCCTGTTGGTCAGTCCTGGAATGGTGGGTCTCCACTCCCAGGGAAGGAGCAGTCAGCAGGTGGATGGGCCCATAGGAGACAATCTTATTGTAGTCATCTGCCAGTGCCCGCTTGCTCCTCCAGTGCCTGGGGCATTGCTGTCAACAAAGTCAAGGGAAGGGTGATGGGATCAGAGGGCAGGGGAGAAGCCTGCTCCTGGGGGCAAGAGCCACCCTGGTGGTCTCTCCCTGGCAGAGACACAGTTGGGGCTGCAGCCTGGGAGCAGCCAAGACCCTGGAGCATGAGAGGAGCTGGCTCCTGAAGGCCCTTAGCCTTGGTCCTAGCATAAACCTCTCCTCCTGCAAACACCTGGCAGAGGGAAGAGGGGAAGGAGCTCTCTGGTGGGTTCAAGACCTTTAGTTCAGGGTGCTGGGGTGAGCTCCTGCTGCTGGGAGATGTTTATTGTGCTGAGGCACCCGAAACCAGAGCAGAGCCCCTTCTCCAAACAGCAGGCCTATGGAAGGGAGGTCCCCGGGCCGGCCAGGGCATAGTGCAGACCCCGGGAGGGCTCACCTTGGCACAGGGCTCCAGGCTGTCAGGGAGGCAGAGCTGGACACGGCAGTGCAGGAACACCTCAGGGTAACCAACAAACTGAAACATCTGGAAGCTGAACTTGGCAGTAGTGCTCTCTCCAATGGCATTCAGGTAAGTCACTGTCTCATCATGGGGACACCTGGGACACAATGGCTGAGTGAGCAGATGGCGAAAAAGGGGGAGCATCCCAGCCTGGGACACCAGAGCAGGCAGGGACTGGGAGCAGCCCCCAGGCTTGGCTGAACAGGACTATTTCTTTCTCGGTGCCAGTGGGGATGCCTTTCCTTGGCACCCTGCATTGTGCCCAGCTCGGGGAGGAGGTGTTACCAGCACAGGAGCTGCCTCACGCCTTGCTCTGTGGGGCCACAGCTGCTCTGGGTGCAGTGAGCCGGGCTGTGGCTCCCACTTCCCAGCTATCCACGTTACTGGCTTTAGCTTGACTACAGCCACCTGTAACGCAAGCTCTTCAGTTGAGACCTCTCTTTGCAAATCCCAGCAAGGTCTCCCCTCTCCCATCCTTGCCCTTTGCCTCCCCAGCTGGTCAGGAGCCATGCTAGAGGGAAGGCAGCACTACTGGCAGCAGAGCAGGGTCAGGAGAGGGGACTCAGTTCAAAGCACTCAGGGGGCTCAGCCGTGGGGCTGTTCCACTTAATGACAGTGTCCACCGTGGGTTCCACCTACAAACACTGATGGTGTCAATGCTTATGGCTCCCTCACAGCAACCTGTCCTTAGCACCCAGCAAAGAGATGTGACTGTGCTCATGGTGCAAGGAGACCAGACGCACTAGGGACACTCCACTCACCCCTTCTCAATGAGCTTGTGCTGCACATCCTGGTAGGGATCCACGCTTGGCGTGGCCCAGCAGTCGTCAATGCTCAGCAGGAAGTACTTGAGCTGGCGTTGTCCTTCTATCTTCAGCAGGACATAGACTGTGTTGGTGATGGGGATGGTCGCGGTTGGCAGGTGATAGGGCTGGAGGTAGGAGGAGGTCTTGTACAGTCTCATGCTGACGTTGAAGTGCCCTTCTCTGACCATGAACTGCACCAGCCTGAGAGGGGAGGAGAAGAGCTCACGAGCAGGATGAGAAGGCAGGAGGGACGTAGCACAAGTCAAGCCACTGGCATGAGTGCACTGACTCTGGACGTGCCTCTGCTCCTGGTGGAGACTTGTGAGAGCCAGGCCCTGGGCTGCCTCCCAGCTGGTACGTCTGTACCATCTATGGACAGAGGCCAGGAGCTCCAGAGGTTCCCACTGACCAGCTGGCCAGTGAGGGCTGCAAGAAAGGCAACCCAGGGGTCCTAACCTGCACCTCCACAGGGGCCTGATGGGGGCATCTCCCTGTACCCACCCTTTATTTTTTAGAAGTTGGTTTCAAGCAGTGAGGATAGGAGAAAGGTAGATTGTGCGTGCCCCTCTTTGGCTCTGTTCCAGGCCCAAATCTTGTGTTGAAAAACCGTGTTGGGATGAGAAAGGGAAGCACCCTGACCTGGCATTGCTCTCAGAGCTCTTTAGTGGCTCCCCAGGGCCTTTGCAGATCACCTCATTGGAGGCCGCTATTTTTCTGCAAGCTTAAAGATACCATGTCAGCAGGAAGGCAAAGAAGGACCACTCACTTGTCAACAGCAGTGAGAGTGAAGGGCAGGCTCACCACCTGCTTGTAGGCATAGATGCAGGAGAAATGCACCTCCAGCTGAAAACTCCGGGAGATCATGCCCCTGTGCACTTCCCGCTCTGACTCAATGACATTGGAGTATGACACGTGGGAGCCGTTTTGCTGGAACAACACAGAAACCAAGTCTCCAGACCATGTCTAAGTCCACACACAGAGCTCCAAGCTTTGGTTCAGACGGTGCAACTCAGCTATAGCTGCCCCAGGTCTTCTGGATATCTGCTGGGGTTTTGCTCAAGCCCCATATCCAGGGGCTACTGGTAACAGTCACTGGAGGACAGGAGTCAGCATAGTGACCACAGGTGAGGGCTCTTCTGTGCAACACAGAGCTGGGGCACTGGTTCCTCTGCACCCACCATGACCCATGAATTAAGTGAGGGACCAAGGAGCTATAACCAGGGCTGCAGAGCTCAGAGGAGGCTGCCAGAAAGCCAAGGGCTGTTACCAGCTGGTAAACAGTGTGCTGAGACTTCCATGCTCTGCTGAATAAGACAAGATGTGCTACCAGCAGGAGTTTGGTGGAGGCAGAAAAACTTTCTGACAGCCCCCATGGAAGCCTTTCAAGGGAACAAGAACTTTGCAGCACCCAGATATAAAAGAAAAAGCCTCCAGGGCTTCCCCTTGCTGTCCCCCACTCAGCACGTCTGCTCCTCTCACGGTTTCAGAGCTATACTCTGCTGGATCCTCACCTGAATTACTGATCCACAGGCAGTGTGGTTTTCACCTGTGAGAGTGGCTGCAAAGAACAGCTCACCCTCTTCTTCCCTTTCTGAGACCTTGCATGCCTGGTTCTTCAAGTGGACAAGCTCCCAGGGGATTTTCAAGAGTTCAAACACCTCCTTCCTCACCATCATCTTCATGTACTCTTCCGCACAGGCCAATTTCAATACCACATCTAGGGGAAAAAGCCATCTGCAATAGCAATAAGGAAGAGGCCTGAAGGAGCCCTAGGCCAGCTATAGGATGGCATAGTCCCACTGAGCTCAACAGACCCTCATCCCAGCCTTGCTGGAGGCTGCTGGCAGGGCTCTCCAGAGGCACTGGGCAAACCCCACACCTTTGGGAACACACAGAAGTTAATGAGGGTCTGTCACTCTGCTGGTTGCCTAAGACCTGCACAAGTCCATGGCTGCTGCCACTCTGAACAGACACGGTCCTTAAGCTCAAGGCATCAAAGGCAGATGCTGCAGGTCTGACCCCTTTTGAGAGCTGCCTGCTGTGTACAGAATCACTGCAGTCTGCCAAGGGCACCGGACAGGGACAGCCACCCTCTCTTTCAGATGAAGGCGGCACAGTTTTTGGCCGGTGTCTGGAAGGGGCTTCACTGTAGCTGTGCTGGAGTGCGTGTGCTTGTTCTGAAGCTGAGGCAGCTGTGCTCCGCAGCATGCCCTGCTGTTCTGGCATAGTTACACCATAGCACCACGGCCAAGGAATTAAGGAACTAAGACTTCTGGGGAGGAAGGAGAAGGCCTGTGACTGGGTCTTGTACCAACGTGCAGTCAGGACGTGGTGGTGGTGGCAGGGAATGCACCTGAACCAGGAGCTGAGACATGCTCCTGCAGCCTGTGGTGGAGGGCAGCGGTAACACCAGTGCGCCGTGCCCACCACCCTTCCCTCTGGTGTCTGTGGACAGACCAGGGAGGGCTCACCAGCATCCCCAGCCCTACCTTGGCAGAATGTCCCTGTGAAGCCCGGTTTGCAGCTGCAATGTGGTCTGTCCTCTGCCACCTGGCAGTCCCCCTGATGTTGGCACGGGTTTGGCAGGCAGGGGTCTGGGCTCCTCTTGAGATGGAAGGCAACCCCTTGCCTCAGGCCATGCGGGCTCATCAGCTCACCTGCAGCAAAGGGAAGGCAAGTAGGCTGAAACTCAGCAAGAATACCTCCCCTACAAGAGTTGCAAGAGTGAACTCACCCCACAGCATGAAGCCTTGCACAGCTCGCAGGGGCTGAGACCCTTGCCTAGAGCTAGAGCAGACACATCTGGAGAAGAACCTGCCACCTTGGCTTGCCTGCAAGGATGGGACTGGGAGCCTGGGAGGCCTCCTCAGCATGACTGTGATCTGGATCAGAGCTATGGAGCCTGCAACCAGCTACCAAGGAGAGTGGTGGCGTGTCACAGCACCTGTGCCTCTCTCCACAGGTTATACACCATATGTGGCTGGGATGGAGAGCCTGAGGTCTCTGCCTAATTTGCCACGGTTCTAATTTGTCACCCCGGTTCCTGCCCCATCCCAGCCCTGCTCTGCTGTCCCTCCTTAGCAGCCTTCAGCAGTGCCCTGAATGTGGAACCAGGACATGAATCAGGGGAGCATTTGACCTCTCCTTTCCATACTACCTGCTTGTGACCCAGCAGGGACAGTGTACAGAGAGACTCACTCTTGTTGCCTTCACAGCCAGCCAGGCAGAGAGCAAAGACCAGCAGCCAACATCTCACAATCCTTTCCTGTAAAAACAAGCAGACTCTGGGTAACCTGGGTTTTTAGCCCGCTCACTGGAGATGTTTGCAGTCATTCAGAAAGAGCCAACCTCAAGCATGGCTGGGATAATTTCTGTACTGTATTTCCTCCAAAAACTTTAGGTTCAACAGTACAAAGTAATTTCCTATCCCAAAGGGCCAGAGCAGCAGCGCCTCCCCCCTGCAGGCTAACACAAGGGTCAAATGAATTTAGGTAGCTATTAGTCCTGGATTTAAGTAGCTATTTCCACAAGAGAGAGTGGGAGAAACCAGACCTCGGAGCTGTAGGCATGTACTAACAATGATAAAGCCACATTTCAGTAAGAACAGGCACTTTGAGTAAAACCACACAGCTGAGGCATCAGTCCAGGCTCTCCAAGGAGGAAAAGAGCTTCCCTCTTCCCACTACAGCTCTTCCGAAGAGTTAGGATTTGAAAAGGGATCCTCACTTTTACAGTAACCCACATCCATAACAATAAGACAATGGGATAAAAAAACCCCAAAGCCTTGAACACAACTAAAATTAATGCCACAGAGCCACAGATTAAATGGATCTCCCTGTTGGTACAGATAATGGATTTCCTTAGGGAAAGGAACAGCATGGTGCTGGACGAGCTCTGGACATTGGAGTCTCCTTATCAGAGACATGGGTATGAGGGAGCCAGGGCTGGTGGCTGGAGCAATGCTCTGCCCGGCCACCCCTCTGCCCTGCAGGTGCACTGACAGTGGGGCAAAGCTAATGCCAAAAGCCCTGCTCTGGTCTGGCAGCACATGGTGTACACCTTCCACCCAACCCCGACCAGCTGTGACCTCCAGGCGAGAAGGGATTATTCCCCACCCTGCTCCTTGCTCACTGCAGCAGTCCTGGTACACCCCGCCAGCATCAAAATCTCACCTTGTTCTCATCCCACTTACCATCGCTAGGCCACTCTCTGCTCCTCCACCCACCGCTGCCCTGGATCTCTTGTGCTCCCAGCCCGGTGCCTTATATCGCCTTCCAGCAGCTCATCCTTCTCCCCCACGCAAACATGCTGCCTCCGCGATTGCACAAGAACCAGCTTAGCATCCTACGGCGGCGGCCAGGAAGGAAAGGACTCTGCCAAAGTCCATCCTCAGCATGGATAGCCCTTCTGATTAGTCGATCGCTCGTCAGCGCTGATCCAACTCACGGCCCTGACGGAATGCCACACAGGGGGAGTATCTGCAAAATCCCTGAGAAGCTGGGGTGTTGTGCATCCCGCTGGTTGTGTAGTATCTGCTTTTGACGCAGCAATAACAACAGATACTGCAGCAGCACACGCGAAGGCCAGATAACTGTGTACTGAATACACACAGTTTTGCAACCACAATGTATGTTTGCTTTGGCCGGTTTTTTAATGACTTCTGACATCTAAGATCTGGTGAGAAGTACTGGGGAGGGATGGAGGGATGAGGGCTTGGTCCCACCATGCTTTGTGCGGGAAACAGTAACCAGCTGCAAATAGCAGGAATCACCCACAGTGATGCTTCTTGACATGTATGGGTTGTACCCTGCATCCTTGGAGCTGTGATGGCTGCAGCCACCGTGACAGAGCACCAAACGTGAACATCCATCCGTCTGGGGCTTCCTAACCAGAACAATAACCAGAAAACAAAAGTTTAGCCCCTGACCCTGCTTCCAGCCTAATGAACTGCCAATTGTAAAAGAAAAAAAAAAATTAAAAAGAAAGGCCTCTCCACCGCATCTTGCTGGCAGCTTTTGGGTGAGAATCTTGGCTTTCTGTTGGGGAGGGTTGATTTTTGTTAGAGAGTGAAACCTGCGAGTTTCAGAGCAGCCTTGTGCTCTCTGAGGGGCTGATGGCAAAGCCCCGGCAGGCTGGGTTTGGCGGCTTCCCCCTCATTTCATCCCAAAATCTGCAGGGAGGGGCTGCCGGCAGGGCCCGGCTCCCCGGGGTGCAGCGGCAGCTCTTGGGAGCCTGCGGCCAGGGAGGTGCGGAGGCCAGCGGCGGGGTGGGCTGGGGCAGCCCAGGGGGCGCGGGCTGGGCCCAGGTATTGCAGATTCTCTTAAGATTTTACTGAATCTTTCTTTCTATAGTTTGTGTTTATGTAACAGTTCGTTATGAGATCATTTTGATCTTAGGGAGTTAACCTCCATGTTAGGATTTTGTTAGCACTTACTGACCAGTGAGGTGTGATCGCTGTGCTGCCTGTTATCCCAGACGGTTACTGGGAGTCCCCGTGCTATAGACCACAGTACCTTAGTCCTTACCCTGCAGGCACAACCAGAGCGCCCAGGTTCTAGTGTCTGTAGGATGAGTTACTGGACAGCTCGGCAAGGCCGATATCCAGCCCCCAACCTGGCAACAAAACGTACTTTTAAGGCGTCCTGAAGGGAACTCCCTTCATTATAACACTAAAAATCACGCCCACCGGTCAAGAAGACCCTTGCCCAGGCAAAGACCCTTCCCCTGAGCAAGCCTAGCAACAGCAAAGGGTGACACAGCAAATATTAGAGTTATACACAAATTACTAACCAGTGGTTGCAACTGGGAGTGTACGCCCTTGTAATTTTGTGTCTAAATGTAACGGTGACATTACACAGGTGTGCCTGATGTGCGGAGACCCCCGAGCGCCCAGCGCTGCAATAAGGGAGCGCCCGCTTCTTAACGCTGCGCTGGTGTGGCCAGGTTTGGTTCCCGGTTTCGGTGGCACGGGCAGCGCCCGGGAGCGCGGGGGCAGCCCGGGGCCTGTCTGGGGCAGGGGGTCCCTCAGGGACGGGCCGCCGGGGGGCGGTGCGGGGGAGGCCGCAGGCCGCGCCGCCGCCCCCGCGCCGCCCGTGCCGTTGCCGTTGCCGTTGCCGTTGCCGTTGCCGTTGCCGTTGCCGTTGCCGTTGCCGTTGCCGTTGCCGTTGCCGTTGCCGTGGCGGTGAGGCGGTGAGGCGGTGGGGCGGGGGCAGGCGGCGGGAGGGCCGGGCGGCGGCAGCCGCGGCCTGGCCGTCCTTGAGAGGCGGGGGCCGAAGGGGCGGCGGGGCCGGGAGGTTGCCGGGGGGCTGCGGCGACGGGGCGCGGCGCTGGGCCCCTGGAGGACGCGCCCGGCCCGCCAGAGCAAGGCCTGTGCCTCCCTCCCGCGGCCCGCGGGGTCAGCCCGACCGAAGGGAGGGGAAAACAACCAGCCCCCACGCCCCCGAGAGGCGCACACACATCCAGCCCGGCCGCCCGCACCCTCGGGGGCCGCTGACTGCTGCAAAACACCCGCCTCCCCTCAAGGCCGCGGCGCAGCGGCCAGGCCCCGGCAGCCCTTGGCTCTGGCAGGGCCTGGGGGTCCCGGAGCGGCCCGTGGGCCGGCAGCCCACCGGCGGACGGAGCACACGGCACGGGAGCGGGGGACACGCTGCCGTCGGAGCGTGGGGATGTGCTGTGCCCCACCGAGCCGCCGTCCCGCCATCTGCCCCGCGCTCGCAGCGCCCAGGCCGTGCAGCCGCTCAGTTACCGAGCGCGGCCCAAAGCCACCTTTAGTGCTTACCCGTTCCTGGCACGCTTCTGCCTGCCTCAGCCATGCTTATGTGCTGAATCCCCGTGGCCAGGATGCCAAGCGTTGGTGTTGCAGTGTGTCTTGGTCCCACCACGTTCACCCTGGTGTGTGCATTTCTGTAGTGCCCCGGACCAGGCAGCATGGAGTTCCAGGATCTGAAGGAGGAAGAGGAGCCAAGAGAAGAAGAGCTGAAGGCTTTGGCGATTAGTGATGACTTCCAGAAGAAGGTGTCTCTGGAGCAAGCCTGCATCCCAAGTGATATTGCGTAAGTCATGGGTGTTTGTCAGTTACTGGGATGAGCAGGGATGGTCCCTTTGGGGTGCACAGGGAGACCACACGCATGTGGATGGCACATGTGGTCGCTTTGCACAGGGAAGGGAGCGAGCGGCTTTTGCGTGCCTGGTGTTTGTCCAAGAGTGGGCACATGTGGGTAAGACAAGAGAACTTGCTTCATTGTCCATTTGTACCCTGCTGTATCATGACACTATATAAAGATCCCCTGGCCCTCTGGGTATATGTCAGCTTGCCGTTGCTGCACAGAAACTTGTCTCTGTCAAAATCTTGTCCTTGGATACAACCCCAGTTTTTTCCCTGAGAAACAGGGAGCCCCTGCCATGTTTTGATAGTAGGCCATCTTGCCTGAATTGCTCCTGGCTTATTACCTATGTCTCTCTGCCTCCTCCTGCCCTGGAAGTGATTTTGACTGGAGCTCCATTGACACATCCCAGTTACCATCCTCATACAAGATAAATTCCCCAAAGGAAAAGAAGCTGCTGCATATTGCTGACAGTTTCCTCCAGCGGTACGCTCACCTCCACCCTGACCGCAAGCCGCTCTTCCTCCACCCGGTCAATGAGTGTGGCCTGCAGGTATGGGGTTATGTGGGGCTGGGCCACAGCACCGGGGGCGCTCAGTTTCTGTAGTGCCAAATGCTGGGGAAGGACAGCAGCCCTTCCTGCCCTCCCTCCTGGCCAAGGGGAATGGGAACCCACTTGCAGTGCCCACAGCATCCTGAGCAGGCACACAGCACCCCAGTAACACCCCAGCTGTCTAAATCCACAAGCACGTTGTACCACGCACGCAGTGGCGGTGTCATGTAGGCTGCAGGCAGCTGACAGCCCTGCGGTGTGATGCTTAGGAAGGACCACAGGTACATAAAGGAAAGTAAAAGAAACACACGAAACGAATAAGGCTCAGGCTCACGAGTCTGGATTCAGAGTTAGGTCTTACTCTGAACTTCGCAGAAGTTACAGGGAAGGAAGTAAATGTGGAAGTTTGTGGTCTGGTTTTGTTTAAGTCTGGGTCCAAGCTGCACAACTGTTGTCTAGTTCTGGACTTGATGCTCCCTCAGGTATCTGGAATTGGTACTTTGGGCCAGCTTTCCCTAATTTTTACTATGTCATTAACATGCAAGACAAAAAGTGCTGGTTTATGTAAAAGCTGGAAAGGGCTGTAGCTGTTTGTCTTGCTTGAAAACTAAGAGAAGAGCTGGCTCACATCTGAGATGAGCTTGATGTTTTAGCCACAGACAAGCAGGTGGCCTCTCAAGCCCATGCAATTTCCATCTCCAAACAGGTGAAGAGGGTTACTGATGCTGTTGATATGCTCTAGGGTGGTTCTGAATGTGAGCTGCAACATAACATCCAGAGGTGGTCTGAGGCTGGCTTTGGGCAGGAGACTGCCAGGCATGTGTCGGCTAACCAAAGTCCTTTTGTTGCACTACAGAAGTTTGTGAGCACAACCGTGAGGCCAACCCTGCTGCCTTATCCAGAACTGTACTACTGGGATGGCTGTGCCAGCTTTGTCTCCGACTACCTCACCATGGTGCCCCTCAAGTCCCTTGTCACACCGGTAAGAAAGGGGCCAGAGTCCCATCAGAAACAGCCACATCCTGGAGGTGACAGAAGGGCCTCTCAGCAGGATGCAATGTGGAAACCCCTGTGGCTGGGATTACAAAGGTCTTTGACCTCCATCATCCCCTGATTACTTAGGCAACCTCCCAGTTTTGCCAGGACCTGTGCACTCTGGAGCTGTAATCCCAGTATGGGAACAGTGTTTACCTGTCCAGCAATTAAGCACCATTTCTACAAGATTCAGCCTGACCCTGCCTCTCGGTCAGCCCAGATGACTAGCTGGTCTACTGTGGGTTGCTATGGCTGGCAAGCTTCCCCTCCGAAGACCGAGACACCTTGGATCAAAGGATCATATAAAGCCTAGGAGATGATGCTTGACCTCCGTGACTGTTCCTGGGGGCTTTAGCCATTTCTATCCCAGTTGTGGGGATATTTGAGCGTGGCTGAAGGGAGGTGTCTGGACTGGAAAGAAGGCAGAGGCAGGGCAAGTTCTGGCCTGTTGTGAGCCAGCTAAAGTGAAGGGAGCATACTCTTTGCTACCAAGGACTGCTGATGCCCTGCAGGGTGCCCCAAACAATCTACAACAGCCCCATGATGGACAAGTGTGTCCCAAGAGTGCCAGGGTCTCCAGAAGAACTCTGGCACTGTGCGACCACAGAGGATGTCTCTCTATTTGGCAGATGGAAACTGCTCCAATCACCTAAGGTGATGCCTGAGGTCTGGGGGGAGATTATATAGAATCCCTCTGTAATGCAGTGTGTGCGAATTGATCCCTTTGCTTGCTCCCCAGTGAGAGTCAGAACGGAATGTTTCCTCCTTTGAACTGTAATTTAGCTTATGAGTCTTTTGCTTTGCAGTGCTGCAGACAGACCAGCTAGAGATGGAGGTAAACCCCGCTCCAGAGTTGTGGTTAGCATTGGGTTTTCAGCAGATTGATGAGCTTGTTCTGCCCATCTCTCCCTATGGTTAAATTTGTCACCAGATTTGGGGTCAGAATTTCCCCATATCACTTCGGAGGGGACTCATGGGGTCTGTGGCTTATGTAGGAATTTTACATAACAGATTCCCTATGCGTGCAGAGGCCAGGGGTATGGGCAATGCCTTCTTTATCTCCTGCTGTCTGCCTAGTGCATGTTTCAGTTTCATGAGACGAGCACTGGGAATATGTATCTCTCTCTTTCAAGCCCACTTCACTTTACTCTCCAACCACCATCCTGAAATACCAGCGAGGGAACTGCTTTGACTTCAGCGTGCTGCTGTGCTCCATGCTGATTGGGGCCGGGTATGATGCCTACTGCGTGCATGGGTATGCTAGCCGTGAGATATGCACCCTGGATGAGACTCTGGAGCTGTGCCCACTGCTCAAGAAGCCACAGGAGGTGAGACCTGCAGCGAGTGGGCAGGGAGGAGCCCAGCATGTGTGCTCAGCCTGTTCCAGGGAGCTCCAGAATTGAGCTAGGGGAAACAGCTTCAGGTCCAGGCTGGGATTCAGTCTGTACCAAGCAGGGAGCTTACCAAAGGGATCATTTGAGTGATTTTCCACAGTTCCTTAAGAGGCCTCTTTGGCTTCACTGAATTCCTGCTTACCAGGTCAGATACTGCAGTCTGCCAAGGGTTGGGAACCAGGAGGTACCTGTAAGCCATACATTTTCTCCCTTGTCTTGATCTCTGCTGGGCTTCACAGCAATACCCTGCTTTTGCAGAGGCAGGTACCAAAAGAGGAGGAGAAGAAGTCGTCCAGCAAATACAGAATTAAGTTCCCACCAGTCCGACAGAGCCAGTTTGACCTTCAGCAGGAGGCCAAGAAGAAGGCAGAGGCTGAAGCTGCTCAAAAGAAGAAGGAAAGAGAAGAGGGGAAGGTCACGGTGAGTTAGTGAGGGCCACCTCACTGTGAACTCCAGGACCAAGAGCTGAGACACAGGTAATGGGTGACCAAAGAAAGGAGCTCACCACCCTCCACTGTGAAGTATGACACAACCCTGGTCATGGCCATGAGCACTTGGCCTCTGGGAACACGGTGTGTGCTGGCACAGAAATGAGTGAGGTAGTACATACCCAGTACGTTTCTTCTTCAGAAGAAGTGTTAAGGGCCTGGAGATATTTAGAAGTGGGCAGAGGGGAGAATAAGATTGCCCATTGGGTTGGGGTGAAGTGGCAATAATGACTGCTCAGTCTTCTGCACTACAGGAAGTGGAAAAGCCCAGGCGTGACCGTTTGCATGGCTTACGGGTGCACGCATGGGTTTTGGTTCTGTCTGGGAAGAGGGAGGTTCCTGAGACCTTCTTCATCAACCCCTTCACGGGAAGCAGCCACAGCACCAAGGATGAGAGCTTCCTTGGGATCGAGAGCATCTGGAACCACAGGAACTACTGGGTGAACACGCAGGACTGCCGGAGTGGCTGCAAGGTAATGAGCCCTGAAACACCCTGTGCCTGGGAGGGACAGCTGGGATAACCTGAGTCCTGCGGAAGTCCAAGATCAGTGGTGATCCCAGTTTCCATTTCACCATTCCCTGTGTTGGCTCTGGTCATGTTGCTCCGATTCCATAGACTCAGACTACCCCAGGACATCCCAGACCCTGAGCTAGAAAATACAGATCACATCTGTTAAACCCCTACAGCACTAGAATATCAGCTTTTAAGGCTGCCTGGACACTCATCCTCTCAAACAACAGTTTTTAAGGCAAAGGATGTTTTGAGCCTCTCAGGCATGGCTCAAGGCAGGAAAAAAATCTTTATTAGGCCCTTCCCACACCTCAGCTACTCCACAGCTGATACAAAGTCAGGGAGGCAAGGGTGTGAGTTAGCACAGGTTGACCTTGGGACAGTATGTGCCCTGAGGAAGGAGGCAGAAGCATTTCCCGCAACTTCCTCTCATCTGTGGCAGAGGCACCGTGAGGAAAGGGGTCTGTAGATCTCTAGGCACAGGGGCAGTCTTCAGGGTCCCATCAGCCAGCCAAGGGTCTGATGAGTCACCTCACTGAGATCCAGGGTCTGTCTAGAGTCCTTTAACTCTCTGACACCCAGCCAGGTCCAGAGCACCACAGGTGGGCAGAAGCAGCATTCAGTTTAATGTCAGGCCCTTGACACTGCACTTTAGTTAAGTGGATTTCTTCTTTATGGCCTAGGATCTCATCTTTGACTTGAGTAACACTATCTGCTGGGAAATTATGCTTCTGGAGAGCAAGAAGCCTCTTCAGCTGCTTGCAGATTACAAGGAAAATGAGTTACCTGACAGCAACATGGATGACATGGTGAGTTGTCACAGCACTCTCAAAACTAGCAGGCTGCAACAAGGTCTTTTATTATCACATACCAACATACTCTTCATGCCAGTCCCTCTGCTGCCTTCTCCTAGTCTCTTCTCATTCAGGGCACTGCTCTCTCTTCTCTCTGCTTCTTCCTTCTCTCTCTTCCTCGGCCGCTCTCTCTTCCTTGGCTGCCCAACCTCTTAACAGAACCAGCCCCAGCTGCACCTTACCTACATCAGCATCAGCCAACCCACCGCCCCTGAAGCCAGCCCACAGCTGTATGTTACCAATGCTAATTAACCCAGCTTCATTCCTCTATAGTGAGTGACCCTATATATATAAAGAGAGAGAGTGCATGAGATGGCTCTCATGCAGCAGGGATGTTGTATTGAACTGGTGTGTCCGTAGGCCTGCCTGTGCCTCCCTGCCTGCTGCCCTCTCCAGGTCAGATCGCTGTTACTCTAGCTAGGTTTCGGTTGGCACTTTCGATTTCTTCTCAATCTTGAATAGATCTGATGCTTCTTAAAGCAGGACCCTAAGTGGTACTTCTGGTGTCCTAAGTGGCTAGGGTTCTCTGCAGGCCTCCAGTGCATTGACCTTTGGGATGAAAGAATTTAAAACAATAAAATCCAAACTGAACATTTTTCTGGTTCCCCTTTCTCTGCTGCCTTCTGGCTGCAAGGTGAAGTTGCCAACCAAATGTTGAAATAATGTACGTACACTAATATACCAAAAAATGCTGTGTACTGGAAACAACAAGTGGTATGTTGTCCTGTTGGGAGAGCACAGCATGATAAAGCAGGCATTGCACCAGCACAGCAGGACGGAGGAATGCCAGTAACAGTACGTTCCCTCCTGTTATCTACTCTTCTCAGCCTGTGCCCATAACCGGGGAGCAAAGTGCCCTCCACAGTCTACGTACAATAAGCTGGTCATTAGTTTGAATGGCAATTGTCACCTTCATCCCCTGTCCAGCGTGAATGTTAGCCAGGAGAAGACCATTTCATTAGGCTTGAGTAGGGAGGTGCTAGTGAGAGTGTGGGGATGCAATAAAGCTCTCCTTCCTCGTAAACTGCAGCGTGTTGCTTGCCTCTGTCCTCAGGCTGCGTGTGACTGACACAGTGCTCAGAACTGTGCTAGCATGTTCCCCAGAACCAGCACAGCCTCGCACGAGCTGAGCTCTGATTGCTGCACCACACTCTAGAACCAAAATGCCTCCTGGCGCAGTGAGAGAAGCTGCCAAAAATGCAAATCTCTGCTTCTGTTCCAGCAGGAAAAGGAGGAGGAAGACATGAGTTTTGACATTCCACCATCATGGGTAGCTCCAATTCAGCTGTCGCCCAGAGGTATGTATTCTTCCTTTGCTCTTTGCTTGACCTTTGCAAACCTTTGCAAACCTTTTAGTGGATTTGGGACATTTCTCTTATTAGTTCTCCCGTCAGGATGGACAAGGTACAGCGGTGAAGTGTGGTAGCTGAAGGCAGCAACAGCTGTTGGTCTGAGTGCCTGCCCTCAGTGTACTGTCTCATCCTGGGTGGGAACCCCCCTGCAGACACAGACGGACAGACACGCACCGCTGCCCCTGCATTATCAAATACCTGCTTTGGGAGTGAAAAGAGTTATTACACTATTTTAACATTAAAGCATAACAGGCAGGGTCTGAACAGCTTCACTGGCAGCTGAACACAATCAATAAAGGCACGGTTTCCCTTAGAGCATGGTCTTCTGCTTCTTGAATTCTTTCTCCTTGGGCTGAGTATAAGGGAATAAATTCTTCTGACACCTCTCTTGCCCACTGCAGAGTTTGAGACCCGCTATTCCCAGGGGAGGAAGGTGATCCTGTACAAGAAAGCAAAACTGGAGAAATGGGCACCGTACCTGAATAGAGATGGGCTGGTGAAGCGCCTCACTGTCTACGCAGACTTAGAACGTAAGAGGAAGGAGTGAACACACTTGACGCAGTGAGCAAACATGGCCCGGGGTGTGCTGATGGGAAGGGGGAGGTGGTCCCCTTTTTGCCAGAGTCTCCCTTGTCCTTTCTCATTCTCCTTTCACATTTGTGGGGGACTTGTCTACCACATCTTCAAACGCTTCATCACGCCCACTGTCTGTCAAACCCCAGAATTTCCAGCATTGCTAGGGGATCCTGCAAGAGTCTGCATCTGTTTTAGACCCCAGTGCTGAGGCTGTTTGGTGTTGCGGGTCAGCTGCTTGGATTTTGAGTCTTCAGAGAAAGGGAAGGCTGGTTTGATATGATCCAATAGTATCACTATTCCCACTGGTGTCGACAGGAGCCATAGAAAGGGGCAACTACAGACTGTGGATATTTCTGTACGGGAAAGTGTTATTCTTCAAGAGCTGGTCCAGGAAACCGTGCAGATTCCTACTGGACACACAGTGTCCTGTCCTCTGTCAATCTCATTTCCCTTCACTCCTGGCACTATCATTAAGTATTTGGGATAGAATTTCTCTTGCCTAACTGTAGCCATCTGCCGTGCCGCCTTCTCCCCCTGAGCTGATTGCTTTAGTCCTTGTTGCTAGAGGGGTGTAAACCCTCTTAAGGTATAATTCATCTACTCAAACATATGTTAGGATCCATCTACAAAACACCCCTGTGTACTGGGCCAATTCCAGTGCCTATACTAGGTCTGCTGCATCTCTATCAGGAGCGCAGGGTGCTTGCACAGACACTGAGAGTTCATCAGGTGACTGTTACCACCTCCAACAGTGATGTACAGTTGTGGAATGGTTTGTCTCCTGCCAGGTACTGAAGTAGTAGAAGTGAGGGAGTGGTTCACAAACCGAGAAGACATGTTGGATAGGAGAGAAGTGAATAAACAAATGCAGCTGACCACAGTGTACTTCAGCCCAGGACGCCTCTTTGGTCTTAAAGGTATTCCAGCTCATCTGGGCAGCCACTGCAGATGATGGGACTTCACGTGAATCCCTTCTGGCAGTGGCAAAAGCACAAAATTGCGGGGGTGGCAAACTTGTGGGATGAATTCCCTAGATAAATAATACGGTCTGTAGTGGAGAGTAGAGAATTGAGTTATTGGCTTCCAGTCCTGGACAGTGCTCCCCTCCAGCATAACAGAAGAAAACCACATCCCTATCACATCTATAGGTTGATATAATTTACCAGTAGAGGTGATAGAAGTAGAAACTTTCTCCTTAGGATTTTGTTTGGTCTCTCAGTGTTGTGTATCTGGGGGAGAGAAAGTCCTGCATCAGATCTGTTGCTAAAGCAGCATTTCACGCAAAGAGGCTGTGCCTGTTCCTGGTTTGGGAAGAGCAGGGTCCGGGCTCCACTCACTGCTGCCTTACTGTGTAAGAAAGGCAGTGGCCCTGCGAAGCTGTCCTGCTGTCCTGGGCCATGGCATATTGTACACAGCAGTGAGGAGATAACAGTCCATGCATTTGATTTATTGCCTGCTGAGGAAGGTGAGACTTCCTCTGGACACGCTTGTGTTCACCATACGATGGCTGCTAACTCTGAAAATGTATGCAGTCTCTCTTACGTCCTTAGCTCACACCTATACATCGCTGGAACCCGAGACTGACCGCACGATGGAGTTTTACAGTGAGGCGCGAGCTGATGGCCTCCAGAAACGTCTTGAAAACGCTCGTGAGATGACAGAGTACTTTTTGGGGCGGGATGACTTCCTGCATGTCCGGCACACGGAGTTTGGCCAAAGAGAAAAGAACGTACACTTGGCTGGCACCAGTACGGACACCAACTCCCGGCCCATAACGGTATGCCCAAGGCAGGAACAGAGAAATACCTGTCACTGTGATATTTATGTTATGCAAACCATACTGCCTAGAGCTTTAGGTTCACTTTCAGTGGGCACAGCCAAGGCAAAACTGCAGATGTGACCTCCAAGCCTTATTCAGCTGCTGTGTCTCACAGTCACTTGCCTGATAGAGAGCTACAGCGTGACCAGTTGTCACAAACTGTATTGAGCAATTAGAATGAAACTAGGAAACTAAGACTTGGAAAATGTCTGAGGAAAGAAAAAATGTTTGACTATGATTTTGGAATGAATTTTTCACAAGACTCAAAACTAGTGAAACGAGTTCATGTTCTAACCCCAAACTAATAACATTTTACATTTCTGATGAAGTGTTCCATCACTCTGATTTGTTACAAGCAGGTACTCTGCCTCTTCCTCTACTCAGCTCTCAGGAGAGGGAGGAAATCCAACACCTGGCAGTATGGCTCAGACACTTCACCTGCCAAGACAGAGCCGTGCCGTGGCCTGCCTTTGGACCAGCACCCAACGCGCTCCTTTTTCCTTCCTTATGTTGGGATTGCAGGAAACTGCTGTGCTCCAAAATACCTTGCTTCCTGCGGTTCCTTCAGGCAGGGATGCATCCCAAGCTAACTTTGAGCTTGGACAGCATACTCGGCTCCACAAGTAGGAGACCTCCGTATTGCTTTGAGCAGCTTTCTGCTTTTTTCCTCAGGCATAGGAAAGAACAGTAGGACTAGTGGCCAAGAGATGCTATTGTAGTCCAGGCAGAAGAGCTCAATTTTTACCTTGCGTTTTTACCCAACTCTGCAAATTTTGCCCATTTTGTGTTGTCTAACCTTCCATCTCTTTTTTTTTTTTCTTTTTTTTAATCCCCCATTAGGAAATCAAGGAGTGTTTCCACAGAAATGTAAAAAAGCCTGCTGATGAAGACGTAGCAGAACGTACCTTTCTGATTACAGAGGAGAGAATCCAACTGACGTACCACCTGAAGGATTACTACATTACTGCCTCAACGAAGGAATTCTTCAAAGCAACAAAGAGGAATAGAAAAAGAAATGAAATCTCTGTGACCCCAGAAATTTCGTGCATCACATACCAGGTATGAAGAGAAACTACTTCTATCTTGGAGTTCTTCTAAATCACAAGTCATAAAGGGAAGGTGACATGTCAGTGGAAGAACGACAAGCATAACATATTCCCTGCTGCCCCTCTGCTCCATCTGCACACCTCCCTCACACAGCGCCTCCAGGCTGACAACACAAATGCCCTTGGAGATGCGCTGCCCTTGCTGGAAGTGGCTGGGCACGCAGGACCTAGTGTAGCGTGAAAAGCTTGCTCTAGCCATGCGTGAGGTCATCTTCCCAGACTTGGTCATCAGGCAGTGTAGACACAGCCACTGGGATCTTGCAAGATGCTGGTTGGGCTCAGTCCTGCAGATTCATGGTAGGGAAGCTGAAATTTCCTCTGCTATTCTCCTCTGAAGAAGAGAGAACAGCCGACAGGCAGAGGCAGGCATCCTGGATTCTACCTCTGTTTCTGCCACGGATTTCTTGGCTCACATTGTTGCTTAAATCTCACGAAGTTTACCTTGCAGACACAGCACAAGATGCTGAGGTTTAATGCATTGCTGACGGATAGACAGCCTTAAAGAAAAGATACTCCAGAAAAGGTGGAGTGCTGTCATTAAGCCACATTCTCTCATTCAGGGCAGGGGGTTTGCTCCACCAACATCATTGATGTGAGTCTGTAACCAGGGGCAGAAGTCTGCCAGTAAATTCTGTGATGCTGCGCAATTCACTTAGGACAATCAAACAGAAATTGCAAACACAGGAATTTTTTTTTTATGTTATGCAATTTTTTTTGTTTTAAGTTTCTATTTCCCATTGGGGATACACAGAGCACAATTGCTGGAATGCCATCCTTTCATCTCTAACCCTGCAAAACCAATTCCAACCATAGAACAGAAACATCAGCAAAGTGCAAGATGTGCTGTCTGGCTCATTACTGATGGTTTCAGAATCAAAGTTAAGTCTTAAGAAACTGTTGACCGAGGGTTAGATGTTTAAATGATGAAAGTCGGTGTCACGATATTGGCTTTAGCAGAATTGTGCCAATTGCTATTAGTAGAGTACCTGGTGCTATGCACCCAGAGAGTGCTACTGTCTTTCATGGCTTATCTGCTTCCAGGCAGGGCCCGCTGAGAAAGAGCTGAGTCTGTTCCACCTGTACGATTTGTTGCAGGAGTTAAAAGAGGAAGAGAAACGGCTGAAGCGACAAGTCTGGCAATCTGAAGCAGAGGTAATGGGGAGGTGTCCACACTGTGTCAGCGTTGGTCAGGCATGGAAACAGTTTCAGCTGACTGGTTGCTGTAGCATCCTCAGCATAAACTGTGATAAAAATAAAACTTTGGTGTCACGAAGCTGGTCTTCGTGCTGAATTATCAAGCTTGCAACCCAGGACACTCTTCAGTAAAGATGTAGCTTTAATGTATTTATGGCAAGTCCCACACTTACCAGCTCCTGCTCTTACTCTTTTTTTCTCTGAGAGGAAGACAGTCTCAGAGAGCAAATGACAGCATATGAATCGGGGCATCTAGAAACATACCTGCTTTTTGCCTGGGAACGAGACCCAAAAAGTATTGAAGTGACTTTTTGTGGGAGCAACTGTAGGGAAACACGTAATAAAAGACATTGCTTGTACTACTAATCACACTGTGACCAGTGTAACAAATCCATGTTCTTAAAAGCATTTGTAATTACTTCATGATAAATACAACCATTCTAGCAGATGGAGGCAAAGCTGGATCCAAAAAAAATTGGATTTTTTAAATGTTTTTGTGAGGAAGAGGAAGCCCTGATGGAGCTGGAGAGGGAATGCTCAACTATATTAGCCCTGAATACTAGTAATAATTCTGAACAAGACTGCAAAAGTTCCCCCCCCAAAAAAAACCCGAACCAAACACAAAACTTGAAGCTACTTCACAGTGACTTCACAAATTATTTTGCCAAATTTCTGTCTTGATGTATGAACAGACAAATTATTCACATTGCTTGTGCTGTATATCCTGTTAAGACGAAGAATAAGCCAAAGCCATCAGTGCAGTTTCAAAAGTAGTGGCAAGAGTGTGACTCCAGAAGAGCTTTATGTAACAGATAATATCAATAATTGTGTTTAAGAATTTGATACAGAGAAGCAATCTAAAAATAAGACCACTATCAGCTTGATCTATCAGCAGGATATGAACATAACAATATAGATCTTCTGTATTTAACCTTATGCTACTGTTCTCGTATGCAGCATCTGCTCTGTTAGCAGGCCGTGTGTAGAAGTACTGTCATTTTGTGGGAAAGCTGAGAGCTCTTTCTCCTGATTTTTTGGAAGGTGTTAGATATTTTGAAGATCTGTGAGGATGAAGAAACCACTGTTAAATTGTCAGTTTCGACTTATAATACAGGAAGGAATGAGAAGAGAAGACAACAGTATGAAGTCATGGTAGGTAGAGCTCATTAATCCCAGTATTTATTACATGTACACAAAGAAATCCAGAGTAAGCTTTTTCTTTCTGAGGAGTTCTCTCTGAAGAGCTTTTAGTTTCACTAAAATATATTGGGCCAAATCCCTAGCAGGTGTAAGTCAGCACAGCTTCAGCTGCCTTCCTATGAAAATATAACATGATCATGCAATGACCTTCTGGAAACACTTGCATCACCAAGAAAGAGTATTGGTTTATTTTGTTTAGTTAGTTTCTTTGACTGCCTGAGTAGTGCCCAGGGGAGGTCTCCAAGTAACCCCCCAGGAAGTCAGCACTGAAACTATTCTGTGGAATATTCTACTTGATGTCCTGGTGCAGTTTTCCTTTGACATCCCCCTTCTTGTTCTAGTGAAAAGCAGAGAGCCCCAGAGAGACGCCTTGCCCTTGAAGAAAAGCCTAGCTGAGCATCTCTGTCATGCCTGACTTCTTTATTCCTTCACACCAGACACTGGAAATCAGTGCTGAAGTTTGTTAGAAACAGCCTGGAGAAAACATGGAAAGATCTTGCTATATGCCTGCAGTAAACCTTTCACAATTATTAGATTCATGGAGATTTTAATAAACTTGTTGCGTTCCACTGGCTTTCTCTTTTCTCTTTTCTTTTAAGGCCCATCTACAATTACATCAGTTGCCTTCCCACGCAATTCCGTGATGTTTTGAGACTGAAGTCTGAATGAGACTTTAGCTTTAAGGCCTGCTTTAGAACTTGCTACAATTTATGCATGCTGTGTTGCAGGGCTTTTCTTCCCAAACCTGCTCCCTAGCTGCTGACATCAGGAGCAGGACTATTTGGGAGTACTGTTAACAAATTTATAATTTGATTTTATATGTAGCACAAGCAATAATTTGAACTTGTGAGTTCACAACAAATACAAAAATTCCTTGACCTCAATTTGAGCTCTTTACTAACTACAAAACCCAGCAAAGACTAATAATCCAATTGACAAACTTTAGATTTTAACAACTTTATTTTTCTCTTTGAATATATCTACTTCCTGTTTACAAATATTGTCAGGCAAAGTAAAACGTCAAGAGAAATCTAAAAAGCATTCCAAATCCAATAAATTTTAGTTAGTCAAGCATTTTGGTTAATTCCTCGAGATCCACAAATGGAAGCTGGTATGTGTGTGCCATGTACTGATACTTATGTAAGTCCCTGCACCTGCTAGGAAGCAATTCCTGATGTTCCCTACAGTACATTAGGCACTGTGGACACCTACAGTGGTTCTTCTTCAAGGAACAGCCTCTAATGATCATCTTCAACTGATTGCACCTGAGGGAAGGCAGAAACTTGTTTTGCTGTAATACAGCAGACCAAGGGATGTTACAGCTGAAATACAGCATCAACCAGCGCAGATTAAGCTGCTTGTTTTATGGTAGCTGTCTTTTGTAAAAGTATAATAGATGCACCAAAGGGCTTTTACAGAGAAATGCACACCCCTGACTGCCTATTTTATTGCAACAGAGTCATTTTTTCTTGCCTTCTTTCTGTTACATTTTAAAGGGTGAACACAGTGTTAAAACCAGAAGCCACCCTAGCTCATTACCTGTGGTCTGAACATCCTAGGTCATTAAAACATACCAAATTACCCTTACAGAGGTTATTAATTTGAGCATCACTGGAAGGACGCACTGCATTTTGGACTCAGAAATGGAGAGCAGAGAATTCCACGTCTCCTGTGGGAAACAGCTGCAGTGTTTGACACCCACCACAGCAAATCCCTGCGTCTGCCTGGGCCTTCCAGCAACCAGTTTTGGAGCTCTAAGATGTCTTACCACAGCACATCGTGTTCCAAGCCATTCAACAACAGCAACGGCCTATTTCACACCAATGCTGTTTCTGATAGCTCTGCATCCCGCAAACAACCCAGGAAAGGAGAAAGCTCAGAAACAGCTCCCTCTTCGGGGTAGAGAGGCATCCAGGTAAGAATGCACTACTGAAAAGGAACATCAGGAACTAGCCAAAACAATTTCCAAATTGCAGGGACTGTGAACTGCTGAAGGACTAAGGGACCTCAGGGAACCGGGGAGAAAGGAAACGCTAAGGTCTCCAAACAGAGAAAAAGAAGCAACCAAGCCTGTGGTTTGAGCTCATCAGTTCAACACCCAGAAAGGAGACCAGAGCAAACTGAATAAAAAATCCTTCAACAGGTACTGGGGACGTAGCTGGTGCCAGAGTCAGCTGATACGCATTATCAAGGACTAGCATCAAACTGATTTGATTTTCCCTTGTGATGGGGTTATTGGCTTCAGAGACAGAAAGCATAGAGGTGGCATGACTCTGCCTCAGCCAGGCTGCGAGAGCCCCCAGCATGGCTCCCTGGGGGGAAAACCGGCCCCATGCCCCGGTGGGGGGTCAGAGGAGCCGATGCCAGCGCTTCCGGGCAAAAAACCACAGAAACGGGGCGGCCCGCTCCCAGCAGGGCCGGGCCCGTGACACCCGGCCAGGCCAATCACCTGCTGCGGACGCACCGGCCACCGCTCGGGGGCGCCTGCGCGGCCGGCGGGCCCTGCCGGGGAAGGGCCTCTCGACCGCCCCGACAGAAGCTGTGCCGCTGCCGCCTCGGCTCCGGCCCGGCGCGCCGCAAAACGGCAGCCCCCGCGGCTCCCGGCGCGGCTCCCTCCTTATTGGTCGCCTCGAAAGGCTCCGCCAAGAAGCTGCGTTGCGAATGGCTCAGCTGCTCGGCGGGCGCTAAGGCAACCGCCCCTGCCTCTGTCCCTATTGGCCAAGCGGCGTGCGGACGCGGGGCAAGCGCCGGGCGTGGCCATGCGGGGCTCGGGGAGGCCGGGGACCGGCGGCGGGTGGCGGCCCTGATTGGCGGCGGCCGGGCGGAGGCGGGGCGCGGCCCAGGTCTGTGGTGAGGGGCCGGTTGGCTGGTGGCGGGGGCGCGCTGGGGGTGCGGGGCTGGCCTGGCCGCCGGCGGCTCAGCGTCTTCTCGGCAGCTCCAGGCGATGAGCCCCTGTGAGGCGGCGGAGGCGGCGGCCCGAGGAGCGCCTCCCGCCCGCCGGGCCCCCCGCTGGCCCGTCGCTACCGTGATGGCCGTCAGCGGTGAGGCCGCGCCCCGCGCTGCCGCCCGGGCGGGCGGTGGGCTGGCATCCCGCGCCTCGGCCCGGCCTTCCCGCGCCGGGGCCCGGCGTGGCGGGGGCGTCGCCGTAACCGCGGCTCGTGTTGTTTGTGCCTCCAGGGCGGCCGGGGCAGCGCGGGGGGGTGACTCGGCGGCCGTAGGACGCGGCGGCGGGGAGGCGGCCCAGTCGGGGCCGGGCGGCGGAGCCCGGGGAGGAGGAAGGCGCTTGGGCCCTGCCCGCCGGAGGGGCGCCGCGCCGAGCCATGGCCGCGGCCGTCACCGCCAGGACGGCGTGGAAGCTGCGTGAGTGTGGCCGGGCAGCCCCGGCGAGGGAGGGCGGGGAGTGCCCCGCAGGGAGCGGGGGGCGGCGGAGGCGGTTTGCGGAGGGAGCTGGCTAGTCCCCGCCGTGGGTGGCGATGCCCCGGCCCTCCTCCCAGGCTGCTGACGGGAATTTAGGGCTCGTAGAAATCTATTTGGAAAACACAGCAGCGTAGTGGAATAGCATAGGGCCCTGTCGTTCAGGGGGTCACAGCCTGTATTTTTTCTCACTCGTTGCTCTAACACTATCCTCAATTTCTAGCTAACCCCACGTGGCTCTGTTGTGGTACACGAGCAACCAAGGGAGAGACGGAACCGCTCCTTGGGAGCCCAGGCTGCAGCAGAGTTCCCTCTGTGTCAGGTTAGCCTGGTTGAAGCTGCCGTTCCTTGCTGCTCAGGTGTTACAGAAGGTGCACTGAGCACTCTGCTGCAGGAGAGATGAGGTGATCTTTACAGGGCCTGTGTGCCTCATGCTCTTGAAATTGCTTTACAGGAGAGCGGTAAGGATTTGCTGCTTCTACATCCATTATTTTTCCTCCAGGGCACAAATCAGTGCTGGTCACTGCGGAGGTATTTCATAAGGGCTGTTGAGGAATGCTTAGAAACAATGGGGAGTGATCAGCTGTTCAGAAGTGCGACTTGGGCTCTAGGAACTGGCTAGCAGAAGTATGGTGTCCTTGACTGGTAACACATGAAGGGAGCTGAGATAATTGACTTAGTAATTTTGTGTCTTTTTGAGCAGAAATCCCTGAAACTCCAGTTATAGGAAAAACTGGAAGTCAATCAAGCTCCATTCTTTTTAAGCGGGCAGAAGTTCTTAATCTTCAGTTTTGCTAGGCTCTGTCTCACCTTAGCATCCTCATTAGAGCAAGAAGCATTCTGAATGTTAGAAATGTTTCGGTTATGCTAATTAGGAGCTTAATATTACTGAACTGGTGGGTGATAATCTGGTGATGAAGACTTTGTTAAAAAAAAAAAAAAAGTTTGTGGTTTTAAGGAAATTGGCACTGCACTGGGGGAGTGGGTGAAGCCATCTGGCCAAGGCTAGCATCAGGTTGTAACCTGACTTTTAGGAACAAAGGGTTGAATGCTTCAGCAATGACTTTTAAACTTACAATATGTTATTAAGAATGAGATCAAGAGGAGAGAAAAAGTGGAGCTGCTGATGCACTCATTTCAGCAGCAGTGCTCAGCATCTGTCCTTTCAATTTTAACTAGCGAGTTGGTCTGTTAATGCTAATTGTATTGTTTGTTACCTTCAAGTCTGTGTATACGTATGTACTTTACTTTAGCACTGTCACATGGAAGATTGGTCTTTCAACACAATACAAGCGTATTTTCAAATTTTCCCTTCTCTTGTAATTTACAGACCAGTTACCTTTGTAAATTGAAAGGTGTTTCTCCAGCTAAAGTGAAAGTTGCATGGTTTTGCTTTCAAAACAGCACTCTGAGAGCTTGAGATCAAAGTACCTGTAATTATGGCAGCCATCTAATATCCTTTTGGATTAGCGTTGCATGTAAAATGATCAAATTGCTCATCCCAGCAAAACAATCCGAATGAAAGTTGGATTGATTGCTGCCTAGCCTTTTTACAAACAAGTTTCATAACTCTTACACGTGCAAATCCCATGAACTTTCAAGGAGAACTGTAAGAGGAAAAATTGTTAAGTGCATCAGCCAAAAGCCACTGTCAGAAATTTAACTGGATTTAAAAATCCACTGTGAAGATGAGATGTCCAAGCAAAGATGCTCATTTGGCTTCTCTTTTGGTCCAGAGTTGTTTCTTTATGGTGAGGCTTCCTTGGATTTCTGTCACTGCAAAGCCCTCGGTGTCAGAGCTTCCCCTCAGCCTCCAGTTTTTTTAACAAGTCTTGTAGTATCGATCACATTTGTTCTTTTGTGCCCTTTTGGATATATATTCATCCTTCCTTTGTCACAGTTTCACACCTTTGCATTGCTAAATTTCACCTGTGTTACATAGTGGGAACCTGGCAAAGCCTCTGCCAAAGCTCAGAGAAGGGAGCTCCACCTATCCCCGCTGCTGAGTCTGACGCTTTTCTGTGTAAGGTAACAAACTGTGCTGCTGCCAATCTGCCAGTTCCTCTCAGGTTGGACAGGCTGCTGCTTCCCGGAATGGCATTACGGGGCCTTTTGATAGGTGACTCTGGCTGCTGTGTATTACTGCAGCTTGGCAGACAGCTCAGCTTACTGAGATCCACCCCGGGTACTGAAGGTAAAGCAGCTTCTCTGAGCAGGTTGCCACAGCTGAGCAGGTCTTTAAAAGCTACCGAGCTGCTGCTGGTGAGAGAAGGTGCTTTTTGTAAGCCACATGAGCACTGGAGCTGTGGGGCTTGGTCAGCAAATGTCTTAAGTACAGCAGGCAGAGCCAAGATGGACTGTTTCAAGCAAGATAATAGTGTGACTTCTTATCTGAAGAGTAGGCTGCTACAGGTTGTTCAGTGGAAACTGGAACATTTTTCTGGAGGGAGAATATTTTTTTAGTTCTTTGGGAGGGATGGGATGAAAATTGTTATACTAGCTCATAATAACTGTTTTGTTTTGTGCAGAAGAGATCACGGCTCACAGCAGCAATGTATCCTCACTAGTCCTAGGAAAAAGTTCAGGCCGGCTGCTGGCAACTGGAGGAGATGACTGTCGGGTCAACATATGGTCAGTGAAGAAGCCCAACTGCATCATGGTAAGAACAGGCCCGTTTCCAGCTTTTGGGGGATGGGAATATTAATTCTGAGGTATAGAGGGTAAGGGAAAAGATGGTTGGGTTGTAGCCTGTGTGACTTGTAAATGGAGTTTACCAACATGAAGCTGGATGACTGGATTCTAGCGAAAGATGAGCGCAGGATTCAGTAACTGGTGAGACCGCTAGCTCAGGAGAGAATCTGGAATGGATGGCTGCTTCAGCTGGGCCAGTGCTTGCTCAGGCAATGAATATTGTGCCTTCCATTACAGGCTAGCTACAGATAATTAAATGCAACATTTTGTATGAGGTCAGCTATTTTTAGTGCAAGCTACAAGGGGACAGTTTGCCCTCATAGCAGGAAGCATCCCCAGCAGGATGCATTCCGACCTGTCCCACAGTCACTAACTATCCACGCAAAGTTTGTCGGAATAGTTCACTAACTTGCATGTAGGCTGGGGAAGAGTAGTGCTGGGCACACTGTGTTAGAAGGAGTAGGGTTACCCCAGCAGTAGCACATCATAAATATATTTAACAGATGTCTATCCTGCATTGCTTTTGCTTTGAGTTGGTGTTGTGGAAAACCATCTTTAGCAAGTCTCCCTTGTCACTTTAATTAAGAACATTATTGTGTTGTGTTATGGTAGGCATATCTGTAGCCACTGTGACCCTTCTGTGGAAGAAATTGGGGAAGTAGGAGCAAAAAGGCTAAAAGGAGAATGTGCCTACTTTCTTTTTCCATTCATTTCCTGTATAAAGAGGTTGAAATAGGTGGAAAAGACGTTGCTCACTTTTGGCAGTGCTGTGCTTTTTGCATAGTGTAGTTAGGCTGTGTCTTTCCAGACTTGGTAGTGGCATGACAGTAGCTTGAAACCAGAATATTTCCTTCCACAAGAAGGTTGAAGGACTAATTATCTCCGTACCCGTTCTTGGGAGCAGAGAGCTGTACTTCTGTGCTTCCTGGGAACCACAGACATAAGAAGCTGGTCTTTCTGAGAGGCAGGGACTGACTGGAGCTGCTGAGGGCTTGTGTCATTCTTGTATATCAAAATAATCTTCATTTTTTGAGGGGTTGTGCTGTATATTTTGTTCTCCAAAATTAATTTTTAGTGTTTATATTGTTAGGATTCTAGATGTTTATGTGTTGGGGGAGAGGAAGAGGAGGAGCTTTCCAAGCAGCCTTGTGACTTGGTTCAAGTTTTGAGCTCTGGTTTCTCACTAAACAGTGACAGTTGCAGCTGTAGAGTCTGTAAAGGATTTCAGTTCCATGTGAAATCCCAAGAAAGCCCCGTAAGAACAGATAGCTTGTAACTGGTGTTTGATTCTGTACGTGTGTGGGAGGCACACAGCTAGCTTAGCTATTTAAAAAGACCTGTTTGAGGTGGGAGTAAAGCATAGAATACTGCTGAACTGACAAGAAAAAGTCTGCAATAGTGGTATTGGTTTTCTAGCGCTAGTTTTAAATATTCTTGTGTTTTAATTAAATACTGTCCTTTTCTTGTAAGCTTGTAGATGCTCAAGGATGAAAGGAACTGCATACATATGAATTACTACCTTATGCCACGAGTTAATACTTTAGTAATAGCACCACATTATCACTGTGACACCCATTGCTGGCAGCAACATACGGCTTCTTGCTTATGTGGCGATTTCGAAGTAGCCCTGCTTTTGCTCTTGCTTTGGTTTTGTAACCAGTTCATGACACTTTCAGAGCGAACACTGTGCCATTGCACTTGCACAGCATGATTTTTATAATGTAAGCCTGTGTCAGCCCTGTCTGGGCACCTGCACCTAATGTTTAACTGCCCGTGTCTCTGTTGGTGCATCCTTTAAAACTTAGTCGGCGTGCCCCGGAAAGTGGGATAATGCAGAAGACATGTGCACGGGGCGATATGCAGTGATGGTCTTTAGGGTGCTCTACCATACTGGTAGCTGATGAGGAAAGAGGACCAGTGGCACTACCAGGTAATCCCAACTCATGACTAAATGCTTTAGTTACCCTTCAAGTATGAACAATGTCATTGTGGACAGGGCTGTGTCAGTAGCAGTTGGTTGTGACTCATGGTTTCCTTTGCAGAGCTTGACAGGCCACACAACACCCATTGAGAGCCTACAGATCAGTATGAATGAGAAGCTCATTGTCGCAGGGTCCCAGTCAGGGTCCATTCGAATTTGGGACTTGGAAGCTGCCAAAAGTACGTTTCTGTGAGTTTTCACTTCTGTTAATGCACGCTTTTTGGAACATCCTTATGCTTGATATGTATACTGACCCAGAAGAGTACTTCACTCAAGGAACAGGAGCCTGGCATTGCTTTCATCTTAATTTCCAGCCCTCTCAGAGGGCTTTTGTGCGCTTCCTACTGAGACGGCAGAGCTGCGTGTGCACGCTCAAACAGAAATTTGTACGTGTATTGTGGATACTGATCTGAGGAACTAGCTGCCAGGGTTTTGACCTGAGTATGTTTGAAAACTATATCCCACATCAGTTTCCATGCATGCATAGTGTAACTAGGCGTATGGAATTTGTATTCGGTCTCCTTGTCAACATCAATAAAGGGATCCAAAATCATATTGGAAGATTTAAGTATATTAGGTTTTGTACAAGTCCAGGAATCCCCTGCTTGCTGGCCTCTTATTCTCATTCTTAGGCTCTAACTTTTCTTTTTTCCCTCAAGTGATTGTTCTCCCCTTTTGCTCTTGCGTAGGCATATAAATAAACAAAGACATGATTTTTAATAAACGATAAAAGCTATGAACTTGTTGAGCTCTGATCCTTGAAAGACCAACTGTTGAGTCATGCTTTATTTACTGCATTTTTCTCAAATCCTAGAACGAGTTTGCAAAGGCACCATGAAGCACTTGGGTGCATTCCAGGAGGAATACCATAAAATGACTGAATACTTCTTACAGGTTGCTACTTGTTCATAGAAAGGATATGTAATGGAAATGGACTTACACTGGATAAGCTAAGAAGGCAAATGGCATAAATAATAAAAAGCACTTTTGTTGTTCAGTTAGAATGTCTTCAGTTATAAAATAGTTTGGCTCTACCAGTGGAGAGTAACTGATCTGGCTGAATTTATGAGGAGACCTGTGAACCAGCGTCTATGCAAATGACCGCTCCAGGTCTGGCTCAAGAGCTAATTTCTGCCAGGGGAATCATCAGACTGTTCCAGATGATGGAGAGAGATTGCCCTTGTTGCTGTATGAGCAATTTTTCTCCCTCAGAGTTGAGTTCTGCATTTGTCTCTACTTTTGGAGATACAGTATACCAGTTCTGCTGGTCCTTTCTGGTTTCCAGAGCTACAAGGGGCGTTACTTGGTTGATGTCTTGCTGGAACGCTGTGGTCATTTCTTTGTCTCATGCTTCCTAAGCGTCCTTTCCTGGTCTTTGGGATGCTTCTTGAGAGAGGCAGTTGAAGGAGTACAGGGCGAATACTGGAACCTAAGAAGCAGAAGTTTTGATTGTGCCTGGGTGGGGGTGCAGAGTCCAGGGAAAGGGACTGCCTAATAGCTGCAAGGTGAATGATGCAGGCAATCAAATGTCCCTTTCACTTCCTGGCTAACACAGTCCTTGTGGGTTCCCCCTGCCCCTTTTGCTCCCTTTGTAAAGAGTGGAAGGAGACACTGTCTGATAGAAGTATGGCTTTTCAGTTTTATTTTCAAAATGGAGAGCTTTGGAGTTTTAATCATAGTTTCCATACCTCAGGACAGGACTTCCATTAGATTCGTTGAACATGGGCTCTGTACTGCTGTTCCTTTGCATTGCAAGGGTAAAGTCAGAAACAATTCCGTAAAATAATGTATACAGATGAATAAACAGTATGTAGCATACCTAATGTCCGTTGTATTAGCATGTGCTTAATGGTGAGGGTAGTATGGCTAAACTTTTGTGCTGCACTGGGGGAAGTGAACTACTAAATATTGTTCCTATTCCTTCTCCCTGCTCTGCTGCTCCTTTTCCCAGTTCTTCGTACCTTACTTGGTCACAAAGCAAATATCTGCAGCCTTGATTTCCATCCTTTTGGAAGCTTTGTGGCGTCTGGCTCTTTGGACACAAACATTAAGGTAAAACGCAGCTTCCCCTAGAGATTGCTCTCTTTACTTGCAATATTTTTGTTTTGAAGAGTGCCAGAATGTGTTTTGTGCCAAGCTGTTGGTAGATCCTGTACGTCGTCATTTCCATGTGTGTGGGCAGGTGTATTTATGAGTGCTTGTGAAATCTGTGCATGTATTTTCACAGTGGTAGCTCATGAGTGTGACTCTTCTGTTGTGGAATGTGGCTCCAAGTAAGATGCCAGCTGAGACCTGGTGTCAGCAAACACAGATGTCCTGATTGCTGTGGACTGCATCTGCTTCATCAGGCTGGTATTTGACTGTAGGAACTGAGCTTCTGTAGTAAGAAACACCTTACAGAAGTGATTCTCGCTTGGGCAGTCAGGTTAGGAAATACCCCTGAAGCAAACGGGTTCACCAGCCCCTCCAGTGTTTTCATTCTGCGGTTTCTGTCAGCTTGGTGACAAGGAGAGCTCTTGTTCTGGTGCGACTCTTCGGCTCCCCACATACTGCTGTAATCATACCTTTTGTTTGCTTTTCTTCCCTGTAGCTCTGGGATGTAAGAAGAAAAGGCTGTGTCCTCAGGTACAAGGTAAAATGCTTCGTTAGTTTTCAGATGAAGAGGGGAGATAGATTTCTGTTGGGGACTTGTGAGCAAACCTGAAAGTGATTATGTACAAATAAAAATAACTTCCTAGTTTTCCAGTATGAAAATAAGATCTGCATGATTTGTGAAGTGGCCTGGCAAACCTCTGCAGGCCTCTGTGAACTGTGTGGGAATATGAAATGGATATCGTAGGAGTTACAGTGTACTATAGTCTGGTTGGCTTCAGTGGAGGACAGAGAGCATCCGTGACTGATTCTTTATATTGTGACTGATGCTACGATGCAAGTCCCCACTGCTCTGAGATGGTTCTGTTCTTGGGGCCGTTTTCTACCCAAGGAGCTTGCTGAATATTAATTTCATTTAGAAACCAACTTTGTGACACAGCATTTCTATATGACCACCCATAAATCTGTGTAATTTAAAATTTATTTTTATTAATTAAGCCAGATCTGTATTTACCACACTTAAACTGATGCTAGAGATGTCTAGATGAGAGAGATGATAGGCATTTAGTGTGGATGGGTGTAGCTTTTGAGTGTAGTGTTTAGTGTTCTGTCAGCTGTGGACTCTGTGAAACAGTTACTTCATTTGATTTGATCTTATTATATAGGATTGAAAGACAAAAGCCAGAATTCCCTTTAGAGGGGGTGGGGAGAAACTACTATAAACTACCATTTGTTTTTCTCACTTCAGGGTCACACAGAAGCAGTTCGGTGTCTCCGCTTTAGTCCTGATGGGAAATGGTTAGCCTCTGCTGCTGATGATCACACTGTAAAGGTAATTTATTGTGACACCTTCCTTATGTGCCAAATGCTGGGATCATCTTTGTACCAGGCGTTACCAGCACTCACTCACAAACACCTTTAGTTCATTAGGCAGCTGGCTGAGCCCTGTGGCTTTGCAGGGACCAGTCTGTTGATGAGTCTGGTCATGTCCAGTGGCCCACAACCTCAAGAAAAGAGCTGGATGTGTTGAAATGCACTTATCCAACAGACATGTTGGCACTATGCACATAAAAGTTCAAGTTTTGTTAGATGTTAGAGTTGTGATACGTGAACATCAACCTCAGTTATTTCAGTAGGCGCTGCCGAATGAGTTGCCCACAGCATGTTGCTTTGCCATACCCATTTTTGGTTCTGCTCAGGTTAATTCAGTAGGAGTGCATTATCATACATATTGCTTATGATTATCAGTCTGAAAATTGCTGTCAGGACGGCAAGAGAAGGAATTCAGAAGTGACTTCAGTTGTTTCAGATGTGGTGTGGATGAATGTAGGTGAAGGACTGATTCTTCAGCTTCACGTGAAATAAACTGGTCAATCATTTCACTGGATTTTTCAGTGAAGACTAGAGCACAGGAAGTATTAATTGCTAAGGGATTTGGAGTTTTTTGATTTTTGTTCATTTGCTTTTGAGATGCAATCTGTGGGGACGGGTGGAAGTGCTGTATTTTATCCCAGTCTCTAAATATAAACCAGAAACTTCTAGGGGGCAAATGAAATGGAAAATTTATAAAGAATAGCAAAGGTAAAAGAAGAAAAATAAAAAAAAATGCAGCCTTAAATAACTGGGATGGTACTCCTTTCCTGATCTTTGCTTTCTTTGACAAACTTGAGTCTGTTCTTGGAGGGGGAGAAATGTTAGGAGGCTGCCAGTACAAGAAAATCCAAAGTGTATTGGAATTCTCTACTGTTAAATCTTTTCAAGAGTCTCTGTATTTTCCTTCTTCCAGCTGTGGGATCTGGCTGCTGGGAAGATGATGTTCGAGTTTACAGGACATACCGGCCCAGTAAATGTTGTTGAATTCCATCCCAATGAATACCTTTTGGCTTCTGGCAGCTCTGACAGGTACATACGGGGAGGGAGGAAGAAGGGAATTGTATGTGGCAGTTTCCTGATGCCCTTCCTTTTGGGAACATGGAAAATAGGAACGTCACACAACTCAAACCTGCCATTGCAAGAGCCTGACATCTAGGCAGCAGCACATTACATCTGTGATGGGCAGAACATTGAGAGCTTGCCTTCTCATCCAAAATTGACGACACCTTCTACCACACTAGAAAACAATCCAATAGTCTCAAGATAATCCGCTAATCGCTAATTCAGCTGACATTTTATCCGAATAGCAAGCAGCCCTGCTCAGCTAGCAGGGTGACCTCTTAGATCTGACTCAGAGCTAAATACCTGCCTGTATCCAGAGTTTCTAAGCATCCGTGGCTGGATTCATGGATCTTTAGCTAGACTAGCCTCCTGTGTTGGCTCATATGTGCACAACAGTGAAAGTCATTCTAGCTATTAGCCTACTACTTCAATTCTGGATCCTACATCAGATTTCTAGAGGGGTGAGAAATTATTTTTCTTCTTGTGTGTGTACAGGACTGTTAGGTTCTGGGACTTGGAGAAGTTTCAAGTTGTGAGCTGTATTGAAGAGGAGGCTACTCCTGTCAGGTATATTAAATTCCTGTTGCAGTGTACTACTAGGCAGAGACTAAAGTGGGGGTGAAGGGAGGATTTCCTGAAGGAGAGACTTTACTGGGGAGAAGTTTGGGCTGTTGGAGATGTTGCACAGGTGAGCACTAGATGGGTGGGTTCGTTGTTAGAAAGGGGTCTGGAGGTTGTCAGCGAAGCCAGTTCCAGCCCTGGGGTCCTCGTGGGACTTAGCAAGTTTGGAAGAGCTGTGCCTGATTCTCCACATGCCTTCCTCCCAGGTGCATGCTCTTCAACCCAGATGGCTGCTGCTTGTATAGTGGCTTCCAGGATTCGCTGCGTGTGTACGGCTGGGAGCCCGAGCGCTGTTTTGATGTGGTGTTGGTGAACTGGGGAAAAGTAGCCGACTTGTGTATCTGTAACAACCAGCTGGTAAGCCACTGCTCCTGGGGAGTGGGGGAGGTGGCTGCAAAACACAAGATAAAATCCTCCTGCCTTCTTGCAGGCCTTCTGACCTTTACGCTTATATCAGACTGTAAGTGGCCAGGGCTTGCTGTGTGCCCAGCATTTAGATAAAGATGATGTGCTTTTGCTTTTAGCAGCCTCATGCTCCACTTTGTCTCTCTTTGGCTTCTGGAGGAAAGCCCCAGTTCTTGGGGGTTGGTTTGACTAGTATTTAGAAGCTATGCTTGAAAAAAGCGTTGTTGTAGCCTTTCGTAAAACATTGGCAGCTTCAAATTGAAACAGCCAAAGGACTGAACGGAGAAATTCTCAAGCGTGGTTGCTCAGGGTCACTCCATCGTGCCTGTTCTCAAAAAGGCTGGCATGTACCCCACTCCCTGATGAATTACCTTAATCTTTTGCCTCTGCAGATAGGAGTTTCCTTTGCACAAAGCACAGTCTCTTCCTTCGTTGTGGATCTTGGCAGAGTCACCAAGTCAGATTCTATTCCTCATGGGCTGATCAGGGATGATGAGCCTCTTGTGCCACCTACCCCCACGGGGTCCTCCCTTCGCCGCATCTATGACAGGCCCTCAACGAGCTGCAGCAAGCCACAAAGGTAAGGGAATCTGCTGGCATGTTGAATTTCAGGATTTTAAGGAAGTGTACAAGGAGCTTAGTGCTCTTGCTTTCTCTGACAAAGTCCCTATGACTTGCCCTGACAGCATCTCTTTTTCCACAGCAGAGTGAAGCACAACTCTGAGAGTGAGAGGCGCAGTCCTAGCAGTGAAGATGACAGAGATGAGAAGGAATCAAAGGCAGAGATCCAGAACCCAGAGGATTACAAAGAGATCTTCCAGCCCAAGAATGCTATCTGTCAGTACCGAGGTTTATTGTGCTTTTGAGTGGTGTTTGTATTAGAGCTGTAGGCGCTAAACTGATTCAGTAGAAGTGAGCTTTGGCTTACTATAATAGGGGCTTCGCCTGTGGCTGGGAGAGTTTAGAAAACTTTTCTTTAGTAATCTGTACTTGGACACTGAACCATACAGATCATGTTGGTGAACTGCTGGAAGGTGGCGCCTTTACTAGGGCGCAGTGATGTCTAGTTGAAGCCTGACTCAGAATACAGAGCTCTATTGTAAGCATACTGTCTTCCTGTCCTGATTAGGAAGGACTACTGTGTTATGAGATCTTTATTAGGTTAGAATTTTTATATGTATAAAAACAGCAGCCTTCATTAAAGAAGGAAAGTCAAAATGTTTTGTTAAAGCAGAGATTGTTGTTTAGGAGGCATAGTGCAGTGCCTGTATCTTGTATTTCTATGTAAATGAGAAAAATGAGATACTCTTTCTAAGGAATTAATAGTCATTATTTTGATTTACTTATGTAAATCAATTTAGCAGGCGGTGAATTTTTTCTAATGTAACTTGTTGTGACAGTGCCTTTTCTTGTGCTTCACACCTCTACAGCAGCAGTGAACTACACGGGTCAGTTTTGTCTTTCCCATCCATGAAGGCTGAAAGCCTTTGGCTAAACTCAGCAATAGCATCAGGGTCTGAAGGAGATGACTCTGCTTGCCCTATCACTGATAACCCTAATCTGTGCAGTTGCTGGAGACCTCTCAGCTCCAAGGTTGATTTATCACTATTCTGTAGCCTTGGATACTCCTTCATTTCCCTCCCCTCTTCCTCCTGTGTAGGTCGAACTCCTCCTCGAAGCAGTGAGCCATTTCCAGCACCTCCTGAGGATGGTGAGTATGAAAAGGACCCATTGGTGGGAATGGGGCTAATGACCCTCAAGAGAGGGAGTGCTGCATGTCTGCAGAAATGACTACTTGTACTCTTAGCTATACAGAACTGTTGCTTTCAACTTCCCTTGAAAGGAGCAATCGGTTTCTGTTTTTCTACTTCTTTCCATCTTGCTAGAGCCTGTAACTGCGAAGGAAGCGGTGAAGCCCAGCCAAGCTGCGGATGTCCAGACCCTATTGCCAAAGCAAGAACTTGTACGTACTGTACGGTCTGTTAATAGCTGTTCACACTCCCACTGTGAAAGATATGTGAGTGCTGGAGACTTTACGATTTCTAATTGAGCTGATACCTTTACTGAAGAGCTGTAAAAGTGGAGCTCCAGTCTTTGGCCTGTCGTGTCTCTTGCCTGAGCAGTAGAATTCAAGGCCAGGCCTCCAGCAGGTGATGGCTTTATTGCTTTTGTTCACTTCTTGCACTTGCAGTGGTGTTTCTCCTTGTATCTCAAAATTAAGGTGCTCTGAGGAGAACCAAGTGCCAGATTCCTGCAAGTGCTTGAACTGAAGCTATTTTGTCACCAAAATTGCAAGCAGCTGATGGGCCAGGATAGATTACACTGGCTTCCTGAGAATTCTCTCTTAGCCTTCAGGTTGGCCATGGCCCGTTTCCCTCATTTTAGATGCTGATAACGATGACTGCGCTTGGCACTTCTGCTGGGAATTCTACATGTTCTTTGCAAACCTTAAGTGTGTCTTAGCATGTATCTGAGAGACACTTTATTGCCTGTTAAATTATGCTAGCAAATTGGAGACTGCTTCTGCATTGGGACCCTGCTGTAAGAGGAAAGTGGGTCAGGACATCAGACTAGGGCCAGCCTGCTGCTGCTAGAGCTTTTACCTGATTTTTCCTGCAGCCTGATCCGGTTCAGAGGCCACCGATTGCCTCCTCAACTCCATTGACCAAAACAGAGCCGTCGGTGATTCCTGCAACTAGGAATGAGCCCATTGGCCTGAAGGCCTCTGACTTTCTACCAGTAAGTATCTCTGGACAAAAGTTGCCTGCTGGTGTCTGTTGGGTGGCATCAGAAAGGGGGTTCTGTGAGGCACAAGAGCTGCCTTGGGTGCTTTCTGCAGCCCTCTGTACTGAATGAGAACGTGTTAATTCCCACTCTTCTTCTGCTCACTTGGTGCCCGCCCCCCCCGCCCCGCCAGCTTACTCTTCTGCCTCCCAACTGTTTTGACTTGCAGTTCCTGTGAAATCAACACCTCAGGGTTGCTGGACCCAGGCCCCGTTGCAATTGACAGCGGGCTGATGCGAACATGTGTTGATCCAGGCTTGTGAAGAGTGTGTTATCAAAGCAGAGAGCAAGGGATGAGACTGAGACTCTGATTAATTCCATATGCCGGACAGCAATTAATTTAGGAAATTGGTGTCCGCCATTACCTGTCTATAATTATTTCATAGGAGTCTTTGCCTTTTGTGTCTCAGAGGCCTCTTGACCTGTCTTGGGGAGGATATTCCCTGTCCCAAGAAGGGAGAAGGACCAGGGCATCCTGATGATCCTAAACTCTGTGAGCAAAGGAAGTAGTGGTTCCAGCATGGCTTGGGCAGGAATCAAATTGCGAGTCTAATAAATTGTGTAAGAACTATGCTTTGTAATGAAATGTTCCAATTTCAGATGAATGTTTCACATAAAAAATAGGATTTATGTGAAAATGTTCCTTCATCAAAACACACTGGTTTTGAAAACTTATTTTGATTCACCTTGTCTTAATTTTGAACTTCTCCAAAGCTTCAAACGTGTTTGTGATTGATGTAGTAGAAAAGGCAGAAGAGAAGTAACTGAAATCAGAGCAAATTAAGCATTTCCATTTCAAAATGTTTTTAAAACAATCTGCAAGGAAGCCAGTATTTACTGGCACTCAGCTCTTGCCTAGGCCAGAGAAAGCTCCTGCCCTTCTGTGCCATCCTGCTCTGTTACTGCTGTTCCATTGGTGTCTGTACTTTCAGGCTGTGAAAAACCAAAGCCAGACTGAGCTCGTGGATGAGGAAGCCATGTCCCAGATCAGGAAGGGCCATGAGACTATGTGTATGGTGCTCACCAGCCGTCACAAGAATCTGGACACAGTGCGGGCTGTATGGAGCACCAGTGACATCAAGGCAAGGATTGGAGATACCTGGGGTTCATGAGGGGAGCACCTGAGCAGCTATTTTTGGCTTGTCTGGGGCTGGTTCTGCCTCTTGCACAAAAGGCAGGGTCTCTCAGCTTTTGTCTCTGGGAGTGCACCGCAGAGTGCTGCTGTGTCCCACCTGCGGTTTGATGGTCACAAAGAAACTTGGAGAAAACTTTCTCATGCAACAGTTATCTTCTCTTCCCTAGCCAACTCCACGTTTCCTCTACCTTGTTTTTGAAAAGTGGCACTTGGTACGTAACTGCATTAGCCTAGCCAGTTTGAGCTTTGCAATAGATGGCTTTTTCTTCCTGTTCTCTCTCAGAACTCTGTCGATTCTGCAGTGGCGATCAACGATCTGTCTGTTGTTGTGGACCTCTTGAATATTGTCAACCAAAAAGCGTGAGTCCTGGGTTGGGGCAGCCCCTGGGATGCTTGAGAGCCATCGGCTGGGGAGCGGGAGCGCCGCATCGGACCCACCTTGCGTGCAGTGGGCGATGGCAGCAGGACATGCGTGTGCTTGTAGCCAGATCTTCGTCTGCAGTGCCAGTAACTGCTGGAGTTGTGTGGGGCCTTTTCGGTAGGCAAACGATGTCTTGCAAGGAAAATCGGTCTTGAGGCTTTATATGTCAGGGCCTGCCACTTCCTATCACAAGGGGGAGTCGGTGACTTGCTCAGTAAACTTGAGTGCCGCTGGCTGGGGTCTTTTGGCAGAAAGCATTTGTGTCAGCTCAGCCGTGTAGAGCCTCAGTCTCCGGTCTCAGAATGTGTCCTTTTCTTTTCAGGTCTCTCTGGAAGCTGGACTTGTGTACTATAATCCTGCCACAGATAGAAAAACTACTCCAAAGTAAATATGAAAGGTGAGGCCCCGAGAACATGGTGTGCTTGGGGGACAGGGTGTAGATATACATAGGAGAGCTCCACTGGGTATTTTTTAGCTGAAAGGAAATCCTGAAAAATCACAGCAGATACAGCATAATGCCAATGCAACACCTGAAAAAGAGCAATGGAGCTGCCAAGTGTATGTGGGCAAAGGTATGGGAAGTACGCATGGACAGGAAGAGCAGGGTATTGGGATTTGGCGTGGGTGTGTTGAAGGCAGCTCTGACAGCCAGGAGGGGTCAAATCGATATGAAACAGGTGGGTGCTGCACACTGGTGTGAATGCACCTGTTGGCTTGGGACAAGGGGAATGAAGTTCTGCAACAGCCTTGGGGTCACTTGGAAGATTGCTTTGAACCTCATCATAAGGTGGCAAAAAAAAAAAATGCAGCCTGTCAAGGGGCTCTTCCTTTCTGCCAAGAGAGAGGCTCCTGTCAGGTCCCCATGGCAGGACATCTCTGCTCTTGAGCAGAAAGGTCCCGCATAGCAGGGTGTATGCCAGGACCTTTGGAAAGGGCTGGCTTTGTCAGTCTTGACTCAAACCAAGATGTGTTGGTGCTTGGCCATTGCTCTCCTTACCAGATTACAGCGGTGGGGCAGGGCTCATTTGAGTAGGCTGCCCCAGTGACTGGTTGAGAGTGAGGGCTGCGTGCTGGGAGGACAGGAATGAAATTCAAGTGGGGCCTGTTTGTTTTTCAGTTACGTGCAGACTGGCTGCACCTCCCTGAAACTCATTCTTCAGAGATTCCTGCCACTGATCACAGACATCCTCACTGCACCACCTTCTGTCGGAGTGGACATCACCAGAGAGGAGAGGTGAGGCACTTACCTCCTCTTGCTGTGCTCCCTTTTTGAACCCGCCTTTCTTTCGGGTAAGCTTTGCTCCTCGCCAATGAAACTTTGATACTAGACTGGGCATGCCTTCCCTTTTGTCTGCAAAAACACCAAACCCTCCTGCTCTGAGAAAAAAACCAAGGACTGCTTTTCCCTCGGTTACTGTATTGAGTCATACCTAAATAAAGTGTGAGTATGTCTGGAGTAAAACCAACCTGTGGCTTCACCTTCTACCTCACAAGACACATGAGTTGTCAGCTGGGCCCCGGATTTCCAGTTTATTCACGGAATAGCTGTGCTCTGAGAATTGGCCCTCTGAAAACAGCACCTCCTTCCTCCCTGGACTTTACTGCCAAAGGGGAAGAGAGGAGTGAAAGAGCCCTTATATGGATGCCATTCTCCTGCATCATCAGGGCGTGAGCTAAATACATGGTGTTCCTGCAGAGCCACGCTCACATTTCATCCTCTTCCAGGCCATTTGCAGGGCTTGTGTTGCATCTTTGGCGCTACAGAAACAAGCACATCTCTTAGGAATCTGAGGATTGATGCTGTGTCCGCTGTATTTATTTTTTTTTTTTTTTTTTGCAGGCTCCATAAATGCAAGCTGTGCTACAAGCAGCTGAAAAACATCAGCAACATTGTCAAGAGCAAGTCAGGGCTCAGCGGCCGCCACGGTAGTGCCTTTCGGGAGCTGCATCTCCTCATGGCTGTCCTGGAGTGACAGCTGCCACCAAGCTCCCCTCTGCTCTTGGTCTGGCTGGATTTCACCTCTCTCCATGTGTCCATCTTCCCCCCCCAGCACGGTAGGGAAATGGAATCTCACTGGCTGGTCGCCTACCCAGCCCTGGTGCCTTACGGGCTGGGACCTGAGTGGAGAGACGTCTGCTGTGTGAGGGGACCTGGCTGGTGGACAGCCCTGCAAAGCCCCTGTAGGGAAGCAGCTTCATTTCAGCTCTTCATCTCTGCATCAAGCTCTGACTGCTCTGTCTCTGTGTGCTGGCCTTTCCCTGACGGGTGCAGGGGGGGACGCTCTGAGCCTGCTGTCGCCCCTCCTGCACCTGTGTGTGTTGTTGGTTCTTGTTGCTTGGCTCTGTGGGCTGGGGCTGGCTGGCCCCGCTCTCGTTGTGCAGCGCTGAGGACTGCAGCGTCTACCCCCCAAAAGCCTGCTGTGGGGTGGAGTGCCCTTTCCCTGCAGAAGGGACTTAACTGCCATGTGAGACCAGCCCCTTTGGTTTGCTTTGTCAAACATGAAGCAGGACACCGTGCCCTCGTGCCTGGTGTAGTCTCAAGGACCTGTATCAGGAGGAGGCTGTCTCTTGGCTTCACAAAACTCTGCTGGCACTCTGGGCCGCAGAAGATTCCTCGGACTGTTGCTGGGATCTGTCTACCTGGATATGTTAAAGTATGTGACTTAAACAGGACTTGTCATATGTGTTTCCCTTTGGGGTAAAAGTCTGGGAGGGCGGGGGATCAGAGGGACATGGACTAATGTCTTTGTATATCTGCCGGACCACTCTTAGAGGGTTTGGGTTCCCCCCCAATAAATGTCTGTGAGAATCTTTCTGTCCCTCTTTTCTTTCCTGTGGGGAAAGAGGTTCCTGTTAAGTGCTTCCCCTGCTCCTCCCAGCCTGTCTCTGATCTTATACACTGGAGCCTGTTCTCCCAGAAACTGTAACTTATAACTAATTGTATTAAAAGATTTGTAACTTTTTAAAAAAAGATGCGTTAAGTGCCTGAATCTCTTGACGTACTGTTCACCTTCGCACAGCTGCTGGCTGGGAGCGTCCAGGGAAAGCAGGGCTCTGTTCCCTGCGTGCCCCGTGGGGAAGCTGGCTGTTCTCACCCTTCCTGCTGGGAGGCTGTGGTGAGTAAGTGGATGCTGTGAGCGAGTTGGAGAGACGACACTCGCCAGGTGGTTCACTGAAACCCTGGGGGAGGTTTCACTCTGCTGGGTAGTTCCCAGCCCAAAAAGCAGCGTCATCATTTGTGGCTTGTCCTTCTCCCTGGCTGATGCAGATCTCCCCACCTGATTCCTGGCAGATCTTGGCCTAGCAGCAGTGCTGTGTCTGCGTGGTTTTCGGTGAGCTCCTGTGCCAGGTGCTGGGGGTGTAGGAGACGGGTCCAGATGTGCATGGTGGGGCCAGCAGGAAAGCTAAAGCCAAGCCCTACCTTGCTGATACTTCATCCAAATACAGTCAGGTTTTAGGAACAGAGGGGAGCATCCTGCCTCTGCTCCATGGCTCTGGAGGAGGTGGCTCCTGCAGCGAGGTGCCCTGGCAACATGCCATTGCAGCACAGCAGAACCCGGGCTGAAGATGCTGCCTCCTTCGAGCACCAGGAAACTCATGGTGTAAGTCCTGCCTGCACAGCGGCTGCTTGCTGCCTCGCCCAGGAGCTCTCCAGGAATAATCCTGTGCCTGAACCCGACTGAGGTGTGAGAAGAGCTGGGAGAAGCACAAGATGGAGCAAGATGCTGCAGTGCTTGCAGTTCAGCAACTCTATCTCCTGCAATTTCAGGGAGCCCAGCAGCTGCAGTGTGAGGAGCTGTGCTACAAGAGGACCAGGTGCAAGAGCAGGGACTTAACAGGCTTTTCCAGCTGTGGGGAAGATGCTGTGCAAGTGGGAGGGAGGGAGCATCCACCCCGAGTGGGCTTAAACCTGCTGCAGGGAAATAACAGCAGTGCAGGACTGGCTTTAACAGTTTATTTAAAATAAGTTTTGTTACAAAACAGGATTTTTTGTTTTTAATTATTAAAATACATAGAAACATCTAATCTTACAAAAGGCTAAATTTATTTTCCCCCCCCTCTTTTCTTTTTTTTTTAATAGAATACGTTGTGGAAGAGCGAGAGGAGAGGGCTGTGGTGGGAAAGAGCCATCAGTGCATCCAGTCAGTTATCTGCAGCAGCAGGAGGTGTCCCCTCAGAGGTCCAAGGAGCAGTGCCATCTTCTCCCACACCCCTGCCAGCTGCTCTCCCAAAAGCCAACAGGCTTTTGGGCTGGAGGTTTGCATTTGTTTGTTTGTTTGTTTTCCACTCGTTTTCCATTCCCAGACCATGTAAACAGGGTATAAATATTTCAAACACTTTCATCTTGATCACACTGTGATCTCTCTTGACAAGACAACTGGTAAATAACTTCACAATAGCTTCATTCAAGACCGCTAAATCCACCCCGGTGCCATGTAACGCGGGCAGCTCCGTGACCGCTCGCCCTCTGAGTGGCGGCTCGGCTCATGCAGGGCACCAGGCTGCCTTCATGCAACAACAGGGCTTGACAAACCTACCGGGAAAGGAGCTGCTGGGATTTTTTTTTTCTGGCTTAAAATAGAGGAAGTGCTGCTCTGAAGGACAGTGGGCAGCTGCCTGGACATAGTCTGGGGGGAAGCTGTGGCCAGGGTAGCAGAGACATGTCCCGGGGCTCACCTGGCTCTAAGCACCCCCTGCAGCCAGACACCTCTACTCCTGTAAAAACAAAGCTGGAGAGACAGAGGGAGCACCCAGCAGCTCCCCACTCTGGCTAAAAACATCTGTCCGGCAAAGCTAAAAAGTCACAGAGCTGAGTGTCTGAGGGGGCAGATCCCTGCCCAGCACCGCTCTCCCCCACTCTGAGATGCGTGGCCAGCTGCTGGGAGACCCTGGCCTCGTGCTGCTCATGATGTCCATCCATACATCCATACAGTCCAGGCAGTGCTGTCACCCTCTGGTTTGGGGTCCTGGTGTATGAGGGAACGGCACCGAAGCCTTCACATCTTCCAGCAGCCAGCTCTCCATAGCACCGTGAGGGGCTGGGTCCTGCAGTGGGTTTGACGCCAGGGCTGGCACTTGTCACACGGGGACCGGCCTCAGCTTCCCTGGTGGGGGAGACACGTGTGGGTCACGCCAGGCAGGGGGCACAGCCACCGCTGCCCCAGCCCCACCCAATGGCATTTCAGCAGGTGCTGCACTGAGCTGGTACCGCAAGCGTCCCCAGGAGCATCCCCGTGAGCGGCGCAGCCCAGCACCCCCGCCCGGCCCGGGAAGCGGGGCCAAAGCAGAGCCCTCCACCGGCTCCCGGCCGCAGGCACTCACCTGGCAGCCGTGGCTGCCCCTAATTCAGGCTGAAATCGAAGGGGAAAGAGCTTCAGCCCAGGGGCACTGCTGCTATTACTCCCCCACCCCCAAGCCACTGGCAGTGGCTAAGTACCAGAGTGCTAACCAGGCTCCCAATGGCTAATTAGTTAATGAGTTAACCGGTTAATGGGATGATTACAAATCTTCTTTTGTTTTCCCCCACCCTGCACGTGGCTGGGACAGGCTGGCAGTGTGAGCCTCCTCCTCTGGAGGGACCCTGGCTGGGTGCCTGGGTTGCGGAGCAGGGCCATGGTGTCCCACCACCCACCTGAGGTCTGGAGCTTCCTGCGGATGGAGGTGGCGCGGCCGGAGAGCTGCCCCGGGCTGGGGGATGCGTGGCCCCGGCCAGGGGCTGCTGCAGTCCCTGGTGAGTCACCCTGGGAGGAGATGGGGCACGGCCCCAGGGTCAGCCCATGCCAGTCCCCCGGGGAAGGCACAGGGAATAGGCTCGCAGGCAGAATGTGCCCGCCTGGGTAGCAGCGTCCAAGTCTGCTCTAGGGTACCCTGGGGCTGCTGCCAGACAGGGTCTGGAAGAGCCAAAGTGGCAGCACTGGCCAGGGGCTGCTGCCTGGGGACAGCCAGTGTCCCACCAGGGGATGGTCCCCAATGGAGGTGGCTCCAGGGGAACACCCAACAGCAAACTGCCCTGGGGCTCACATGCGGGGGCAAAATAGGGGAGCCCCTGAGGTGAAGGGGCCACTGGTGCCCTTCCTCTGCCCCCCCAGTTACCTCCAGCTGTTCCTGGCTGGGCCAGGAGGCCAGCTCAGCCTTGCGGGAGACAGGACCCAGCTCCACGGAGCGAACCCTCTCGGCAAACTTCAGGGAGCATAGCGTCTCACTGGTGTTCTTCTCAGCAGGGGAGACCTGCAGCCAGGCAGGAACGGGCAGAACGTCACCCTGCCACCCGCCTGCGTGCCCCCAGCTCCCCTGCCCCCGCCAACGCTCCCCTGCTGGACCGGCGAGATGCTATTATTAACCTGCCGCTCCCAGGATAGCCCCCTTCACCCGTGCCTGGGCCAGCATCTCAGCCAGCCAGATCCTCTGTCACCAACTGCCCCAGCACAAGGGACAGCTGGGAAAAGCTGCAGCAGGTGGCAGGGGCTCAGGCACCCCCGGGGGGCTCGGTGTGGGTGCAGGCAGCTGGGGCAAGGGGAGAGTCACAGGACAGGAATGGAGGAGCTGCCAGAGCCTAAATTCCTCTCGGCAAGAGGGGATGGGGAGATGCCAACATGCCCGTAGGGATGGCATCCATGTGCAGGCAGGGGGGGCAGCACTGTGGGCCTCGGACCTCCGAGTTCACACACACACCCTCAGCCTTGTCTGAGGGTGAAGAGACAGTGACAGAGCTGCCCCTGGCACCATGGTTACAGACCGGAGGGGTGTCCCCATGGGCAAGCCCAGTCCCCTGGCCCCAGCCCAGCTCCTTCCTCCAGCATCCCTCCTGCAGGGACCAAACCCATTCCAAAAAGCATGCTGACCAGACACAGGGGTGCCAGCAGGCCCCAGGTGCCCAGGCTCTACCTGCACCATCATCAGAGTCTTGCTGTCACCGCTGAGTGAGTCCTGCAGCAGGTAGGTCAGCTTGGAGTTGCGGAAGGGCACGTGGCCCTGCCGGGAGCGCAGGGCGTAGATGACGTCACCCAAGGCCGAGAGGGACTTGTTGATGTGCTGTGCCTCACGGAGCCGGCTGCCTTCTGCGCCCGACCGCCCAACCCGCTCCGACCCTGCCAGGTCCACCAGGTTCAGCTTCCCTAGGGGCACACAGCCAAACCCCCCCAGCTGGCATCAGCGCCCAGCCCCGCACACCCCTGGGCAGGCCGTGGCCCAGACACCCCGGTGAGGGGCTTGCTGCATGGCACCCACCTGTGGTACGGAGCCCTGTGCTGCGGTCGAGGCCACGGACGGTGACGATGAGCAGGGCGTGGGAGCGGGAGCTGTGCTCGTTCAGGTTGGTGCACTCCGTTGCCCGATTAACGTGGCCAAACTCGAAGACCTGGGGGAGCCCAGGGAGGTGGGGGGTGAGGCCAGCCTGCCCCAAACCCACCACAAAGCCCCTGCGACCCAGCAGTGCTCAGGGATGTAACTCGAGCAACAGCCCTGCACAAAGTGCCTGGTCCATTGGGGCAATGACTGCAGTCAGGTCTCAGCCAGGGAGACACGCTGAAGGCAGAGGGTGACAGGCAGGGCACTGTGGTGACAGCCAGCATCCTGCTAATCCCGCCCCCCCCCCCCCCCCCCCCCCCGGGAGCTGCCTGGGGCCCACGTTTTTATTTTTAACCCCCTATGGCCCACCCCAGGGGACAGTGACCGTCACATCGCACCCAGAGACCTATTTTGGTCTCTATCGCTCCCCAATGCTTCAGACATTCCTGAACCCGGGGGTCATGCAGCAGAGGCACACCCCCCCCCAGTTCATCCCCACCACCCTCCTGCTCCCGCTGCCCCCATCTCCCTGCACCTTGTTGATGTCCTCCACGCTCTGCACCCTGAACTCGGTCAGCCCGGGCACGTAGAGCTGCCCACTGCCATCGGGGCACAGCTTGATCTCCAGCTTCTCCTGCGGCTCCTTTCCCAGCAGGTCCCTGGGAAGAGGTGGGAAGAGGAGTACCCACTACCATCCCTGCCCCATGGGGGGGACACGCACGGCACCCCTGCCGCGGCTCAGGGCTGCGTGCCAGCACTGCCAGTGCAGCCGTCTCCTCCCGGGGATGCTGCGTAGTGTATTTGTAGACCCGGGTTCACTGGCTGCCCAGGTGCCTGCTCCCACCCAGCCCAGCCCATGATCTCACCCCTGTTCTTTACTGCCGTTCCTGGTCCCCGTTATCCACATGGATGCACTCCCAGCCTCCTCCCAGCCCCTCCTGCCCGTGGCTGGGCAGGGGAGGAAAACATTTCTCATGCTCCCAGCTCCCAGTTAGTAATTTCTAAATATAATGTCTCGGTGGGGCAGGGGCAGTTGCGGTGGAGAGGAAGATGCCCCAGCCGCTGCATCAGAGCTGGGGGAGCAGGAGCGATGGCAGGGCTGGGAGTCTGCATAAGTAATGGAGCTTGAGGAAGAGTGCTTTGAAAGGGTGGTGTGCACCAAAAAACCTTCAAAATAAACCCTTGCATCACCAAATCCAGTACCCAGTGCCCTGCGAGCAAGCTGTGTGGGCAAGGCAGGGCTGGTGGGATGGGGAGAACAGTGTGGGGTGATGCCCACTGATGCCAGCAGCCCAGCAGCTCTGCTCACCCCACCAGGAAGCTTCCCCCCCGCCCAATACCTGAGTGCCTCATTGTAAATCTCGGCAGCGCTGACACTGATGGCATAGTCCCAGTCGGCCGCCTTGCCCCGTACCTCGGAGAACAGGAGCTGCAGGGCCCGCTGGTTGATTCCTGGGTTTGCTGCCGTTCCCTGATGGATTGAGGTGAGAAATGGGAGGAGAACACCCTCCTGCATTTTTTTCTGAGCAGGAGCAAAGCTTTGGGGGGAGAGCTGCATAAGCCCCTGGGCAGCAGCAGTGAGCATCACTGGCGCACACTGGGGCCGAGCTGGCCCCCAGCCTGGTTAGGGGAGGATGCCAAGACTGGGCACCGTGGGATGGGAAGCTGAGGAAAAAGAGGGAAGGAAAGGCAAAATCACCTCCATTGTGTAGGTTTTCCCTGCCCCCGTCTGCCCATAGGCAAAGATGCAGACATTGTAGCCATCGATGCAGGAGGTGACCAGGGCTTGAACCTCCTGAAACACCTGGGAGGGACCAGATTGTTTCAGAGAAGGTGGCTGCGTCCCCCCTCACGCCAACAGTGTGGATGGCAGCACCCACCTCCTCCTGGGATGCTTGTGGGGGGAAGACCTTATCCAGCTCAAAGGACACCTGCTTCCCCTTGTGCAGGAGATGCAGGACAGCATCATCATCAGCATCAAAGGTCACCGCGTTGGCCGCCTCTGGACCCTCGCCATCCTCCTTCATGATGGGGCGGACTCGCCCAAAAACACGGATGTTTCCTTGGGGCAGGGGGGTGCAGAGATGGTGTCAGCCCCAGCGCATCCTGCTGCTGCCCCCGGTCACCATCAAATGCCGGGTGGGCTGAATGCTGCAGCCCACTGCTGACCAAAGCATTCCACCACCAGCCCAGCCATCTTACAGGGACACGGAGCACCCAAGCCATGGTGCTGGGGTGCAGTGGGGCGATGCTCCCCTGTCCCTTTTGCCCCCCTTCAGGGACACACACTCCCACGACAGGACCCGCTGCCCCTGCCGCACACCTTTCAGCCGCACCAGCTCGTTGTGACACTTCTTGCGGAGCTGCAGCTCCCGACGGTACTTGCGCAGCAGCTCCCGGTTGGTGCTGTGCACCTCCTCGATGGCCTGGCCAATCTTGTGGGGGATGGAGACCAACGGCTCAGTGACCCCCCCAGCACCTCCACCCTCCATGGAGGGGAGCCGGCGTGGTGGTCACAGGGGAGCTAACCTCAGCCCTGGCGTTCCGCAGGGTCTCCTGAAGGAGCAGGGGGAAGTCGCGGACCTGACGCTTCAGGCTGTTGTAGTCATGGGTGAGGGTGCGCAGCGCTGGCTGCAGTGTCAGTAGGTTGGTCCGGACGCCTGCAGGCACGAGGCAGGGTGAGACGCAGGTGGCACAACACCCCGGTACCAGCCAGGTGACCCTGTGAGGCCCCTGCACTCTCCTCACCTGCCAGGTTTTCGTGCACTGCCTTCATCTCCACTTGGGCACGGGAAAATGCCTCTTCGATGGCACGGTTCTTCTCCTCCTCCATTGCCTGCATCTCCTCCAGCATCTGCCCGTGGGCTTGCTCCAGCTCAGCCTCATACATCACGATCTGGGAGAGGCACAAGGGCGGTGTAAACTCCGAGTCAGTGACCACCGGCTGCCGCACTGCGCCACACGGCGAGCACCATGCAGGCAGGAACCGTGATGCAGCCAGGCAGGGCAATTTCTGATTTACACCTGTTGTGCTCGGACCTGAGCTCGGAGCTGAGCCACCATCTTTTGGGAACTCTGCAGCTGCTGCTCCATCTCCTTCAGCACTTGCCTCTGCATCCCCACCTGCTCCTGCAGGTACTGGTTTCGGGACTGGCTCTCACACAGGGCTTGCTTTGCTTTGGCTGACTCCACCTCCACTGTCTTGATGATGTACTGGGAGGAGAACCACCCGGAGATGGAGTATACTGGGGAAGCAGCACCCAAGGGGCCCAGGACAGAGCTGGTGCTGCCCGAGGGGCGACAATTTACAAAATCACAGTGCTGTGCCGAAGCGCTCAGAGCAGAGGGATGGGTAGCACTTGCACCAGCCCAGCCCAGCTCCCCTTGCCCAGCCAGAAGAGATAGAAAGCCCCATGATGCTCACCTTTATCTGCTGGGGCTGGGACTTGAGGCTGGCGATGGTCTCCTGGCTGTCCCGCAGCCGCCGGCTGAGCCGTTCCTCCTCCTCAGCTCTCTCAGCCAGGGAGTCCTTGAGCCGCAGCTCCACCTCGGCCAAGCGGTTCGTCTTCTGCTGCACCTCCAGATCCAGCTCCGCCAGCTTGGCCCGCGTCTCCTCTGCCTCCCGCTGCAGCTGGGACAGCCGCTCCTGCAGCTCAGCGTTCTCCTGGCCCCCAAACAGCAAAGTCAAGGAGATGTCACCCATGGGTGCCTGCTAGCTACCCTGCTGCCACCGCCGCCGCCACCACCAGCGACTCACCTGGAGATGGGCACAATCCCGGCACGGCGCCTGCTGCTGCCGCCGCAGCTCCCGCAGCTCCCCCTCGCACGCTTTCATGTCCTGCCGCAAGCGCTCGTTCTCAGCCGCCAGCAGGTCACGATGCTTCTCCGCATCCGTGCCGCCCTGCCATGGCAGGGGGTGGAAGCCTGAGGCACCCCAGGGCCCCCCGGCCTGCTGCGCCCCAGCGAGTCCCCAGCCCACCTTACAGGGAGCCCCCGCCTGCCACACCGGGGACCCCCCAGCCCGCTGCATCAACAAGCTTCTGCCTGCTGGCCCCTGTCCACAGCAGCAGGGCTGCCCCAGGCTGCAGCACCCTAGGGTGCCCCCCCTGTGAGCCCCCTCCCTCCTGAGGGTCCCTCAGCCCCAGCGTCCCCCCGGGCAGGGCTGGCTCAGCCCAAGCCCAGCAGCAGCTCACCAGCTCCGAGCGCAGCCGGCTGATCTCCTGCGCCTGCTCCAGGAGCTTCGCCTTCAGACTTTCAACCTGTCAACACAGGCAAGGTTAACGAGGAGGCATCTCAGCAGCTTTTGGAGGAGACCCCACGGTGCCACCCAGGCCACCAACATCCAGTCTGGCTCACGCCTTTGTTATGCCTTAATTTTCCACCTTGCTCTGAGCGCCTGATTCACATGAGCTGATTAAAACGAGCACTAATGAAAGCCTTGCTTCGACCTTGTTCGACCACGGGTATAATTTGTCCATGTTGAGCATTAGCAGAGATCATTATTAAAAAAAAAAAAAAAAAGCATTGTATTTGGAGAAGGAAAAAAACCCAAACCCATCTGTAATTTTGTTTAAAGAACCAGAAGTGCCTTGTCCTGCCCTTGCAACACAGCTTCACTTCACCTTCTTTATTTTTCTTTCTAGGAAAGTCATCTTGGGAGAAAGAGGGAGCAGGAGCCCTTCGAGTAGACTGCATGTCTGAGTCCGACAGGAGGATGCTCCCCAGCCACCCCTGTTTGGGCACCTGCCCATCCCACGGGGACTAGGTTGCCCTTGTCCAAAGCCAGGTGAATTTCAGAAATCCTCAAATTTTTGTGCAGGGGCTAGCAAGTCTCCCTGGAAAATATGCAGCTATTCAAACGAATGCAGCAGTGACTGGCAAAGCCAGCAGCCTCCTGGGCTGTTTTTACACGGTTTGCCTGGCTGCTCTGTCCCTTGGCCCGGTGCCCCAAACCCCACAGCCGCTGGGTGAGCACCACCACCTCCCCAAAACCCACCCCAGGGAAAGCCAGACCTGGCCACGTGCTTCACCCTCATCCCCCAGATCCCAGCCTGGCTCCTGGTTTCCCCGCACCAGAAAGCCGCCCCAGCGCCAAGCCTCTTGCTGGGATGCAGCAGGCTATTGCCCCATCCCAATAACCAGCTTTTTCTAAGCACCTGGGCCTCCGTGGATGATAATTTAGGAACTGCTGATTAATAACAAATGCAGATGTGCTGACAGTGCTGTAATTAATAAGTCATTAAGCCATGCCCTTGCAGAGATGGCAGTGCGGTGGGCAGCCCCCACTGTGCAGCCCCCACTGTGCAGCCCGGGCGCTCGGCAGGGCACGGCCGGGGCTCTGCGGGCCAGCTCGGCGCGCTTGTGGCTACGAGCTGCGGCGAGCGACTGGTACCTGCCGGTGTCAGAACCTGCCTCCCTCCCTCCACAGCAAGTCTCCTCTGCTACAGCAGCTGAGCACACCAGCCTCGCGCTGAAGTGGAAAAATCCCGTTCAGGAAGGTACATGATTAAGGTATTTTTTCCAAGTATTTTTTAAAAGAGGGGAGGGACCGAGAAGACAGAGCCGTGGCTCGTTGCAGGGAATCCGCCACCCCAGCCAGCAAACGTGCACGCCGGAGCCTGCCCACCGCTCCCCGTGCCAGTGGCACCTGAAAATGCTGATGCACCTCCATCCCCTACCTGCTCGGGCATCTCCAGCTGCATCCGGATCTCTGGAGGCGACAGGGACTCCTTGGCAGCCGGATCTGGCTCAAGCCGTGGCCCAGCCATCCCCGAGCTTTGGGGGTTCGGGTCAGCACTTCCCTCTGGCCGGCGTCGGCTGCACTTGCTGCCGAACTGGCCAGCGCAGGGCTGGATCCTGCTGGCGCTCACGCTTGTGTCATGCAGAGTATGCCAACCAAACGCAGGACAATTACGTCCGCCTTTTTGACACCCGTGGAACAAGCAGAACCTGACTGTAACAGCTTCCACAACAGCCACATGCAAATGCCTTTATAAGCAGCCAGAATTTCAATCTCCCTGGGACGACCCAGGTCCTCACACTGAGAATGCGGCCACACCAGCACAGTAGATAGTTTCTGGGGAGGGGGGGGTCTGGTCACAGCAGCCAAAACACTCTCCCCTTTGGCAGACAACTCTGTGCCTTCATGTTCAACTTTCTACCTCCTGCTGACTCTCAAAAGCCACTAAAATTAATCCGCTGGGTTGGTCTAACAAGCTTATCCTGCAGTGGCGGTCCTGTGCTGGGAGGATGGACAATTGCTGCAGGGCTGCAACCCCGATGCCCAAAGCCCTTCCAGCCACACCACGTCCAAGGAGCCACGCGCCCTTGCCAGCGTTATAACGTCAGTCAGAGGGCTGTGAGCACCCCGAGGGAGATGCAGCCTCAGCCAGTAGGACAGCCGCAGCGCTCAGGAGCACCCGGCTCCCAGACCATACCGACGCACCTGAGCCAAGAAGATGCTCCATGATGGAGGTCCTGTGCTCCTTTCAAGCATGGCCCTCACTAACTGCAAGCCATGGCACTTTGGCCAAGCCATAGCCTGAAGCTGGAGACCCCAGTGTGCCCCCCTGTCCCCACCATACCTGGCCCTGCAGCTGGAGAGAGCGGGATAGCTCGTCGCTCTCCCGGGCAGTGAGCTTCTCCTGCAGCCGCAGCAGCTCCTCCTGCAGCTGCAGCTTCTCCTCCTGCAGATGTGCCATGGAGGCCATCACCTTCTGGATCATTGGGAAGGGCCGGGCTGCTGGCAGGCTGGCACGTTTTCCACCACAGAGCCTCCCTCCTGCAGTGGGAGCAAAGACTGAGCCAGTCAGGATCCGGCCACCTCGCCAGGGAACAGGATGCCAGCTACAGGATGAGTCCCAGGGGCTGTGGCGGAGATGGGGCTGCGGGAAGTCTGACTCACAGAAGTCCCGTGGAGAGCAGTGACATGTCAGGAGATACATCCCAAGTGCCACGGTGCTGACCACGACCAAGGTCAGTCAGGCGAACGGGTGGGGTCTTGCCGGATTTGGCCGAGGGGGGGGAGCCAAAGGGACCTGCCAATGCCAGCAGAGCATCCCAGGCCGTAACACAGAGTGCCTGCCCACGCACCGTGCTGTGACCCAGCCCCATCACACGCTGAGATGCTGCTGCCTCACTCAGATAACAACTGCCTTCACCACGGCGCTCTGATTCATCCCGGCATCCTTTTTTCTGAATGAGCAGGTGCCGGTGGAAAACCAGTATGTGATCGTGTTATTAAAGACTGCGTTATTACACACAAATATAATGGAAGCCAAATTAAAAATATACAGGTACCCTGAATGGCTGTATTGCCTAATCCTTGTGCATTTGGCTTCCTAACCTTCCTAGTATTAAACATTGTTTTCTGCATGTTAATAGAGCCACCGGTGCTGACAGAAGCCAACCTGGCCGTACATCAGAGCCTACCAAATGAATCCCTACGTGATTTGGTAGTTCCCAAGAAGAAATGAGCTGGCCTGACTCATTCCCAATGTGGGGATGAGGCACTGTGGCGGGCAAGCTGGTGGCCAGGATCCCGGCTGCCTGGCGCCCTTCCCTGCCTGCCATGGATTTCATCCGCTGCCACCAGAAACCTGAGGTTTTAAAGGCAGAAGGCGATGCTGGGAATTGCTTCACTGCCTGCGGGCAGGTGCTGCCCGCCTTATGGGAAACATCCTGAATACAAGAAACAAGACTTTTTGTGTCTGTGAATCAGACCTTCTACCTTTAAAGGGAGTTTAAAAGCCAGCAGAATGGGTAAAAAATGCAACTCTGGGACCAAACCACAGCTCTGCTGTCGACTGCATGCCCTGGGACTTAACCAGCGACACCTGCAGAAGTGATCACTGGATTCTGTCCTCGTGTCTTGGGCTGGACACCCTGAAAGAGCATAACAGGTGCCAGCTTTTCTTCCTTTCCACGACAAAAGCTCAGGCAGGAGACTGTGAAGTTCTCTTTAAACCCACGCCAAACAAAACCGACCCCAAAACTTCTTAAGTTAACAGGAATGCCAGCTCTTGCCCCTTGGGGAGCATGCAGGGATAAGACAAGATTACAGGAGGCCCCAGGACTCCTGCGGACGCATCACCTATCTGCACACATCATCCACGCTAACCCTGGCTGGGACTGAAGGCAGAGCCAAGTTCAAAGCCACAACACCGGCTGCCAGTCACACTGCCAGGCAGGGGTGATCCTGCACAAATAACATGCTCCTCCTTGCTCCAACACCTTTCTCCTGCAAGGGCATCCTCGGGGAGAGGAGATGCTGGCAGGACATGCATTACATCTCTGCCAGACAGACGCATGCTGGTGGCAACATGGGTCTGAGCGCAGCAGGCACGGCATGCTGACCCTCCTGGCTTCCAAAATGCTTTGAAACCCATTTGTAAAGCAATCCCTTTCCACAGGTCTGCCCCATTGCCATTGCCACACATGTCCTTCTTCCTGCATCCCTACTGGCAGATGCTCGGGCATGCAGCCAGGGACCACGCCAGGAGCAGCTCCCGAAATGCGCCCTGACAAGCCTGCACAATTCAGTCCCAATGGAGAAAGACGGGGAACTACAGGGATTCACCCGCCCTGGTGCAGCCATGCACACTGCGAGCATTTCCACAAACATTACATTTTCCTTAGAAGGGAGGAAAGAGCAGTGGGTTTCCTGGCGCTCACCTGCTCTGTTCACCCAGTTAAATAAATTATCAGTTGCCTGGTGTCACCCGACAGCTGGCTGGTGTTTGTTTTCTACCGAGACCCGATCCCCCCGTGGTGAGCGCAGCCGCATGTCTATGTTCACCCTGAAAGAGGAGAGGTCCCCCCAGTACCCACTGGCAGGTACCGGGTGCCCATCCCATCCTGCTGCCATATCCCAGTTTCCCCCTTACCTGCTTTCTCCAGGTTCATGGCAGAGGCTGCCTGCACCGGCGTGGCAGCTGCCAGCTCACAGGGGGCTGCTGGCGGCTCCTCCGTGGCTGGTACCAGGGCCCGGCGCCCGCTCTCCTCCCACCGCCTGCCCCCGCTCTCCCGCAGGACCTGTGTCCGTGAGAAGAAACAGGATGGAGAGCTGAGATGCAGCAACCATGCACATTGTGATGGTCACGGTGTCGGCAGCCAGCGTTTCACCGGGCTGGCCGGGAGGAGCAAGCAGGGAGGAGGTTGCAGAGGACAGCACAGCGGGACCTGGAGAAACGCTCCCTCCGAGGGATTTCAGGGTTGGGAAGCTGCCACGATGAACTCACTATGTTGCTTTTCGTTCTCTCCATGAACAACTCCTTCCCTCAGCGTGGTCACACAGTTATACTGAATATTACCTATTTTTCTTTTTATGGCATTTTAAAAAAAAAACAACCACAAAACGGACCCTGTCTTCCAGGCAGGATCGAATGTGATATTGAACACTCAAGTAATGCCATGCTCTGTGGGATGGAGCACAGCTCCAAAACAACCGGAAAAGAAGCTAGAAGGAGGCAAAGGAATACAGAGAAGGTCCCAAATTTCTTTACCTGTCATATCTATCACTTGCTTGCAGAGGGTGGGAAATCGAGGGGGGGTGGGGTGGGGCATTAATCCCCATTTTTAAAAGCACTACAGCATGGATGCTTTTAGAAAGCCAAGCTGCCAACCGGCCAACTCGCAGAATCGCTCCCTGCCCCACTCAGAAGTGCCTTTTCTTATCTGTATCTTATCTCAAAGCCCATGGCCTCACCCCGCAGGCCACTGATGCTGGGGAAACCCGTCTCACCCCAGCAGAGGGGTGAATACCCGGCACATGCCAAATATTTCTGAGAGTAATTTGGAAGGAGGTGGCAGCAGCATCCTCCTGGAGCAGCTGTGTGTCTGCGGTGCATCTACATTTAAGACTCCCGGAGGGTTTTGCCAGAGGGAATTCATCAAAGCTGGTGTGAGATAAGAAGGTGTTTTCCTTCTTTTTAAGGAAGGGCAATTTGCCTGAAGCCCAGAATGAACTGGCGGCAGCAACACCAGTACACCACGTGTCCCAACACTGTCCCTGGCCACAGTAGCCTTCCTACTAGCCATCCCATGGGCAAACACCATCTCACAGCACAGCATTTTCTTATCCCCCTTCTGCCTTGAGCTCTCCTGCCTACGTGACCCAGAAGTGACACAGAAAATGTTATTCCAAGCTGTTCCCTGGCATTTTTTGATGCCTTCTGACTTCCTGGAGATACTCTTCCCTCCCTGCCCGGGCAGCAGCTCTGAGGCATGCAGTGCCAGATTGAGATGGAAACTGGCTGCAGTGATGGGAGGGACCAAGGATGGCCCAGCAGGGTTCGGGGCAGCCTTCCCACCACCCCAAAAGCACCCTCCCCACCCGAGCCACGGCTGGCCCAGCACTCCTCACCTGGAAAGGCTGGCAGAGCCTGTAGGGGTTTGCAGTGTTCGGCCACCTCACACTGAGGATTTTATGGTTAACCAGTGCAGACAGCAGAGGAACCTGGGGAGAGGCATCCACTCTGCTCCCGGTGACAAGCGTGTCCTGCCCACAGCCTGAGACGGAGCAAAAAGTGTCACTGGATCAACCTGAGACCCCAGGACAGACACAGCCTTCGGCCTCCCTCAGCAAACTCGCCTCCTCCTCCCTGCTGCCACCACTGCACTGGCACAGTGGAGACAGTGCATAAGTTTTATTAAAAATGTTAATTATGTTAATTAGAAAAATTAGCCCTTCAGGGGGTGGAGACTAGTTGCCAACAACTAGTAATGAGAATTTAGGGTGTAGCATCCGTCTGTAGTCTGCAGGACCAGATCGGTCCCCCCACTGGGGACATCCCACCCCTGCCCCTCACCACACTGCTCCACTTCCTGCGATCCTATCTCGGAAAAGCTGCCGAAGTCTGCTTGCATCACCGAAACCAGACAGACAGACCCTGCCAGTGTCACCTCCCTCTGCTGCCCCCAAATATTTCCTTTACTTGTCATGCAGCAAACCTGAAAGCAGACAGGGCAGCAGTTCCTCTGCGGCTCAGAAGGAAAACAGCATCTCGAGGAGCTTTTCCCTGTGGCTGTGTCCTCCTCTGCTATGGGCAAAGTGGCCGTCGAGGGCTACATCCCAATGGGAACTGCTTGGGGACCCTGTGTCCCCTCCCCACCTGTCTGCTACAAGTGCTGCCACCATCATGGGCAGCCAAATGGCTTCTCTGGCAGGCAAGGAAAAAACCAACAAGCCACAAATCAAACCCCACTAATGCAGGGTTTTTTTTTCCCCTAAAATCATCCGCAGGCACCTGGGCCAAAGGCTGTGAAGCAGCATCTGGAGGGAGATGTGCCCTGACGAAGTCAGTCCATTGCTCTGGACTTCTCCTCAGCCTATAATTAGCCGTAACATTTTGCGAGCCATGAAAATTGAGCGTTTCCAATGCAGTGGCGAATGCCCGGATAAAAGGCGACGAGTTCCCCTACCCTGGCACGGGCAGAGGAAGCCCTGAGAAACCCCGTTTTCGGGGGGCTTTGGTGCCCCCAGCACTCCACTGGTCTGGCCCAAAAGCCAGGGAAGCAGCAGTGCCTGGATAAGCTGCTGCCAGCCCATAGGGATGGCGGACGCTGAAGCCAACAGCAAAAAAAGCCCAAGTAAGGGGGGGGGGGGGTGTGTGTGTCAGCCTCCCCCTTTGCCAAAACCTGGCAGGGAGGGGGGAAGGGCTGTTCCCCGACAAGGGGCTGCAGGCTGGTGCGCGCAGCCACCCCCCGCCCGCGGCAGGGAGAAGCCCCCGCTGAACTCACCCGCGGTGCCGCTGCGCTGGGGAGAGACAAGGAGCCGAGGCTGGGGAGGAGCAGAGAAGCGAGGGCTCTGTGTCTTCCCTGCCATGCCTATCGCCCCGTTTGCTTTCCTACATACTAAACTTTACCCTCTGTCCCCAGGGTTCTCGCGCGGAAGGGCCAGGAGGGCGATGGAGTCAGCCCTCTCCGCGCACCCCCTGTCTGCCGCTTCCAGCCCGCTTCCGAGGCTCTGTTTCTCAAATCCCAAGCTTCATCCGGAAAGAAATGTGAAAAATGCGGGCTGGCCTGTTCCCGGCCTCTCCTTCCCGGGCGGGCACGGGGCGGGAGCGCCGGCTGAGCCCCAGGGCAGGACGAGCCGCCGCGCCGTACTCACCGTCCGGGGCCGGGGCCGTCGCCTCCCAGGCGGCTCCCGCGGCGGGCTCGGATCCCAGGTCCCAGGGCGTGCGGGATGTGATCATGGCACAGGGGTCCCGGGCGCGGTGACACCCCTGCGTACAAGGGCAAGGAAAGGCCTCTCAGCCCGGCCGCCCCCCGGCCCCGACCCCGACCCCCCGCCGCAGCCCCGGCCGCCCCGGCTCCCGAATCCCGCGGAAAGTTGCCCCAGTCCCGCTCCCGGGGCCGCGGGTTCCCCCGTGCTCCCGGCGGATGTGACATAAACCGTGTCTGCAATTAATTTACTCATTCCTGAAGCCCTTCCAGGCTCCTCCTGACCGCCAGCGGGGTTATTTATTTCCGAACTCCCCGACGGCGGGCAGCCCCGGGCCCGGGCCGCAGCCCCTCGCCCGCCGCCGCGCCGGGGGTGTCTGGGCGGGGTAAGGGGGTGCGGAGCCCCGGTGCCGCCCCGCCCGCCGCGGGGGTCCCTTGTTCTCCCAGCCGGCAGCCGCGGTGGCGCGGGCGGGAGCCGCAGCGGGGCGGTGCCGGTGCCGGTGCGCAGGAGGCGCAGTCCCGCCCCGCCCCGCCCGCGCCCCCCGGTGCCGGTGCCGGTGCCGGTGCCGGTCGGTACGCAGAGGCCCAGCAACGCCCCGCCCCGCGCCCCGCCGGTGCCGGTGCCACCCCAGCGGCGCCGCCCACTGCAGGCTAACGGGGAGCCGTGCTCTCGCCGCCGCCCCAGGTGCTCCGTGCCGGGCGCCCCCAGCCCCCTACAGACAAAGGGAGCCCCGGCGCGGCGCGGCGCGGCTCGCCCCCCTCCCGGCGGTGCTGGTGCCGGCTCCCCGGGGCCACTCACCGGGCTCGGGACGGCGGCAGCGGAGGGACAGCCGGCGCCAGCCCCGTCCCCGCCCTCCCGGGCACTTCGGTAACGGAAACGCCGAGCTCCGCCCCGCTCCCGTTGCTATGGAAACTCTCGGAACCCCCCGACGGGCGGCGGAGGCGGGGCTGCCCCCCCGCCCTGCCCCGGGCGGTGCCGGCTCCGGCGGGCGGGGGGTTGCGGGGCGCACGGCCCGTTCGGGCCCGGGGGAGCCCCCGGCGCGTCCCCAGCCCCTGTCGCCGGAGCCCTGGGGAGCTGGGGGGAGCCCCCTGTGCCCCCGGCGGCCCCTCGGCCCTTCCCCGACCCTCGGGGCCCCCGGTCCTCCCCGAGCACCCCTTGACAGAGCCCCGGGGGGCTCCCGGTGTGTCCCTGGTACCCCTGGTGTGTCCCCGGCCTTTTTCAGCCCAACCCAGGTGCTCTCCGGGGAGCCCCGGTGTACCCCCCATCCTGCCCACGCACCCCTCCTGGCACACAGCTCATTGGGGTGCTCCTGCCCCTCTCCTCCGACACCAAACCCCGGCTCAGCTCAGCATTCTTCCCTGGGGGACAATAGGGACAGAGCCACCTGCACCACCAAGCAGGTGATCGTAGTGCTGATGACCCACACGCTAAGGACTGGAGGTGACAAGCTGTGCCCTCGCCTCCCGCCGCGTCCCCACCGCTCCCAAACACCGGTGCATCCACTGGCACAGATGCCAGCCGGCACCCAGGCTCGCCGGGGCCCAGGGACACCGATTTCACCGGGAAAACAACCTGTTTCTAACCCACAGGCGTGAAGAAAACAGCACAACGTGCCCCGAGACCTCTCCAAAGGCCCTGGTGTCAGAAAGGCAATAAAAAATTCTGCTTTAAATATAATTTATACACATTTTTAGGGTGTGATTTGTATCTACCTGTCTGTATTGCACATACAATCATTATGTTAATGGCTGGTTTGGGTGACACAAGTTACTCATGACTTGCTCATGGTAATTAACTGGCAGTACCGGATATTTCCCACAACAAAACTTCACTTGGCTTCCGTGGTGGCGGGTGCCCCGTGCCTATGGCTCACGTCTGCGTGCCTGCTGTGGGGCCGACCCATGGGGTGTGCAGGTCCTGCCTGGGTTCGGGGGGACACGGGTTTGGTGCCGGCCCTGCGGGGCTGGGAAGGGGAAGGCTGTGCCCACCAGTGGGCTGTGTGCCCTCCAGGCAAGGGCTCCTCAACCTCCCACCCCGTCACACTCAGTCGCAGCCTTTCGCTCACTCCTGGCCAGGTCTGGAGCAGGATTTGGCCTTGTCCTTCCATCCTGGCATCTCCCTCTTGGGTAGCCTCAGACCTGCCCAGGACAGACTGCCCCATCCCCTGCCACCAGCCAGCCCCATGGATGGGGGTGATGGAAAGGCACCGGGACATGGACAGATGGATGGACAGACACCCACACACCCACGCACCCAAGCTGCTCCAGCCACTCACCCCAGGGAAAGGGGTCTGGGAAGTGTCACCTCCATACCCCACACCCCTGGCACCGCCAGGCCCTGAGCAAGGCCGTGCTGGCCTGGCAGCTGCCTCCACCTCTGTGCTGCGGCTGCCTTCCCCCCCGCAGCCAGCGCAGCAGAAATACACCCAGCGCAAACCTCCCAGGCTCTGCAAAGCGGCGCCTCCCCTGCACCTCAGCTGAGCTTTATTGATGTTCCCAGTGCAGAGACCTTGGCTTGGATGGATGGGGCGGGGGTGCCTACAGACCCACGGATATAGTACATATATGTACCCCTAGAGCCCCTGAGCAGTTGTGCTGATTTGCATAAATACCCTATTAACTGTGCAGCTCCTTCTTCTGGTTTGGTGATAATATTGACACACATAAAGCTACTTTCTACTTTCTGATAGCAACTGTAATGCCGTATCATCACTGACTTCATTTACGAGCTGTAAGGGTAATATAAATGTTTATGTAAATGACTTTAACTGGTAAGTAATTTCCTGGCTTTTGAATGCTTCAAGTTTTTAATGGCATTGCTATTATGCAATGCATGTAAGTTGTATCAATTACATCAAATACGTCTAAATTAACTAGGCATATGTGTGAATTCCCCTGTTTAGAAAAATAACTTAATGAATAAGCATGGAACAAAATCTGAGATGCAGAAAGTGGTCTGTGCCAACAGTCATATTCAAATAGTATTAAAAACCCCACCCCTCTGAGCTGCAGGGCTGATCTTCGGCAAGGATGGCACAGTTTTCCACCAGCCCCAGTACACCAGGGACAGGATCCCCAGAGATTTGGAAGTGGGGTTATTTAGGGTTGGATCCATGCTGGTGGCCAAGTACCAGCTTCTTTTCCCTTGGCCACAACGCTATTTGTGCCGTAACCCCCAGGGGATGCCTGCTTGCTGCCGGGTGGGCCGGGGGCAGCATGGGAGCCTGTGCAGGCAGCGGGTGCCCTGCTCGCCTGCCCCTCTCTGGAGGGATTCATCTGCGCCGGCTGGGATAATCTCAGCCTGCTCCCCCAGTGATGCTCCAGTCCTTTTCTCAGATGTCACGTCTCTGAGACCTGAGCAAGCACTAGCTGACGACATCGCTGGAGGTATTTTTAGAAACGCCACTTTGCAGGCAGGCAGTGAAAAGGCAGCAACTGGCAGGTCTCACTGCCACAGCTCGCAGGTCCTGCGAGCACCCGGCAGGTAGCGGGAAGGCTCGATATATCGACGACCATCAGTGTTCAGACACTGCCCTCCACGAACAGCAACAGTGGCACTGGCCTGCCGTGGGGCACGCTGCCAAGGGACGGTGACCCCAGCACATTTTTAGCTCTTTGCTTTTAGCCCAGACTTTTTTGTTAAAAAGAGAGGTTAATTTGCCTTTTACTTGGATTGAAGGGAAGCTCCAGCAATTAAAACACATCGCTGAGCAGGGCCTTTTGCGTTAGGCATTTGTTCTGCCCTGAGCAAATATTTAACCTACATCTATAAGACAGTTAAAAAATGTCCCAAATCCCACCAAAAGTTTAACTGTCACTCACCTTCCTTCAAGCAACCCGGTAACCTAGGCCAGGGATGCAGGCAGGAGCATACCTGAACACTCTTGTATATGGGGATGCTCCCCCCCATTGGAAGCACCAGACGTCATGAGAATGTGTCCCCAGAGCACAATTAATTACAACCCAGCTCATTACTCTAATTTTGCTCCTCCTCGAGGAGGTGAGGGGATTTCTCGGCATTGCTGAGGCACGGTTTGCCAAGCTGACATGAAGTGCTTACCAAAGCAGGAACAACCCCCCTGCATTCCTACATCGCCGTTTTGTGCAAAGATAGGAGTTTTAATTAAGTCTTAGCATGCTCCTGAGAAATTTAATACTCATTTTAAAGTTCACCAACTGAATTAATTCAGCCTGGAGGCTCTGATCCTTCAGATAGGGTTGCGTTGAGATGGGTGGAGAGCTGGAGCTGGGGAGGGACGTTGCAAGGATCGCTGCCTAAATCCTACACCTTGGGATGCTGCTGGCCGCAGCAGCAACTTCGGAGGGTGGCGGGGGGCTCGGCAGCTGCTTGGCTCAGCCCCCCTGGCCAAGCCCCGCGAGCCGGTTAGGCCAGGTTGGGGCTGCTGGGGTGGCAGGGAACAGCCCAGGGCAGCAGGGAGCTGGTGCGGAGCCGAGGAGCCAGCCGGGCCGGCTGGGAGCTGCTGCACGCTGCGGCTCGGCTCTGCCTGCGTCTCCCCCATGCAAATCTCCTTTCTATCAAGCAAATGACAAAAACAACATCTTTTTCAGCCTGCTGCGCTCAGGCTGAGAAAAACTGTACGCTGTGCTCAGTCAGGGGAGTGCCTGCAAGGCGTAGCAGCCATCAGACAGGCGGCTCTTCCACCCCTCTGAATCTCTTACTTCAGACCGCATTGCAGAGCCACCAACCAAAACCTCAGCCTCCGTGTCTCCCCTTCACCTACCTTTTGCCTTTGTCATGTTCTGCAGCTGGCTTCAGGTACCGCGGGGGTTTGGCTTTAATGCTGGTGCTTCCCATAAGCGAAGCACCGCCAGGCTCATCCTGCACCACGTCAGCCGCTGGGGAGCTGTGAGCGGCTCTGCTGGAGGACTGCAGCTCACCTGCTAAGTCATTAATGTTTCATGGCATTAACCAGTATGAGCTCCTGCTTATAAAGCACTTCTTAGAAACAAGGCTAAGAGTAAGTACGAGGTGGCCCGGCCAAGGCTGAAACTGCCCCATCTGCTGGGGGATCGCCCTGCCGGTTTGAGCGGACCCAGCGAGGGGACAGCTTGATACCAAGTGCATTCCACCCAGGACATTTTATCCAGCAAATCAAATTTCAGGCTGTGCTGAAAAGGTCGCTGCATCCTGAGCAGGAACTCCTGGAGTTCCTGGTCTAGCAGGAGCCCACTGGTGGTCCTCTGGCCAGCACTTACATGGCATCCTTGCGACCTTATGCTCAGGACCTCGGGTGTTTTCTGCAATTCTTTTTTAAACAAAAAAATGTATGAAGGCAGAAGCTGCAGGTGGGTTACTGGGATTTTTTCAGAGTTTTGCTACTTCTGCCTCTCATTTTATCCTTGAGGCCAAGCCCCCGTGAATCCACCAAGCCCCTTACCCTGACTGGGTGACACTGGTGACAGGGTATGCAAAGATAGGGTTAGGCTTTCTTCTGCACAGGCAAAAGTGATGGGAGCCATCTCCTTTAAAAAATACGTTCAGTTCTCAGCAAAATCATTTATTTTTAGTGCCCTCCAATGTATACTTGGCTTTGGAGAAGAAATGAAGCTGAGGCAGTAATGCTGAATAATTTAGGGAAAAGAGTTTTGGGGCTGATGTAAGTGGCCGTGCTGTGCTGGGGTGGGGAGTGGCCGATGGAGGAATGCAGGGCTTGCTAATAATATCCACAGACATGTAAAAAGGGCACAGGTAAATCAGTAAGAGCCTCTACAGGGCAATACTCCTGTGGTCATAAAGTAAATGCATCCATGTAAAGGAAAATACTGTGATGGCAGGTGAGACATGAGATGGGCTCAGCTGCATCCCGGCTACAATGCAAAAGCTGCACCCGACAAAGAGAAGAATATGCAAACAAGGTCAGATATTCTTCTATGAAATTAAACAGCCCCCCTGCTAACCAGCTTTGACTGCTTGATATCGAGCTGTCTGCAGAATCCCACTGTGAGTCCAGCCCGGCAGGGCCACAGCCCTGCTCTCTGTGCACTCCGTGTCACCCACACATTTGAATGTGCCCTAGGGATGTTCAGCAGGCATGGTCCAGCCACTCCACTTGTCTGTGAAGTCTCAGGGCCAGGATGTGCAGGATGCTGTACTGCCACCGCTCTGCAGCTCTGACACCAGAAGTCCTCCAGCGGGACAGAAACATTACCCTCCCATGCATTATTGACACCTGTTGTATGCAGTGGATGTCCCTATGTCCGCACTGGTGATGCAGCTCGGAGCCCGGTGGCAGCGGTGACTGCCAGCTCCCGGGTGGGCATCAGCAGAGCCCCTTGGCCACAGCCTGGGGATGTGCTGGCTCAGCCGTGCCCAGGCCCCTGTTTACATGCAAGCCACCCACTTCCCTGGCACCGCAGGGATGCTCCCACTGCCTCCATGCATTGCTGGGCGATCTCTTCCCTGCTGTTATCTTCCCTGAGCTGGAGCATGCCAGCCCACCCCATACTATCACAGCTTCCCACTTAACAAGGAAAAAGGCTGAGGTCTTTCTAATTGAACTTACTGAAAGGTATTTCATGACGATTTAATCATTGTGGAACTAACTGGGACCAAATTCTCACATTTTTCTTCTAACGTGCAATTGAGATGGTGAAGAAAACTGCGCTCAATTAATAGGAAGAATTGCCAAAGAGATTCATGAATCTACCTGCCAAAATTTTTCAGAGGAAAATGTTTTTTCCTCTTTAAAACTTAACACACAAAGAGATACACAACTACCACAGAAACTCATCCTGTTTCAAAAGAGAAGCAAAATTTCTTGTTCCCGTGCTGGTGCTTCAAAGGCATCTTTCTGTTGCAGCAGACTACAGAATTGAAAACTTCAAATGAAGTGCCAGGGTCTGTCCTCAAAGCAGGTTTTATACCCAGTGAGGCTCTTCTGCTTCACAGCTAAGCCAGTGGAAGTTGGGGAGACAATCAAAGGAAATGTGAAATTCCAGCCTCCCACTAAGGTTTAGGGAAAACAGAGCAGCACAGCGCTGTGCAAAGCTATTTTAGAAAAGAAAACTTCTACATCTATGCCCAATGAATATTAAACAGCCACACACTTCAGCTCTGCTGCCTGCGCCTGGCACTGCGTGAGCAGATTTAATTTGCCTTTATGAAGAGGAGCAGACCCACACCCCTATTTCCATGCATATGCCTTAGAGATGAGCGGGATGTGAGGGTGAACCCAAGTCCTCTCTGCCAGGAGATTCCTTGAGCAATCACTCACAACTGGAAAAACAAGGAGACATTAAGGAAAATCTGGCAGCACAGGCAGGAGGAAGAGGGAGGAGGGTTTATGCAGATTGACATGGAATAACTGCCAGCTTGCCACTTTTTTCATGCAAACCTTCCTGGGCTTTCAGGTCTATTTGGGGATCCTAGAGAGGTGTTGAGTGAAAAAAATAAGGGTGAGCTGGAAAAAGAAATGGTACACAAGGTGGGACTGAGGCATGGTTGGGGCACTCAGCATGCCAGCCGAAGTGGCACTGGGGCTCTCCAGGGCTCAGATGTCTCTATTCAGCTATCTTCATCTTCAGCCCACCAGAAAAAAAAGTGCTGCTTAATTAACTCCTTGGGAAACAGCTGCAGAAGAAATAGAGAGCCTGTGTGCAAACGTCCGGGCACATTTCATGAAAACGACGTCAATCCAGAGGCATTTTCATCCCCAGCCTTTGCTTTTGACTCAGACTCTGCCCTGCTCACCCACCGCCCCACCGCTCGTACCTGTGGGCCTGTCCAGGCCAGCCTTGGTCCAATTTCTTGGAAGCATCTTCCTCCAGGGGCCAGTCTCTGCAGGGCACCCACCGGCTGGCAGAAACGCTCTCCGAGGCCGTGGTGCTCACCCTCCTCACCGCGGGCAGGGATGCTCGCCGCAGCCTGCAGCTCGCTCCTGTTGCGGCTCGCCTTGCTCCAGCCCCGCACCGACAGTCCCACCAGAGCACACAGGGCGTGCATGGTCCAGCAGAGACCAGGAGGGGCTGCCGGGCTCTGGACACAGCAGACCTCTGCCGCCAGCCTCCCTAGGGCCCTGGGTGCAAGTGGCTGTGCTGGTGTAGCAGATGCTGGCAGCGGCCCGCTGGGGTGGAAGGCTTCACTGTGCTTTTCCACGCACGGTGCCATGTGGCTGGCACACCGGCAGTGAAAAATCAAGCCCTTTTTGTCAAGGGCTTTGTCAACTCCACCCCAATCGTTGATCCTCGAGTGAAGCCCCCCCACCCAGCAGTTCTCCTCTTCCCCTGTTAAGGGCCAGAAAATGTTTTTGTAAAGAGGGTCTGTAACAGTGCCTGGTGCCAGTAAGGTCTCAGCGGCTGATGCAGAGCCAGGGTGGCAGGACTCCCCAGGGACACTCCACTCACTGCCAGTCTCCCCAGCAAGCAAAGGCAGAGGATGGCTCCACACCCCCAGTGTCGCCCTTGCCAACGAATTTCTCAGCCCGTGCAAACCTCTGGTGGCTCTGCCCCGTCTGTGACTGGAGATGGAGAAAGCAACGTCCTCTCCACTCCCATCTGCCAGTGCATTAAGAAAATGAGAGCCGATTAAGGTCCATACCCTCCTGAGCACCATTGGTCCTCAGAAAATTGCTGACACAACCGATTTAGTAGCACTGGCAGACAGGTGGGCTTTCCTCCCTCTGCAGACAACCAGATTTAGACGGGTTTTGGGCTGCTTGGGGCTGCTGCTCTGAGCATTTGCTGTAGTCAAAAGAAGTGGTTTAATTGCACAGAATGAGTGTGTTAATTGGATATTATTTTTTTCCCCATCACCTGTTAGAAAGTTGGCTCAGGCAGTGCCTTTCCTTGCAGACCTGCTCCCCCACCATGTATCACGTGAGGATGCCAGTATGGGATGGGAGGGAATTCAGAGGAAAGCGCTCCTGTGTGCCCACACCACCACATCAGCCTGCATCGACTGGAAGGCTCCACAGCACCAGCACCTCTGCTGTTTCTCAAGGCAGGCTAGCTGGAAAGCCCCATTTCCTTCCCATTAATCTCCACCTGGGAGCACTTTCTAGAAGGCAGCCAGGAACATGAAAACCGGGGAGATTTGCAAAATAAACAGCGATCAAACGCAAAGACCTCTGTTCCTGCTCCAGAGGCGGTCTGCCAAGACACACAGATTGTATCGGGCTAATTTACAAAAGAAAAACCTCCGTAATTAGTGTTCAGGAAAGCCCTTTAATGAGAAGCACGTTAGTGTAAAAGCGAGAGCGCCGAAAGGTCAAGCTGTTCCTAAATGCCAGAAAAACAGGAAAGGGGGCAGAGCCGATCCCTGCCCGCCCAGGCTGCAGCACCGTTTTCTCACTTTTTTAATAACATTTCAGGTTATTAGCGAGGCATTGATAAACCCCAGAGCCTAACGGCCAGCGACAGAGCAGAGCCACCGGACACAGGCTCCGAGCATCGCCCCGCCAGCCGCGGCCGCTCGCCCCGGGAGGGCCGGGCAGCCCTTGCGGACACGTCTCTCGCATTCCGGGGCAGAGCGTAGGCTTTATGGCTGGAGTTTCCCCTGGAGAAGGGAGGACCAGAAGCCCTGTCAGTGCTACAAGTCCTGTCTCGCCAGCAGCGGTGACGGTGGCTAGTAACCATGGCAGCAGAAAGATTTTCACGTGATGTTGGTATTTCTGCAGCACAAAAGAGCCTCTTATCTAGAATGAGTAACTAGTCTGGCTGGCCTTCGTTCCTCTGGTTATTGCTAAGACAGAGCAGCATGGGCACAAGCCCACGTGATGCTCTCCCTGGGGCAAATTCGGACCATCCACTGGGAGACCCACAGCCAGGACATATGGGAGGTTCCAGAATGCACAAGGATGCTCTCACGGAAGTTGTGGACATGGTCCTGATGCGTGGAGGCAGACCCGGCCCACCACTCCTGACCAGTTAAAGAAAGCTGGAAAGGGAGCTGTGGCCGTCCCGGCGAGCTCAAGCTTGCAAAGCGAGCATCTGCAAAATGTGCAGCACATCGGGCCATGCCATCCCCTGGATGTCGCAGCCCAGAGGTGGCCGGGATGTCCCCTGGCTGCCTTGTAGCATCCCTGCAACCTGATTTATATGACTTCTCCAGTTGTTTACATTTCCCCCTGAATTCCTGCCAGTTTATCCAAGAAAATGGTTTTTAGACTTCAGCTGTTTGACTTCCAGCTCTTCTCATGCGTCAGATGACTTCTAAAAGCAGAAAAAACCCCGCATGTAATAACATAGGTAACCTAGGCTTGGCATCTTCAGATGACTCAAACCCAGCTTGCTGGATATTGCTCAGATCTCCCTTCGACATTCACCCTAGGGCATGAGCCCAAACTGGAAAGTTTCACCCCAAAATAAGAATGGGCAAACAAGGAAAGAATGAGCAAAGGAAAAAAGTCGTCCAGCCTGAGCTAAGCCTAAGCTGCTGCTAATGAACACTGGTGCGGGCACCTGTCAGCCTGTGTACCGCTGTGTGACCCCTCCCAAAACTCCACCAGGACTGTTACTGCACGTAAAAGGAGCTGTGCACTCAGGGCAGAGAAAACCGGACTCCTATTAGCTCCATTTTAGAGGAAGGTAAAAGGGGTTCAGGGGAATTTAATTGCAACGATGACTCAAAGCAGATGTACACAGCGGAAAAAATACATAGGGGCAGAAAAAGTGGTTTACAGACTGTTCCCAGAATTGGGAGAGTGCCCTGCTGCTTAGGGTCTCAAGTTTTCAAGGTTAAACTGCTTAATTTTATTTCAAGCTTTCTAATTAAATGTCATTTAACTAGGCTTTCTATTTATCCTACAATTTCTTTCTAGTCCGAGTCTAATCCCCAAACCTGCTTATTTGTTTTTACTTTCATTATAACCTTATCAGTGATTAACCTGCAATTGCACTTAATCTTTTTAAAAGATTGCTCTGACTATAAATACAGAGAAGCTACCTGCTCTGTTTTTATCCAGAGGAAAACAACTTCCTCCACAGTCAAATGTCTATGGTAGGTTATATTATTCCATTTCTAAGTTAATTTTTCATATCGGAGACATTTGTCTTCTCTAATTTCACACAGGACATTAAATCAGTATCAGTTTTCTGAAAGATGTAACAGCACAGGCCACAAGGAATATGAATACACCTTCAGTGTAAAAGTTATACATACATACATATATTTCAAAGTGTGTATATATATATAAATATATATATATTTATAAGTGTGTATATAAATAATGACAGTATATATAAAGCCTCCAGTAAAGATGCTGCTTGTGACAGTGAGGCAAAACTTCCCGTATTTGTACAGATCCAGCAACAGCAAGCTCTGCTCCTTCCCCCAGCAGTTACCTGTTCCACTTACTTCACTCAAAAGCAGCAACAGATAAAATATTTTGCAAGAAAACCTGGTTTCCATGGCTATGGACTTCTGAAAAATCCGTTAATCAGAAATATAAGTCGGGAGGAAGACTGCAATGCAGAATTTCCAGGGTGCTGGACTGGCAATAAGACTGCCCAGCAAAATCCCCCAAATAGTGCATTAATATTATTAGAGGATCTCATATTGGATCAGTCCAGCACTTAAGGACATCAAAGTCGAATGAGCAAAAGCTAGTAAGAAATGCAGTAAAGGTACATGGAGCATTACCAAATCCATCAGGAACGTCACAAGGGCAGTGGAAGGAACAGACCGTGATAAGGGCATGCTGCAAGGTATTTACAGGAACCAATGCAAAGGAAGCCCATTGCAAACACAGCAAAACTGGTAAATAAATGGAATGACAAAATTCAGCAGAAAGCCAGATTATGGTAACCCCCAAAACAAGAGGCGCTAACCGAGCTGCCCATCTCCTTAGCCCACAGCAAATCGACCTAAGCTCAGCTCTCCCACCCTGCCTGTGAGCCCAACCCAGCCTTGTAAGCCCAGCCCTACCTTGACCTTAATTATTACCTGGAAAATAATCTCTCTAAAGAGCTAAAGCCATAAACAGATTGCAGAGGAGGATAATTTCAAATCTCCCCACCATTCCAGAATTACTAGTTATGTATCCTTCACCATCTAATGCTGCGTGTTGAAAACTAAGATCTTCAAGCATTTGCCACTTAATAAAGCTTTTTTCCCCTCCTGGTGATTCAAACAATATTACATTCACTACTGGCATTATGTGACCTCTATGTCTCCAAAAAGTTTGTTGGAAAATCTGTGAACCACGTGCAGGGGGGCTTCCCTGGCTCCATCAGTGCACCAGTGAGCAAAAAGATGGAAAACAACTGAAATTTTGAAATAAATCTACAGCAAATGAATGGTAATCTATGTTGTATTTATTGTAGATATAGTGAATTATGAAATCCATTACAGCCCACTATTTATTTAAACACTTCTTCTAAACCATATCAAATTAAAGCAGCAAATCAGAACCCCAGTTTGACTTTTGCACATTTCCTGGTTTGATCATATAAATATTTATATAGTGAAAAAAAGTATTTTGCACTCTCCACTGAAACCTTCTACCTAGCAGGAAACCACTTGGAAATGACTGAGGATGAGAAATATTTAGTGAGGTGCGGGTGAGCCCAGGTTTTCCACCGCAGCGTGGTGGCTTCTGACCCTTCTGCAGTATGTTTGAGCTCATTAAATTTGTTTAAAAGAGAGCAAGCCATCGTTAATTAACACTAAGATATATTCTGGCTTTTTCCACCACAGAAACCCTTCTACTTTGCAAGATGGGGAAAAAACGCAACAAAATAAGAAGACCCTGAAGGAGGTGAAGATCAGCCCCAGGCTGCTGATGGGCAGAAGCATCACCCACACACGGGGGCGATGCCAGCACTGACACCCTTCACGAAGCGCCCAGCTTTCTCACGGCCAGACCCGTGTAACCTGCAGCACAGCTCGCAGTATTTGCTGAACACCTGAAAAGTCCCTTGGCCGTGGCTGCTCCCTGCAGCAAAACCCGCCCCAGCTTTTTCTCCAGAGGATGGAAACTGGCTCCTCTCGATGGAGCCAGGGGTGGTGTCACAGAGCCATGGCCAGCCAAAGCCTTGGGGAGGATCTGTGCCATCTCACCCGGCACCATCTCGCCCACTGCTTCTCGTCACCTCTCAGCTCACCGGCAACTCACTCCAGTTAGGTTCTGAGTTTGAGGGAGATGAGGAACTGGTGGTGCTGGAAGAAGACTGGACACCTTGAGCCATCAGCTGGGCATGCTGGCTGCTAACCAGGCATTCCCATCCAGCGCCTGGTCCCGGCACGGTTGGCAGTGTCCTCACAAGCACCCTGTTGCAGCAATGAGCAATACCAGAGCAGCTCCTCCATGGGAAACATGGCCTAGAGCCTGCCAAGTGACCGAAAGGGGCTGGAAATTGCTGACTGGAAATGTGGCAGGTCACTGGGATCCAGGAATGAACACAGGGGACCACCTGCATGCCCATACGTGCTTGCTTGCACACCACAGGCTCTGACCTGACTGAAACACTGGCTGGGAGAGGAGAGCACTTACTGCACTTCTCTTCCCAGTCCCAGCTGGAAACCGGCACGGCTCCTGCCTTCCTGCACTCCATTTGTCCCTCCTGGCAGTGGCAGGTTGGGGCACCCATGGAAACCCAGGGCTGGATGGGATCTCCAGGAACATCTCATTCAGGATTGTGCTTCTCCATCCTTGAAAGTCACCCATCAAATCTCTCTGCAGCAGCCACCAGGGATGGAGAGCCCACCGCCTCCCCGGAACTCCTCTTCTTTCCAGGGACAAACACAAGGTGGTCTTGGCATCACGCAGGGACTCTCAGGCACCTTGTGGTCTATGCACATGGGGACAGACCTTGGCATTCTTGTGACAGTGTGATTTGGTCTGTGCTCAGCCTGTGAGCACAGTCCACATCCTTTTCGGCTGAATCACTCTCCAGCTGCTGCTGACAACCTTGAGCCCAACAGAGAAACCTTGTTGTTTTTTTTTTTTATCCCTGGTTGCTTCTGGCCAAGTGGTGATTCAGCTGTCAGAGGTGAATAACTCTTCACACTTTATAGGAACACTCATTAACCATCCAGAGCCATAAAAAGCAATTTCTTCAGGGCTCCCTCTCCGTAAGGATGGATTTCAGAGCAAGGGGGCTGGCCTGAGATTTGGTGGGAATGTTCGTAAAGAAGCTTAATAAAAATAGATCTCCAGAGCATTGAAAACTTGTACGGTTCTGGGTCATATGGCAGAGGGTTTTATCGTTAACGACTGAAGGTCTAGGCAGAAAAGAAAGGCAGATCCTACCTGCAGCACTTAGCAAACCTACAGCCACTGCACGGCAACCATTAACGACAAAAAGCTTCTACCCCAGGTATTTGCCCAGCTCCTACTCCTGCCCCAGGAGCTGCTTGTTTTTCATTCCTCTTCTTTTTCCTCTTCTTTCTCCGAAATCTCAGCAGCAAGGATTTCTTCATCTTCTTCTGCTGTAGAAATCACCCGAATGGTGACTAAACCATCAGAAGGTTTTGAGATTATTTCTTCTCCTGGGTGGGTTCTTGCTCTGTGGGAGATGACAGGCGATCTCTGGTGCACTGGTGATTTTGGTGGGATCGGACTAAAGCTGGAACCCTGCAACCCCCCCAAAAAAAGGCAAAATCAACCTTGGCAGACTCTCGTCCGCTACCCCCAACCATGGCATCTGCGCTGGGCAAAGCCAGGCAGGCGTTTTGCAGGCTTTTACCGCACTGGACCTCACCACGGGGGTGTCAGCTTGCTGCCGGGGGTGAGTCCTGTGTGAGGGGCAGTGGGATTACACCCGGCATGCCCCCAGAGCAGTGCACAGAGGTGAGCGCACCAAAGCTTTCTCACACCTACTGCACCAGCTTTTGTTTTGCTCCTGAAGCGCCTGGAGGGGTTGATCTTGGCAAAAGCTTGACAGAAATGTTGCTGTGAGGGAGCAGCCCCGGACTGCCCTGCCCTAAAGCCCCCTTCAGAGAGGAGCCGCAGAACCCTCACCTGTGGGCATGCCATGGAGAGGGGTGCCCTTCCAACAGGGTCCTGCTAACCCTGCTGGAGGGGTCAGCCCCTCGTGCATCACTCTCCAGTGATGGACCTTGCTGCTGCTACTGGTGGCACACATGGTGCCACTGGTCACTGCTGCCTTTAGCGGGTTATAAACCAGCGTTAAGCACTGTGCTGTGTGGAGCCTCGTCATGTTTCTGCGAAGGAATGCAAAAATGTGGTTATGCTCAGTGTCTCCCTGGATATTTACCCAGACTCAAGGCCACTGCACACTCCCTATCAGCTGCGCTTTCACCTCCCTTCGCATGTTCAGATGTGACAGTCTGCGTAATTCTGTGCTGGGAAGAGTAACAGCAAGGTCTGCATGGAGATACAGTCTTTTTTACAAGTTTAGCAGAGATACTTGGAAGAAAAAGGAAAAAGAAAAAAAAAAGAGGAAGAAAAAGGAAAAAGAAAAAAAAAAAAAGAGGAGGGCTGTTTTTCAGTGGTTCATCACAAAAAAGCAAGGGTGATTTCACTGCTGCTCAGGCGGAGCGAGCAGGATGGCACGTCTGCTGCTGGGGGCCTCTGCCCCAGACGCCCTGTAAAAGCTTTGCAAATATTGACTGGCCTGTGGGTGCTGGATACCAGCATCACACTCCATCCCGCCAGCACATCGATTAATCGGCTCCCATCTAGAAATTAGGCTCGGGTTTAGCACAGCTGGGCAAAAAGTCGGTGTATTTCCCTTTTGTGTTGCAAAACAAACCCATGTGGGACAGTAACATTCTCCCAAGATCGTGTGTAAGGTGCTGGACACCCCCTGCCCATCTGCCTACGCTACATCAGACCCCAATGAGCTGAGCTCACTCCTCTAAGGCACCTTAACAACACTCGGTCTCTGGGGCTGGTGGGCAAGAGCAGCGACTTGGCACCTAATGAAGCAAAACCAAACTGTGATCCTTCCCATGCTGACCTGCATCTCCTGCATCGCCTTCAGCTTCTTCAGCCTCCACCTGAGCTGCGCCAGTGGCTCTTTGCCCCCCATCCTCCCTGTGGCGGCCAGGGCAGCTTGGAAGAGCTTCGGGGTGTCAGCTTTTGGGGGGATGATGACCGAGTCTCCAGGGCCTCCTTTCTCATCTTTGGGTTTATTGCTGTTTTTCAGCATTTTCCTACAGCAAGAAAAAGGAGAGATGATTTAAGTCTGGGGATATGTTATATTAGCTGCATTCTATAATGCAGAAAAATCAGACTGATTTAATAATTCTGAAAAATCAGGGCAGGGATTTTTTTTCTCCTTAGGAGGGCCATAACAACAAATCTAAGCAACGCTAAAAACTAAAGCACGTATTTGAATAGATTTTTAAAGGAATGAACTTTGGTCACGTTTGCTCCAGAGCTGCATCGCTTTTAGTGGTGGAGCTTTGCAGCAGGGCTGGGCTGGCTCTGGGCATCTCCAGCCTTGCCAGCCCAGCGGCGCGGGGTGGCTGCCCTCTGCCGAAGCACGGCAGCTCCAGCCCGGCTCTCCTCTGGGAGCGTGTGCCTAACGCCCGGCATCTGCAGCAGGAGCTTTCCCAGGGCTTTGCACAGAGAGAAACGTCTCCTGTGATTCTGAAACCCATACTCTGCTTTTTTTTTAAAACCCCACAGGCTAGAAAGCAGCAGCCCGATACGCACTTGGCTTTCTTACGCAGCAGCTTCTGAGACTCTGGGTAATGCACCAAAATCTCGTTCAAGTCCTTCTTATCCAAAATGAAAAGGTTAGCGAAGCCGTGAGCTATGACGTTTGCTGTTCGGCGATTTCCCCCTCCTGCCGCCAGCAAGCTGAGAGAGACGGGGTGAGATGTCAGCGCTGTTATTCACAGGCTCAGCATGACTGAAAGTCTCCCTTCTCATGTCTCCATCTCTCTCTTTCAGAGGACTCAGAGTTTAATTTTCACCCCAATGAAATTCTTCAAGCCCAGTTTTTAAAGAATGATGGGTGGGAAGCATTGGCATGAAGCAGTATATAAAAAAATATTTGCCTGTTTGAAAGGTTTAAATACTGCATTTTACACCAGTCTAGTGCATGCTGGGCTCTAGGGAGGCAAACTCTATCACTGCGTTGCAAATTGGTACAGGACTTCACATGCCCATGAAATGGGCGGGTTAATGGCTCGGGGGCTGTTTTACTGAAACATCTTTTTCTTATTCTTTTTCACATCCCTCCATATACCTCTGCTTACCGTTACTAGCTCCCAAGAGAGAAAACAGCACAATGACAAAAAGACCAGAAAAACACCAAGAAAAAAGCTGTAATCTCTGCAGCTGATGCTGTTCAGTGCTCGTGGCTTTCAATCACAAAGATTAATCAGGGTGTTGCTGATCTCCCCACTTCCCACCCCCCCCACCCAGAACCCACCAGATGTGTTTCCCTGGCTCCCTGGCAATGCGTCACTCACCTGATTTCCCCAAACACAGAGCCAGCTTTCAGAGTCACCAGCACGGTTTTGCCATCAGCTCCCCCCAACACCTGCACTTGTCCCGCCTGGATAATGTACATCTCACGGCCAATTTCTCCCTGCAGTGGAGATGGTTGCTGTGTGGGGTGCCAGAAACAGGAAGACCTTACGGATGCCCTAACATGCATTTTGCCGGAAACCCCCATGACCATACTGCTCTCTCCAGGTTCTCACAGTGCTTTGTTCTGACGGTGCTCACTCCCAAGCACCCTCAAATAACCATCCCAAAGTCTCCTGCAGCTCAGCAAGCTCTTCCCTGCTCTCCTGCTGTTGGTGGCTGCAGCAGAAGAGCTCAGTTTTTGTAAAAGACCAGCTGTAATCGAGGATGTTTTTGTTCTGAATCCCCTCCCTGTGAAGCAGCTTGATGCCACGGTGATGGGCCAGGCCTGGCTTCCCTGCTTTGCATTGCCCTGCCATGACGCCAGGGACAGGAGGCCACCTGAGCATGTCATTACCTTCTTACACACGTAGTCGTTAGGCAGGTAGACCACCGATCGGAGCCTCTTCAGCATGTCAAAGATCATCTGCCTGTCACAGCCCTGAGCCAAAACAGAGCCAAGAGCGCTGTTAGTCTGCACCGGCACGGCAGGCTTCCCCAGCCAGGGTCTGCACTACAGAGGGTACCTGGAAGAGAGCCACTTTGCTCACGATGTTGTAGTTCACCTCAATGGCAAGGTCCAGCCTCATCTTGTCTGGCAGCTGCACCAGCAGCTCTGACTCATCTGTGAGACAAAGCAGAAAACTGGCTGTTCCCAGCACTGGATCCAAGAGCACATCCTTGGTGTGGCAGTGGGAAAGCAGGCTGCATCCTAGTGACGGAGGGCAGGAGCCAGCTCACCCAGAAGGGTCTCCTCCAGCCTCTGCCCACCCACCAACACGCGGGTCTAAAGCCCCCGGGTGGTGGAGAGCTGCCCTTTGCATTATCCCTGCCCTGAGGCTCTCCGAGGCAGAGCAGTGAGCCTGAGCCACATCAGCACCATCCTTGGCCAGGAGGGCAGGTGCAGAGGCCTGCCTGCGATTTACTGGTAGGGTGAGCTGGTGGACTTGCTGGTGGATGAGCTCTGGCCAGTGATTGCCAGTCACTGCCCTCTCCCCAGGGACCGGTGGGTGGGATGCTGGACTCCATGTGCTGTGAGTGATGCTGGGTCACTAAGGTGCTGCAGACAGGTGGCAGCCTATGTATTCTCTAGGTGGGCAAACAAGTTCCTATAGTGAAAGGTAAAGTGACCCACCCCCACCCTGAGCCTGTAGTGCTGTTTGGCAGTAATGTCTCAACTCTGCAAAGCAACCACAGCAAACCACATGCAGTGCTGTGCGGACACAGTGTTGACCATTGGAGAGGCTGGATCTTACCTAGCATGCCTTGTGAGTGCCATGTGTACTCATACCACATTTTCACCCGGTTCTGAACAGTTCTGGGGATTTTGTAGAAGTTCATGTATTTAATGGTACTGTCCATGCAGCTCCGATAGTAAGTTTGCCCTGCGGTAGCAGCGCCGACCACATCTCTCATCTGAATGGGAGGAAGAGGTGGAAGAGATGTTTTAACTGCTGCCACTTATCCATCATGCAGATTAAGCACTCTAGAGAGCAAACACCGAGTCCTAACAGCATCTGTCAAAACCTTTTTGTCTTCCACCAATGCTGAGCACGTCCTCACATGGGGAAAACAAACCTGGAGATGCAAACCTGTGGACTGACCCCACTGAAACCCTTCCTACCTGAGGCTGGGATCCCCCTACAACTCCCACTCACCTGCCCTATCATGACAGAGAAAGCAAAGACGCCCGTGAAGTAGTTCAGCAGCTGGAAGATGATCTCGAACAGCGTCTTGGGGTCTGGCAGGCCTCCGATGGTGATGAGGGTTTTGACTGCCCAGTAGTAGCAGCGGATGTAGCTGGGAAGGAGAGAGGAGGCAGCTCTGAAGGGGTTTCGGGCACAAAGGCCTGTTTCACCCCTCAGAACCCAGCCCACATCCTCTGGCCATGGCAGAGTCTGCTGAGAGTAATTGTGGGTGACAAAGGGAAAATTAAGGGGCTGCAGACACCCCACCACAGCTGCAGGTGCTTCTGGAGATGCTACAGGAGCAGGGGGATGTAGAGACCCTGCAGAAACCTCCACACAGGAGGCTCAGCTGCTCTGGCTACTCCCATTTTTTGCTTCCTACAGCTCCACTGTCATAAACATAAAAGTATTTTCAGCAACATTTACACTTCTAGAAATAGTTGGGGGAAAAAAGGGGTTGAAAGTAAATTGTTGGCATAGGACTCAGGAGATGTCAAGCGAATTCTTGATTCACTGGTCTTGGGCCCTCCCTTGGATGTCCTAGTTACACCTAGAGAGAGATGCAGATATGTATATGACACGAAGTATCTACATAGCAGCAGTGCTAACATGGGACGCTGAGCGCTCAAAGGGAAGGGAACACCTGCACTAAGGCTGCATGCGTGACAGTCATCTGTCCCCCCCCACACCCACACCTCAGGGTAAGTCTTTAACGCACTTGCCTGTGCCTTTTGCAGGAAACTCTTGTTTACTGCATGATGATGTATCAGTGAAATATTTTATTTTGCCTGTGTTGTACAATGTGCAGGTGTGGCCATTGGCTATGAGGTGGTGTTCGGCTCATGAGGCAAGTACTCTCCCTGTGGCATCCATCACTGACAACACGAGGGACATTTAACTCTTGTGTCTTGGAAATGCCATGGTGAGGGGATGGGGTGGTCACTGTCCCTGTCTCGCGCCCTGGGAGCGAGGGTGCTGGGCTGACACACGGCACCCAGGACACACAGCTTCAAGCCTCCATCCCGACTTGGCAGCGAGTCAACAAGAACAGAAGCAGGGTTCACACTGCCATCCTACCCAGCCAGGGAGCATTCCCTTGCTTCCCAGCACCAGGTTCCCAGTTTTTCAGCTTCTTCAGCCTGCCACTGCCTTCCATCCTTGCCCAACTGCAGCCTCTTGTCTTGCAGCACCGTATATTACCGCATATCCCATCCCTCCTAGCACCATCATTCTCCCTGGTTCCACAACTTCTCCTGGTACCCCCAACCCTTTGCTTCAGGAGTTTTTACAAACTCAGCTGCAGCCTAACACCTCCCTTCTTGCTCCAGCTCCTCACAGCAATCTGTGCTATGCAAGGACCCAAGCCCTGGTTTGTACCTGTTTCCTTCCCCATCATAGACCCAGGTGGTAGAGCCCAGTCCTTCGTAGGCTGATGCCCAGTAATAGAGACAGGAGTTCACATGCAAGCTGTACAGTAAATAGGCTGTGGTCCGAATTACTCTGGGGGAAAAAAAAAAATAAAATGGAGAGAGCCGAAAGGGAAATGATGTGGTGTCTGCTGGGAGAAGCACGTCAGATCTCCACCAGCATCACAAGGAGCTTTGAAGTGGTGAGCCAACTGTTAACCATGCAGGTTCTGCCAATGCAGGAACCACAGAGCACCCAAATGTGCAGCCCTGCTCCTCACTCCTGCAGCCCTGCAGCTCCAGAAGTGCCAGGAAAAGCATCTTATCCACTGCTGGCTCCTCTTTGCTGTCAGCACCCCTGTCCCTGCTGGGTCAGGGAGAGGTGATCCTATCCATGCGGGCTCCAGGACCCCCTCATCCCACTTGCATCAGTCAATGTCCATGTCAGCCCAGTCCAGGGACAGCAGGAAAATAAATCAGAAACCCAGAGTGGGTGCACACCAGGATAAACCTCCTTCCCCGGTACCAAACAGCAGCTCCGTACTCTCTCCCCACTTCCCTCCCTCCCCCTCACCTGTAGATGTACGCCTTGCTCAGGATAGCCTCCAGGCGGTTGTTGAACTCAAAGAAGGCCAGGTACTGGGAAGAGAAGGAAGGCAGCGTGCTCCAGCTTGCTGTGCCCCCCCCTCCCAGGAGAGTTATGTCCCTGTAAAACCCCGCTGCCCCTCCACTTCCCTCCTGCAGCCCCTCCGCAGTGCAAACGGCCACGCACAGGTTTGGCTCCACCTGTAAGGGCCCTTCTATTCAAATGTGAGTGTGTCCTGGGACTGACATGAAGGGTTTGACCCACAGCCCTGCAAAGCCTTCGGGACAAGACTTCCTGCCCTTTTTACAAACCTCTTGCCATCACTGATGAGCCTAGCAAGCTATACCTTACCCCACCGGCGCAGGACTCCTCTGCATCCACTGCAGCTGGTGTTCTGCCTGATTTTGTCAAGCTTCAACTCACCTTCAGACAGCGAGGAAAGCGCAGCAGTGGGTTGACACCGACTTTGAAGTAGAAGAAATCCAGGGGCAGGAGGCACACCACATCCATCTGAAATCCACACAAAGAGAGAAACCTCTGTGGGGACCTGCAGGCATGGTGGGGTGGAGCTGCAAGCCACAGTTCACATGAAAGATTCAGATTAATAAATAAAGTTACGTCAAACCTTAAATCGTTGTGATCGCAGGTAGTTCTCTTTCATGGCCTTTTTATCGCTCTGGTTGGGAATAGGAAGGAGAGAGAGAGAGATCATTGATCATTGCTTACAGAAAGGAAAGTCATGGCCAACGTGGTCATGCCTGGTTTTCCTCTTCATGCCCGGGAAGAGGAGCAGAGCAAGAGGAGCAGAAGACCTGGCCGTACACCATCTTCCCATCCTCTCTCATGTCATCCTGTGCTCGCTTTGCATCCCAGAGAAAGCACATCGCAATGCCAGCACCACAAAAATCAGAGTTCACAGGAGAAACCTCCCTGCCTGAGCATTGCACAGGCCATGGAAAGGTTGTACCCTCAAGGTCTTACTTTTCACGGCTTATTTAATTGGATACGGAAACCAAATCAAGGGCTTTCACTTATCTGAGGCGTGTGATCTATGTGTTCAGATTGCAATCATTTTTGTCGTATTGCTAAAGCATCCTGCCTAGCTGAGCTCTGGAAAATTAAACCCGGAGTTTATTACGCCGTCTGCTCATGCTTAGCAGCGTACGGCTGTGCCGGGGCTGGCTGGCGTGCACCCCACCGCACCCTTGGCAGGGCTGCCCTGCAGAGCAGCGCCTTCTGAGCATCCCCACCCGAGAAGGGGGCTGCCACGGACCACGTGCTTTCTAGATGGGCTGGTATTGACTTTAGGGGGAAAACAGCATGTCTGGCAGACAAAAAAGACTGCCAGCTTATCCACTACATAGCAGGAGAGAAGCTCGCTATGACCTCCAAGGGTCAGTGCAGCCCTGGTGGCCACAGCCATGGTGGGAGAGCTTGGACAGCTCCATCCATGCCTCTTGGGGGGTGGGAATGGGAGATCCCCACGATGGGTCCCCAGCTGTGGGATGCAGCGCGCTGCCACTCACGATTATGTCTCCCCCCTGCACAAACTGCAGCCGGGTCTGAAAGATGATGACGTCCAGCAGATAGATGAGGTCGCAGAGGTAGTCCATGAGCAGCCAGCAGTGGATGTTTGCTGGTGTCTGGTAAGGGAAAGCCCAGCGGACGGGGATCAACCAGCAGTTCCAGTTCCAGGCCATGACAACGAAGAACAGCCACAGCACGTACATCAGGTCTGCGCACAGGGAACCGCACCACAGTTAGCTGGGCATGTGTCCCTTGTCTGCAGGAATCCACTATGCAAAGGAGTTTTCATCCCCTGCCCTGCCCCGACTGCAACAGGGAGACATGCAGGACATCTCTTGGTGACGGCGTTTAATTGCAGGTGAGCTGGGCTCTAGATGCAAAGTGAATACCACCAGCTGCAGAGCACATTTTTATCAGAAAGCCGCTTCTCATTTTGCTGATCCAACTAGGTTTGCTCTTGCTTTGCTCCCACAATACCAACTTTCTTGCTTTGCTCTTTTCCCCTTGAGGTTGAGCCAACGGCTGCCTGAGCCCAGGGGCTTTGAAACGACCGTGGAATAGCACAGATGAGGGAAGGAGCTGGGTTCCTATGTGGTGTCCACTGGACAGTGAATTTTTCTTTTGTGATTTTTATTTTTATTTTTATTTGGGGCGTCCACATCACAGGGACAACCTTTGCCCACTACAAAGCCGAAAAGGAGAAGGCAGCTGCCGCTTCCTTGCCTGGTCATGCTCCTGACACCCACAGCTATCGGGAAGCATTTTGGAAAGCCTGTGCCTTGCAGGGGAATTGAAACCTCTGCTTTTTCAGTAGACAGGTGTAATCTAAATTGTTCCTTGTTTAGTTGCCCTCCCTCCCTTCTCTACAAAGTCTCACCTTTTAAACCTCTTCCCCTCCTTACCCCTGCCCCCCAGCTGCCCCAGCCCGGGCATGCAGCTGTGCTCCACCACTTACCGGTGAGCGGGTCGATGCTGCTGGGGAACCGGTAGTTTTTCAGGCGGTCCAGCCAGGGCTGGGTCTTGAATGTGCAGCACAGCATCTCACAGTAGTGCTCATCTCCCCCCGGCTTATCCCCCTCCGGCTCCCCTCCTGGGGGAGGCAGCGGTGCTGCTGCAGGTGCAGGCTTGGCAGGGGCTGCAAAAGGCCGCACAGTTATTTTACAGGGCAGAAAAATCTCCTTACTGTCGTTTGTTTTAAGGTTTTTAACCTGTTAACAAAGCAGCTGTCTCCCTGGAAACACAGCATAGGTAGGGACCCCCCAGTTAAACACTTCCAGCCCCACTTGAACTCACATGCTGCAGGGCTCTCCTCATCCGAGGTGACATCGGGGTCAATCAGCTTCTCCTTCACCTTCTCGGTCCTCTCTCGGAAGAGCTTCACCAGCTCCTGGAGCCGGTTGTTGATGATGGCACTGCTCAGGCTCGTGGCTGAACCGATGCGCTCGGGCAGGCTGCGAGGAGACCACCAGGCATTTCATGCAGGTGGGAAAGCCCAAGGGCAGGTTCATGACCCATTTTTTAACCTACAGGATCCTGAATTAGGAATTTTTAAGTATTTTATATTATTTATATTTATTTTATTATTTTTATTTATGATATTTCTTCGGCTACAATGTAATCAGAAGAACATAAGTTAATGTTGGCTTCAGTAAAATACCACCAAGCAGCACCAGCCTGACCCTCACCCTTCCCTGGGGTGTGAGGTGCCCTCAGAGGGACATGGGAAGCAGCAAGATCCCAGGCTGGATTGCATGAGCTTGGGAGAAGAAGATTTTGGAAGAGCTACAGGGTGAAAATGTGAATTTATAAACTGTATTCCCTTCTTTCAGCCTCCATTAAAAATCAGTTGGATTCAGACCAGGATGCTTTACCTAGCACGACTGAGAATCGTCGCTAGGAGGGAGGACAGAAACAAGCTCTTTTGCTGTAGCTCTGGGCTGGTTCATTGCCCAGTTTCTGCCCAGGAAGAAGGCAAATCCCCGCACTGTGTGGAGGTGCAGACCCTCCCCCAGGATTTGCTTCCGAGGGAGAGCATTGTTATTTTTGATTGTTATTTTTGGAGGGGGGGGGGGTCCATTACTTGTTACACAGCATCAGGCTCACTGTGGGCACGGCTCCCTCTCTCTTTGGTATCCCAGCAATTCTAGGATCTTTGTTATTTCCACCCAAGCCCCAGGACCTGAACCCCTGGGAGCTCAGCTGATCCGGACCCCCTCGATCCCCCCCACCCCACACCTTTCCCTCTGCTCCTCGTCGCAGCTCAGCCGTGCTCGGGTGGGGGACTGGCTCACTGGTCCCTCTTCCATACCATCCTCCTGGGCCAGCAGCTTCCTCCTGTGGACACAAACACAGTAACCGAGGCTTCCCTTGTCCCCCATGCTCAGTCAGCTCCTCTCCCTCCTCCCTCTCCCAGGCCTTATCTGTTTTCCACTTCCCCTTCTCCTACCAGGGTCAGTTCCCCCCTGATTTTTGGCGTTGCCTGAAGTAAATGGGAGCAAACCACCCTACTCCTTTGCTGCTGAAGTCCTGTTTCTTCTTGGGCATCACCAAGCCCCTGGCTGCACGGGCACAGCCGTCCAGCCCATTTCACAACCCACTCTGGGCACCTGGCAAGAGGCACGGAAGGCAGGCACTGCTCTGTGCTGTTCCCAGTGCAGCACTGTCACACCGCTGCGCTTGGAGAGGCAGGCAAGAAAAACGTGATACTGGTAAGGTGGAGCAAGGAAGTGGAACTTGGAACAAGAGGAAGGCACCGGGGACACCGCCTGGCTCTGAGCTGGCTCCGTAGGGCCTTAAACCCCCAAGATAAAGAGTGAATCGCAGAGCTGCAGGTGCATAACATGGACCGTCTAAAGGCTGCCAATACCTGCAAAGCCAAGTGCAAAGTGCAACTGCTGAGAGCAGCTCCAGGTTCAAGAGGAGCCCTATAAATGCTGATCCTGGCCACGCTGAGCCAGCGGCAGCTCATGTCTTCCTAGAAGATGTGTCCTAACACAGCTGGTGACTCCCTTTGGCACTGATGGGTTTCTGTGACAACTTCCTTACATGTGGGCAAGCAAGGTAGCAGAAGGAGAGCTGAATATGAAGATGACAATCATAGCAAAAAATCTGCACTGGTTTGCGAAACTGCAGCCAAGTCCAGAGTTTTAACTGTGACAAAGAAATTGTCTTCTGCCACCACAGCTGTTGCTCTAAATTAACCTGGTGCAGAACGGCTCCGTGCTGCTTGTGGGGCAGGAGCAAGCAGGGTACTGAGGGAGGTTGTCCTGCCATCACAAGTCTCCTGAAGAAAGCCAAACGTTACGAACCCACCCACCTCCAGCCTCGCTGGCTCTCAGATGTGCCCTGCTGGGAAGGGGAACAGGTAAACAAGATCGATGAAATCTTCATCGCCCAAGCAACAGCGTAGGGGCAGAGAACACCATCACCACCACCACCCCCCCACCACCATTCAAGTACCCTCAGATGTGAATGGAAAGATACCCAAAACCACATCAGTTTGGAGAAACAGTCCTGCCAAGGTCTGTGATATGCTGTTAGGACAACTTCCATCACCTCTCACCAGTCTCCAGCTGCCCTTGCCCTGCCTCTGTCCCCTCCGGGCACCTCGCTGCCCCATTGCCCGTCATCACTCACGAGCACTACACAGACAGCCCAGTGGCCCCTCGCTCTGTAAGGCAGACCCTGCAGAGAAGGTATCACCGTCCCCACTCGTTGCCTGTGGCATGGCTTCCCATGGGCCACAGAGCTCATGTGGTTGTCCTCTGGCTGCATGAAAAGCTTCATATGTTAGCATCCATCCAGGAAAATGCCTCTTTTTTCTTCAGATTAATGGATGCCCTTGGAAAGATGTAAAGGGAGATCAAAGTCCCCAAGAAGGTTGTAAATTCAGAGGAGCAGGAAACATCTCTTGATATTCTGTGGTGTCATCTGTGTTCCCAGCAGACACAGAACGAGAAGGAGCAGGAGCTACCCAAAAAGCAACCCAAACTTCAGTGGACTTTGGAAAAAGGGCTTAAAGAGAACCTGGAATGTTACATTAAGTCCCATAGCGAAGCTCACATATGTGTGCAAACCTAAGTCCAGAAAAATCCCAACAACAGCCCAAAAGCCATCAGCTTTCTCCAGCCTCGTTTTTAAAGCTCAGTTTTAGTCCTTGTTCTCTCTGAGCAGCCTTGATCTGAAGGCACGAAAACCCAGGGATGAGATGCTGCAAACCCTCCCAGCAACAATGCAAGAAGAAAATTGTTGGGTTTTATGGTGAAGGCCCATATCCAGCATACAGACCCCCACACTCTGAATCTGGGACCACAGACATGTGGGACAACAGACAAGCAGGATCTGACCACGGCAGGGGGATCTCCAGAAGGACACACGACAGGGTTGTCCCCGGCCCCCCAAAAGCTTTAAACAAAACGTAACCATTGAATTTAAAAATGCAAACAAGAGGCATCTTTTGCCTCCTCCCCTGCCTTGCACGGGGGTGGCACCCACCGCACGCACATCACCCCTGCTCACTGCCCAAACCTGCCAGAAACAGGTTGCTCCATATGGTTGTATAAATTTTCCTGCACCAGCACTGGTGGGGGTGGAGGGGTGGTGAGACCCCCAGGAGCCAGGGACCATGCCTGGGCAGAGCCATACCTGGGGGATGCTGGCACTGTGCTGGGCACCAACAGTGTATGGGGAGCCCCAGCGCTGGGCACCAGTAAGTGGGTACCGTCACTCTCCACAGCATCGCCTCCACTGTCCGCATCCTTGATGTCCACGGTGGGGTAATTACCTGGCCCGTGGGGAAGGACAACAGGTGGAGGTGAGAGAGGCGCAGGGGTCTGCCTGCAGCCAGGGTGAGTCCCCAGGTCCCATCGCACCCGCGGAGCCACCCCCAAGCGCTGCAGCATGCTGGAAGAACTCTCCTCCCTCCATTCACTTCTCGCCTGGAACTCCTTTCTCCTAATGGTTTGGAGCATTTCTTTCTCTTTTTTTGCCCAGTTTTTAACACTCTAAGAACTGCCACCTGCTTTCTTTCTATTTTCCCAGTTTGCAGGGATTGCAGCTACTCTGTGCGAATGTTGGGGTCCCACGGTTCGGAAAATGATGGAGACATGGATTACCAGCTGCAGGTGTCAGGCAGGAACCCAGGATTTCCAGCAGCAAACCTGCCTCCAAGGGTTTAGAAAGTCTCCTGGGTTTTCTCAACATTAACTTAGGGAACATGCAAGCTCCAAATTACATTAGCATTTGCTTTTCATGCAGAATAAGGCACAATTTAAATAAGCCCTTACAGCCTCTCTCTTTTGCAGAGGTAATAACTGCTTCCTGCCACAAGCAAGGTGAGAAGCAGGAGCACTGGATGTTTATAGTGGAGATGCCAGTTGCCCAAGGGATATCTTGTCTAGACCCTACAGCCAGCCGGCCTGTGAAGCGTCATCTCTTTTCTTAGCTATATAACAAAAGGCAATGCGTTCCTGCAGGATTTCTTCTAAGGGGGAGGAGGTTCACACGTCTGAAAGACCCCAGGTACCCCCTCCTGTCCCACGCTAACGTGGGACCTGTGGATCAGCATGTGGCTCCAACAAATCCCCGAGAAAAGGCCTGTTTGGGTTGCAAAGTTAAAATCCTGTTGTGCGTAAGGAAAAGCAGCAGAATTTGGTGTGCCGGTTGAAAACAAAGCAAAGCAAAGCTACAGAAAGATAATTTTGTACTACTTCTGGGTTAAAAGGCAGAAAACTGTGAAGAGCAAACCTTCATCTTACAGTGCTCTTAGCATGAGTGGGTTGCACGAATACTAAGGAGAAAACTGCACGTGCAGCAGATGTTCAGCCTGCAGGTCCTCCGGGGGAGTTTCTGGCCAACATATAGCATACCCTTTACGCATATTTACAAATGCTTTCTAGGGGTTAGCTAGAAAGGCATGTAGTGATGAGGTGGAAGCAGAAAAAAACATCAATTTTGTTCCCCAGCCTCTATGCTGCAACACAAAGGTGCTTTTATTTATTTATTTCCCCACCCTGAAAGCAACTACTCCAGGAATCACCCCTTGCCCCACTCAAGCTACGCAAGCCCATTGTCAAAGCCAACAGCTCTAATACCTAGCGGGGATTGCTCCTCATTGCAAAAACTGGGGTTGACAACTCCAGCCTTTGGCTTGCTGGCGACAAGGATGGGGATGAGGGAGTCAGCAGTGGCTCGGTAGCTGGGGACATTGGGGAGCTGCTCTAGCATGCCGTGGCCAGGAAGGGAGGCATCCCCGCCAGTGAGTGGCTCGTCATGCACCAGCTGATCTAGCTCAACATCTCGGGCACGCTTGGACATGCTGCTAGGCGCCTAGGTGCTTCAAGCAAAGTCAAGGCATCTGAAGCTGAAACAAAACAGAGTGGTGTGAGACAGGACAGTTATGTCAGGGCAGAGAAATGCATGGCTGCTGCGGTTTTTGTTGCTGCCTGCTGCTCACGGGTGTTGGTAGCACAGGATAGTGGCAGTGAGCATCCTACCACATGCTTTTCTAGCACTGCTGCAAGACCGGGGTGCTCTACAAGGGCTGTACAAGCAGAGAAATCTCCAGCCTGTACCAGGGCTCAGGTCAAGCCATCCCTTGTGCAACTTCCCCAGTGTCAGTGGAGTTATGCCAGGACCTGCCGTTGCTCATTCAGGCTGCAATGGGAGCTCACCGCCTAATTTTCATTACCAACCCATAACCTCCTAAAAGGTTACATTGCAATGCACTTTACACCACTGGTTATTTCCAAAATTGAGCAAAGTGGTAGAGAAAATCCTTTTTTATCCCCCCTATATTCTTCAGTTGAAGGAGAAACTCTTTACTTCACTTCAGAGGTTGCCTAATCAAGACTAAGTGCTGCGTGAGCATCAGCCTTTCAGAGCCGGCTCCAACTGATGACAATATTGTTAGGGAGCTGTGTCCGTGGGATGCTTAAGCAGCGAAAAGCCCCAGCTGCCCAGCTGCAGGAAACCCAGCTGCCCACGGGAAGGGAGAAGTTGCAGTTTCTCTTCGCTGGGCATTGCCTTGCCTGCTTTGGTTCATCCTAATTTGACATTACACTGCTATATATTATACCTTCAGCATCAGTTTCAGCAGCTTCAGCTCTCTCCTCTTCCACCTTCAAAATGAAAAAAGCCATTTTAAGCAGAAAAAAACCTGCTCCACCAGTGAAAGAGCAGACTTTGCAGCTTGGTTGGGTGCCCTGTACCCCATCCACCCCCCGCCTCTGCCAGCCTCTCAGCTTGTTGATCAGTGCCAACGTTTTAGGGTGGAAGCATCCCTCCCTTGGCACACAGCTGCTGCTGCCGCCTCAGGTTCAGAGATGGGGACATCTTGGTGGGAAACATTTCCAGTTCTCATCCCGGTCCCTGCTCCCCCCCAGGGCGCTGCATCCCCCTGGGCAAGCTCTGAGCCCCGGGCACGTGCTGGCCAACAAGAGCTCATTGCAGACCTGAGCCCAAGCAGACAGTGAAGCCGTACCTGTACAAAAGCACCTCCAAGATCACTTATCTTAGCTTCTTCCAGCCGCTCAAACCTGAGGGCCTCCTCCGCCAAGCAGACATCATCCACACCCTCATCAGCAGTGAGACAAAGCGACCAGAGCAGGGGTCTGGGGTAGAGATCAAGCACAGACAAGCACCCGCGCTCGCTTTTGCCCTTTCTGAGGTGGGGCACGCTGTGGATGGGGGGCATCACGTCAATGGGGCCAATACACAGCCCTCCCAGTTTCAGGGAGCACTGCTCCTCCAGCTGCGCTGCATGCCTCATTTGCAGGCAAACGTCACCACAGAAACCTTAGTTTCATACAATAGTGGTACAAAAAAAAAAAAAAAAAAAAGAAAAGAAAAAAATTGCTCCTTATGTTAGAAGGGCCTTGGAAAAAATACACTGTGGGAGCCCAGGTGAGAGGTGCATAAATAATGCAGGGTGCTACATATACATAAGCAAAAATTGCTTATGCAGAAATGTACAGGCAGTATGTTTCTTCTGCTGTGCATAATGATTTCTCATATAATTAAAATATGTCACATGCCAAATAAAAAGCCAAGAGACTAATTTCCAGGCAGGGCTGCCCTGCAAGCACCATCCAAATTCTGAATTTGCCTGTGCAAGACAGCACCAGCACACATAATCCTCAGTTTCTTTCTGCAGCAAGCACAGACCTCAGCCCCGCAATTCTGACAGAGTGGGCTCACAAGATCCATTTTATTCATTTAATATAACTTTATAACTGAAAAAAAGCAAGCCTCATCATCTTGTTCTGTGTACTTATCTCCTGATTTGCTCTTTCCTGGCAAGAAGTCCAAAGCAGGGACTGGGGATAATGAAAAAAGATTTAACACAGCTAAATGCATGAAAATTGAAAAAAACATATTTCTGCATCCTTGGCACATCCTAAATCAGAAAAAGTATGTAACCAGCAGGGACTGCCTTTTCTCTTTTATCTCCATGTCTTGAAAAACTGCCATTTTCCAAGGTATTTTAAAAATTATTTTTAATAATCACCCTTCATCCCACCACCCCCTGGTTTTTTTAAATTAGGCTCCCTTCAAACGCAATTGCAAGTCTTTTTATCCCAACCTAGAAAACCTGTTGGTGTCTCTGTTTTCCCATAAACAGACAGACACATGGAAGGATGGAGCAGCTTCTGACCCAACAACCGAAACTCAAGTTTCCATAGTGGAGCTCCAGGAACAGATTTAGAGGAAATAAAAATGTATGGGTTTAACACTGAATAATCACACGTTTTCAGCTTCTCCCTGAAAATCTAGCTACTTCAGAGAATTTAACAGAGAATAACATAGCACAAGGTAGTAAATCCCTAAATGTTTTATCTTGCGTGAAATCAGAGCAAACCACTAAACTAAGCAGAAAGATTTTTCTAAATACTATCTAGATCAAAGTCTCCACCTACAACAGCTGACAAGAACTCAGATATTTTCTACAACGGGAAGAAAAGTAAAATTGTACCTACTTGTATTAAGTAGCATTTGCAGGTACAGCACATAATCCTGTACTTAAATTCAGCTCTGTAATACTCATAATACTCCCAACTGCCTTGAATCAATGGATATGGTTTTAAATAACGTGGACCAGCTCCTGATGAAGGCAGAAGGCAGGGCTCCTGCTCGGCCGAGCCTCCGGACCCTGTGGGAGGGGGTGGACAGGGGCCCGTAGCGCGGCTACGATGGAGATGGAGCCTGTGTCACCAGGAGACGCTCGCCTGTCACCAGGTGCCGCGTCAGCAGCGCGCCCTGGGGTGAGCCAGCCTGCAAAAGCATCCCTCCTGAAGGCATCATCTGTCCTCCCGAACGCATCCCTCCCAAACGCGTCTGTCCTCCTGAGCGCATCCCTCCCGAAAGCATCTGCCGCGCAGCCACCCGCCTGGCTGGGCAGCGCCGCTCCGCCGAGGGCAGCTGGCTGCTCCAGGGATGCTTCAGCCTCTCCAGCTTGCGAATCAGCTGAAACAGCAGCTGCATCCATGCTTGTTGCCAACAAAGCCATAAAGGCAACGGGAGCCACTCACCCTGCACTCTCCTCCACTTTCTCCTCCTCCTTCTTCTTCTCCTCCTCTTCCTCTACCTCCTCCTCCTTCTCCTCCTCCTCCTTCTTCTTCTCCTCCTCTTCCTCTACCTCCTCCTCCTTCTCCTCCTCCTCCTTCTTCTTCTCCTCCTCTTCCTCTGCCTCCTCCTCCTTCTTCTTCTCCTCCTCTTCCTCTACCTCCTCCTCTTCCTCTACCTCCTCCTCCTTGGCAGTGCTCAGGGAGCACAACCACAGCCTGGGGAGAAGAAATTCGTTAGGTGAATTCTACAAGGTATGTTCGAACCTCACAAGAGGAGCACTGCCAGTCTCCGCAGCCCCTTTGGCTGGAGGTGCTCTCCCCACATCCTCCAGCCAAGATCTTGCCGGGGTGGACGCACTAGGGCACACTGGGCATATGATGTTTCACAGCCCATGAGTGTCAGCAGCCCCAAGCAGGTGGCAGGAAGAATAGGAAAAAGGTTTGGGAACACAAAACCAGAGTCCTTGAGCTTTCAGATTCCCCTTGTGGCACAGGGAGAGGATGGGCTTAGCGGTCACTTGTTGCTGATTTTGACCAAAACTTCCCTGCTAATGAAATTCACTCTCCAGCACAGGATGCACTTGCTGCCCACAGCATCCCAGGCTCATATACCAAGGGGAAAAAATCTGAAAAATATTTTTATAACATGTCCAGTATTTTCTGTCTGAGCAGAAGAGAGCTCTGCTGAGGAAACATAGCTCTGGGCATGGCTTGTGCTTAGTGCAGCTGAGCATCCCCGACATTGGAGCTGAGGAGCGCTGTGCTCACCCTCCCCTGCATGTATGCTGGGCTCAGGGAGCATCTTGGGGGGCTCCCAAACCCTTTGGCAGTCTGCATGGACATCTCTCAACTCCTGGTGAAACGCAGCCTGCTCCCAGCTCTGAACGCATCGCCCAGCCCTCGGGAGGACCTCAGCAGGGGGTTCTTTTGGAAGAAGTAGGATGAATTATATAGAGAAGGCTACCATTTCCAAATATCATGACAGTGCGATGTGCAGTTGGTAGGAATGAGGTCCCTCTTCCTTAGTGCCAAAATCTACTTACAGGAAGCCTAAAGCAGAGCATCCTTCAGCTGTCCTCTGCAGGGCAACGCAAAGCATTGCATTCGTGGCTCTGCCACTGCCTGCTCCAGCCCAAAATCTCAAGACCAGAAGGAAAGGCTGTTTGCTTAAACACCTTTTGGGTCCTTCTGGTGCTCCTCTCTTTGGAAACAGGCACCTCAGCTACCTGCTGCCAGCTCTTTCAAGGAGGGATGCCCAGGGATGTGCTTGTGCCCTCCCATGGCCACTACGCCAGTGGCCAGAGAGCACATGGGGTTGCCCATCAACAGCATCTCCCTTCTCCTACCTGTTTTCTTCTTCTTGAGCTTCCTCCTGTATGGGGGGAAGGGGATGAGCATCTGCCACCAGCTCAGCCTTGTGACACCAGGTCATCACCTCGCACATGGTTTCATTAATCCAGTCATTGTTGATCTCTTCCAGGACAAGGTTGGTCTCCTCAGGTTCGCCAGGGACAATATGAACTGTAACAGGAACGAGGAAAGGGAGGTGAAGAAGTGGGAGCAACACATTTTCAAGGGGCTGGGGGCAGAGCCAGGGCAGATCCCACGTTTTAGCTACTCAATGGAGAGGTGCTGCCATATGCAAAAAGTGAAGAACCTCTCAGCCTGCACAGACCTGTGCAGCCCTGGTCCCCCCAAGCTGTGCCAGACAGATGCCTTGGGCCCTTTTGCCAGAAGGAAGAAGAAAATTCACCATTTTGTGCCAAATGCAGCCAAAGCCCTATGAAAACTGTAACCCTTTGCATATAGATGCCTGTTGGCTTACCTACACACGTAGCAAGCTCCATCAGAAGACAACTTGGCCCATCTCCAGGCCACATTTTGGCTCTCCTTGTAAACAGAAGCAGCTGTGGGAAGAGCCCAAAGCCTTTCCCCTTGCCAACCCCAGGTCAAACACCGTGCTAGCACAGCCCAAGGGCCCTGGTTTTGCAGAGCAAGACTCAACCCAGAGCCCACATTGCAACACCCTGAGCACCATGCCACATCCTCTCCAAACAGTCCTCCAGGCATAGTGTAGGACGCATCCTGCATGCCCCGCCACTTCCCAGCATCACTGGGGGAAAACCCAGATCAGGTTACTGGGGAGACTGTGAGACCAGCTGCAAAGCAAAGAGCACAGGACTGACCCACGACAAGCCCTCTCCATGTCCCAGGGGTACCCATCCTACCAAGTCAGGCACACATCGGAGAAACAGGAGAAGGAAGCACATCCGCATACTGTACAAACAGTTTATTTTGAGGTTTGCCTGACAACAAAACTTACATGTCCACAGCGAAGCTAATAGGAAACATGCAAATTCAACTACAGAAGGCAGGAGCCCCACCCACAGCCAGCTCTGCACTGTATTTACCCACCCCACGGTGCCGCGTTGCCTTTAGCCCTTTCCCTCTCGCTCTCCATTAATTAAAATGCTGGACAGCAATCGGCAGGACGGCTTTTAAAACACACCACAGCTCTGGGATACATTATATGAAAATGGGGCAAATACTAAAACTGTAGCCTGGTACTAGGCAGGGTTTGTTATAAACACAGGGGCTGGATCTCATGTTGGTTGCTTGGTTCATGACCCATTGTTACAGCTGCCTAGATTGTCCTGAAGAGATGCAACGAGATGGTGGGACACCTTAACATGGCCTTTCAGTACATCAAGGGGGCTTATACAAAACATGGAGAAAGACTTTTTACCAGGACAACGAGCAATGGTTTTAAACCAAAAGACAGTAGATTTAGATTGGACATAAGGAAGAAATGTTTTATGATAAGAGTGGTGAGACACTGGTTGCCCAGAGAAGCTGTGGCTGCCCCATCTTTGGAAGTGCTGAAGGTCAGGTTGGATGGGACTTTGAGCAACCTGATCTAGTGGCAGGTGTCCCTGCCCATGGCCGGAGGGTTGGACTGGATCATCTTCAGAGGTCCCTCCCAACCCAACCCATACTGTGACGGATTCTGCACAGGGGGGCTCACCCCCGCAGCCCGGTGTGCCTGCGCTGGCCAAGCCTGCCTGCACAACTCCGGGCTCGAGACAACCCCTGGGATCCCTTCCCTGCCAGGACACTCCTGCCACCACAGTTAGTGCTGCACCCAAGCGGCCGTGAGCTTTGGGAGGGAGCAGCTGCCGTTGTGGGTAAGGAGAGCCCGGGGTAAGTTATTCTATAAGGAGAGCCCGGGCAAAGGCTTTTAACCATTAACTCCTACTTGTTCACTTAAAGATTAATCTCACCCGCCTGCATTTGTTGCTGCAAACTGGAGTCCTTTCCACTTGCTGAGAGAAAACAGTTAATGGAAGAAAAGAAATGAGCAGCTGACAAGAGCTTAGAGCTTTATAATGTTACACCTTGGAGGCAGGAGTCTACTAAAAGAAGCCTGTGGGCTTCAGCTGGAGATCTCAGTGCTGAATGTTTGGGTGTGGGGGGCAGGGGCATTCAGAGGGCCCGGAGTGCTAGGAGGCTGCAGCACAAGGCTTTCTGCCTTCAAGGTGTCCTGAGTGATACTTTTCTACCCTCCTATAAATTGTAGCCTGTCTTATAGACATCACCCTGCAAAACCAATAGCTCTGGTTCCTGGAGCCAAGAGGGAGCTGGGACGGGACAGCCCTGGGACCAGGGACACGCAGCCAGCATCCCTGCGCCAGTCTCAGGTCCCTGCCACCCTTGGGTGGGAAGGAGCTAGAAACCATTTGCAGATTCCCCTTTGCTTTTCCTCCCCAGCTGCGCTTTCTCCTCAGGCTGGTCTTGTTTGGTTGAGGGAAGGGCTGGCTCACCATGGTCTTCGTTTTCCATTTGTTTCAGAGGTGCTAAGCCCCTTTGCCCCCTGAAACAAAAGGAGAAGGAAAACATTAATGAGCGTGCTGGCAGTTTGATGCTGGGGCAGATCTCTTCTCAACCCAATTGCTCCCTTCCTTGGGCAGATTAAGTGACTTTGAGATGCCTCAAGGCACCAAAGCAAGCTGTAGTGCAAGCAGCTGTGCACAAAGGGTGCGACTGCCCCGCACATCCAGCAGCTTCCCACTGACTTTGCCTCTTTCCAAGCTCCACAGTAGCACTCGGGTCTCCGGTTCGTACAACCACGTGGAGAAATGCCTTCCTGCAGGGTTTCCCACTCCAAGATCCCACCAAGTGGCTGCTGTCTTGGTGGGAGCAACCTCGCGCACGCCCCTGGGGCAATGCACAGCCTCTGCATGCCGAGGCAGGTCCCCGCTGCCACCCTGCCTGTGGCTGGTGCAGGGAGCCAAACCTGTCTGCCTGCAGAGCTGCCACTTGTTGCCCTTCAGAGGCAGGCAAGCAGCAGTGTGAACCCCACAATGGTTTCCTACAACCATGCAGGCTCACACCTAACACATCTAATCCCATGATTTTGTTTTCCCAAAGTATCTCCCTCGATGTCTCACACGGGCTCAGCAGCAAACATGCCAAAGGGGGTGATGAAGGCAGCAGGTTTGAATTCCCTTGTAATTCTTTTATCAAATCCCACTGTAATTCTTTTATCAAATCCCACCAGCCTGGCAAACATCTTCTGGCACAGCTTGAGGACAGACCTTGTCATCAGCACTAAAAGCTGGGACCCGAGGATGTGGGCTGCTGTACTTGGAGACCTGCACAGCCTGGGTTTTACCAAGCCCACGCCACAACTCCGGGTCTGCTCCCACATCTCAAGCAGCAACAGCCTGTCACGGCCTCCTGGGGGATTTCAGGGGCTCCTGAGATGGCACCCAGGGCAGATCGGGGGTAGGAGCTGCCAGCAGCCCCTCTTCCCAATACATTTTCTGACCTCAGCAAGCTAACCGGCACAGTGAGATAGAGCAACCACTTACTTTCTTCCACGGCACTTGAGTTTGCTGCGGCCACTAGCTGCCAGGAGGAAAAGGGAAAACGTGAGATATTGCCCATTTTCAGTAACCCTAAATTTTTACCCTAAATGCAGTAAATTCAATAAATGCAGCACTTGTGCCCTGAATACCCGATGTGATTTCTTGGGTCATGTTGGATGGCTTGGTCATGGGCACAAGCATCCTCACACACGATGTTAAAGGGCAAGAGCACATCGGTGAACTTGCCTGTGTGCAAGGGAAGGACAGGACAGTATGTACAACTGCTGCTTCTCCCCAGAGCTGGGCTGTACCTGGGTGAGGTGCCAGGGCCTGCACATCACCCAGTGCTGCACAAAAAGGCAAGGAAACAGTAAAGAAAGCACATTCTGTGGGGGTCTTGCTACTTAGAAGCCAAATCCTGGGTTTCACCAGCTAAGCAGGCCGTGCGGATTTGTTTTTTTGAAGGAGATGAGAGACAGCCCAAACCACAGCAGGTCCTGGCACTGGTATGTGGTGGCACCTGCATGGCAGCGAATGCCCTCCCCACCAGGGACATGGTGTTCACATGTCCTTTGCCTATCCAGCAGACAGCATACCTGTTCACCCTGCTTCTCCCTGGTCACTGGCTGTGGCATCACCTTCTCCATCCCTTGGAGCAACCAGGCAAACATCCTGGTGACCAGAAACCACCGTTAGACCTGGCTGCCAGAGCCTTTGCTCCCACAGTAGCCGTCCCTCTGGCCACAGTACCCATGCAGAAGTTGCCACTGTGGTTACCTGCTGCCGTCCTCAGCCAGGGACCAAGGGATGACAGTGGTCACCGGCTGTGGCTGGCCCTTGGCCACTGCTGGCTCCACTGCTGCTGCGGTGCTCTGGGCGGCTGAAGCGTTGCTTTCTGACTTTTCCTGGGTTTTAGTCCCTTTTGTGCCTGCTCGGGTATATTTGGAATGAGAAGGGGGATTGGCAACACAGCAGTCATCTTATAAATTGTTGGGGAAGGGGAGCAAGCAAGGAAGGGTCACCTCCCACAGGGGGACAGGCTTGGGGGACCTCCCTGGCAGCCCCTACCCTGTGGACCCAGCCTGGGATGAGGACACAGGTGGTCTGGGGACAGCTGTGGTGCAGGGGCAGCACTGTGATGCTGGGACCCGGCAGGCCCACCCCTCTCAGCACAGCCAGCACCCCTTGGGAGGGCAGTCCCCACGCTGGCGCCAGCCCGCGCCTGGGTGCTCAAAGGCAGAGCGTCTCCTCCGAAAGGGCCACCAGGGAAGGGGGTCGCTCACCTGCTGTGGCGTTGCATTTCTGCTCCTTTGGCTCTGCCTGCAGAGGGATAGAGGGATGTGGCAAAGCACTGTCTGCAGCCCCGTGCCACCCTGCGTGGGTACATCCCCCACCTCAAGGGGACCCACCCACAGAACCCTACACACCCTCTGCTGTGGTTTTGGCCCCATTTCCTTGACAAGGACCATTAAACAGACTCCGGCGTTGTCAGCACCAGTGAGCCCCAAACGGAGGGTCCTCGCTGTGTGCGGCCAGGTTGGGGAGCACCGGCACGGCACAAGGTCTCTCTTTTGCTCTGCTGAACCCATCCAGGGTCCCACCCAGGGTCCCAAGACAGGGAGCCCACTCAGCTGTCACCTCTGCCCAGTAGCCCCCTGTCCTCCCCCAGCCAGGCAGTGCTCACCTCCAACTTTTTCAGCATCCTTGGCTGTGGCACCACCCTCTCGAAGCCCTGCACCAGCCAGTTGAGCACCCGTGCTCCCGCCCTGTGGGAGAGCACGCCATGGTTGGGGAGCTTGTCCTGCACCCCTTCTGATCGCCTGCACCCCCCCTACCAGCCTCCCTGGGAACCCACCGCTCTTCCTTGCTGGGATCTGTGCCATCTTCAGAGTCATAGTCATCCAGATCGTCCTCCTCTGGATCTAAGGGGGTTATCTCTGCAAGGAGAGCAGTGCCATGGGCATGGGGGAGAGCCAGGACCTGCACTGCTGGGAGCTCCTGGTCCCCCCACCAGGCAGCTCAAGGGGACAACAGTGCCAGCATCACCAGCTGGGGAGGTGAGATGTGGGAGTCCCAGAAAGGCCCCTGGGATGCTGCAAGCTGCGTGCTCCCAGCTCTCCTTACCCAAAGCATCCTCTTCCTCGTCCCTGAGGCTCTGGACCTCCGTCTGAAAAGCCAAAGAGACCATCACCTACCCAGCAACTGAAGGGGGGCTTATCCTACCATGTGGGGAGGGAAACCTGCCCTTTCCCCAGGGATGGATGAAGGCAGAAGCCCATGCAGGGCAGGTTTAAGCGCTCCCAGTTAGGATGAGGAGTGTGATAGGAAGGAAAAAAAAAAAAAAAAAAAAAAAAAAAAGAAGAAGAAAAGGTAATAAAAGCTAGAACCTCAAATATGCCAGATAGTTGCCTGGATCTGTCACTTACCTGATCAGGAATATCAATGCTTGTCTCGAAGCTCTTCCCAAGATCCTGCAGTGTCCCTGGGGTTGGGACCGGCTGGGGAATCACCTTCTCTAGCCCCTGGGAGAGCCAGGACAACACACTGCTCCCCACACTGCCAGGGAAGGGGGTGAGTCAGGCTGGGACCCCCTGTCCCAGGCATCTAGTCCCCAACTGAAAGCAAAATCCCAAGCAAACCACGCTGCATGCTGGAAGGTGCAAGAGCAATACCTCTCAAACACAGAGGCTGAGTCCTCAGCGACTGTAAATCCCACCTTCTTTTCCACTTTTTCAATGGCAGCAGGAAAATAAAAAGAAAGCTCCCATCACCACTCTGCAAGCCCGGGTGTGCTGGATGTGGGGGGACCAGCTGGTAAAGTAACAGTTACTGCCCAAACCAGTGTCTTTCCTCACGGCGGGGGCTTACCCTCAGCGTGTGCATGGTCACAGGCATCCCTGGGGTCACCAGCCTTCCCCATCAGAGCCTTCAGGGTAAAAGGCAGAAGATGTCAAAGAATGAGGCAGGGGGGATGGTGTCACCCACTCAAAGGCAGCTGCAAACCCCAGGGACTCCCCATCCTTCCTGCTGCCTCCCAGCAGCTCAGAGGAGAGTTGCATCCTGGCCCCATTCCTCCCAGGGATGCTGCAGAGCATCTGGGTGCCACTCACAGGGTCCCTGGTACCCCCCGAACTGGCTCCCTGCTCACCTTGGCTGGCTCTGGGTCCCGCATGGGCGCTGGGGGGGTCTCCTCTGTCAGATGGGGCACCGGGGGCTGGGGAACCACCCGTTCGATCCAGCCCAGCATCCCTCCACCTGCAGGTAGAGAGGAGGGGTCTCCAGCCGATGAGAGGCCAGCAGCAGTGATGAACACTCCCCAGAGAATACCAGGTGCACCAGCCACTAACGCTGTCCCCAGGGAAGCCCAAAAGCTCCTTGGCATCCTTCAGTTTCCACGTCCTGCTTGGGAAACGTGCCAGTGCAGCACAGCCAGACAAAACCTGGCTCAACCCCTGACCCCTCACCATCACCATGAGAAAACTACGCCCTCAATTCTAAGCTCACAGGCTCAGTTAAACTTGCTTTTCCTAAATGTAAATGCTCATCTAAGGGTTCTTCTGCGCAAACCTCCATGCAGAATGCCTTCAAATCCCTTGAGATGGTTCCTTGGGGGCTGCCTAGCATCTTAAATCTTAATGCGCTGAGGTTCCTGGGTGGGGTGATGTGTGTCCTCAGGTCTTTGCTTGCCCCCACCTTGTGCAAGCCCAGGAGCCAGGTTTGGATGTGACCAAAGAATCATCCCATGTGGCATCCGCAGCCCCTGGTGCACCACAGGCAGGCTCAGCTCTCCCAGAGACCCCACATCCCAAAAGCAGGACAGGGTGGCTATCAAACACCTCCCAGGAGGCTTGATGAGCAGAAACCAGTTAAGAAATTGCCTTTAACCTTCCACTGGGTATAAGGGATTAAGGAGCTGCACATGCCCTGGGAACAGCACAGAAAACCTAGCAGTGCTGTGCAGCACAGTGGCATTTCCACCCGTGCTTCAGGACCTTTGCAGGTCCCAGAGAAGCCCGGGGCTGACATACGTCACTGCGCCCAAACGAGCCCAGAGAAAGCCCTCCAGGGCTAGAGCGAGCCCCCCACAACAGGTCTCCTCCTCTCTTGACATAAGCTTGGGCAGCTGCAGAAGCCTGGAGCTTAAGCCTGTCCTTGGTCTGAGAAGGAAACTGGAGGACCAGGACCACTCCTCCAGTGCACCTGAGCAAGACAGGGGCAGAAACATTTGCAGGTCCCCAAAAAACTAGTTGCTGGCAGAAACAGGAACAAGCAGCCAGTGTTTGCCTGTGATGGCACCAAAGAGCAGGCAGCCGTGTGCAATCCCCCCAATGTCACAGGCAACGGCCAGTGCCACTGCCCCTCGTGCCAGCTCTGCGGGGCTTGTGCCAGTGGGTGAAAGACCTTAGCCTCCAACAGCAACAAGTGAGGTGCAGACCTGCCATCCCCATTCAGAGCAGGGAGCACCGTGGCCTTTCCCTCATCTCCAGCATCAGATCAAGCCCCTCCACATCACCCAGCTCCATCGCCCTTGCGGCATTGCTCCCCATGGGCCTGACCCACTGCTCCCTCACCATCAACCCGCACCCCTGCTGCAGCTCATCCTCCGGCTCTGTTTCAGAGGTGGTCCTACAGAAACCCCAGCCGCTTCCCCCACCTCCACTGCTGCCACTTACCCCAGTACATCCAGCACCACTTCTCTGGGAAGCCACCCCTGGCACGCACAGGCTCTCCCAGCCACTGCAGCTCACCACTGACCCCCACAAACCCACCCCAATCCGCTCAGGGCTCTGCAAGGATTAGCCCAGCGCTGCCTGTAAATGGGATTACTGGCACCCAGCTGTCCCGAATGCCTCAGCTTCCAGCAGCCAGCCTAGTTTTGGTGCAGGACAGTGTAAAGAAAACCCAAACATCCAGTAGGTTTGAGTATCCTCAAAATCCCTGGAGACACCAAAGCTACCCCAGGCACTCACCCAGCTGGGTGCAAGCCCAGCAGTGCTGCAGGGAAGGTCTGCCTGCCACAGCCCAGGAGCGGGTGGGCGCAGGGACACGTGGATGATCAGCAATGGGGCTGCTGAAACCCCGTGGGGTGATGCAAAGGCTGAGGGTGATATGCCCAAGGATGCTCCACTTGCAGCTCTACCCCGATCCCAGAGGATATGGGGAAGGAGGTAGCAAATCTGTGCCAAGCTGAGCTAAGCCTCCCCTTGCTGAGCCTGCCAATTGCTGCCTGATCCGTTTACCTCCAGCCCTGCGTAACTGCCCACCTCTCCCATCACCCCTAATCTCGGCCACGGTCACACCCTGGAATCCTGGTACTGGATTCACTGCTTGATGTCTGGCCCCAGCTTCTGTCTTTGGCCAGAGCCCCCTGGCCTGATTCCTCCTTCCCCAGCCCTGCAGGTGCTCCCAGCCCAGCGAGCAACAAGTCTCCATCCTGCCCAGCCCCGGCGCAGCACCTCTGCATCTTCGATTCACAGCTAGGGAACCCGGGGCATGGAGCAGTGGCCTCCCAAATCGCACCTCATTCCCCGCCTGTCAGGCCCAGGGAAGCTGACCCACAGGCATCCCTGTATTTCTGAGGGACTGTTCACTCTGAAGCAGAGTGATGACTGCTTGCAGCTCAGCACTGGCCACTGATTTTAACAGCAGAAACAAGACTCAAAGGTGCTTGCTGTTACCCAGCCTCGGCTCTCCAGATTTTGCTCCTTGCGACTCCAGCCAGCAGAGCGGTCTCTGCCCCAGCAGGAATCCGCAGCAAACCCTCCACAGTGGCCAGGAGAGGACCTCAGGACTCCCGTACCAGGCCAGGCAGCCCCCCCCCCCCCAGTTTCCCCCTCCTTGGGGTGGGCTCAGAAGCCCACAGCTGGAACAGCACCCGCTTGCAAACCTCCATCCCCCATAGCCCAATGGGATCAGGGTTACCCCGTGTGTCCTTCACCCCCCCAGACACTCACACCGCCTCCAGCTCCGGCACAGTCCCTGCGTGGTGGTGCCAAGGGGCGAGCAAGGCAAACTGTGTCCCTAAATGTGCCAAAGTCCTGTACCTGCGTGTCACATGGAGCGGGCAGGCCACTGCCACTCCTCCCCTGGCCCAGCCTGCCCTGGGGAACAGGCTGAGCCCAGATGTCCTGGTTTCGGCCGGGACAGTTAATTTTCTTCCCAGTAGCTGGTACAATGCTGTGGTTTGGGTTTGAGAATAACATTGATAACACAGTGGTGTTTTTAGATGTTGCTAAGTAATTTTTATACTAAGCCAAGGATTTTTCAGTTGCTTGGGCCCTGCCAGTAAGAAGGCTGGAGTGGCACAAGAACTGGGAGGGGACACAGCCAGGACGGCTGACCCGAACTACCCAAAGGGATATTCCGTCCCACAGAGCGTCATGCTGAGCTGGCTGGTTGTGTGATGAGAAGATGGCACTGCCTGAAAGAGCAAAGTGATGCAGGGACAGTTTCAGGTGGACTTTTGCAGGCTCAGGCTTGTGAAAACCTGCAGTGAGGGGTTCAAAAAAAAGCAGATCTGATGATGGCTAAACCTGCACCTCCTCCAGGGACACTCTGGAGACACCTCATCTTCAAGCCAGACCTGTGTGCAAAGGTCTTCGACTTAGTTCTGCAAGCAAATTCCCAGGAGGAACCCCAGGACGGAAGGGGAAAGTTCTGCTCCTTACCTGGGCGATGCTTCCAGTACTCCTGGCGCATTTGCTGCACTATTTTCCATCCGTTTCCGCCATCCTTTAATCTGCATACTGTGGATAACTGGCTAGCTGAAAAGGGTCACATAGAGATAGTCCAGCTGGCTGGACAAAAATGCACATTGCTCTCAGCTTATCTGAAGTAAAGCAAAAATACACTGTCTTTGGCTGTTCTTGTTACACAACAACAGGAAGATTTCGGTGGGAAAAGAATGTTGCAGGTGGGAACAGATAACTACAGAAGAGAAACTAGGGGCGGGCTTGGTATTTAGGCAACTAACCAATAATGAGCTTAACTTTTGTAATATGTATGAGCTAATTATAACAAGGCATAAAAGGTGACTGTAAGGGACAATAAACGAAGTCTGCTGATCACTCATATTGAGTGACTGTGTCTTCCCTCCATCGCAACAGCATACCTACCTTTTACATTTGTGGTGTAAGGCAGGAGGGACTGGCAATGATACCTGCACAGAAAACAGTTGCCAAGCAGGTAACACCTTCTGGAAACGCAGCCAGTCCTTAAGGGGCTCTTGGCAAGGTGCTGAGAGGATGCTGCTCCCACCAGCCACTCCTGGTCCTCCCCCAGCCAGAGCCTGGGGCTCCAGCACGTGCAAAAGTTACATGGCTTTGCTGTCATTTGGGGAAATGAAAGATGAGAAGGTAAAAGCCTGTGCGAAGCACTGGTGGTGTCAATGCAGTTTACTTGCCTGCCCTGAGGATATGGAGTATTTCCTCAAACCACAAAGTTCAAACACAGGCATAGTTTAGGACTGTTGTTGACTGTGGTTTAACTTTCATCTTCCCATGGAAATCATCCAGCCAGGAATAAGAAATTAGGGCAGCTGGGAAAGGTATCCCCCTTCTGCCACCAGGCACGATCCTGCTCAGTGGCACTAACACCCTCCCAGGGCTCAGCACAGCTGGCACAGAGGGATCAGTAACCTGGTATCAGCGTCAGCCAAAGGGAAGGGGGTCCTGCCCCTTCCCTGAGATGTGGGCATCTCTCCTCTTCCTCCCGAGCACCTCTCCCCTGTAACTTAAGAGCTCTGAACACAGCAGTCAGCCAAGGAGGGATGCCAAGATGCCTCCCAGCCACAGGATCCTGGATCTCAAGATTTTGGTTTCCCATCCCATTCCCTTCCTAAACCTTCCACCGGAAGCACTTTTCCAGTGATCCAGAGACAAACACTCATCTCACCTGGCCTCGGCGTGATCATCATCAAGTCAGGTCATCTGCAGATAGCAAGCTCTTCTCTTGCTATTGCAGGACTGGGGGATGCAAAAAAAACCAAAACCTGGGAAAGCTGTAGAGTCATGCAAGGGGCTTAGAGCACAACACGCATCAGCTTCTGCCTCCTGAACAGGCACTCCTTTTTCTGGCAGGCACGGAATCCTGCTTGCTTCTGCCCTGAAGCCCCAGCAGCAACCTCTGACGTGGGGAGGGAATGGTCCACCTCTAGCAAGAGGCAAAACCACACTACAGATTCTGCTTGCTGGGAGCCTGTTCGTACCTTGCATCTCAACTTCTGGTTATCAGGCAGATGGACTGTCACTTCTCTATCAAAAAAAGTTCAGGGGAAAGAAAGAAAACATGAACAAAAATATGAAGAGGAGCCAGACACAGCACAAAGACAGACAGGGGAGGCAGAGCTCAGCACATGGCCTCCGCTCCAGAAATCTTACACACCCACAGGAAGGTATAAATAACTATAAATTTATTAGTAAAGCAAAAACATTTGACACTCACACAGAAGAGCGGGATGTGTTAATACAATATATATACACACATACATGGAGTATCGTCTTAGAAACACACGGAGAGCAGTGTTAAAGGCACTGCAAGCCACACAAACCTCATCATCCCTGGCCACAACTTCCCATGGCCCTGGGAACTCCACCAGAGGCACGAGCACAGGTTAGGAGAAGCCCGAGAACCCCAGTGGCCATGAAATCCCTTGGATCCACGGCTCAGAGGCATTCAGAGACAAGCCCATCGTCCAGCTCCCACCTGGGGTCCTGCTCTCCCTGTTGAGCATCCCAGGCATGCTGCGAGAGCAGCAGCTCCACATCCAGAAAGCAGTGGAGGTGACTGCTGGGAGATGCCGCAGAGAAAGCCTGGCAACTGGGAGAAGCTGTGCTCACCGGGGCCTGGGGGAGAGCCGCCACTCCCGAACCTGGCTGCCCTGCCGTTATTGCATCTCAGCATTATGCCTGCATGTGCAGGAACCTTCCTGCCGGTGAACTGGCCACCCAATGGAGGAAGAGTCAAACTCTGAAGAACAAGGGGGTTTTTGCTTATTATTAATAGCCAGGCTCCAGCTGCAGCCTGGACTTGATGGTAAATACCCCAGGGAAGCATAGAAAGTGCTCTTCTCCCTTTTATCAGTGCAAGGCCAGGCTTGAGTGCCCAGAGATGGTCCCAAATCACTGCCAGAAGACCATTTGCCTCTTGCCTCCCACTCCAGTGCGTGGGCCCCAAGACCAGAGTGCACACATCTTCCCACCCAGACCGCAGGGGTGGCATCTGCTCCCCAGAGAGCTGGCATGGCTGCCTCGACATACCCACTGTCCCAGGGGTGTCCATGACACAGCTAACTCAGCTCAGCCACCTGCCTGATGCACACAGCTGCTCTGCAAACATTCCCAGGGGAACTAGGTGGCCTGACCCTACCCCAGCACTGCGACTTCTCTCCAGGAACAACTCCCAGCCCTGGAGATGTGGCAAAGGGACTCAGCACAGAAATGGCCACTCTCACCTCAATGCCCATCTCCTACAGCTCTGCTCTGGCACCTGGTCCTGGCTCAGACTTGCTTGCCAGAGCCACCTGTACCACACACGATCCAGCCAAGCCAAGCTGCCAGGCCACAGGCACTGCCCATGCCCAGCAAGACCGACAGCCTCATGGCAGGAAGGACCAGAAGCACCCACTGGATTCCAGCAACATTTGGGTCCCAAACACCTGATCTCATCACCAGTGGTCTGGCATCACCTGGATCCAGCCACAGCCTGGGAGAGGAATTTGGGGTGAGGGGATGGGGGGGGAAGGGGGAAGAGACCTTGCAATCAAAATGGAAAAAATGGATGAAAACCAAACCGCTGCTTACAAATGAAGAATTTAACAAAGGGCAAAGAAGCCAAGAAGGTCTTACAAAGGTATAAGCAAAACAGCTGTGGAAGGGAAGGGGCTGAGACACAGATAAAGGCATCCTATAGGTAGGGTAAGGGGAAGTGAAAATCAGAGAAAAGCCCAGGTAACAGACTAGCTTCCTGGACCCAGGAAGCCAGGGGAACTGCGCCCCTAGAAAGCGAGATTTATCTCCCAGACAACATCCATGCCATCTTCGGCCAGCCCAACCCTCCCCGCTGCCTCCCCAGCAGCATCCTATGCTCAAGCTGCCTGCCAAAGAGAACAACCCTTCGGGAGGGACCATCTTAAGCAGGGACACCTACTCAATGATACTCTAATGCCACACCACGATGTTTTCAGATCTGGAGACACCTACTCACAGGCACTGGCTAACGAACCGGACCTGTGCTTGTCCCTGCCAAGTTCCACACAGCATCCCCTCTCCCCCAGGCACAAGGCCTCAAATGCAGAGCCTGATTATGCTCTCTCTACCTAGGGCACTGCTTAGCTGCTGCCACATCCTAAGCAGAGCCAGAGCTCCCTGCTGGGACACCAAGGGCTTTCCCAGCTGCTCAGCACAAGGGAAACGCTCCCCATCAGTGCCTGTGCCCAGCTGGTACCAAATGGGCATGATACGGCATTCTGTGGCCAGCACATGGTGTGGAGCTGTGTCCAGGGCCCCTCCCCTAACCAGCAGCTGCGCCAGAAAGAAGTACAGCCACAAAAGCCTCGGGAGGCTCCAGCAGCCTCCATTTCACACCTTCCTACTCAAGATGAGCCTCTCTGCAAGCTCCCAGCTCTGGGCACCGGTACCCTGGGTGCCACTGCCGTGCTCAAGCGTCAGGGCGACCACTGAACCCCTGGCTCTGTGGGACCCGCGGCAGCTGCGCTGGGCTGCTTCACAAAACCGTGGCCCAAGGCAGGAAGAGAGCGGGGGTTCAGGTGGGTGCCACGCTCCCTGGCTGGCCCCAGCCCCACACTCACAGCCTCTGTCACCACCAAGCCCTTCTGTAAAGACAGGATTAGCCTTCCTTGGTTTAGACTAATTTATACCCTACAGTAAAGCATACACTGAACTTACTACATATTGAACAGCAAAAACCAGCTACCTAGAACCAAAGAGCTCTTTAAAAATCCAAATTATCACATCTTTTTTTTTTAAAAGATCCAGTATGACATCAAGTTAAACTATACAGTATTTTTTAATGAATATTAACAAACTGCTTTAAAAAAAAGAAAAAAAAAGGAAAAAGAAACACAGAAAACTCAGTAGGAAGTTCTACATCTTTGAGGCAGCATGAAATAAGATAACCATCAGTCCCTCTTCCTTGGGCAGCAGAAAGCAAGGTCTGCTTTAATCTCTTTAAAGCTGCGTATGAAGAAGACTCAGCCTCAGGGCCAGACCTGTCACTGAACTGTCCCAGCCCCCAAAAATGCACCCAGTTCCCCCTCACTGTGCTGGAAATGGAAACGAAAGCCTTTCTCCACCTTTTAAATGGGCATCCCCTACAAGCAAAGCAAGTACAGCCCAACTCTCTGCAAGGTTCATCTGTCTATACTTGCCATGGACAGCGTCTATTGAACTTGTCCTAAACACCTGTGCAGCACATGAGCAACTTGCTGGCTGTGGTTCACTAATCACAGCTCATCACACTTCTACCTCATACGAGGGCCAGCCGAGATCACAGAAGAGCTGAGGCTGGCAGAGACCTCTGGAGATCACGCAGCCCAAGCCCCTGCTCACGCAGGGTCAGCTACAGCATGTTGTCCAGGACCACATCCAGTTAGGGCTTGAATATCTCCACAGATGGATATTCAACATCCTAATATCTCCAACGGCATAATGGGGAAGGCTGGTGGGCAACCAGGTAAGCATGCCTTCAACCTCCAAAGCATCTAACTGGCATGTAATAGGTCCCTCAGAAGCCAGCAAATTCCTGCAGAGGAAAACACCTGAGGCTGCATCGACCTTGCTAGGGGAAATTTATTTTTAAGTGATGTTTACAAGAACTGTGCAAAACCTGAAAAATACAGAAGAGGTAAAGAAAGAGTAAAGGGGTAAAACAGGACTCCCACGAGAGGGGAAAAAAAAAAATACACTTCCCCTTAACCCATTGCTCAGCTTCGCCTCCTCATGGAGCAGGGCCTGCAGCCAGGAAGGATTCTCCTGGCTCGCTCTGGTTCCCTCCAGCAAATCAGACACCAAGGCCCTGGCCACGGCGTGGGTTACCACTGGCAATGGTAACACCTCCAAAGTTGCAGGTTATTACTAGTGTTCATCTCACCCCTTAGCGTTCCAACTGCTGGGACGACCTTTGCCTGACCCCCCTGGAGGTACGCTAACGGCCCAAGTGGTGCCGAGAGGGAAGGGGCCTGGGGACGGGAGGTAAGTCTGGCAGGAGAGCTAGGTCCCTCGGGAAGCAGCTCTTAACTGCCAGGCTCTCAGCCAGCAGCAGGGCACAGAGGCTCTCCTCACCACGCTCTCCGGTAGCAGCGCAGTGCCTGCTACTCTTCCTTGCGCTGCTGGCAGGGCTGGGGCGGGCAGGCTCACTCAGAACCCTTGCAGAGTGTGACAGCCAGCAACTGCAAAAGCAGCAACGCCAAAGTGCTTTTTGGAGCTGTGAAGCCCCATGGCTTTTCCCTTTCTACACTCTAGAAAAGAGGGAGAGCAGAGGAGGTCGGGGCAGTCAATCAACGCTAGCGATCTGAAATGGTCCTCTCAACTGAGCTCGGACCAGGAAAGCTGGGAGACCCCAGCAGTGGAAACCTGCTACTTCCTTGCCAAGCAGCACGCCCCGGGAAAAGGGAGGGCTGGCTCTGCCTTGCTCCCAAGCCCTCTCCGGGAGGAGGGCTACCCAGCCCTCCCCGCCAACCCCACCAGGCAGGGCAGGGGAAAAAGGCCGCATGTGAAGGGCTGCTGCCCACAGTGGGCAGCTGAGCTCCCAGCACTGGAACTGCAGGTACAGCGTGAACTACAGTCCAGGGGATGCGAGGCAGCTACAGGCATCATTTCCTCTCCCACCTCCCTCCTTTCCTCTCCACCCCTTCAAGATTTCCACATTGTCCATCACCCCTGCAGTATAGGGGGCATATCAACCACAGAGGCCAGAGGAAAGTTTACCTGCCCACCCACCGTACCTCACCTTTCCCCCAAACTCCCTGGAAGCTGCCTACAACCAAGGACAGGGAAGGGGAGTCCGAGGCTCAGGAGCGTCACATGCAAGCTGAAAGCCGCTGAGGGGCAAGAGGCTCACGGCAAGCAGGCAGCCACCTGGTAGGCGCCCTCGGCCGTGTGCTGGACGCTGTGCTCCTGCAGCAGGCCCAAGTCCAGAAACCGTTCCCCACACCACATGCACTTGTACTGCTGCTCCCGAGCGTGCACGCTGTGGTGTTTGTTGAGGTGCTCGCGCTGCTTGAAGGCCTTCTCACAGGAGGGGCACTTGTAGGGCTTCTCGCCCGTGTGCACACGCCGGTGACGCTGCAGGTCCGAGGCGTACTTGAACCGCTTTTCACAGTCAGGGCACTTGAGGGGCTTCTCACGGGCCGGGTCGCAGCGGTGCTGCACAAACTCGGAGGAGGAGAAGAAACGTCTCTCACAGAGCGTGCATTTCAGTGGCTTCTCAGCGCAGTGGGCCAGCTGGTGCTTCTGCAGAGCTGAGGCCCGCTTGTAGGACTTGTTGCACACTGCACACTTGAAGGGCCGCTCCGCATTCTGCACACATTTATGCCGCAGCAGCTCTGAGGATTGATTGAAGCCTTTCTGGCACACGTTGCACTTGAAGAGGTTTTCTATGCCATGCACGTGCTGGTGGTACACCAAGTGCGAGGGCTGCACGAAGCCCTTCTCGCACAGGTTGCACTTGAAGGGCTCCTCGGCCTTGTGTGTGCGGCGATGGCGCATGAGTGCGTACTGCTGCTTGAAGCTCATCTGGCAGAGGTCACACTTGAAGGGCCGCTCCTCGCTGTGTGTGCGCTCATGCTGCCGCAGGTCCGAGGGGCGCTTGAAGGCCTTCTGGCACTCACCGCAGCGGAAGGGCCGCTCCCCGCTGGGTGTGCAGGGGTGCTGCAGCAGCTCCGATGACTCCTTGAAGTGCAGCTCGCAGACGTTGCACTTGAAGAGGTGCTCCCCTGAGTGTGCGTACATGTGGCGCACCAGGTGGGAGCGGTGCTTGAAGCTCTTCTCGCACACAGTGCACTTGTAGGGTCGCTCCGAGCTGTGTGTCCGTTTGTGGTGCACCAGGTGGGATGACTGGCTGAAGCTCTTGTCGCACAGCGTGCACTTGTACGGCTTCTCACCTGTGTGGATGCGCTCATGTCGGGACAACTCCGAGAGGTGCTTGAAGGTTTTCTGACAGATGGAGCAGCTGTAGGGCTTCTCTGAGGGGTCAATAGGCTGCGAATGCTCTGCCTCTGGAGGCTTGTAGGTCTTCTCACAGATAGAGCACTTCATGGCGTTGCCGTTGTGGACATTGTGGTGCTGCGCCAGCGAGGTCAGGAGGGAAAAGCCCATCTTGCAGACGCCACACACAAAGGGCTTCTGCTCCACCTGGATGCACTGGTGTTCAAGGAGGTCCGTGGCCTGGTGGAAGATCTTCAGGCACTGGGTACACTGGAAAGAGCGGTCATGGCCTGGCAAGCACTGGTGCTCATGGGGGTTGGAGAGATGAGCGAGGTCGTGGCCACACACACCACATTTGTGAGATGGCTCTCCAGCCTGAATGGGGGCGTGCTGGTGGTGCTGCAGACCAGGGTCCGGCTGGAGCAGGATGCCGTAGACGGCACAACCCAAGGGGTTTTCAGCAGTGCTGGGTGGGATGGAGTGCTCTGGGAGGGTGGCTGCCCCAGCGTGGTGCTGCTGCGGTGGTGGCGGCTGTTGTGGTTGCTGCTGTTGCTGCTGCCAGCTTTCTGACATGCTTGGGAAAAAAAACCGGGATTTTAGCAGTGACAGCTTCAGCTTCTCGGTTGAAAGGGTTCAAGTAAAAACAAAAATTGAAAGTATCCAAGATCCTGATATCCTGTAGCTAATCCCCTGAAGTCGAGGGCAGAAAATCCAGCCCACAGCCAGGATCTTGGGAAGAAAAGAGGTGACAGACTCCAGAACCGCCTTCTTAGATGAGCACAAATTCTTTGTCTGTTTTGGTTTGGGTGCTTCTTTTTTGGACAAAAGAACAGAAGGCAGAAGCAAGCGCCTTGAAGACAAGAGGAGGCCTTTCTCTGTGCTGGCTGTGATGTGTTCACATTTGGGAAGGGCGAGGGAAGCAGCCCAGGGAACAGCTCTCTCTGCAAGGAAGAAGACAGCTCATGTCAGGTCTTGGAGGAAAGATGGGCAACCTCCTGCCACAGCTCACTTTGAAAACTCTCCTGCATCCCTGCAAAGCTACCCAGAAGCCAGCGTAGCAGAGCTAACCAGAAACGGAGCCCTCCTTGCTGCTGTGCAAAGGGCCCAGGACAAGGCGCGCTCAGCCTGCAAAGGGCTGGGCTCTGCCTGGCCACAGCCAGGTACGCGTTCGAGTGGCATTCTCTCACAAGAGGCTGCACAACTGCCCAGGTACCAGTCAGCTCAGCTGTTATGCTGTACACTGTCAGTCACTCGACGTCCCAGCCCTGCTAGGGGCACTGGCTGAGAACATCAGTCTCTCTGCACAGTCTGTGGTACACCAAATGCTGTGCAATCAAGATGCTGCTGGGTTAGATTTTACAAATACCAAGGCAGATCCCACCCTGGCTGAAACACCCCTGTGAAGCAGTTCTGCTCAGTCTGCAGCTTGCACATCGGGCACATTACCCAAGGGGCATGTGTAAGCGATTTCCCCCTCTCTGGGCAGCACTGGTAGACTAGGAAGAGCAAAGGAGCTCATGGGAAGGTTTGCCCTCAACATTATCCTATCCGCAGACAAAACACAGAACCCACAGGTATCATGCACAGCACCCTCTGTGAAGATAAAAGAAGCGTTAGAGCAACGGCTCACCTGAACCTCCTACTAAACCATGAAATAAAAGCACGCTGGAGCTGAACAACCTACACCAGAGGTGCTGCCTGGCCTTACTACAATGCATTGCAGGGGGTTTGCTCACTGAAAGGTTCGTCTTCTAGAGAGAGAAGAGTATAACTCACCAGCGAGCAGCAGACAGCAGCAGTGCCAACACACCTCAAGAGAGAGGAAGGGTCCAGGCCTTGACAAGCAGCAGCAGTTAGCACTCCTGGGCCACGAGCCCTGGACCTCGCAAGAGTACACTCCTTTCTGCATCAGACTGCCTGCCCTCACCCAAGGTAAGTAAAAACTCAGTCCTCCAGGAAAATGTTTGTTGTATTTTAAAATAAGCAATAAGGAGCATCAGAGAAACCCATTTCCTAGCGTCCCCACCTCCCCCAGTGCTCAGCCAAGACCAGACAGTGCCCCAGAGCCTAGGCAGAGCTGCAGCTCACTTCTGCCTATGGTGACACTGCATGACTGTCTGCCGGCACAATTCTGGGCAGTAAAATGCCCAAAGACCTCACTGCAGCCCTGCCAGCTGGCAGGACCCCTTCTTTCTCCTGCGCAGCTCACCTTGGCTGTCGCCAGGAAGGGAGGGCTCACAGTTACAACAGCTAGCACCGAGCTCAATGGGACACACAACTTCAGCGCAGCACAGCCGCCACCTCCCCGCACAGGCAACGTCTACTGTGGCTGGCATGACCCGACAGTGACGGCACCCCAGACCAGCCGGCCCAGCAGGGAGGGGATGCTCGCGTCCCCCCGGCAGGGAAAAATAAGAAATACCAACCTTGGCTTACCGAGGGCTCTGCACGGGTACCCAAGCTGCTGCCAGCTCCGAGCCTAACTCATCCCTCCGTGGGAGGTGGGAAGCGACAACCATTTAAGGAGAGAAGACGGGAGAGCAGAGGTACTTTCAAACTGGAGAAGCGGCCCGTGGCACGGCCTGCTCCGGCATGGTCCGGCCCGCCTCCCGCCTCCCACCGGCTCCCCGCCGTCCGGGCCTGCCGCTGCCGGGCCCAGGCCGCCTCAGGGAGAGGCGCAGCGGGCCCGCGGGGCGCGGGGGCGGCCGGGGAGCTCGGAAGCCAGCCGCCGCCGCCGCAGCCCGCGGTGAGGCCCGTCCCGCCGCCCGCCGCCCCCCATGGGACGGCTGCTCCGGCCCCGCCGGCCCGCGGCCGAACGCGATGACAGCGCCCCGAGGCCTTCAGCGCCGCCGCCGCGCCAGGAGGCCGCGCGGGGGGAGGGGGGTCCCTGCCCGGCCGGGGCCGCCCCCGCCCCGGCGAGGCCCACACAAAGGGCGGTGGCGGCGACGGCGGGGCCCCTCACCTGCGGCGGGAGGCCCCTGTCAGCCCGCTCGCCGCCGGCGGCGGGGCCGCGGCCTGCGCGCTCCACCCGAGCCCCGCGCTGGCGTGGCGGCGGCAGCCGGGAGGAAGGGAAGGGGGCGCCGGTGCCGGAGGCGGGCGGGCGGCGGCCGCGGGGTGCCGGAGGGAGCGGGCGGGCCGGGCCGGCCGCGGCGGCGGCGGAGGAGGCGGGGCGGGGCGGGCCGCGGCGGCTGCCCCCTGCCGGGCCGCGCCGACAACAGCGCCCCCGCCGCCGCCCGCCGGCACCGCCGGGGGGGGCCGTGGCGGGGCAGCGGCGGCCGCGGGCCGGCCATGAGGGCCGCGCTGGTGGGGTACAGCAGCTCCGAGGAGGAGGAGGAGGAGGAGGAAGGGGGGTGCCGGGGCAGCGGCGCGCAGGGCCCCCCCCGGGCCAGGTGGGTGCGGCGGGGGGACGGGGCCCTGGCGCGGGGGGGGCGGCGGCGGGACGCGCGGCCTTGCTCACCCTCCCTCACCCGGCCTCACCTTCCCGTCTGGTCCCCGCAGCGCCGGCCGCCCCCGCCTGCCCGCCCCCGTCGGCCTGCCGGACGGCCCGGAGCAGGCCACCAGCGACGACAGCTCCCGGCACGGCGGCCGCGTCCGCGGCTTCCCCCACGAGAGGGGCAACTGGGCCACCCACGTCTACCTGCCCTGTAAGTACCGACACCGGGAGGGGGCGGGGCGGGGGCGGCTCGGCCAGGTGAGGCCCAGGAGCCCCCGGGGCGCGGCGGGGACTGCAGCCCTGGGCCACCGGCCCGCCCCGGGGGCCCGGCCCGGCCCTGACCGCCCGCCTGCCCCGCAGACAGCGCCGAGGACGAGTTCCTGGAGCTGCTGGAGCTGCTGGTGGCCCACGCTCGCGCCCACGTCCCCTCGCTGGCTGCCATGGAGGAGTTCCACCTCAGCCTCTCGCAGTGCGTGGTGCTGCGCTACCACTGGATAGACCCCTTCGTCCGCTCGCTCCGGGAGCACCTGGCTTCCTTCCACAGGTGGGAGCGGGGCCGCAAGGCTCCTCACGCCCTTCCCTCTCCCTCAGGGTCTCTTTGGCGGCATCGCACCGAGCCGCCGCCTCTGGCAGCGGGTGCTGCACCAGCAGGGCCCTGGGCGCTTTTCCTCGCTGCCTGGGGCTGCGACACCGGGCTAGTCGGGCCTCAGCTGTCAAGGACGAGGCTGGAGCCCTGCTCTCCCCTAAACCACCAGTGGTTTCATCGATCATGGCTCAGGCACCTGCTGAGCATCAGCCGCTCTGGGGCCTCTGTTGCCCTCCAGGCTTTGCCGGATTGGAAACCGGGGAGAACGGGTTAATTTGAGCCCAGAAATGTTCAGCTTTCACTGGTTCGGTCCGACATTTGCCATTATCTTTCCACAGCTCACTAGAAACCCTGTCCCCTCCCATTTTCTGCTTTCTTCTTTTCTTCTTTTTTTTTTTTTTTCCCCCACCAGCTGAAATAGGATCTTTCTTGTTTCAGGTTCTTCTGTGTGGCTGACCAGGTGAAAGTTTACACCAACCAGAACAAAACCAGGTGAGTGAGCAGTGGGGCATCCTGCCTGCCTTGGGAGAAGGCTGGGCAAGGTGCTGTGTGGATGGGAGGTATTACCCTGCCTGCCTCGTAGTGACTGGGCTGAGCTGTGTGACAGGGCAGTATGCAATCACCTTGTCTCCAGAGATTTCACACCTTTCCCCAGCCACTTGCACAAATTTTTAGCTTCAGTGCTGATTCTCTGCAAGCCGTTGGATCCTGAGCCTCAAGCTGCAGGATTTCAGTCTTCTAAAGAGAGGTGATTTGCTCACAGCATGACCTGAGGCAGGCCCTTCCACTGGGGTTAGATTCATGCTATGGTCTCACAGCAGCTAAAGAGGTGGCCACATTTGCTGCCATCTCCAACCATCTGGTTGGTTCTGCGGTTTTGCAAACCCTTGTGCCAGTGTGAGCAGCTGGCGGTGAGCAGAGCTGAGGGCCACCTCTTCTGGTGGCAGTGCTGTTCATGAAATTGTAGTGCAAAGTCTTTCAAGAGCTGGAGAGAAATAGTTCAGATGGTGCTAATTCTCCTGGGTCTCGGTTCAGAAGACTGATTCCAATCAAATGCAATTAAGTAGTTTAAATGTCAAAGCAAAGGTGATTAAAATTGCAAAAAGTTGCTGAATCTAGCAGGAATGGTAGCCCACAATGGTCATGAGTGGGATGAAGTGGATCCTGGGTAAGACTTAGTCTTCTCCCCTTCTGGCATCTAGAAAACGTCATCTAGACAGTCCTTGAAGAGGTACCTCTTTGTCACATCTCTCCAGCTTGGTACTTCCCATTCCCTGCTTCCTCTCCCGCCGCAAAACCCCTCCAGCGGCAACTTCTGCTTTTTTGCGTGCAGCTTCTGCGCAGGCACAGCACTCTGCTGAAATATCTATCCTCAAGCATGTCCTTTGCCTGGAAAATGAGTTCTTATGTCCCAAAAGGTGCTGAGTTAATCTAGTAAATCTCTGTGGCCCTGCTTCTTTCTGCTACCACATCTTTATTTCTGTTTTTCTTCAGAATATAGTCCTCTCGTTCTTGAATGCTTAAATCTGGCATTCCTCAAATTGTCTTTTGTTGGGGGTTAGGGAATTCGCCCAGCAGGCATGTAGGGCTAAGTATGCTTAAGGCAGCTGTAGTGAAAGGAAGTGAAAGGACCTCGGCTGTAGTGAAAGGATGGCTGTAGCATGAAAGGACAAGGACGTTTGCTGTCTCTCATCTTTCTTTAGGACTTTTATTGGCTTGGAGGTCTCTGCTGGGCATTTCCAACTGCTGGAGCTGGTCTCAGAGGTGGACAGAGTTCTGGAGGAATTTGACCTTCCCACGTTCTACAAGGTGAGGCGTCTCGCACTTAACTTCCCTGCTGATCTGGACATGCCAGCTGAGGTTCTTGAAACGTTCACCTCAAGTAAACAGGAGCAGGGAGGTCTCCTCTGGGCTGGTCAGTGATGTTCGTACTTAACACCCTGAACACAATCCTGCTGAGACTGGGAAGAGCACAAGTCTATGACTTCTGCGTCACATCTTGTGCAGGAGAGTAAGGATATTAACTATCTGGTGGCCTCTTGAGAATCAGGTTTCTGGGATGAAGGGCCAGAGCATACATCATGGTTGCTGCCCTGCTGTGCATGGAAGCAGTGTTGTACTAGGACAGAATGGGCTTAGGGTGAGCACTATGGGACTGAGGGCAATGCTTGTGCCTCTTCCTTGGGCAGTTTCCTGGAGCATCGGTCCAGCCTCTTTGCTTGGTACTAGCTTTGGGGACAGGTCTTGGTTTTTGAAGGACCAAACCCTGATCTCTGTGTCTCCAAGAGTTGAGCAGGGGGCTCCTGTGGGTTATTTGGAAGTGACCTTACCTGCTCCAGGACCGGCCATGAGAGGTTCTCTGTGCAGCTGGAAAAGCTTCTGCAGAGTTGATGATGGGGAGGCTGGGAACAAGGCAGCCTTGCCCACTGGTGTCCAAAAAGGCTGGGGTGGGAGAACCAGGCCTCGCCTCACCTCCAGCACTGTCCATATCAGATCTGCAACCACTGAGCACAGCTCCCAGCTGTGGGATCCTCCCACCCCTGCATCCCAGCCAGGGCAGCATTGCACCACGTCTCCCACTGAAGCTCTGTGCGTTGAGCAAAGCACAGGTCCTTTAGTCCTCGTGATCTGATCCCTGTTTTCCTTCAGGACCCATCATTCCATATCAGCTTGGCCTGGTGTGTCGGGGACCTGTCTGGAAGGCTGGAAGGGCAGTGTCTACGGGAGCTCCAGGTGTGTCCCCATGCAGCATGGAAAGCAGGGGAAAAGCAGAGCTGGCATCCAGCCAGATGTCCCTGCCGAGTGCAGAGGGTGGGAGATCCTCTTCACCGAGAAAGGCAAACTTCACTGGGTTGAAAGAAGAGAAGCTTTTGTGAGGAGCATGAGTTAAATTACCCTTCTGAAGGAAGTCGGAGGCTTCCAGCTGCAAATGGCTTCGTCTCTGACTTGGTTCAGAGAGGGGAGCTGCTGACTCCATCCTCTGGCAGATCCACCTTCCTGGTACTGACTCCTGTATCTGTTTTCCAGGACATTGTGGATGGGTTTGAGGACTCTGCACACCTGCTGCGTGTCCAATGGGAGCAAATCCGCTGCAAGTCAGGGAACAAGTACTTCTCCTTCCCCTTGAGGTAGGGGCCGGTGGGGCTGTGCATTTCAGAGCCTCGGAGAGCCTGATGTTCAACCAAGGACTGTTCTCCAGCACAGCTCTGAGCAGTACACACACCTCCCGTGCTCTTCTTGCCTGCTCAACATCTCTGGGGTGTTTGTGGCCAAAGTCGGGCTACTTCCAAGTGTGAGTTGCTGGCTGAAGAAATGTGTGTTTGTAGCAGATTTTGTCCTTGCTGCTGAATATACTGCAGTCAGCACTGGCGGGTTCCAGCCATTCCACAGTTAGTAATTTTGCAGATTATTATTTTTTTTTTTAAAGGAGGAAAAAAAATCTCTGTAAAAGCCACAGATGCCTTATGGGAAGGAGGAAGAAGGTAGCATGGGAAGCTGTTGCTAAAGGAGAGTGTGTCTCCCATGGTTGGAAATAGCACTGCCAGATTGTCAGGAGACTCCGAGCACGGTTTGAGTAGCAAGAGGCAAGGACGCAGAGTTGGACTGTCTTGCCAGAGCATCTCCCTACTGTAAGCCAGCTCAGACAAGTTCCTGAGTCATGTTGTGTGCGCTCTCACACTGCTGCTGCCGCCTCTATATTCAGCATCGGATCCTTTTGCTAGACAGCAAAAGATGAAAGCTGGAGGGGAGAGGCTGGCAGCTCCTTGTGTTTCGGTGCTCCAGGCTGGGTCTAAAAGAAGAACTTTAAGATTGTGTATGCCATAAACCCAGGACGTTTTTTTGCTGGGCCGCTTCTCCTGGGAAGCTTGCTGCCGCGTGTGCGAGCCCAGGAGAGGGCAGTGTCGCTTTGGCCCGGGCTGGAAGGGCAGGGCCCCGGCGCGACCGCTGCTGCGTGCTTTTCCCCCGGGGGAACAGCCCCTCCGCTGCCACGGTGACCCTGGGGACGATGACCCTGGGGACGGCAGGCTGGACTTTGGCTCTGGGGAGAAGCTTCTTTCCAACCCTTTTGTTCCTGTGGGGAGGTCTGCAGCGCTGCAGCCTCTCGGGTATTCGGAGCAGGATGCCTGTGTGCTGCCCTGAATCTCTTTCCCCGTCTGTCTGATGAAAGACTGCAGGACTTAAGAGCAGTAAAAATCTCTCCTCATGCCATAAAATTGTGCCCGTGGTGTATTTCAGCCGTGCCTTTCAGTCATGCCCGGCTCCCACACGGCTCGGCTGAGGCGGTACCTGCCAGCGGCCCTGCCAGCTCGGTGCCGCCCCTGCAACGGGAGCCGGGGGGGTGGGGGGGTGTCGTGGCCGCGGGGGCATCTCGGCAGGGGGTCTGCCCCGCCACCACCCGCACGGGGAGGGGTCTGCCCCGCCGCCACCCACGCCACGGCTGTTCTCCACAGCCGTGACCCAGCCCTGCGCGGGCGGCAGCCGGTTAGTTTGCGGGCCTGGTTCTGCGTGAGGAGGCGTGTGGATGCGGCCCGGGCTCGCTTTAGGGGAAGGAAAACAGGCGCGGCGCGCTGAGCCCTGGGTGAGGGAGAGCCCGGGGAAACCGCCTCCGGTACGACCGGGCCCCGCTCCCGGCCCGGCATGGCGCGGCACGCTCGGGCGGCTGGCGGCCGCGGCCGCGGCCCGGGAACGGCAGGCCGCCCGACATGGCGGGGACAGCGCGGGGGGCGGGCAGCCGCGGCCCCGCCGCCGGAGCAGGTGGCGGGGGGCGGAGCGAGGGCGCCGCGGCCCCGCCCGGCCCCGCCCCCATCCCGGCCCCGCCCGAGCCGAGCCGAGCCGAGCCGCGCTGCGCCGCCGCGCCCGCGTCCCTCCGCCCCGCGCCGCGCCGCGCCGCCAGCGGGCAGGGCACGGGAGCCGAGCCGCGCCGCGGGGGCCGCCCATGCGCCCTGCGCGGCCGGCCTGATCTCGCACACAAAGGCGGGCCGGGAGGCGACGGGCCGCGCCTGGCAGCGCCGCCCATGCACCGTGTGCAGCCCCCCGCGGCGGCCCGGGCCCGGGCCATGAGGGCGGTGTAGCTCCGACACCGCCGCGCTCGGCCCGGCCCGGCCCGGCCCGGCGCGGCTTGGGGCAGCCGCAAACCGGCGGCGCGGCATGGCAGGAGGTGGCGGCGCCCCCTGCCGGGCGGGCGGAGCGCTGCGGGCGGGCGGGCGGGCGCCGCTGCGGGTGCTGCTGGCGCTGCTGCTGGCGGCGGCGGCGGCGGGCGAGGAGATCAACGCGGAGGTGAGCGGGGGGCGCGGGGCGGGGCGGGGGGCTGCCCCGGGACACCCGGCCCGCACCTGCGGCCGCCGCTGCTGCCGGCCCCTGGGGCGCCGGCCGGGCCCGCAGGTGCAGGCGGGGGGGGCCGGGTCGCCCTCGGGGGCGGCGGGCGGCAGCGGCGGGGGGAGGAAGCGCTTTGTGCCGACGCGGGGCCGCGGCGGGGGAGCGGGTGAAAGGGCCTTTGATAAAGTCTCCGCTCCGCCACCCTGCCGGGGGGGTGGGGACGCGGTAAAAAAAAAAATCATAAAAGATTAAAAATTTTTCAATATTAAAAAGTAATAATGAAAAAATAACAAGTTAAAATGAGTATGGAAAAAAGTTGTGAAAATTGGAAATTAAAAAGGAAAAATACCCCCAACCGTAGAAAATTGAAAAGAGGAAAATGAAAAAAAAAAACCAAAACCAAAAGAGCAATAATAAAAAGAAACAATTTTTTTAAAAAGGAATTTAAAAAGACAAGAGAGGTGGAGGCTGGTGCAGGAAGGAAGAGCCCCAGCGCGCCCCCGCCGCCCTCCTGCCCCTGGGAGCCCCTGCAGCACAGAAGCCCCTTTGTGGGTAGAGGCCAGGGCGGGGGTCCCGGGCGGCCTGGCCCCACGTCCCTCTGCAGCTCCCGGGGGACACCCTGGAGGAGCCCACAGGCAGGCTGGTCCCCTGCCAGCTGTCTTCTCCCTGGGGTCAGGGTGGCCGACAGCCCCCCGAGATTGATCAGAGGGTCCCCCACGCACCTCGCGGGGCAGGGCTGGGGCTCTGTTCCCTGCCTACCAGACACTGCCCACATGCTCTGGCTTGCCTGTGCTGCCTGCCCTGCCTGCCCGGGTGTGGCATTCACCCCTGGCAGCTGGCACAGATGCCCCATGGCAGGGGATAGGGCTTGGGGGCAGCGGGCCAGATCCTGCCCCATTGGGGTCTCAAGGAGCCCGGGTCCCCCGCCACGGCCTCACGCTCGGCTCTCCCCGGCATAGGCATGGCTGCGGCTCTATGGCTACCTGCCGCAGCCCAGCCGGCAGATGTCCACCATGCGCTCAGCTCAGACCTTCTCCTTGGCCCTCGCCGAGATGCAGAAGTTTTACGGCATCACCGTCACCGGTGTCCTGGACGAGGAGACCAAGGCGTGAGTTTCTCCGTGTCCCCTTGCTCTAGCAAGAAGGCAGCTCCACTTCCTGGCTCCTTGGCTTTGCCTGCCAAGCCCTGGAGCACTGCCTGCATCTGGAAGTGTGGGTGCTGTCTCCCATGGGAGCTGTGTCTCCCCTCTTGGGGACTGCACCCCTGCAGCCAGGACACCACCCTTGCCGCCCGTGGCTGCTGCAGTCCCTCAGGGACCTTGGCTGCAGGGGGCTGAGCCCTGGCTCCATGCCCTCCTGGCAGGTGGATGAAACGTCCCCGCTGTGGGGTGCCAGACCAGTTTGGGGCACGGACAAAGTCCAACATGCGGCGGAAGCGGTACGCACTGACAGGGCGGCGCTGGAGCCAGAGTCATCTCACTTTCAGGTACCCAGCACCTCCAGGGCTTCCCACCCCCGCAGGCCATGGAGAGCTGTGGACCCCTTGGGCAGCACATGCTGTCCTGGGCCATTGCCAGTGAGCTCTGTACCCTCAGCATCCAAAACTACACGGAGAAGCTGGGTCGGTACCACTCGTATGAGGCTGTCCGCCGAGCTTTCCAGGTGTGGGAGCAAGCCACTCCGCTGGTTTTCCGGGAAGTGCCCTTTGAGGACATCCGGCAGAAGCGGAAGAAGGAGGCAGACATCATGGTGCTCTTCGCCTCTGGCTTCCATGGAGACAGCTCCCCCTTCGACGGCGTCGGGGGATTTTTGGCTCACGCCTATTTTCCTGGTGCTGGCATGGGGGGGGGACACGCATTTCGATTTGGACGAGCCCTGGACACTGGAGAACACGGATGTGTCTGGTGAGCTGAAGGCCAGGGAGGTGATGAAGGCAACCAGAGGAGCCTGGTGACCCCTGAGTTTGAGGGGGGGGGGGGCGGGATGCACTGGCGTGGTCAGGAGTGGCAGGGAGAGCAGCTCTACCATGGGTGATGCAGGCAGCTCCCACCGGAGCACCCTCATCATGGGGTGCTGGGGTCAAGGACCCACCCCATGCATCATGTCCTTTACCCCATCTTGCTAATGGTGCCTTTCCCTGCAGGGAACAACCTTTTCTTGGTGGCCGTGCACGAGCTGGGGCACTCGCTGGGCTTGGAGCACTCCAGCAATCCCAGCGCTATCATGGCCCCCTTCTACCAGTGGATGGACACGGAGAACTTCCAGCTGCCCGAGGATGACCTCAAGGGCATCCAGCAGCTGTACGGTGAGGAGCTGGGTGGGGGATGAGCCCAGAGGCAGGATGCTGGGCATGTGCATGGGGAAACTGAGGCACGGACACTGCTGGTCTGCATCACCCCATCCTGTCTCTTGCCTGCCCGATTCAGGTACTGTGGATGGGCACCCTCAGCCCACCAAGCCTTTGCCCACTGTTACACCCCGGAGACCTGGCAGGCCAGAACAGAGACCCCCTAAGCCACCCCCTCCAAGGAAACCAGAGCGACCCCCCAAACCTGGCAGTCCAGACCGACCTGACCAGTACGGCCCCAACATCTGTGACGGGAACTTTGACACGGTGGCAGTGCTGCGTGGGGAGATGTTTGTGTTCAAGGTACCTGCTGGGACTCCCTGCTGCCCCTTCCCTGGGGATGTGGTGGGTCCCTGGGTGGGAGGACACAGACACAGGCGGACAATCCCCCCCACACACGCCCCCTGACAAGATGCCAGGCACTGGGGCTGTGTCCCTGTGTCCTCCCCATCTTCTGCCAACACGCCATTTCCCACCAGGGCCGGTGGTTCTGGAGGGTCCGGCATAACCGGGTGCTGGACAACTACCCCATGCCCATCGGGCACTTCTGGCGGGGCCTCCCCGGGGACATTGATGCTGCCTATGAGAGGCACGATGGGAAGTTTGTCTTCTTTAAAGGTGAGCAGGGAAGCTGGGTGGGAGGGCCAAGGTGGAGGGGGGGACCCCAGTGTCCCCCTGCCAGGCTGCTGAGAGCTGGCTAACTTCATCCCATCCTGATCCAGCCAGAGCTGCTGCCTGGTCCCAAAGGGAGGGGTTGGCTGCAGGTGTCCTATCCACATGTGCACCTGCCACTGCAGCTGGGCATTGCTGCTTCACCCCCCTTCTCCATCACCTCTCCCTCCAGGTGACCGGTACTGGCTCTTCCGAGAAGCCAACCTGGAGCCTGGGTACCCACAGCCCCTGGTCACCTACGGGCAGGGCATCCCCTATGACAGCATCGACACGGCCGTCTGGTGGGAACCCACGGGGCACACCTTCTTCTTCCGTGGCGACAGGTGAGTGCCTGTGGGGGTCCTCCTCCCTGTTCTGCCACCTCCTGGTCCCTGGCAGTGGGGAGACACGGCAGGCAGTGGAGACCCCCATGCTCCTCACTTGCTTACTGCCTCCCTCCCCTAGATACTGGCGCTTTAATGAGGACACCCGCTCAGTGGACCCTGGGTACCCGAAGCCCATCTCCGTCTGGGTGGGCATCCCTCCGTCACCCAAGGGTGCCTTCCTCAGCCCAGATGCCTGTAAGTAGAGGATGAGAAGAGGGGTGGGCAGCAGGGGAGGGGACCAGTGGGGGATAGGGTCACCCCTCTGGCTGCCTGGCCATGGGCGATGGAGGCCGGGAGGCTGCCCAGAAGTCAGCAGTGAAGCCCTTTCTGAAGGGTCTCACCAGTCCCAGGGCAAAATCTGCTGTCCTGGGCAAACTGCAGAGGTGCCCAGCCTGCGGGGTGCCCTGCACCTGCCCACTTACCCCTTGCTTCCATTTTCTACCCCCACCCCCAGCCTCCACCTACTTCTACAGAGGCACAAAGTACTGGAAATTTGACAACGAGCGGCTCAAGACAGAACCAGGTTATCCCAAATCCATCCTACGGGACTTCATGGGCTGTCATACGGAGCTGGTCCCAGACCCTCATCCCCGCTGGCCTGATGTGGACCGACCCCCCTTCAACCCCGATGGGGATGGGCGGGCTGAAGGCAAAGAGGAGGAGGAGGAGGAGGAAGATGAGGAAGATTACAGCAAGGGTGGCCGCCAGCCAGGCGGGGACGTGGATGTTGTGGTGCAGATTGATGAGTACACACGCACCATGAGCGTCGTTATGGTGCTGGTGCTGTTGGTGCTGCTGCTCTGCATCCTCGGCCTCATCTACGTCATTGTCCAAATGCAGAGGAAGGGTGCACCCCGAATGCTCTTATACTGCAAGCGCTCCTTGCAGGAGTGGGTCTGACCCTGGCTCCCTCCCCAGACTGCCCCCACCACCATGGTGCTAACAAGGGACCTGACCTCCCCCTCCCCATGACCCACCCCATGGCCTTAGTGCCTCTGCCCCATTGTTGCTTGATGGCTCCAGCCTTAGAAAAGGGGGGGTATGCCCACCCCTCCCAGCCCCCTCTAGAGCAGCCAAGCTGGGACCAGGGGCTGGTCACAGGGAGGGGGCTGGAAGGACAATTCAGGTCCTGCCTGCTCCCCGGTACCTGCACCCCCCACCAGCCATGACCCTCAGGTTGCCACCCATCATGTTGCACCTGCCTCTGCCACAGGGTCCCAGCAGCATCCCTTCCTCCTGCTTGAACCTGCTGCGGCTGTGCCTGTGCTGCAGGGGGGGGGCGAGCAGGCTGGGGGCTGCCAGTGAGTGCCACGAGCTGGCAGGTCTCAGCTGCCAGCACCTGCAATGGCACTGAAGAGCGAGAGGAAGGGAGGGCTGAGCTAGAGACCATGGTTCCTGTTGAAGTGGGGGATGTGGTGCCTAAAGACAGTGTGAGGGGCAAAAGACACCACTGCTGCAACCCCCTGTGGGCTCAGCTCAGCCTGGACCCTGCCGCCACTGTGGGGTGCAGCCCTGGGGACACGCAGTCCTGTGGGCAGGCGGTGGCCATGGCCATTTGTACGCGCATTAAAGGGGTCAGGTGCGTGGAGAGCCGTGGTGCCGTCCTTTCTGCTGCGGGCTGGGGGCAGGGGCCACGGGGGCTGTTCTGGGTGAGATCTGTGGTAAGGGGGGCTTGCTTGGGGTGCCACCCTGCCTGGCACCCACGGGCTGGGTGCCACGCTAGGGGATGCGGGGAAGAAGCCAGCATTGCTGGCAATGATGTCCCCCTCAGTGTCCCTGCCCTGGGGCTACCACAATTTTTTTTTTTTGGGGGGGTGGGGTCGGTGGGGTGTCAGCAAAAGCATTACCATCTTGCGCACAGCAGTGGACAGAGCTGTCTTTCACCAGCTCCCACGGCAGTGGCAATGGCCTCACCGGGAACACAGCGTGCCTTGTTCTCCCCTGGCTGGCACTGTGCTCCAGCCCCAGGGCAGCCACCTCCTGTCCCCGGGGCAGGCCCGGTGGCCGCGGCAGCTGGGGGACGGGGCACAGTCCCTCCTGGAACCAGTTCACCGGGTGCTCCAGCTCCCTGTCCCTGTGCGGCCCCAGCCGGTTTCCTGGGGGGAAGGGGATGGCCATATCCTGCCTCGCTACTGTCTCGCAGAGGAAAGCGGGAGGAGTTGTGACCACTGCAGCCATCAGGGCAATAATCACGGGAGTGGGAAAGATGAGACCTGGGGAGTAGGAAATTAGCGTTAGCCAGTGAAAACATTGCTCAAGTCTGTAATGGGAAGGACAAGCATGCAGAAGTGATGGATGCGGCCGTTTCCTGCCCCTGCTGGGTGATGCTCCCCAGGGTGCTGAGCCAGCACAGGCTGTGCTCTGGAGCCACAGGGGCAGCCCAGGAAGCTGCAGGGTGGGCGGCAGAGGCCTGGCCCATTACCGTCACCAGTGGGAGGCAGGCCATGGCAGGCAGGGGTGGTGTAGGTCTGACCCACCCTGATGGGCCTGGGCTCCAGCCAGCATCCCCTTTCCTCCACCTGCCGCCGCCGCAGCAGGACAGGACCAGCACCCGTGACCTCCCCCGTTCCCTGTGGGGCTGGTGGTTTGGACACAGGGCTTGGTGCAGGGAGCATTAACTTGCCCCAACAAGGTCTCCCCTCCCCGGGGCCCTGGCTGCTCCTCTGCCCCCATCCCCACCCTGCCAGCCCTGGCAGGAGAGGAGCCCCCTCTGCAGGGGTGGGGATGAAGCTTTTGCGCCTCCTCACCATCCTCCCCCCTCCCCAGGACTCGGAGCTGCTGGCTTAGTGCCCAAGACTCAGTTACAGCCGCTTCCTGGCGCTAAATTACCTGTGAGCTGCTCTACCACTCATCAGCCACTAATTGCTTTGAAAAGCGAAGGAGCGATGGTGGCTCTCACCCTGCTTTCCCGGGGCTGCCGGGGGGGCATGGCCTGGGCCACGTGTCCCTTGCCCTGGTCTCCCATCTCTGCCCACACTGGGCAGAAATTCCCAGCCTTTAGCTGATTCCCTGGGAAACACGCTTGACTCGACTCAGCACACTGCAGGCACCAAGCAAGCAGCCAACATCAGGGTCAGAAAAACCCTGAAGAACTGGGGGTGGAAGGCGAGGCGGGGAGGGAGCGGAAAGGTCTCAAGTGGCTCTGGGCTATTGTAGTCCATCAGCCAGGCTGTGCTGGGTCACACTCCTTGGCTTTTAACTCCTTTCAATTCGGTTTTGACCATTTTGCCCAGATTCGTGCTGGTGTGGGTCCTCCGGGGGGACCTACAGCTCTGCTGGACTGGGAGCCCTGCCGCAGGGCAGCAAAACACCCCAGCCTCTTCTGGGGCACTTGGGGTGCTGAGGTAGCCAAACCGGCACCGGCAGCTACCAAAAGGCACGAACCTGGCCAAAAGGCAAGGCAGTGGGAAAGCGTGGCCAGGACTTGCCACTCTCCACCCCCGCAAACGCGGCTCCAGAGGCCGGCGCAGATGCATTTCCCACGCTAGATGCACTTCCCGTGGCAGATGCATTTCCAACACCGCATTTCTTTCCCACGGCAGCTGTGTTTCCCCTCTCTCCCAGGGGTGCTGAGGGCTCAGTGGGATGCAGGGGTGGGGACCCTGAAGCCTGGTACCTGGAGCGAGGCCTGCCTCACAGGGAAAGCCAGCTAGAACAGCCAAGGATGCGCAGGGCCAGATGCTCGCGGCATCCCCTTCCTTGGGCAGCCCTGCCATGGCAGGGTAGGGGGCTCCCTGCTGATTCGGGGGGGGGGGGGGGGGGGGCGAGGGCTGGAAGCAATACCCAAGAGGGAGTTGGGGGTACTGGCAGCAGAAGTCCGGGCTGCCTCGGTTTGATGAGCTAGGACATCACTTCCCACCCCCCTCCTGCTTTTCCCCAGATGCTGCAGTGGAGCCCGTGCCAGAGCCTGGGGCCATCTGGGAACACTCAAGGGCAGCAGCGAGGGACCGCGCCGGAGATAAAGCCCAGCGTCTCGGCAAGGCCCCGGCTCTTCGCCGGAGGCTCCTGCTCTGCCCTGTGTGCCCACAGCAGGGTGGGCCTCCGGCCACCCAAGGACACAAGAGCCCAGGGAGGGCAGGGATGCACCTGCTGCAAGGGACAGGGCTTTTGGTGGCTGGGGGGAGTGCGAGCGCTGCTCAGTGCTGCCGGGCAGCTCTGCCAGGATCCACCCCTACCAGGCAACTCCCAGCTTCCCAAAAATAGTCTGGAGAAGCCTGACCTGGAAAAGACACAGAGTGCTCAGCGTCCGCCAGGCGAGGCCAGGCCATGCCATGCCAGGGCAGTGCTGGCCACTGCAGGATTTGGTTCCACATGCTGCTGGAGTGTGGGTGATGGGGGTGACCAGGGCTGGCAGGGGCTCTCTCTGCCTGCTTGGCATCACCACAGAGAAACCACGCTTCCTCCTGCCTCCTCCCCTTCCTCTGCAAGCTAGGGCACAACCTCCCGTGCACTGCTGAGGAGACGACCCGGAAAGCGGAGAGGAAGCTGCGCTTGGTGCGGAGGAAGAACTGGGGCTGGGATATGTTAATTAGTGACCAGGCAGCCTCAAGGCCAGAGGAAACTACACTGAGGACAGAGAGAACTGCCGTGGGGCACTCAGAGGGGCTGAAACTGCTGCCGCTGTGCGCTGCAGGCAGGACTGAGGCTCTGGCTGCTGCCTGGGCAGGGGTTAGCACCAGCACAGCCCTGCTGGGGACACCCCGGCCAGCCACACTGAGCTCAGCACCCATCTGCGCTGCTCATGCCTGTCATCTCCCATCACACCCACTGCGCAGCCACCAACCTGCTCCCCACGGTGCCAGACGCTTCATCTCACAGGGAGGAAAACTGTTTCTGGGGCCGCAGGGGCGACATGCGAGGTGATGGTGCAGCAGAGGCAGGTCTGCTTCAGCACAACGTAGCATCCATAATCTCACTTCCAGCAGCTCCGAGGCTTTCCTCCTCATATCCCAAGGCAGCTCTCGGGGCACACAGCTCCTCCCTGATCCAAATAAAATCTTGCTTGGGTGGTCCCATTTTGCAGCTTACTACCAGGGGAAGCTGCCGGGTAGGTCCCCCTGCAGGTGCCGACGGGGCAGGAAGATCGGTTCTCCCTGCGTGCAGAAGCACCCGAAGTCCCCAGCACGGTCACCCATTTTTCTGGAGCGGTCACCAATGGCAAAACTCAAAACAAGTATTTCCCTGCCCTTCAGCACTGCCTGCCCCACGCCGGACTAGCACCACACTGGAGGTAGAATCCCTCTACAAAGATGACAACATCTGGCCCAGGACATCCGGGAAGATGCAGAATGGGAGACACAGGTCAAGGAGCAGAGAGTTTGGCCCAGATGTTTTTTGATTCCTGCGTATCACCTCTGTGATCAGAGATCTGTGCTTTATGTCAGGATCCGCTTGAGACGAAGGAGACAAAGCGCAAGGGGACAGTCACAGGCAGGGACAGAAGCCCGTACCAGTGTCCCGCCACTCCTCTGGGCTGGACTCTCACCCAGGCCGATTCTGCCCCAGCAGCAGAGCAAACAAGACAGCAAGCTTTCCAGGAAACCCCTGCTGTCTGTGTCGCCTGCTTCCCCTGCCAGCTGCTGCCACCCGCCCAGGCAGAGCTACCAGAGCGGAGGGATGTCCCAGCCCCCGGAGCGGAGGGATGTCCCAGCCCTGGCTTGCACCACATGGTGACTGCCAGCTGCTCCAGCTCAGTCTGAGCACACGTGCTCCCTGGTCCAACCCGGGGAGGGTCACCCTCCCACCCCTTGCTTCCAGGTGCTGCAGCCCATGCACTCGCTGTCCTCCAGTGGTCGAGATTCCAAAGGGAAGCTTTACCTTTGACGCAGAAAGCAGGCTCCCAGCACTGCGTCTTAAGAGGAAGGTGAAAAGCCAGCAGAGGCAAGGAAAAGTCACCTTTGGGCAGGCCCCGCTCTGCCCTGGGTTGCGTACAGGGCTCCCTGCAAAGAAAGATGCCGTTCTCTCCCACTAGACATGAACTGCAGGAAGGACTTAAGCAGGAAGGAAGGAGAAGGCCACCCACAGAAACGTGAACGAGGAGATATTTAAGACCTTTTCTCCACAGGCTGCCTGCACTGAACCAGGACTGCCACTCCATTCACCCCTCATAGCAACAGCAGCCATCCTCTGGGCAGACTCCCATCTCTGCACCCTCGTCCTTCCTGCCTTCCTCCATGCTCTCCACATAGGAGAACGCTGTGTCCCAGCCAGGTCAAGAGCCAGAACCAAAGCAGCAAGAAGCTGGGTGCTCCATCACAGTTCTGCATACGTACACTTACTCTAGGAAACGACTGCTGACAGGATGCCCGTGACACTTGGACCATTCCACCAGCAGCGTCCTCCCATCCCGCAGGGAGAGCATCCAAACTCCAGTCATCTTCAGCCAGATGGTTGAAGTCTTGATGTGAGAGGGGGATTAGAAGAAGATTTTTGAAGAACACCGTGTAAATCCACCACTGTCTGGCCTAAAGGAAAGGGCCAGTATCCGATGATGCTCCACACTGTACAGCAAGTAAACAGGAAGATTCAGTATTTTGTTTCATATTAAAAAATACACAAGAGGGTCCAAATGGATGTAAGGGTTTACAGCTGGGAGTTTATTCCAGCAAATCTGCTGGCACAGCTCCTACAGGTCAGGCAGGAATTGGCAGCAGGGCGCATCTAATCTCTCTGCAGAGGCAGCCAGCTCAGGCCCCGGGAAGCCCAGCCCCTCTTAACGCATTAAGGTCACTCAGAGCAAGCCCAGCTCCTTGAGGACAAGGGGTGACTCCAACACGGGCCCAGTGGGGCAGGGAAAGGCAGCGACAGCTCCTGGTGGGTGCTCAGCCACCAACGATTGCCAGAAACACATGCTCATGAGCCAGGCCTTGTGGGAAAGGATGCACGCTCTAGCCTGCCGGGGTCTGACGGATTCCCTCAGCAGCTTCCCCCCAGCCCCGGCAAGCTTTGCAAACATGGCAGGAAAGCCTTGCCATGGACTTCATTAAGGCTAATCCTTGGCACACGATACAGCGTGATTCCACTTAACAAATCTCAAGTCCGGCCAAGCTCCAACAACGTCAAAGCACGAGAGATGGGGCCTTTCCACGTGGGCTTACTTGGCCTGACTCCTTACAACTACCAAGCTATTCCACTGCTACAAAAATTGGAAAGATCTTCTCCAGAAAGCCTTCTGCAAACGCAGCTCAGCACCACACGGCAGCACGGGGTCGGCACCTCCCGTTCAAAGCCCAGTAGCTTTCAAGGTGCAAATAAGGCAGCTGCACTACAGGTGTCCCAGGAGCCTGTCACAGAGGTAAAGTGGGCTCTGCACAGAGGAGGGGCTGACCATCAGGGCGCACAGACATGCCAAACCTTTCAGCCAGGTGGAGTCAGCAGTCAGGATTAAACCCGCAATCTGGGGCAGATGTCCCCCAACAAGCTCTCCTCCTCCTGGGTGAGACCAGCTTTGTTTTGTGGGACAATAATGAAAGCGAAGCCTTCCCTATTCACTGCACCGGCCAACACCAGGGAAGGATCAGTACCCGCCTCAGGCACCCACCCACCAGAGTAGCTGGTGGGGGGTGGGGGGCTTGGCCCTGGGGAGGAAAGGCATCAGCTGCTCCCAGACTCTCTCTGTTACTGGCGAGGGCTGCAGCCTCCCCTCAACAAAGGCAGGCTGGTTTAAGGCAGGGAAGGGCAGCTTCAGCACAGGAAAAGACTTCCGCTCCTGTTATGCTGCTTTGCTAAACCTCCCCTCTGATCCCTGGGGAAAGGGACAATTTGGCAGCTGGAAGACTATTGTGTGCCTCTGGCTACAAGTAGCTGCTACAGGCTTGGTTGAGAGCTAAAGCCAGTTGTTTAACTACACAACGAACAAAGCTGTGCCAAGACAGACAGGTTAAGACCAATTTGTCGCTGCTGGAAAAATGCCTTCAAGTAAGAAGAGAAAGAAAAACCCATTTCCATGTACTAAAAGTGAACAGCATGAGTTTTTGTCATAGGTAGAGCCACAGACCCCATGGAGTGCAGGCAGATCCTGTCCATGGAAGGAAACCTTACTATTTTTCCTCTCTCCAGACCGCTGCTGTTCACATCTGTGCTATCCCTTAAAAAAAAAAGTGAGACTCCAAACAAAGCCAAATGCAGAGGCAAATTCTACCATCTCGGTTCCTAAAGAAATTCTTTGGCACTTTCCAAAGCACTAACACGTGCAAGTTAAAGGATCCATCAAAAGAGGAAGAAGCTAGAAGCAGACTTAGTCAAACGTTTAATAACTTTCCAAGAGTGAGTATTACATCCATATTTAGAGTATATATAAAATAAAAGATGGAAAATAAGGAAACAAAAAAGAAAACCTCTCTGTGCAACACAAGACTGGGTACCAGGCCACTTGCAGTGTTTAGGCTAAACACTTTACGAACAGCTAGGAAAACTCTGATTCTGTGCAACTCACACACCAACAACGTAGTCCCAGACCTGTTACATGGTTCATTGTGTCCCGTCCAGAAAAAGGATCCCAGATGAATCAAAGTTACCTAGGCAAGGTGAGCTGATCTAAAACTTGGTCTCAGCAGGGCCTTCTCTTCCACCTGACCCCAAACATTTCTTGCATCTCTTCCCAACGCGGAGTTATTGCTGGACAGAGCAGGGAGAAGAAAGGACACACTTATTAGACTCGGCAGCACCAAGACAACTGTACTGGCAGGGCTCCAAGCGTTCCCCAGACACCCCCGGGAGGCTGCTACAGCCCAGAAGGCAGGGACAGGCTACCCAGAGGTATTGCCTACTGTCAACACTGCCTTCCACCTCCCACTAGGATCAGCACCCAACACCCTCCCTCAGCTCCTTGAAATCTTGCCCAGGAATCTTCTCTGCTAAGAGCAGCATCCGCACTGGGCCAGGCTGGCCCTGGCAAAGAAAGTGCCTCCTTACAGGCCTCCAGACTGCTGCCAATATGCCAGGGACTCCTCTCCCATCACCGTTAAGAGCAGACCTTGGCATATCCTCCAGCTGGGCAGCCACAACCTCGCCTGTGCCCTTCCCACCGCACAGCACCACCACCTGCACTGGGCAGGGAAGAGATCAGAGGGCAGTACATTTGGGCTAGAGGGACACAAATAGCATCTCCCCTGCAAGACAAGGGTGGAGCTGCCACTAGCTCTGAAGAGCAAGGGCGCTGTGCTGAGTCATGGGTGAAAGCTCCAGAGAGATGCTGGGAGCCTGCCACCCTGTCCAGAGTCCTTCAACACCAACAGGGAGGACATGGGGAGCAGGTGCACAGCTCACCCTGCTCCTAGATGGGAATGACAACTTCCACATGTTGCAGCAGGAAAGCCACCCAGCCAGGCACCCCTACCAGACTGCTCACCCTGACAACACTGAGGTGCTCCCTGGCTGACAGCCAAAGCTGGCCAGAGCTCTGCTGCTAGAAGACACTCTGCACTGTGAAGGCAGCAGGAGGAGGAAGAGGATGGCTGGCCTGGCCCAGCGGCTGCTCCCACCCTCCTCGCCCACAGCTAGCTCACCTTGGCCTTGTTCTGGACAGGCAGGTAGAGTTTGAACTCAGCTGGGAGCTCATCCTCAGAGTAGAGCCGGTCAGAGAAGTACACCCGTCGGATGCGACAGTTGGCATGGATCTGAGAGTCAAAACAAAGAGTCAGTTCACCTTCCCTATGCTCTTTCCACATCCAGCTTTGCTGTCGTGCAGCAGCACGGATTCCTTGGCTCAGCAGCTGGAGAAAAGACCTCACTGCTTCTCTCTGAATCTGGCAGGGCATGAGAAGAAAGTGGCCTGTCCCCTCTGCTTCCATTAGATGCTCTCTCCAGTGATGCAACCTGGCTCAAGAGATTTGGCCAAGCTCTGGCAACTCTGCAAACTGGCATCTGCCTTAGTTGCTGAGAGGGTTCCTTGCTGTGAACCCACCTCTGCTTCTCCACTGGTATCAGCAACTGCCACAACACTCAGCCTCAGCTTGCCGCATTTTCAACACTCCCTCTGAGGGGCCTCCCTGAGGTCAGGAACGAGACTGTCCGGTCTGAGCTGCCTCCACTATCAGCTGGCAGCAAAGAAGTCGCCCCAGTCCCCCTCACGGCTATGTGGGAAGGCAGACATTTCCCAGTTGACTGTCTGCACCTCTCAGGGCAACCCCACTAGGAGCTGCAGCAGCCCCAACATACGAAGGCATACTCCGCACACAGGCATTCCTCAAAATAATGCTGGGCACAGTGAACACGAATCCCTAGCACGTGGAACAAGCTTCACAACTTCAGCAGAAACAAACGCTGCGTGAGCCCTGGCCCAAGGCACTCAGTGAAGGCAGGGTCACTCCACCCGCACTAGGAAACAAGCCTGACTGGAGATAGGGACCCTAACACCCTGGGTCCTTACCAGCAAGGCTCCTACTTGGCCAGCTGCTGTCTGGCATGCCTGAACAGCAAGGCAGCACACAGCTAATTCCCAGCAGCCCTCCACCCAGCAGGATGCACGGCATGCCACAGGGAACGTCAGGTGGACAGCAACTCTTACCCTAACTGACAGCCAGCAAGAGAAACAAGATGGAAATGGGCTCCTTCGTCCCAGTCCAGTCCAGTGAAGTGAAGGACACCAAGACTGCCTCAGTCAGGCCTTTGCTCCCCTCCCGCAGTGCTCTGCAAAGAGCAGGACTGGCAGAGGAACCAGCCCGGGCTAAATCCAGATTCCCAATCTACAGCAAGGCTGTCCCAGCCAGCAGGAAGGCTACCAACCATCGGTTTCTGTGGGCAGGACATGCCTCCCTCTCACCTGAACTCTCAGGGTCTCGATGTAATTTGTCCCGTAAGCTCGGCGCGTGAAGTCCGACAGGTTGAGCTGGATTTGGTTCCAGCCATCATCCAGCCGCATGGGCATGGTACAGATGAAGGGCTTCACCCGAGTTGTCCTATGGTAGGTACTCGCCCGGAAACGCCGGCGTATGTTCTTATCATCCAGCACCTGGGGCAAGGAAGGCAGGGTGCTGACCCCAGGCATTAGGGGGCCCCAGCTCCCCAGGACAGCAGCTGCTCTAGACTCAGGTTCTACCATCTCTGAGAGGGCTCTCCTAGTCCCATCCCTCCAGTTCACAGCAGAAGTATCTTTAACACAGGAAACAGACACATTTTCAGGAATAGCAACAATGTGCTTGTGACCTGACTGATGCCCCCATAGCAGAAGAGCTGACACATCACACGGCCAAGAAAGCGAAATTGTTTTGGGGAAAGCCCCAGCCTAAGACTGCAAGCTCCCTGGCTCCTTCTCCTCACTGGCCCTGGTGCGGCCTCCTTCGCTGCATAAGTGCTCCTCACCTGCACTTCAAAAGTGAAGTATTTCTTCAGGTTCTTGACGATCATCACTAGGAAAGGTAGTGCGATGCCCAGGGTCTCATTTGGGTCAGCAGGGCACGTGATGTACGTGGTACTGAGCGGGACAAAAAACACTTTAGCATCTCACATAGCACAAAGTGCACAGCCTGAGTCCCAAGTCTCTCCCTTGACCCAATGCAGTCTTGCAGGACAGGCAGAAAAAGACAGCTGTGACTGCAAGATCCTAGCAACAACCAGGGCCTCCTGTAACAGGAGGGACAGTTTCAGAGGTAGCTGCAGAGGGAACAAGATAAAAGGGCCACAGAATGCCTTTCAAATGTCACTTTTCTCACACAGGGCGTGAAACACCTTCCTGGACAGCTTCACCTCCCCCATTTCAAGGTCATGTCAGCACTGTTTCTTAAGACAACCTCCTCCTACCCTTGACTGAACAGGTAGGGCCCTCCAGAGCACAGCAGAGGTCACGAACCCTAAAAGCACACGTCACGCCTGGCAAGTTCTGTATCATGTTGGGAGGAAGCAAAGCCTTGGCTCAGCCTGCCTGCAGGAGAGGAGTCTCCGCGGCCCTTACAAGGGGCTCCCTGCTCTGAAACACTCCTGGAGAAGCCTTGGAGACTGGGAACCCACTCATGGAGCTGCCATCTCTCTTCCTGGGCGATGGAAACAAGGTTGCCAAGTGAAGCACCTTAAGCAACTCCCCTCATAAATCTCCCTTTGATCTTCCTGCTGTTGCGAGAACAGCAGAGCAGGCCAGGCCTAAGACAATACAAGGTGCAGGAGGCAGTGCTGCTTTCTTAGTAATCAGCGGCACTGACTAGGGACCAGCTATCGAATACAGCTTTCTTTGCCCACACGATGGAAAAATAAGGGGACTTAATTTTTATACTTTAGCCTCAGCAAGGATTACAGAGCGCCCTACAAGCGCTTCCAGGGAAAGGCACAGTACAGTGCCAGGGAGGGGTATCAGTGATCTGACCCCAGATCACGTTCTTCAATTTACTGACAAAGAGATTGCAGTAGAGTCTAGAGGAGACATCTGCTGGGCACCAACACCTTTCACGCTGCTCCAGGGCCAAGCCCCCGAGTGAACTAGAGCAGAAGAACATGCCTTCTCCTACCTGACATTATCTCCTTTGATCTCCAGCACCAGCGACTGAATGTCATTGTCAGTGATTCGCTTGATATGGCCATTGCGCACCTGGACAAAAAGTGGGGCAGACAGCACAGATGTTACTTGAGAGGCACCCACAGCTCTACTGAGGGGGTAGGCAGGGGAATATCCCAGGAGGGCACATCTACGTTCACTTGGCTCCCATTGTCCTGGACATTGCTGTTCCCAAGGCTTTGATCACTGCCCCAGCGTGCCAGGACTCCAAAACAAGAATTCGTGACCCAGCATGCTGCATGGAAACCGAGTGCAAGACTTTGACCTATCAAAACACACCACAGCAAACACAATCACTCGAGCCTCACATTAGAGGTCCAAACAACCATACAAGTATCAGAGCAAGACCAGCCTAGCGTGGGATAAGGGGCAGAAACAAGTATGAGCTATACAGGGCCAAGCAAAAGATGCCACCAGCCAGCCACTGGTCACCAAGGGGTCTTAGTCTCTACTGCTGGATACGCCTGACTGCCTCTGTGGAAGAGCAGGACCAGATGACAGCTTGGTTAAAATTCTTCATAATTACACCACATGCAAGCACAGAGCCAGCGTCTCCTCTGCTGAGGGTCACAGGGATTTGGCTACTCGGATGCAGTCAGCTCCCCACGGAGCTCAGGGCCAGAACCAGAAGCCAACACCATTCATTTTTCTCTAGAAGCAATATGGCTGAATCCCAGGGTCTGAGGATTTTTTTTTTTAAATGAAGCAGCTCACTTCCCAACAAATTTATCTCCATTTAAGACACTTCTGCTAATTAACCCCTCTGCCCTTCCCCAATGCTAGATCAGCAGATTGCAACGCTCCTTCCAGCTCCATGAATTAACTTCTTTGGCACCTATCACCACTGCTAATGTATAGGATACATTAAGCTTCTAATGGGACGGTTCCAGTCATGAGCTACAAAATGATTTACAGGTTTAGCAACTAACGTTCAAAGCTCATTCCAGGGCCAGACTGCAGCAGAACCCTTCCTCCCAGGTCTACGTAGCTCAGTGTAAGTTTTCACAAGCTGCACTACCGCCCGGCTGCAGGGAGATGGTGGCCAGGTCACGCAGGCGCCCTTCTGCACAAAAGCCAGCCTGCCTGCACGTGCCTGCAGCCAGCGCGGGCCGAGCAGACACACAGACACCATCCAGAGTCGGCTGGATCAGGCGGCCAAGCAGCCTCACCATTTTGTAAGAGAAGGCTGAACGGCACCAGAAGCACTCGCTGCCAGTGGGGGCTCAAAGCGCTGCCCTCCAGGACTCTGTGGTGCCAAAGCCCCAGCTTGGCCCCTCGGCTTGCTGCAGAGCCCGGCTCCGTGTCAGAGGCTGCGCTCCCCTCCTGCCTGCCTTGGGGACCACCCCCCTGACAGAGGACATGTTTGGGTCACAGCCAAAGGAGCACATTTCTTCCCCCGCCACCTCCGAGGGCCCCTTCGCAAGGAGCTCGCACAGACCAAGAGGTGACCTCCAGCTCTACCAGGCACAGCTGCCAGCTCTGTGCGGCACAGGGTGGGAGGGATGGTCCTGCTGTGCTCACAGTGGCTGCTCAGCAAGAGCTCGGTCTTCAGGGGCTCTGCCTTACCTCATGGAAGCTCAGAAGGATAGATTTCAGAAAATTTTAGGAATCTGAACAAAACACTCCACATTTCTACTTGGCCAATATTTTCTGGCTATCTCAAGGCTAAGAAGGTGGATTTTTGAAGCTAGCAAAAAGGGGCAACAGCCCTCTTCAGAAAATAAAGGTTCTTCAAAAGCCTAATAGTCTCTGAATCAGGATAACTGTGAAGTTACTTGCTGTCTAAAGACAATAGAAAAGCTTTTGCAGATGCAAACCTTAAATCCCTCAGGGTTTGGAGGGAATCGTGGCTACACAGACAGTTGTGTCCGAACATAGGCGTTTCTGCAGGCTGCCACTGCTGCTAGCAACACTAGGCAAATGCAACAAAGACCAGAGGAAAAGCAGCAGCCAGAAGCAATCCTCCCCAGGCGCAGGCACCCGCCCACCCACCGGCAGATGGGACACCACGGTCCGAGGCCGACCTCTGGAGGCTCGCTCCCGCAGCGTTGCCAGCCACCAGTCGTTAGACGACGGGCTTGTGCCAGCAACAGCAAACTGGCCATCACCCAGACTACTGGAGGCATGGGTGCACTTTCTCCTCAGCACAGGCCAGCAAGTCTCACAGCCAGCGGTGGATCCGGAACAGGCACGAGGCCTTTTTGCCACCTCCCTCCTCCAAGACGGGAGAGGAGGGGCAAAACAAGAGGCAAAAGCAGGAGCTACCTGGCTCTGCTGTAGCACTCGGTACACACAGATTGGACGAGTGAGCAGCATGGCCTGCCTGTATTGGAGATGCAGAGATTTGGGGCACCACAGACAAGGATGCTGTGCGACAGAACTAACAAGTCAGAAGGGCTGCAAGAGAGGACCTGAAGACTGGTCAGTATGTCTCCATGCATCGCTGGGGGGACCGTAGTGGCAGGATGCTGCAGAAATAAACAGATGACTCTGACCAACAAAGCGCTGGAAGGCAAACACGTCTCCAAACCAGACACGCAGTGCTGGAAGGCAGAAGACAGCACAGCCCAGCAGTTACCGGCTCTAGGCAGATGAGAGTGAAGGAGGAACCTCTGCCTGCAGGTACGGTGGGACAGTCACCGTCCTCTTCCCAAGGCCCGGACACTTCAGTCCTGCCAGAGTCCTCTGGAACAGGATGCTGGTGGCCAGGACAGATTGGGCTTGGCTGGGTTTGCTGCCAAGGCCTACCCAGAGCCTACCCACAGCCCCTGAGGGAGAAGGCAGAGAAGGGAACGACTGTATCCTACTGCTCAGAGGGAGGTTTACAAATGCTCACAACAAGGAAAGGCTTCCAGCACCCCACTTCTATCGACACCTTTTTCAAATGAAGAAGCCTCTAGTTCACACTGTCTCCATCAGCACAAGCAGTACACATCCTACTAGGGCCGAACAAAATACGGTTTTCCCCATGTCAGAAAAGCTTCCCCAAGAAGCTGAAAACAAATAAATCACTGTCTGCTGGTACTTTTTGCAAAGATAAGAGTCTATGTTAGGACAGCTGTGAATGCAGTAGCCAGGGCATTCACCTAGGACGTGGGAGAACATCAGATCCCTTGTTTCCAGTTCCGACCAAAACAACAGGTGCGTTTCATGCAGCCCTGAAGAGGGCAGCAATCACTTACCGCAAAGTTTTGGTTGCTTTCCCAACTTCGAGAAACCCCAACCATAACCCTCTCCTCTAGTGATGCCGGAGCTGGACCATTCCTGGGATGTCTGCGTTTGGACAGATCAGTATTTTCCAAGAAATAAACCCAGGGGGAAAACCCCTTACCGTTTCTGGACTTTGACTCATACCGTGAAGGTGCTGCCCAAGCCAGCTGCCGGCCTGGCTCTCTGCGGCTGGCCTGGTAGGTTCTTGCACCAAGTCAGAGAGGCTTTGTTAGCAACTTAGCAGCCAGCTCCCGACTTGCAGCAGGCCATCAGCACCCAGACCATCAGCGGCACTTCCCCACACTAAGTTCACGCAGTCTTCACACTGCCCAACGCGTGAGTCAGCAGCATCAGCAGGATTTTCTGAAGGTGCTGAGCAAGTGAGATGACACCCATGCGTGGTGGAGTAAAGACCCAAGGGACTCCTCAGCTCCAAGGCAGCAAGATGCCGCCCTTCGCCTTCCAGTGCTGCAAACACACCAAGGGCGTCAGATCAGAAATGCCAAAGCTATTACAAACCCACTGCCCCAACTCCTTTTAAATGGAAAAGCCAGGTGAAAGAGCGAGCCATGCTGATATCCACAGGCAAAGAAGTCAGAAACCCCACCCTGGTTGCACACCTTTGTGAGCAGGGCAATCCTTGCAACAGGCTCGCCCAAGCTGGCCACGCTTCCTCAGGACAGACCTCTAAGCAAGGAAGAGCACCCACACACAGGGCTGCTGCTGCTGCCAGAGGAGCTCAGCCACACGCAAGTCCTGCAGCAAGCGATGGAAACAGCCTGCACACCCAGCTCCTGATCTTGGCAACAGCAGTGGCAACTTTTTGTCAGTCTTTTCGGGCCAATCCGGCAACAACTGCACCCAAATGGACCACTGCTTATGTCCACCACGCAAGCAGAGCTCCTGCTGGCTACCCCACATGCAGCATGATCGCAGCAGTATCACCCTGCCAGGACGATTCACACTGGGAAGTCTCCAGTCCAACCTCCACCTCTAAGCAGGGTCAGCCCACATTACTCATGGCTTTATCCAGCCTGGAGGCATGCTGCACCCCTTTGTCTAAGGGTCTTTAACGTATCCCATCCTCACACCATCCAAATAAGCTGCCAATCCTTTTCTAAAGTCATGAATACTTGTGCAAAAGCCCGAAAGTAGGCACACGCACGCGGCCAGGCTATTCAAGGCAACCCACTTCTTGCAGAGTTGCACGGGGCCCCCACTGACGGGAAACAGGACAGTTCTGTGTTGCCTGTCACAAATGCTCACACAAACCCACTGTGGTCAAACACTACTGCTGCCCGCTGAGCTGCCTCAAAGGCTTTCATTCCTGCTGAAACCACAAGAAATTCAGCTTAGCTTCAAGCACAAGCAAACGAATACACGTTGCAACCTCCGAGAGGAACGCCTACTCTCAGAGAGCGTAACAAGCGTTGTGCAGAAACACCTTCAGGTAGCAACACAACCACGGGTGGTTTGTGGAGGGGAGGAAGCAGCAGGTCCCAGCGCCTCCAGACTTCCTGATACGGGCTCCCTGAGGCAAGGTGCCTGGGGGAGGGCAGAGGACCCTCAACAGAACCACTCTAGAAACCACAGAGAAGAAAAACAAACAGATGAAAAACTCATGACTTCCTGGACACCCTAAAAGCCACCGTGCTGCCTACCTTTAAATACCTTTAGCTAGTCTGTCTAAAAAATAGGTCACCCACGAGAAAAGACCCCCATCTCAGTTACGCCCAGCCACCACGGCAGCGCTGCCTTATGCGTCGAAGGGTCACGTTGTTTTCTGCTGCTTATTTCCAGTGTCCAACGGTTTTTGTAGCCTCTTGCGGCGCTGCAGCGCCTGACAACGGGCTGGCCGCGCCGCCGGCGGAGCTCTTCTGCTCGGCAAGGGAGAAGACACCTGTATAATAACATGTTTTCCTCAAAAACCAAAAAATAATGCGGGGGGTGGGGGGAGAGGGCCGGTAACCCGGTGCGGGCGGCTCAGGCCCCGGCGGCCTGCCCAGAGCATCCCCGCGGTGCCGGCCGCGGCCTCACGTCACCTGACGCCCCGCGCAGCCCCGGGAGGCTGAGGGGAGCAGCCGCGCCGCTCGCCGGTCCCGCCGCCTCACCTTTTGGTCCCAGATCCGGAGCGGGTGACTGCCGATGCTGTACAGGATCGAGAGGAACCCGCTCTGGAAGGTGTTCTTAAACATGGCGGCGCCGAGGCGGGCCGGGCCGGCCCGAGCGCCGGGGTCCCGCGGCCGCGCTGCGCAAGGCCACGGCGGTGCTACGCGCGGTCCCGCAGATCCCTCCGCGCCAACCTGCGCTTCCGGGTCGCGGCGCCGCCGTCACCAGGGAAGTGCTTTCCGCGGCCCGCGGCCGCCGCTGCGGGCACGGCCCGGGCTGGGGCTGGGGCTGGGGGCGCCCCGATTCTGTCACCGAAACCGGGAACCAAACCTGGCCACACCAGCGCAGCGTTAAGAAGCGGGCGCTCCCTTATTGCAGCGGTGGGCGCTCGGGGGTCTCCGCACATCAAGCACACCTGTGTAATGTCACCGTTACATTTAGACACAAAATTACAAGGCCGTACACTCCCAGTTGCAACCACTGGTTAGTAATTTGTGTATAACTCTAATATTTGCTGTGTCACCCTTTGCTGTTGCTAGGCTTGCTCAGGGGAGGGGTCTTTGCCTGGGCAAGGGTCTTCTTGACCGGTGGGCGTGATTTTTAGTGTTATAATGAAGGGAGTTCCCTTCAGGACGCCTTAAAAGTACGTTTTGTTGCCAGGTTGGGGGCTGGATATCGGCCTTGCCGAGCTGTCCAGTAACTCATCCTACAGACACTAGAACCTGGGCGCTCTGGTTGTGCTTGCAGGGTAAGGACTAAGGTACTGTGGTCTATAGCACGGGGACTCCCAGTAACCGTCTGGGATAACAGGCAGCACAGCGATCACACCTCACTGGTCAGTAAGTGCTAACAAAATCCTAACATGCAGGTTAACTCCCTAAGATCAAAACTTAGCTCTTATAACTAACTGATACATAAACACAAAATACAGAAAGATTCCGTAAAATCATAAGATAATCTGCAAAACCCAAAACATCCTTTGCAGAGCTTGACAGGCCACACAACACCCATTGAGAGCCTACAGATCAATATGAATGAGAAGCTCATTGTCGCAGGGTCCCAGTCAGGGTCCATTCGAGTTTGGGACTTGGAAGCTGCCAAAAGTACGTTTCTGTGAGTTTTCACTTCTGTTAATGCACGCTTTTTGGAACATCCTTATGCTTGATATGTATACTGACCCAGGAGAGTACTTCACTCAAGGAACAGGAGCCTGGCATTGCTTTCATCTTAATTTCCAGCCCTCTCAGAGGGCTTTTGTGCGCTTCCTACTGAGACGGCAGAGCTGCGTGTGCACGCTCAAACAGAAATTTGTACGTGTATTGTGGATACTGATCTGAGGAACTAGCTGCCAGGGTTTTGACCTGAGTATGTTTGAAAACTATATCCCACATCAGTTTCCATGCATGTATAGTGTAACTAGGCGTATGGAATTTGTATTCGGTCTCCTTGTCAACATCAATAGAGGGATCCAAAATCAGATTGGAAGATTTAAGTATATTAGGTTTTGTACAAGTCCAGGAATCCCCTGCTTGCTGGCCTCTTATTCTCATTCTTAGGCTCTAACTTTTCTTTTTTCCCCTCAAGTGATTTTTCTCTTTTGCTCTTCTGTAACCATATAAATTAAGACATAATATTAATAATAATTATGATCTCTGATTTTAATATAAATTATATATAAATTTGTATTGTATATATTTTTCTATTTTATATATAATTTATGTATTTATATAAATATATACATTATTTAATATAAATTAATAAAAATAAAATAGATTTTGCTCTGATCCTTGAAAGACCAACTGTTGAGTCATGCTTTATTTACTGTATTTTTCTCAAATCCTAGAACAAGTTTCCAAAGGCACCATGAAGCACTTGGGTGCATTCCAGGAGGAATACCATAAAATGACTGAAGACTTCTTACAGGTTGCTACTTGTTCATAGAAACGATATGTAATGGAAATGGACTTACACTGGATGAGCTAAGAAGGCAAATGGCAAAGTTTGGCTCTACCAGTAAGTGGAGAGTAACTGATCTGGCTGAATTTATGAGGAGACCTGTGAGCCAGTGTCTATGCAAATGACCGCTCCAGGTCTGGCTCTAATGCTGAAAAACCTCGGAATGAAGAAAACTGCTAAGAGATTTTTTAGTACTTTTAGCAGCAAGGTATCGATTTTCTGCGCAGGAGAGGAGATGGTTTGCACCACAGAAACTTGCTCCAAAGCAGAGGTGTGAAACAGGCTAATTTATACATTTAACATACATGATTGTGACATTTTCTCATGCATTATTCATGTAAATGCAAAGTTTCATTACATATTAATGATGGGCAGAGTCTAGGTGTGGCCTGGGTGGAGTTTAGGCAGAGTCTTCTCTTGGCATCAGTTTTGAGAGGGTCCTTCCGGCCTTCGGCCCCACTCAGGTGAACTGGGGCTGGGATATGTTAATTAGTGACCAGGCAGCCTCAAGGCCAGAGGAAACTACACTGAGGACAGAGAGAACTGCCGTGGGGCACTCAGAGGGGCTGAAACTGCTGCCGCTGTGCGCTGCAGGCAGGACTGAGGCTCTGGCTGCTGCCTGGGCAGGGGTTAGCACCAGCACAGCCCTGCTGGGGACACCCCGGCCAGCCACACTGAGCTCAGCACGCATCTGCGCTGCTCATGCCTGTCATCTCCCATCACACCCACTGCGCAGCCACCAACCTGCTCCCCACGGTGCCAGACGCTTCATCTCACAGGGAGGAAAACTGTTTCTGGGGCCGCAGGGGCGACATGCGAGGTGATGGCGCAGCAGAGGCAGGTCTGCTTCAGCACAACGTAGCATCCATAATCTCACTTCCAGCAGCTCCGAGGCTTTCCTCCTCATATCCCAGGGCAGCTCTCGGGGCACACAGCTCCTCCCTGATCCAAGTAAAATCTTGCTTGGGTGGTCCCATTTTGCAGCTTACTACCAGGGGAAGCTGCCGGGTAGGTCCCCCTGCAGGTGCCGACGGGGCAGGAAGATCAGTTCTCCCTGCGTGCAGAAGCACCCGAAGTCCCCAGCACGGTCACCCATTTTTCTGGAGCGGTCACCAATGGCAAAACTCAAAACAAGTATTTCCCTGCCCTCCAGCCCTGCCTGCCCCACGCCGGACTAGCACCGCACTGGAGGTAGAATCCCTCTACAAAGATGACAACATCTGGCCCAGGACATCCGGGAAGATGCAGAATGGGAGACACAGGTCAAGGAGCAGAGAGTTTGGCCCAGATGTTTTTTGATTCCTGCGTATCACCTCTGTGATCAGAGATCTGTGCTTTATGTCAGGATCCGCTTGAGACGAAGGAGACAAAGCGCAAGGGGACAGTCACAGGCAGGGACAGAAGCCCGTACCAGTGTCCCGCCACTCCTCTGGGCTGGACTCTCACCCAGGCCGATTCTGCCCCAGCAGCAGTGCAAACAAGACAGCAAGCTTTCCAGGAAACCCCTGCTGTCTGTCGCCTGCTTCCCCTGCCAGCTGCTGCCACCTGCCCAGGCAGAGCTACCGGAGCGGAGGGATGTCCCAGCCCCCGGAGCTGAGGGATGTCCCAGCCCTGGCTTGCACCACATGGTGACTGCCAGCTGCTCCAGCTCAGTCTGAGCACACGTGCTCCCTGGTCCAACCCGGGGAGGGTCACCCTCCCACCCCTTGCTTCCAGGTGCTGCAGCCCATGCACTCGCTGTCCTCCAGTGGTCGAGATTCCAAAGGGAGGCTTTACCTTTGACGCAGAAAGCAGGCTCCCAGCACTGCGTCTTAAGAGGAAGGTGAAAAGCCAGCAGAGGCAAGGAAAAGTCACCTTTGGGCTGGCCCCGCTCCGCCCTGGGTTGCGTACAGGGCTCCCTGCAAAGAAAGATGCCGTTCTCTCCCACTAGACATGAACTGCAGGAAGGACTTAAGCAGGAAGGAAGGAGAAGGCCACCCACAGAAACGTGAACGAGGAGATATTTAAGACCTTTTCTCCACAGGCTGCCTGCACTGAACCAGGACTGCCACTCCATTCACCCCTCATACCTACAGCAGCCATCCTCTGGGCAGACTCCCATCTCTGCACCCTCGTCCTTCCTGCCTTCCTCCATGCTCTCCACATAGGAGAACGCTGTGTCCCAGCCAGGTCAAGAGCCAGAAGCAAAGCAGCAAGAAGCTGGGTGCTCCATCACAGTTCTGCATACGTACACTTACTGTTACTGGCGAGGGCTGCAGCCTCCCCTCAACAAAGGCAGGCTGGTTTAAGGCAGGGAAGGGCAGCTTCAGCACAGGAAAAGACTTCCGCTCCTGTTATGCTGCTTTGCTAAACCTCCCCTCTGATCCCTGGGGAAAGGGACAATTTGGCAGCTGGAAGACTATTGTGTGCCTCTGGCTACAAGTAGCTGCTACAGGCTTGGTTGAGAGCTAAAGCCAGTTGTTTAACTACACAGCGAACAAAGCTGTGCCAGGACAGACAGGTTAAGACCAATTTGTCGCTGCTGGAAAAATGCCTTCAAGTAAGAAGAGAAAGAAAAACCCATTTCCACGTACTAAAAGTGAACAGCATGAGGTTTTGTCATAGCTAGAGCCACAGACCCCATGGACTGCAGGCAGACCCTGTCCATGGAAGGAAACCTTACTATTTTTCCTCTCTCCAGACTGCTGCTGTTCACATCTGTGCTATCCCTTAAAAAAAAAGTGAGACTCCAAACAAAGCCAAATGCAGAGGCAAATTCTACCATCTCGGTTCCTAAAGAAATTCTTTGGCACTTTCCAAAGCACTAACACGTGCAAGTTAAAGGATCCATCAAAAGAGGAAGAAGCTAGAAGCAGACTTAGTCAAACGTTTAATAACTTTCCAAGAGTGAGTATTACATCCATATTTAGAGTATATATAAAATAAAAGATGGAAAATAAGGAAACAAAAAAGAAAACCTCTCTGTGCAACACAAGACTGGGTACCAGGCCACTTGCAGTGTTTAGGCTAAACACTTTACGAACAGCTAGGAAAACTCTGATTCTGTGCAACTCACACACCAACAACGTAGTCCCAGACCTGTTACATGGTTCATTGTGTCCCGTCCAGAAAAAGGATCCCAGATGAATCAAAGTTACCTAGGCAAGGTGAGCTGATCTAAAACTTGGTCTCAGCAGGGCCTTCTCTTCCACCTGACCCCAAACATTTCTTGCATCTCTTCCCAACGCGGAGTTATTGCTGGACAGAGCAGGGAGAAGAAAGGACACACTTATTAGACTCGGCAGCACCAAGACAACTGTACTGGCAGGGCTCCAAGCGTTCCCCAGACACCCCCGGGAGGCTGCTACAGCCCAGAAGGCAGGGACAGGCTACCCAGAGGTATTGCCTACTGTCAACACTGCCTTCCACCTCCCACTAGGATCAGCACCCAACACCCTCCCTCAGCTCCTTGAAATCTTGCCCAGGAATCTTCTCTGCTAAGAGCAGCATCCGCACTGGGCCAGGCTGGCCCTGGCAAAGAAAGTGCCTCCTTACAAGCCTCCAGACCGCTGCCAATATGCCAGGGACTCCTCTCCCATCACCATTAAGAGCAGACCTTGGCATATCCTCCAGCTGGGCAGCCACAACCTCACCTGTGCCCTTCCCACCGCACAGCACCACCACCTGCACTGGGCCCGGAAGAGATCAGAGGGCAGTACATTTGGGCTAGAGGGACACAAATAGCATCTCCCCTGCAAGACAAGGGTGGAGCTGCCACTAGCTCTGAAGAGCAAGGGCGCTGTGCTGAGTCATGGGTGGAAGCTCCAGAGAGATGCTGGGAGCCTGCCACCCTGTCCAGAGTCCTTCAACACCAACAGGGAGGACATGGGGAGCAGGTGCACAGCTCACCCTGCTCCTAGATGGGAATGACAACTTCCACATGTTGCAGCAGGAAAGCCACCCAGCAAGGCACCCCTACCAGACTGCTCACCCTGACAACACTGAGGTGCTCCCTGGCTGACAGCCAAAGCTGGCCAGAGCTCTGCTGCTAGAAGACACTCTGCACTGTGAAGGCAGCAGGAGGAGGAAGAGGATGGCTGGCCTGGCCCAGCGGCTGCTCCCACCCTCCTCGCCCACAGCTAGCTCACCTTGGCCTTGTTCTGGACAGGCAGGTAGAGTTTGAACTCAGCTGGGAGCTCATCCTCAGAGTAGAGCCGGTCAGAGAAGTACACCCGTCGGATGCGACAGTTGGCATGGATCTGAGAGTCAAAACAAAGAGTCAGTTCACCTTCCCTATGCTCTTTCCACATCCAGCTTTGCTGTCGTGCAGCAGCACGGATTCCTTGGCTCAGCAGCTGGAGAAAAGACCTCACTGCTTCTCTCTGAATCTGGCAGGGCATGAGAAGAAAGTGGCCTGTCCCCTCTGCTTCCATTAGATGCTCTCTCCAGTGATGCAACCTGGCTCAAGAGATTTGGCCAAGCTCTGGCAACTCTGCAAACTGGCATCTGCCTTAGTTGCTGAGAGGGTTCCTTGCTGTGAACCCACCTCCGCTTCTCCACTGGTATCAGCAACTGCCACAACACTCAGCCTCAGCTTGCCGCATTTTCAACACTCCCTCTGAGGGGCCTCCCTGAGGTCAGGAACGAGACTGTCCGGTCTGAGCTGCCTCCACTATCAGCTGGCAGCAAAGAAGTCGCCCCAGTCCCCCTCACGGCTATGTGGGAAGGCAGACATTTCCCAGTTGACTGTCTGCACCTCTCAGGGCAACCTCACTAGGAGCTGCAGCAGCCCCACCATACGAAGGCATGCTCCGCACACAGGCATTCCTCAAAATAATGCTGGGCACAGTGAACACGAATCCCTAGCACGTGGAACAAGCTTCACAACTTCAGCAGAAACAAACGCTGTGTGAGCCCTGGCCCAAGGCACTCAGTGAAGGCAGGGTCACTCCACCCGCACTAGGAAACAAGCCTGACTGGAGACAGGGACCCTAACACCCTGGGTCCTTACCAGCAAGGCTCCTACTTGGCCAGCTGCTGTCTGGCATGCCTGAACAGCAAGGCAGCACACAGCTAATTCCCAGCAGCCCTCCACCCAGCAGGATGCACGGCATGCCACAGGGAACGTCAGGTGGACAGCAACTCTTACCCTAACTGACAGCCAGCAAGAGAAACAAGACGGAAATGGGCTCCTTCGTCCCAGTCCAGTCCAGTGAAGTGAAGGACACCAAGACTGCCTCAGTCAGGCCTTTGCTCCCCTCCCGCAGTGCTCTGCAAAGAGCAGGACTGGCAGAGGAACCAGCCCGGGCTAAATCCAGATTCCCCATCTACAGCAAGGCTGTCCCAGCCAGCAGGAAGGCTACCAACCATCGGTTTCTGTGGGCAGGACATGCCTCCCTCTCACCTGAACTCTCAGGGTCTCGATGTAATTTGTCCCGTAAGCTCGGCGCGTGAAGTCCGACAGGTTGAACTGGATTTGGTTCCAGCCATCATCCAGCCGCATGGGCATGGTACAGATGAAGGGCTTCACCCGAGTTGTGCTCTGGTAGTTACTTGCCCGGAAACGCCGGCGTATGTTCTTATCATCCAGCACCTGGGGCAAGGAAGGCAGGGTGCTGACCCCAGGCATTAGGGGGCCCCAGCTCCCCAGGACAGCAGCTGCTCTAGACTCAGGTTCTACCATCTCTGAGAGAGGGCTCTCCTAGTCCCATCCCTCCATTTCACAGCAGAAGTATCTTTAACACAGGAAACAGACACATTTTCAGGAATAGCAACAATGTGCTTGTGACCTGACTGATGCCCCCATAGCAGAAGAGCTGACACATCACACGGCCAAGAAAGCGAAATTGTTTTGGGGAAAGCCCCAGCCTAAGACTGCAAGCTCCCTGGCTCCTTCTCCTCACTGGCCCTGGTGGGGCCTCCTTCGCTGCATAAGTGCTCCTCACCTGCACTTCAAAAGTGAAGTATTTCTTCAGGTTCTTGACGATCATCACTAGGAAATGTAGTTTGATGCCCAGGGTCTTCTTGGGGTCAGCAGGGCACGTGATGTATGTGGTACTGAGCGGGACAAAAAACACATTAGCGTCTCACATAGCACAAAGTGCACAGCCTGAGTCCCAAGTCTCTTCCTTGACCTAATGCAGTCTTGCAGGACAGGCAGAAAAAGACAGCTGTGACTGCAAGATCCTAGCAACAACCAGGGCCTCCTGTAACAGGAGGGACAGTTTCAGAGGTAGCTGCAGGGGGAACAAGATAAAAGGGCCACAGAATGCCTTTCAAATGTCACTTTTCTCACACAGGGCGTGAAACACCTTCCTGGACAGCTTCACCTCCCCCATTTCAAGGTCATGTCAGCACTGTTTCTTAAGACAACCTCCTCCTACCCTTGACTGAACAGGTAGGGCCCTCCAGAGCACAGCAGAGGTCACGAACCCTAAAAGCACTAAAAGCACACGTCACGCCTGGCAAGTTCTGTATCAACACATGTTGGGAGGAAGCAAAGCCTTGGCTCAGCCTGCCTGCAGGAGAGGAGTCTCCGCGGCCCTTACAAGGAGCTCCCTGCTCTGAAACACTCCTGGAGAAGCCTTGGAGACTGGGAACCCACTCATGGAGCTGCCATCTCTCTTCCTGGGCGATGGAGACAAGGTTGCCAAGTGAAGCACCTTAAGCAACTCCCCTCATAAATCTCCCTTTGATCTTCCTGCTGTTGGGAGAACAGCAGAGCAGGCCAGGCCTAAGACAATACAAGGTGCAGGAGGCAGTGCTGCTTTCTTAGTAATCAGCGGCACTGACTAGGGACCAGCTATCGTATACAGCTTTCTTTGCCTGCATGATGGAAAAATAAAGGGACTTAATTTTTAAACTTTAGCCTCAGCAAGGATTACAGAGCGCCCTACAAGCGCTTCCAGGGAAAGGCACAGTACAGTGCCAGAGAGGGGTATCAGTGATCTGACCCCAGATCACGTTCTTCAATTTACTGACAAAGAGATTGCAGTAGAGTCTAGAGGAGACATCTGCTGGGCACCAACACCTTTCACGCTGCTCCAGGGCCAAGCCCCCAGAGCACACTAGAGCAGAAGAACATGCCTTCTCCTACCTGACATTAGTTCCTTCGATCTCCAGCACCAGCGACTGAATGTCATTGTCAGTGATTCGCTTGATATGGCCATTGCGCACCTGGAAGAAAAGTGGGGCACACAGCACAGATGTTACTTGAGAGGCACCCACAGCTCTACTGAGGGGGCAGGCAGGGGAAGATCCCAGGAGGGCACATCTACATTCACTTGGCTCCCATTGTCCTGGACATTGCTGTTCCCAAGGCTTTGATCACTGCCCCAGCGTGCCAGGACTCCAAAACAAGAATTCGTGACCCAGCATGCTGCATGGAAACCGAGTGCAAGACTTTGACCTATCAAAACACACCACAGCAAACACAATCACTCGAGCCTCACGTTAGAGGTCCAAACAACCATACAAGTGTCAGAGGAAGACCAGCCTAGCGTGGGATAAGGGGCAGAAACAAGTATGAGCTATACAGGGCCAAGCAAAAGATGCCACCAGCCAGCCACTGGTCACCAAGGGGTCTTAGTCTCTACTGCTGGATATGCCTGACTGCCTCTGTGGAAGAGCAGGACCAGATGACAGCTTGGTTAAAATTCTTCATAATTACACCACGTGCAAGCACAGAGCCAGCGTCTCCTCTGCTGAGGGTCACAGGGATTTGGCTACTCAGATGCAGTCAGCTCCCCACGGAGCTCAGGGCCAGAACCAGAAGCCAACACCATTCATTTTTCTCTAGAAGCAATATGGCTGAATCCCAGGGTCTGAGGATTTTTTTTTTTTTTTAAATGAAGCAGCTCACTTCCCAACAAATTTATCTCCATTTAAGACACTTCTGCTAATTAACCCCTCTGCTCTTCCCCAATGCTAGATCAGCAGATTGCAACGCTCCTTCCAGCTCCACGAATTAACTTCTTTGGCACCTATCACCACTGCTAATGTATAGGATACATTAAGCTTCTAATGGGACGGTTCCAGTCATGAGCTACAAAATGATTTACAGGTTTAGCAACTAACGTTCAAAGCTCATTCCAGGGCCAGACTGCAGCAGAACCCTTCCTCCCAGGCCTACGTAGCTCAGTGTAAGTTTTCACAAGCTGCACTACCGCCCGGCTGCAGGGAGATGGTGGCCAGGTCACGCAGGCGCCCTTCTGCACAAAAGCCAGCCTGCCTGCACGTGCCTGCAGCCAGCGCGGGCCGAGCAGACACACAGACACCATCCAGAGTCGGCTGGATCAGGCGGCCAAGCAGCCTCACCATTTTGTAAGAGAAGGCTGAACGGCACCAGAAGCACTCGCTGCCAGTGGGGGCTCAAAGCGCTGCCCGCCAGGACTCTGTGGTGCCAAAGCCCCAGCTTGGCCCCTCGGCTTGCTGCAGAGCCCGGCTCCGTGTCAGAGGCTGCGCTCCCCTCCTGCCTGCCTTGGGGACCACCCCCCTGACAGAGGACATGTTTGGGTCACAGCCAAAGGAGCACATTTCTTCCCCCGCCACCTCCGAGGGCCCCTTCGCAAGGAGCTCGCACAGACCAAGAGGTGACCTCCAGCTCTACCAGGCACAGCTGCCAGCTCTGTGCGGCACAGGGTGGGAGGGATGGTCCTGCTGTGCTCACAGTGGCTGCTCAGCAAGAGCTCGGTCTTCAGGGGCTCTGCCTTACCTCATGGAAGCTCAGAAGGATAAGATTTCAGAAAATTTTAGGAATCTGAACAAAACACTCCACATTTCTACTTGGCCAATATTTTCTGGCTATCTCAAGGCTAAGAAGGTGGATTTTTGAAGCTAGCAAAAAAGGGTAACAGCCCTCTTCAGAAAATAAAGGTTCTTCAAAAGCCTAATAGTCTCTGAATCAGGATAACTGTGAAGTTACTTGCTGTCTAAAGACAACAGAAAAGCTTTTGCAGATGCAAACCTTAAATCCCTCAGGGTTTGGAGGGAATCGTGGCTACACAGACAGTTGTGTCCGAACATAGGCGTTTCTGCAGGCTGCCACTGCTGCTAGCAACACTAGGCAAATGCAACAAAGACCAGAGGAAAAGCAGCAGCCAGAAGCAATCCTCCCCAGGCGCAGGCACCCGCCCACCCACCGGCAGATGGGACACCACGGTCCGAGGCCGACCTCTGGAGGCTCGCTCCCGCAGCGTTGCCAGCCACCAGTCGTTAGACGACGGGCTTGTGCCAGCAACAGCAAACTGGCCATCACCCAGACTACTGGAGCCATGGGTGCACTTTCTCCTCAGCACAGGCCAGCAAGTCTCACAGCCAGCGGTGGATCCGGAACAGGCACGAGGCCTTTTTGCCACCTCCCTCCTCCAAGAAGGGAGAGGAGGGGCAAAACAAGAGGCAAAAGCAGGAGCTACCTGGCTCTGCTGTAGCACTCGGTACACACAGATTGGACGAGTGAGCAGCATGGCCTGCCTGTATTGGAGATGCGGAGATTTGGGGCACCACAGACAAGGATGCTGTGCGACAGAACTAACAAGTCAGAAGGGCTGCAAGAGAGGACCTGAAGACTGGTCAGTATGTCTCCATGCATCGCTGGGGGGACCGTAGTGGCAGGATGCTGCAGAAATAAACAGATGACTCTGACCAACAAAGCGCTGGAAGGCAAACACGTCTCCAAACCAGACACGCAGTGCTGGAAGGCAGAAGACAGCACAGCCCAGCAGTTACCGGCTCTAGGCAGATGAGAGTGAAGGAGGAGCCTCTGCCTGCAGGTACGGTGGGACAGTCACCGTCCTCTTCCCAAGGCCCGCACACTTCAGTCCTGCCAGAGTCCTCTGGAACAGGATGCTGGTGGCCAGGACAGATTGGGCTTGGCTGGGTTTGCTGCCAAGGCCTACCCAGAGCCTACCCACAGCCCCTGAGGGAGAAGGCAGAGAAGGGAACGACTGTATCCTACTGCTCAGAGGGAGGTTTACAAATGCTCACAACAAGGAAAGGCTTCCAGCACCCCACTTCTATCGACACCTTTTTCAAATGAAGAAGCCTCTAGTTCACACTGTCTCCATCAGCACAAGCAGTACACATCCTACTAGGGCCGAACAAAATACGGTTTTCCCCATGTCAGAAAAGCTTCCCCAAGAAGCTGAAAACAAATAAATCACTGTCTGCTGGTACTTTTTGCAAAGATAAGAGTCTATGTTAGGACAGCTGTGAATGCAGTAGCCAGGGCATTCACCTAGGACGTGGGAGAACATCAGATCCCTTGTTTCCAGTTCCAACCAAAACAACAGGTGCGTTTCATGCAGCCCTGAAGAGGGCAGCAATCACTTACTGCAAAGTTTTGGTTGCTTTCCCAACTTCCAGAAACCCCAACCATAACCCTCTCCTCTAGTGATGCCGGAGCTGGACCATTCCTGGGATGTCTGCGTTTGGACAGATCAGTATTTTCCAAGAAATAAACCCAGGGGGAAAACCCCTTACCGTTTCTGGACTTTGACTCATACCATGAAGGTGCTGCCCAAGCCAGCTGCCGGCCTGGCTCTCTGCGGCTGGCCTGGCAGGTTCTTGCACCAAGTCAGAGAGGCTTTGTTAGCAACTTAGCAGCCAGCTCCCGACTTGCAGCAGGCCATCAGCACCCAGACCATCAGTGGCACTTCCCCACACTAAGTTCACTCAGTCTTCACACTGCCCAACGCGTGAGTCAGCAGCATCAGCAGGATTTTCTGAAGGTGCTGAGCAAGTGAGATGACACCCATGCGTGGTGGAGTAAAGACCCAAGGGACTCCTCAGCTCCAAGGCAGCAAGATGCCGCCCTTCGCCTTCCAGTGCTGCGAACACACCAAGGGCGTCAGATCAGAAATGCCAAAGCTATTACAAACCCACTGCCCCAACTCCTTTTAAATGGAAAAGCCAGGTGAAAGAGCGAGCCATGCTGATATCCACAGGCAAAGAAGTCAGAAACCCCACCCTGGTTGCACACCTTTGTGAGCAGGGCAATCCTTGCAACAGGCTCGCCCAAGCTGGCCACGCTTCCTCAGGACAGACCTCTAAGCAAGGAAGAGCACCCACACACAGGGCTGCTGCTGCTGCCAGAGGAGCTCAGCCACACGCAAGTCCTGCAGCAAGCGATGGAAACAGCCTGCACACCCAGCTCCTGATCTTGGCAACAGCAGTGGCAATTTTTTGTCAGTCTTTTCGGGCCAATCCGGCAACAACTGCACCCAAATGGACCACTGCTTATGTCCACCACGCAAGCAGAGCTCCTGCTGGCTACCCCACATGCAGCATGATCGCAGCAGTATCACCCTGCCAGGACGATTCACACTGGGAAGTCTCCAGTCCAACCTCCACCTCTAAGCAGGGTCAGCCCACATTACTCATGGCTTTATCCAGCCTGGAGGCATGCTGCACCCCTTTGTCTAAGGGTCTTTAACGTATCCCATCCTCACACCATCCAAATAAGCTGCCAATCCTTTTCTAAAGTCATGAATACTTGTGCAAAAGCCCGAAAGTAGGCACACGCACGCGGCCAGGCTATTCAAGGCAACCCACTTCTTGCAGAGTTGCACGGGGCCCCCACTGATGGGAAACAGGACAGTTCTGTGTTGCCTGTCACAAATGCTCACACAAACCCACTGCGGTCAAACACTACTGCTGCCCGCTGAGCTGCCTCAAAGGCTTTCATTCCTGCTGAAACCACAAGAAATTCAGCTTAGCTTCAAGCACAAGCAAACGAATACACGTTGCAACCTCCGAGAGGAACGCCTACTCTCAGAGAGCGTAACAAGCGTTGTGCAGAAACACCTTCAGGTAGCAACACAACCACGGGTGGTTTGTGGAGGGGAGGAAGCAGCAGGTCCCAGCGCCTCCAGACTTCCTGATACGGGCTCCCTGAGGCAAGGTGCCTGGGGGAGGGCAGAGGACCCTCAACAGAACCACTCTAGAAACCACAGAGAAGAAAAACAAACAGATGAAAAACTCATGACTTCCTGGACACCCTAAAAGCCACCGTGCTGCCTACCTTTAAAGACTACCTTTAGCTAGTCTGTCTAAAAAATAGGTCACCCACGAGAAAAGACCCCCATCTCAGTTACGCCCAGCCACCACGGCAGAGCTGCCTTATGCGTTGTTTTCTGCTGCTTATTTCCAGTGTCCAACGGTTTTTGTAGCCTCTTGCGGCACTGCAGCGCCTGACAACGGGCTGGCCGCGCCGCCGGCGGAGCTCTTCTGCTCGACAAGGGAGAAGACACCTGTATAATAACATGTCTTCCTCAAAAAAAAACCCCAAACAAATCCGGGGGGGTCCCGGTAACCCGGTGCGGGCGGCTCTGGCCCCGGCGGCCTGCCCAGAGCATCCCCGCGGTGCCGGCCGCGGCCTGGCCTGGCCTCACCTCACCTCACCTCACCTCACGCCCCGCGCAGCCCCGGGAGGCGCCGCCTCACCTTTTTGTCCCAGATCTGGAGCGGCTTGCTGCCGATGCTGTACAGGATCGAGAGGAACCCGCTCTGGAAGGTGTTCTTGAACATGGCGGCGCCGCGGCGGTGCAGTCCGGTGCAGTCCAGCCCAGTCCAGTCCGGTCCAGTCCGGGCCGGGCCGGCCCGAGCGCCGCTGTCCCGCGGCCGCGCTGCGCAAGGCCACGGCGGTGCTACGCGCGGTCCCGCAGATCCCTCCGCGCCAACCTGCGCTTCCGGGTCGCGGCGCCGCCGTCACCAGGGAAGTGCTTTCCGCGGCCCGCGGCCGCCGCTGCTGTGGGGCGACGCAGCAGGGCGGGCCGGCGCAGCCCCGGGCAGGCGCTGGCCGGGCACGGCCCCCAGCGCGGAGCGGCGGCGGGCGCGGCCCTGCCTGGGGCTGAGGGCGCCCCGGTTCTGCCTCCCGCGCCCGGCGGCGGCGCTCGGTGCTCACAGCGCGGGCTGCAGGGTCGGGCCTGGGGCCGGGGGGGTCCCTGTCGGAGCCGGCCTCCGGGGCGGCCTGGCGGCAGGGGCTGTGGGGCGGCCGGGGCCGCGGTGGGCGCCGCGGCCGGCAGGGAAGGCCCGAGCGCGGCAGGACTCCGGCCTGGCAGGGCCGTGCCCGGCTGCAGAGCCCCGGGCCCCCGGCCGCCCCACAGGCCGCGCCGGGCGGGAGCAGCGCGCCTCGGTGAAGCCGTGGCTGTGCAAGGCCGCGCCGTAGTGAATGCGCTGGCGGTACCGCATCTGCTGAACGTTTGGAGCTTAGGTGGGCACGTTTTTAAAACCTCCCAGTTCTCCCCCTGCGATTCACAACGACCAGACAACAGGGAACACTGTGGGTTGCTGTTTCCGATGCCAAGCTTTGCTCACAGAGTGTTTTTCAGCCTGGGCTCTGCTGCTTTCTCCCAGACCTTCCATTCCTCTGCTGGTTTTACAAGACTGCAGTGTCCGGACAGCGTTTGCTCCACTCTTTGCTGCTTCCTTCAGCCCCAGTCTTGCTCCCATGTTCCCCGGCTTCATTTGCCCCAGCAGGTGCCTGTCGGAAATCCTGCGTGACTACCGATGCCAGTGGTTCCATTAAAATGAGAGTGATAAATGCTCACGGGTCAGCCCCATGTCTGTGGACGTGCATTTAGGGTAGTGCTACCGTGAGGTGTGAGCACCAGTAATCAGCTCCTGTCACTCCCAAGCTGTTTCCTGACTCAGGTCTTCAAAGATGTGGCCAGGCCCTTTCCTGTACCTCTGTGGCCAAGGGAAAGGCCAGCGCCTTTGATGGCAGGGGAAGTGAAGGGTGTTTCGGTCACACAGTGGCAGTGGGTACATCCCACCCTCAACCAAGCCATTTCCCAGCCACCTGATGCCACCCTGGCTGGAGCTGGCTGCAGCCATGTGCTTGGAGCTCTCTGTTACTGCATGTGCTGGTGTAGCACAAAGAGGGACACGCTGGTGCTGGAGGAAACCGCTGGGATGTCTGGAAAGCCCAGAGGAGCCTCCTGTGCATCAGCCAGTGCAGGAGGCTGTCCCAGTACTGTGTCATGCCTGCTGTCACAGTGGCATTTCATCAGACAGCATTTCAGGCCAGAACTGCTCCATCTCCATGTGGAAACGGGCCAGATTCTGAACTCACTGATACCAGAGATACCTGTCATGAGGCAGACTGGCCATGGTAGGAGGAAGGGGCAGGAAAGCTCTCAAGCACAGCAACATTGTCATTGTGGTACCTTTAGCTTCTCCTTGATGCTCTAAGCCAGCCGGGGATACCAGTGCTGTTAAAGGGTCTTCCCCATGGGAGACAGGCAGCAGCTCCAGCCGTCTGGCTTGTTTGAGCAGGAAGGTGCTGATCCGTGCCCATGGGGGGAATCTGGATTTTTGGATTAGTGGAAAGAGGAATCTTTGCCCTCCTGGAGAAGCACCAGCCCCTGGGCCCAGGAGTACCACATGAGCACAGAGGGACTGCAGTGCACAGTGCTGGGAGGTGGGCAAGACTCTGCAGGGGCTCAGAGAGAGCTGTGTCAGACCCAGCCCCTGCCAATGTCTGTGGGGGTACCCAGCTCAGCCCATGCAGTACCGAAACTCAAGCATGAATTTATTTGCTCGAGCAAATAAAGGTGCCCAAGGAGTGAACCTCTGGAAAAAACTTTCCCAAAAGCAAAAAACCAAAGCAGCTTTCAACAAATGTGAGAAACAGATGACATGGTGTGGCTGCACCTCTCCCTCCCTGCCCTCCACCAGCTGCCACTGTTCAAGACAAAATGGTGCCTCTGCCTTTTGCCAATACCAGTTGGCAAAACCCTTTGCAATCAGGATTCACAAAACTCCTTGCACATGAGCACACAGGTGTGCACAGTCCTGTCCCTGCTGTGTCTGCTGCCTGGCTGCCAAGGGACCATTTATTTGTCCAGGACGTGAGTCAAACCCAGCACATTTCAGAAGCAGCCCTTACTTGAGCAGGGGTAGAAGTGGCAGTGCACACTGTACAATCCCAAGTTTTCATGCTGTTTACTTACGCCTTTTAAATTGTTCCTGCTTTCAGCCTCCAATAGAAAGCTTTATCTGTCAGAGTATGTTCGCCTTTGTGCTCTGAGATCACTGTGCCAGTGATAACCCTTGTCTCTTACTGCATGACTGCAAAGAAACGTGCTATTTTTTTCCTTTTGTGAGCTGGGATAAGATGCAGTACCTTGACGATATAAGGCGTGGGGGGCTGAGGTACAGCTTTACTGGTGTGAAAATGCTTTTCAGGCCTTGCATGGCTGAAGAGGCTTAACGGAACAGTCTGGGCTAAAAATCCCATTTTTAAACTGAAATATATTACATTTCTTCCTGCTGTAATATACCCATAGCATCTATTTTCAAAGTATAGACACTAAACAACATTAAAAATACTATCTGCATGAGCTTTACGGTCCTTCAGTTTAACTCCAGGCTCCTGTGTAGCTCTTGTTGCTAATGAATGCCCCAATCCAAATCCTGCTGACAACCACAGTGTTGCCTGCCGGTTGTGCTTGTCTCTCCCTTGGGCTACGAACGCTCTGACTGTACTAACCATGCATTCCCTTGCAGCACCCGGCTTAGCAGCACTTTCTCCTTTGTTTACAGTGCCTCACACAAACAAGTGGAGCACACAAAAAGCAAGGCATTATTTAGAAATGATTGGCTATATTTAGTCAGTGGGTTACAGTATACTTCATATGGCACAATTAAATAACTTGTTCCCTTAATCAGACGGCAAGAGACAACTGGGATAAATATCCAGCTGCCATTCCTGAACAGCCTGCTCATTCACATGCTCTCCACTTACCATTTTAATGGCATGTTTTGCTGCAAGTGATGCACGTAGAAATATGCTGCGGTTTGAAATTGTCGCTATTTCTCAATGACTTTTAACAAAAAATAATAGCTGTTGACTCTCCTCCCTCCCCAGGCATGGCTGGGCTAAAGGAGAGGGCAGAAAGAGAGAAGCCTAATGAGATGTTAACACGTGTTGGTAGCCAAGGCTGGCATTTGGGAAGGGGCCTCTGGGAGATGTATTTTGATGAGATTCACGCACTGACGTTACCCACCTGGAAGATGTTGGTATGTTATATCAACCCCGTTCCCAATTCCCAGGGTGTAGAGGGATTGGATTTTGAGGAGCAGGTGGAGGAAAAGGCCCATCCTAAGAGAATAATCTGGTCCGAGAAGTGAACAGAGGGTGCCCGCTCCAGAAATAACTGTCCACTAAAGCACTTCCTGCCCTTCAGAGTTCCCAGCAATCCGATGCCTTCCGAGGAACAGGATATTCGGGAAGCTCCTGGAATGCCGCTCCTCTGAAGTTTCACATTGCTGGGTGCCGTTGCTACAGAATAACACAACAGCTCTCTCCGGTATCACTGAGCCTGCACTTGCCTTATTGCACACAGCCCAGGATCATGGCTTGGGACATCCTAACCTGGAGCATCACTCTCTTGGCTTAAGCCATTGCTGGAGAGCTGGTGCCTGGGGCTGGCTGCATGGTCCAGTGGGCCGGCTGGAAGGGCAGTGCCTGGACCAGTAAAACCAGAACTGGATTCAGTCAGTACCTCTGTGAGCCAAAAGCCTTCACTGCATGACAAAAAGAACAAAGCAATGACTTTGTGTTATTGAGCGTGTGGTCCTGGGATTTATCCAGATGACTCCAGCCATCTTTCCCAGCCTGGATTTTCCTACAGGAGCAGGACTGGATGAAGGGCAGCTATAATAAAGAAACCAAAAAGGGAATTAGGCAGGAGATCCATAGCCACCACATACAAGAGGAGGCAAGGCACGCGACTGGCTTTGGATGCTGAGGGAACTCAGACAAAGGACCTCATGCTGGCTGAACGCTGAGCAGCACAAGAGGAGGAAGCTGGGCTGCTGCTGAGCAAGACAGAAAAGCAGAGGGATGTAAATATCAGTGAGTGCAGGAGGCAGTGCTAGCATGTGCTGGAGCTCTTTGGCAGAGAAAGTTGAGGAAGGAGGACCTGCTGCCTCGGTGGGATCACTGTGCAGTGGATGTCACGGTGCGGCAATGGGTGAGAATGAACAAAACCTTTCTGACCCTGGACAAACTGGACACAAAAAATGGGCAAAGAGTTGGTTTTTGACAAGCAACAGTTAAAAAGAGTCATTGAGAGCATCCTTTAGAGACTAGCTGATGACCTGGAGAGGACCTGGGCTGCAGCAGGTGGGAATGGGGGACATGACTCAGTGGTGTTAGGAGAGCGATGGATGAGGTAGCAACAGCACGTGGATGTGCCACCATGCTGCAGGGACCGCACTTCAGTGTATGCTCATAGCGCTGCTTCCGCCCAGCGCACAGGGCCCTCGGGTGGACTCTGCCATGGGTTCCTCCCTGCAGGGACAGGCTCTCACTGCTGGCCAGAGCTATACCAGCTGAAAAGAGTCGTGCTGAATCTAAGCACCACATCAGCACGGTCCTGAATACAACAGGGCTGTCGTTACACCATGCCTCAGCAACGGACCAAGCCCTGCCTCAGTGCCAGTAGCTTCAGCTCACCTGATGTACACGTCCCTAGCTGGCCTCACATCATCACATCTCCAGGTGTGGCACATGAAGACAGCGTGGGCAAATTTCCACTTGCAGGCTTTGTGTAAGGACTTGCTCCTGCATTTCCACTTCAGCCACTGCCCAGGGCTGGGCAAGAGCAGCACCTTTGTGGTTCTGTGCCAGCAGGAGCTCGCAGCTCACCTTACCTGAGCTCCCCTCCCTGAGAACTAGCCACGGGTCTGGCTTTCCCAGTCAAGAGCCTCGTCTCAGAGGTACCCTTAGCCTGGGCAGCTTCAGTATAGGGGAAAACCGTGCAGGGATAAAACCATAAGCAGTGAAGGAATGGGACAATGGAAGAGAAATGACTGCGTACAGTCATACAGAGTCCAGCTGCAGGTTTTTAGACCAGAGTTTCAAGTGGTTACTTAACATCTAAGACCAGAGCACAGCTTGGACAACCACAGCATTGCAGCCAGGCTCCCCTGAGAACTGCTGGTGAAGTACCACATCTGTAGGGGAACTCCTGCAATGTAGAGGCCTACAGGCAAGAGTTCCATGCTCAGGGCTTTGCAGTGATGGTGCTGGGAAGGAGAAAAGTCTCAGTCCATGAAAACAGAAATTATGGGAGCTCCTGCAGTGCAGAGACAGAGCTGTGCCCAAACCCCGTGGGCTGGGAGAAGCAGGTACCAGTATTAGCGCCCAGGCCACCACCCAGGCAGGCACCTCCAGAAGAGTGTAGGGACCTAAAGAGGGACACCCCAAAGGTGGCAGGTGGCTCCTTTGCCTCTGCCCAGTGATTTTGTACAACCTGCTCCTCCTGCTCTCCTTGCCCCACCTGTCCCAGCAGGGCACAGGGAATGGCTCACACTGCCAGCGTTCTCCAGTGTGGCCGGTCCTGCCCCACAGCTCCCTCCCCACTGAATACTCCTCTTCGACTGCTTCTTTTAAAACTTTTATTCAACAATATAGAGTTCTTTCAATTATCATATAGAACTGTCCATCGTGATACTACACCCCTGTGCCCTGGCAGAGTGAGGCGCAAGCTGGCCAGCCATGGTCTGTCAGAGGTTGTGGGGGAACAGCCAGGATGGAGGAAGGAAAAACTAACCAACTGCTTTGCACACCCTTCACATTTCCATGCTTTCTGGGTCAGGAAGAGCTCAACAAGGAACCAAAGGCAGAAGAACCTTTAACACTTGGAGGGAAGGGCTGCAGTCACAAAGAGGCGAGTGCCATCCAGCCAGGCGTGCTGCCCCGCTGCCAGCCCTGCCTGCGCCGCACAGTCTGCCCGCCGTCACTCTACACGCGCCGGTAGGATGTTTGATTTGGTTCGCATTCTGCTTATGGAAAATTGGGAGCAACAGCATCGGACCTGAGGAGAGATGGGAGGAGGGAAGTGAGCATTACAGGGCACTGCCAGCTTGACGCAGCGCTCCTCCGGCAGCAGGTGACAAGGAGACAGATGAGCATGTCACCCCACGTCCTGCCGCCCTGCTCCCAGCCAGCCCAGCTGCCCTGCGTGCCCCTCCGGACACGGGGACAGCAGGGGATTCTCAGCCTGCTTTGGAAGGCTGGCAGCCTGAGAGGGGAAGGCAGAGCCAAGTAAGGAGACAGAGTCCAACAAACCAGCACTTTGATGTGCAGCCATACACAAACTTGGACTTTTTTCTCCCTAACCTCCAGTGTTAAGTCTCCCTCCGCTGCTGCAAACATCTCCACCAAAGGCTTCTGTTGTGCCATAGCACACTTGCAACAGGCACAGACAAGCTGGAGAAGTTGCTTACCGCATCCCTCAACGGCTGCTGTGGTTCTGGTTTTGAGCCTTTCCTCTTATAAGGCACTCAGCCAAACTTGTGCTCCACCTCTGCTAGGGAGCTGGGGCCAGGCCAGCCGAAAGGCCAGGATGTGCACCAGGACTCTCCCAACTTTCTCCAGGAGAAAGCATATGAAGATGCACATTCTCCAGTCTCCTTACTTCCTAAGGACAAGACACCACAGTCTCCTCCAGCTCCTGGGGCTGTCCCTACGGGCAGGATGCCGCTTTGCTAAGGTCCGAGGAAAGCAGGGCTGCCTGTTCCCAGTGCTGGAGGGGCCGATGGCTGCAGGAACTGGCCCGAGCTGCAGCCAAGCATCCCCCCCCCCCCCGGGATCAGGAGACTCCACGCCCTCCTTGCTTCCAGGCTACACTTGCTCAGCTGCCACATTTCCCTCTGGGATGAATCTGGCACAGCTTATCCTACCCTAGAACTGGGGTAGGGATGCAGAGAGATACACGGCAGGTTGTTCCAGCCCTTCTGGTTACCGCAGCCAGGGAAAGCCATTTACCCATTTCACTCACTGGGAAAAGCATCCCTCTTCCTCTGCTTAAGGGTACCAGGAAAGAATTTCTGACTCAGGCTTACAGAACTGATACTTCCCAAAGCACCACCCTAAAACTCCACCATCAGGTTTGGCCACTGTCAAGCACTTGTATAGAGTGATCAACATTTTTCACCTACCCAAATTCCCACACTGAACCCACTGTTCTTCCCCACGCCTCTTGTGCCTTGGCTCTCTGGAAGTTGGGAATGGCAACACAAAGGAGCTGGAAAATGGGTGAGTTTCCCCATAGCAACTTGGACAGGCCACAAGAAACATCCACTCCTTCCTCAACTTAACAGAGCAATTAAATACATGTTTAAAATCAGTTCAGAAATTGATGTCAAACTCGCAAACGATCCCTGCTGGTATTAGCACAGCTTAAGAGCAGAAGAGACCCACATCTCAGGCCCGGCAGCCTGCATGTTGGGCAGATGGAAGAACAGAGGGCTGGAAACACTCGCTGAAGCCTTCAGCAGCATCTGCAGGAGAGTTAACGCTAAGAAGGGTCCTGTGGCATGGCAGCAATAGCACAGACGGCTCCTCAGCCTTGACACTGATAACTGAGACCATGCACTGGTCACACCTCAGGGTGCGAGGAGAGAGCTACTCCCTGCTCAGCACATCTGCAGAAAATGCCATCAACTCAGGCTGCAAGGAGACAAGCATGGGGGAACGCACACGGAGAATCCCCTGCCTCCAGCCATGCATTGGTGACTTCTCATCTGACCAGCCACGAACAGACCGACCGAGACACGGGCCAAGCCCAGGGTACCACCACAGCCAACTCCCATGCTGTACCCAAAATCTTGCACCTCCTCTGCGGCCCCACAGAAGCGGAGACAATCTGCCACAGTGAAACTCTCAGGGCTGACAGCATGAGGAATTGCAACCAAAGGCTAAGAGGTCTGAAAATACTCAGACAAGAGGGGCTGGAAAAGCCAACCTGCCCTCCTCAAGGAGGCAATGCCTTCAGCTCTCACCCTTTCTGACTATCCCATAGATTTGAGACGGCAGACGTTCAGACGTATAGATATTTATTGGTTTCAGTGAATTATACAAATGGATTGACCTGCTATCGATGCCAATAGAACTTTATTAGAATATGGAATGTAAACAGATGTTTCAAATAGAAACATTGTAACCTTATAAAAAATTAACTATTTCGACAATGCCGCAGAAGGAAATTCTGTGTTTAGGTGCTGGTGGGAAAACACTATCTCCAGCTTCTACATTTGAGTGTCACCAGAACCACTTGATGAAGTTACACACAGAACCAGTAGAGGAGGCAACTGTGAATTGTGGGGCTATAAAGCCATCGAGGGATCTGATGAAAGAATCCACAAGACGAACCCCCCACCCCCCACAACATGACCCCAGAATTCAACAAATGGCTGACTTTGTTAAAACACTACATGGGATCCCAAGTCCTGGATCAGTAGCTGCACAGCCCCCCTCCCCGACAGACCACGCCGCTGTTTGCTGACCCCTGCCCCTCCCTGTGCTCTCCTCCCTGTCCTCCTCTCCACTCCCCCATCCTGCGGTGCTGGATTGAACCGCTCCAGAGCTATGCTCTGGCACAAGTCTGCATCTGGCATGAATTCTCATGGGAGCCACGTCATGAGGTACGTGGTTGCACACCTATCACAAGAAATCTTGCAACACTGACTTTCCTGAGCTCGGTGGGAAAGTCTGGATAGCCCCTCCCCTCTCCTGCCACAAGAGCAGCTCTCACATTCACAAGTTTCCAAAGCAGGTCTATTGAGTTTCTTCTCAGAGTGAGCCTTTGTCAAACACACCTGGAGGGGGGATCACAGCTCTCCCCAGCAGCCTGGATCAGTGCCTTTGTTTTAATGCTCTAAACCAATCCTGAGATGCTGCTGGGTTTGTGGGCTGTTTTTTGTTGACACCCCCCCCCCCACCTCCCCCCTTTCCCCCAACATTTGCAATTGAAACTAGAATTCAAGGGCCAAATTCAAGCCCAGAGTGAGCAGTAGGACTTGGACCTCAAAACAGAGTTGCACCTGCTGACCCCCAGCCTGAATTTGGTTCATCCAGAGTTTACAAGTCAGAAAGGCATGTTTAGTAAGAGGCATGCTAAGGGCTGATGGTGGAACGACCAAGTTGTCCCCACCAGCACGGTGGGGAAGGCTGGACTGAGAAGGAAGAGAAAGATCCATAGAGATGTGAACCAGAATCAGTTGTGTTGAGCCCTGGGGGTATCACTACATGTTTAGCTCTTGCAAGACCATTTGCCCAGGGCTTTGGTACCACAGGGTTAGAGTTACATTAACCACAACCACCAGAGAGGAACTGAGGTTTATGACACACACACCCCCCAAGGTTAGATTTCTGCTGAGTATAAAGGGGAGGGGAAGGGGGGTGTCCTTGGTTCTTTTCCCTTCACTGTGTGACCGAAGGTTTTGCTTTTATTTGTAAACATCTTGAATTACCCGTCGTTTTCCAGTCTTCATCGCGCTGTTGTCAGGCCACTGGAGAGCACAGCGTTTTCAGAGCTGGGCTGGGACTGCTCCTTCACCACTGGATCTGGAGGAGACACAAACCAAGCAGGAAGGGGAAACAGCATTTTAATAAAGTGGAAGCTCCACCCTGGCAAACACTTCCAGAGAAACTGCCCTCAAAGCCCACAGAGCTGCTAAGGCTTTCACAGAGCAGGGAGCCCAAATTTTCCCCCACAACCCAGGACCCCTCTCCATCCAAGCTGGCCCCAGCTTCTCCACACTCACAGAAATAGGGGTGCTCCATCGCCTCCTTGGCAGTCAACCTTTGTTGATGGTCATATCGCAGGAGCTTGTCCAGGAGGTCTAGGACTTCAGGACTGACCAGGTGTCTGTTCTCACTGTGGATGAAGTTCTCCCAGCGCTTCCGGGAATGCCTGCAAAGGGACCAGCTCTCACTGCCCAGCTCTGACCTGCACAACGGTACCCAGAGGTCCCAGGAGAATCACCCGCCACTATCCGCTTCTGAAAAGAGACGGCTGTGACAGACTGCCTACAGCTCTTCCTGGCACAAGCTACTGCTCAGCCAGCACTTGCCCAAGGGGTAAAACCCTATTCTTTAGGTACACAGTTGTGAGGATGCTCTGTGCCTGGGAAAGGCACAATATTGCACATTCCCTTCTGTTTACAGGCATGAGACAACAACATGCAGCAGGCAGGGTGACACCCTTGGGACCAGAAGTGCTCTGGCTAGCCAGCCAGCCTCACAGAAGCTGTCCTCACTATCCCATCCACCTCCAGTCCTTTTCAGAAATCTCAACTGGGAGATTTTGAGCCCCTCAGGCCACACTCAACTCCAGTGTCTACATCTCCCACTTCTAAGATGTCAATGAGCAGGAGAAGGAAGAAACAGCGGATGGCTTGTGGCTCCCGGGAGAGACAAAGGCAAAGAGCCTGCACTTCAGCGACCTCCTGAGATGCCATCAGCAGCCAGATGCGAGATCTGCAAGCAGCACTGTGACTCAGAAGATCAAAGCAGGCCCTTGTTGAGAGTCTTTCAAGGGGACGGACACCTGCTTATCTCCCTCTCTGTGTCACAAGGAAAAAAGGCAGCACTTCTGTACTTACTGGCCCAGGATATCATTGAAGTGTGGGTCCAGTTCTATGTGGTATTTCTTGAGATACCCATACAGCTCATCTGTGCCCAGGACCTTTGCGATGCGAACCAGCTGAAACAAAAGGCATGTTGAGAGAGAGCAGAAGGGCAGGCCACCACTCTTCTGCACAGGCAGAGCTGCCCAAATCTAAGAGCCCTCCTGGGAACATCCCAGATGGAAGGAATATCTCGCTTGAAACGTGTTTTTGCAACATGTGCAGAAAACAAGTCTCCTACACAAGGCAGTGAAGCATAATCCCAGATGACTTAACTAAGCACATAGCAACATCCTCCCAGCCTGGTGGTCCAATCCCCAGAACCTCCCCCCTATACACACAGAGATGAGGCAGCGACAAATGTCTCATGAAGTAAGCCAGGTAGCAAAGTCTTTACTTGATCATAATTGTCCTGGCCGTGGAAGAAGGGCTCCTTTCGGAAGATCATGCTTGCCAGCATACAGCCTAAGCTCCACATGTCTAAGCTGTAGTCATACATCTGAGGGGAAAAAGGAGAAGCTGTCAGGAAAGGCATGCTCACTACAGCCTGGTTCCCCAGCCACACAGGCAACCTCAGCCTTTTCACTTCACAGCCAGCCTCTTTCCAGCCTAGGCAATGCCCTGGGAGGCAAAACCAGACAACCCAAAGGTGGCCAAAGTGCAACCACAAGTGGTATCACTGGCTAGCAAGGAGGAAGCAGACTCTTACTTGGTAGTCCACAAGGAGCTCCGGTCCTTTGAAGTACCTAGAGGCCACACGGACATTGTATTCCTGAGCTGGATGGTAGAATTCTGCTAGACCCCAGTCTATGAGCCGCAGCTGAACATGCAATAAAGAGACACAAAGTCAGGAGCTGGTTAGGTTGAAGCCACATTGGCCAAACCTCTCAATCCCGTGATTGAATCCCAAGCGTGGAGCTTGGGATGCAGGGAGGTGCACTGAGGACAGAAGATGCTCTCAGCAGCGCTTTGATCAGGGTCTTCTTGTCACCAGCTGGTGGGGCAAAGCCCAGCTTAGGGAGCTCCTCTGCCTCCTGAGTCCAAGCACACTGTTACTGCTGGGCAACTGGGTCCTTAACCAGTGCCACCAGCCACAGCGGACAGGTCATCGTATACTAGGAAACAGGCAAAAGCCAGTTGTCTTATCCCACTGCTTAGAGGGGCTGGGCCAAAGGCAGTGTTCCTTTTAACTGGAGGCTGAGAGCAGGCAATGAGGCGGGAGGGGGGGCCCACCACGGTCTGCAAGGCAGACCATCTTGTCCACAGCCACAGGGATGGATGACCTGCCATGTTACTGAAGGACAGCAGCTGTAGTAAGAGATTTCCCCCTCCTTATAAACCTTGCCTGTACAGCCACCGCTGACCGACAGGCAGGGACCTATGGACCAGCAACTAATTTGCTGCTACAGATCCCAGGTGCCCGGGGAGACAGGGACGCACAGCACCCGATGAGGTACAAGTACCATGATGGGGCTGGGGGCAGCTCCCTGTGCTGCCCATTTCCATGATAGCAAGTTGGGTACAAAAGTTTTCTGTGACCCAACTAGCACACCCCAGAAGTGAGAAAGCCACTGCAGGACAAGCAGGCTGTACCACAGGAGGAGCTTATGTTCCCTAGGTAAAAATATCCACGTGTATTTCAGACAAGGCCACCCTTCTGTTCCCTACTGCCACACCTCCCCAGGTGGAGATTAACAGCCCAGGCCACATCTTCTAAGCAAAGAAACCCAGCATGGGTGGCTGCAGGGAGAAGAGCAACCTCCAAGCCGTGGGCTCTCACTGTAGTGCTCCCCAGTGGGACTTTGGCCATCTCCTAATGCTGGCACGAGCGGAGGGAAGCCGGTAAAGAAAGGTTAAAGGGGTAAGTACAGCTGCCCAGGCTATGGGTACAGAGGTGTCAGAATTTCAAGTTTCCCTGGAAAAACCGTACTTGTAAGCCCTGGTGCCACAATACCTTTTTCTGTTGGTGGTCTATCATGACGTTGTGGGGTTTGACATCCCTGTGCATGATCCCCATGCTGTGACAGTAATCCAGGGCCTGGCAGACACACGTACATACATTAGACATGTCTGTAACCACAGCACAGCATTAGAAATAGACAGTTCTGGGCCAGGAGCAAGAGTGCCCCATTCATGAGGAAGTGCTGCAGCCCTGGCACAAGAAACTGGCATTTTCAGCTCTTATGCTGCAGATGATGAAGTGACAAGGTGGCAACAAGACTATTGATTTAATGTATTGCAGTCACAGGTCCTGGAACAGTGCTCCCTGCACAGGAGCTTCGATGCTCCTTGAAGAACACGATGCAGAGAGGTGTCCCACCTGGTGGCAAGCCCAGTGCTCCAACCCTGTGTAGCCCTGTACTTCCTAGGCCATGTTCTCTTCCCCAGAAGGGGATGATTCTTACATGCATATATAGTTTTATGGCCTTCCAGTGCAGCTTTCCACCTGTGTCCAAAAACACACATAAGCTAGAAAGTCCCCTCTGCCCTGCTCATTCGAGCCAAACCTGCACTTACAAAAGGCAAGTGACAGCACGCAAGGGAGAGTGAAGCTGCTTAAAGCTCAAAGGCAGGAGGCACGCATAAGCTCTCCAGTTCTGTGACCTTGCACCACTTGCCTCCCCATGCAGCTGTTCCCTTGAGCAAGGGGGCGAGAATGTTTTCTCATCTCCAAGGGGGAGGGAGATCCATCTATCAATATATATCAGATGCTCAGAGATCTCCAGCAGCACGAAAGGAGGGTACAGCCTGCAGTCATTCAATATCCAAGACGTCAGTGCCAGGGAAGTAACACTGTCCTTGGGCCCCTGCCGCAGTGGGAAGCACAGGAGGCGACAGCTTCCATCACAGCAAGACCTCAGGGAGTACCCCTGCAACGGCACACGGCCTTGCAACCAACAGGAGTCACAGCAAACAGTGGTCCTGGGATACAGGAGATCTCTAACAGGTTGGACAAACTGCTTCCAGGGATGAAGCTGTCCTAGAGTCTTGCTTTTCTCAAGGCTGGATCATCTAAACCTCATCACCCCTCCTCCCACCCTAATCCCAGGCTGCCTCAGGCTCCCTCCAGCCTTCAGTAGGAAGGTCTTTCACTTGCGGACAGGTGCAGCAAGCATGGGGGTGCAGAGAAGAAAGCCTCCCTCAAGCCCACTAGATCTGTTTCAGGAAGTCTCCTGCAGTCACCAAGTCCTGGAGCACAACGGGCTTTCCCTAGCCTGTCCCACTCATTTCCAGAGGCAGGGGACCTGCAAAGTGCCAGCTGAAAAGTTCTGAGGCCCTGCTAGGACCTGACACAGCCAAGCTGCTGCTCCAGCAGGTCAGTGCAGAAAAGCCCTGGGATCAGCTGAAATCTGTAAGCTCTCCCTAATGCCCTGCTGCCTCCTGTGTCCTGCAGCTAGAGACCCCAGAGAGGCATCGCAGCAGATCTCACAGATATGCCATACAGCTCCGGGAGCACTTCCATGGGGAGGGGCAAGCTAGGCTAGTAAAGAGGAGGTATTTATGGCACTCCTCAGCCTTCATCAGAGGGGCAGGGAAAGCTTTGGCTGGGAGTCTCAAAGGAAAATACCAACATTACAACAACATACAACAGCCAGCATAATCAGAAGCTTTGCTCCTCAAGACCACATTCATGGGGTTCTGGGCCCACAGGGCGCTGAGCTGGCCAGCTTGTTCTTGAAGTGTCCTAGACAGCCCACCCAGAAACACAGAGGTCTAAGACCAAGTGGGCAGAAGTCACCTTCCAGGGCTGCATTTGAATACAGCAGCAGAAGAAAGCCTGGAGCTGGCAATCCCTCTCTTCCACTCTCCCTAGCATGCTAAAGCGTCCCCAGTTCCCCAGCCCCGCAAAGACCTCTCAGTGCTGGGTCTGGCTGGAAGGGAGTTGATTTTCCTCATGGCAACCCAAAGGTGCTAGAAATCAAGCACAGCCCTACCTGGCAACTAACGGTCACAAATGCCTCACGGGGAAAGAACAGACCCCAGAGAATGTGAGACTCTTTGGAGGTAACCAAAGGTCCCCAGTTTGGCTGTAATACCTCACAACAAGCCAGATAACCAGGGAAGGTTTGGGAAGAGACCTGGTTATGAGACAAGGACTCTGCATTGAACACAAGAGAAATAACTGCTTAGCAGCACTACCCCACGAGCCCCGCTACTGCCTTTCTTATTCCTGGTCTCCCCATCCAGACTGCCATATGCAATGCAACTCACCTTCAGCAGCTCATACATATAAAACCGAATATCAAAGTCTGTCAGGATCTGGTACAGTTGCTGAAACAGATTTGGGGAGGGAGGGAACGGGGGCGGGGGGGGGGGGGGGGGGGGGGGGAGAGAAACAAAAATAAATACTCCAGATTAGGATTAGTTTTGTTTCCTGCACCCCACCTGTCTCCAATCACTGACCCCATTCCAGATCCCCTGTGAACGCTGTCACTCCCGAGGGCTGTCCTGGCCTCAGATCTGCCAGGGTTACATGCTAGGAGATCCAGAGAGGACACAAGAGCTCCTGTGAAATGCTACCAGGATCATTCAGACCTATCATGACTTCTTTCCAGCAGGAGACAGGCAGGCTGTCTGTCCAAGGAGAAGAGAGCAAGCTCTTCAGAGCATGCTGGAGTTGCCACAGATGATCTTGACTCTCTGTTCACATGCACAGTCATCACGGTGATCTGACAACACCAACAACAGGATTCAGAGGAGGCAGGCTGGGAACACATGGGTAAGGTTTCTGAGTGCTCAAGGTGGGGCAGGGAGAGGAAATCATTAACCAAGGAGCGTGGGCTGGGGAAGCACAAAGGGTAGACACAGCCTCAGAGCTGCGGAGGCTCCCCGCTATCCCAGGATAAAGGCTAACGCAACTCGACAGCACAGAATGCTCGCGGGGCTCGGAGGGCACAGCTCCGAGTCTCAGGGAAGCACTTGTTGCCTGCACATTTGCCACCTGCCCCTCCTCTGCTGTCCTTCTGTGGCTGTTCATGCAGAAGTGACAAAGATCCAGGGTGCACTTTAACCTGCACTGTGCCACCAGCACCATCGCTGGAGAGAACTCATCATCCTGCTGCTCCCACACCAGGTCACAATTGGCCCCAAATCTACCTTCTGCTCTGTATCTGTCCTTGGCAGCAGTGCCAGCCTGACCCTACCGGACTGTGCTCTCATCCAGGGAAAGCAAGGTGAGACACCAGGACAGGGCAAGGAAGGACATTCACAGGGCAGCAGTAGAACCAGACCCCTCTGCCCTTTCTAACAAATAAGGATCATCTCACAGCTCAGTCAAATCACCAATTGCATCAGCACTGGAGCCAGCTGCCCATCATGGGCACCACTTGGCAGCTTCAGGAAAAATCTGAGAACAACGGACTAAAATTCACACTCCAAGAAAGCAGCCCTGGTCCTGGATTCCCTCCAGGCCCACAGAGAGATCCTCAGGATCCTCTCTTACTTAGGGTCAGCTCCAAACAGCCCCACCACCCCCAGTACTGCTCTGGGAAATCATTTGACAACATACAAGTATCACTTACACACACACAGCTTTAAGAGCTTCCAGGACACAAGGTGCATTGTATTCTCATGAGCTGGGATGATGCTAATGCTTCGGAGCAACCCACTGAAGCAGGGAGCAAAAAAGACATAGCCAGAAGCTACAGCAGGGATAGATTTCCTGACTTGGTTGCACATGGCTCTGATGCACGACCCAGGGCCAGCAGAGGACAACTGAGCCCTTCCAGGAGCCCATTTAAATGGCTTGCTTAGGTAACGAACACTATGGGGGGACAGAGATGCTTAAAACATCTTTCTGGGAATCACTACCCTATTCAGCTTCAGCTGGCGACATCAATGCACCTGGGAAGGAGAAGGGCAGGAGAGGCAGCAGCAGAACAAGGCTAGATCCCATTTCCCCCATTCCCAGGCTTCTCTACCTCTGGCTGCCTATAAGCAGGGAGGGGATGGAAGGGAGGTCACCAGTGCGTTTCTTCTCAGGCCCACGATGCTGTAGCTTCACTGACTCATAGCCTCCAGCAGAGGTAGTGGCTGGGCAGCCAGCTTTCAACAGACTTCCCTGGAAAAGCTGCCTGTGAAATCCAGCACACCTGACCCTCCCGCTGCGCCGAGGCTGACAGTGGCTGGCAGTGCCCAGGCTCCGCTTGCTGCAGGACCAGTCCCTGCAGAGGCACGCTCAGCCTCGCCGCGGGCCGCCGGGGGATGCAGAAGGCTTTGAAGCCAAGGGAGCCAAGGCTTCCACGGCAAGTGGCTCCCACACAGCGGCTGCCCCAAGAAGGCTTTGACAGTGGGCTCCAAATCCCCTTCGCTCAGCCTAGCAGGGCAGAGCAGACACTTCCTTAACAGACACGTCCCACGCTCTGCTCTTACAGCTGACCCTTTGGAGTAGAACCATCAGAAATGTCACTGTGGGGATCACTCAGACCCAGCTAAGTATCTGCTCTGCTAGTTGCCAGCACTAAGGATCACACAAGGCCTCAGAGACCTGGGCTGGTCTCCTTTCTCCATACAGAGCGTGAGGAAAGGCCAACCTCACCCGCAGTCAGCCTCTACCCCTCTCCAGCTTTCAGTGATATTTTGGCACATGTCACGTAACCCACTGTGGACTAATCCCGTTAGTGCCCAAGGAGGCAGAGACATGCTTCCCCTCTCCATGGGGCTGACAGGGGTTGAATACTTATTCTTCGCCCTTGACTAACACAGCTGGCTAATTGCAGGAAGCAGCACCTGCAAAGCAACAGGGGGGCTGCAAGGAGCTGTCAGAGGAGAGAGACACTGCTTTGGGGTGCGGGGTAGGCAGCAGCAAAAGAAAAGGGAACAGTTCCCAAATCATCCTGGCCTCGGCAGCCACGCAAGGGAGGAGAATTCTTCATACTTCTCCATTGCCTATGCAGGGCAAGAACTATTTTTTAAAATAACTCTAGATGTACAAGGATAAAACTCATGAACACACTTCCTTCACAGCAATTTGGCCTGAAAACTGACCATGGTGTAGGCTAAGTGGAAGATGTGACTCAAAAGCCTGCTGTCCCCACAACTCCCACAGGCAGAACATCCTGAGGCAACCTTTCATTGCTCACCTTTCTTGCCCATCAAGGAGCAGCCCACTTTCAGCTGCAAACCTGCTGGTGTGTTTTAAGAACAAACCAGCAAACTCAACCGTCTGCCCCCTTCTTTCCCGAGGGATTTGCCTCTTCAGGGCAACAAAAGGCACAGAACCAGGTATGCACACAGACTACACAAAATATGTGACAGCTGACAGTGGCTGAAGGATAGGTGCCTCATTTCTAGTTTGAAACCAATCAGCCAAAGACATTAAATTTCACAAGTTACTCAACTGACTGCGTTACTCTGCAGCACAGCTATCATTTAAGGCAGGTGATTATGGGTAGCCTAAGTGCTCACAGACAACAAGTAATATAGTAGGTCTGAAGAGAAATACTAGCCCTGTACACAAGCTGCCATCCTCACACAGCAGAATATGCATTTAGTCTAGTTCCAACTCTTCATCCCTGCAAGTACAAAGCCATCACTTTCACAAGAGCCTAACCAGGTAATTGAAGAAAATGTAATCAGCTCCTTGGAGCTACCACCTAATTCTCCTGTTTATACCATCATTTAAAAACAGCCAAACCCTGTGGAATACCAAGCTTGCACTTCTCATCCAGAATCATCCACAGCCATGGCTTAGGCCCCAGAGAACTGCAGGTTCTGCCCATGGACAGAGTGCTGAGGAAACCCAGCAGCCATCTGCATGGGACATGAACAGTTTCCTGCCATTTGAATGGGCAAAAGGGTGAAAGTATTAACATTAACCAAAAAATAATAATGTTGAAGGAAAGAAATTGCCAGAAAAGAGACAACTGAGGACCCATCCAAACTCGTGAGCGACTATTGCCAACAGGACAGAGAAAAACACAATCCTGTAAAACGGTCAGCAATCACTTGCTGTACGCAGGTCGCCCTAAGAACCCCCTCACACACCCTGAAGGTGATCTGCCAGCAGGATGCACGGTGCTCGTCAGTACTGCTGAATCCAGAAGTCAATGCAGAGATGGGCAGATCAGCAGCAGCCATGCCAAAACAAAGAAAAGAGGTCCCTGTCACCAGGATTAGCTCACATGACACTTCAACAGAATTTGGCTGCCTGAGGAGATCAGGACTGTGGAGCAGAGGGGACAACGACTGGGTGCTCTCCAGCTGCTTCACGTATAGAGGTATAGGGCAGGCCAGGACCTCCAGCACAAGTGGTCTCATCTACTCTGTGCACTCTCTGCATGCCAAGGGACCTCAGAGCAAGGGAAGAGACAGCTTGAGAGCCTCTGTATAGAAGAAGATATCCATAGGTACCCGTGAGTAGCAGCAGCTCTGTAACCTGCCAGTTAGCTGCGGCCCCAAAAACCTACCAGAACAGGCAGCAGAGCTCATGGGAGTGCAGCTCAAATAACCCACGTGCCCCATAGTAGCTACTGAAATTCAGGTTACAAATCAACTCCGAACACAAGCAGTCACACTGCATGCCCTGGGGGACACACTTGCATTTCCAAGACAAGTTATTCCTGCCTTGTACCAATCAGCATCAAAAGCATCAGTACTTTCTGTCTTGGACTTGTACAGCTGGGAACCTGGACGTCCTTGAGGAGCCAGGCTTTCCACTAGGAGCCTAGAAATGATCCGCTGCAAACCCATGTATTTGTCTCTAATGCAACAGCCAGAGCCAAGCACTGTTACTTCTGCTGCGGCCAGACCAATGCTGCCTTACCGGCTGCAACAGTGCTGCAATGGCTCTCGGCACGGCTGGGACGGCTGACGTACCACGTGCCCCAAGCCCTGCATTTTTCACTTAGGAGTCCCTCTTGGCCACCGGCCTGAAGCCACTACTTAACGCTCCACTTTGTCGATACATTTCGTTACTGGGTACCATCTTTGATGATAATTTTTTTCCTCTAACAACATGACAGAGTGGTGCAATCACATTTTGACTAGGAGACACACAAAGCAATCCTCAGCAAGGTGTGCTGCTGCCCTAGCAACCTATTTTATCTCAAGCCATATATAAAAAATAAAGTTAAAAACTTTCCCGCATCAGACTTGTGAAGAGTCCCTGGGTCACCAGGAGAAGCACAGGGGCACATTCCCAACGTACATGCAGCGCTGGAACAGCCCAGCTGATGTCAATGAAGTTCAGGCAAACCAAGCCTGCTTTAATTAGCCCTGAAATTCCACCTCATAGCACTCCTCTCAGGGCTATTTACTTGACGGAGGCGACACTCATTCTCCCCAATCAGAGCTGTCTGGGCAGACACTGCCGTGACTGTTATTCTAGCTTCTGCAGGAGGTCTATACATGAGGGCACTACAACTGCCACCGCCAGTACGGCTGTGCACAGGGTCCCGCCCAGCAGGATTCAGCTCACCAGACCAACCCCAGAGGGACAGAAACAACAACATGCTGCCTCCCAGCATGCAGGGCTGCAGGTAAGATTGTCCATGGGCCAGCTGACAAGCTGCCCTCTTTCCACTGACACCAACCCAGGGTCCTTCTCTGGGCGTTTGGTGTATCTGCTGAAACGGCATCCTACAAGGCACGTACCTACACAATGCTCTGGCACCGTCCCACTACATGGAACAGAAGAGATCTCTGCAGGAGGGGATGACTGCTGGCTTTCTAATGGCAACTACTCACTTAATTCTCCACCAATGACTTCATGACTGAGGGTACAGATTCACAAGAGGGAAGCAAAGATACCATTAAAACGGGTGTGCCTGCTTAATGATATATCGCGTTTGTGTATCAGCTTGCTGCTGCGAGCCAGAAGCATTTCAGTAGCACAGGCAGCTGTAGCTGCACTCAGACAGAAAGACCCCAGTTTTGGGAAGGAGTAATACCACTTGGAGCACCCCAGAAATCTGAAGAGCCACAGAATAGGCCACAGCCTCTGGCAAGCAGAAGAGCTCTCGATACGCATCCATGACTGCTCAGCCCCACACCCCCCCCCAGGCCCACTAACAGTGGGAGACAGGCTCTGCAGCCTCTGCCACCCCACAGTCCCCAGGTCTGAGCGATTCCAGCCCAGATCAGCGTCACCTGCTCCATCAACTGCACTGCTGTAAATAGAGCATCACAGCACATGGATTAACTTGGGCTGAATATATAGCACAGCCATAATGACTAAATTGAGAGGGGAGTAAGAATACCTAACCTGTTGAACTTATTCCTCAAAGCTGGGAGGAGATTCAGCACGCAAGTTTTTTATTTCTTCCCATCTAGAGGTTTCTCATTTACAGGGGGAAATGAAGGTCAAGCTGACATAGGTGAAAACTCCGAACTCCCCCATAGCCTGAGGAACATCTGACAACCCAAGACCACAGCACTCGACAGAAATGGGAAGCCTCCCCCCTCCACACTCAGGCAGACTCACCTTAAAATCTGTGTTATTGATGTACTCAAACACCAGAGCAGGGGTCTTTGACTGCAAGAGAGAGAGAGAGAGTCATGGTTTAAAACAGCCTCTTGACCTTTCTTTGCTCCAAGAGACCTGGCAAAGCTTTTGCTTCCCACCCAACCTTCACTGTGAAGAGCGAGGCAGGAGCAGGACAGGAAGAGGAACACAGCCCTGGTACCGCAGCAGAGGCAAGCCCCGCTTATAGCCCACACATCAAGCACCCACACAGAATTTTGGCCAGTGCTGCTCCTCCCCGCGCTATGCAGAAGAGACAGCTGAGACGTGGGCAAGGCAGAAGGTGTCATCAGGGGCTAAGGCCTCACAGCCCATCGCAGGAGGAAGGTCAGCCAGGACTGCCAATGCTACAGCAGCGTCATTTCCTCTTCACGGCTGCCAGCCGGGAGTCAGTCCTCAGCCAGCTGCTAGTCAGAGAAAACTTCCCGGGAACGGGGTAACTGTGGCAATGCAGACAAAGGATACGACCTCTGGTCACTGGGCAGGACAGCAACCAGAAGGATGAAGAGTACTTAATGCCCAGTTGCCCTGGCAGATACTTACATCCCAGATGCCAGACAGAGCCGGAAGGCTACAGGCTCTGCTTTCCTACAGAAAACTTGTAGGGCTACAAAACTACTCCCCAGCCAGCCACGGGAAACTCACAGAAGGGGTGTAAAAGGGTCTGGGAAACACAGAGAGGAACATGAGCCCATCCAACCCAACCCACCTCAGGAGACCCTAACGAGCTGGACACTGCTCACCCCTGGCTGCCACGAAGGCACAGGCAGAGGCAGCACCTAAGCTAAGCTTAGAGCAGAAGTTACGGGGCGGTGCCTGCCCCATGCCTGCAGCCAGCGGGGAGGCAAGCCCGCCACACACAATGTGACACACAGGCACCTACCACTGGATCCTTGACAGTGTCAATCAGGTTAATGATGTTGGTGCCACCACGTAGATTCTCCAGAATCTTAACCTCACGTTTTATCTTCTTTTTCTTCACTGGCTTAAATAGACAAAAGAAATTAGAAGTGAGAGTCCTTTCAGAAATTAACACTGATTTCTGCCACCAATTTTCACTGGAACGCATTACCTCCCCTCCTCTCTCCGCTCCCACCCTCACAAGGGAACGTTTTTAGCTTCAGAGAGGAGACAGACACATTGCATGAACTGGCATCTCTCTCTCATCAGTGAAAGGTTTCCACTCACCAGGGGAAAATGAAACCACTCTAGACAAACATAATTGTGACTCCAGTAACTGCGGTTAAAAGCACCTTGGACTGCAATGTAGAAATCTCAACACACTCATTCTATGTTATACATTTAGAGCCACAGGACAAGCATGGTGGACCTCGTATCTCAGGTTTTGTTTACCAGCACAAACCATTTTTTTAGTCCTTAATCCCACCCCATTTCCCAAAGAGTACTTTAATTCAATGAAGCGACAGCCTGAGAGTCTCCAACACCAAGACTTCTAGTAAGCTCAGACGCTGCTATGCCTAACTATGTGCACGTGTCTTTTGCAACCACCTCAAGAGCACAGACCCAACTGCACTGCGTGCCATCGCATCCATATCCCATGATTATTTTTAAAGCCTACAGACATCTGAACAGTTTTTGACTCCCCCTCGAATCTGCGCAATCCCAGGAACTCACTTTGCAATGTAAGCTTTTCTCTGGACATCACCCTGCAGAGAGTGACAAAGAACAGCTGGTCCCAAGGCAGGGGCTTGGAGGTTGGGTTAGCTTTTACACTCACTGATCCAGGTTCACTTCAATGCAAATGAACAATCATTTTTGTAACTCATCCACTCCCAGGACAACTCTAGCTCTGTGCCTGCTTGAAAGGAAAGGCAGCTTGGAGCAACTAAGCGGTGAGGCTTTTTAAATGAGCCTTGGCTAGTGACTGATGTGGACACTGCCAGCCGCAAGTCACTGAGTCTAGCAGCCCTTCACTGCAGAGCTGGACATCCCCCCTGCACCAGCGGGACCACTGCAGAGCCACCTTGCATTGCCGCTGCCCTACCTCTGAGGTTTGATGATGAAAATCACTCCTCTCCAGACACGTAACTTTCTGAAACATTCACCATCCAGCATGGGGTCTGGTGTGCGAGAAGGGGAGCAACAGGGAATGGCAATGAGGTATGAGGCACCTTATTACCAAAGTGACGCACGTGATCAGATGTCTGTGTGAAGGACAAGGAGCCGCAAGAGCTCAACAGCTCATGCTCACTGCCTTGCCTCTGCCGCAGCCTCCCACTCCAGTGATGGTTGCAGAGTGCTGATGGGGCAACTCACACTCCTGTTACAGGCAAACCCAAGGCAAGTCCTGGTTTCAGACCCCTCACAAGAATGTACGAGCAGATGGGAGAAGGAACAGAAGCTTTTTATGCAGTGGGAAAATATGGCGTTTATGTAAGTGATAAAATATGCCGTCCTTCTAGGCTCTTCAGGTGGATGAAACCTTCAGATTCGAATCCTGCCCTTCTCCTCTTCCAAGTTAAAAAGCCGGAACTAGACTTTCAAGCCAAAAGATGAGAATCTCAGCCTGAAGCAAAGTGCCAAAAATAACACCAATGCCGGCACAGGGAGCGTCAGCACCTCGTAAAGACACTGCGGAAAATGGCAGCAAGGCCACCACAGCTGTCAGCCAGCACTGGAGCGGCGCAGGGCAGGGGTCACTGGGGAGGGGGTGTCAAACAGCCCTGGGGCAGTACCTAGGCACGGCTGGAGCTGGAATCAGCAGAAGTGAGGGAGGGCTACATTTCTGAACCTGAAAGGAAGATGCTTCATTAGGGACTAATTTAATTTATGTCAGCATGGGAACAGACACCACCCTCGCATCGCCCACACGCACTGATCTTACCAGAAGGCCAAGATGGAATTAGAGGATGTGATTCGGTTATTCTGTTCGTCCAGCGAGGCAGATGCACACACAGGCTATTTTCCAAGGAATTTCAAAGAGGGAGTTGAGTGACAGCCATCCTGAAGACACTCGCTGAATGGCCTGGCTACCAAGAGATACGCACCGCAGCCTCTCTACTGCAACACCGGCACCTGACGAGGAGCCGAAACAGTGCCTGAACACAGCCAAGAGGACCCCAAGCCCACTCTGAAATGCCTTTTCCTTAGTACTGTAGTTATTTCAAGGGCCTTTTGCATCAGCTAAGTAGGGGAAGATATCCCTCCGAGATTTCCCTTTCTCCTTCCATAGCAACACCACTCCCACTGGGGCAGATGATGTTGTCTTCCAGTCACTTCCATGTTTCCACCTTTTTCAGGATGGCAAAATGATGCCCTGCGTGATCTCCACCAGAAATATACCCCTACCCACAGCACACTTATTAAAAGACATGAGCAGACAGAATCAGAGACTTTTGGAAAAAAGGGGGGGGAAAGAAAAAAAAAAAAGGAAGTTGGTAATTTTTTAATGAAATGCCTGCAGATAATCACCACCAGCACCATCTCTGACATCACGGGGGGAAGACACTCCAGCACATACTGTCTCAGAAAGAGGGAGAGTTACAAGCCACTCACTGTTTGTGCATTTTCCTGCTAAGCCGCAGCAGCACAGAGCTCAGGCCAGGTTATCCACACATGGTAACGCTACCTCCACGCTGCCAGCAGCCCATCATCAGAGCACTCTCCCTGCCTGCAGCCAGTGGTCAGGACAGCGTGTTCCATCACAGGTAAACAGGGATGAGGTAGGGAGAAATGCCATGGGCTGTAACATCATCTTGCAGGAAAAGATGTTGCCTGGAAGTTTCCTCAGAGAGCAATGCAGGGGAACAGAGTACTTCCCCATTTCAGATTTGCAGGCAAAAAACAGTGGCAACTGCTGGCCTCCACCCCACCCCACACACCCTACCAGCCTACCCAGCCACACACCCCCTCCTACCCACATGTTGTCCCATGCCATTGCTCCAGCCAGAACTGCAAATGCCCTCTACTACCCAAAAGCACATCCCCAGGGCTCTGGTTTTGCCCAGTAACTGAATCCAAGCCCAAGCTTTTGCATCAGGCAAGTCAAACACCTTGGTGCAAACCACTCCAGCACGCAGCCAGTACTGAACTGGAACTAACTGTTCACAACCAGAGAAACTCTGCTGACTTCCCTCCTGTCCCCAGACCCCATACCACTGAAACCACAGGCAGTCAGCAGCATATCCTCCAAGGACCAGGATTAAGTCTGGGTTGCTACAACTGTCTCTCAGAATCACTCGATCTGTCTCTCCAAGGATGCTGACTCCAAACACACATGGATTAAATGTGAACGGAAGCTATTATGGCCTCCAACCATCTGCCTTTCCCAGCAGGGGTGGCTTCTAAAACACCAGCCCTTGCAGCCAGAGTATTTTTAGCAATACTCATTCAAGGCTATTTTATTAAACCAGTCTATGAACAGCAGCATTTCAAGTTGTGTTTCCTACATGGCTCAGCCCCCCTGCCCTGGGAGGCGGATTTCCAGGAGAGGAATAGAGCAGGAACCTAGTGGACAAAATCAACTGCTCCCAAGTGTGATCCACTTGTGTTTGCAAGGCGACATTTCATACAGGTGGAGACTCCAACTTGATTTGTTCCCACAGCAGAGGCATTCCAAAGCTTTCCTCCATGCTGGGATTCTCCAGTGACCAGTATGAGTCAAACTCTCACTGCAGCCTTTCCCTCTGAGACAGGCTCCAACAGAGTCCCTCTGCTCTATGCAAACACTTATTTCCATGAAATCTGTAGAAACTTGACAGCTTGGAGACTTCTGTTGCATTTGGTTGAAATTGGCCAACCAGTGCATAAACTACTGGGGGGGGAGGAGGGGGAGAAAGTCTGACAGACAGCAGGATTGCATAAGGCTCGTTTCCATAGGAAACCAGGCTAAAAGACATGTCTCAGTTTAACTGTGTCTGCACTGGGAGGGGTTTAATTACTTCAACTGCAGCAGTACTCTTAGAACAACAGGACTGTCTAGCACAAGCCAGTTTTCCAGTTTCCCAGGAAATTGCTTCCTTCCTCAGGCAAACTGGAAGTGAGGTGGCTGTAGACAGTGGAGACAAAACATGCAGCTCACGGCTGCCCACTATGCTGAGTGCCCAGAGCAGAAGGACAAGGTGACCTCCAGCCACAGAATGGTCTCTGCTAGACCTGGCAGCTCTGACTCGACTGTCCCCAGCCAGCCACCCTCTGCTGCAGGTCTCCCACCCTACCAGGCAAAAGGATCCCACAAGCCCTTTCAATCCACTCAAAAATCAGGCAGAAGAGGCGATGACAGCAGCCAGTGCTCTCTCAACTGCCTTTGCCCAAAAATCACAGAGCATCAAGCGATGGCATCCCCTCTGCAGAAGTGAGAAATAACACGGGATAAGTAGTTGCTTTGCAGTCAGGTACGTGCAGAAGAAAACACCTCTCTGTGACCAAAAGATCAGATCCTCAAGTCATTTTCCATGAAATCATATAAGCTTGCAAGCAGGGAAGGAGTCCAGCTGCAGCAAACACCAGCTGGGAAAATTAACATTGTTTGCTAAAATAAACTTTTAAATACAAGGCTGCAACCATCACTTCCTGTCTTGAACGAATAAATGGCTGCCTGTTTAATCATCATTTTTGCTTGGTTTCTAAAGCAAAGGGAGTACACTCTTCCATCAGATGCTTCCGTTCAAGCCTTCCCCACCGACCTGGGGACCCACCGCTTGAATTCAAGAGAAGAGAGAAAATAAATTTGTTATCCAAAGTTCTCTGCACTCTTCCACAATGAGAAAGAAAAGTAGTGACCAGGAAGGCATGTGAAATATGAGTTAAATCCAAAGCATAAAAATAATTTTCATTAGCCAAAAGCAGACCGCCAGGCAGTGCACACGCACTGCTCTAGCTGAGAAGCACACGTACTGCTCTGAAGGAGTCACCGAAGGTGCAGGGTTTTGCCCAGCAGGTGCTCTGAAAAAGAACTGGGGTTAGCGCAGCAGGGAAGAAGGTTTAGCAGTCAAAAGATACAAATCCATGAGAAACTAAAGGAATTTATTCCACTACCCTATAAAGAAAAAGATTTATTCTCTGCTCACCAAACCTGAATAGCCCAGAAACACCACGATGCTTCCAGTGAACAAGCTAGGCAATCTCAACACACAACGTCCAGGACCAGCAAAAGGCTTGAGCAGCATCCTTATGACAGGCTTTAAACATTTAAAAGCCAGCACAAGCAGCTCATTCGTCTCTAGCAAGTATTATTGAAAGGATCACAATAATCGGCCTATAAAGCCTGATGCCAATTACTCAATAGGAAAATTGGCTTCGGAGCAGCAGTGCTTATTTTGCCAGACATCAGCTGGGAAACCAAATAATCGTATTCACAAGAGCTACAAAATCAAGGAGCCCACTTAGGTTAATATTCTGTTGGTTGTTTGCACCTTACAACTTCCATTATGGGCACTCAAACTTTCCCGAGCTGCTCTTGAATTTTAGAAAAGAGGGGAGAAAAACCTACCCTGAAACTGCTAAAGCACTTTTGCTTTTTTATTTAAGTTTGGTAGAAGATACCAGCACGTGTTTTGAGGGTAGTGCCACTCTTTCCTTCAGAATGCCTTCCCTCCCCTCACAGCTCATCCCGAAACAACCCTCCTGGGGCTTCAGGACTGCCCATGACACATCGAGACTTCTGCAGTCAGCTAAAAGGGAGATGCCAAAAGGACCAAGCCCCGATCCCCACCACCAGCGTTACAAGGGATGAGAATCATTCTTTCAGACTCTGCCCAAGGCCACTGCGAACAGACAGGTGCAGTAACTCGCCCTCCCCCACGCAGGAGCCACAGTTTCGCAGCTCACCAGCTCCTCGGTGCTAGAACACCACCACAAGAGTTACCACCTGCGTCTCCAGGCCTCTGCGAGACACTTGGTACCATCTCAGTTGGTCGCAACTCTGAACAAGGCTGGACTCCAGCAGGCAAGTGTGCCAAGCTCAGTGTGGGCAACTGGTGTTCAAAAGAGAAGAGCTGTGTACCCAGCTCTCTTGCAAAAGGGCTCATTTCAAGACTGCCAGAGGAGGAAGTGGGCCAGGGAGAGCTGATTCAGTGCATGCAAATGCAGGAGGAGCAAGAGACGCAGACAGCTACCAGGAGCAGGCATTGAACAGCTTTGATGGAAGGTCACCGATGCAGTCAAAAGCTCCAGCCTGAGGGCCCAACATCATCCAATGCTATTTCCCTGTGCAATCCCTTCTGCACACTAGCACAGAAGTCAGTTCAGCCCCCATCTAGAACACGCTGCTGACCTATGTGGGCTTTAAAGCTTTTAGAGACAAAATTCACCAGAGCCATAGGGCTACCTCCCCCAAACGGTTCTCTAGCTACCAGAGTGATAATTTGAGTTCAACACTGGCAGGACCTTGCAGCAGCGCCCATTATGAGCAGCAGCTCTGGAGGGTTCACACAGCCCTAAAAGGGGGAACAGGGGAAAAACAAACCCAAACAAACAAGAATGCATTTGTGAAACCACGTACATGGTTGAAAGTTCCAGTTCACGGAGTCAGCACAGAGGGACAAAAGCCACCAAAGGGGAAAGGGGCTATTTCATCACTGCTGCAGAACCTCCATTTCACTGGTCCCTCTCCTTGTAACTGCATTCTTCCCCTAACCTCCGCCTGCGTGTTGTGCCTATGCAGACAGTAACTATACAAGGAGACAAAACAGTCTCTTTATGTGATAGGTTTAATGCTCCACAGGCAAGTAGAGTGTACATAGAAACATACGTGCATCAGGAAAGCAGGAGGACTCTGCACAGAGCTGACAATATGGATGCTGTAATCTCCACCTTGAGCGGATACTCTGATGGTAATTGGTACAACAGAACGGGCTGCGAAAGGCGCTGTGGTACAACTGAAGCTCACTGACAGCTGTAACTGTAGGTAACTTCAACAGCAGCATTCTTGCCATAAAGAATCTCCCATAAAAGTTACAAGCAACATGGAGAGTTTATCTTTGGCTTTTACAGTGGCAACTTGCAATGCTTGTTCGCATCCCCCAAGAACACCGCTACCCAAGAACAGAGGATTCACTTTTAAGGCACGCAAGGAGACTGGCAGACACTTCGGAGCTGCAGTAGAAGAAGCAGCGAAATGAGAAGTTCATCAGAGACAGCACAAAGGCTGCAGACTGACCTCAGCAGCCCACCAAAACTCTAAATCTACGTGGCTAGGTACGAAAGAGCAGAGGTGTGCTTTAGATACCTGCACTGGATGTAGACAACACATGATTCACTGGAAACAAAGTCTCAAACTTCCTTTGTACATGTCAAGGAAAGTCAGACCTCATCCTGGGAGTCAAACCTTAGTGTCACATTTAAGCAAGACACAAAAGCACATACAGAATGTGTTCACACATTCCCTCTTCCTGGCTTGGCCCGCCCCTTAGCATGTAGGACGCATGCCCACAGCTGTACCGAGGCCAGCCAGATCAAAAAGCCTACAGAAACCTCTTACACCAGCTAGGGACTGCAGGAGCACAGCTGCGGGCTAACTCCATGACCTACTACCCATGAGGGGGTAGAAGGATCAGTTCAGCGCAGAGTCCTCCACTACCTACCCAGATGACTTCAGCCCCATGGCTTTTTTTGCTGAACCTTTGCTCCCTAAACAGGCTGAAAAAGTGGGGAGTTGCCCTCTGCCTCACTTATCAAGATAAAAGCTTTTGGAGGATGCTTGGCAGGGGGCGTCTGTGTGGCAAACCAGGGCTCCTGCCTCACTGCTTTGCACACACTGTCCTACCACAGCACGTCCTGAAGTCTAGAAGCGACCTGCTTTTGCCTCTTTTTAGCAGAGCTGCAGAATTTTCTGGGAAAAGTGACATTAAGAGCATCATAACTGCAAAGAAAGGCACTTGACCCAGGGAACAGTAATGATAGTCATCTGCGTGATCTTAATTCTGCTCCTCTGCTGACACATGTTATGACCACAACTAGCGACACGAGCACACCCCATTTTCCTGTAGGATTATGCCCAGTCCTGCACTTGGGGTAGCAAAACAAAAAGGCAACACTGGGTACTCTCCAGGGAAACGAGGCATCTTGCTTTATGCAAGCCCAAAACGCCTGGGCCACTGTGATACCAATCAGAGCCATTAGCTCCCTGGCCTTGTCCAGCGCTAAAGTCTTCATAGGGCACTTAAACAAGGCAAGTGGCTGCCAGAAGAGGAAGAGCAGTTATCTTGTTCATGCAGCACTAGACTAGGACCTATGCTCTAGTCTCAGCTTTGTTGAGGCTAAGGGACTTGCCCAAAGTCACACAGGAAATCTCTGTGGCTCAGTTCTGCATCAGAGAAGGGGTGATAAAATTTCCTGACCTTTCTGGAGGCGGGTACAAGATGTTCAGGTAGCACAGCACCAAAGAAGAGGAGAAAAAAAAGAAGGCAGAAGTACTTGCTACACACCAACTTGAGCTCAGTAAGGATAAGCTGCTTCAAAGAGCAAGGCTGGGAAGACACATCAGTCACCTCCCATGAGCCATAGATATTAAAACAGTGACTCTTGATAAAAATCACTCTAACACGTAACATAAATTGTCCTCTCCAAAATCGCTAAAGAGAAAGGAGCAATCCATTGCCCAGCAACAGCAACAGTCTTCCCCTTTGTCCCAACCCTACAGCCACACAAAAACCTGAAAACTTTTGGTTGCATTCCCCACCTCACAGGATCCAGCCTGAATCAGCAGGAACAGACACCCAGCCTCTTTGCTAAGGCTCCACTGTAGATACATGCAATTATGATTGCAATTAAGTTTGAGTCTAGCTACAGGAAACCAGAGGCACTTTCCACAGATCAGAGTGATGTTATTGCCACACTTCACGTGTTTTCATAACACACACAACACGGTGCTCTGAAACTCACTTTTCACTGACCCACTTTCCAGTGAGAAGAAAGTTCATCTTTATTTATCTGGACTTTCTGCTTTTCCTTGCTCACTCACAGGAATGCTGTCTGCATGCTAATGCAAGGGGGGGGAGAGCCAGGGGAACTGGTAGCAATACCATCCACTTCAAATCTGGGACAATCCGGTCCCCTGCTCGCAGGGCATTAAGGCAACACATTCAGGCCCCAAGGAGAAGGAGCACCCAGCCGCCCTCAGATGACTCTTGCCAGCTGACTCACAGCCCAATGCTGACAGGCTCCCTAGACATGACAGAGCTCGGCTGCCACGGGGATAGGAGCATTGCTCCAGGGGAGGCTCTTTAGGCTGGAAAGAGTAAAGGAAGAAAATTTCTGACTACTTTCCCTGCAGTCTCTTCTCAGCCTCATTGTGCATTTCTGCGTGGGACAAGGCCTAGGATCTCAGCAAACCACAGCAGTCCCGAAGACACCATCAGGGGGTCCACGGCAGCATGCAGAAGCGCATTTCCCCCAGCCAAGCCACAAGCCATCTCACCTCCAAAGCCTGCTTTGCACTGGCTACCTTTGACTACTCACTCACAGCAGAAACTCCTGCCTGCCCCTGCTCAAAAAAACAAAACTCAAAACCACGTTAGCATCCAAAGGAGGAGGCAGCCCAAACAGCATGCCGGCGGAACTCGGCTCTGTGAGGACGAGTGAGCTTCAGCACTCTGCCCTGATGTCAGGCTCAGCCACAGGTGCTCTCCCAAACAGCTCACCCGGCCACCACCTCTACCCCAGCCAAAGCACGGGTATGCGTACTTCCTCCCAGAGGCAGACAGGAGATCGTACCTTGCCTCGGAGCGGTGCTGGACAAACCGTAACAAGTTCTCTCAGAAGCCAAAGAAGATCCCAAGGAAGCAGGCACAGTGAGCGAGTGAGGATATCAGCAGTGACAACCAGCCACACTATTGGAGCAATCTGGCAAATGCCTTAAGGCTACAGCCCTGCAGAGACTCGTGTCCTAGGTAGCTGCTGTGCTAGTCTTAGTGGCTGCAAGGGCAGATTAAGCTCAAACTCCCCTGCACGCTGCAAACCAATGTGTGCCCAAATTCTCTGGAATACCCATGGTCAGACGCTGGCTTCTATGTGCCCCTGGGGAACAAGTGACAAGTGTTGCTGGTTCAACAAGTGACAGCCATAAGTGTCAGCCAAGCTGAAACCAAAAGCACCCCAACTCTAACCTTCCATTTCTGTTTTTAACACCCCCAGATCAGCAACACAGATTGCTGCTAGGACAGTTACCACAGCTCACCACGAGCCTGCTCTTCAGTGCTGAGCACAGTGAGGTGTGCCCTGCAGTGGCTAACCCGTGCTTTCAGCCATCCCAAACTCCAACCCATTACTGTCGCACAAAGCTCCCCACATGCTGACCCCACGAAGGCCAACACATCAGAATACAGGTTACTGATGCTGACAAACTTCAGACGGCCTCTTTCGGTCTCCTCAAGTTTCCATGCTGTTTTTGGCCTGCCTGTGGTGAAGTTCTTTTGCATGTCATATCCTCTAAAGGACAGAATATAAAATTTTGCCTGCTTTTTTGACTGCTGAGCACCCCACAGCCTGGCTCTGAAAAGGCCGTATGCCAGCTGCCTAGAGGTTAAGAGAAGGATTCCCCCCTCCAGGCTTCACGTCCCTATTGACACGGTGCCTGGGCTGTTTTGGACAGGCACTGCCAGATACGATTTACTAAACGCCGGCAGCACATGCAATGCTATTCAAATGGCAGAACTCATGGCTCTCCTCCTCCAGAGGAGGTCTCAGCCCAGAGCTGTGCTGGACAGAAGAGGTGGCGACATCAAAACATCACTACAGCACACGGGACACCGAATCCATTTCCAAACCCACCATCTCGATGTCCTTAATGGGAAAACACGAGTTCTGGGATGAGGGAGGAGACGGCACAGTCCTTTGGCCCGGCCAACCCAACCCTCCTCCCCTCGCTTCCCGCCACCGGCAGCCCCTACACCATCAACGGGACACTCACCTTGAGGATCTTCACGACAACCCTCTCGTTGTTGGTGATGTTGATGGCCTCAAAGACCTCGCTGTACTTCCCTCGCCCGAGCTTGCGGACCAGCTGGTAGTCGTCCTGATTGCTGCAGGCACCGAAAGGGGGGGGTAGAGGATAACTGACAGGGCAGCAGGCCGGGGATGGGGGAGGGGGCCTCTCCCAGCCCCCCCGCAGCCCCCCCGGGACGCCCCAACACGGCGGGGGACGGGACACGGACACACGACGGGGGACTGGGAACCCGCCCCGAGGGCTAAGGCCCGCGGGAGGGTGCGGGACTGCCGGCGGCCCGAGGAGGGGGGGGGTCCCCGCGGGGCGCTTTACCCCCAGCTCGGGACGTGCGCCTCGTAGTCCCAGTACTCGCGGCTCCTCAGGCTGTTCACCTCGGCGTACACCCGCGCCCGGCTGCCGGCGGCCGGGCCGGGCATGGCGGCGCCGGGCGGCGGCTGCAGGAGGAGGAGGAGGGCGCGGGGCCGGCGCGGGAGGCCGGCGAGGCGGGGCGCGGCGCGCAGGAGGGCGACGGCGGGCGGCGGCAGGGCCAGGCCGGAGCGAGGCGGGGCGGGGCCAGCCCGGGGGCGGCGGGCGCGGGGCCCGCGCGGAGCGTGCCGAGGCCCGGGCCCGGTGCCGGCGGCGGCGGCTGCACCCTGGCCCGGCCCCGAGCGCCGCGCAGCCAACCCGGAAACGGCGCCGCCGCGCGAGGCCCCCACTCGCCGCCGCCCCGTTGCCCGCCGCGCAGCGCCCCCTGGCGGCGCGGAGGCCTGGCCATCCCGCCCCCCGCCGCTCACCCACCTGGCCCCCCCACTCCCCCTCAGCCCCCGGGCAGGTGACCCAAACCTTCCCTATCCCGCCACCCACCCAGCCTCCTCCCGTCCCCATCCCGGCTTCGTCGCACCCCGCCGCCCCCTCGCAGCCTGTCGCAGGCCCCGCCCCCGCCCCCCGCCCAGCCCCGTCCCCTCGCACCCCACCGTCCCCTACCGCAGCCCCTCGCCGCCCTCTGCCACTCGTCTCCGTGTGCCACGGCCCGGGGGGGGGGGGGGCCGGGGGCAGGAGGGAGCCCCACCGGCCACGGGATGCCGGCGGCGAGGCCGATCCGAGCCCTCTGCCCCAGTACGGCTGCCCGCCGCCGGCGGCCGGGGACCCTGCCCCAAACCCTGCCCCGGGACCCTGCCTCGGGACCCTGCCCCAAACCCTGCCCCGGGACCCTGCCCCGGGACCCTGCCCCAAACCCTGCCCCGGGACCCTGCCCCAAACCCTGCCCCGGGACCCTGCCCCAAACCCTGCCCCGGGACCCTGTCCAGGCAGTTGCTGGTACCTGCTGCTGCGGCCGCCCCGCGCAGCCCATGCCACTGCTCGGTCACCCCCACAGTGAAAACGCGTCCCCCGATATCCAGGGGGAACCTGCTGCGACCCACTTTGTGCCCGTGGCCTCTGGTCCTGGCACGGGCCGCCACTGGGAAAAGCCTGGTTCCCTCTTCTTCGCTCCCCCCTCCAGTCCCTCATCCACCTTTGTGGTCCTTCACTGGGGTCTCCCCACAGCTCCCTGCCCCTCTTGTGCGGGGGAGCCCAGCACAGGGCACAGCACTCCAGGGGTGGCCCCACCATCGCTGAGCAGCAGGGAAGGGTCCCCTCCCTCCACCTCCTGGCAGTATTTTGCCTAATGCAGCCCAGGACACCATTACTCTTCTTTGTGGTTTAGGTCCAGCTTGGTGTCTGCTAAGACCCTCGGGTCCTTTTCAGCCAAACTGCTTCCCAGCTGGGTGACCCCCAGCCTGTATCGGTGCCTGGGGCTGTCCCTCCCCTCAGGCAGGACTTCACACGGCTCTTTGCTGGGGAGAACTTCAGCAGGTTCCCACCAGCCTGTCCAGGTCCCTCTGGATAACAGCATGACCCTCTGGAGTATCAGCCACTCCTCCCGGTTTGGTGTCACCTGCTGAGGGTGCCCTGCCCCACCATCTGGATCATTAATGAAGATGACTCGACTGGCAGGGCCCAGGAGACCATTCACCTTTGCAGCAATGGCACGTTGCTGGCTCACATTCAGCTTCCTGCCCAACAGGACCCCCAGCTCCTTTCCAGAAAAGCCGCTTCCCAACAGGGCTGGACTGAGTATTGACCCCTGGGGTACACCACTAGTGACTGGCCTCCAACTAGACTCTTTGCCACTAACCACCATGCTCCAGGCCAGTTTTCAACCCAGCTCACCCCCTCACCCCCCAGCGCCCAGTGAATCCCAGGAGACCTGCCAGCTCCAGCCCTTCCCCAAGTCCGTGCTGTCTGCGTGCACCTGGGTCTCAGCACCAGCCACCAGTCCACGAGGTGCAGAGCAGAGCCTGGAACACAAGTTGCTTGGTCTTACTCTGGCACTGCTCCTGGCTGGCCTCCAAACATCAGCTTAGGCTCAGCAGGAAAGCAGACTGGGCTCCAGGCTGTTTCATGCCAGCTGCCAAGGAGCCTTTCCAGCCATCAGTTCACAGGTCCACCAGGCCACTGCTGTCCTTCAAGTGCACTTTCAAGTCAACGCCAAGGCAAGACTGGAGCCTTCAAACAGTGTGTAGATTTTGCACTTCTTGGTATTGCTATTAATGGGAAAAGCAGCACTTGGTAAACCAAAGAGATAAGCCTTAGGCTGCTCTCCCTGATGGAAGTACACGGAGAGATGAGTCTCTTTTCCTTTGGGTGCTAAGAAAGGAAAAGGACCCACAGGGTCCTCAATTCACAGGGCTAAAGCTGATGTGAGTGCTGGGCTTTGAGACTTTGAGGTAACGTAAGGAAACTGTCCCTGGAAAGAAAAGCCTGCGGAGTCAACTGTGCACTGCAAAACCCAGCGAGCTTTCCAGGTGCCTGAGACTGAATGATGAGGAAGCCCAACGAGACTTCACCATTTTATATTCTGGGTCCTAACCAGACACAGTCCAGGCAAGACTTTTGCAGGATCTTTGGAAAACAGGGAAGATGTGTTCAAAATGCTCGTTCTCCCAGGGCACACAGCACCAGAGAAGAACGGCAAGCTCAATGCCCGTTCCTGCTAAACCTGTCTTGGCAAAGCAAGAGGAAAATCAGCTGTCCCTGAGGAAGTCTGACACATCCACAGCCCAGCTGACTGGCCTCTTCCTACCAGACCTGCAGAGCAAAGATGAAGCTCATCACCCGGAGGAGATGCAGAAATGCATAAACAAAGCAGGCAGCCCTTGCATCACCTAGAATTTATGACAGCATATGCAAAGGCATTGAATCATAGGTTTAAAGTGGTGCTGTGATACTGGCATGTGCGTATGGCTTTTTCACAGAGCGAAACGGCTAGAGCTGCACCACTACACAGTGGAGACATTCATCTCTCCCAGTAAATTCTGCACAGGACCACAGTAAAATCCTGCATTAAAAGGGAGATTTGCTTTCCACAAGGTGCTGCTGTTTGGGCATAGGTGCTCAAACATTGAGTTGGCTAAAATTTTTCTGAAGGATCATTTTCCAGGCAGAGTATCCCGGGTTGTCAGAGCAGTTTCATCATCGGTGACATCTTCCTCGGTGCTTTCCGGTGGGACACAGGCAGGCTACTGAACTGGTTTGCCGTGCTGATTTCTGGCAGAACAGCCAGCTGGTGCACTGCCAGCTCCTCCAGCTGGTGCCTCGGCTGCCCAGCTGCAGAACTGGGGCTGCCTTCTGGTTTCTGATGCTGCCCAGCGTTTCCCACAGTAAAACGCCCTGTTTGCAGTTAGGGGGAAGTTTGCCAAGCTCTACCTACTTTCTCTGAAATTATAATAATAAGCTGGTTTTATTATTACTATTTTCAAATCTTACCAGAAAGGTCCAGCTGTTTCCCAGAGCAGTCAGGGGAAATATGTTTCCAGCCACTAAAAACACCTGGAGGTCCTGTTCTGAAGGTACTTCAGAGCTCTGGAGCCTGGCATTTGGCAAGGGACAAATCTTCTAGCAGAGATGTGCTGAGTCTCCTGCTGACCTCTGAAAAGCTTTGTGCAGCTGGACAGAGCGATAAACTTCCTAAAAACTGTACTCCGTGTTCCTGCAGCTGCGAAACCTCCGGCACAGTGCTACTGGACCCTCCAGAGATGCTGTACCTGCCACCACCCTGTCATGGCTCCCCTGGGTCACCCAGCTGCCCTTCCCCATCCTACTGAACGATGACATACTGGCTGTCTTAGGTTGAAGCATCACAAAATGTGGGCTGGGGCAAAGACCTGTTGTTGTAACTATCTCTGCAGTCTTAATCAGCCAGCTTACACAAGCGCTGCTTTTAACACAACTTTTAATTCATGACCCCGTGTTAAGCTTTTCCATGGGATCCCCATCCCACCCTGTGCACAAAAAGGACCTCTGGGCTGTGTCACATACATGCTGTCCCCTCATCATCATCTCAAACCACTGGATTTCTGGCATCAAATTCTGCAGGTGGTGAAGATCCTGCAGCGAGGGGTGTTCACAGCTGCATCCAACAAGACTGGGAAGCAGGGTTCCCCCATGGATTGGATGCAGTTATGACTCAAGATGCTTTTTGAAGATGAGTTTTGACATGTTCTGGCCAGAAATAGGACTGGCATTGCCAAGGCCTTGATTTTTCTCCTGTTTATGTAATTAGATTGACTTGCATCCCTCAACCCAGAAAAGCTGTGGAGATGCATCACTGGCCACCTCATCAACTTTTGGGGGAGAGATGCATGTTTAAACAGACCTGCCACCTGCTGCCGTTGGTTCTGAGCATCTGGCACAGGGAAGGCAAAGCACGTTGTTGTGCCATGGTCCGGATCCAGCCACAGGGACGCTTAGAAACAATGCTCCACACCCGCACAAAGCTCCTAAAATCAGGCATGCCTGTGGGCGCAGCAGCCTTCAGGTGCTGCTGTTCCCCTGGGGTTTTACAGCCAGACCGGGATAAAGCAGGGGCTGTAAGGGGAAGATTGCAGCGTCACAGGCAGAGTAACCCTCACGGTGGTGCAGATGTAACCTGAACATGAGCTGGGGCCTGCGCTTGCCCACACACCTTCAGGGGCTTTGCTGCCCAGCGGATGGGCTGGATCCTGTTTGGCAAGGAGGACCCATGAGGCAGCGCCCGACCAGGAGCTTCTGGGAACAGGCACTGCAGGAGCAGCCCCGTGCACTCCAGGAGACCACCAGGATGGTTGCCCCTTTGGCATCACCCCCCGCATCCCTCCAGCCAACCCCCCACGGGTGCCTTTGTACTACACACACCTCGCTGGGGGCTCAGGGATGCCCCCGAGCTGCAGCCCCCTGGGTGGGGGCCAGCTGTGCCACTGGGCAGCTCTCTCCCTTTGCACCCTTCCAGCAGCACCTTTCCCTCACCCTGGAGGCCTGCAGGACCCCCCAAGGACCCCACTGTGGATAGGGAAGTGGGACCTGAGCTGCACGTGTGTGTGACCTTGTGTCAGTATGTGTGTGTGCATGCACACGTGTGTCCAGGCGTGTATCTGCATATGTGTGTACATGAGACCCCATGTGTGTCCATACCCGTGTGTCCTCGTGTGCCCACACAGAACCACAGAATCGTTCAGGTTGGGAAAGACCCTCAAGACCATAGAGTCCACCCGCTAACCCAGCGCTGCCAAGGCCACCACTAGCCCACGGCCCCCGGCACCCTGTCCAGGCGGCCCCGGCACCCTGTCCAGGCGTTGTTTAAACACCGCCAGGGATGGGCCCTGCGGGGGGCTGCGGGGCCGAGGCGGGGGTCGCCGCTGGGCCTTAACCCCCGGCGGAACCGGGCCGGGCCCTGCTGCGGGGGCCCCTGCTGCCGCCTCGCCGTGGTCGGGGTCCGGTGCCGGGCTGCCCCGCTCTGCCGGCCCAGACCCCGGGGGGCCCCGTGCCCCCGGCTCTGTCGGCTGCTTCGGGCCCGGGGGGAGCGGGCCCGGCCGCGGTGGGTTGGAGGACAGGTGGGGTCAGCCCAGGTGTGGCCCTGAGTCACCTCTCCTCTGTAGAGGCCTCCTTGTCCTTGCTGTCAACTGGAACCCCTCTAACGTGAGTTGAGGTTGTTTTCTTTTTGAATGCAGGAAAATGCAGTAACAGTTGGCCAGCGCTGGCTTTCTAACAGCATCTGTGTTGTTCCTTGGTTGTTGCAGACACCTGGCAGGCACAAATCCAAGTTGCACGGTGCAGTGGGCTATGGTATAGGCCTGACAGTGGAGCAGAAATGTGAGCTGGCTGAGCAGGAGCTGACTGAAACGAAGAATGAGATTCAGGACCTCGAGGTATGGCTCTGCAGGACCCTTACGATTACCAAGGTGTCAAGCAGTCCTGTTACCTTTCATGCCTCTTTCAACGTACCATCCCTTAGGCAGCGAGACAGACCTGCTTGGTGAGGGCTGTTCACAGCAGAGCATTGATGTGAGTGGTCCTGAGTTGACAGTAGGAGCCAGAACTGTGCTCTCATGTCACCCCTTCCTTAAAGGCAAGTACGCTAACAGAGATCAGAGGTGCCCAGTCTCTAAAGACGACTCTTACTCTGACAGGAACAGACATACAGTTGAGGGGAGGATTTTTAGGTAGAGGAGCTCACATCTGCAGAGTGAGATGAAGAAGTCAACGCTCAAAAGAAGAATCTCCTTCTGTTAGCTTCTTGAAGGTGTGCCCTCTGTGCTAGACATATTTTGCATTCTAGCAGCTCCCAGAAGCTTCCTGGTTTGGCTGGGCTCCGTGCAGCCCTCTCTGGGGTCTGCCTTTCCACTGCCTCTGGGATTTCAGAGCGTGCTCCAAGTCTCCAAGAGTGCATTCCTGCTGCAGGCTCCTTGTGGCTGTATCACCATCTCTGCCTGCCCTGTGCTCAGGGAAGACTGCCAGGACCTGCGATGGCAGGGATGCTTGGGAGCTTTTGGGGAAGAAGCGACCTCTGCATTTGGTTCAGGCCACTGATGGTGCCTGCAGTGGCCAGGAGAGATGAAGCAGGTAGCTGGTCCCTCTCCTGTGGCCACAGGATGTAATGCAGTAAACAAAGGGTAGTAACTTGTATTGGTTTAGTCAGACTGGCAACGTTTGTTGGTCAGGACGGAGCAGCAGATGTTGAAGCTCAGGCACGTGAGAGATTTCTTTCTTGTTCTTTTTGAGTCAGTGAACTAGCAGTGCTGTGTGAGCCTGCACCGTGTGCCCTGAGCTGCACAGGGTGGAACTCAGCACTCCCACAGGAGAAATGCTAGTAAAGCCAGCAGAGATCATGCCTGGTCCTTTCCAGTGTTCTCTGTTCCCAAAGCAGTTTGAAGGAGGGAAGTTAGAACCTCTTGACTGTTACGTGACTTTATTTCTGCAGGCAGTCATTGGAGAAGCGGATGTTTGGTGGACTGATGTTAAGCAAGCCATCAGTGACTGAGACAGACAGCAGCAGCAGCATCTCCAGCAAGGAAGAGAGTATCCCAGCTTCTGAGAAGCTGCTGAGATACATGGAGGAGAAGAACCGACAGAAGGTCAGTGCATCATGGAAAATTCTGAGGCTGGTCTGTCATCTGACAAGTATGTTGGTTAGGGAAAATTCTAGTTCCCATACTCCTGTGTGGCCTATGCCATGTTTTCAGACTGTCTTAGCAAGTCTTCTTGGACAGCCCTTGTCGCACTTGCTACTCGGTGACTGGCCCAGGTGCTCATCAGGCTGCTGAGCTGCAGTGCTGCAGTGAGCACAGATGATGCAGGGCCCTTAGCGGAGCCTGGGAAAGTGCACTGCCATGTCCCCACATTTGGGGCAGGGTGATGCTGAGCAGCATTTCTCACTGGGCTTCTTTCTAAACCAGCAGTGAAGGCTGCAGCGTGGATGCGATGATGGGGAACCACACCATGAGGAGTGAGGTCTGGGTGCTCTGTCTTCTCCAAGGCTCTGCTGTTCCACTGTAATCTGCTGTCTTTCCTTAGGATCTGCTGAGTGAGAAGCTGTGCTTCACAAATCATTTGCTCAGAAGTTACAAGAAGAAGCTGCAGCAGCAGCTCAGGCAGGTGCATGCAGCAGTTGAGGAAAAGCAGGGACTAGATGGCCCCTTGAGGAACGAAAGGAGTACAGCCCAGTGCAGATGCAGGGCCTGCTCCCTGTAGAGATGCAGGGCTCTCCCCTGCATCCCCTTCCTCCTTTGCTTCTGGACTTGCTGCCTTTGTCAGAGGGCACTGTCGCCTGCCCAGGTTCAAACCTGGCACATGACCATGTGTGTGGGATGAGACCAGGAGTCTCACAGGGTGGAAGCTGGCAGATCTCTCTGTGCCCTGGGAAAGATGTGTGGTGGATCGGACCAGTTCCCTGGGGACTGGCTGCCGCTGGTATGGCAGGAGCCTTGCCAGAGGGGACCTGTCTGCTCTGCTTGGGCCCTCTAAGCTGGGACGCAGAGCACAGGCTCGGTGGCATGCTGTCTTGCATTTCTCCTCGAGCCCTAGGTTTGCAGCCAGGCTGAAGACCCTGTTCTTTAGGTTTGCTTTCCCCACAGAGCAAAGCTCTCTTACTTGGGGTGCAGCTTTGGTCAGCAACGTACAGCTCTGCTTCCTTGGGGTTTGCAGAAGAGGCAGATGGGAGAGGCGCTCCATGATGTCCGTTTGGAGCAGCTGCAGCTTAGCAATGCCCTGTACCAGGAGAAGATCGATGAGAAGAACCAGGAGCTGCTTCAGCTAAAACTGACCTCAGGGAAGAATGTCCAAGCCCTTAACCTCTATGGAGCGAGTGAGCCTCCCAGCACCTCTGCTTTGCCTTTCTTCTGTTCCCAAGGATCACATGTGAGCTGATTAACAGGTCTTGCATTCTTCCCTTTCTCAGCTGGAGGGTGCTGAACGCCTCTCTGCTTTCCCCCTGACAGCAGTTCAGTTGGGAGGTTTGCCTGACACACCAAAAGCAGTGGTGCCCTCATTCATGTTTGGCTGCAGCCTGATGATGGGCTTCACGCTTCACAGCATGGTTATTTTACACCCCAGGGGAAAAGTCCAGTAGAAATGAGCTTTGGTGGTGACTTGCACAGGAAAAAGGCATTTTTTACGTAACCTGTGACATTTGAAAAGATGTCATGAGCTGCAGCTGTCACTCTCTCTGCTTTTATCAGTGAAAAACACTTCTCAGCTGGGTGCATTTGCTTCTCTCGGATCAGCCGTTGTGTCCAGGTCAGTCCTAAACCCACTGGCTGCTGTGCGGTGGGTTGTGCTGCAGTCTGACACAGAAGACAAGATGAAGCAGCAGCTGAGTGATGCTGCCTTCTGCAGGGGACAGGTGATGCCACAGAGCTCCCTTGGAAGCAGAGCTCCTGCACCGCCAGCTGGGACCAAGCTGGGGGAGTAGAGGGGTGGCTTTGCAGGTGGCTGGGAGCTGCTGCTGCACCTGTTGATGCTGTCCTGCTCTCGTGTTCAGGGGAAGCTGGAGCATGCCATAGAAATATCCATGTCTCTGACGAAAGGCATCTCCCAGACGAAGCAGCTGCTGGAGAAAATTGAAAGAGAAGCTGCTGTGGTGGAGGAGGTAACAGGGTGAATTGGGAGGCCCTGAGATTTCACTTGGGAGTACTGTTTTGAGGTACTTCTTGTGCTGTGTTGGGTACCAATGCCTGTTCCAGGTCTGGCAATGAGATGGGTAACTGGGTGGCTTTCTGGGTCTGAGCAAGTCCCTGGGCTCCTACCTGTGCCAGTGAGTAAGGGAAGGTTTAGAGAACAGGCATGTTGTGAATTTTGGCCCTGGCTTCACAGGGGCCTCCCACTGTCTTCTGGAAATTCTGTTTCCTTGAACTTTTGATCAGCGGTGCTCTCCGCAGGGAGAAGTGGCACTGTTGTCAATGCCAGCCTGGGGACACAGAGCCTGGCGGGGACACCACAGCTTTAGGAAGTGGGTTCAAGGGGCTCCCTAGCAGTGCTGCCTGGCAGGGATGGAGGCGCTGGTGGTTGTATTCCACTGCTTCCCTGCAGCGCTGTGTGGTTTAATTTATCCTGCCTCCCTGGAGGACTGGCTGCCAGCTGGCAGAGGGGCATTTCCCAGGGATCTCCTTGCACTCTGTCCCTATTTCTCCAGCAGAAATGAGCTGAAGCTGAGCGTTTGAAACAGCAGCTGCGGAAGCTGCTCTCAGACAGTGTCCCTCCTGTGCTGAGTTACACGCAGAACAAGACAGCTGTTACTGACCTCGGTAAAAAGCCTCAAGGCTTGGGAGAGCGAGGTGGCAGGTGCTGAGGTGAGCAAGGCCAGCCTGGGTGTGCAGAAGCCTGGACATGTGCCAGCCAGGAGCTGCATCTCCGCCTGCCCACCTGCAGCCGCCCTGGGGACCGGAGCGCTTGTTTCTGACCCACCAGGGAGCCCTGCGAGAGCTGCTGCAGTATCGCCTGCGCCTGGCAGAGCCAGAGGCTCTTCCTGCTGACAGCGCGGTGATCGCTCCCTACCCGGAGGACAGAGGCTGAGTTTTAATGACTGAGCTCAGAGGGGAAGCCAAAGCAAGGGCAGCGCTTGTAATTGGACGGGAAGCACAGCCAGGCTGTTGCTGTACTGAAACCTGTTGTGTGTGTAAGGAGAAGGGGACGTATGGCAGCCCAACACATCTCTGCCTCTGCATATATAACCTGTGGCAGCCTTTTCCCGTGCCCCGGATGGCTCCCCAGTGGTGGTAGTCCTTTTTGTTGATCTCAGACATTTTTTACTTGCTTGTATCTTGGCTCCTCCCTGATAAGGAAAGGCTGGCCAAGATCCAAACATGAGTGCATGGCAAAGTTGCAAGAGTATCTTTGATCTTCTCCTGCAGCCTAGGAGGAGATGGAAAGATAATACAGGGGAGCACAGTCAAAGCTGGAGGTAGCAGTACGTGTTTGTATACCTGCCCCTGTGCACAGCAGCGTGGGAGTGAGGTGGCTGCTTTGGATGGGATAACATAGCGTGGTCAGCCAGTGCTCTCTGAACATATTAAGGCCTTCTCCTTTCTCCTCTTGCAGATGTCCTTGCAAAACTACTGCAGAGCATGGAACCAGATGAAGATGTCTGGTAACCAGCACTAGGTTTGTCTGATGCTGCAAGCTGCAGAAGGAGCCAACCCTGTGGAGAAGTTTTCTGTCAAGTAGGTGAATGTAGCACCCTGCAAACTGCAGGGAGATGAAGCCCCTTCTGCAAGAAATGATAAAGAAACCCATAGCTCTGTTGTGAGGCCATCTCTTTGTTCTGTCCCAGCATGTGCTGGCTTCCACAAGGCTCTGCTGCTTGCTCCATCCGCAGGTCAGCCAGCTCTGCTCAGGCCCCCCCCCCATCCCCCTCCGTCACCACAAGCAGTTATTCTCTGGTGATCAAATCCAACGTGTTTACAGGAACTGTCCTTTCTCTTTGGGCAAGCCCTGGTGATTACTTAATACAGGAGGAACCAGAGGGGGTGTCCCTGGGAGATACGGGAGTTCAACACCTCCAAGCATGCACTGACAATAGAAGAGAGCAGAGCAGTGTGACATGGCACACACGAACCAAGTAGGCTTTCTGATCACAAAAAGATATTTATTTACCTAAAGAAACAAAAGAGCAAGAAGGGAGAAGCTACCCCTTTCCCAAGCACCTGGGGCAAGTGGAAGTGTCCCTTGGCAGTGGGAAGTGTTTTCCCACTGCAGGAGTTATACATCATCTCAGGTGGCCCAGCCTCAGATGAGCTCAGGTCTCATTTTCCCTTCTTGGGATTGAAACCAGCTTCCTGAAACATCCCCACTGCTGGTCTGGAAGCCTCTTCCCAGTCTTTAGGTGGAGCCTGCAGATCAGTTCGCACCCTGACTAGCACAGGGAATGCAGGAGGTCCTGTCCTCGCAGCGGTGGCCACAATCCAGTTGCTGTAGTAGGACACTGGGGTATACAGGAATGATCCATAGCATCTCATGCCACCCTCACTGAGAATGCCTTTCAGGACCCATTTCTCAGCCCCTCCAATCTGGCACATGATGGGGTTACCAGCATCACCCTTTTGAGAGACAAAAAGGGGAGGGTTGTATCTCAGCAGTATCCCTATTGCTGTCACTGTCGGTAGCTGTGGACTTCAGCAGAGTGAGAGGAGGTCAGATCACAGCAGCTTGGTCCTTTATGATCGCTGGCAGCAAAGCGCCACTGATTCCAGGGGCTGGCTGTCTTTGGGCTGACGATGTCCCAGTGTGCCCCTGATAAGGTGACTGGTATCTCCCCCTGCAGCTGCCTGTGCCCCCATCAGCCTGGCTCCATGCCTGGTCCTGTGGTATGTACCACAAGGAACCTCTGTTGGTTTTGTCTCCCAAATGTCTTTTACCCTGGCCACATCAAAGGCCCTTGGAGGCCCCAGTGGCAGGAGAGTTTCAGGGACCAGAGCAGCACCTGCAGGGAGACAATCATCCCACACCTCATGCCAGAGGGGGGTGTCACACCTTCAGACAGTCTTGCATGCCTGCGATTTGCAGGCTGCGTGGAAGGCATCTTTTCTTGTAAGGCCTGTGCAGGAGAAGCCCAACAAGTGTTTTGGCTGCTCTCCCAGCCTGGAGTTGGAGCAGAACGGGGAGGAGGCAGTTTGGCTGTCTGCCTGGTCTGGGTTGATGCTCTGTATCCCTCACCGAACAGCCTGCCGCTTTGTCAGCATCCCTGTGGCTGCAGCATGCAGTTGCAGCGATCCTTTTCGGTGAGCAGGGATCCACATCCACTACGGAGAGCATCCTCAGGAAGTCGCTGCAGCACTTTCCCCTGCCTGGCCAAGGGACCACCGTGAGCCTGTGGCTCTAGGCAGCTCCTGACCTCCAAAAAGCCGTGATGGATGACCAGTGGGTACTTCTTCCTCCCAGGATGAGCCCTGTTCCCCTTCCTCCCATTGGGGTTGTTAGCAGGAGGGAGCAGGAAGGCGGCTCTCCACCCTGCTGGAGGGAGCTCTTTGCCGCAGCATCCAGGGGTTACCTGCGGTGGGATGGATCCAGCCCAAGATCCAGCAGATCACAAGGTCCAGGGTGGAGAAGCTCCCGTGAGGGAAGCAGATGGGCTGAACGATGCTGCTGAACTCCAGCGGGGCGGCTGTCCTGAGCAGAGCGATGTTGTTGTAGTGTCCCCTTGTCAGAGTCCTCATGGGGGATGACAGAGCTGATCGAATGCTGGGGCTGGTCCTCCCATTGCCTCTTCATGGTGCTCAGCCCAACAAAGGCCAGCATCTGCTGCCTGCAGGGGGTGGACAGAGGGGTCTGGGTGCAAGAAAAAGCATGGGGCAAACTCTGCCTGCCCCTGCTCCGACTGAAAGATGCTCACCCAGCTGCTGGGCGATGACCAGACCCTCCTGAGCACTGGGAGATGGTGCCATTCCCTGCTGATTCCCCAGCCTTGCCCGAGGTGACGCAGGGCCCCTTGCAGCACACAGACCTGCTCTGCAGGCTGGATGCAGCGCTGAGGATCCGGTGCTCGTTCAGGATAGAGCCGAAGGCCAAGAGGTTGTGCTGCATGGCCCGCAGTGCCACCACCCGCAGGACCTGGGCCGCAGCCACGAACTGCTGCGCTGATCTCCAGGGAGATGGGCTGGCCTGGATCCCACAGGCTGCAGGGAAACAGGGGGCATGCTGCTGGCTGTGCCTGGCCCTATGCTCTCCCCCCACCCCCTCTGCCTTCTGATGCCTCCTTGCCCCTTGATGGGGCTGCCCCAAGCTTTGCTCTCGCCTGGGACCGATGCCAGCATTGCCCGGGCTCGCTCAGCTGTGGGGCCAGGCCAGTGGCACGGCACGGGACCCAGCACAGAGCGGTCAAGCTGTGCCACCTCCTATCTGGTGCTGGAGCAGCCCAGAGGCACAGCAGCATGAGGCTTTGCACTGTCCCAGCCGGGCAAAGAGCTGGGGCTGGGGAGCCAGGGCCCCCCTTCTCTGCCCACCTGCGGGGAGAGGGGGAGATGTCATAGGGGGTGCCAGCTGGCCCGGAGGGGCTCGGTGTGCCTGTGCTGAGCACACCAGGCCAGTTCCTCGCCCTGGTACGTGGGTGCTGCACCTCCCAAGCACAGTAGAGATCCAGCAGACCCATTCCCAGCTCCACGGGCTGTCACAGCACTCTCCAAACTATCAAGCTACAATAAGGTCTGTTACCATCTCATACCAACACACTCTTCATACAGTCCCTCTGCTGCCTTCTCCTCACATCACGTCACGTCACGTCACCCAGGGCATGTGTTCTTGCTTCTTCCTCAGCCACTCTCTCTTCCTTGGCTGCCCAACCTCTTAACAGAACCAGCCACAGCTGCACCTTACCTACATCAGCCAACCCACTGCCCCTGAAGCCAGCCCACAGCTGTATGTTACCAACGCTAATTAACCCAGCTTCATTCCTCTACAATGGGCCACATCCTGCTGCACTCTGCCTGCTCCACCATGCCCCTGCCAACACTTGTTGGAGGCTCTTGCAGTGCATCTGCCTGCACAGAATGGATCTCCGAAGCATCTGAGGCCCAGCACCCCCTGCCCTGGGTGCTGCTCGATGGTTTCTCCCTGGGACAGCCTGTCCTGCCCTGATGCCTCTTTTCTGCACACCCACTGGGGTCTCTGCCCACCCTGGCCCCACTTGCAGACAGAAGCAAGGGCATCTTAAGGGCAAGTTCTGCTTAAGGAAATTCATAAAAAACCTGAAGGACCCCAAACTGCATGGGGATGGTGAGAGGGGACCTGGAGGGCAGCAGAAGCTGTTGCAGGGGCACCACCAGGCTACAGCTGCCTGTGGCTGGGCTTTCCCATGGGGAGGTCCCAGTGGGGACAAGAAGTCCCTTCCCAGCTCGCGAAAGGCCAAGCATGCTCTGGAGAGCAGGACAGAGAAGATGGGGTGGTATGAGGGGTGTGAAAACTCCTTCTTTCTATCAGAGATTGGAAAAGTGTTGAGAAGGAGAAATTGCAGTGTTCCTTATATGCACTAATTAATAGCCACGTGTGAAAGGAGCTGGCGAGAGACAGAAAGCAAAGGCACTGGGGCTCCTGGAGGCCTGACACGCTCCCAGCAGGTTATCCCTGGATCGCTCTTCTCCTGGCGAGGCGTTTGGTGGCTGAGGACGCACATGCCCAGACCAACCCCTGCAATACTGGGGATAAAGACAGCCAAGGGGAAGGGAAATGGTGCTGGGAAAAGGCTCGAGGGAAATCCAGGTTCAAGCACTTGTTTAAACCTGCATACAGACCAGGGCAGCGTCAGCTGAACTGATTTCTTCACAGCATTTGAATACACTTATTATATGCAAAATTAGCAAGGGCAGGGTCTGCACCATGGCATATTTAGGACAGGGGCATCCCAAGGAAACCCTGGATGTTTTTTTCATGGTGGTTGTGTTCTCCCTAGATATAGCCAATCCTGCATGTAGGAAATTCAGTCCTCTCTCTGCGTTCCTGCAGTAACTCCGCAGTGCTTATCCCTCCCACTGAGAAGGGCCTTTTGTGTGTATTATCCCTGGCTCTTGTGATGTTGTGTTTGAAATGCCGTGGGAATCAGCTGGGAGGCAGCTGATGATCCCAAGGCCTGTTTATAGTTGATTTGTGCCAAAAGGGGCCACTTAACCCTGCAAGAGCCAGGAAAACATCTCTGAGGTTTCACTCTGCCCTCCCCATGGGGGTGCCGGTCTGAGGCTGGGTCTGATCACTGGCTGGGCTGCTCCAAACAATGCTAGTGTCACGCAAACAGAACATTTCTAAAGGTGATGCTGGCAACTAGCGGTGACACCGACTGATCCACAGGTGCCAGGCACCCGACTCGCTGGGAGCACGACTTGACTTACTGCATGTCATCTGGATCCGCAGCGGTCAAAGAACCTGCACAAGAGCAGGTGTTGGTGGGAACATGACCAGCTCACACCCTTGACCCATGGGTCAGCCAGCTTGGTGACACCAGTCCCCTCCTGCTTTGCAGGTCTCAGAGGAGGTCAGCGCTGCCAAAGAAGCACGACCCCCACAGCAGCTCTCGTGGGCAGCACAGGATGCTCCCCAAGCCCAGCCTGAGCTGCTGCTTTTGTCCAGAGGACCAGCTGCCTCCTTGGCACTGCTGCAGGGAGACAGGCACCTCTCGCAAGGCACTGCAGCCTCCCAGCACCCTGGCCACAACCTTGGAACTAATAAGTTTTAAGCCCTGTGGTTAATGAAGCCAGCCTGACTCTGCACAGAGACAAAGCCTGAAGCCTGCCGCCAGCTCTGCCCGCAGCAAGCTGAACAGGGCACTGCTGCGGGCTTGCAAAAAGCCTCCCTTGTGCAGGGGGGGATTCGGCCAAACAAGGGGCCTCCTCGGCTGCGTGTCTCCTGGTGCTCCATAATTCATATTATTTGCTGGATTGTTCCCACTACCAAGGAAAATTTAACAAGTAAAAGCATCTGATAAAAATCTATTGACTGCAGTAAAGCACCAACCCAGCCAAACCAGTTGGTACGGCGTGACCTCTGCAGCCTCACTCAGTTTGCCGCCTAGAAAAACAAGTGCTGTATGGTACTTGCAATGCTGCCAGTGCAAAGGCTTTGATTAAAGCTTTACTGCGTTACCAAAGTGCAGTGAGATGTTTTGAGAGGCAAGTTTGGTGGCTTCCTTCCCCAAGCCTGGTTCCTTGTTGTGCAACAACACATCTCTAAGTCTCCTTGGCATTTTGTGCTTCTCTTTTTGTGTTTTCAGGTCACACTGCTCCCCTTGCTGCTGGCCTTAGCACTAAGGTCCTGACTCCTGTCGTCTGGCGACAGCTCTTCTGGCCAGGTACGCAGCAGGGACAATGCACCTTGTTTTTGCCGAGGAACTCCGTGAGAGAACAGCTTTTAGACACTGGTGGCTTCCAAGTCTTACAGGATTACTCACAGGTGGTTCAAATCTTGCCTTGGAGGCAAAATCTTGCCTTGAGATTCAGTTTCTGCCAGGCCACCAGTCTGGGGCACTGTTCCCACTGAGCGGAGCAAAACTGAGGTGGCTAGCCAGGACATCTGCCCTAAGTATTTTTCCAGCTTTGATCATGTTTTTCTGATGGTCCCATCACTTTGGTCTAAACCAGCAAGGATCAGGAGCATATAAAGACAAGTCTCCTTAACGCCTCAGTCCCTGCCTTGGATTCAAGGCACCACTGGCTTCCCAGGGCTTCCCCAGAGCAACAGCTGGAAGTCACAAAGCAACATTCTTGGTTTCAGCGATGGTGTAATCAGTGCTACAACTTCTTCTGTCCTAGGAGGAGGAGATGCCACGCAGACCGACAGCTTTCACCCCTGCCTACATCCAGCTATCCTGCCTCATCAATGTAAGGATAAGAGAGGTGCCTATGTTTTCTTGTGTGACATATCCCTAATCCCTGTGGGAACCGGACTGTTCTACTGCCTGCAAAGCTGCAGGATGCCCGAAGACACGGATGACTGGTAGAGCATCTGATGGGCAATGCAAGGGTTTGCGCTGTGGAACAGGGTCATACCTAACGGCCTGTGATGGAAAGCTGGCCCGGGCCAAGATGCAGCGCACAGATACTTGTACAAGTAACTCTGCCCACTGAGTGCTGGATCTTTTGCAGTGGGAGGCAGAGTCTGGTACAGCCTATCCACATTTGCTGAACTGCTGCAGTGCCACTTTCCTCCAGCTATACTTACCTTTTAACTGACCTCATGCAATGTTTCCCAGCCACTCTTTCCTAGGTCCTGGGAAACTGTAAGTTTTATTCAAAGGTCTGCTAAAGGTTTCTCCTCTAACCACTGAAATTTCTAGCTTAGTCCAAAGCTTGCTTTGACCCCAAGCTAGCATACTGTCAGCATGGGCAGGTGGTCAGGAACTGCAAGCACTCGAGCTATAACAGTGGGGACCCAGACACTCAGCACTGCTAATACGAGCACGCTGGAGTGCTAATCAGATCGGTTTGTGAAGCTTGAGTGTGGTTTTGCAATGTGACTCCTCTCACTAGAACTCACATCGGTATTAAAAACCATTTGCTAGCCAACTTGCAACCCCAGACCTTATTCCTTTGGTCCAGATGCTGGTCTGAGCACCCAGCTTTGGCTGGGATCTTTAGGCAACTAGAGCAGATCTCAGAATCTCAGCTGCTTCACACAAAGCGATGAGTTGATGGGAATGAGAGGTCATGGCTATGGGCAGGACGGCTGGTCCTGTGACTGACCCCACAGAAACATGCAGAGAGAAGGAATGCTGCCAGCTGGGCTTGGCACTGGTCGTAACGGTGGTGCTGGAAGGGCTTCTAGACGTGCCTGTTTATAGCGCGGAGAAAGGGAAGAAGCTTGATAAATTGTTCCCAGTGCACTGCTCGTCATTGACATCAGGATTAACTGCACAAAGCAGGACAGTGTGGTTTGTACCCGTCAGCCCACCACATCCAAAGGAGTTGCTCTAAATGCGCACACAAGTGAGGGAGGGGAGCACCTTACACAGCAGCCACACAAAGTGGCTTGTGGAAACACGTGTCATTTCCAAGACCTTGGCATTGCCTGGCGGAGCGAGGGAGCAGACTGCTCTGAACTGCTGCCCGAATTGGGATCTAAACCTCCACACACTGCCCAGACTGTGTACTTCATTCAATACACGTTCTGTTTTCACCTCTCCTTCGCATCTTTTACTCTGCACACATCAGAAATCTATGCAGACAGGAGGAGGAGCACTGAAAAATGGGCTCCTTAAGTTAGGCTCTGCCGATACTGAGGGCACTGAAAAAAAGTAACTCGCTTCTGGTTTTCACGAATGCAAGTACTTTTTTGAGATGATGAAAATATCTGAAGCCATTTATTTGGCTTATGATTTACTGGCCTCAGGAGCCTGACTTTATGAACTACTTTTTTAAGCTCAGCAAAAGCTCTTATCATCAAAAGATTGACACAAGGGTCCTCCACAAAATGCTTGTGACGTGGTAGGGGGTGAGTCACCATCAGTGTCACATGCTGCCAGCCCTGACCCCTTCTCTTCAAAGGCTCAGTATTTACACTGCTGCCTCCTCCACGCTGCTCAAGCTGTAAAGGGGCAGCAATCCTGTACCCACACATCAGTTGTCACTGGGTAACAGGTGACCATGGCTCTCTCCTGGAGGCTTCTGGGCTAAAATACATAATCATTCTTTAGCTTTCTGAACCTGCACATGATGATGAACAGCCTCCTAGAGGCATTGAGGGAAAGAAACATATTCTGGCTATTTCTAGATGTAAGTACGATCCAGTTCCCAGCTGAAATACTAAGCAGTGGTTTGGAATCTGCCTCCTTCCCAGACAGCTCCTGGAGATGCTCACAGCCTGGACTTCCTGGGCCTTCCCAAGATTTTGGGGTGAAGGAGCAGAGCTGGTGATGGGCAATACCAACTGCCCTCAGCTTCCTGCAGTGGGACTCCCCTTTCCAATCAATCCCTCCTTAGAGAAAGGCCGACATTTGGATTGCTGGGGCTACAGCGCTATTTCCGGAGAGCTTGCTCCCAGCAGTACAAACCACATGCTTACAGAAACGTTGATCCTTTTAAATTAACAAAGTTATTTCATTTCTGTCAGCACCCTGCTGTTCCTTTGAGACTATGCTAAAATGTAAAGCTTGCCCATTAATTACTTCAAATGTCAAGGTTTAATTACAATGCCTCCAAGTTAAATTTCAAGCCAGCCAATCATTCAGAGCCATCCAGGAGACAGACACAGCCATAGCAAGTCAATGCTTCAAAAAAGATGATGATGATGATGATGATTAATGTTACTGACTTCCCAGCAGCCGTATTTCATCTTTCAAATACAGAGCATGCTAACTGGAGTGTGCAGAAGCCGGTGGTGCACATACCTAGCCGCCTGTGGGCTGGGGTATGCCACCCAGACCAGAACTGCAAGAGTGAGTCTGCGTTCCTGCAAGAAGAAGAGGAATAAACCCAGGCTTCGTTACATAGCTCCAGAGAAAACACGCACCCATCCTGCTGGACGAACACCCTTCCCCGTGGGTGAGGTAAAGGCACGTTAAAAATCAAATTGCACGTGAGCTGGTTATCACAGCACACCCGAAAATCTTCCTGTAAGCAGGCTGGATTCTCAGCCATCTTTGAAGCCAGAAATGAAGATCATACTTGCTGTTTGTGGTGCACCATGCCAACTGGCATGTCAGTGTTCCTATAGCAGTATCCTGTATTTTTGCCAGATTTAGAGTTCAGAGATCATGACTTCAAACACAAGTTAGAAGCTACAGTGTTGATGTGGCAAATGACCAAACTTAAAGCTGGTAAATAACTTTTGGCCCTTGTCAGCCACGAATGTGTATGAGGCTCAGTTACAAAAGCATGACTGAAGTCCTGGGTACCAAGAGAAAGCCCCTAAAACCCACCAGCTTTAGATTTCGGCAAAATCAGGTGCTGGAAAGCGCCACGGAGATTAGTTGCTGGCTGTGGTTCTTTCCCAGGAGGACAAAAGGAAATGCCTCTCCACAGCCTCCACATCTGGCTGACAGCACGCTGGACCTGTGATGCACATCCCTGCGCTGCTGCAGAGCGCAGCCTTGGGCTGAAGGTTTCAGAGTCTAATTTAAATGGCACCGGTCCCAGTTTCCCTTTCAAAGCTGTGGCAGTCTGAGAGAACTGGAACAGTTGGTCAGTCAAGGTGATAAAACAGCTGCTAAATGAGAGGTCCCAGCACACGTTGTCTTGTCATCAACTCTGCCAGAATATAAGTTTCATCTTTCTGACAGGGCTTTCAGCGGTGAAGGAGGATGAAGCATCCAGACAAAGCATCTACTGATTTGTCCTGGGGACTGTAGTCCTGCAGTTCTCTTAGATGCTGTGTCTGTGTCAGAAACTTACACTTAATTTATATTGTCTTAATAATTAACAGTCACATGTATTAACAACTAACATAATTTAGAAGGCCGCGGCATGTTTTAATTTTGCGATATTTACTGGCTTCCTTAAAGCCCCAGCTCTGGAGCCACGTTTCAGCAGGGGGAAAAAATTTAGTACTTTTTGAAAACTTAAAAATTGTTAAGAATTGGACGTCAGAAGAATATTCAAATCTAAGACCTGCTGAAAAGAGGATCTATGACTTCTAAGCCAGCTTCATGATTTTTAGGGACCAGTTCATTATTTTCTAAAACATATTCTTGTCAAAGCCGTAACTTAGCTCATAAAACTGTTTGTTGTTCTAGGGATAATAACACATCCTGGGGTTAATGGATTCTGTAACCTTCTATGTTTCGGTTATTTTTAAAAATCAGTCATTGGCAGTCAGCTGGAGAGTGCTTCATTAGTAAACATCCCCAGAGAGCAGCACTCTTAACACTTGATATCTTTTTGGCTTAGAGGATATGGCAAGGACATGAAGCTCCTCACTGCACCTTGGAAATGAGAGGACAATGACACAGCCTAAAACGTACCGCGCAGCATCCTGCTGCCTGCTGCTGCCCTGGCACAGGGTCTCCCCCGTCCCGTTCTCTGCCCTGCACCACTGCCACCAGGACCGGGGACTGGGGCAGGTCTGACCTGCACCCTGCCCTGCCCTATCACCAGCTGCACCTGCAGTTAATTTTTATTTTTCATATAAAGCAATACCACAATTTCAACACTAAGTATTAACACGTTCAAATGGATTTTACGATTTTGTAACGATGTTTGAAAGCAGAGGGCTATATTCTTGACTAGCGTGATAGTACTTGAGAGATCAAAATCAACTTTATTAACATCACGTCTTACATAAATATCCATATATATTATACCTATATCTATATGTACAGATCAGGTTAAACCCCATTTCTTTAATGCGTTGCAGATCCTGTTTCCCTTTTGGGTCAACACATGTTCCTGTTCTTTGTGGAAAACCTTGTTATAACTTCTATGCCACCAACATCTAACTTTTTAATATATATTTTTTTCCAGGAGACTAATTAGTGAAATATATATGGCAAATATGCATCTAAAGAATGTATACATACATGATATATGTCTACACATACATGTGCAAATAGTATTAACATATATTACTGGGGTTTTACTGGCTAAAGTATAATGAATTAATCTGTCTCTGAAGAAGACACAACTGTTCATTTGAAAATTAAATAAATATTTTAAAATCAAATGGATAATAAGGATAACCAAAATTAATTTTTGAGAACATGCTGTCTCAAGGTTTTTTAAACTTTCTATAAGAAGTGCTTTTCCCCAATGTGAAGTACAGCAGGCTTCTGAATGATTTCAGCTCTAGTCAAGGAATCAGTAGCTGGTCATACACTCATTTCTGTTTAGTTGCTGACTCCTTGTCATCTGTTAATGATACCAAGACATCTAGCTTTTCTTAGCTAATTGCACTGCAAAAAGGGAGCTCACGTTACAGACAATCCAGCAAAGGCTAAAAATGTAAACTGCATTTAGAGTCTTCTGGCACCTTTTTTCACAGATCCATCTCCTTGTATGGGGATGCTAATGTGAACGAGAAACAGAGGCTAAAACAGTACTAGGTGCAGGATTATGTACTCAGCTAAAACAGGTAAGGATTTGATATTTTTGGATCTTGTCCATGTCTTACTTGAGTAAATCAAGTGTCTGTTTCTGAAGAAACAGTGGTGAAAGCAAAAGCTAATGCTTACTCCTAAAGTGAACAATGTATATTAGTTGCAGCCATTTATACCAAAACAGGTATGAAGTCACTGTCACCCCATCAATAATGTTTACTGTCTTCTCCACAACCATCTAAACGACAATCCTAAATGTGAGGTACATAAGGTGTATGACTTTATTTTCTGAAAGCCATATCTTGCTTTCATTCAGTCGTGCTAGGAGTCTGTCAAATCAGACCTGTACCAGCTAATCAGTGTTCTCGTTTGAAAACTGATATACAGCTCTTAACAAACCTAAACCACGTCACCTGGCAGTCTTATTCCAAACAAAGCAGCGGCACACTCTTTTTGCAAGAGGTGAAAGGCATCTTACCAGAAAGACAACAGCCTAGGTAAAATTGTGTCTCCAAATCACAGCTATTCTGCAAAGCAATTGAGTCAGGAGTGAAAGTACTAATAAAAAAACAATGAGCCAGATGAAATGGTTTGCCACTTACAGGAGAAACAGGCAATAAAAATAATCTCTCCCTCTTGGTTCAATTCCATTCCTTCAGCACACTTTGAATATAATCTAATATAAATGTGCCCTTTCCAGGGCAACTGTTCTTACAGAGAGACTTACCTCAGCTTGATTTAAGTGTTCATTTTCAGGCCAAGCACCATGAGAAGCTTTTAAATATGACATTAATGTGAAAAATGCCAAAATAAAAATGGTTCAGATATAAATAAGTTCACCGACCAATAGAGGGCAAGGTACAAATAGTAGATTGCAAAGCTATATGGGTCTATGGTGTGTAATGAGATAATTTTGGTGATTGAGAGTATGAGAAACAGAGAGCCCTTAAGGGAACAAGACTAACTTAAGACAGCTTTGGTCTCTGCTCGTGTTCCTCAGCCCCTTCTCCAGGCATGGAGGAGGGGGGATGCCCTGTGGTGACGGCAAATGTGTGTGCAATTTGTTGCTAAGAAGAAAAGCCCTCATTAAGTGAACTGGATAACGGCAAACACACCTACCCAGGACCTCTAGTACATACATGCTAGTGCATCAAACACAGCGTTACCTTCAGTGAGCATTATCAACCCAAACCTTGCCTGCACACAAAAGTTGTAACACTTCAATTATCATGAACTGTACCAGTATTCCTCTCCTAGCATGAGCACTGTTACACAAGACTAAGGATACTGCTTGTACGCCAGTGTCGGTGATACAAGCCAGGGAACACATGAGACAGTAGAAAACCACTTTTATAAATGGTTTCACAGGAAAAGCAAATGGAGATATTGGGCCTCTGGGCCTTAAATTCAGGCTTCCAGGGAATTCACAGTCATTCCCCTGACGCATCTCTGGAGCAGACAGGAATTGCCTGGATGATTTTTTTAACCTTCTTTTGCGAGGCTGCCCACGTTCAGATGATCCATGTACACAAGCCACCTTCTGCCTGACAGTCACGCAGCCATTGACTGCAGCAATGAATGACGGAGGAGTTTGGAGGTTACTGGGCTCAGTGTCCTGCCCAGAGCAGGGAAAACTTCGAAGTTAGTGTCAGTCTGAGCCAAGAGGTGACATTAGCTTCAGCTCGGTGCTCTGTAATGCAAGATTAACAGGAACTGCTGCATGTCTGCCAGGCTTCGGGTACGGCTGGGGCAGGCATGTCATTGTCTGCACCTCACTGCATTGATGTGGCTGCTATCTCCTAAGAATACACTGCAGGGTTTTGCAATTTTTAGCTCCTAGGCTAAAGAGGGAAAGATCTTGGCAAAAAACAGACGAACAACAACAAAAAACCCCACCAAACCAAACAACCAAGCAGAGGGACAGAAAGGGCGCTTGTAACACAAGGCACATGTAAGCCACAAGAGGCTAATTCCATGGCAAACTACCAATTTGGAAAACAACTTTAACAGCCATTATTAGAACCTGTGCTATCCTGGCACAAACAAAAAATGTGGAACATGGAATGAAAAGGTTAAATGCTGCAAAACTGCAATGGCGCAAACCAAGGAGAGATAATGCAAACTTGCCATGATTAGAAGAGGGATAAACACCACCTAGTTTTTCAGCAAAAACATGGGAGCAAGAAAATCCTTCAGACAAGGAGAAAATGCCACTAAAATCAAACTGCAATATGGGGACAGGTATTGCCTTTTGCAGGGTGGGACAGGGTCCTCTGCCATGTCTCAAGCAGAGTGAAGGAAGGAACTGAGCTACAGCAAAGTGAGGTAAATTGCAGACAGAAAATATCTGCCATACCGTCACTGTAAGACTAATAGTTCAAGAAAGCAACAAATGATAAAAGCTGCTCCTCACAGCCCTCAGAGAAGAGCATTAGGTATCTTTCCTATCACAATCTACTCTGGAGCATGCTGAAGCATTGTGTTGGGGCAAGGAAAATTAACTAAACACGCCAGGGTGCAATGTCAAGATGCAGTTTGCACTGCTAAAGTAAATATGCACTTGGCTGGATGCTGTAAGAGAAACACTGATGTCAAACAAGGTCCTCTCACTTCTTATGCCTGATACCATCACTGACTATGCTCTCAGAAAACCCATCAATGGATACAGCAGCCAGAAGCACCTGGCTCAACTTTCATACAATGAAAGGTCTCGATTTGTTGGCATTATGATTCACTGTACATGCAAAGCTTGAAAGGCAGGCACCAGCGAAGGAAATCAGATGAAACCTAGCTGTGAAAACGTGTATAATGAGAACGTCAGCTCCTTTGAATCCCATCTGCAGATTAGGGCACACAAACACAAAGCAATTCTCATATCTTGACAGTGGTGTACAAGGTAGGGGTGGTAAAAACATACAAGTCAACAGTGGCAGCTGCTTCCCCAAGGTTAACTAGACTTGTTCGTTGAATATATACAGCCCTCCGAGGCAAACTGCAAACGTTCAGTGCTAGTTGTCTGTTTTCACATCTGGGTGTAAAAGTGGAACGACCTTAAGAGTCAAGACAAACATGCAAGGGCTTTATCCAGGCCACCTATAAATCAGTCCTCCCAGTGACTAGTGTTTCACGTTGTGATGGGGACAGCAAGTAATGGAGGCTTATCCAGGGAAGGTGCCACACGAGAAGTCGGTGTCTGGCAGCCCCATAGAGTGTGCAGTCTGAATGCCATCCTATACGCCTTCAAACCAGGCCCTGAGCTGAATCCTAGCTATTAATCCTAGCTTTCACAAATATCACAGCATTTAACAAGGGTATGCAAAGAGCACTGCAAAACAAGCAGAGGTGGCAGAGCTGTGCTCATTCCTTATACGTGCTGGATAGAATGGAAAAGGTTCAGATCCAGAAAAGCACCACAAATTAATCACAAGAGATAAATCCCACTAATGTCAATATGAATGTTGCAGCCCATTAATTTCAGCAGGAAGTTCAGAGATTAAATTGGTTGTTGAGTCTGGGCTCAAGTCCACTTAAAATAATATAAATGATTGGGAAGGCAATCAACTGCCATAAAGGTCACTAGGGCTTAGAGGTGCAGCAGCAGCCGATCCCTTACTCCTCCTGAGCAGCAGCTTTCCTCATAAATTACTCTGTAATGGTTGTAGACCCATAGAGAATGGTGCCAACAGCTGGGAACTCCTGAGAGACTTTGCATGGAGAAAATTCCATGACTGAAGCAGGTAGACTAAAAACAGGGAAGAAAATAACATACATGGTTCCCTCATAACTCAGGTGGGATGGTTCTCCACGCACAAGTGTTTGGAGATGGGTCATGGCTGCTAAATAGTGCTGGAATTTTCTCTCTAGCTCTAAGAAATGCTTTTTCTTTTCTCAGCCTAGACTCTGTGTGTTGCTCTCCTCCTGGCTGTGTCACCAGAAGTCACTGCGTGAAGCTGGCTGTGAATGTGGGACATGTGCTCCAGCCAGGACAGCCTACCACTGCCCAGCCTACTTGGCAGCTTACTCCTTCCCAAGGATTATCGTGATGCTTACAAACTGTGTATCAGGTACGGCATGTTGATCCCCAAACCACCAGAGAGTTACACTTCCAGGAGACAACAGCCCCAAAAGAAGCCAGGGAAGACCTGGAAATTATATTCTCCAGCTAGGGACTTAAGTTGCAGGGCAGATTTTAGGAAATAAACCCAAACACTCTTCTCTGAAAAGGCCTTTCTACTGCAAAGTACTGATACCTCTTCGAGCCCATTTTATTCAACTCTCCTTCAAAACTGATACAACAGCCTACCCAAAGTAATGATTCTCACAAGAGACACTAAGCAGAGACTCCATGAAATCCACTTGTTTTGATCTTGGTATTTTGTTTGAGTAATGCTACCATGAAGGGCAATGAACGGTATCTGACCGTATTTAGAAGGGGACAGAACTATCATGCTTGCGTTCCCTGACCTCCTTTGTCTGATGTTGGAAGGTGAACTCTGCAACAAACACAGATCAGACTAGCTGTCCTACAAAAAGCACGTAGATCAACCTTACTGATCATTTCAAGATGTATCCTGTAAGCAAGGCAGGCTCTTATTTCCTGCAGAAATAAATACAACACAGACTAGAATATTACCTCCAGTAACGATATGAGGTAGAATATGCTTAAAGAAAATAAACCGGCATTATTTCCTTACATTTATAAGCCTCACTGATTCATGTATATTTGGTTAAATCCACTGAAAGAAGAAAGAGAGAGCAATTAAGGTACACACAGTTTTGATTGGAAGGTCGTGTAAAATGACTCATCATTTTGTGTCTGCTCTGATGAGAAAACACAGCTGCAGCCTTTGCTGCATGTGAGCCCACACAGACCGAAGAGATGCTGGCAACTGCAACTGAGGATGGCTGTGCAGCCTTCACCATGGAAACCCCCTTCAGTAAATGGGACAGGCCAATGGCATCAGGACAAATTCCTCCAGCCTTCTCTACCCGGGACAGAAAGGTACAAGAAAGTTCTGTTGGGATGTGTTAACAGAGAAGAGCATCCACAGCACATCCTCTTGTGTGAAAAACAGCTTGCAGGGATAGCTATTTTAAGTGTTTTATTACAGCAAGGCTTTATGAGATCTGTATCATTATATTGGCATGAAAAATATACTTTATGCCCTCCAACATTTTTGAACAAATATTCCTTTACTATTCTAAGCTTCCCACGCTGCTGGCAGAAAGTGTTCTGGAGAAATTCTACAGGGGATCCTGGACAAGTCAGGTGACAAATGCTGGGAGACTGCCACAGGAAACATGGGAAACCATTATTTGTATTAACGCAGCTATATTAAGCTTTTCTTCTGCAGATCCCAAAGTACCTTAAAATGTTACAGCCCTTTTCACAGAGAAGAGAAAACTTAGACCCAGAGATTGAAAGGGTCATCTAGCAGGCCATAAAATGAGACAGGCAGCACCTCTGATCCCAGTGTCTTCCCTTCCCTTTCACCAAGTAGGCACTGGAATCTTCACCTGTGGGGTGGCTGCTGTGTTTAAGGAGATGAGAATAAGTACAAACATGATAAAGTGACCTATTTCTGCGGCATGCACTTATGTTTGCGTTAAAGTAGTTGCAGAGGTGGTTAGGAGGATAAAGTGGTGTGGGTCAGCCACAACTTTCCTATGATGTTAGATGCTAAGAATTGCATCCCAGCAGTTCTTGTTATATGTGACAACAGAGTCTTTGGGTTTCGACACTAAACAAAACCCCAATACCTGTTGAAATAACACCGGCCTGAGATGAAAGAGAAGTATCTGCAAAGAAAACAAGAGGAGACTTCAAAGCCCTTCATTGATTCTCTCATACTGAAATAACCATGTTCTGAGCTATCACTCCATATCTCCCATCTGTTTTGTGTTTAGATACCACAACCACCACAGTGTCTTCAAGCGTAATTAACTGACACTGAAATTCCTTATGCTACAGCCATCTCATGAAGGTCTCAGAGGCTGGCACGCATCCCAGTACATTACTCACTGTAACACAAGATGTCAACATCCTAGTGCAAGTGCCCTTCTCACTGTCATTATTTCAGAGCAGTCACTATGCATGTTGCCTGCACTGACAATGGACCATGCTCGGCCTTGCCTGGCTGGGTCAATGATCTGTGATGAGCTGCTAGACCAGGGGTCTTGACTTGTTCTGGTTCATTGGTAGGAGGTGAAAGAATACCACACACTTCATATGACCTCTATGAAATTGCCAGATCCTTCAAGAGCTCTGATAAAGCTTAATCCATGGTGAATTTCTTGCGAAATTCAGGTGGTAGTGAAGTGTACCCATAGTGCAAATCTGGGAGGAAACAAGGGAAATAGCACATAATTTTCTTGTGTAAAGTCTAGTGAAAAACCAATTTGCTCTAACATTCTGACCCCAGCTTGTTCTGTGGAGTTCTGGGTGCTGTACCAGTGCACACCTTGTCATGGTTTCAATAACTGTGGCTGAGAAATAGACAGGAGTCACCATGTTGTTGAAATCCACAGAGATGAACCAACCTTAAGCAGAGCCTCAGGCTTTATGAAGACTGTACCCCATCCCTGGGGCATGTACATCCTCTTGTGACTGCGCAGAACCACGACCGGCACATCACTGAATTCCTTCAGAACTAATGTGGTAGCAAACAGAATGGGTGCAACATTGATGGGGTGACACTGAATAACATGGATATAGAAAACAGTATCTACATGGTATTGGCACAGGGTGACTGCTGGTCATTGAAGTCAATGAGAATGTTCTTGACATTAAGGGGTGGGCCAGTGAAGAATTTGTTCCTTATCTTTCTATATCCTAGGTGCACACACACATATCAAATTTATAACCTTGATCTAAGGACAAAGCTGAAAGAGCCTCTACAGCCTTGAAAGCCCAAATTGCACTGCATGGCAGATAAAATTCACTGCATTTGTAAACTGGGCTGCCTTGTCACATTTAGTACCAAGCCTTTTGTAATGTGTAAGGATATAGCACCCCAAAGCCTCGTGCTAAAAAGCTGATACCTTGTTTAGTGGAATTTAGCAGACAGAGCTCAACTCTCATAAATGACAGAACCCATCAAAGAGAGCTTCTAAAGTAAATACTTCCTTTTAGCAGGGTCTTATCTCTGCACTGGCAGATCGAAGAGCACTCTTGCACAGCTGTACAGTGTGCAGGCACTACTACTAGTCCTCTACAAAATGGACTGGCTTGCTTGTTGACATGTGAAACTCATGATGAAGAGTTTGGGTATTTTTAATAAATGAATATCTAACGTTAGGCTATTGTTTAGGAACCTAAACTAATACAGCACACAAAAAGCTCCGCAACACCCAAGGAGTCCAAGTAATGGGACTTTTCAAAGATACAAATTCATTTTATCAGCCACCAAAAAGGGATGACACAAAAATGTGTTTGAAAATGCTTCCAGGAACTTCATGTGCCCTGGAATACTCATGAGCCAGCAACACTTGTGATTTTGTAAAAATACTTTCCATTTGAAAAATTTTTTTCTGTGCCTCCATTGCCTAGTGAAAAACACATACACACACACAAAAGACCAGCCAGAAGGAAATGGCAGTACTTCTTATACCTGAAGTGCTGTCAAATATACAACATCAAGCTTGAAGATGGCATCCTTAGGTCACTTCTAAACCCAGTAATTTCCAACAAAGGTTTGATGTTGAAGGAATAATGTCACATCTAAGAGATTATGAAAGCAATAGTGTTCCTTTGGCAGAAACAGAAACTACCCACTTGCTAGCCTATCTCAGCAACTTGATGCAGGATTTGTTATAAAAAGCCTACTCTGCTGACAGAGGAGAGAGAACCACTGTAAAAGGACGAAGAGTTAGCTACCGTTTACATTCAGGTTCACTGGGTACGTGATCTGCTCTGTCCTCTCCTCTTTCATTCTTCCCGGAGTGATGGCTGGAATGCTCTGCTGCGAACAAAAAGCATAAAGGGGATCACAGGGATCAGGTGAATGAATCTCAGGCCACAAATGACATTACATAAGCAGGAACGTCAAGGTGATGGTATCAACATGAGTAATTTATTCTCCTCCTGCTTTTGCTTTGATCCCTGGGCAGTCTCCAGCAAACTGGGTCAGGGATCCCTTCCCTCTGTCTTCTGGGATTCAATGGGCCCTTCCACCAACCCAGACTCTCAGCACCCACAGTCTCTAACTGCTGCACCTTCTCCACCCGCCTGGGGATTAGGACAACACTGCTGTCCCCTTCTTAGAAACAAGGCACAGAGGAACAGCCAGCCTGTTGCAGAAATTCTTAATTGTGTTTAATTGTGTTTTGGCATTTGACTGTGAGCTCCATCTCAGCATCACTTTCTCTTGTCTCCCTGGTTTCAGGTGTGAGTTAGGCACTTAGGTACCTCTGGCTTCTGGCATAAGTGACTCCTTCAGTGCCACATGCAGACAACATGGAAAGCCTAGACCCTACACTGTCATTCTTGGGCTAATTTAGAAGGAGATCCTGTCATGAAAAATCTTGCTTTTGAGATTATGTGCCTTACAAAATACTAGTAATATAACCAGAAAGCAGAATTTTCTTGCAAGACTGTGTACTACATTAAAAAATGTGTATGTTCGAAGAAGAGAGGAACGGTTAAAAAGCAGAATAAGACTTCAACTAAAAAGAAGCATGCAGTGTGGTATTCAAAAAAAGCTCAGCATCAGCTTAACACTGCTTTCAAGTTCGTCAAAGGCAGGGAGGAACTGAAATAATTTTAGCCATTATTCCCCATTAAGGCTACATCTTCATGGCAAAAAAGGAATGTTTTTACACTGAATTAGTTATCCAGCTTGAATCAGGCACATATTGTGCATACACTTTACCCACTTCTTACTTATATGCCTTTCTTCTATGAAGGCTCTACTTCATTCAGTCCACAAGGCAGAGATGCAGAGGAACTTACTGACTCACCAGGTCGGATGAGTCGTATTAGTTCCAAGCCAAAAGCACAGAAGGAATCAAAGTGCCTTTTTCAAGCAGAACAACTCTGCCAGAAAGAATGGCAGGAACAATGCTCAGGAGAAAATTCAGCCTGAAGACTGAGTAGGAATACTATTAAGTTAATCAGAAAAGCAAACAGCAAGATCTGGGGGAAAGAGGGGAGGGAATTTTTGCATTACCCTCCCCATCGTTGTGGGGTTTGTCCATTTCTAGGCACTTGGACCACAGTCCTCCGCCCCTCAAAGTCAATCGTAAACCCTCCCTTTGATGCGCTGATACAGGGTCTGGCTCTGCATAGCAATTTATGCCTTGAAATATACAAGTTAATTGATCTTTCCAGTCTTGGTGAGGCAAGAGGTGTCTACATGGCCCAAAGACTACTGATCGGGAAACTGAAAAAGAAAGGACTGACTTTTTCCACATCACAAAGTACAACCTTGGCAGAAGTGGGAGGGGTTCAGAAAACTGTAGGGTGCAGATATCCCAGTTCTGAGCTCAGTCCATGCATAAACAGATCATTATTTTTAATGTGTGCTCCCAGTGACGCTGACAGAAGGGTTTTGGGATCTGATGACTGCATCCTGGCAGTTCCTCTGACAGACTTGGCGCTCCCCTCCCTATGCCATTCATTCACTTGGTAGTAGGAGAACGGTTTCAGGGTAATGATGAGATACACAAAAAAGGAAGCAGCCCTGCAACTAAGAGAAAGAAACTAAAAGAAAAAAAAAAATTGAAGTGAAGCAGGAGCTAACACACCAAGTTACCCAAGTGCAGACAGTGCAAGAAACTTCTCTATGTAGGCTAATCAGATAGCAGATATCTTTGTTTATACAGTCTGCCAGATACATCCAAAATAGACATCTACAAATCATTCTCTCGTCTAAAATGAGTGCAATGACACTCAGCTGTGCAAGTATAATTTTATTTTACAAATACTTGGAACTAAACTCAGCCCGGTTGCATGTCAATACACAGTATCTGCCACGAAGGGTCCTCCTAGAACTGAAAGAACTGAAATGGGAGCAGTCAGCCTCATCGCAGTCTGAATTTGTTCAGCAGTGAAATACAGGGACCTTAATGAGAAACACACTCTGCCCTGGAAAGGACAACTGGGACATGTTGTCAGCTAGGACATCAGTAACACCACCGAAAGGCAATCATTTGGCAACACATGAATTCATAGATGGCAGAAGAGCTATCATCTGCTGCTGTATTTAGAATAGGAAGTAATTGTTGTAGGGTTTGTTTGTATTTTTTAATAGCAGCCGATATAGATAGTTAAAACCACAGAACACAGCAGAAAAAAAAACCCTCACTCTAATACCTTTCTCTCTTCTCAGATATTACTATACAGTGTAGATGGTGCCATCAAATCTTGGCTTGCACGCAGCAAAACCTGCACAACAGCCCATATAAAAAAGAGGGACGCTCTGAGAAAGGGACTTCATTCGTTATCATTTATCATTTATTATTCAACTTGACTGAATGTTAGCCACGTGCCTGTCAATCTCACCCCTCTGCTGTGCTGGCACACATACACACAAAGGAACGGCAATACGTTCTTAGTATTTTCTGCAGTAGCCCACCCTAGACATAGAAACACAGAGGGCATTAATAGCAGAGATGATAGGTGAAAGAATCCCATTTGCTGCAACTTTCTGGAGTTTCCAGTGATTTATGAGTTGTTTCAGCAGATGGAGCCATTGCAGTATACACCATGAATTGCAAACTAGGCCAATTCACCACGTTCAAAGGAATAAAAGCTTCTGCCTGCCATGGAGATATTTTCAAAAGAACCCTTAGCTGTATCCAGGCAAATGTGTGTCACCCAGGCAACTACATGCTCTTTTAGCAAACGAAATGGCTTGCCCTGAATCTCCTAGGACTGATTTTTAGATCTATAGGATCATTAGTAGTTACATATTTGTATCACAACCTAAGCTTATCGTTTTAACATGTATTTGAAAGCTGGCAGGTCCACAAATCATGCCATTCAGTAATTCTGGTACATAAAAAACAGCCTTTACTGTGAATAATCAGCCAGTTTGCCTTACTGGTGCCAAAATCCATTTCTTTAAGGCTCAGATGTTACTACCACAGAAATGGCATATAGCTGCAATTGCCCAATTGTTATGTTGCAGGATACCCCTGGCTGATGGAGTGAGGCTTTCAGAATATTTACACACATATATATTGAGGAAAGTATTACAAATAAGAATACAACAATTCAAGTTTCCAGAAATACATTAATTTATGACTCTTTAAACGTTCTAGGAAGATAACTATGATCATAAACTTAAGCATAAAACAACAAGAAATTCATGGTACAATTAGAATTTGAGATAAATGGATTAATAATCTCCTGCTCAAGCATCTAATTAAGAAGAAGCTGCATTCATCAAAGGCTTCTGTTGACATTATACATTACTGAAGGGGAATTGGGATTTAATATCTCCTTGGTATGCAAACTCATTACCATTTTCCCTGATGGAGGCTACACACATATACAAGGGACAGAGATTATTACACTTATTACAGAAAGACAGAATGCCTTCAAGAACTCCATTGCTCTTATGTTTTGCATGCTGCCTAAGACCCGCTTAGAAGCTGCACAAGAGTAACCTAGCAAGCCTGCCCCATACACTTTTAAATGCTTTGTAGTTTTGAGTGTTAAAGATAGTACAGCAGCTCTTCTGCGGTGACAGTCACATCAGTTCTGGGCCATGTTACCATTGTACTGCTGGGCTGATGATAAATCAGGGTAATTTAATTGGGAAACCATGCCTGACCTACTCAGAGCCTTCTATGATGGAATGACTGGCTGGGTAGATGAGAGTGGTGGATGTTTTCAACCTTGACCTCAGCAAGGCTTTTGACACCACTGTCTCCTGTAACATCCTCATAGGTCAGCTCAGGAAGGGTGGGTTAGATGAGTGGACAGCGAGGTGGGTTGAGAACTGGTTGAACGGCAGGGCTCAGAGGGCTGTGACCAGTGGCAGAGTCGAGCTGGAGGCCTGTAGCTCCTGGTGCTCCCCAGGGTCAGGACTGGGTCCGGTCCTGTTCAACTTCTTCATCACTGACCTGGATGAAGGGCCTGAGCGTGCCCTCAGCAAGCTGCTGATGGGACAGAACTGGGTGGAGGGAGTGGCTGACACCACAGAAGGCTGCGCTGCTGTCCCGTGAGATCCGGGCAGGCTGGAGAGCTGGGTGGAGAGGAACCTCGTGAAGTTCAATGGCGAGTGTAAGGTCCTGCCCTTGGGGAGGGACAGCCCCACGCACCAGTACCAGCTGGGGCTGACCTGCTGGGAGGCAGCTCTGCGGAGAAGGACCCGGGAGTGTGCTGGGGGACAGCAAGTTGCCCGTGGGCCAGCAGGGTGACCTCGGGGCCAACGGGATCCTGGGGTGCATGAGGAGGAGCGTGGCCAGCAGGCCGAGGGAGGGGATCCTCCCGCCCCGCTCTGCCCTGGGGAGGCTGCGTCTGGAGTGCTGGGTCCAGTGCTGGGCTCCCCAGTTCAGCAGAGATGGGGAACTGCTGGAGGGGGGGCACGGAGGGGCAACAAAGATGATGAGGGGATGGGAGCATCTCCCTGATGAGGAAAGGTTGAGAGAGCTGGGGCTGTCCAGCCAGGAGAAGAGAGGGCTGAGAGGGGATCTTCCCAACGTATTCAAGTATCTCAAGGGTGTCAGGAGGACAGGGCCAGGCTCTTTTCAGTGGTGCCCAGTGACAGGACAAGGAGCAGCGGGCACAAATGGCAATGCAAGAAGTTCCATCTGAGTACAAGGACAAAACTTCTTTACCTGAAGGGTGACCGAGCACTGGAACAGGCTGCCCAGAGAGGCTGTGGGGTCCCCTCTGGGGACTTGCAAAACCTGTCGGGATGCGTTCCTGTGCAGCCTGCTCTAGGAGAAACTGCATTAGCAGGGGGTTGGACTAGATGATCTCCAGAGGTCCCTCCAACCCTGACCATGCTGTGATTCTGTAACACTTGTAGCTCAAACCAAATCTCTCAGCTAGAGTTACAGCTTTCACTCTACAGATCACTACAGCAGGTAATGTTACGCTGAAAGCAAATTAAGAGGCCGCACCACCACACCTATGCTTGCTTTCAGCACCACAAACCTACAAAGGACATGAATGGCATGTTTTCACATTATTCAGGGAGAGCTTGGCCTTATGAATAAATCAAGGGGAATCTGGTGAAATCAAGAGCTCACAAAACGGCTAGTCAAAGACAAACGTCAGGCATGCAAGGAATTTCTGCCATGTACTTCCACTACGGGCTGGAAGTCTAGCTTCTAATATATCATTCAGCCCCAAACTCCAAATCAAAGCCCTCTCATTGCACTAACTCCTGTGGTAGTTCTGGATTGAAACAGCTATTGAAATTGAGGCCAAAAAGCCCTTTTCTTTGGGGAATATATCTAAATTTAGACCCTAATCTTCAAATGAACATATGAACCTCACTGCATTACTAATGTTCTTTACAAATATATGATGTCTGAAAGGCATTTAATTTTCTTCAGTGTATATGTGGCAGACAGCTGGATTGAAAGGATGGATACTGCTACAAATACCCATCACTATACAGAGCAAGCACAATTAATAAGGAATCAGTTCACCCATGTTTTTAAAATACCTTTCTATAAAACTGCAGGAAGCACAAGCAAAAGAGAAGCTGAAAAGAAGGAAGTAATAAACCATCAAGAAATAACTGTATTATACACTGGTGTGAAGACACTGTTGGTACATATGCTCAGAGGCTGAGCTAGGCTGAACTTGCTGGCAGCAACGGCAAACTAAAACTTCTTTGGGGATCATCAATCAGGCCACTGCAAGTTGGGAGTTGCATTTATGGGCTCAGAAGAGGTTACCTAGAACTGACACAGTGAAAAGATGAGACTGCAAGTAAGGCAAAGCATATTCCTGGCCAGCTGCTAAGCCATGCTCCTGAGAAGGTCAGACCTCTCTCATAAGGAACCTTCTATGGACGAGGTAAATTGCAATGACACCAGATGAAAAAGAGTGACAGAGACTCTATATGAATCTACGTTTATAAACTGCTCCTGTAGACTTGCCTGTGTAGTCCAGGGGTGGCTCTTCAAACCTTTTTGCACCAGCCTGCTGAATTAGGGAAGGGAATTAATACCATCTCTCTGTCATCTCAGGAGGCTGCGTTTCCATGAGACATTAACTCCGAAACCTAAACACTAATTTAAAGTCAATGTTTTTAAGGGTGTCATTCCCAATCAGCTTTGCAGAGATCGCTAACCGTTTTGGTGTAGACAGTCAGAATGAACCATGATGATGCCATTACTTCCTCAACTAACTATTCAGAAGGAAGCTAAATGCAAGGGGAAATTTAAAAGTAGAGGAACATTATGCAATAAAAATGTAACCTCATGCAGGGAAACAAGATGAGAAATGTTTATTAGAACAGGAGCTAAGCGTCTCTTTTCTAGTACTTCCAATGGGTTGACCTCAGCCAGCGGCCGAACACTCACCCTGTCTCTTCCTCACCCCTCTCTCCTGCAGGATAGGGAGAAAATAGGGAGAAGGTGAAAAGACTTATGGATCAAGTTTAATAGGGAAAGCAAAAGCAAAAAGAGGAATTAATTCACTACTTCCCATCAGCAGGCAAATGTCCAGTCGCTAACTGGGAAGTAAGGTCTTGGCATGTGTAACCATTGCTTGAGAAGACAAACACCACGACAATGAGTGTACCCCCTTCCACCTCCCTTCCCTGAGCTTTTATTGCTGAGCACAATACCATATGGTATGGAATATCCCTTTGGTTGGTTGTTCCAGCCATGCCCCTTCCTCATCTGTTGCCCACCCCCACTGGAGGACGGAGCAGAAAAAGCCATGCCACCGTGCAAGCACTATGCAGCGACAGCCAAAACACTGCTGCATTACCAACACTGTTTTAGCCACAAACGCAAAGCAGAGCACCATACAGGCTGCTATGAAGAGTCAACTCCATCCCAGCCAGCCCCAGTACAATGCTTCATAATAAAATTATTCTTAATGTTTAAAGCCACAGTAGGCTTGAATGTAAAGGATGTTATAAACAACTTGCTGCAATTTTAAGCAATTGCATTAGATCTTTATCTTCAAGATCTGACTCACACATTTCACATCATTAACAATTTAGATACGCTAACCACCTCTGTGTTTCCACCCTTTGTGGAAAAGCAGCAACAAAATGCTGTGCACACCATGTTCCCAGGTGCATCTGAAGTGCTGAGGCCTGAGCAACAGGCCCTGAGCCAAAGCATCTCTAGATGTACCTGCCAAATGAACATTCTATATACATATATATATGCACATTTTTAGTATCCAATCATTAGCAAAAATATGCATGATCATTAGTGAAAGACGCAGCTTAGATAGAATATAATCATAGCAAAGATATAGTGCATCCTTCCTTGCTTAGAGGCAGGTAGTCAAGGCCATGAAACCAGATATGTGGCCTTGTCTGCAAACCAGTGGTTAAAATCAAGTAGATAAGGGAAACTCCCTTGGTGTCCCCTGAGCCCTGGCCAGGCTTTGGTGGGATCTGAGAGGAGAGGGAAACCAGGCGTTTCCGCATTTGTAATTAGGTGAGCTTGTTTATTCAACTGTATAAAAGCTGGACCCTCTTGCAATGACTTTGGAGACCTCACCTACGAGGGGACACCCTCTGTAGGACTTCTCCACTGCCAGGACAGGCTCTCCAAATCCTCACTGTAACTGGGGCTCCCCAGCACCTGCGGGTCTGGATGATGGTAGCATATTAGGGCAACTGGTGATGTATCTTTCTTAACCACTATGGTCTGTCATATGTGGTAGCGATCAGGTGCATTACCTTGTCTTGTTCTATTCTTGCTGTATTATTTCACTTACTATTCTATTGCTTTAAATGTAAATAAAGATAAGCTGACCTCTTTAACTAGGTGTCTGATTCCTTTGTGCTGACCTCATCTATTGGCAAAACAGCATCTCAGTTCACCAGCCATTTTGACATTGGTCCAAACTGTCTCTCCTGAGACACACAAGTAGGTCTCACCTGGCTGAGAATTTGATCTCCTTCACTTGGTTCTGTTTGGAACAAAAGTTTCAATCACATGAACAAAGCTCATTCATACAGGAAACCAGTAAGTCACAGCTACAGAGCTGCGAATGCTTTCTTTGGTACCTCATGTCCCATCGACAATTACCACCTAACAGAGTTTGGCATTTACAAACTGTTGCGGAACTGAGTCTTGGTATGTGGAATGGGCACATTAGGAACCAAAACCCCCATCATGTTCCACCTGAAGTAAAAACAACTATCATCCAGTCTGACATCTCTATCAGAAAGCCATGAAAGTGTGGGCATGCAGAAATGAAGGAGAGAAACAACTCTGTACTGCCTACAAGTGTCAGAAAGGAAGTAAAGAGAAAAGCTAAAATGTGTATGACACATTACTTAATTCACTCAGAGGCGTCAGGATGGAGACAATTAGTCAAAAGAGAAGAAAAATAAAGCATTTGCACTGAAGCACCAAAGGAGGTTTTGATCTCTTTAAAGACTGCTGATTGTAATATTGAAAGATGCTATCAACAAAAAAACCCACCATTGCTGAATGGATATAACTGCACTTTCTGTAGTGGATTTACATCTATTTATGCCATGGAAATATTTGGCCCTGAAGTTCTGTGAGAAGGAGACAGATTTTTGGACTCCATATTTTGACAGTAAGGTCTGAAGCCATCACTCATCTCAATGAGATTACTCTAGGTTTTCCAAACCTTCCCCAGTGAATGTGCTTTTATTTTACTAGCTCTGCTTGTAAATACAGGATTAAAAAAAAAGGGAGAAAATCAAAAGATAGGCAGTCTCTCCTAGAAGAGGTTAAAACCCCCAAAACCACAGCTGGGTTTGTGTGATAAAGCCTGCTGCTGAGTGCAAGCTACAAAGTCCAGAGAAAATACCTTATGGGGTTTTGTCACTTTCGAATGTAACATTCCTGGATATTTAGCTGATGACACTTGCATTCTGCTGACTCACTGGCAATGAGCTACACTACTTGCCACTTACAGGGGTGTTTAATGAAAACCAAGATAAAATTTATAGGATCAAAGAGTAGTCCATGCCTGAAAGAGAAAAGCTGTCAGATTTGAGGATTTGCTGTGACAGGATGGTCTCAGAGCTACAGAGCCACTCAACAGTCAGAAAATGCAAGCTGCCTGTCTTGTCTCTTCTTCGCATTCTCCCTGCACTGTGAATCACTGGACTTCTTCCAGATGCGATGCTCAAAGCGAACTGCATCATCCTCTTAATCCTTTGACTCCAAGGGTTAATATCTTAGACTGTCCCCACACCATCACGTGGGATCCCTTGCCTGGTCTGGCAAGAGGTATTGGGTAAAGAGGGTGGATCCCGCAGGACTCCACAGGCATCCTTTCAGCAGCTCAGAAAATGCTGCTATCAGCCCACCTCTTAAACGTTTCCCTCTAGTTCACAACAGCTACTTCTCTGTCTCCCGAAGATGCCAGGAATGCAAGCAAGAAGCTCTGGTTTTGCTCTGCTCCTCATGGACCTCCTAGTTGCTATTATACTAACAGCCTTTCCCACTGGGGCATAGAATTTTTGGTGTGCTAATTCCGACTATAATCACATTATACTAGTCAAATTCTTGGTATGTATTCAGTGTAACGTGACATTTATATAGCACTGCTTTACATAGAAGGATGAAAAAACACCTCTTCACAAGCTATGAGCAAGATTCTCTACTTCTTGACATGATGCAGTGTGCTCCACCAAGGTGCTGTCAGATTTCATTTCCTGTACGTGATCAGGGGAGAAACAGTTTGCATCTTTTCCTATTCTAGCATGCCTCAAAAACGTGAGACAGCCGGACCAGATATCCACAGTCCAGAAATGACAAGCAGCAGCCAAGAGGCAATCAGATGTAAGGTATTCAGAGATTCCGCTGGTCAAAGAGAGTAAGCCATGGGTCAAAAGGAGCAAACTCTGACAAAGCAAAGGGAGATTCTGTTCCTAAGAGCCCTAGAATATGAGCGTCCAGCCCATCTAATGCTGACAGATGAAGGACTAACGCTGTTAACACTGAAGCCATGGTTCAAAGAGCACAGGCAGCTGAAAACTTGAAATGCAGGTGACTGCCATTCTCTCCAGCTAGTGATCCTTAGTCACTGGTACAGACAACATGGCAAATGAAGGGGGAGGGGGGAGCAAGCCAGATAAAAGAAATATGAATGAAGAAATTGGTAGCATTCACGTTTTGCTAACTTACTGATTACACACAAGTGAGTTGATATGAACCTACTCTCCCTGCAATTCAGAATTCAAGCTCTTATTCTAGATCTTCAGAAATAAGTGGTTGTGTTTTCATTCAGGAACTCATTCACTTCATAAAACTCTCCAGACTAACGTAAATAAGAGTGAGAACCTACAATGAAGAAAATTATTATCAGGATACAAAGATAAAAATATTAAAAATATCAGTAGTTAGATATTACAATTATTTATTTGAGTCTGAAAGACAAAGAATAATCTTTTCTTTACAGGGTAAAATTTGCAGATTTTAGTTTGCTTTTACTGGACATGTCCTGGATAGTTCAGAAAAAAAGCTCAACATCATTTAGAAAGTGAAGCTCATACAGCACCCCACCGCTGTATCTTCCTTTTGAACACATCACCAGTTTCCAGTTTTTATGTAATTTCTTTAAAAAAATATAATGCTCTCTTCTGTGCACAAAGACTGATTAATTAGATGGTTTTTGTCTCTGGACATTAAGCAGCCTTTTGCTGAATACTGTTGGAGTGCATGCAACTTAATTGGAAGAGCATAATTTCCAACATCTTCCTAGGGTATCTTCTGAGAATGATGAGACATAAGAAAAAGGAAATTGCTGATGTTTAATATTTTATACTGTAGAAAGGATTATTTGTTTTGCTCAGCAGCTTCAGTACTTTAAAGGTAAAAAAGGGTCTCCCTCTCAAGAATGAACGCAGTACTTTTCTTTCATCGACTTCATGTGAGTGGATGTGAATTAAATCAAAATACATGTGGTTTTCTACTCACATCATCACAGTCACCCTGAAACACCAAATGTTTGCGAAGTCTCACCCCATTTGAATTTACTGCAGATACAGAACTCTATGCAGTAATCAGCAATTTTCTTTATTTCCTGCTGAAGGTAGTTATCACAATTACCATCTTCCCACACTTCTAAACAAAAACAATAGTAAATTGCCATCTAGGAAACTTCAAATGGAAGGAACATCAACAACTGCAGCAGTATTCCCATCTAAATTATAAAAAAGTTTTAGCAACATGGCACCCCTACTTAAAACAAGAAGCCTTCATCAAATGCTGGCTTCTGATTTAACTTGTGACTTTCCACTTACCAGCAAAACTACCCAAGTTAAAAATGTCTTGGAAATTGCTGAATCCACCCCCACATAATAACAGAGTTTCACACAGTGAAAGACGGCTGGAAAAAAATATTGAAGAGTTCAAGGAATGCTTCTGTTTTCACTTTGGTTGTCAAAAATGCTGTTTGCAATACCAGCTATAGCACCTGGTTTATCTTACCACTTCAGTACTCCTTTTTAATAGGTGCCTAAAAGATTTTGAAATGCATTGTACAAGCTGGACAGAGTCCCTGTTGACATTACTGCCTTCTGGCTAAGACACCCTTGGCTAGAAGCTGGAAGCCAGATGACCCTTCCCATGGGATGCCGGGTTACCCTAAATCCCTTCACTTCTTCTGTGGCTGCTCTCCTATCTGCAGAACGCAACACAATCCTTCTCCCTTCCTTCACATGAAAAGGAACGACAATTTGAGATGTAAATATGAATATGGTGTATTGTTAATAGTGTTGCTGAGTCTCATGTCTGCAGATAAACTGAACAGGAAAGTGATTAGCATCTTGGTTTGACTACTGACTTGTGCTGCTACCCCTTTTCCTTCAAAAAATAAAGTTGTACTGGACTGCAGAATCTGTCTCTTGGAGAGCAGTATTTATTCATATAATGTGGCACTTACATCTCTTAGGATAATCCTACCGAAGCCAATTAGTTTAGTTGAGTTATATGGCTGTATTTGCACAACAAAGAGATTGCAAAAGCTTGTATCAAAGATACAGTATGACATTACTTACAAATAATAAATCCCACTGCTGCAGGGAAGTGAACTGATTAGGAAATGCAAATTTGTTGAGTGAAAGTTCCAGGAGGGAAAGGAATGATCTAAGTAGCATCAGAAGGCCCAGAGGTATGGGTGAAGGGTATGTGCTATAACGTGTTGCCTTCTATCAGCTGGACATCACAAAACGCAACGCTCTGCCTCAGAAGTGTGCACACCGCATGCCGGGGTTTTACTTGTGCATTCAGGGTCCTTCGGCCAGAATTAGACAGTGAGATTCTGGCTCCACTGAAGTCAGTTGTCTCATCTAGGGATCTTAAGACAGCGAAAAACTTTGCCAGTATTTCTGATTACTTGATAACAAACACAAATTAAGTAAAGCAAGTCATACTATAATCCTGTATGGTAATAGAGATTCTGCATGAGGGGACAAAGGCTGAATATCAACCTTCATTTGTGCTGTGGTTTAGTCCAATATGAAGAGATTGATGATTTCTCTCTCATTTTGACCTTAAAAAGTAAGCTAAGAAGAGGTCACAAGGAGTGGTACTTGCTACGCCCATCAACATCCTGCAGCTTTTCCAGTTGTCTTTCTTCATGTATTTAATGTTACTTAAATTACCCATGATGGCAGTATCAGCTAACTCTGTCATAACATCATATACACATCCTGTCATGATGTGTTACATATCTGCTATAAGTTAGAATTAATTAACCACATTTGATTAGGAATATAGTTATAGGAACTATTTTAGTGGAATTTGTGTTTGCATAGCAACTGACAGCTACTATGAAATCCTCTGTACAGCCCCGTACCAAGGGTCAGAATCACGTAGTAGGAATGCTTAGAACTTAGATAAGTTTCATGATTGAATGAATGACTGGATACAGTGTTTACGTGTAGCCTAGGAGAATGTATTGAGATGTCAAAATGTAGAATTAATGGGAACTGGGGGAAGTCGAATGAAGCAACTCGTAGCTACCTGCCAAGAAACAGTGAATGTAGGTAAAAGGTAATTCTGGCAGGGGGTATCGCGACCACCGACTCATGTACCACCTACCCGAATAATACCCCAGACCCATTTCTAGACCTTTCTAACCTTTACTGCGCAGAATTGGATATGGGAGGGGAGTATGTTAATGATTTTGGGGAAATACTATGTTTATGCATGATTACTTAATGAATATGTATGATTAAGTCCTATAGAAGGTGTATGGTTTTGAAACTTGGTGTGCGTCGATCGTGAGATGACTCACTCGTGCACCCGGCCGTTAATAAAGAAGTGTCTGCTTATCTACATCACATTGGTGTCGATAAGTTCTTTATTCCAAGATTTCGGTAACAGATGCATTTCAGCAAATTTGCTATACATACAGACATCCTGCTCGGATCAAATGAGTGTCCCAAGAAGAAGCAGGTAACGTAATTATGCTTCCCTGAATTTATTAGAGAGATTAAATTGGCTGGATTTTGTGGTATTCAAGATTTAAGTACACAGATGGGATGTCATTTGGTTTCTAAGTTTTCATTCTTTCCCATACTTTGCAATCTTTTGAATTTATCTGCTGTACCTAGAAGTAATTCAGGTTTTCCCCATCGCAGCTCAAACCTACTTCTGTAGTATTTTGCTGTCATTACTCAGTTTTTGGCATATGCCTTTGCCTCCTGCCTCTTTTGCTCCACCACCACCTTCTCTCAACATCTCTTTCCTTTATTTCTTTTTTTCTTACAGACTTTTGATCCTTTCTTTAATCTGGTTATTGAGGGATTCTATTATTCTTTGTCTCTGTAAAGCTACAGGGTCTGAGTCCCCTCTCAGACTACTTCTACTAGTGCAGACATAAAGGGTTTTGACTTCACACAAACACAAGAGGAGAATGAAATCTCCAGTTTACAAATCCTCCAAGAACAAACAAACAGTCTCAGTTATGCCACAGAACATTCCTTTATACTTTCAGGAAGGTCTTGGAATCTTATTTACGAAAATATAATAGGGTTTAGGATGCTGGGCTCATTGCTCATATTTTTATACTAAGATTCACACACAAGTGTTCAAGAATAAGAACTTGTCTAGTACCTTTCTCAGAATGAGAAGGCAAATATACTACAAAAAAAGAGTAGTTAGGCATAATTTTGGCTACCAAACCCATCACTCTTTAAAATCCTCAGACAAGAACAATTCTTTGACTGGTTTTTCATTGTGTAAACATCTTTCCCTTTGTGTTCTTCCCTCTTTACCTTAGGCTTTCTTCACCTCTGTGCCTTATTTCAGTATCACATGCTACAGGCTGAGACATTGGGACACAGGGAAAAGGTGCTTTTCTTTCTTTTTCCAGATGTCTTACTTCTGCACCCTAGAAAAAGAGCATAATCCATTTGCATAGTTCTCTCCTCTTGCTCACAGTGCAAGCTTTCTTATTTAGCATAGAGATTTGTTTCCTAAACCTGATTAAGCAGGTCATATTTCTACTAATCCAATTTAAAAAATCATAATTTTATCAGAACTGCCCTTTAGAAAGCTTTTGGAAGTTGCTCTAACTCATTTGGAACATGTGCACGCATAGATGGATTTCTTTTCCAAACAGAAAGACTTCACCTCTCATAAAAAAAAACCACAAAACCAACACGGGACAATAGTTAACATTGCTAACTCTAATGTAATGTCTGTTTTCTGTACCATAGGTGAAAATTCAGCATCTTAGAAGAAAAGATCTTTTACATTAAATCTCTTTTCAGTAGCATGCATTTTTCCCTTACAGCTGTTGTCACTGTTTAACATACCTGACTAACGGAAAAAAGGGAGCATTCTAAAATCAGCACTGTGCAGGCGTCACGTTGACAAGCACATGTGAATGAATTTCTTCTGCTCCTGGGTCTCTATTTCTGGTGCTTGTCTAACAAATTAATGGCATTTAGATTTTTGCAAATCCAGCACACCACAGTTCACAAAAAGTCTGCCATTTCTTTGTTGGCTGGATTTTTATAGCCTACCCTGCCACGGTACCCAAGGGATGTGTAAGTGACAGAAGTAGATCATTGTAAGGTCTCAGTCTCCGCTGTCTGTGCTTTAATTTTCTTAGTATGAAATAAAACAGTGCAAGATTTAATGAAATGGTGCAAATTTGATTATTTTTGCATGGGTTTGACTTTGATAAAGATATTAAAGTACTAGCATGCTAATTAATGAAGACAAAACAATATCAAATCACAATGGATGCAGCTTGAGCAAACAACAGCATGTAGAATACTGAGGTCATAAGCATTAAAAGATAATTGAAGAGGCATCAGCTTACGCCTTAGTCATGGACTGAAAATGTCATTAAACAAATCATCAACCCCTCTATAAATAACTGTCATTATTTTTCAGGGACATTGTCAGGTCTCTGCATTTCAATCCTGCCCAATTGTTTGTTTTTCTTCCTTAGCACAACAATGACCAAAATATTTACTAGATTATTTGAATCTTATTTTGTAGACCACTGTATATAGAAAGAGTAATATTATCAGCATATACAGCTTAGGGAATAACAAAAAATAAAATTAACATGATGAAAAATGAACTAATTTTGAAACAACAAAACAAGAAGAAAAAAAAGGCACAAGGTCAGGTCTAATACAAAGTAAAATTCAAGTAAAAATGGGGGTAACCAGTTTTTATGCTTATACAATCAAACCCAGGATTTAGCACACAACTAGTTATTTGATTCTGCCTTCAAAACATGACTCCAATACTTACTTTATAGCACTGAAATAATTTTCCTTGGGATGTAGCCTCACTCTGAAATCCGTGGTATACATAGCTCATCGGTACTGACTTCTGCCCACTCAGCACAGGCACATCCATCAGCCTGATCTTGTACTCTGCAAGATGACCCACATCCTTAATTGCAGAAAGGAAACACGGGGATAACTAACTGCATGAGAGGCATTGGCTCAGCTTTTCATACAGCTAACAGGCAAACTCATGAACGTATTTATGCACCAGGGCAATCCCTCCACCTGCCAGGGGGCAGACACTGCAGCAGCGGGTTGTTACTGCTGCTCTGCCCCCAGGTTTGGCCAGAGGACAGGGAATTTTTCAGCCATCAGCACTGGCCGTGACTAGAGCACAATGCCGTCAGGGAGCAACCACCAAAGCCTCACTGCTGTAAATTCAGTCTTGACAGCGTATTTAGACGAGATATGCCTTCAAGATAGCCCTTTTACAGAGGTCTGCCTGCAAGGCCGAGGCTGGCATCCAGGGGGGATGGTGGCCACAAGGAATTGTCCAAGGCCCAGTCCAAAAGCAAGCCAGAGCCGCTGCCACAGCCGCCCCTGGCTATCAAGGCTGCTGGTGGCGGGCCGCCGGCGGCACGGGCAGGCCCAGAGCTCCGCAGCTCACGGCGGCTGCTGAGGCCCGGCATCCCCTTGGCTCGGCCCAGCGCGGCTTGCCCGGGGCCGGCCGGGTGCAGAGCAGAGCCGCCGCCGTGCCGGCCCCGCCGCCGCGCCAGGCCAGGTCCGGACCCCAGCGCGGGGCGGGCCGGCGGCGGCGGGCGGTGCCAGGGCGCATGCGCCACTGCGGCGGAAGCCCTGAGGCACCGGGGCGGCTCCGGTACCCGCTCGCCCCGGCATGGCCGATGCGTATTTGCCGGTGGGCCCCGGGCTGGGCCTGGAGGAGAACTTCCTGTCGCTGGACGACATCTTGATGTCGCAGGAGAAGCTGCCGGGCCGCGCCGAGAGCGCCCTGCCGCGCCTGGCCTTCGCGCTGGGCCAGGGGGCCGGCACCGGCGACACGATCCCTGAGGTAACGCGGTGGCGGGAAGAGCCGCAGCTCCCAGCAGGCACCGCGCGGGGCGGGGGGCTGGGCGCGCCCCCCCTCCCGGGCCGGTGGCGGGGCCTGCGCTCCCGGTGCGGGCCTCTGCCGCGGCCCGGGGCCCAGCCGCCCCCGGCCCGCTGGGGTGGCCGCACACCGCTGCGCGCCTGCGGCTGCTGCTGGCCGCTGTTCACTTGGGGTTTTTCTTCTGCTGTTTAATCACCTGACAGTTATTGGATTGTACAGCATCATTTAAAAAAAAATAATCCACTTTCAGGCTCTCGCAGTAATAATTAATGCTTCTAAAGCGTGTCTGGTTTATATTACAATTGTAGTGGAGTGTTCTGAAAGCAAAGCTGACGTTTGCACTCTTGGGTCATTCACCAGCAGAGCTTGATCCCGCCCAGGGATGCTGCCCCCATATTTTCGTGGCAAAAGGACAATTTTGGGGTTTTCTCACTCGTGCAGGGCTCAAAGCTGGAAATACCCCTGTGGCTCGCCAAAGGCCTGCATGACAGCAAAAGAAGAATCATTTCGGTGGAACTGCCGAAGATTTACAAGGAAGCCTGGAGGACGGTGTTCAGCGCCGATGCTAATGTGGTTGATCTGCATAAAATGGGGCCATACTACTACAGATTTGGCTCCCAGCTCCTGAATTTTGACAATCCAGAGAATCCTGAGATAGCTCAGACTATCCTGCAGGCAAGTATCTGAACTGAGTCTGGAAATTTGGTTTCTTCCTGTTGTTCCCAGCTGCTTAGCAGTCTTCAGGAAAAATATCCTGGTTTAATCCAAATGACTTCTGGATTGAACATGGATGTCTAGATCAAGGTATAGGATGACCCCTTTGACAACTGCACAGTCTAGTGCTGGAAGCCTCAAGTATGTATCCAAGAGTGTAATTCTGGCTTGGAGTTTCCACAATATAAATATGGTATATCATAAAATCCTGTAAAAGAAGATGAGAGGATATGTAAGATAATTTAATTGTGCCTGTGCTGCAAGGCACAATTAATTCACCCTCTATTATTTCTATTTTTCTGTCCTCTTTTTAAAGCTCTAATGGTGAGACTTCACGCTACTGTGGGCAATCTGTTTCAAAGCTTTGCCTTCCTAATCTTAGAAGGTTTCCTCTAATGTCTAAAACTTTTTGCATCAATACAAGCTCTGTTCTGTTTGTTTCATACAAAGTAAATGCTGAGGACAGATTATTCTCTTCCCTCCTGCAGCAGTTCCAGTTCATCTGGTATCTGTGTGGGTCATGCTTTCTAATCTCTGATTGTTCTTACTGTGCACTGCTGATCTCTTTCCAGTTGATCTGCATCCGCTGTGATGTGCAGTGCCCTGAACAGCATGCAGTGTCCTGCTCAAGACTTGTGCTGATGAAAACAAAAAGATTACTTTGTGAATTCATCATGTAGGCCACAATGCTCTTTGTGGTGCAGCATCTTGGTTTTCTTTTTCATGATACAATAGCATTGATGGGAGTTGTTTGCAGTCCACAGTAAGATGGCACAGATTGCATATGCAGACAATTGTTCCTCTTCCTGCACTTGTATGGGCTCCCTATTTCTGCCTTAATGAAGAACCTTATGTTAGTCCCAGCTGAATTACATCCCATTGTTTTCACACAATCTTTCTAATTTGCCAGGGTTATTATGAATTAAGAGTTCTGCTCCCCAACATGCTTCCAGCCATCCCTCCTTCTTTGGCATATTGTTTGCTGATTTAATAAGCATAACTTTTGTTCCTTCAGTAAGTTTTTAATTAATATATCAAACAGTACTTGGTTCCAGATAGACTCCTGTTGAACTCCACTCAGGACGTTCTTCCCTCCTGATGAGCTATGGATAAATGTCTTTACTGGCCATCTGTGGGTACTTTAGCTAAATCTTACAAGAATGCCCCATGACAGATGCCTGTCTCCTGCTTTTCCTACCTTTGTAAGTCCTAGCGTCCTGCCAGAATAGGAAACTAGGCTGGTCTTGCAAAGTTTGTTCTTGGCAAGTCCATGCTGGCTGTTACTGTTCTTTCCATTTTCTTGCAGAAGCTTATGTATAATGTATTTGTTCCAGTATGTTTCCAGGAATTGATACCGATGGATTTATTATTCCTTGGCTCGTCCTTCCTCCCTTTCTTTAAAAAGATAGATACCATCTTTGCCAGTTTCCGGACTCCATGCTCAGTGAGCTTTTAAAGTTAACCGCTAACAGCTCTGCTATTTCTTCAGCCAGCTCTGAGTAGCCTGGGGTGATTGCTATTGGCTTTTTTATTCTTCCTCCACTGTTCTTTAAATGAAGGCTGATGCAGAGAGGCTTTAGAGCACTGCTGCTTTATTGGAGTTGTCCACTGAAAGCTTGCTTTCTGCATTGAGGAAGTGACCGCACCTTTCCTTGCCTTTTCTCTTTCTGCTAATGGACATCTTGGGGGAGAAAAGCCACATTAGCACATACTACTTGTTGACAAAAAAATCAAAGCACGCAAGGTATGCTTTCTCTTTATCAAAAGCAAACGAGAGGGGAGTTGTGCTGACTTCAAAAATAAACAAAATGCCAAAAAACCTCCCTCTCCCAAATATTCAGAAACTATAAATGTGAAGTATAACTAGTGAAAAAGCCAAAATTACAGTTGTTAATTTATAATTTATTTATCCTGTGAGTAAATCTCTAAAATACTACAGTTCTGATGATTGTAAAATCAGCTTCTGAAATAAAACCCACAATTTTCAAACACTTTTGACCCTTTTTTCTTTTTAATTCTCAAAAGCAAAGAGAGGGAGAGAAATAAAGATGCTTAAATATGTCTTGTTGCTTAGCTTTTTAAAATGTTATTTATTAGTTGTAGATTTGTTTCCTTGACTTTTTTAATGGTTGAGTGTTTTCTTGGCATACTGAAAATGGCAGTTTGGCTTGACTTCCAGGCTGTTCACAAGTTGCATCCTGATGTTCCTGCAGCAGCTGCTGTGGTACGAGATTGATTTCACCTGCTCTAAAGCAATGACTGCTTATGAAGTGAGATGGAATGTATCATAATTGTGTTATACCCTGTGGTCTGCTCAAGCCTGTCATTAGGAAGCAGCCAAAATCTAATTCTGTGCTTGCTTCCCATCCAGTATATCGGGCACTTGCTCTCTCAGCTCATGCAGGAAGTAAATGGTTTGTCTTCATATCCAGGGTTAATAAAGTGTTATGTTTTTTGCAGACTCTTGATTAGTTACTTTTGGCTTTTCAGCCTTGAAAGCTTAGGCCTCTAGCGTTTGAGCTGAAGAAGCCTCTGTGTTAACCTGTCAGTAATTTTGCTTATCTCCTTTAGACATTTATTAGCCGTTTTCGTCGTATCATGGACTCCTCTCAGAATGCCTACAACGAAGACACATCAGCGCTGGTGGCTCGGCTGGATGAATTGGAGCGAGCTTTATTTCAAGCTGGCCAGAAAGGGCTGAATGACTTCCAGTGCTGGGAAAAAGGACAGGCTTCTCAAATCACAGCTTCCAGTCTGATCCAGAATTATGGGAAAAGAAAGTTCACAGATATGGATGGTTAAAGCCTGAAGAACATGCAGCTACAGTGAGCGACACAGAGATTTACAGTCTGCCTGTCACGGAGGAGAAGGATCTCTCAGCTTTGGGAAGGACAGGCTCCCTGTCCGTTAATGGGAATTATTCTCTATAATGTCTTTGGATCAGACTAGTGCAACTTTTAAAAGCAAATGGCAAGGGTGTGAAAAATAGATGGCATCACATCACTGAATATCTTTTCAGCTTACTAGCTTACTCGTAGCACTCCTGAGGATTTTCAGTTAAAAGTGTTTACTACCTGGCTGAAAGGGTATGAGAGGATTTTGTACAAGGGTAATTAATATTAATTATTCTTTATATTCTGAATGTATATTTACAATACCAGATCCCTTTGGAAAAATAGTGTAATTCTATGTATTTCATCTTGCCCTTCCCTTTCCAGCCTCCTGGGAACAGCTGTTTCCAGGCTCCCTGTTCTTTGGAGAGCCGCAATGATGCAGGGAAAAAAAAAAAGTGGTAAAAATTGCGTTGAATTTTTCCCTTTTCTTATATATGGAGGCAGATCAGACTCTTTGTGAGGCTGGAATGTTTTTCTTTGCTGACGTTTGTACAGTGTTAATGCCCTGGAGAAAAATACTTCCTCTAACCCATGTAGCAAGTGAAGTGGCCATGCAGGTCTCAAGTGCCACCTCATCCTCTCTCGCTCTCGCTCTCTCTCTCTCTCTCGGCCCTTCTCAGCTTGATGCTGCATGGGGTGAAGAATGTTCTCGTTTGATGTGAGTGACTTTTATGATGGACGCATTTCTGTGATGGCTGTTAAAGCTCTTCCACTTGTTTTACAGAGGAGGCAACAAAGAGTTAGTCCAGACCAGATTGGAAGCAACAACTTTAATGAAAGCTCTCCCCCATTAGCAACCTCTGAGCCATCTGTTTTCCCATGAGGAGTTCTTCTGATTACTAAATTTGGTTAGTAGAAGGGACAGAGCAAATGAGCTGAGTTTCCTTCCTTCTGATCCATTTGAATGATCCTAGCAAAGTGATACTAGTAAATGTCATTCTTGCCAGTAGGAGTGAACTGGAATTGGAACTTGCTGAACACAGTGGTTATCCTTCCACATGGATGCCCTTAAACCTAGATTGTCTGAAATCTCACTGGACTGGAGGCAGAGAACAGATGGTTATCTCTGTAGGACTTAGTTCCCATAGTCATCAAGGTGGTTGCCCTTTGGAGGCAGGTATTTGACATCTTGTGGATGTCTTATCTGCAGATGCTTCTAAGATTCTGTAGAAGGTGGACCTTGCAGAGTACGTAAGTGGAGGAACCAGAGTGTAATGGTATTGAGTGATTCCTCTTCTGTGGGAATCACTGGGAGATGACAGCAAGATCCAAATCTTGGAGTTGTTAACTGGACTTGCAGATGCACCTGGATGTTTGGATACTTCAAACTGGAAACCTCAAGTACAAAGGGTGCACGGCCATTCCTTGGGCAGAGGAGTGAAAACTGCCTCTGGAGGTGGTGAGAGGGGACAGTGTGCTGGCTTCACAAGCACCTTGGCATCTCTGCCTCAGCTGCACAGGGCCAGCTGTCCTGCCGCAGGAGACTAATTGGAAGTTGTGCCTAAGGAAGTATTTCAAGTACATGCAAGGTCAAACGCTGCTGCACTTAATGCCTTAATGGCACATAATAGTCTGTGCATTTTCATGCAGCTTTGTCTTTTGTCAGTTTCCGGATTTTTATATGGAATAAATATTTTGTAAGGGGATGCTCATGATGTAAAATGTCTGTTGTTAATTGCCTTGCAGCAGGAAAAGCAGTCATAGGTCAGAAAGTGCAGGTCTCTTAAAAACTGGCCATGACAGATAATGCAATCCTGCTTATACCATTCCCCTCTCTTACAGGTAACACGGTTGGGAGCTACATTTGTGCAGTCGTTTGTGTGTAGTAGTTTTTGTCTTGACTTATCCCATGTGGGTAATAGCTGTTTGCTCAAGTCATGGGTGAGACATGGCCGACCAATCAATAAGCTATTGATTTTATAAATTGCATTTCTGTGAAACACAAGTGGATGGAGGTGATTCTGTGTTACCTTGACTTTGTTGTAGAGTGGTGGGTAGCAGGTAGGAGTTGACTGTCTGTATTCGTACCTTACTACTCCAGGTGCTGTGGCATAGACTTCATGTAGCATGTCAGAGCTGTGTTGCTGCAAGGAAAGCAAGTTTTCATCCACCTGTGATGAGAAGCATTTTTTAATTGGAAGGATTATTTTAATGAGATGATGACTTTGAGATCTAGTTGGTTTATAACCAAACCCAGTAGTTCATCAACTTCTGGACTGGTTTTGGTGACTATCCAAACTCATTTTTCTGCATTTGTAAGAACATTTTTCTTCTTTACTGCTGGGAGAAAAATCAAGCAGATGGTTGCTCATTTGCCAAGAAATTATGCAGCTACTTTTAAGAATGGGAAGAAAAAAAATCCCTGAAGTAGTCCTCAGTGTCACTGGATTTTTGTAAGTAGGCAATGTCACTTTTAGTAACCCTCAGTGTTTAGGAATAAACAGCAGTAAGACCTTTAAAAAATCTGATGTGGTGGTTTTGCTTTGCAAGACTGGCTTTGGGAACTGAACTCTAGTGGGTGTAACGTGCTTTTCTGTGTTCTGTGCTGATGAGGCAATGTGTGGGGCAGGCAGATGAAGGGAGCCCTGCCAGTTTGGGACTCCCTTGAACGTGTCTTCTGGGTGAAGACCATCTGAGTACTTGCCTTGAGTTGTATCTTCTAGCACACTGTTGCTGACTGAGAGCTGCTTCTTACATCCAGGCCCAGGGGGCTTTTGGGTGTGGGAACAGCCTGATGGCCTTTGTTCTGAAACCAAGCCTGATGCTCTGGCAGCAGGACGCCAGGGATTGCGTGAACCCGTTACTGTCATGTACACATTGCTATGGAGAGAATGCCAGCCTACAGCAGCTGGCTGGAGCTGAACGTATGTGATCCTAGTGTATTAGTTTTTGTCTAGTTTATCATGTCCTGTAACCACGTGTGCACAAATCAGTCCAGGCTCTTCAGCAGTAAGGTTCTTCTGCAATGAACCAGGGTCAGTGAATGTGGAAGCTTCGCTCTGAGTGCTCTGCTCAAACAGTACCATCATCTCAGCCTACGTGCGACACGCAGTTGGGCTGGAGCCTTACACCCTGCTGGCCTGACGCGGTTTGGGGGACACTGTCTTGCTCCTTTCTGCCAGAGTCTGCAGTAAGCTCTGCTGCTGTGAACTGCGCGTGCTGGGCTCCCCCGGTAATTCCTAGGGCAGTTTGAAGCAACAGCCACGGGAGGGGCCTTGTCCGGGGAGGCCAGTGGTCGGCAGCCAGGAGAGTGGGCACTGAGTTTAAGACTGTTTTTGTGCAGGCCCTGTCTTGACTGCTTCAAGTTGAAGGTATTGAGAACCCTCTTTGGCCTGTGAGATCAAACTAGGTGTCCAAGGGGCTTTCTGTTGTGTCTGCTAGGCAGAAACACAACTCACGTGAGATCCAAAGCAGAGCTGAGGCTGCGCGGCCTTGTCCGAGGTTTGAGCGCAGGAGCAGAGCGGGTGTCATGGCTGGCAGAGGCCGTGAACATGAAGTATTGCTGCTTGCTTTGTAAGGAGGGAAGTGGTGAGAAATCTGCCAGGAACTAGTAGCAGAGCAGAGGCGGAGATGGGCAGACGCTTGGCTGTGCCATTTTAGCCACTGTGAGACGTGGTGATCCCATGGGGTGCTGGGTGCTGCCCAGTGGGTGCAGGATTCGCTTCTGCTGGAGCGGGCAGTGCCCCGGGGGGTCCTGCGGCACTGCGATGGGCTGGGGAGGGGCAGGCTGCAGGGGTTGGTGCCCTGGCTTCTGCTGCTTTCTTCTTCACAAAGTGCCGCTTGCTTATTCCTCAGCGGGAAAGCCTCACAAGTAGAGTTAGGATTGACTGCATGCGTGTGTAACGGCTGTGATTCACAGAGATCAGAAAGGCAAGAGATCAGCAGGTCATCCCCATGTCTGTTCTCTCTTTGCCAGCCTGAGCTCAGTGTTGAACACGTACTGTGCCGAAGCTCAAAGCCCTTCTGCCAGGGGCAGATTTGCCATGATGTGGCCCCTGGCCGCAGTGGATGGAGCTGTGCTCTGCCTGTGGCCGTTCCCACCTCTACAATATGTCCTCATGAATTTGTTGGTACAAGGAGAGACAGGGAGAAGAAAAGTGGCATCTACCCTCTTCTCCCCATCGCTTGTTGGAGGGAGTGGTTCTAGCTGCCAAGGAGCAAGAAAAGCAGCCTTGGCGAAGTTGCCACCCACGGTAGCCCTGGAAGCCTCTGGCCATGGGAGCGGCGTGCCTGGGAAGGCAGCCAGCCGCGCGGAGCAAGGCAGGAGGTGGCAGCTGCAGTGGTTCCTTTGGGTCTGCTGGAGCAGGAGATAAGTGAGAAGAGATGATGGGAGCAGAGCAGGAAGGGAGAGGGGGAGTATCCGAAGGCTCTCAGGCAGCAGGTCCAGCAGTCAGTGTGGTTCTCCCCCGTTCAAAGGGGTCCTGAAGTCCCTTCACTTACTCTTGTAAATGGTGTGACATCTCAGGAAATAAACTGCAGGACCACTTCCAGGCTGCACATCGTTGCTTGGGTGAAACCAAAGACTGGAGTAAAGAGAGCTGGAGGTATGTGGGGAGGCAAAGGAGAGGAGGAGGAGGAGGCAGGAGCTGGAGAGGGACCTTGGAATAGAAAAGAACCCAGAAGGGGCTCAAGAGAAGAATTGAAGACGAGGGAAGAGGAAGATGGTGAGCTTCTGCCTCTCCCAGGCACTATTGCCATTGAGTATGCTTAATGGGCTTCACTCCACAGAGGAAATTGCTCCTGGGAGCCTCTTCTTCCCTGAGCACTGAGGGCTGGCCAGGCTTTCCTGCACAGGTGCCAAGCTTGCTGGGAGCCTGGCAGAGCCATCCCCATTTGGGGGGTCTGCAGGAGAGCAGAGCGGCACGAAGAGCAGCGCGCTGCCACTGCTGGACCGCTCCTTGGCCATTGTGGAAAATTACAAGGGGCAGCAAAGCCCCAAAAAGCCAAGGCATTTGTTCTCGGTTTTGAAACACTTCATTAATGTCATTGACAATACCAGCAGGTTCCTGAGATTAGCAGGCTTCTATTTTTGAAGAGCTATTTCTCATGGCAGGCTGCCGAGCAGTGCCAGCGGCCTTCGTATCCTTTCTATCTGGATTGGCAGGACACACTGTGGTCTTTTGCCTTTCATTAGCCTTTGTGAAGCCGTACAGCTGCAGCTCTTCACAGTGCTCCCCCACGCCTTGGGGGAAAGGCACCTTCTTCAGATTTTCCAGCTAGCCCTGTGGCAAGGCAGAAATCCCTGGTGTTTTAGGACAGAAGGCACTTTTCTTCCAGGTGCTGGGTCGCAGGCAAGGCGCAGGCAGCACTCGGGCTGAGCAGGGTTTGGGCTGCAAGGAGCGCGTAGGGACACAGAGGCGGGCTGCAGAGCGCAGCGTGTACCACCTCAGGGTGCTCTCTGGCTGGGCCAAGATCTAGGTGTGGTGTTCCAGGCACAGCTTCTCAGGGGAACGGCACATCGTGCTGATGCGGAAGGTGAGGGATGTGGCTGCCTTGGTGCATGTTTCTGGCCACAGCTGCAGCGCTGCATCCTGCTGTGTCAGGATGTGGCATTGCTGGAGCCACAGAGAAGGCAGCTGGCATTCCCTTGGGGAAGGTGAGGTTCCTCAGCTTGTCAGCTCAGCCTCATTGGAAACACAGAGCATGGAACCTACTTCTCCCCAGCTCCAGCTGGAAGGTGTAAGAGCACAGCAGCACCCCACGATCAGTCATGGCACTCAAATGCATTGCAAACTGCTCTTGGCCCTGTTTCAGGCTCAGGTTCTCATTCACAACTACGCATTAAAAGCATTTTACTTTCAGTTAGCCTATGAAATGGAAGAGAGACACCAAGGATGAAGATTGCTTTAAAAGCTTGGAAGCCATCTTCTGTTTATGCTGGGATCCTATAAGATCGGACAAAAATAGCTTCACCATAAGAATCCCAGTTTGCCTACAGATGAGCTTGAGAAACTGCAACCTTAAAAATCCCAGCCTTACCCCCACCCCCCTCCAGATTTTATTGTGCCTGGAAATGGGCAGTGGTAAGAAGCTGCCTCCTGAGGGTTGTGATGGTGCCGTTCCACCCCTGTTATGATGCCTTAGCACAAAAAACAGCAAAAAGCAGAAGGAGGTTGTGAAAGCTCAACCTGCAGTCTCAGCTTGTGTGGCTTATAAGGCTGGGCCCGTCTCTAGCTGTCCTGTTAGTCCCTTGAGGGCTCTCCCTAGGTAAAGCAGCAGCATGAGGAGGATTATGACAAACCCCTACAAACAGGAGGTTTTTTGCTGAACATAAAAGGCAAATTGTTCCCTAACTTCAGACCAAGGAGCTGTCAAATGCTTAGGATGCAGCATGTGTTTTTTTCTCAGGCATTGAAGCAAAAGAGTGAGGAGATGATGACATAGTCCCGTAGGTGGGGAGCGTGGCAGTGATGTACTTGGGAGAAAGCAGTAAAGCGGATACAAAGGTCAAGGCACCATCAAAACAATCTTCTGATGTGCCCGTTTCTCTTGATATAGCACCATCCTCTGCAGCGTGGCTGTATCTTGGTTGGGCAGGCTCCCATCACAGCAGTGATTTAAGGTGAATTTCTTGCCTTCATGTCACTTACAAATACAAGATTGGCAGTTGGGGTGTTTAATTGACACCTGGGGAGTGGGAGCTGATGATCCTGCAGCCCCTTTCCTAAGTGCCTTTTGTGCCCGTGGGTCTGAGCAGCCACTTCTACTGCAGGGGGGCGACTGGCTGGGCTCAGGGAGCGTAGGGTCATGGGGGGAGCCATGCACAGGCCCTGGTCATCATTAATGGAACAACTGTTGGAGTCCCACTCTTTAGCAAAGGCTTTCGGAGGAGGGTCCTGCCTCACCTGTGCTGGTGGAGACCGGAGGAGCACTGAGGAGTGGAGCAGAGCTGAGCCAGGTGCAGCCCATGTTTCCCTGGGCAGGGCTGTACTGTGCTGTCCTGCCCCTGTGAATGTGGCTGCGGTGAAACCAGCAGGTTACTCCGAGTTTGGACCAAATCAGCAGGGTTTATTGCAGTCATGGTGGATTTACCAAGCCCTTGCCTGAAGGCTGAGCGGTGATTTTTCCTTTCAGTTTGGGCTTTCAGGTACACAAATGCAGCTCTAGCCGCCTGACTGTGAGGCCATCCCATGCTGATGCAAGCAGAATGGAGCAAACAGATCATTGCCTCCGCAGCTTGCCAGGCCTTGTCACCACCACACTGCTCTCCTGATGAACGCTACTCTGAATTTACACCAGCATCCTTCAAGTGAGGCCCTCCCTGCGCAGCCCTGGGCAAACAGTGGCATTTAACCCCTGGGCATCCCTGCAAAGCAATGCCACCCTTGCCCCCAGAGCCCTGGCTGACCAGGCTGTGCCTGCGGCTTCAGCTGAGTCAGCATGGCAGGATGGCACAGGGAAAGGAAAATCACTGTGAATCAGGCCTTGGGAACAGCATCTGCTTCGTGGCAGAGACCAGTCTAATCTCCTTAGCAATCATCTCAATCGTAGAATCAGCAGGATGCTAATTAGTTGAGAGGCACTTAAAGACAGACGTTGAGATCCCTCCCAGCCTTTAGTGGAATCCTTTTGGTTTGGCAGTTGTAGCTGGCTGCTCTCCTAATGAGTCGGTCTGCCTTAGGACTAAAGACCTTCTTGGGGTGCCTTGACACCAGCTACCCTGCAGCTGCCCATCCCTCTCTGCTGGGTCTGGCTGGGGTGTCCACACAGGTGAGATGATGCCGTATCTGTGTGCTGCCAGGGAAGCACCCACACCAGCCGCCTTCTCCTGCCTGAGCGAACCAGCAGACACCTCAACCTACTTCTGCCCAGCCCCTCTGGCCTGGAGCCAGCCTCCCCCTCGACCCTGAAAGCCCACAAGCTGATTACACTCAGCATGTTAATTGGCTTCGACAAGTAGTTTTGTTATCTTACATTTAGCTACTGATTGGGTACGTGTGACTGGATTCGCAGCAAAGGTTGGTGCCAAGCTGGCCAAAGCCCCTTGTTTGGTCCGCTGTAAGATGAGGGATGGGGCTCCAGAAGCTCTGCCAGGACCAGCTGTACACCAGTGGTACAGCCACACAGCCAGCAGCAACCACATCAAGGAGGATTTTACCCCAGGGTTGTGCAACAGCCTGCTGCAGGAGGAGGTGATGGCTGGAACAGAAGTGGGTTTGAACAGGTATTTGGCACCCACTGGTGAAAACCACTCTTTCCAGGGCTGCTCGACACCAGGATTGCATTTAAAGGCCCCATACTGGGAGGATGCACAGGCTGGTATCCAGCCCTCCCCGTGCTAGTTCGATGACTTCGTCTTAGTTTTGTCTTGTGCTTCTGTAAAGGACAGGGCTAAAAAGGGAAGGAGAGGACAGGTGGGCAGGGAGGTGTGTGCTGCATGGCTGGGTTGGTGCTCCCACACGTGGCCCCAGAAGTGCTCCTGGTGTCAGGTGGGGTCCATGCTGCCCTTAATGGGAAGCTGCTGAAATCTGGTGCCTCCAGCTCTGGCAGGTATGGCAGTGGCTGGAGGGGCAGCAGGCTGGCCACCTGGAGGGGCTAGAGCTGCAGGCTGGTGGCTGTGTGCAGGGAAGAGAGGCACGTTCGACTCCCCAGTTACCCAAGTGCCTGCGCTTTTGTCCTGGTTAAAGGTTGGGTACCTTGAGAAAAAGACTCTAGAATGTTGGCCCCTGCTTCCCATCATTGGTGGGTCAGGGTGTCCTTGAGCCCCCCCATCTCCAGCCTCCAGAGTGTGATGGAGGCTCTCCAGAGAGGAGCAGTTACTGAGTTAAGAGACAATGAGGGATTGTGAGGACACACTGGTGGGTTTTGGTTAAAAAAAAAAGAAAAAAATCTCCAAAGTCCTGTCTGAGGCACTCAGAAATACTGAATGTGCCTTTCCAAGGAGTTGGAGAGCTGAGAGAGGACGGTTCGTGGTCTTCTAGTGAGCCACAATCTGTGGGATGAAGACTTGCCTCTGTAGTGGAGAGGGCTGTTGAAAAGGGGTGATGTTAACAGTTAACCCACTGTCCTGGGATAGCGTGTGATGGGGCCTTTGCCCAGCATCTGCCAGGTCCGTGGCCCAAATGCAGCGTAACGAGAGAGTGCATTAGTGAGAAGTGAGATGAAATCATTAGGATTGATGGATCCCCCCCCAGAGCCAGGGGTATTGATCAGCTGCGGGCCAAGGAGAAGGTCAGGGGCAGAGCTGGTGGGGTGCAGGCAAAGGGAGCTGGGTATTTGGCTGCTCCTGTGAAGGCTTTCAGGACAAACAAGGAGGAAGGGATGCAGGTGGCTGCTCAGGCCCCTCCAGATGCCTCCTCCTGCCCAGGTAAGGATTGGTTGTGCTGGAGCCCTTCCTACGTGTGCGGCTCTGCCTGATGCATCCCGCTCCTGACCCAGGCACCCCAGCAGGGAAGCCGATGCCTGGAAAACCTCAGACGTGTTGTTCCCGGTGCTCCAGGCTCCTCTCTTTTCATGACTGTGACCCTAGGGAGCCCCCAGCTCCACTTCTGTTAGCCTCCACCACCCAAGCACAGGGAGTTCACTCCCCGGCTGGTTTTGCCCAAGGCTTTGCCGTCCCTCCTGTCTGACATCCCCTCCTTGGCTCTGCCACCCACCCAAGAAGCTGGGCCAGGGTCCCAGCCTGGCTCCATCTCAATGTGCTGATGAGGTCCTGGGAGTTTTGGCAGTGCAGAGAACCAGCTTGGCTTGCCTGGGTCAGCCTCTGCCTGCACAAGCAAAGGAACACCAAAGCCATCCGGGACTGCTGCAGCCGTCTGTGAGACTTCCCAAGAGACACCCCCTTGGGACATCCGTATCCAGCCAATCTTAGGTTTGAGCTTATTTTCATGGGCAGCCTGCTGACGTGTCCGCTGCGGGCAATAGGCATCTGCCACCTTCCAAGGAGAGACGGTGGGTGCCCATCCCACCAGGGCTCCCTGCGGTTTGCACAGAGGGGAGAACCCAAATCCAGCCTTGTGCAGGGATCAGCCGCGTCTGGTTGTCTCAGTAGGAGGGTTGCTGGGCTCACGTGAGCTTGCTTCTTATCTTTCTGATGTTAGAAGCCAAATATAACCTGCTTTAAAATACCTGCCTGGCCAGCCCGAGTGCCTCTGCATCGCTGGGAAAGAGGTCTGTGTTTCAAGACCCAAGTGCCCTCAGCTGCTAGCATGTCCTGGTCTTGCCATGAGGGGACCTTGGTATGTGCTCATGGGGCTCCCTGGTACCCAGGCAGGAGTGGGACCCCCTCACACCTCCCAGCTGAGCTGTGCATCGCCAATCAGTGGAGAGGTGCAGCCCACACACACCTGGGCCCTGTGTCTCCAAATGCATTTGGTGGCAACTGGGGAGCTGTGGAAACTGAGAACAATTGAGTCTTCCCACTCCATCACCCTCCCCTTAAACCCTCACAGCAGCTCGCAGCCAGAGAAGCCAGCCCTTGGAAATGGCATCATCCCGCTCTCCAAGGGAAGGTGAGAGTGGGCAGCGTTGTTCCATCCCAGTGGGTGCTGTGTAACTGAAAATGCTGCTTAATGCTGACTTTGAGAACGTGCCAGTCTCTGGCTTCGGTGGAGAGAGACCCTGCTGTGTCTGCTCTGTCTCACACCTATCAACTTGCTAAATGCATCTGCACACGTGCAGTTACTCTGCATGGCTTGGCTCTCCTCTGCTGACAGGTATTTATTTAAAGCCTGCCTTGGCTCTGGAAAGGGGCTGTGGCAGAAGTGGCATGGTGGGGACAGGCGCTGCTGCTGCCTGCTGCCGTGGCGGGGAGGAGGCAGGGAGGGATGGAGGGGGCTGCTGAGGGGAGATGGGCAGGAGGTTGGCCTGTGGGCCCTAAGGCCTTGGCAGCCCAGCAAGGCACAGAGGGGCTGCAGGTGGGCTCTGCAGGCAAGGACCTGGGAAATAGCACGTCCAGAAAACATGTGTGTTCCAGTGGTGGGAGAGCTCTTCATGCGCCAGGCCTGTTCCCACAGCCGTCTCTCCCTAGGTGCCTCTCTGTGCATTTTGAGGCACTTGTCCAAAGCAACATGTTTGCTGGTGCTAAGACACCTTGATGCCACATAAAGCATCGTTCATTTTTCACTTTTGCTTTGAGAGCCTTTCTCTGTTTGTCCCTGGTACAGCTCCGAGGGGTACAGGGGGGGGATGTGTGTGTGTGCAATGAGAGTGGAGGTTGCACCTGCTTTTGATGCCTGCAAAATCCAAGGGAGATGGGTGAACTTTTCTGTGGTTTCCATGTATTGTGATAAAGGTTCTGGTGCTCCTGAGATGAGTGGTTCCTGGGACAGTCAAGGAGATGTTTGCATCCACATTCCCTGCTGGATGCGTCTGATCCCTGGTCTGGGAAGCCACGCGTTGTCCCCTCTGCATGGAGGCAGGAGCACAAGTGAATGCCAGCTCTTGAGGGACCCCTGCATCCTCTGCCTGGCCTCGGAGCAGCGATGGCAGGCACTGAAATGATGCCTGGTGGCATCAGCCTTTCTGGGCTGGTGCTGGAGAATGAGGAGGACCTGCCTCTCTACCCTCTGCTCCATTAGGAGCAGGTGTATCTCCCCCTGGCTCTCCAGACCCACGAAGTGCAATGCCTGAGCTGAGATCAGGGTTGAGCAGCTTCACCACAAGAAGGGAACTCAAGGCAGCGCAGTGCCACATGTGCGCTGCAGGCACGCTGAGCTCCGGGGCCACATCCCTCCCTCTGTAAATCAACTTTGCTCCACTGTGCTTGGCAGATGAATGCAGCCAGCGGACCCAGACCTCCAATCCCAGGCAGATGTGCCTGTGCAGAGGCAGCTCTGAAAACAGCTGATGGCAAAGGCTTCCTTGTTCCTGGCCCAAGGGTGCTGCTGAGCCATGGGAATTTTTCTTGGTGGGTTGCTGGGCTTTTTCTTCCTTCTGGCTTTTGGACAAAATCCTCCCGCTCCCCTGAGGCAGAGGGGCTGTGAGTGCAGGGAGGAGCAGGGCTTGGAGGAGCAGCCATCCTGCAGAACCGGTGGGCAGCTCGAGCAGTGAAAGCCGGGGGGGGGGATGGGACTCGGGGTCTGAATGAACAGAGAAACTTGAACAGGGCCCAGCCCTATTAGAGAGATGTAGGAGAACATCTTGTTAGGGCAGAGCCTGCAGCCAGGATGGAAAATTACTGGTAGCCCCGTTGGCAGGGCAGGAGCAGCTGAGGCGGGGGCTGGCGGCTCTCCAGCCCCAGCACATGCTTTGTGCTGCGGTGGGGGAGCAGACAGGGCACGGCACATTTCTGCCCTGTGCCAGGTCACGGAGGCAACGCTCCCTGTTTCAGGCTCGCAGGCTGCATTGCAGGAGGAGGATGCTGAGCTCCCTGCAGCGTTGCATCTTTCCAGGCAGCTTCAGCAAAATGTGTGGTGGTGGGCTGGAGAGCAGCGTGGCTGGCTCCTGCCTGTTGCTGCCTGCAGCCCAAGCTGTGAGCTCATGCACAGTTCTAGGGGGACCAACCTGCCCTGGGACCAACCTGGTGGCTCTGGGCAGGGTTTCCAAGGGTCAGTCTTGAGGTGTCCAAGGTCTAATTGCCCTTCTGTCATTCTGGCCCAGATTATTTGGAAGCCAGCAAGCCGTGTGCCTTTCGCTGCCCTGGGGATGCAAGGCTGGGGCAGATTGTGCCTGCCCTGGAGTGGGCAGGCAATGGGATGCAGGATGGGGCCCATCACCAACAGCCAATGCTCCAGCACTGCTGCCTTGAGCCCAAACCAGCCTGGTAGCCCCCTTGCTATGGCCACAGCTCCACTTCACATGGCTGCAAGCCTGCGGAGCAGCTCCACCTAGAAGACACCTGTGCCTCAGCAGAAACACATCCCTATGGCCACCGAGACCACCCTCTCTTCTTGTGCTTTGTGTGCACTGCTGGTCTCTGAGGGGTAGCTCCCGGGCATTTTTGGAAATAGGCCCTTGGGATATGTCTTACTAACTGCTAATTCTCCTTGCTTCTGCCCCTTTTGAACAGCGTGACAAAACCAGCCCATCAAAGGTCCAGGGCCAGCAGCCACATGCTCCAAACAACGTCTTTATTTAAGCGCAGCAGTTAAAACATCATGCTTGCGCATAGCCAAGGCTAAATTTAGCTCTGACTCCTTTGTGCATTGTCACTGGACTGCATGCGCCTCAGGGTGGTACCTAAGCCCCATGAAACACTTCAATACAGGCTCATCGACCGTGCCAATCCCCTGACCAGCCAACACGGGCAGCCAGCACGGGCCCCAGGCTGCTTCTCCTCCTGTCCCGAAATTAGCCCTGTGTGCAGCACAGGATGCACCCCGGAGCTGTCAACCGTGCCCGCCCCAGAGCTTGCACTCAGACCTCTGCTTCCCTTGCTGGTCATCTCTGTGGTCACTCTCTGCTCCTCCAGCAGATGGGTCCTTGCAGCATTGCCAGCACTGGGTGCCATGGTGGACAGGGTGGCAGTGGGGTTGAGGGTCCCAGCTCACCTCTGGTGGGTTGAGTTGGCACCGTGGTCCTTCCAGCAGGAGCTTTGTGGAGGAACAGGGCTGTGCTGGAACATTTGTGTTAGAGTTTTATGGCTTTTACCCTCCTTTTCATGAAATCTCTCCAGGTTTCTTCCAGAGATGGGGGAAATGAAAGGTCCCAGGGCCTCATGTCCTGCCACGTCCCCTCTGCCAACACCAGAATTGTGGGGTTCAGCAGTTTTGGCTGCTCTGCATCCCTGCTTGCAGGCATGACAGCTGAGGCAGCTCCAGTGGTGGGGATCCTGGCTAGCAGGGCAGGCCATTGCTTTCAAGCTGGTCTTTTTAAGGGAGGTGACTCTTGGAGAGGGAGGGGGACCCTGCTGGGAGCTGAGCTTTCACTGGAGCGCCAGCAGAATCCCTATTCCAGCTCTCTTTTCCCCATCCACCTGGCCTGCTCTCTGCCACACCACGCTGAAAGCGGAGCTGCCACAAGGCTGCCTGTGGATGAGGCTTGTGAGCCTGGTGGCCCCTGCCTGGCCCAGCCGCTCAGTCCCTCAGTTTCCCTATCAACAAATCCCACAAGAAGATCTGCATGGAGATATGTGAAACCTTCATGTGGGCGTTTCTGGCTTGCAGGGGTGCTCGGTACAGGTAGGCAGCATAAAACCCCATCCCCACCTGTGCACATAACCCTGGGCTTCAGGGAGGACCTGCAGCCCCTGTTGGGGGTTGGACCAGCAGTTGACCAGCAGGGTCAACTGGATCCATCCCAGGGTCCCTGGCTGTCTGCTGTGCTCTGGCTATGGAGCCATGACTCAGAGCTCCATCCTGCTCTGACAGCTCCTCCTGTGCTCCCTGTGCCACTGTTGGTATGGGCAGTGGAAGATTATTTTGTGCTACCAGTGCACCAGGGAAGGAGCCGACTACAAAATGATGCTGGCTGGGGTGCGTCCTTGGGAGACCCACCAGGTAGCTGGGGTGGAGGATCCAGCTCCCAGCCAGGAGGCTTAAAATACCATCTCCTGCTGCCTGCCTTGGCCCCCTCTGCTCACCGTGTGGGAGGACAGAGGCTGGCTGGGGATGAGGGGGTGAATGGCCCTGGGATGGCACACTCCGCTCCCGCCCGCCAGCCCACAGTGGCAGGGCAGAGGCTTGGGTCTGGCAAGTGGTACTGTGCTTCTGGCAGTCTTTCCTGTGCTGCTTATGACCGGACCGCAGCACTCAACTTCTTCCTCCAACTTCTGGCTCCGTCCTGCTGGAGTGGATGCCCGGCACGCTGTGGCAAAGACAAGGTGGCTCCCAGGCTGCTCAGGTTTTGTGGGAGCCTGGCGAGGAGTCCCCCGTGCTGCTGGGGCGGCCGGCACAGCTGGGAACCCCAGACCTGAGTGCCATGGGGGAGCTCTGCAAGGTGTATTTGGAGCTTGATTTATCCCCCCTCAGCCCCACTTGCTTTGGTGAACTGAGGGTCAGGCTGCCAGCCTGAGCCTGTGTCCATCACCACCCACCTGCTCTGATATGTGTGGCAGCACAAAGGAGGTGGGAACCTGGCCCAAGCCCCAGGACACCATAGCCAAGCCCAGCTGAGAGTGACCAAGAGGTTTGGCTGTGGCAGCACTTGGTGGATACGCTTCTCCAGGCAGGCCCTGGGCACCGGGGAACACCCCAACACGATCCCCCCTCTTTGGCACAAGGGACGGGGACATCCCTCAGTCAGCTGCAGCCCAACTTCAATGCCATCACTGACACCTCTGGGCAGAGGGCTCCTCGGGTCCTTGGGAAGCACCAATGTCACAGCAGCATCTGGAAATTAGCATCAGGAATGTATGACTAAATGCTGGGAGACAACACAAGTCTGCAAGCAGTATCCATCCCCAAACCCCCAGCAAGGTCCTAGGGAGTCCCTGTCTGGGGCTGTGACCTCCCTAATGCCACCTCTGGAGCCAGACCTCTGTTTTACTGGCTTAGTGTCGCATGGCTGAGCTAAAAGCACATGGAAAGCCACATGGAAAACGCTACTTTGACCTGCATCAAAATGCAGTGAAAAATAACGTGGAAAAATCCATGCTTCCCTTTAATCGTGCAGTTTAGGGTGTGGAAGGTTCTGCTTGTAGGTGATTTCTGAACCCCCACGTGAGGTTACACCCCAGTCCCTCTAGGTTAGAGCACAAGCTCTGTGCTCTTCCCAAGCCTAATTAATTGTGCAATTACTCCAGCCACATGGCCCTGCTCCTTTGGCAAGGTAGCCATCTAAAAGCTGTTATTTGGTGAAGCTGGATTCCATGCAGATCAGATAAATCCCCAGCATGAAAAATCATTTATTCCTATAGAAATCACGAGCAATTGGAGGAGGAGGAGGAGGTTTAAATTTGCAGAATGTCAGGAAGATCTGAATCCAATCCCATCTCAACCCTGACCCGTTCCGAGCAAACCCCTCAGATGCTGGCCCCACAGAAGAGGGTGAAAAGCAGCCCTTGAAGGCAGGGAAGATCTGACCCCATTGAAATGCTGGGTGCTGGCTGGCTCTTAGTTAGAGGTTTAAAGGGTCCCTGTGCTCCCTGACACCCCAAGTATTTTCTCCCTTTGAGGTGAGAAGGTGAACACAGCCTGGATGCAAAGCTCTGGTGACTCAGCAGGAGAGGCTGAAATCAGCTGAAAACTGGTTGCCATCCAAAAAGCCTGGGACAAGCTGCTAAAACAGAGGTACCAGGGGTGGAGATGAATATATGAGCGGACATCCCTCCAGCCCCTCAGCAGGCGTTTGTAGGACGAGCTGCCTGTGGCCACCCTCAAGGTAGCCCATGGCCCAGCAGTGAAAGCTGCTGTGAAGCACAGGGGTATGTTGGCCACTGCAGCTGGCCAAGGGGTGACAAGGCTGAGTTCTGGAATATCTGGTTCAACCCAGGTGCTGCGAGCAGCCTGTGAGCACCCACTGCCATCCTGCAAATGTAGGGTTGGGGACAAATTTGGATCTTTGGATGAGGGTGGTGCTAACAAGACCCTGAGTCAACCCCCGCTGAGATGCCAGAGCTGCTCCCAAGGCCAATGGCTGGTGGTTACAGGGACTGCCAAGAAATCCCTTTCCAAGGCTAGCCTAGGTCTCCTGCTGGCTGATCTTCAGAACCTCCAGGGCAGAGGTTGTCTCCAACATCCCAGCACCCAAATCCCAACCCTCTTGCAGTGTCTTGCATGGACCCTTCTTGGTGTAGGAGAACCTGAGCATCATGCGTCCAACAACAAAAACCTTGGCTTTCCCATGCTGACAAGTAAACAGCACTGAAACACAGGATGAGACAGCATCAGGCCCTGGACTCATGCACGCTATTGTTGCAATGGTGATAGGAGAAATTTTACTTGGACTCTCCTGGCAGAAATGCCCAGCAGGCAAGAGGAGCAAGTGGTAACTTGGACAACAAATTAGACTACAGCCCTGCTCCTGGGGAGCAGGCTGAGTCCTCGAAGGGGAGGCTGGGTTCAATGGGGAGCCAAGCCCACGGAAGGGAGGTGATGGGATCCTCAGCAGTTTCCCCATGGAGGTGTGTGTCTTAGAAAGAGCCGGTTTTGAATGGCATGTCCGGTGCAGTTGTCTCAGGCAGCTTGGGAGTAGAGGCTGTTCCATCCCTGACTATGGAAAAAAATGAATTACAGCAATACCAAAGAAGTACAGAGGAAGGAACAAGCAGCAGGATGGGCAGCCCTTGCTCTAGGGGCAGGCTGGACACTCTGTCCTTGCTGGACCAGCTGTCCCAATTGAGGACACTGCCTTGCTTCACACCATGCCACCTTGGGAGTCCCTGGCTCCCTTAGAGCCTGGGCACCATTACAGGGATGGTGGGCAAACCTCCGCAGACTGGCTGCCCTGCAGATCTGGTGGCCCCCGGCAGTGCAGGATCACAGCCATGGCAGAGGGAGGCACCACCAGCATCCACGCCATGTGCAGAAGATGAGGGTCCTGCATCTTCCCCACTGTGGGACTGGCCCCCTCCAACCACCCCCACCCCCATGGCAGTGTTCACAGTCCCTGGTGTTGCCTGACCCAAACAGCCACCCCACAACCTCCTGTTCTACCCCAAACAGCCACCACCATACACCCCCAGCATCAATATGTGGGGTGTCACCACCACTCCAGCCGTGGCTCCTGGTGAATCCCAGCTCCACTCCTGGGCGATCCTTCAGACACCGTGGCTAACACCATCCTCACGCTCTGGCATTCCCAGACCATTACGGCCCTGCTGTGGGACCCTCATTGCACAGGTCCCCCTTATCCTGGGACCCTTGGCCATGACCATCCTGTGCTCAGGGGAACCTGCACCTTCTCCAGAGGACCCCTAGGTCCCTTGTCATCCTTATTCTTGTTCCTGGATACGCCCAGGCCCTTTGGCCCTCATGGCCCCACTCCCTGGGACTCCCTAGACCCCTTGGCCACGGTGGCTCTGCTCCAGGTATCCCTGTAGCACAGGTCCCCTCTTGTCCCAGGACCCTCCCTGGGCACTTGGATCATCAGCATCCTCTGCTCCCGGGGACCCCCCAGACCCTTTGGGCCCCATAGCTGGGGCTCCCCAAGGCTCCTACTGTCCCCGGCTCCCGGGAACCCCGACCACAGCGGCCCCCTCCGGCGCCCACCATCGCCCCTCGGTCCCGGACCCGTCCCCACCCCGCCGGCCCCGGCGAGGGGAGGAACCGGCCCGGCGGGGGCCGTGCCCAGCCTCGCCCCTGCGCCGCCCTGCGCGCCTCGCACCGGCACCGGCTCCGGCTGCGCCCGCTCCCCGCGCCGGGGCCCGCCGCCCCGCCCGCCTCCCCGGCCCGCCCGCCGGTGGCGCCGGCACCCGCCGGCCCGGCATGAAGGTGCTGCGGCACAAGATCGAGCTGCTGACAGGTACGGCCGGCGGCGCTGCCCCCCGCGGCGCGGCGGGGCCGGGTGGTCGAGGCTGGGAGGAGCCGGGCGCTGGCGTGCTGGGGTCGGGGGGGCCCTGCGGCTCCCCTGGGAGATGGGGCTGCCGCCCCCCCCCCCCCCCCGCCCGCCGCCTGCCTCTTCTCCCGCAGGTACGGGCTGCTGGGGCGAGCGATGTTTTTGGGGTGCGGGAGCTGTCAGGGCTGCGCCGGGGAAAGCCCAGCTTGGGGGTGCTGGGGGTGCTGAGCCGGCAGCCCCTCGGCGCGGGGGTCCGTGGGCGGGGGGTGCCTGTGGGACTGCTGGAGCATCCCTGCGGCACCGGCTCCTCTGCCAGCTTCCCCCGGGAGCCCCCCCCGCTGCCCGAGTGCCCCGCTGATGGCGCTGGGGAGGAGGCTGCTCCTGCGAGCCGGCCGGCGCCCCCGCAGAGCTCCCCCTGCCCCCGCCGCCCGCCGGCCTGGGGGGCTCAGCTCCCGCACGGGTGGCAGCGGGTCCCCCAGCCTGGTGGCTTTGGTGCTGTGGCCGGCCCGCTGCTGTGCTACCCTGGGGCACCGCACCGTCAGGCTAGCTGGTGGGGGCTGCTGGGGTGCGGACCCTGCCCCGCCATGGGGGCTGAGCGAGCTGTGGGTATTTGTCCTGCAGTGGCAGAGTGGGAGACGCCTCAGGCTTTGTCACACTGGGGTTTTACCTCCAGCCCTTCACAGCTCCTCAATAGTCTTGCTCGGGGGCGGGGGGGGGGCGATGCTGTGGGAACACTCTGTCTCAGACTGGGCTGCAGGTTCCCTTTCTCCCTCTCTTCGCCCCACTGGGAATCATCTTGGCTTCGCTGCCCGGCAGGGGCCAGCCCTTCCTCCTCCGGGTTTGCCTCCCGGTCTGTCACACGCTGCTCAGTCAGCCTGGAGAATCCCTGCCGACATCCCGTGGGTGCCACATCTGCGCCAGGGCAGGACGCGGGTGGTCGGTGGGGATATTCCCGTGAGGCTGGTGCATCAGCTGAGGGACCCCTGCCTTCTGACCAGACACGCTGCCTGGTGTTAAACCCTTTCCACAGCCTCGTCACAATGATGATGATGATAACAACAACAACAACAAAAATAATAATAGTGTATTTTTTTGCCATGAGCTGGTTCTCCTCCAGTAAGCCAACACTGGGCTGCAGATCCCTGGGGAAGGTAAGCTAACATGGCTGTTTCTGTCCCCGTCCATGTACGCAGTGCCAGGGCCCTGGCAGCACAGATCACCAGTCCCAAACAGAGCAGTAATGTCATGCAGGGTTTGGGACTGATTTGGGACTAGGGAGGAGGCACGTCCCAGCTGTGCCCAGGAAACGGTGGCACTGCACCGGGAAGGCAGGGTGGGAGCGGAGCTGGGTGCTGTTGGGGAGCATTGGGGCGAGCTGGAGGGAAAAGGGCTCGTTGCCACATTGCCCCGCTGTGCGATAGGAGCCAAGTTGTTTTGGCGAGGGGAGCTGGAGCCGTGACTTTCTCACCAGCACTCCATAGTGACGGTGGCCCAGTGGGCTGGGTGACGCTGCCCACAGCCTGACTGCTGCGTAGCAGGGATGAGGTTACCTGTGGGGTGGCGTAGGGAGCAGAGCACCCATGGGAAGCTGGCAGCACGGCTGTGATCCTGGTCACCAGGTGCTGCACCCACAGGACTCCCCGATGAGCTGACTGACCCTTCTCTGTTCCTGTGCTCAGCACTGCTTTAGGTGATTGTCCATCCCATGCTGAGGATGCTGGTTGGTGCAGGGCTCTGCCACATCCCTTGTGAGCCAGCTTTCCCCACCTCCACACAAGCAAGGTCATGGGGGCCTTTCTTCATTGCTCGGCCACCCTCCCTCCCGTATTAGCTGGAGGCTTTAATTAATAAAGGCATTCACCATATGCTAAATGCTGTTCCGAGCCACTCTGGGACTGTGGCCACACAGTGGGTTGGCACAGCCAGCGTGGGACGCTCCTGCTCTCTTCCAGACCCAGCTACCGGTGAGGCTGATTTTCCTCCCATTTTTTAATTCTGGGATTGTATTCCAGGGAATCGCGGGTTTGCTCGGTCGGTGGCTCTGCAGGCTGCAGCGTCTTGGCTGTGGTGGTGGGCTGCAGGCAAGGGCTGTCCCCTTGCGCAAAGCTATTTCCCCAGTAGCAGCCCAGCCTGGAGCAACATGTCCCAGACGCGTGCCTCTCCATAGGGCTGTCAGCACCTCTCCCTGCCGGGGTTTTGCATGGCCCCCAGCCTGGTGGGACCCTCTGTGCAGGTGGACGTCCCCAGAGCTGGGCACCCTGGGACTCCTGGGAGGCTTCACGGTGGTGTTTCTCCATCCAAACCGTTGTTTCTCTGTCCAAACGGTTCTGTTTTGTTGAGTGGCTCCCAAGGAGCAAAGCAAAGTGCGTTGTCTGCATGAAGCAGCCAGGTGGCACAGCTTGCTTGGATTTTGAATGGAAAACCCGGTCGGATGAACAAAATCCAGCTTTGGAGGGGAGTTTATGAGTAGCTCCCATATTCCTGTGGCCTTGGAATGCTTGTGGCATTCCTTGGGCTTTCCAACATTGCCAGCCTGGGCTGACCCAGGTTTCAAGGTGGACAAAGCACGGAGCAGGCTTGGCCAGGCTGTGGATGGAGCAGGGTCCGTGTTTGCTGCAGTGCTAGCACGGCCTCGTACCATCCTTCGTATCTCTGGGAGATTGCAGAGCGTGGGTAGCCAGTGGAGAGGGTGTGGGACTGGTGCTGGCCCATTTGGAGCAGCAACAACTTGTCCAAAAGCTTGGCCTTGGGAAAGGGGTTGAAACAGAGGCTGCAAAGGCAGATGCCTGAGGTCCAGATCCTGCCTGAGTGCAGATAAGGCCCTTGCACTGGGACTTGCCAGTTACACACACCTCATCTATGCAGAGCGGAGCCTGGATTGTCCCCTGCGTCCCCCATGTCCTGTTATCTTTTGTGTGCAGCCAGCTGCTGTGGGCACAAGCATCCCCTTGCTCCCCTCTGCTTTCAAAGCTGGGCTTATACCTGGGGGTGTTTCTGGAGATGCCGGTGTTGTGGGGGTACAAATTCCTTGGTCAGGAGCATCCAGTCACACGTCTGCTGAGTGGTGGCTCCATGTCTGTCCCTGCAAGCCCTGGGGTTGAGCTGCTGGCTGGCCAGCACCCGCTTCACAGGCAAGGAGAAGAGTTTGGGAGTAAAGGCTTCACATTTGCTTTTCTCCCATCTTTGCAAAACCAACTTCAGGCTGCCACTGTGCTGCCCAGCTGCTCGGAGCATCTCTGCCTCCCAGCACAGCTCAGAAACATCACCCCTCATTCTGGCTGCACAGGGAGATCTCCCTCAGTCCCACCCATGTCTGGCTGCAGCCTAAAACCAGCCCAAACATTGGATTTTCTCTCTCCAACCGATGCTGGAAGTTGGGGTGGGAATTGGAATATTCTTGCCCTTAATTGAGCCTTTACAGAGGTGGCCAGCACAGACAGACCAGGATGGTCTCCCAGTTTGCCTAAGACCATGGAGACAGGTCTGTCCTTAACTGGGAGAACTGGACCCTGGTGGGAGCTGCGACCTGAGTTCCTCTAGGCACTGCCTGCTCCGTGCCTACTTCCAGCTGTCAGTGGAGGGGCTCGCTGTGGCCCCCGGATGAGCCAAAGCACCATGTCCCCACGGTAGATGGGTGGAGTAAAGCTGATTTGGGTCCCATCCCCATGGGCAGGGAGACCTGGGAGGCTCCCAGGGGCTGGGGCGGAGGAGACCGAGGCAGGACCTTCCCTGACATCTCCCTTGCCCTGGGCAGGGCTGCTGCTGCAGGAGATGACCATGGCAGGGCTGCACGAGCTGCGCTTCACTGAAGAGAAGCCGCTGCTACGGGGCCAGGATGCTGAGCTGGTGAGTCTGGTGACTGCACTGGCTCTGGCTTCTGCACATGGGGTGCCAGGACGTGGGTCCCTAAGTGGGAGCTTGTGGGTGTGTGTGCGTGCTGGTATGGGGTACGTGTGTGTGCACGTGTGTGTTGCTCTTTGGTGCAGGTGTGTGTTCAGACACATGCTGGTATTGGGTGCATGTGTGCGCCCAGGCATGTTGGTATTCAGTGCATGTGGGTGTACAGACGTGCTGGTATTGGGTGCATGTGTGTGCACATGTGGTGGTCAGTGTGTGTGCGTGCACATGTGTGCTGGTATCAGTGCACACACGTGGGTGAGTGCAGGTTTGTGTGATGATGTACGCGTATGAAGATGTGCATACAGGCTAATACGCACTTTTGTGCGTGCACATGTGCAGGCAGGGCATGCACGTGTGTGAAGGTATTGTAGATGTGCATGTATGTGTGCACACGTGTGGGCATCACGTCCCCCTGCAGCCAGCGCTGCTCCAGGGAGTGGGTCTTATGGTGTCAGGGGGCTTTGTGTGTTGGGTGGGAGAAGGGTGCCATGGCAGTGAGGTGTGTCAGAGGGACATCTCTGTCCCTAACGGCTCCTTCTCTCCCCAGGAGAACTCGGATGTCTTCCTCTCCGCTGTGGACATGGACTGGAAGGTATGACCAGCCACGGGGGGGTGCCCCCACCCCCGGGTCCCATGTGGGACAGCAGCCTGCGGTGCGGGGGGGAGCGGGGGGGATGCTGCCAGGCATGCTCTGTGCTGGCCCTTGGATGTGGCTGGCAGGCACTTGGTGACAGGCTGGGGACAAAAAAGTCTTTTTTTGAAGGCCGTTTCTTCTCAGGAGGGCTGAGCTGCTTTTCCAGCCCCTCTACCATTGCCATGGCAATGGTTTCCTGGGCGATTCCAGCTCCCTGCTTACAGTAAGGATGTTTGAAAGCCTCTTTCTTTTTTGGAGAGCTGGGGCGTTGCCCCCTGTACCACCCACCTCTCTCAGAGACCAGGGTCCCTCTGCTGCCCTGGCTGGCACCTGCCTGCCTTGTACCTCCATTTCGCCTCTAGCTCGCGCCTGGCTCCTGTGGTGGCATTCATCGCTCTCCCCGCTTTGCACAAGCTCGTCCCACACCAGGCTGCCCCTGCAGAGACCAGGCTGCTGGTGGATCGGGAGGGAGGGCAGTGAGGCTGCCAGACCCCAGCTTGCTGCCTTTTCCAAAGCATCCCCCCTCCCAGGGGACACCGGTGACCAATTTCAGGTTGTATGTCGCCACTTTGCCAGTGGCTGGGACCACCAGGAGCGTGGCTTTCCCCAGGGAAAAGTGGCTCGTCCCTGTCATTAAGCATCAGACTCCAGAGGAGCAAGCCTGCTGGGTGAGGCTGAGGACACGGGGCTTTGCCATGCAGGGAGGCCCCGTGCATGTGTTGGTGATGGCAGCTGGACCCCCTCTCCCCACAGCTGCGGTGTGTGCAGGGAATGGTGGAAGCGAGCCGTGGCAAGCTGCCAGGGTGGGGATGATGCGGAGGTGATGGCAGGCTCCAGCTGACAGGCAGCATCCCTGTGGCAGGCAGGGAGGCTGGAGGGTCCCTGCTGGATGCTGCCCTGGTCTGGCATTGGCTTGTGGCTTTCCATCCTCTTTGAGCAGGCACTGGAGGGACTGCAGGACTTTCTCCATCCGTGATTGCCTGTCTTCATGCTGGAGCAGCTGGGGTGCCAGCTGTGCTGAGCTGGGCAGTGGTGCTGGGCTGGGGAAGGGCAGGCAGGGTGCAGGGGCATGTCACCCAGAGCCTGCTGGGGGGTTTTGGGGCCGCGGTGGCACAAGGCCGTCTGTGGGTGTGAGCTGCAGGCAGATGGACTCACCCTCTTGTGAAGCCTCATTGGACTTAGGGCAGAAACTACCTGCCTGCACACAGGGAATACACACACGTGTGCATGCACACACAGCACATGCCAGCCCAGGGACAGGATGTGACCCCTTGGCACTGCTGGGTTGTCATTCCTCCCGCCTTATTTACCTGCCACTGGCAATGTCCCAGTTGGGGCTAAATCCTGCACACCGGGACCAGCCCTGGGGGGGTACGCACAAGCGTTTTGTGGGTGCATGTGCTTCAGCATGGATCATTGTATTCATTTTTCCAAAGTTGGCATGGACAGACACGTGTGGGGACACAGTTTTGCCTGGCCCCTGTGGGTCTGTTGGTATGTGTTCCCGTGCACGTATGTGCATGGTCACGTGCATGTGAGGAGCACCCCTGCTGCGTCCTTCTCCTGTGTGTTTAACATGTACCCGTGTTTGGGGGGGTGTGCACGCTTCCTGGTACGTATGCATTGCTGCAGGGCCTCGGTCTGGGTGGCTGCAGGCTCCAGCACGATTCTGTGTGTCTGCACGGGGCTGGAGCTGCACGTGTGTGTGTGATGGGGGCAGGTGAGCATTGCTGGGCTCCGCTGTGATGCTGCTGTGTGTGTTGCAAGGGGTGCGAGTGCAACTCTGTGCAGGCAGCTCTGCCTGGCTCGGTCTGCCGAAGGAGGGAAGATGGAGCAGGGACTGCGCAGTGCCAGGCGTTTTTTCCTTCATAAACAAGGGTATTTGGGGCCAATTGGAGCATGAATAATTCCCACGGCAGCCAATGGCTGAGTGCTCACTCCATCGCAGCGCTTGCCTGCAATGGAAGCCAAACCTGCTGGGGCTGCGCGTCGCATGGAGGGGGAAGGGAGAGGGAGGGCTTAGCGCAGGGCTGGGGCTCCGCTATAAATTGAGGCGAGGGGCTGAGCCAGTGCAGAGCTCTGCTTCACCCCAGCCCACAACACCGCTGTGCCCCGCGCTGGGACCCCGTGCTCGGCACACCCTGCCCGTGCATCCTCGTCCGCCCGCTTCCTCACCATGCCCGAGTGCTGGGATGGGGTAGGTACCGTCGTTCCCGTGCTCGCTGCCCTCCTTCCCCAGACAATTTTGCTCCGGTACCTCCCCTGCTCGTCCGGGCTGGACCTTTGCACCTAGCGGGGCTTGGCGTGGGCCAGATAGGTTGGTGCAGGGGGGACCTGCTGCTGGGGAGCCTTTCCTTCCCCCAGCCCCGCTGCCGCATCCCCGACATGTCACAGGTTTTGGGGACGCATTGTCCTTGAGCGTGTCCTCCCCCAGCCCAGCAGAGATGCTGCGCTGAGGCCGAGGGTGAGTGAGCGCAGCTGCAGTGGCTGCAGGCTGTGCTGGCACAGACTGCTGATGGGGGGGGGGAACGTGCTGCCTCTTCCCCACCCCCAGGGCTGCAGAGGGAGAGGGTTTATTGCTGTTTTGACACGATTCCTCGGGTGTTCTCTGGCCTCTAGGGTGATGGCAACAGGCCGGTGTGGAGGGGGACAAGTGAGGTGGGAGTGCCGCAGCGGTGAGCAGATAACTTGGACAGGGCTGGGCTCTCTCAGGCACCTGTGGGTGTTGCGACCCCCACACCCATCCCCGCGGGGGCCACGGGTTGCCGGTGCCCACCCCTCCCACTACCTGCATCCCCTGTTTCGCTAGCCTCTCCCCTGCCACAAGCATCCCTGCGGCAAAGGGCAGGGCTGCGGTACCCAGTGATGCTGCAGAGGCTGCAACCTGGGCATGGATCTGCCTGGCTTGGCACGGAGAGTGGGGGGTGGCAGTGCTGGGAAAGGAGCCTCCAACTTGGGCATGTGATTTTGGGGTGGGATTGCAGGCTGAGCTGGTGATGACAAGCAGGCAGCCCTGTGGGCCGGAACAGATCACATGGATGCCTCTTGCTCTGTGACCTTGGGCCAGGCCCTTCCTCTGCCTCGGTTTCCCCATCCGTTGCTGTGGAGGGATGTTCCCACTCATCATCCGCTGCCTGATACAGCCCCAGGAAGTGGAGGGACAGCTGTGGATGAGGGCTGAGGTCAGGATGTCCTTGGGGAGCCGAGTGTTATCTCCACAGAGCCCTTGAGCTACCCTCAGGTGCTGTGTTCCCCCAGGGACAGTGGATCTTGGTGAGGGGAGGCACTGGGGTAAGGAGACCCCTGTCCTTAGGTGGTTCCTCCCATCTGAGGCCCATGTCCTTCAGAGTCCTTGTTGGCACGTAACCCATGGGAGTGTCCACAAACCTGCTGTGCTTCCCTCCCACCAGCCCATCCACGGGGCTGCCAGTACCCACAGCGAGGACCGCTCTGGGTGGGTACCTGCCAGCATCCCCTGCCCAGCACATGATGCTTCTGCACCTGCCAGATTCCAGCTTCGAGGTCACTGCCAGTGAGCTGGCTGGCTGGCGTGGGCCTCTGGAGGGGACCCCTGGTCCCTTGTCCCTGGGAAGCACCTGGGCTTGCAGCCTCAGTTTCTCTTGCTGGCTGGGGATGACGGCTGTGAAGGCAAGGCTGGAGCCCTCCCAGCCAGGGAAGCTGAGGCACAGGGCAGTCTCGGTCTCTGTATGGGTGCACAGCCATTTCAGACCAAGGGATTTTAAAGTTACTTTAGCTGTCATTTTGGGATCAGGCTGCAGCATTTCCTGGGGTGGTGCCCAGGCTCTGAAGTCTGCCTGTTTGTCCCAGGAACAGTGAATCTAGGCCCATTTGTGGTCTGTCCCATCCTGTGGTCTGCCTGTCCTGTCCCACAGTCCTCCTCTTCCAAGCCCTCTTGAATCATCTCATCCCAGACCTCTATCCCTTGATCCCATCCTGTGATTCCATCACATGATATACCTGTCCAATCCTAAATCCTATTATCCTATCCCAAATCCTCCCTTCCCTTCCCAAGTTGGTGGAGGCTGGGAGCATTTCTGTGTGATTTGTCCTACCTTCTGCCACCACAGGGATGCCCAAGAGCTGAGGGTTTTCCTGGGATGGCTGCACATCTTTCCCTTGTGCTCCCATGGGACCCAGCCACCTGGGGAAGCAGCAGTGAGGGGTGGGATGGCAGGGCAGAAGAGGATGTCTTGGGGCCGGCAGGCATCACCCCATCTCTCCTCTTCCCCCAGGAACATGACATTGAGACCCCCTATGGGCTGCTGCACGTGGTCATCCGGGGCTCACCCAAGGGGAATCGCCCGGCGATCATGACGTACCATGATGTGGGCCTCAACCGTGAGTGCTGGTCCCTGGGCCAAGGGGATCAGGGACAGGTGGGAGTGAGCCCAGGGCTGCACAGGGTGCCAGGACATCGGCCAAAGCCCCTGGCTCAGCTCCTTTGCCTCCTCCCGTGGAGGGTCTCCAGGTTGCGTTGGGTCTCCCCAGGCATCTGAAAGCACCAGGAAGGTCTGGATGCTCAGCCGAACCCAAAGCCCAGGCCAGGCACAACCAGGAGCGCTCGGCTGCCCTGGTGCTGGCTGTCTGCCCACCCATGTCAGGCAGGGATGGAATGTGGGGGATGCTGGGTGGGTCCCCACCACCGCCAGCCCATCATTCAGAGCATGGACCAAGGAGCTGGTGGCCAGACATAGTGGGGGCTGAAGGAGATGGGGAAGAGCAGGGAAGGAAGGACCTCGAGCTGGGGCTCTGGATGTGGATGCTGCACGCTCTGTTAGCCTGCAGCCTTGGACCTGCACCGCAGACCCCTGCCCCAGGCTGTGCCCCTTGGCTGAGCCGGGATGCCTGGTGCCTTGTGAGGCTGAGTCACCGGCAGGCTGAGCGAGCTGCCCCACCGTCACAGCAGTACTCTCGTGTCCGGGGACGTATAGTGTTGGTTGCAATGGACCTTACAACCTGCCTTGCCCCGAGTTTTGCAAGGGATGTCCTGTCACTGATGCCATGGGGCCTGCAGGACCCCTCCAAGCCCTGGCAATGACTGTATCCCACTGCAATGGTGGTGGCCTGTCCACAGCAGCACTGGGGCTGTTTCTTTGGCTGTTTCCAAGGAGGGAGATTTACAGCTTTCTCTCAAATCCCGTGTTTGCTTGAGCCCTTTCTGAGGAATTTGAATAGGGCTGATAACACCCTGGGCTGCTAATCCCACTGCCCACTGGGTGGTCCTGCAGCTCTGGGTTTTGCCTCCCCCAGTCCCACCTCTCCAAGCAGACGAAGCTCACCCCGAACTCCTCATCTTCCTGGCTGTGTCCACCCAGCCCCATGCCTCCCAACACCGGTAGGGATGCAGCCCTTGCTAACAGTGGCTGTGATCTCTGCTGTGGAGACAAGAAGCCTGGACAGAAGGGCATGGGAGGGCTTTGGTGGCGTGTCACCTCCCAGCTGAAGGGCAGCGGGAGGGCAGGCGACCTCTCTCCCAGGCCCCCATGCCAGGGTGTTTGGTCTCTAACCCCTGCCTGCCTTTGACAGACAAGCTTTGCTTCAACACCTTCTTCAACTTTGAGGACATGCAGGAGATCACAAAGCACTTTGTGGTGTGCCATGTGGATGCACCCGGCCAGCAGGCAGGAGCCTCGCAGTTCCCTCAGGGGTAGGTGCCAGCTTTGGGGACTTGCTACGCCTGCCGGAATGTCACCTCCCTGCCCACTGGGTTGTTGCTTCCCGGGCAGTCATGCCCTACCTGTGGGTCTCTCCTAACCATGTCAAAGCCTGAGGCAGCCAGCGGGCCCAGGGTGGGCAATGGGGTGGTTTGCAGGTGGGTGGCGTTTCCCTGCCCACTTTGGGCAGCCCAGCTGCCCTGTCCCAGCCTTCCCACTCTGCGTGGGTCCCTTAACTGCTGTCCTGTGCCTCTCCGTGCTGCAGGTACCAGTACCCATCCATGGACCAGCTGGCTGCCATGTTACCCAGCGTGGTGCAGCATTTCGGGTGAGTCGGCCTCTCTTCCACAGCTGCTGGCTGAGGGTGCCGGTCAGAAGACCGGAATCTGGGGCTGGGGGAGTTGCCCCTGTAAGCTGGCACCCTGCGTGTCTCCTTGTGCCCCATGCTGTGGGTGGAGGGTTGCCCCGGGGCCCCTGTGCTGGAGCCCACTGTCCCCCCATATGCACCTCTCCACTTTCCAGGTTCAAGTATGTGATCGGGATCGGTGTCGGGGCAGGAGCCTACGTGCTGGCCAAGTTTGCGGTGAGCCTGGGGCTGGGCTGGGCTGGCCCTGAGTTGCCCGTACCTGCCCGCAGCACAGGGCATGGGAAGAAGCAGGAGCTGACACTCCTGGGCAGGCTGTGCCACCCTGAAGGCTCCTGGAGGGATGGAGGGCCAGGACAGCAGTGCCATGGCCACGGTGGCCGGGCAGTCTCGCCATGGGTCTCAGGACAGGGCCACATCAGCCCCGTGCGATGCCTGCGCAGTGGGCAGTGGTGCTGGTGGAGGCCTGCCCTGGGCGCATCTCCCCTCCCTGCTGAGCACCCACCCCTCTTGCTCACTGCAGCTTATCTTCCCTGACCTGGTCGAAGGGCTGGTCCTCATGAACATCGATCCCAATGGCAAAGGCTGGATTGACTGGGCAGCTTCCAAGGTGGGCAGGGCCCTGTCCCCCCTCTCCCAGCCCTGGTGGCTCCCCGGGGCAGGAGCCAGCCATGGCAGTGCCGTAACCCTTTGTGCTCCCTCCACAGATCTCTGGCCTCACTAGCACACTGCCGGACAATGTTCTGTCCCACCTGTTCAGCCAGGTAAGAGCTGTGCGTCCTGATGGCCCCCTGCCACAGCCCCCTACCCAGCATCCCAGCTGTGTCACCTGGGCTGTGCTCTGCCCTGGCTGCCAGGTGCTGCTGGACCTGCCCCGTGCCCAGGGGTGGCATTAGTTAAGCCCTGCCTGTATCCCTCCTGCCTGATCCTGGGCTTAGCCTGACCAATGTGCAGCTCGTGCCCATGTCCAGCCTGAGCGTGCTGCCTGCAGCACTGCTGTGCCCAGCTGCATTGCCCAGCATCCTCCCACTCTGCCCTGCTGGCCGGCACAGCATGGGCCAGCCTGGTGGAGGGGTGGGCATTTCAGTGGCACCTGGCAGCACCTGCCCTGATCTCCATCCCCTGCCGGCACAGGAAGAGCTGGTGAACAACACGGAGCTGGTGCAGAGTTACCGGCAGCAGATCGGCAGCGTGGTGAACCAGTTCAACCTCCAGCTCTTCCTCAACATGTACAACAGGTGGGTACCCTGGGCAGTCCTGCTAGTGGGCTGCCCCCCTGTCTGCGCCAGGGTGAGGGGCTGCAGCACTGGTGGGTGGCCCCAAGGGCGCCAGAGGAACCCTGATCCATTGGGTGCTGCCATCACCCTCTGGCACAGGCAGGTAGGTGGTGGTGCAAATCGAGATGCTGGTGCTGGCTGGGGATGCAGGAGTGGTGGTACCTGTGACAGAGCCTTGCCATATCCCACAGCCCGTGGCCACGGGTGCAGGTCCCCTAGCCTCCTCCTGTGCTGGGTGCTGGCACAGGCCTGGGGAAGAGGGCCGAGGTGCTGTCCCGTGCGTGCCAGGGGTTGGGAGCATCCCGCTTTGTGGGCTCTGCTCAGGTCATGGCAGTGATGGCCATGGCATCCTCCATGCACCATGTACCGGGACAGCAGGGCTGCATGCTGCTTCCTGGAGCTGGCGGTGCCCCAGCTCCTGCCATGTAGCATTGGTGGCGGCAATGCCCCTCTTTCTTCTCCATCAGCCGCAGGGACCTGGACATCAACCGGCCTGGGACTGTGCCCAATGCCAAGACACTGAGGTAAGAGTCGCACCAGCATGGCGTGGGGAGGTCGGGGCAGTGGAGTCCACCGAAGCCAAGCCCTGACTGTGCCCCTTCCTCCTCTCACGTCCAGCTGCCCCGTGATGCTCGTGGTTGGAGACAACGCACCTGCTGAGGAGGGGGTGGTGAGTGATGTGACCGGGTAGTGCCTGCAGGCCCGCATGCAGGTGGTGCCAACCTGAGGGCATGCACATATTCGCTGCCTGCTCAGCCACCTGTGCGCTTGTGTGCAAACCTACCTGCTCATGTGGGCACGCGTGCACGTGCATCTGTGCATGGTTGCCACACCTGGGAAATCTACCCTTCCTCATACGCCAGACGTGCTCACAACATGCATTCTCAGGTGTGTTGGCACATGGGCACACTCCTTGCTTAGCCACATGTGCCCAAAGAGCCCAAAGAGCTGCTAGTACATGCATGTGCTTGCACACATCCACACGGTTGTCCACACTTGCACACTCAGCCGCAGGCACTGTGCAGGGAGCCACATTTGTACTTACTGTGTGCACGTGCTCCCCCTCCTCCATCACATGTACCTCTTTGCATGTGCACAGAAGCACACTTGTGTGCTTGTACACACGTGTGAGACACAGGATGCCTCACCAACCCCCCTCCCCTCCCTTTTGAGCCCCCGCCCTTGCCCAGACACTGCCTAGCAGGAGGAAGATCCTCTCTGTCCCATGGCAAGGGGTGGTGGTTCTGCAGACTCGGGGCTCACCTAGCACCCTGTCTCCACCTGGTTGGGGTGGGATGTGCCAGCTAGAGTGCCATGGGGCCAGTGACAGTACCTGTGGGCAACTTCTGCCAGGCTCAGGGCACCCCAGCATGCTAATATCATTCCTCTCACCCTCAGGTGGAGTGCAACTCCAAGCTGGATCCTACCAACACCACCTTCCTGAAGGTAGGTGGGTGGCATGGGGCACCATGGCTGGAAGGTCCCTGCTGCCCATGAAGTGCCCCATTACCCTCTGCCCCAGGGTTGCAGGGCATCCCCATCTGCCCATTCCAGGTCTGTCCCGGCCATGGAGCTGGGTGTATGTGGAGAGATCAGAGTGGCCCCAGCAGTGGCATCCCGCCAGGGGGTACTAGGGGACAGGGTGGGTAGCAAAAGCACCCTCCCAAACTAAACAGGACCTTCTCTCTGCAGATGGCTGACTCTGGTGGGCTGCCCCAGGTCACACAGGTGAGCCCCCCACAATTTCCGCAGTTAACTGGGTACGCTGGGCCCTGAGACATGCTCTGGTGCTGTCCCTGGCTCCCAGGGGATGGGCTGAGGTGGGCATAGGGGTTTTGGGCAGGGGCTGCCAGAGGCAGCTCAGGGTTGAGCAGGGATCTTGGTCCTGGTGCTGCCTCAACTCAGCTTGCTCTCTCCCCACAGCCCGGCAAGCTGACGGAAGCCTTCAAGTACTTCCTGCAAGGCATGGGCTACAGTGAGTGCCAGGGCTGGGGCGTGCCTGTGTGTGCGCATGCGTGTGTGCCTGTGTGCGTGTGTGCTGACCCTGCCACAGAAGAGGAGCCTGGCACCCCTGCGTGCCCTTCATGATGGAGAGCCGCACGTGCATCCGTGCCGTTGTATGTGCAGGTGTACAAGATATCTATCCATGCGCTCGTAGGGGTGCGGGGTGTACAAGCTCTGTGTGCACGCGGACATGTGTACAAGGGCTCGGCGTGTACGTAGGTGTGTGGACAGGGTCTCTGTACATGCATGTACACTTAGGTGTGTGTGGCCGTGCACAAGCAGGGGCTGTGTGTGTGCATACAGATGTGCAGAGTCCAGGTGCACAGGTCTATGTGCATACGTGTGTGTATGGGTCCGTGAGCACGTGTGTGTGGGGGGGGGTGTCTGTGTGCCTACCTGTGTGTGCACTTGAGTGAAAGTCCGTGTGTGTGTGTGTGTGTGTGTGCTTGCAGGTCCATTTGCACATGCACACGTGTCTCTGTGCATGCAGGTCTGTGTACACACATGAAGGCCCCATGTGCGTGCACACGTGGGGCCGGGCAGGGGCTCCTGGCCCCACAGAGCGGCCAGCAAGCTGACGCTCTCTCTCTGCCCTCCCTCCCCTTCTCCCGTTCCACCCCTGCCAGTTGCCCACCTGAAGGATCGGAGGCTGAGTGGAGGCACAGGTACCACTCACTGCTGCGCAGCCTGAGCCCGCTGCTGCATGGTGCCTGCCTGGCCTGTGCCCTCGAGCTGCCTGGGCACTTTTGGGAGCAGCCTGGGTGCAGGGCTGCCCCTTCCCAGCCAGCTGCCCTCTGCCTTGCTCCGCTTGGCCTGAGACGGCACCCTGAGCAAGGGCTGAAGGCTGAGAAATGGCATTTGGAGAAGTGTGTCCCGCCCTCCCCCCATGCAGGCACAGTCTCAGCAGTGTGCCCACTGTGCCCCCCTCCAGCTAGCCAGGAGCTGTACCTGCTGGGCATCCTGGCTGGAGGAGGGTGTCGCCTTCCCTGCACACCCTCGGGACCCAGGAGAGCTCCCGTCCCAGCTCATGCCTTCCCCGGAGCATGGTGGCCAGGGGTCCCCCCCGCCTCATGCCCAGTGGTCGCGTGCCTGGGTGCGCAGGTGTGCCCAGTGTGTGGCCTGTCGCAGGGCACCCCATCCCTGCCCTGCTGTCCCTTGCCAGGCTGGAGCTGCTCATGTCACAGCACCGCATGCTGCAAGCTTGTGCCTGGGGTCATTCGCATCAGGGAGCGGGACTGGTGGCTTTGCTTTCGTGAGTGAGGCAGCGTTAGCATTTGGAGGGAGCTGAGCACCCCGTCCATCTCTCTGTGCCCGTGCAGTGCCATCCGCCAGCATGACCCGCCTGGCACGCTCCCGCACGGCCTCCCTCACCAGCACCAGCTCAGTGGATGGCACCCGCCCACGTGCCTGCACCCACTCGGAGAGCACCGAGGCCATGGGGCAGATCAACCACACCATGGAGGTATCGTGCTGAAGTCCGCACCCACCGCCAGCGTCGCCTCCAGAGCCATCTCTCATCCGTCAGCATCCCGCCAGCACCCACCCACCCACTCCGTGGACATCCTCCACCAGGGCCCTCGCTCCTTTGGGGTTGGTTTGTCTCTGCCACTGGCCTCATCCCCTTGTCTGGTACCGGAGGAGAGGGCCTTTGCTTCCCTGCCTTCCAGCTCCTGGCTTCCTCCAGCACTCACACATGGTTCTGTATTGTTCCGCACCCTCCCTAGCATCGACTTGCCCCTGGCTCGGGAGGGTGGGCCAGGATGGGGAAATAGGGGCAGGGTGGCAAGATGGGGACAGGATGGTGGGATGAGGCAGGACAGCAGGACGTGAAGAGAACACAGGAGGTAGGTTGGTTCCCCCAGGGTCAACCGATAGCTGGCTAAGCCAGGCGAAAGACAGGGACAGGGAGCAGCACTCACTGGGAGGTCACTGGGCCCTTCCTGGGGATGCAGCTCCTGTTTCTCCCCACTGGCCCTCCCTGGGGAGAGCTAGTATGGGATCCTCCTGCATGCCCAGGACCTGCTGCCCTGGAGCTGGCTGACCATTGTGAGAAATCACAGCCCAGACTGTCCCCTTGCCCTGGTCCTGTACCCTGAGGGCTGCCCTGGGGCAGGTGGAGGGGGCTCAGCCCTGGTCCAGAAGCCCTCAGGGCAGGAGGGTGGCATGGGGGTTGTCCTGCTGCTGCCCCCACTCTCAGCCATGGTGGCACCTCCTTGTTCCCTTGTTGCAAGAAGTACAATCACTGCCTACCACCAAAAACACACCGGGGGGGACAGGGGGCCGTGTGCCCTGACTTGCTTGGTCCCTGCCGCACCGGCAGCTCCAGCTCTTGGGCTGAGGCCACCAGGGCTCAGAAGCCACTGGGTTTGGGGATGTCACATGGCAAATCCTCCTTTCAGTTTTGCCACAGCCTGTGGGTGTCACCACAGCGCAGCCATTAGCAATAAGATGTGACACTCCCCCCCCGCAATGCTGGGGAGCCCTCAGCACCCTCTGCCCTGCAGGGTGCATCACTGCAAGGTGCTGGCAGTGTGGGGTGAGCCACAGGACATGGGGAGCACCCAAGAGTCTGGCTTTGCCCACAGAGCTGGCCAGACCCACCATGGCCACCCAAACCCACCCACACCCCCTCCAAGCCCAGCATCTTGCCTGCACATTGAGTGGGGCATCTCTCAAGGGTTTGGGTGGGGGACAAATCCAGCCACCAGCTCCAGGTGGATCCAGCCGCGTGCTCGACATGGAGAGCTGCGTCATCACATAACCCCACCATCGTCCTCCCCGCCTCAGCTGCTGCCCCTGGTCCACCCCGCGGGCAGCAGAACCCAGCTAGCTCCTCCTGCACCTGGGGTAAGAGGGCCCTTGCCTGTGCTGACGGGTGCTCAGGTCTTTGTGGGTGGTCCGGGGGGGACCCACCGGGTGCCACCATCTGGGCAAGCAGAATCAGCCTGCTGGGAGCAGGTCCCACCCAGCCCTCCGAAAGCACTCGCTCTCCACCGACCCCGTCCCCACTCCCCAGTGAGGGCCACAGGGGTCCTGGGGCTCCCAGTGGGTATACGAGGGCTTTTGGCCTGAGACCCATGCCTTGCCCAGTCCCTCCCATATTGAAATGGCCACCCCAAAAACACCAGTGTCCCCATTTGTCCCCCACTTTGTCCTGCCATGTGCTTCCTTCTCAGTGTGACTCTGAAAGCTATGTAGCTCCTTTTTACTGTAGATACCGCTGCAATTTCTTGTTTTCTCAGTGTGTCTTTCCTAGATAATATATATATATAAATACCTATACCTAATATATATAAGGGTTTGTCCAGTCCCTGACCTTTTTGGGTTCATTCCCCTCATCCTCATCCACGCAGTGCCGTGTGGTTTCCCTGGAGGTAGTCTGGCTGTGCTCACCTTCAGTTCCTCAGCTTGGTTTTGTTGGTCAGTTTGGTTTTCCTTGGTGGTTTGTTCTTTTGATTTTTGTTGGTTTTTCCTTTTTTTCCCAGTCACAGCAGAATTTAATGCATTTTCCTGCCTGAGTGCAACCTGGTTTTGTCACAGCGGCATCAAGGCCGCAGCACTCAAGAGATGGCAATATGTAAACTGGATTTAACTAACCCGTTGCTGTAGAGAGGATTTACTCTGTTGGAAAAAAAAACAAACAAACTAATAAAGATGTTAAGAACCTGCTGTGCTCTTTTCAACGTGCTGCAGGGAAACAGATCTGAACCCATCCTGCACCTGCCTGCAGAGATCTGGCGGGCAGGGAGGACAACAGGGACACCTTGGCCACCAACCCCACGAGGGGCTGCACCGCTGGGAGAGGGGAACTAGGGTGCCCCTGAAGGAGAGCCCAGGACCCCAGAGGGCATATGGCGAGGATCCATGGGGTGCTTTGGCTTCGGGGAAGCCATAGGCAGAGTGGCCCATATGTTGGGAGTGGATGGAGACTGGAAAGCTGCCTGCTGTGGCCTGGCAAGGTTGGATCCACGGGCTGCCCACTGGGGAAGGAAAGAGCCTTGGCTGTGCAGCTCTGGGGGTGAGACGGGTCCTCAGGAGATCCAGCCTCCCTGCCCTCTTCCAGGATTGCAGGCTCCCTGTTTGTCTTCCCATCAAGGTCTGAACATCCCAGGCCACGGCCCTTTCCAAATAAGTCCTTGCTGAGGAGGATCCCCTCCCTGCATCCTAGCCCTCGTCCCTGCTCCAGTATGTCAGTGTCTGCCTTGTACTGGGGCACTCTGGAGTGGTCCCAGTCCATGAAGAGGGTCCCAGAGCCAGGGCATGGAGAGAGAGTGACTGTGTAGCTCACACAGGGTTGCCTGAGGTGGGTGGAGAAGAGCCTGGACATGTGGGGAGGAGATGCAGGACTCCAGTTCTGAGCTGGGACGTGGGCAGGCAGCCCGGGGGCCTTTCCTCACTGGTGTGGCTGCAGGGGTCTGCTGGGCTCCCTGCTCCCAGCTCTTCCTCTGTCTTGCTCCAGCCTTGAGGCTTCTCTCCTGCTGGGCCTTCTCTCCTTCTGCTTTGATTCTGGGGGCCTCCCTTCCGCCCCTTCTCTCTCTTTCCCTCTATTCAGCATCAGGCTCTCCCTCCTCTGGTCTCAGGATCTTCTCTGGCAAGGGTGTCTAATTGGGGCCCCCCTCCCTGCTGCCCCTGGCTTGGGTGAGCCTCATCTGGGTGGAGAGGGACTGGAATAGCACTGGTGGGGCTGCGATGGGCTGTCTCCTGCCTGGCTCTAGGACAGGAGACTGTTGTGGTGTCAGGAGAGCTGCAGCTGGGATAGCGGAGCTGCTGGGAGGGGAGCAGCCACCTGAGGACCCAAAGACCATAGAAGAGCAAGGACCTGCTGCAGCAGGACATGGGGAGGCCACAGCTGCACTTGTGGTGCTGGAGGGACAGTGAAGCCTTTCTTTGAGGGGGGGGCATGCCTCTAGCTGGGGGGCTAGGGTGTTATTAATGAGGGTTTTGTGTTAACTAGCACCCAGGGCAGGACCGCAGCGTCGCCGAGGCTGAGGGAGGGGAACCCCCGCCGCACAGCCCTGCTGGGGCCAGGCTCTGCTCCCAGGCCCTCTGCCTTGCTGCCATGCAGACAGACTTCCCCTGACAGCCCCCGGCTGTTGGTGCTGTGATGTCCATGTGGTGTGATGGTCACGACCATCAACTGTGCTGGAAGGGTCCCCCTTTCCCCAGCTACCCCGGGAACCCTGGTAACACATTTCCTCGCTCAGCCATCAGCTCCCCAAGGACCTGGTCCCAGCTCCTGCATGCTTGGGGATAAGGGGAGCCAGGGGCCCCCATGCCCTGCCATCGGCCCCTGCCAGCCCTGACCTCCTGCCTCTCCTATCCTTCTCCTTGGGGAAAGGGAACCTCGAGTTCCCCCCTGCCCCTGGCCCCTCCCCTTGCTGCTCCTCCACCCTGTGGCCACCTCCATGTCCCTACCCGGCTGCCCCACAGGTGCTGCAAGACCGGGTCACCCCTATCCCCTGGTTTCCCCTGGCCCCCCGAGGGTCCTGTTCCCCTGGTACCACCTTGGAGCCCACCCATGCGCACCGTGGCTGCCCCAGGCGCCCACTGCCTGCCTCCCCCTGCCCTCCCTGTCCTGCTGCTGGGCTCGCTGCAGTGGGCACAGCATCCAGCCATCAGCAGAAGGAGCAGCTCTACCAGGGCCCCCAGAGAAATGCCGTGGGGGTGGGGATTGCTGATGGAGGTTAGGTCAACCACACAGGTTGCACCTCATCTTACATTCCCTTGGGATAGTCTCTTAACTGACTGCTCGTAGTAGGTTTGAATTGTTCTGAATCTTCTTTTTCAGGAAGAAGTACAATGCAGAATATATCATTTACAAACACCTTTTCCATCATTTATTTATAAAACGATGGTCCTAGCAGGACTTCTGCAAAGATCTACACTTTCAAGTCAAGATTTAATTGTTCTGTCTAACTTCTACTGTGTTCTTATCCTCCTTGCAGACTCTTCCTTTCCTCCCACAGGAGCCTACTGAGGCTGTGGGCTGACAGCATGGGTGGCAGCTTTGTTGACCAGGATGCTGGGGCTCTGGGACACCGAAGGCTTCATTGTCATGTGGGGCTCTTGTTCTTTGCTGTTGGTGGCCATGGGGAGCACAGGTGACAAGCTGAGGCTGGATACTTCATATAAGGACAGATGCAACAAGAGGCAGCTGAGGAGATGCATCCGTGGGTTCTGAGGGAACTGGCAGATGACATGGCTAAGCCACTATCCATCTATTTGAGAAGCTGTGGCAGTCCAGTGAAGTTCCCACAGACTGGAAAAGGGGAAACATAACCTCCATTTTTAATGGACTAAATAAGGAAGATCCAGGAAACTACAGGCTGGTCAGTCTCACCTCTGTGCCCAGCAAGATCATGGAGCAGATCCTGCTGGAAACTATGCTAAGACACATGGAAAATAAGGAGGTGGTTGGTGATAATAAGCATGGCTTCACTAATATCAAGTCCTGCCTGCCAGGTTTGGTGGCCTGGTATGATGGGTGGGCTTACAGCATTGACAGAGAGGGAAGAGCAACTGATTTGGCAATGAATCCAAAATTCATTATCCATAGGTGACACCATCTGGCCATTCCGAGGAATGCTCTAAGCTCTTGTTTTGACTTGGGTTCTGGGATTTGACAAATAGCCTCTTTTCTTTCAGTTCCAAGACTTTTCTTGCCCTGTGAAACTGTAAATCCCAAATACATTACTTCTTGGGTGATCTGTGCCTTTTTCCAGGATACTTTGTACCCCGCTAGCCCCCGAAAGTTTAGGTTGTCTGTTGTCATTGGTGTAGAATTTTCTTTATTACTAGCAGGATGTCATCTACATACTACAGCAAGGTGACATTTTCATACAACTTTTGCCACCTTTCCACCTCTTTGGCTAATTGATTTCCAAAGATTGTAGGGCTATTTTTAAAACCTTGCAGTAATACAGTCTGGCACAATTGGGTTTTTCTACCAGTCTTAGGGCTTTCCCCATTTGAAAGCAAACAATTCTTGACTCGCAGCAGCTAGCGGAAGGCAAAATAATGCACCTTTTAAATCTAATCCAGTAAACCATTTATCTGTTTGCTTCAGGGCGGTCAGGAGGGTATACAGGTTTGCTACTACCAGGTGGACATCTTGCATTATTTGATTTATAGCTCTTAAATCTTGGAGAAGTCTATATTCTTCTGAATGTGGCTTCCTGACCGGTAACAGTGGAGCATTATATTCTGATTGGCATTTTCTCAGTAACCAAAGACCCAAAGACCCGCGACGGGCACCGGAGCGGCCCCGTGGCTGCCGACAGGTTCCGCCGCTGGCCCCACGCACAGGCCACCGGGCGCGGTCGCAGCGGCGCGGCACCGCGAGCGCCCATCGGCGCCCCGGGAAACGAGCTCCTCGGCCGCCGGCGCAACCCGGAAGCTCCCATCGATCCGCCGGAAGTAGAGCTCTATGGGCCAGCAGTCACCCAGGACGCCGGAAGCACCCATCAGGCATCGGGAGGGCGCGCTCTATGGTCTGGCAGTCCTCCAGGACAGGCCCCGCCCCTGGAGACCGCTCGGGTGCCGCCGAGCGCGCGCATACGCAGAGCCGCGCTTTGCCGCCCTCGCTGCTGCCGCCTGTCGCACAAAAGCCGGTACTGCAGCTCGGGTGGCATCTCCGTGCTGCCGGCCGTTGGTAACGGCAATGCAATCCAGCGCTGCCTGCGGGGTGGTGCCACGGCGCCCGCCGCTGCCTCCCGGTAAGAAGCCGCAGCTGCCGTCCCACGGGCACGTTGCCAGCAGCCGCTTGGCGCGCAGAGCACGGAAGTGCAGCGCTGCTGCAACCTCGGCGTACACCGGCTGCCTGCCGGGTGCTCGCTGCCGCAACGGCCCCGCCCCTAGCGGCGAGACCCCCCCCGGAGACTGGGAGGGTGCGGAATGTCCCCGCCCCTTCGCGGCGGCAACCCCCGCCCCCTCACCCCAAGCCCCGCCCATAGATACCGCCCGGAAATGGCGTGGCTCCACCCCTAGCGGCCAGCCCCGCCCCTGAAGACAGAGCGGGAGCAGCCCGAGTGCCGCGCAGGCACAGAGCCGTGCTGTGCCGCTCTCAGTGCTGCCATCTGGCGATAGGAGGCGGTACTGCAGTCCGTCGCCACCCATGCGCAGCGCATGTCGCCGGGCCCCTCGGTCCCCCCGAGCCCAGGTCTGGGCGCACGCCCAGGGGGTTGGTGACGTTTCTCAGGATCAGCTCCCTCCGTTGCCCCATGGTGTCAATCGATGGCTTTTCTGCCTTAACAGTGTTGAGATAAAACCTCTGCTATGGCAGTGGTGTTGGCTTCCTGCCTTAACACTGCTGAGGTAAACATTTGCTTTGGTGATGGTGTGAGTTTCTTGACGTATCAATGATGAGACAAACATCTGCGATGTTGGTCCTCTCCGACGCAGTCTCTAACACCTGCTTTCTGTGGTGGGAAAATGAATGCTCACTCTTGCACTTGTACAGAGCCCAAAAGCGCTGTGGAACCACCTGTGCACAGCTCCCCCAGAGAAGGTGCCAGAAAAGGGTTCACTCACTGGATCTTACTGTCCCCTGGTAGCCGTGCTGCTAACACAAACAAACCTTTGACTCCCTGGTTCCTGATCCAAGAATAGTTTAACTCTTGAAGAGGGAGGTTATCCTGAGATCAGCACTGCAGCCTGGATGTATTGCGACGGCTGCTTGCAGCTCAGCAATGAGCTGTGGCGGGTCCGCAGCTAGTGACTCTGTTAGAATGGATCTGTGACAAAGTGCCTGACTTTCCACCTGATGGCACTTTGCAAATTCCTGCCTGGCAAGCAGTCGGCAGACGATTGTATGATGCTGCCACGGAGGGGGACTCCGTGGTGGGAATGCATTTAGCACCTGGGTGGCAAATCCTGAATACTCTTCGTCAAGTGTCGACTAATTCTACTAACAGTGCTAAACCAGGGGAGGCTGTAAATTCCACCAACAGCATAAGCACTGAACCAGAGGAGGCTGTAAATTCCACCGACAGCGCGACTCTTCTCAACACACCGTCAATGACGGCAATTCCGTCCACACCTCCTCTGCCCCCAAAGCTCCTGTCACTGATTGCAGCGACCCTCACAGCACAGGACCAAATGCGGGAACCGGACATCTCAGAGGGTGATTCCATTGACACTGATCAACCTTTTCATCCCAGGTCCTATAGATCCAGAAAAGGAACCAGACTTTTTTCCTCGCCCTGCACCCCCCCACCCCTGCCCCGATGCGTTAACTGTATTTTCAGGGGTGGTGAAAGGGGGTCTGGGGAATCGGTGGCAGGAATGCAAGCGGGAAGAGCTTAAGCAAGGGGATTTGGGAATCGCAATGACATGTCCAGTATTGTATTCGCCAAATCAGCCTCCAGAGTGTCAGCCTGTGCAATATGAAGCTGTTAAAGAGTTAAGCAAAGCAGTGTGGGAAGGGGGGATTCATAGTACACTTGCTGTGTCCCTTCTTGAAGCGATGGCAGAGCCTTATACACTCGCACTGCATGACTAATAGTCATTGCTCGGCATGGTACTAACTCCAATGCAGTATATGATGTGGTTATTCTTCTTGTGAGCTACGGGTAGTGGCCTTGATTGAAAACCTTAATTGGGGAATTGCTGTTAACTATGAGCAGTTGGCTGGGGAAAATAATTATGCCAATTCCGTGACTCAGGCAAGGTATCCCAGGGACAACTATTTGCAAATTAAGGAGATGGCTGTCAAGGCAGTCAGGATACCGGAGTCTGGGTGAGCCTCTAGTGAATCATTCACCACAGTCTTGCAGGATCCTAAAGAGTCATATACGAACTTTACTGATTGGCTTCAGGATATTTTACAAGTTGAGCATGAGGAAGCTCGAGGGTTGCGTTTAAAACAACTAGCTATGATAATGCCAATGAAGATTGCAAACGGGCATTGCAGCCCTTGCAAAATCACAACCCCACCACATGTCAAATGTTTATAATGCAGACCTCACAGCAGCCTGTAACTCTCAGGCTGAGTTCTGGAATGCAGCACAGCGCATTTTTGCTTCTCTAACCTCTTCTGTAGGAATAGTACACGCTCTTAACTTGCTTTGTAAATTAGGCTGCTAGCTTGCTAAAGAAAGTAATGCTACGAATACTGCTTTTTTTTTTTTTTGGCTTAATAGCAGATGTCCATTCTGTCCATCATATGTTGCTACAGAACCGAGCTGCTATTGATTTTTATTGTTAGCACAGAGATATGTGTGTGAAGACTTTGATGGGATGTGTTGCATGAATCTGAGTGACCTCTCTGAATCAATTCACAAAGCATACAGAACTTAAAAGTCTTAAACAAAGATCTGCAGCAGAGCCAGGGGTGGGATGCCTTTGGTCTCTTCTTATGGCTGGGAAACTTTGGGCTGTGGATCAAAAGTATTTCAGGATTTATTATAATTATCTTAACCGCCTTACTGATGTTTGCCTTATGTCTCCCATGCCTTTTTTCCTGTATTCAGCATTTAGTTGACCATAACATAAATCAGGTCATGGTCACCCAGCTACACGCAACCTTTGCCTTGTCACAGTTAACAAACAAAAAAGGGGGAGATGTGGGAGAGGAGGATAGAGAATGTCTGAAAAGAGATGTGTGAGAGGAGTACAGAGAATGTTTGACCATTACTGATGGGAGATATGAGAGAGGAGGATGGAGAATGTCTGACCTGGCAGGAGTTGAGAGAACAGCTGGGTATTGTGAAGGAAAGTAAGAAAAAGAAACATTCTAGGTTATCTAGTAGCAAAAAGGTGTCTGCATGCTTGTAGTGATATACAGCCATGTAACTGCAGGAATGGTTTCTGCCCTGAGCCTGGTGGTACATACAGCTGGAATTTGTATCCGGGCCCAGAGATATAAATATGAGCTTTTCTATACAATAACGTGTCTCTGGTTGTGCCAAAATTAGAGTCCGTGCCTTCATACGTCACAGTCCTCTTCTTTTCACTCCTCCTTGTTTTTCAGTTTCCTGCTGTCCAACACAGGGAATGTGGCCCTGGAATACAACTGGATGGCGGCTGTGGAGGAGGAAAGGGCACTGAGCCACACTGGGGAGCTGCTTCCACCCAGTCTGGATGGTAAGGTGCTGCCTCAGTGTGGCAGCTAGGCATGCCCGGGGTGTCTCAATTGGTAGCTGAGGGCATGGGGAGAAGAACATGCCACTTCACCCCAAAACACTGATTGCTTTCTCATCCCTGTACTGTCATCCGCTTTCATTGCCATCTTCCCAGCTGCAGCTGGAGACTTTCTCCTTGCCCGCTTTCAGGGCCTTTCGGAGCCTCCTGTGCTCGCTCTGACACGTGTGCTCCGCGCAGGAGCTGACCTGGCTCAGGGGAGAGCCACGTGGTGGGTCAGGACCGGGAAGGGGACATCAGGGCACCGCCTGGGGAAGTCTCTGAGGCTGGGAAAACTGATGGTGTAACAACGCGTTAGCTGACCCGAGTCACTGTCTCTGTGCAGTCCCCCAGCCCAGGGCGAACGCAAAGTCACTGTCTAAAACGAACCCTCCGAACTCGGCGCAGGAGCGTTTGCTGCAGGCAGAGACCCTGCCCGCAGCAGCTGCCGGAGCCCAGCGGCGGGGCCGGGGCTCGTTGACCTGCGCTAACGTGATTGTGCCTGAGCACGTGGTCTCCTTGGGAGCAGCGCGGTTCTGCGGGGAAACGGGGCTGTGTCCAAGGGGTCTTACTGGGAGGAGGAGCGCGGAGAGCTGTCAACCCTCGTGTTCCCCAGCGCAGGCGGCTTGTCCGATGGTCAGGGTGGCAGAGCCCAGCCAAAGTCCGTCACGCTCCGAGTGTGCTCATCTCCCCCGGCTGTGGGTCCTGGCGTTGGCTCTGCCCCGGCACAGGGCACACTCGTGCTGAAGCCGGGCTGTGCCGTCAGCTGTCCGGTTGTCAGTTATGGAAGCCTGGCAAGGGGGAAGGAAGGAAAGGGCGTGAAGAGCAGCGCTGTTCCCCAAAGCCTTCTCTCATCACACACAAGCAAAATTCAGTTCTGCAGGCGAGGCCACGAGGGAGCAGGGCTTAACGCTGTCCCTCGTGCTGAGTGCCGAGTCTGGCCGTATTGGGGTGCGAAACAGCACCCGGAAACTTTCCCAGAGGCTGTTACACAGACATCTCTACTGCTAGTTCCTGGACATGGTTTGGGAATGAATGCTGGCCAGAAACTGTTCTGCAGGAGGTTTGCCTCTAGCTTCTCGGTCCTAGAGACGGAGGGAGTTTAACAGTGTGGATCGAAGCAGCTGACTTCAGCCCTGGCCCCGTTAATCTGCTACCAAGGTGACCAAGGAGTGCCTGTTCTATATGGTGACTCTCAAGGCCACCACCTCAGAACCCATCAGCACTGTTGAAATGACCACCGCTGCTCGGCAGAGAGTGTCTTCCACCGTCAAGGTGGACAACCCTCTGGCTGTCCCGGTGACGTTTGCCATAGGTTGCAAAGTGCCTCACGTCAGTGTTCCCCGGTATTTCACTGTTCCTGCACAGCCGCAAGTTGGAGCAAAGCTCATCTAGTACGCTCTCTTCTCCCTGCAGTCTTTCTGGGAGCCTGTACTCCTGGAGGGTGATGCCCTACACGTACCATCTAGGGCTTCTGTCCGAGGGTGACAGCTCCCACCTACTAATAACCTGTGTGAGAAAATCCCAGGTGGGAATTGCCCGGCACTGGTGGAGTCTGCCACGCTGCCCCTTGTGATAAGCTCCTGTCAGACCTCACGTGGCAGGTCCTTGTGCCTCACGCTCCTTATTTAGCGTGGGTATTTTCAGTCCAGAGTGGCTGCAGGACATGCCCTGCCTGACTGGTAGGGTGTTTGCAGCCTGGGTTGCTAGGAGGTGTGTGCGGTTGAGGGTGGGAAGCTTCTGCGATACTGCTGGAGGGCTCTGCGCTGTTGGGGACAGTCCCCCGAGGGAACGCTGCCCCAGATGCAGCAAGGCGCTGCCCGGAGAGGGGGAGCTGGAGTAAGGGAAGGTGCTGGGCTGCCTTCCAGCACTGCGTGAGCACGCCAGGGACCCCTTTCCCCCAGCCTGGGCCCTGCCTTCCCCATCTCTGCCTGACCCACTGGTTTTTCCTTCATTCCTCCCAGGCTGATCTTGTCTTTGAGTACCAGCCCCTGAAAACGGGTGAGAGCACGGGGCGCCTGGTGCTCCAGAGCAGCGACTTGGGCTCTTTCTACTATGACCTGCACCTGAAAGCCACCATGAGCAGGCCAGAGAAGCCCCTCTACTTCTGCACCACGCTGGGCTCTAGGCAGACCATCACCACTAAAATAATGAATTACGCCCAGCAGAAGGCCGAGTACCTTCTCCAGGTGACCCCGGCCTGCCCGGGCTGAGAGGCAGCTCCTCCGGCCAGCATCAGCCCTCTGCATGGAGGGATCCTTTGAGGGTGGCCACGTGAGCCCGGGGGTCTTCCCACCAATGCTGGGCTTGTCCCCAGCTGGACTGGGGGGTGACCCACTTGCAGAGCCCTCTCTGCTGCCTTGTTGGAGCTGCTTTTGCCGGGTCCATGGTACCAGAATTTTACTTTACACCCCGGTTGTGGCAGTAAGGTCTCTTGGGGGTTGGGTGCAGGGTGGTCCCTGCTCGGCACGCCTGGGCAGTCCTTATGGCCATTTCCAGTGGACACTCCCCTGGGGTATGGCGTGGGGGGGACAGGCAGGGGAAAGGGACCCTGGCTAGCATGATGGCAGGGGGGCATTGGTTTCTTCCCCAGGTGCTAGCTCTGCTTTTGTGACCTGCCCCCTCCCGGGTCTCTTCTCTCCGCTGTGCAGACCCACTGCGCCGACTTCCAGATGGCAAAAACCATCAGTGACTTGATGCAAGAAAATATAGTGAAAAACCTAAAACTCAGCAGGCAGCAGTTGCATAGCTGACAGGAGCCATGAACAGGCAGGCAGGAGCCTCACTGGCTGCCAGAGGAGGTCTGGAGCTCGGCCTGCTCAGCACTTCAGAGGGACAGTTAGTATGTACAGATGTACACGAGCCCCACAAGAATGTAAATCAGTAGCCCCCTGACACAGACGTGCTAATTGCTAAAAGAAAAACTACTGAACTGGTAAGACTGAAGGACACTAGGATAAAATAATTGTGGTAGTGGCAGATTGAGACCTCCTACTCAAAGCCCCCTTCCCCCCCACCAAGAGAGTGAATGCCCCGCTCGGGGAGCATGCCCAGTAAATTTAAAATGAACTGTACCTTTAAATTGAAGCGAGAAAGCAACTAACCAATAATTAGTTAGTAGGTGTAGGCTTTGGGCAGAACTAACCAACTTCAGTGTATAAATATGTATTGTGAGTACAACTAAGCGTGCAAGTTAGGAGTGATCCCGCTTGCACCTGGCGCCACAATAAACAGACCTGCTTTATAACTGACCCTGAGTTATGGAGTTTAATTCCGCACGCCAGTGGCCCCGCCAGCCCGGGGGGCTCGGAGGTGAGCGTGGAGGTGACATACAAGCCCTGCCAGCTGGGCAAAGCCAGGGCTACGCTGCAGGTCTGGTCCCCACTCGGGGGGTACAGCACCCCCCTCTTCGGCCTGGCCCTCCCGCCCGAGCCCCAGGGCCCCTTCCCCATCAGGGCCGGCGGCACCACCGCCATCCCCTTCAGAAACATCTTCCTGCAGCCCATGGCCTTGCAGTGCGCGGTGGAGCCCCCGGCCTTTGTCGCCAAGGCCCCGAGAGCTTGCGGCCCAAGCAGACCGTGCTCATCACCGTCTCCTTCAAGGGCGACCCGGTGCCCTGTGAGGCCCCTGTCCCTGGCAAGATGGTGGTCTGCGGCCCGGGGGCACGGGCCTGGCCTGGCCCTACTGCCTCTGCGGCCTCCCCCCTCACAGGTCAGTCCTCAGCGCCCCTGGGCTCGTTACCCGAGGGAGCGATTAACTCTGGAGCCAGAGTAAACCCTGCTGGAGTTTAGTGTTAAATAAATTGGTTAGTTATCCATATTGTTTATATTATTTTATTACATATTACTATATAAACAATGTTATTTATAATATAAATATTTATTAAAAATTATTATTGAATAAGCTCATGGCACAGCGGGTTGCACCGCCGCGCTGAGGGAAGGGGGCTGAGGGGAGCGGGCTGAGGGGAGGGGGCTGAGGGGGGCAGGCGGAGTCCTCCGCGCCGCGCGGGGGCGGCAGCGGCCTGGCGCAGGGGTCACGTGGGCGCGGTGAGGGGGGCGGCAGGGGGGCGGCGGGGCGGCGGGGCCATGAACGCGGAGCGGGACCTGGCGCCGCTGGCGCCCAGCGTGGTGCGGGCGCTGAACGACAAGCTCTACGAGAAGAGGAAGGTGGCGGCTCTCGAGATTGAGAAGTGAGAGGCGGGGAGGGGCGGGGGGCGGCCGGGGAAGCGGGAGCTGGGCTGCCCCGGCGCCCCGAGGGTGGGCTGCGGCGCGGGAGCCTCCTGCGGCGCCGGGGGGGTGGGACCCGCTGTGCCGCGGGAGGGGAGCGGCTGGGCTCCCCGGGGGGGGCTGCGGGGGCATCCTGACGGGGTCCAGGGCACCCGGGGGCTGCGGGCCCGGGAGCCCGGGGAAGGGGCTCAGGGGGCACGGTGGCCCTTCGAGGGGGAGGGGCTGCTGTAGCCCTGTCGGGCCAGTGGGCCAGGGGAAGGGGCTGAAGTGGCCCTGTCAGGGGCCACGGACTGAAGTGGCTTTGTAAGGGGCCAGCAGGCCAGGGGAAGGGGCTGCAGTGGCCCTGTCAGGGGCTGCGGTGGCCCTGTCAGTGGCCAGCGGGCCAGGGGAAGGGGCTGCAGGGGTCCTGTCAGGGGCCAGCGGGCCAGGGGAAGGGGCTGCAGGGGTCCTGTCAGTGGCCAGCAGTCCGGGGCAGTGCCCGGACAGGAGGGGCTCTCCCCCAGAGCTGCTCTGTGTCTCCCAGCCTCATCCGACCGGTTGTAGCAGGGACCCGCCAGCTCGAGGCCATGTCCCAGGGCAGGATTCGTGCCAGTGAGCACAGAAAGCCCGGCCTGACGATGGGTCCCCAGGGCCATTGCACAGCGCTGCGCGGGGCCAACGTGTGAGCAGTTTAACTTTAGAAGCTCAGAACTGCATTACTTGCTTTTCTGCAACGCTGATGGAGGCTGCCGGCTCTGTGCCAGCCCTGCGCACAACTGGGGAACATGAGGGTCTCACTGGGCAGGAGCTGCAGCAGGCTGGCGCTGGGGCAGTTGTGCCCATCATCAAGGGCCTGTCTCATGTCAGCCGGGGTTCATCTCCTCGTGGTGCCATCCCCCTTTCCCTGAGGTCTCACCCTCGTTCGTTGGGTGCTCGGTCCAGCTGCAGAGGTGGGAACACGCCTGCTGTCATCCCCGGCCGCTGGGTGTTGCCTCGTTCTCTCTGCATCACCGCTGTTTGGATGGAGCTCAGGCCTTCCTTTCCAAAGGTCTGCAGGTGCCTGCTGGCATGGCCGTGCCCCCTTGCGTTGCCTGCGCGCCTTTCCTGCGCTGCTCTGGGTGCTTTGTGCTGCTCTGGTCCGCAGCTTTGCCTGGGAAGGACCGTGTACTCCCCGGGCACTGCCTGAGGACTCCGCTGATGGAGGTGATCTGAAGCATCCCCTCCGGGCAGCTGCTGGGAACCATGATTGAAGCTGGAGAGGCTGACTTTTGGGTGGGAGATGCAGCCAGGGACGTGGGGATGGAGCCACTCTGCTGAGGGTTTGGTGGGAGGCGTGGGAGGGATGCGGGGTGGGAACTGTGTGCCTTCAACATGAGTGTCCTGCGTGGGAAGGGTGTACATGGGCAGCAGAGAAAAATGGCTCTTAAGGTGGGGTGTGTGCGTGCTCTGGTAGAAACTCAGCTCAGTTACTCCCTTCTGTTCTGTGTGTTTACCTTTCTCTTGTTTTCTCTCTTCATTATAGGAGTAGTTTTTGAAGGGTGGGTTGTGGCAGGTGTGCTGCACTGTCCTCGTAACTCCAGCCTTGGGGATACTTCAGTAATTGCCCCTTTGCTGCCGCTGTGAGGGGTGATACTCCTCAACTTAGCTAAGCAGCTCTGCTCTGAGTTATTCTGCCCCAGGATTAGGGTTTTGTTGTTGGTTTATACCAACCAAAGTCTGATTTGGAGTCAGAAGGTTCAGCTGACTGAGCTGGAAGCCCAATTTGGGAAAAGTATGAGGAGGAGGAAGGCAAGAGCCAACCCTTTCTGCAGATACAGAGGCTTAGACCAGCTAAAACCCATCACAGAGCAGCACTAGCAGTGTCTCTCCCCTGTCTGTGGCATCGAGCAAGGAGGGACTCGCTGCCTTTCAGCTCAGGTACCTCCTCGTCCTCTGGCTGGTAATGTGGGAGCAGCTCCTGCTGCATGCAGACCCTGATGCTGCTAGTACCTTTTTGCCTTATTAGTTAAATCTTGAGCCTATTAAACTTTTGCAGGAAGTCTGTAAAGTTATTCCTGTTCAAACAGAGCTTTGTCTGTAAAATCTAGGCAGTAAAAGGATCACCCCGACGGTCTGTGCTGCTCAGTGGGACTGGAGATGGAGCTGTTTTCCCTAAAGCAGCGGTTTGGGGGAATGGGTTGGGCCGTAACTGTTGGAGAACTCTGCTTGGGAGCAGGGAGAGCAAGGGGGGACTGCGTGATGCCCCCGGGGAGAAAGGGGGCAGCCGCTTTGCCTTGGAGCAGAATGAGAAGACAGCTGGCGTTAGTTGTTCTGGGAGAAGAGTTCATGAACATTTTCTATAAGAGTTTTCCTGGATTATCAAGTGGAATACTGGCCAATGGTACTTGTCTGGGATAGGACAGCATGAGATTCAATAGAGTGCTAAAAACCCCCGTGTATGGAGTTAGGCAGTGGAGGTTTTTGCACCTTCTGTGAAGACTAAGGTAAAGATCCTTATCTAGGCTGAGATCTTGAGATGCATGGGTCCATGTAATGTATAGAAGTCAAAGAAAAAAAGAAAAAAGAAAGCATTGCATTGGCCGGGAATCGAACCCGGGCCTCCCGCGTGGCAGGCGAGAATTCTACCACTGAACCACCAATGCTACAGCTGCCTGCACAGCTGCCTGCACAGCTGCCTGCACAGCTGCCTGCACAGCTGCCTGCACAGCTGCCTGCGCCTCCCTGGCTGGCCAGCAGCTCTGCCGCAGGGGAGACCAGTTGGGTGACCCGGGAGCTTGAAGCAGTTGCCCAGGCTGGAGCGGGGTTGCAGGTCTCTCCATTCAAGTGCAGCTGATGTGTTAAATATCTCTGGGGAGGAGCAGGTATTGCAGATGGAAACCTTTGCTTTTTGTTAAGGTTTGTGCTGTTTAAGAGTATATTTAAATATACCGTTAGTAGCTTATTTAAATATATGGAGTATCAGCTGAAGCGATGTGTAGGTGGCTGAAAAGGTCCAAAATCTTGGCGCTGCATATGTGTCTGGTGGGCAGCAATTCCCTACCAGGCCCCCAGCGCTCCTGGTGTGTGCTGAGCAGTTCTCTGCTGCCGTCTTGTGCCGTGCCGGGGGTGAATGACCCTTGTAACCCACCGCGTGGGAGAGGGTGTTTGAAGGTCTGGTGACTTCTTCTCCGCAAGCATGCGACTGCGGTGAGGTGGCCCTTGAGAGTTCACCCTGGGCTGGGAGTTCACGAACCCTCTAGGAGGCTGCAGGCTGGGAGCAGCAAGATGGCAGCAAGTCCCTGTTGGATGTGAGCGGGGAGAAGGGGAGAGCTCTGGTTTCACTTGTGGGCTCCTTGAGCATTCCCTGTTTCAGTACTGCTTTCTCTGGCATTTGTCGTGGCTGAAAATGCCTGTTTCTGACAGCTGGGGGGGGAGCCGAGCCCCCAAGCATTTGTATCAGGCAGAACCTAAAGCCCCCCTGGGTGCTTTCGTCTTCCCTCCCCAGGCTGGTGAGAGAGTTTGTGGCTCAGAACAACACGTCTCAAATCAAACACGTGATCCAGATCCTGTCGCAGGAGTTTGCGCTCTCCCAGCACCCCCACAGCCGGAAAGGGGGACTCATTGGCCTGGCTGCTTGCTCCATCGCCCTGGGCAAGGTAGGTGTGGGTGTGGGTTTTCTGGCTTGTGTGGGTTGCAATGGGAGAACGGTGGCTTGTCCTGGATCAGTGTGATGGGAAGATTCAGGCTGGCAGCGCTGCGGCCCCCCAGCTCTCCCTGTGTTGCGGAATACAGCTGGGTTCTCTTTGGGTTTCCTCAATACACCCAGCCGCATCCTTTGGGCACAGGAGCGCTTTCTGGCCTGGACTGCATTTTGGCAGCCCCCTAAGCATGGCTTAAGTGCATCTGTCCGTCCTCTGCCTCCAGCAGCTGGGCAAGACTCAGCAGGGTGGGTACTAATTTGTGTTAATGAAGCTGAGAAGAGTTGCAGCCCTTCCATCTCCCACTCCCAACTCAGTCGGCTCCGGCAGTGTGGGCAGGGCCTTTGGGAAGCGGGGCTAAGGTATGGACCAAATGGTGGCAGAGTTGTAGTCAAAAGAAGCAAGAGGCATAAGGTGTCGAGCTGTGTTAGCTTGAGGTAGCAGCTTTCTGTTGGGCTTGGCAGAAGTTTTACTTGCTGAACTCGTGGGTGGCTCTGTCTGATTCTGGAGGTGTTATATTGGTGCCTCTTGCATGGGAAGTTGGCTGATTTCTGTCCCACTTTTTCTATAACTTTTCTCTCGGTAACGAGAACAAAGTCAGTAAGTTGCCTCCAGGGCTATGCCAGAGCATCCCTGTCCCCATGGAGGGGAGGATGGACTCTGCAGGCTCAGAGCTCCATCGGAGTTTTGTGTCAAACCATGCGGCTGGTTTTTGAAAGCATCTGCAAGGGAAGGAGTCATTTTGATCCATGGTAAGGTGTACATCAGTGAAAGCAGAGGGCGCAGGAAGAGCAGGTTGTGCCTGTTGGAAGAGCTTTGAGGTAGATTTTAATTATTTTTTCTCCTTCTAATGACAGTCATGATCAGTCTGAGCGGGTGCTTTGAAGCCTGACAACTTTTGCGTTAGCTGTCTTTATGCTGGTGGCCAGGGGCTTCTAGCAGTGCTACTGTCTTCGTCATCTTGTTAAAACACAGAATCTCTTTGCAAAACCCTTCTCCCCGGGATGCGCAACGCTCTGCTCTGCCCTCAGCCCAGGCACGTAACACGCCTGCTCCTCCCGCACAGCGCAGGGAGAGGCACGCCGTGCTGCTAGGGCTGCTGGTGCAGCTGGCTCTAGGGAATGGGAGAGCTGGGTTTGGTGGTCTTGAGGGACGCTGATAAATCTTTGAGAGGAACTCTTTAATCTGCTAGCCCATGTGCTGTTGATTTTCTTACTGTCTCCTTTACTAGATATTCGGGAAGTGCCAGCCTGTTTCCCCAAACTTCAAAATAAGCCAATCTCCTGCATTTACCCGTGGGTTTGTCTGAAACTCCCGCTGTGATGGTGAATCCTTAAGCAAGTCTTCTGGGGTGGGGAGGGTGCCTTGTTAGCAAAGATACTCACTTGTGGGCAGTCAGGGTCAGCCTAGCACGATTCTTCCGTGGTCCAGCAGAAGAAACTTCAGTGTGTCAAATCTTGCTTGCAAATCAGAGCCCCACAGTGGCTTCATCCAACAGCTCCATAGGCTGAAGCTGTTCCTTGTCTGGTAGCTGGAACCATGGTTGAGTTGGTGTTTCTGGAGACAACAGGGCAGGATGGTGCTGTGGGGGCTGCCAGTCGTCTGTTTCTGTGAAGCCTGTACCCACCAGCTCCTCTGCACTACCCAGCTCCTGACTTTTACAAAGAGTAGCCCAACAGACCAAGGGCTTCTTTGCTTAAATGAAGGTGCAGGTAGGCTCAGTCTGTCGCTCTCTGGGATGTTCTCCCTGGTCCTGGAAACCTTGGTGGGTTTACACTGAAACCAGCTGGCAGTGTGGGATAAATCCCGGCCGGCAGCTGACTGCCGTGAGGGCCAGCGACCGCTGGCTTTGCTGGGCATCTGCCTCATCTCCTGCCGGCAGGGCAGAGGGAGGCAGGGACGGTTTCTCTGTGGGCCAGTCTACCGCAGAGATGGGCAGAGTGCAGCGGGAAACAGCCCCTCTTGCTTTGAAAGGCACTCGAGCACTTGAATAACTGCCTAAACTTCTTGCACAGCTTTGCAAATCAAAACCAGCTGAGTACAGCTGCAGTGATTGCTTCAGTGGCTGGTGTGGACTTCCTTGAAACAACTTCTCACCTTGCTCAGTTGGCTGTCACTGTACCTGAATTATAAAATTCAATAATTTCAGTAATAAAGTTAAAAATTCATGAATAAATCCTATCCAGCACAGGTGCACTAAGCCATTGTGGGCCTGAATTTTTGCAGTATGTTCCAGGGCAGCGCCATCTCTTCCCTCTCCCTGTGGTGTGGTCCTCAGCTAACAAGTCCTCTCCTGTCCACCAGGACTCTGGGCTCTACCTGAAGGAGCTGATTGAGCCGGTGCTAACGTGTTTCAACGATGCCGACAGTCGGCTGCGGTACTACGCTTGCGAGGCTCTCTATAACATTGTCAAGGTGGCCAGGGGCTCCGTCCTCCCACATTTCAACGTACTCTTCGATGGCCTGAGCAAGGTAAGAAGCTTCCTCTCAACCCCCATGTGCTTTTCTTTCTCACACTGGAGACCTAAGGCTTGTTCCCTAGTCCTCGTCTCGTCTGGATCAAACCAACCAAGTTGTCTGCAATCATCTTTCCAAGTAAACTGGTTTGCTTTGAGCCCAGCAGGTCTGAAGGACCAAAGGAGCAGTTCCTGCAGCAGCACAGTAGCCACTGATACTGTGGGTGATGAGTTCACTGTAAGATAGCTTGTCTTCTGTTCTCACCTCCCAAGACGTGTTTTCCTGTTCCTTGTTTAGTGGTATTAGAAAATGAGGCTGACGGCACGGCTGCAGGCGAGGTGGCTCTGCAGCACTATGGCTTTGTGGGGTGTGTAGGGTCGATACCCTGTCTACATCTGCCTGTCTCTGCAGCTTTTCACTGGCAAGTTGTATTTCTCCGCCACTTGAGAGCGTGGCTGCTGGCCCGTGAAAACCTGCGTAGTCAGGGGAGGTGACAGCTGCTTGGTGCCCCCCTTAGGAAGTTTCTCAGGAGAATTTGTTAGGGCCTGATGAGGAGGTGGAGATAAAGAGACTTCTCTGTGTCGGTCCCTGTGATGCCAGAGGGGAGCAGCAGTCCTGTGAGCCTGCTGGGAGCTTCGCTGCAGAGTGGGGAGCAGAGCTGGGACCCACTGCTGTAGTGGCTCTTGTTTTTGTCATTCACAGCTGGCTGCTGATCCTGATCCGAACGTCAAAAGCGGCTCTGAGCTCCTCGATCGGCTTCTCAAGGTATTTTTTCTCTCTAGCTGAGAATCCTTGGTGCAGGCTGTGGGCACGTCCTGGCTGGGCACGTGTCTGTCCCCGAGGCTGCAGCCGCTAAAACCATCCCTGCTCAGTCCTGTGGCTACTGTCAAAACATTTCTTCCCCTCACTGACCGTAGCCTTTTAGATTGAGGAACTGGTGGCGATGTCAGGCAGCTGGGTCAAAGGGCTGGCAGGTTATCACAGTGTCACATGTGCATTCAGCTCTTGGGAGTGGGTGTCTGGAGGAGCAAGGTTTTAATTCAAGTGGAGTTGCAGCCCCATTCAAGGCAGCAGAAGGGCTGTTCCTCTGCTTCTCCTCCCTTGCCTAAGCAAGTAGCGATGTGAGCAGATCTGTTCTGCTGCTGATTCGAGGTGAGGGGCAGGGTTCGTAATTTGCTTGCCTACAGGCTTTTACTCTTGCAGACCTCCCAGGTTTTTTTTCTGCTGTTCAGAGGTGAGTGGTTCACTGCTAGGTACTGCCCTCACTCCTTCTCGTTATCATAGCAGTTAACACAGTCTCCGCATCGCCTGCTGCAAACCTTCTTGCTGGGAGATCTGCTCCACTGCCCTGGTGCCAGAGAGTTAGCCATGCAGCAAAACCCACCAGGCGTGTAGGAAGAGCTTTAAAGGAAAGCCAGGGTACTCTCCCACCCCTGGTACGCCTGGTTACATCAAAGGTGTTTGCTGATGTGTGCAACACACCACTGAGGCATGAATGGGAGAAGCTCTCATCCTCCATCTGTTCAGGCAGGCTGGCACAGAGCGGGCAGGAGCCTCCTTGTCTGGGTCCCACTCAGCGTTAGTCCCTGCCCAAGGGGAATTACTGGCTCGTCGGCTGAATAAACCACGTGATTCCTTCTCCCCAGGTCTCCTGACCTACAGACCCATGCATCAGCTGCTTGTCATCTGTTTCCTGTCATGTGCCTTAAAAAAGGCTGGGTGGGAGTGGCTGTGTGGACGTGGTGGTGGCCATCCCTCCTAACACATTCTGCTTGGGCTCTGCAGGACATCGTGACAGAGAGCAACCAGTTTGACTTGGTGGGCTTCATCCCACTGCTGCGCGAGAGGATTTACTCCAACAACCAGTATGCCCGCCAGTTCATTATATCCTGGGTAGGTACACACAGTGCCATGTGTGCTGACCAGTCCAAACTCCAAAATACCGTGACCCCTCAGCATCCTGTGTCTGGGCAAACAGCAGATATTTGCAGCAATGTGTGAACTTGGGCACCTGAATTTATATGGATGGGATTTTTTAAGGCAGCAGAGTTTTTCACCTGCTTCTTTAAATTGCCAACTTCCCGTCACCTCGCTTTTGTAGTCTCGGGGACATCATACTTCACTTCTGCCAGCCAGGTTCAGGACGTTGCATACCAAGTTAGAAAGTAAGAGTATTGCTGGTATAAATGGCTATACTGGATCTAGAGGTTACAGTCTCCCAAGGGGCAGTGCCAGACTGCTTTCCATCACCCAGCAGCGATATGGAGGGATGTCACTCTCCAGGAGGCAAAGTATCTCTCTGCCTGCTTTCTCCTTTCTGTGCGAGGCAGAGGCTCTCAGTGCCTAGCCCGGCTCTGGGGAGAACGTGCCTCTGCGCGCTCGCTTTCAGCCGTACTGTGTGCCATCCCAGGTCTGCCTGCACGCATCTTGGCAGTCATTCCTGATCCCTGCTGCATTTTACAGAGCTGTGACTAGAAACATAGCGATGCTGCAGGCTGATCGCTTGCTTCCTCTGCTAACTCAGCTTCTTTCTGAGATGGGCAGCTCTGAATTCCTCAGTATTGTGCCAGATTTGTGCTGGTGATGTCAGTTAGCTTCTGCAAAACTCACCTCTTCTTTCTTATTCCTTCCCTGAGCTAGATCCTGGTTTTAGAGTCTGTGCCTGACATCAACCTCTTGGATTACCTGCCAGAAATCCTGGATGGGCTCTTCCAGATCCTGGGAGACAACAGCAAGGAGATACGGAAAATGTGAGTGTGGAGGCTGGCCGAGTGCGAGGGCTGTGTCTTGCTCAGTCTGTCCGTCACCATCTTCATTTATTTGCAGCTCTTGTGTAACTGCAGCAAAACCACATGTGCATGGTGGGAGACAGAGCAATCTGGCTGTCTTGGTGAATCAAACTGTCCTTGACAAGGGCCTCCCTTCCCCAGCTTGTTGTGGCTGGAGTGGCTGTGGAGGACACTGTGGTCTGTGCTGGGGGACCAACTGTTTTGGCTCAGCTGAGTTGTTGCCTTCCCGGCCCTTGCACCCAGTATCAGAGCCACAGAAGCTCACGTGTGCTTGAGGTATGAGCTCTGTGAACAAGTTTGTAGCGTCTGAGCCTCTCTCAGCAAGGTTGAGCACCAACCCAGCTTCTCCTGGGTGGAGAAGAGAGGCAAGCATTGCAAGCTTGCTCCTCAGATCCATTGCTGGTCTCAAGACAGAAGCATTTTGAAGCACAGCCTGCGTGTTCTCAGGGAGGTCAGAGGATCTTGGCTTCTTGCACTGGAAGGGAGTAAAACTGAACCTGTTCTGTAGGGCACAAGGAAGTGGTGAGACTGGATTGGGTCTGTCCCACTGCCAAACCCTCCTGGGTCTATCCCACTGCTAAGCCCTCCTGGATCCTCCCCACTGCTTTGGTTCCTGGTGTCTGCTTGTTGAGGAACAAGCACTGAAAGCTTTGGGTATCACCTGCCCTGCTGCTGCCCTCTCTGCTCCGCATCCCAGGCACACCTCCATCTCAGCAGAGCCTGTGTGGCTCTTAAGGGATTTGCAGGAAGGTGCGGGGGGCTCCAGACCCTTCCTTGCATCTGTGCAGTCTCTGCCTTGGGGCAAGGTGAGCTTGTCAGCCTTGTTCTTCCTGGCCCTGCCCCTGTGCGGAGGCATGCCTGCTGTGCCACCAGCATCCTTTCTATATATGTGTCTAGTAGACTGGTCTCCGGAACTTCTCTGTAATGTCTCCAAGGTGACAGCACTAATCACCTGCTCTGCCTCTCTGCAGGTGCGAGGTGGCTCTCGGGGAGTTCCTTAAGGAGATCAAGAAGAATCCTTCCAGCGTCAAGTTTGCAGAAATGGCCAATATCCTGGTGATCCACTGCCAGGCGGCGGGTGAGTTGCAGGTAGCATCTGCCTCTGCGTTTGTGGTGCCCACCATAGGTTGAGGCCAGGAGTTTTCCAGCAGGTCCTTCACCAGCTCACCCACTTGCCTTTTCTTGGTCATTGTGCATGCAAATCCCGCTGAAAGCAGGGGAACAGGCAGCTCCCACAGTTGGCACTGCTGCTTTTGTACTGCTCAAATACAGGTCTGGCATCCTCCTGAAGCAGAGGTACCTGACAGTAAAATATCTGGCTGCGGATGGCACCTGTGGGTATCCAGCACATCCAGAAGGATCTCCTTAGGGACAGGAGACTTAAGCATGATGTGCCTGACGCTTTGTGTTAGTGCTGTGCTGTAGCTCCTATGGGTCTGCTGTGTAGGTAGTGGCAGAGGGTTACAGGTGTAGTTAGATGTGTTTCCTGAGAAGGATCTTGTCTGTGAGCTGTGCTCATTGATCTTAAACTGCTCTTCAAATGTTACTGAATGGGAGTCGGTTTCTTATGAGATAGAAAAATAGAAATGGATGAAGACTGCTTGTTCTTGATTAAACTGATGCCAAATGAATTTACACTGCTCAAGCCTGAAATGTGGCCTTGCGTTGGCCGACTCGCCCAGCAGTGCTCCCTTTTTTCAGGACCTGGGGAGGTTAATAAAACCCCAGCTCGAGGAGTGATGCTTGACTCAGACACACAACTGCTACAGGTGTGACAGAGGAAATATCCTTGTGCATTGGGGAGCTGGACAGAATATTTGTAAATGAGGAAACATGGGTTATGGATTGAACTGGGTTAAGTCTGAAACCGAGTGATTGCATTTAATCTCAGCCTCACTGCAGATTCAGGTTTTGTCTGTCTCTGGGACTAAGCTGTCCCAGACAAGGATCTCTCTGGACTAGTGATTCTGGATGGAGCAGAGGCAGCTTTCTGCTTGCAGGTGGTCCTTGCCCTGTGGAGCTTGCTCAGCTGCCAGTGCTGTCCTTTCCCTCACCTTTGCTTGTCTGATGTCTTCCAGATGACCTGATCCAGCTGACGGCCATGTGCTGGATGAGGGAGTTCATCCAGCTGGCTGGCCGGGTGATGCTGCCTTACTCCTCAGGGATCCTGACTGCTGTCCTGCCGTGTCTCTCCTATGATGATCGCAAGAAGAGTATCCTTGTAACTTGGAGCTGCTCCCATTCCTGCTACAGCAACCCAAAGGGAAGTGCCTGTTTCCTGCCCCTGGGGCGCAGGGCCAGCTGCATAGCTGGAGAGGGCCAGGATAAGTCCTCCCACCAAGTGCTAGAACCCACACTAGCCCTTTGGACGTGAAGGGGGTTGCAGTAGCTGGGCTGGGGAAGCCCTGATGGGGCTGCAGTGGCTTCTCCATGGCTGGCCAGATGTGGCACATAGCCACATGTGGGACTGTGTGTTCCTTACAATGCCTACATTCAGACATCAAGGAAGTGGCAAACGTGTGCAACCAGAGCCTGATGAAGCTGGTCATCCCAGAGGACGATGAAATGGACGAGGCCAAGCAGACCCTACCAGCAGAGCCCACCTCAGAGGAGTCCCTTTCCAAGCCAGAGGCAGCGTCCAGCAGTGAGTTCCCATTTGTGTGAACCATTAGAGGTGTGAGGAAGGCCAAGGGGAAGGTCCTCAAGAAGTTCTTGAGTTGGTTTGGTGTCCTGGGGCAACTCAGGGCACGTGGGACCTGTGTGCTTTCTTTGAGCCTTGTGTCCTGTTTGACAGATGATCCTCTGCTGAGGCAGACGTGTTTGGTGCTGTCTGCGTAGCAGGGTCACTGTGATCTGGGCTGGAGCCCGAGCAGTGTGGCAGTGCTGTGTTCCCTGGTGAGCACCCCCATCCCCTCACTGTGCTTCACTTTAGCTTAGTCATTAAGTTGACCTGAAAAAGATAATTTATAGTGCAATGTTTAGTGTCTTGCTACATAACATGGGAAGAGAATAGACCACCTGTCCGGCAGTTGCTGGTTTGGGAGGAGCTACCGTCTGCCAAAGGAGAGCTCAGAGAGCTGTGTTAGTCCTGGGAGAGCATCAGCGTGTACATGGAGGATGCCTGTGTTGGGGAAGGGTAGAGAACAGAAACGAGAAGAATTTTGGGTCCTTTCCACATTCATGTTACTCTTGAGACCATCACGTGGGTATTGTCACAGTCCTAAAATTTCTAGAACAGAACAGGCAAAAGTTTGCAAGCAGGATGGGAGACCAGGAAGAGGGTTCAAGTGAGAAGAAATTAAGCAGAGAGGGTCCTGGTGGACCAATGCCTGAAAACAGCAGCAGCTTTAACCTTCCAGCATCCCTTTGAAGCTGTTGACCTGGGATGACTACATGCTACTTCTGGTATATCTTTGTCCAGGCATATGAAATACGTGTAACATTTAAATGACGTGGGCTAATCTGTTGTTTTCTTCTGGGGCTGCACATTCAGCCCGGTGCTCTTCTGTAACACACCCGCAAGTGGCTTTTGGAAAATCCTGCCATAAGAGGGAGCAGGAAGGTGGGAATTAAAAGGCTGAAGGCTTTTATTGTGCAACAGCAGCTGGGTTGAAGGCAGGGAGTCAGGGAGCTGCAGGGCCGGCAGGAGCAGGCAGGAGCTGGCAGCAGGCAGCACAGCATTGGTGGTTCAGTGGTAGAATTCTCGCCTGCCACGCGGGAGGCCCGGGTTCGATTCCCGGCCAATGCAGTAGTGTTTTTGGAAGACATGGAGGGGAAAAATCTAGTGCTGTAGCACAGCAGTGAAAATTTAACTTTTTTTATTCCTTATTTGTCCCAAGAATACCTCCTTTTATTAAAACCTAGTAGAAGAGCTTGAAAACATTCAACAGAAAGTTTAATTGCTTTAATCTCTACCCCTTTGGGGTCAGGTTGCACTTGAAGCAGGCAGGATCAGATAAACCTGTGATGCTTTTGCATCGCAAACTCAGCTCTGCTCCCTGGTTGTGCTGATGTGGCGGTGCCACCGTGTGTGAGTAGAGGCTGTTGGCACAAGGGGGCATGAAGAGTCAAGTTCATCCTGTCGTGCTTTGTCACGGTGCTTGTAAGACCCAGTTTTAGCACAGAGCAGACTGGAAAGCTGTTTGGGTTGCTTGGCTTCCACATGGATTCATGCTGTGGGAGAACTGACCAGGTGGAGATGTCCTGGGTTGGATTCAGCCTTTCCTGTGCTTGTGTGGTATCTCTAGGCGTTGAAATCTGGATGATGAAAGGTAGCTCTGCAGTTCTGAGCTCCTTCTTTGGGAATGGTTGAAACAGTCAGAAGGATGTGTCTGGGTCTCCATTACAGAGGAAGAGACCCAGTTTGGGGCAGAGGTCTAAAGCTGTGCAGCCTGCATTTTGCCGGGTGAGTGCTGTCCTCCACCAGCTTCGCCCAGTACCTCTGGCATTGGAGAAGGGTTTGACAAGGAGTGTAAGATGCCTGCTGCAGGCAGAAGGGATCCTCAGGTTCTCTGGACCCTCAGACAATGGATGGTGATGTCTTTGCAGAAGGTCATGCAGCTAGCTTTCCAGCCTCCACCTTCCCTGCCGTCCCACTAACTGTGTCTCCGGTTTACCTGCCCCCAGGCTCTCTGGATGCATCCGGTGACTCGAACTTCAGCAACAGCAGTGTCTTCACAGTAACCAGGTAGGGTATGTTTGTTGCTTCAGAGGGGCTTGAGAAGAAGGGAAGGCTTCTCAGGGTACACACAGTGACTGACAGATGCTGACAAAGCTGTGGAGAAAGATGGTCTGGGCTGAAAAACAGTTGGGGTCTCCTGGGTCACAGTGGGGTGGACGACTGGGGATGCTGTAGGAGCTGACTGCTTCTCTCTGATGCATTTGCACCAAAATTTCTTGACTTTGTGGTAAATTGAGGTGTTTTCCCCTGCAGGAGACCTTGCAAAGCCCCCTGGGGAGGTCTGGGGAGGCAGCAAGTGCCTGTGCGTTCAGGGTTCTGCACCTCGCCTGCCTTCAAGCCCCCATGGTGGCGCACTCCGGCTTAAAGAGATAGGGTGGAAGTGGGGAGAAGGTGAATGGTTGCCTTGGTTATGGCTCTTTGTAGCTTGGCTAAAATAGGAGACGTTTGGTTCCCTCCTGCCTTTGCAGAGGAATGGTGGTAGTGGAACAGTGATGTGCTGGTTGGCCAGAGATGCAGAGGCCTTCTGAGAAGGTGGTACGTGAACTGTCTGGGGCTGGCAGAAGAGCCTGGAGAACGCTGGCCCTGCTGCTGGGCACCGCAGCCTTCTGTGCTGCAGTCCTGGCAGCCCACCAGTGGGCTTGTGCCTGGGGCCATGTTGTTCAGCTCCAACTGCCGGAGAGGCAAGGGGTCTCGGCAGCATTTGCTGCCAGCCTGTCCCCCTGCCAGCTTTGCGTGGCATTAGTCAGCCCTGCGCCCGCAGAGAGCAGCTCCGTGCCCAGCACAATCTCTCCCAATATCTCATCTATCTCTTCTGCAAATACCTTTCTTCCCATCCAGCTGTCAGTGAATTTGGGGACACATCCATCTACTTTTGTAATGCATCTTCCCTTTCCTCCTGCTGCCTGCAGTTCTCTTCCTCGGAGGTCGTGATTTCCAACAATTTTATTGTGCTGATGCATGTATTTATTTGTTGCTGTGGGCCCCGAAATAGGACGCGTTACGCTATCTGCATCCTACCAGCGTGATGCCCATCATAATGCATCCTAGAGCAATGCAGGCGTCAGCTTTTCAGGTTGATGGTCTGTACCCTCTGTTCCTTTTTTGCACTCATGCAAAGCCCAGCTACTGCCTGGTCTTAATCATGCCCCTAATTTTTTCCTCTCTTGAAAGCACAGGTCTTTTCATTTGTGTCTAGATTTTCGTTTATGGTTGTTAAATGGTTTTCCCTGGCTTTCCTGCTGTGTCCTGGCCTTCCTCACCCCTTAAAGTTTAGCAGGTGCAGAAGTGGGTGTGCATAGGGCTGAAATTGGGAAGGGGAAGGAAAAGGAGAGGTGTTAAGTCAAGACAAGTGATAACTGCAGCTCTGTGCTGAAGAGCTTGCACGTGAGGGAGAGAGGGAGTGAAGACCAAAGGGGGACAGATGCAGGGAGAGCTGGAGTGACTTGATCACAGTGTCACCAGGAGCTGGGAGGAGAACGGCTGCCTAAGCTGAAGCAGTCTGCCAGCTCCCCGGGCACTGGGGAAAACCGTCTGGGACGGGATGCAAGACTCTTCGCGTCTCTAAGAGACCTGATTTTGCAGAGAGTCTTGTTCTTGAGCCCTCCTAACCTCTGTTAAAGTGGACACTCCAGGTTTTACCCTGGGGTTTACCTGCCCTGAAGCCCTTTTCCCCATCCTGTGTGATGTCTGCTGGCTCAGCATTGGGACCCGAAACATTTTCACCATGGTACCTGTTGTGGGGGACTGGCATGGGGCTGGGGGGCTGTACCTGGCCAACAAGAGCCCCAGGTACCTGCCTGGTGCTCCATCTATTCCTCAGGCTGTCTGGCTTGGCTGTGGAGCCAGGGGAAGGTGAGAGCTGGCACCTACAGCCAGCTGCAGCCTAATTCACACCAGGGAGCAGGCAGCTGCCTGCATGCTGAATGCCCACTGGGTGTCAAGACAGGACCACAGGAAACCATAGCATTGCTTGGAAAAGCTGGGAAGCCTGCAAGCAGAGGAAGTTGCAGCTGCCTTTTAAGATGAAGTCACTCTTTGCTTGTGTTTTTGTTCATGTCCCCCCCGCTGCTTCCCCCAGTCTCCCCGGCGAGAGAGTGATGGAGCATGGCCCAGCGCCAGGCATCCAGCTCTCACGCCCCCTTCTCCTGCCCTCCCCACACAGCCATCTGCAGAGGGATAGCACTGCAGCAGCGACTAAAGGAGGAGGACCTCGGTCAGCGGGGGCGGAGGAGCTCACGGCCCCGCGGCTGCAGAGGGATGTCTTCCATGGAGATGCTATCCAAGAAGATGACGAGGTCTGAATGCTTGATGCATAGATGCTGGGCATGTTCCTATGACCACAAACTGACACATGCGTCCCCCCCGCTCCTAGAACGTGCTGTTGGCAACCCAAAATGCTGCTAGGGTAATTGCCAGCTTCACTTGGAGGGACCTTCCTGGTGCCATTTACTAGGAAATTAAGACTGTGCCTGTGCTGAGACAAAACTGACTCCTGGGGGAGCCTGGCTGCACAGGGCTGGAAGGGCTCTGTGGCTCCCTGTGCAGGTGGGGGTCCCTCCTTCCAGCTTCTGCCAAAACTGCCTGTCATTGGAAGTGGACCAGAACCATAATGCAGAAGCACTGGAGCCTTCCTGTGGCCTAGCTGACCATGCTGATGCTGCGATTGCTGGTGTGAGCCTGGATCAGGAAGGGGAGTTGGAAGTGTGGCTGCTGGAGCAGAGCCCAGGCTTCCTTCCGTCAGTCTGAGCTGCTGCAGGAGAAGATGCAGATGTGTGTCCTGCATCACTGGACCAAAACAGCTGGAAAGTGCCTTTTAGGCTCTTGTAACTGTGTTGGCATTTCGGTACAAGACCTGGACAGTTTGAGACAATTTCCTGACCATGCTGCTGGTTGGACAGTCAGGCACAGCTGGCCAGTGGTCAGCAGGGCTGCCTGGGTTAGATGCATGGTGGTTGGACAAGGGTGATGGGACCACGGTCCCTCTCCAAACAAGATAAGGGATATGGGGGCTCTGGAAAAGCCTTTGTGGTCATTATTGCTGCAAGGAAGGCTTCTTGTTTTGGGTGATGTTCAGGGACACATGGACACGTAAAGCTGCTTGTTTCGCTGCAGAAAGGGCAAACAGCTGCCACGTGGCTTAACTGCCCGAGTCTGCATTTAAATCGGACTTTTCAATGTGGTAGTTAGAGCTTAGTACAAAGCTAAATTTGCTGCTGCGTGTCTCATGCTGGAAGTTGTAGCCCCGTGCCCAGAGCCTGCGGCTCTCAGGCCCAGGGTGTCCTCTTGGGAAGGCTCCTCCTGACCTTTCTCTCCAGCCTGGAGTGAGTAGATGGGTTCCCTTCGCTGCTCCCACTGCGCCGTTGGGTGGATGAGCTGGAGGGGGATGTGGGGCACTCTGCACCAGCCCTTCTCGTCGTGATCTACATCTCGCTGGACTGGGTGCCTCTGCCTAGACCTTCTCCTCATCGCTTCCCTGGGAGATCAGCTTGCGCTGGTGCTGCGGGCACTTCCAGTACTTGGAAACCGCAGTAAGCAGAAGGAAGCCAAGAGCGCCAAAATAAGAGCAATGGAGGACGAGAAAGCGACAGCTTGTGGCACCGATAGCAGAGAGGAGCTATTTACCTCCTGGCCACTGGCTCAAGCCTGTTGAGCAGCACAGCTGCCAGCCCGTATGGGAGCTGCCCTTGTGACTTGGACCACAATAAAAGAACCTGGATATTTCCACCCTTGGCAAAGCCACTTCGCTGGGCCTGCTTAAAGGCTAGAGCCTGGCCTTGACCTTAACCTTGTCTGAAAACGGGGTCAGGAAAGCAGCTGGGCCGGGCAGGAGGCCAGGAGGGAGATGACAGCTCAGGCATTGGCAGAGAAAAGGCGACCGCTGAGGAGAGAGATGGTAGAAGCCCTTGAAGAAAGGGGAGAAATGAGAAAATGAGTTGATAAGGGATATGGGGTGAAAAAAATTGCTGTGGGTTGATCACAGTGGGAAAGCAAGCACCGTTCCATGCTGGAGGATGCTTTCTGAACTTAGGGGATGTGCTGGGAGATAGGTCTCCTGCCTCACCACTCAGCTTGAGCAAAGTGTACCAGTATTCAGAGGCTGGAGCCTGCTGCAGCCCCCATCATTGCTCAGTTTGCCTTAAAAACATGTTCTTGCCTTCACAGCCGAACCACGGAGGCAGTGCTAGGGCCACGTTCATCCTCCAGAGGAGAATCTGGGGTAGTGGGTTAGATGGAAGCAATTGCATCTGACATCTGCCCTGCCGCAGATGCCGGCGCTGGGAGCTGGCGTGGCAGGCCCAGAGGATCGCATTAACGCAATGCCATTACTGCTGCTCCTGCTCCGCCCTGCCTGGGGATTAAGGAGAGCTGGGGTGAGCTGTGAGCCCACGTCGGAGCTGCGGCAGTGCTCACCATGCTCAGCTGCTGCCTTCCTCCCTGGAAAGGCAGCAGCCCATAGGAATCTGGTGCTGCTCCATCTCAAAGGCAGAGGAATGTGGTCGGTGGGAGATTTTTAGCCCAATTTCACGTGTTCATCAGACCCCTTGCCTCTCAGGATGGTGCCCTGGTTTTGTGCTGAGTAAACAAGCTACTTCTCTGCTGGCAACCCCCCTGAAAAGGTTTGTCTGGGTAGATGCGGGGAGAGGATAGCCAGCGAGCTTTGCCCAGCCACCATCCCTTTTAGCAGGGAGGGGCTGAGGCCAGCAGAGCCGCCGGGCGGTGGTACCTGGCATGGCTGGGGTCTGGCTGACTCGAGGGGAGCCTGGCGCTGCCAGCTGCCTCCTGGGGTCAGCTCGAGTGGATGTTGGCTTGAGCCACCTAGGCTCTGCCGAGGTACCGCATCACTGGGGAAGGGCTTTTCACAAGCAATTTTGACACAAGCCAGTCTGGAAACGGCTTGTTGCTGTGCTGGCAGAGGTCCAGCGTCCTCTTCTAACAGTGCCATGGCAAACCATGCCACCCTGCCTCACAGCAGCGTGGAGCGGGTGGATGTGACAGCATCAGGGCCACCTCCAAACCAGCCGGCTTCACGCACTGCTTCTCTGTGCCATCCTTTCTGCCACTTCCCTCTGAAAACACACATTACCCTGAGGGTTTTTTTCCCCCCATCCTGCACAGGCGATGCATATTTTGGTGTGGACATATAATCAGGTCGAGGATTCATACTCCTCTTCCATCGGGAGCCCTGTGCTGGGTGGGTGGCAGGCTGTGCCACTGCAGCGGGAGCTGGTTTTGCAGGAAAATCACATACGGTGCTTGCTCAGGCTGGCTTAAATGGCCTGGGACGCTGCTCCCTTGGACATCTCCTCTCCCACACTCCCTGTGCGCTGGGTCCCTTCTTCCCTTCGGTTCTGCACATCTGAGCATTTGGCCCTCGGCTGTTGTTTGCAACATCAAAGTGAAACTTAGTCCAACTCAAAATGCAATTTGCAGACCCCAGCGTCTGTTACGTGAGGCAAATCAAGCATTCAGATCTCTGCAGGGCTGTGAGGGGCTGCAGCCTCCTCGTCTCGCCCTTACGACGTGTGTCCTGGGGAAGATCAAATCCTATTAAGCCGCAGCTCTACTTGCAAATTATACCATGAGAAATCTGCCCCTTAGGATTTCTTATCAAACGAGATGCAGAGCAGCCCTGCGCATGCTAGAAAAATCGGCAAAGTCTGGTCCAGCCTTGAATAATTCAGTAGCTTGCGTAGGACAGGACTGACTTAGCTCTTCAGTGTAACTACCTTTTGGAGGTCTGCTTCAACTATCTGGCCTTCAGCCATCTCAGGTCCAACCTTCTCTCCTTAACCATGTCTCCTGAGACAGGTACTTCCCACGTCCTTGCTGTTGAGGAGGTGGGAAACTGTCAGGTAGACTTCAGGATCACAAACAAGACAAACGCCATAACATGACCTCTTCTCTGTTGGGATCTCCTGTCCCAGTGCAGTCCCAACTGTATGGAAAATGACTGGAGAATAAGAGTTAAGGGTCTGTAGGCTGTTGGTGTTACAAAAGAGGCAATGTCCTGGTGAACAGGGGAGTTGTTTGCTTTCATCCCTGCTTGATGACCAAGAGTTAGCCTCATCTTTTGGGAAACAAGATGATGTTATCAAGACAGCCTTGTAGTTGAGAGCTACATCCCAAAAATACTGCCAGCCAGGGCACCATCTGCAGTCCTCAGCACGAGTCTGCTGGGATTAGCAAACTGGCTGTCCTCACCTGGTAGGGTGGCCCCAACTAGTGGAGTCTGAGGACACGTGGGTTGATGTCCTCTGGACATGTTTGAGCTGGTCAAACCTGAGATGGATCCTGAGTGCATTTTATGGATCATCTAGTCTTTGAACCCCAAACCTGGTTTCTCAACGCAGCCATGGTACTGGATTCATCTAACATGGTGTCTTGTCACGTGTAAGTGCCAGCTTTTTGGGGAAAGTGGAAGCCTGGAAGAGTTCTGTTGTTCCTAAAGCAAGTTTTTTTGGTGTGTTGCTGTGTCTCTCGTTGTGCTTCCCCATCTCATGATGCCAGTCAGCTACCTGTGCCACAGAGGCAAACCTGGCCATGCCCACCCATGACCCCACGAGCTTGCAAGCCTGGAGCTTGCTTCCTGACTGTTGGAACTCTTGAAGACATGAGCGCAGATGTTGGGTTTGCCGTGAGCAGATCTGGATACACAGAATAAGAAATGTGGGTGGCCAGGCCGAGTGGGGCAGAAGCAGGCCAAGGGGACAGTTGAGATTTCCTAGGGTCTGAGCTGTTTGGTGCAGCCCCCGGTTGCAGACCTCCCCACCATGGGAGGAGTGAGTTGGACATGACAGCACTGAACCAGCCCCTTTCCTTTCCGTGCAGCTGTGAGAGGATCCAGGTGACCCTGAACCTTGATGGAATAGTTCAGGTGCTGGACTGCCACCTTCATGACACATCCATTGGGATGATGACCAGAATTGCAGTGTTGAAATGGCTCTACCACTTGTACATCAAGACTCCTCGTAAGGTAAGTCAGGGACGCAGCACGTGAGCCTGTTGCTTCCTCTGTGGGACTAGGTTTCTCCACTCCCAGCTTGCTCCATGCCTTTGAATTGACTGTAATTATCTTGGTAGTGTTACAACCAAGTTTCCACCTGCCTTTTTCTGAGAAGGCTTTGGCTGCTACATACCCAGTAGCTTAAGGAAGAAAAGCTCTCTAGCTCATGTAAAATGCTGGTGAAGCTTTCAGCTGTCTCCCGTGGGGTGAGAGATCCTGTGGCAGGGGGTGGCCAGGCCTGTAGGACTGATGCCATCTGTCCTTCTGGTTCTAGATGTTCCGACACACCGACAGCCTCTTCCCCATCTTGCTGCGGACCCTCTCAGACGAGTCGGATGAGGTAAGTGCTGCAGCTACTGCAGAAGGTCCTCCTGAAGTCTTACCGTTTCTACATGTAGCTGGGCTTTGGATTTCTTGGGTTGAACAGAGGGATTTTTGTGGGGCTTGGCCAATGTGGCACTGGGGAGTTTAACCCTGTTGGCTAAACTGAAGAAGACCCAATGCAGAGCCTGCTGGTAGCTGCCTGGCTGAAAGTTCTGCTGTTTTGGTTAGACTGGTGCGGTTTGGACCCTCTATAAACCTTTTCCTCCACCTCAGAGAGTTGGTCAGTCGAAGGCAACTGCTAAAAATCCTTTCTGTCTGCCTGGGAAGACAGCTGGGGCTTCAGGTCCCGGAGCTGGTGTCTTTCCCTGGGGCTGGGTTGTGTTCAGATCCTCGGTGAGTGGGAACTGGAGTGCTCTGCAACAGCTCTGTAGAGATGTGAGGGGTTTGTGTCCAGCCAGCACTGCAGAATCCAGGTTGTGAGGTGCTAGCAAGGCAGGGTCAACGTTGCCTGGTGGGGCTCCAGCAAATGCCTGGTGACATCAGGTTGGCTGGGAACTGCTCTGCTTGGAAGTGAGCAAAGAAAGTCAGGCAGCAATGAGTGAGCCAGCTTGCCCTGCCTTCACTCACCAGCCTGCGCCTTGTCCTCCCAGGGCAGTGCTCTTCATCTCCCAGGCTGCTTCCTTCCCGAGATGCTGCACCATTTTCCCATTTCCTTGTCTTCCTTCCTCACCCCTCTTCCCTGCCGCCAGTCATCTCAATTTTGGCATCTTTGGTGTCTTCTCCCCCTCTCCATTGCGCCCTGGAGCATTTCTAGTGCTTGGGTGGGAGGCTGGCAGCTTCAGCACACAGCTGGCCCAGGCACGGGTAGTGCTTTTGCCATCAGCTGGATACTTCTTGCCCAGAGCTGTGAATGATCCTGGCTGGCTGGCTTCTCAGCCCAGACTTTCCTCGTGGAATAAAAATCAAGCACTGTCTGCTTTGCCTTACACGCTCAGGGCATCAAACCCCAACCACGCAATAAATCCCGTGTGCGAGAGGGTCGTTATGAGAGGAGGGAAGGGAAAAAACAAGTGAAGGAATGACTTGCAAAGGCAAGCAACTGCCTGGCCATTTTCCATACCCTGCTGCTTACAATGCAAACCTTTCCAAAAGAGTCCCCAAGCACACATCTGCCTTTGCAACGCTCTAGAAAGCCTGCATCTTGCAGATAGTCTCTCCAGCTTGGCAGGAGATCACGGTGAGTCATGTTGCAATTACACTGCTTATTAATATTTGAAAAAAGCAGTGAAGAAAGGACCCTGGTGATGCATTTCCTCCATGTGACATAACTGGGAATGGCTCAAAAGTAATTTTAAGCTGATTTATTTAATCCTGTCTTCTATTTATTTAAATGTTCGGAGGGGTTTTTTTTCTAAGGAAATCCATAGACGAGTCAATCCATTAAACACCACTGCTCAGTTGGCTCCTGACCAGGTTTGCTGCTCTCTGCAAAGGAAATAGAAATGACCAAAATAGTAGGGGGGTTTTGAGCTGGGCATTTTTGGGAACGATGAGGATGGACTGAGCAAGCTAACCTGTAGTGTCAGTGCCTGGTAGGAAAGGGGATGCGGGGTGCTCTCTTAGCCATTACTCCCTGCTCAGTACTGTATTTGTATGCACATTCACATTGTCCTGGAGCGGATCACGATCCCCAGAAGCTCTTAGCTGACGAGCCGGGGATCATCAGGTTAGTGTGAGATCTTACGTGAGCTAACCCATCGGCTCTTTGACGAGGAAACATCTCCCTCCCTTTCCAGGTAGGGCTCCACACGCTGTGTAGTGTAGCACAAGATGTACACACATTTAGGGGGTTTTTTTGCCGTCTTCATCCTGTGATACTGCCTTCCCAAGGGAACCTGGCTGGGCAGCAGTACCAGTACCATCTTTCTTCCCACCAAGGTTGGACATCCTTTTGCAGTGCCTGCGGATCCTCCAGCCCCCATGCATGGTTTGGATGATAGCTGTTGCTCTCCTGATGCACTCTGAAGCTGTCCGGGAGCAGTTGTTTCTCCCTAGCTCATCACCAAAGCAGAATCTGGCTTTGGAGGGTCAAGGCTTTGCATCAGACTGAAGGACTGTGCTCAGGCACCTTATTTTTAAGGTTTTGTCTTGCTGAGCTGCTCTGAGTCTCTTGTGTGCACTTGCCATAAATAATCAAGCCCAAAGCAAGGAGACACTCGCGCTGGATGGAGCCAGATCTGTGCCCTTTAAGTTGTCATGCCTGGTTTTTATCGTTCAACTAGCACAAGGTGTTGCACCACCTCCACTGTGCTGAACAGGGGCCAGTATCTCATGCTGCATCTGCGGCGGCCTGAGTCATCTCAGCCTTCTCTCCTGTTCCCGTTCATACCCAGTTCTCCTGTGCCTGTAAAGAAATGGTCAAGAGACCTAGTTAAGATTCACAAAGGCAGCGCAGAGAAGTTGGAGCAGAGCTGAAGCAAGCAGTTCCCTTTGATATGTAGACAAGTTGGGATACAGGATTCCTGGCTGTCAGATGCTGTGCTGCTGCACTGCGTCACCTCGTGCTGGTTCCCGTGCTTTCCTGGCAGGGAGATACTCCATCCTGCATTTGAGACCTGGTTTTGAAGGCAATCTTAAAAGCCCTGGTTAAAATTTGATGTACTTAAAAACTTCCTTACAGCACTAACACTAACAGAATCCTGCTGGGAGTGGGTTTTTCTGCACAAGCTGCTCCTTTCTTCGGTGCAAGGGTCGCAGTCCTGACCCCTGGTTGAAGAATTGATGTTAGAAAAAGTGAAAAGTCAAAGCCCAAATGCTCTTCGGGAGCAGTGGGTTGCATCTTTCCACCTGCACATTAAAAGAACCACTGCTGGTAGGCAGTGCTGAGAAGAAGACCTGTTCTTCGAGTTATCTCCCTCTGCAAGCTCCTGGAGCAAAGGCAGCTTCTGATGCAGCTGTTCAGTTCCCTGGGTCCTTTCTGGCAGGACCCAGGTGCTGAGTTCAAGCGGACACAACAGGTGGTGAGGGCATCTCTGAGAAAACCATGAAGCAGTGACACTGCTGGTTTTCTTTCTTTGCTTTGCTTTTATTTCTCTGGTTCCAAAGCAGAGTAGTTTCTTTATGGCTGAACATGCTCCTGTTTGCTTATCTGCTCCTCTCAATCTTGCTGGGGGTTGGAAGTTGTGCTGGAACTTTTGTCTGACTCATGCAGGAGTGACGCATGAGGTGGAGCTGGTGTCTGATGTGAAGCAGGATAGAATCCATCTTCCTCTCGACTCTTAACATGAAAACCTACCTGTGTTTATGCAGTGGCCAGGCAAGGCTTTGCGTACAGCAAGATGACCCAAATGATTTCTTAGTTTGCTGTTTGCAGCTGTATCCGCTAGAGCATCCTTCAGAAGTCTGCTCCTGGAACTATACGAGGGGTGGTACCTTTCCCTAGAGAGGGTTAGCTGAGCCTGGGCTGCCACTGCTTGTGGAGGTGGTGATGCACATCTGCAAGACCTTCAAGCTGACTTCTCCATGAGAAGCTCAAACATTTTGTCCCGCTTTTGGGTTTCTAGTATTAAAATAGGAGAGGAGGAACCCAGGTACGGTGGTATATGATACTCATCTCTCTCCTTTGCTGTTAACTCCTACACTCCTGTGTGTCCTGCTGCAGCATCGCAGGGTTTCGAAGCCTCGTCTCTGCCCTGCTCTCTGAGCTCTGCTGCCGCACTAAATCCCAGCAAACTTCTCCCATTGCGCCCAATTCCTAGTACAATGAAGCTGAACAATAGCTTGTGCCAAAGCGAATAGCTGTCTTAGTGTGGTTTGGTTTGGAGCTTTGCTCTGTTGGTTTTAGAGCCGATGTGCTCCGGCTCCCAGCCTTTAATCTGCCACAACCGAAATATTGTGACCCTGTGCAAAGCAGAGGGTGTAAACTGAAGACTGCAAAGAGGAGAACTCTAATGTACGTGTGCCTAGCTTTTATTTTCTTTTCTTTTTGGCAGTAAAGCTGCTCTGGAGAGAGACTCAAAGCTACAAGGGACTGAAGCAGGGAGGCTACTTGTTTTCAAGGGGCAAGTTACACTGAGGATGAGTTTATGACTGAAATGGTGGGATATAGAGAAAGGTATATAATTTCAGTTGGAGGGTGGAAAATGTGGTCAGCCCAGCTTGCCACACGTGGAAGCAGCCCGCAAGCAGAAGTCTTAAAGCAGGGCAGGGTGACGCTTCCTCCAAGGACTCGAGGCATTGCAAGGGCAATGAGTTGAAAGATAATCTGTGTGCTGCATAATGCAGGAATAGGAAGTTTCTTGGGGGGAGTGTGATCCACAGGGAGCTTCTTGGCTCAGCGCTGGTGTTCTGGGCCATAATTGCATGGTTTGCATGTACATATGTACACGCAGTTTATACATATACCAAACAACTAGTGCTAAACTGGCAGTCTGGGCTCAAGGTGGTGCTTGTAGGGTTCCTGGGTGAAATCACAGAGCAGACTAAAGCCACAGAAACCCTGTCTGCCATGGAGGACCGGCAATCCTTGTCCTGGGGAGCTGGCTCAGGGTGAGTCCAGGGTGGGATGAAGGTGTAGGATGCAGGATTTGGTGAGCTTGGCTTTGGGTGCCTGGGTCCCCAGGGTGCAGAAGGAGGTGCTGGGTGGGAAACGGGATAGCAAATAAAAGCAAACCCTTTGCCTGTTGTCAGCTCTGGGACGTGGGTGCTGAATTTGAGGGGGTAGCAGGCATCCAGCCATCTGCAGTGTGGCCTGCAGGGAAGCTCCGGGGCAGCTCTGGCTTCCACCAGCCCCATCCCACTGGCTGGACATGTCCTGCCTCCATCCCTGCCCTCTAATGCATGAAGCAAAACCTCCTTGGCATCCTGCCCTGTGACTGGCATCAGGTGGCATGTTAAGCTCCCCCGACACTAATTAACCACATTTAAAGAGGTGCTCTGATCTGTGACAGTGCTCATGCTCCTGCCGCTCAGAGGTGCTGCAGGGCTGGCCCTCACACACCCAGCAGCAGGGCCAAATTGGGGATTGGTAAAAGCAGGAGGGAGGATGGGGAGTTTTCAGGTTGCAGCTCGGTTTCGGGTGGTTTTGGCCATATTACCAAGTGACCACCCCACTACCTGCTGTATTTGCTGTTGCCGTGAGCATGTGTTAGCGCGAGCCGGCAGGCTGTGCCCTGGGAAGGAGAGGAGAAGCCCCCAGCCCTGCTGCCTTCCCTCTGCTCTCCATCCCCTCCCGGCTGCAGGCTGAAATCCGGCGCTGTAAAGGGAAAAAAAGGTCTTGGCAAGATCAGAGGATAAAAATTTCTGTGCTGGGGACCTGAAAAGAGGTCTAGTTAAATTGATGTGGGAAGATTAATGGCAGTTTTTCTTTTCTTTTTCTGTCTTTAAAGCCAGCGGAGGCGGGGGGGTGGGGGGGGCACAAGTTTGCTTTTCACACCGTGTATGTCTGGGGCTTGGCCAGCCTCACTGCTGGCCGCTCTTGGCTCCGGGACTGCCTGCCCCTGCTCGCCTACCCTACCCTGGCTACAGCTAAAAGGTTTGGAGGAAGAAAAACATAAAATAAGTGAAGCCCTCTGGGGAAGCCTTGGTGCACGCTGCGGCAGTGAGGGGCTGCATTTGTGTGATGGAGCAGGGGGAAGCACCCAGCAGCATCCTCACCTTTCCTGGTCTCCCCCAGGTTGCTCCTCCAGTCCTGGTAATGCTGTGAGGTTTTCCACAACCTCCCTGATCTTAGTCTCCTTTAAAGAAGTGCTTTGCAGCCCTTAACCTTCTTGTTTTCCATCTTGGTCGCATCTTGCTTTAGCTGAATTCCCATCTTCTCCTTGGCAAGAATAACCTTGTCCTTGGTGTTGTGTGCTCTGTTTCATTGCCCAGGGAATACCCACCCTCTGGGACATCCAAGGCCACCCATAAGCACCTCCCTGCGGTGAGCAGGCATCTTAATCTTTTCAGTACTTTTTTTTTTTTTTTTTTAATTTTTCCATAAATACCAGCAAGGACAGCATCTTCAGGAATATCCTTGCTATTATGTGCGCCCCAGGAGCTGCTGCTGCAGCCTGCCCTGGTGTCCTGGTAGTCAATGTGTGCTGCAGGGTGCTAAGTCTGGCTCCCCAGGGATCTGCAGTGGATTTGGGGTCACCTCCCCCTTCCTCTGCAACATGCCATGGCCAGCCCAGCGTTTTAGCCAGAGGCAAATTCCTCCCCAGGAGCATCATGTCAGTGCTTTGCACGCGGGAGGTGCATCCCATCCGGCGGTGATGCTTTGCACGCGGGAGGTGCATCCCATCCGGCGCACGCCATTTGGGGGCTGCTTTTCCCCTGCACTGCCACCGGCAGAGCTGGTCTCCGTTCAACCAGAACAAGCAGCAAATTAACCTGACCTAGATCTGGAGAAGCCGAAGAGACTGACAGTTCTGTGTGCCCTCAAAATCCATGCTCTGGAGGCAATACAGGGTGAAATCTTGCCTATTCCCAGGGAGGAGAAATAGCTGCTTATTTATAACAGCTTATTTATAACTGTATGGTAACGTGCTCCTCATCCCCTGGATGTGCAAAGAGCTCTGCCTCCTCTGCTGCTCTTCATCCTCGTGCTGGGAACAGCTTGCGATGAGGCTGGGTCTCCCCCATCCGTCATGATGCTCCTTTCCCTGCTCCTACCCATTCACGCTACCCAACCCCACGCTCATCCAGGGCAGGGGCACACCACCTACATCTCATCACCGCTGGGAAGCCTTCACAGAAGTCCCTTCTGGGCCAGGAGAACATCCTCAGTGGCTGCTCCTCCAGGCTGGCCATCGGGATCGCGCCCTCGGCCAGCAGCTGGGAACAGCTCTGGCCCTTGTGCTCCAGCACTGTCAGGTCTGACGGCCGCTCGGCTCCTGACGGATGGGACCAGCTCGCCCCTGGCGCAGCCGGCCCGTTGCCATGGCAATGGCAGGATATTGCTTTCTTACAGCCTCCTGGCTCACACAAAGCCAGCCGCCGGCTCCAGCTTTGCTTAGCGCAGGGATGTGCAACGCATACCAAGCGCTCCTGGCTTTCCTCTGTCCCCAGCTGGGAACCCACTCCGGAGCATGCGGGGAAGAACCAGCAGGAGCCGGAGCTCCCTGCCTCTTTCCCATGGCTGGAAAACCTCAGGTCTTCGTGGCTGCCTGCTTTTCCTCTTCCTCCAGGTGCTCGTGCACCCATCCCTCCTGCTTCTTATTTCCTCTATGTTTTTCACAACTGCAAAATTCCACCCACGCTGCTTTTCCCACCTCCTGCCTGTGACCTACATGGCTGACTTGGGGGGACACCCCCTAACGTCTCCAAAGGTCCAGCCATGCCCCTGGTCATGCTAGTCACTGCCGCCCAGGCAGCCTGACTGGAGCATCCCGAGCCCAAGCAGTGTCTCAGAGACGGGGCTTGGCACATGGCTCTGGGAGGTTGGATTGAGGATATAACCTCACAGGGTAAGACATGGTTCTAAATGCTTTGGGAGGCAGCAGGGACAATTTGTGCCCAGCCTGAGGTCTTGGTCCTGTTTGCTGGTGCTGCGGGAGCTGCTGGTGAATTCTGTGCTGGATGATAGCCCGAGTGCTGAGCTGGATGGGGGGATCGGGGCAGCAGCAAATGCAGAAGAGTGGTAATCATGAGTGGCTGGGTCGTGCCATACATCAGCCACATGCGGCCTTGGCTTCTGGTTGAGTTGGGTTTGGCAAAATCAATTGTGTGGATGAGAGTCCCAGCTCTCACCAGCCTGCCAGCCCTGGTAGCCAAGCCCTGAATCTCTTTACCAGTTTTAGCCAAAGACAATGAGACCTGGAAACCTCCATGGGTGTTATTTCCCCAGCAGTGAGAGCCTGAGACCCAAATTAGTGCCTTCCTCCCTGCTCAAACGCTGCAAGTTCAGCTGAGCCACATGATTAGCCACTAGAGAATCTACATAGGGCTTCAGGAGACCAGGCATCATAAGCTCTGCTCAGGGGCATTCTCTGCGTGAAAGAACAAGCTGCCAGCATGGTTTTATCTGAGCCACTGACGCTTGAAAGCCGGGCAGAGAGGGAGGACCAAGGTTTTTCCTCTGCCAGGGATGGCAGCCTCCCTCCGCTGGAAGAGGTGAAGGCTGGCCATGGCAGTGACCTCCTCCCATACTGGCAAAAAGGTCCCATCCTTGACAGCATCGCGGAGGTGCCATGTTCTTCAGGGATAGCAGTACAAGTTGTTGTCGTCTCATTTTATTTTTTTTTTCCTTCCCTGGGGAGCCACGGGCTGGGACTTAATCATGTTTATAGGCACAGGGTCTTCCCAAGCGTGCTGGAGCCTCATGGTACCCTCAGCAGGCTGCCTCTCCACGACTGCCTCTGCACCAAAGCCTGGACACCACACTGCCTGCTCAGAGGCTGCTGGGGGCTTGAAAATCAGCCCTAATTACAAAAAAAATCCCCAGCTTAAGATATCTGAGAAACATAAAAACCCAGGAGGTCCTCTTTCTGATTTTCAGGGGTCATATTTTCAAGTTCTGCGTGAGCAAAAAAAGATGTAATTGGCTTTTTTTTGCCCCAGGGGTAAGGGTTTCTTGGTAGCTCAGAAGCTAAAACTCCCATATAACTGCAGCTCCTCAGAAGGGTACGTTGTGAGAGCGTGTGGAAAGTCTGGGACACTGTGCTGGTGGGCAAGGGGTGATCAGGGATGTGGTATGCTACATGCTGATGAGTTAGACGTGGCAATCGGCCCTTTTTGGCAGCCTTTCTGCTCCATACAGCCCTGCTATGCTCAGAGCATCAGGGACGGCTGATGAAACCTCTAGACCCAAGGACATTTGAATGAAGGGGGACCCAAAATAGCCTGAGACATGAGAAGAGTTGAGGCCAAAAAAAAAACCCACCCTGTAATAACTTCTCCAGAAATGCTATATATAGACTAATTCGGTGACTTCTGGAAGGAAAGAGCTATGAAATCTGAATGGCAGCTCTGCCTCGATGTCCTGAGCGCCAGCAGCCAAGCCTGCTCCTGGAATACTGCCCTAAACAGGGCAAACTGGGGGCATGGGGGGGCAGGCAGTTGTTTGCCCCCAAGAACATCCCCATACTCTTGCTGGGGTTGTCCCAAATCTGTGGTTATGAAGGGGAGTGGGGAAGCAAAACCCAGATCCCCCCAAAGTGGGAAGAGGGAGAGGCAAGCCCTGCTCCTGATTGCATAAATTTGGTTTAATTTCACATGCTCCTTTGGGACTCTCCGGGCAGAAACTGTTTTTTTCTCCCCTTTTCTCTTTCCTGCCCCATCCCTTCTGCAAGCATTTGAAATTTCCACTTTGAACTTCATAGGTAGCTCTTTTTTCCCTACATCTGCCTTGATGTGCTGGGATTTGGTGTTTGCTTCCCTGCTCACCTCTCTGGCCATGGGTTTGGAAAGGAAAGCTCACCCCACGCTGTCCCTCTCTCCGCAGGTTATCCTGAAAGACCTGGAAGTGCTGGCTGAGATTGCTTCTTCCCCAGCGGGACAGACGGAGGGTCACGGTCCCTCCGATGTCTCCGATGTGCGACCCAGCCCTGTGGAGCTTCACGTCCCAGCCAGGGCTGGCCAGCTGAGCTCCTCCGGTGAGTGCTCCCTGTGCTGCAGCTCGGTGCCTCCCTGCTCCCTGGGCTCACTCGGTGCTCCGTGGCACCACTCAGATACGCTCGGGCAGAAGGGGAAGTCTCTTTTGCAGTAAAAAATCCCTGTATGCGTCCCCGCTTGGCTTGGGGATCAAGTCTGCCATGGCACAGACCAGGGCACTGCTTTTATTTTTATTGCTCTTTGCTCTAGCTCACATTTTGGAGATTTAGGAATGTTTAGCAGCAAGGTGCTGCAGAGGCTGGTGTGGAGGGGTGTCATTACTGTCCTGTGTTTTTATGGCACCGTAAAAAGGGTGCCAGCCTCTTCTCTCCTTGTAAAAGCTCTCAGAGCCCTAAAATAAGTTTAGGATGGGACACTGGCTGCAAGCCCGGGTGTCCAAAACACAGAAAGATCTGCAGAGGTTTCAGTCTGTGCCGGTGATGTTGCCCACATTGACTATGAACCGCTGTGTTGCTCTGAGTGTCTGGCAGGACCTCAGGAAAGAGATGGAGAGAGACAATTCTATTTTCTGGAGACTTGGGGGATTTAAAAAAAAAAAAAAAAGCCTTTCATTAATTATCCTGGCACATTGGGAAGTTTTTTCCACCTTCCCTTGTCTGTGGCTCATCCTTTGCAGTTGCTTGGCTGCCCCTTCTCCACTGCTGCTATTTAAGGGCCTCCCTGTTGTACTCCCCAGGCCAGGTCATCCCAGCCAAAAGCACGTTTCATGTCAGCTTTGGATTGCAACCCGAGCACGGAGCCAAGGCTGCCTCTCCCTGCGCAGGATGTGGCCACGGGGCCTTGCAAAATCGCTGCTGGAGAGGGAGGCTTCACTTTCCGCTCCCCAGGCTTTGTTTGCTCTGAAGATCCCAGATCACTCGCCCCTCCCTGGGCTTGGAAATGTTTGCACCAGCAACCAGCTCAGGCTTCGGGTTGTGTGGGGTGGGTTTTTTCTGCAGATCTACCTGTTTCATGTTGGCAGCTTTAGCCCTGCGATGGAGGGGTGGGGGCAGCAGTGCTGGCGACCTCCCCAAACCCTCTGCCAGTCTCATCCATCCTCCCGGTGTCAGAAGTGAGACCGCCTGGGTGGAGCAGCTCCTGCGGCGCTGGCCAAGCAGTTTGAGGAGCTGCAGTTCAGCTCACGCTGATGGTTGTCTGAGGTTTCCTTCCTTGTGGATGATCTAAAAATAGCAGGCTGGATGGCGTAGATCCTAACGGCTGCTGTGGCCCCTGTTAGCTATCTGGAAGAGCAGCTTGGCTTCACTTAGGCGTAATGTTTGAAGAGTCTGGCTCTCCCTGCGTTAGGCAGATCAGCTGGAACTGGAGCTCCCGTTGCCCCGGTGCAGGGCAGCTTGCCCCCACAGAGGTCCTGATGGGCTCTGGCTTCCTCACCTACTCTCCTCTTCCTCATAATGCACCAGAAAATTGTTTCTTTGGAAATTTATTTGGGGCTGAGCTTTGCAGGGTCATTGGCTTTTACCCAAAGGCAGATGTTTCTGGGGAGGGGAAAAGGAGCCGTTCGTTGGCCTTGGACATTTAGTGTGGCCCCGGTCTCGTCTGGCTCTGACCACCCAGGGCTGAGACTGGATCGGCTGCTGGGCTCTGGCTCCCAGGGGAGCTGAGGGGTCACAGCTGGGCCAGGACCCTCCTGGATTACGCCTGGAAAAGCAGAGGCTCCTGGGAAATACTTTTTGTCAGAGGGTTGTTTTGAGGGAGGGTTTTTTTTTTTGGAACGAGAGGGTGGCTGGTGGAAGTCCCTACATCTGTGCGTGGTCCCAGGGTACTGATGTACAGTGAGAACCCAAACTCTGCCCTGCAGGCTGATGCATTTGTGAGCGCAGCCCTTCACAGGCAAAAATCACAAGGTGCTGGCACTGAAGAGAGGGTGTACCATTTTCTGGGGTCACTGGTTTTGTATTGGGATGTATGGGAGTGTTCCCCAAGCACACCTCAGCACACCTCCCTGGCTAGCATGCCTTGGCTCAGACAGTGGGATGCTATCGCACCATTGGAGGGGATGCTGCAGGGTACCAGTGCATCTCCCCAGGGTTAAAACTGTCCCTTCCCTTCATCCCGCTTTAGACCGAGATGCCATCGGAACTGGCAGTGGGAGGAGAGCTGCTGAGCCATCTCAGGTCTGCTTCTCTCTTACCTCTGAGGCCCATCCAAGCATGCAGTTGGTGGCTTTGCAGGTAAACGAGCATGGACACCCCTTAAAATCCTTGAGCTCGCAGCAGGTTTCTATGCTGCGCTCTCTTGTCTCACCACTCCAGGCTTTGCCACCTGAGCGGTGCAGGCAGGAGGGGAGGTGGAAGGGGCTGGTGCCCCCGTGGTCTTCCCCCTGCTTCCTTTTGCTCCCTTTCTTCCCTCAGGATGTGTTTATGCAGTTGTTTCCCTGCCATTGAGTTTGGTTTCCTTCAGATGCTGGTTGATTAGTCAGGAAAGCCGTGTCCCACTTCCGCAGCCCGTTCCCAGCTCCAGTTTTTATTTAGCTGCTTTGTTCTCCAGTTACGTAAGGTCAGCTGCCCTTGACGCCTTCTCCAAACACAATGAGCTGGGGCCAGCCCAGCTCAGCACCGCCTGGGAGACCCGACATCTCCTCTCCTCACCCGCTCCGGCTGCCCTGGGAGAGGGTGGCTGGGTGCTGACCTCCATGGCTCTCTCCTTGGTTGTTTTCTGCCCGCTTTTCAGGGACAAGGTCTGCAGGGCCGTGCCCAAGAGCTTCCCAGTCTTCAGGGTGATGGTGCAAATGGCTGTCTGGTTTGTATGATGGGAACCCAGCTGCCTGCTTTGCTTTGGGAGTGTTTTGCCAACCCTGTAGATATTGGGAGAAGTAGCAGATGGCCCAAGAGTGCTTGTCGCCAAGGCCTGCAGGTCAAGGGAGGTGATTCTTCCCTCTACTCCGCTCTGGTCAGAACCCCCCTGCAGTGCTGCTTCCAGCTCTGGGGTCCTCAGCACAGGAGAGACGTGGCCCTGTTGGAGCCGGTCCAGAGGAGGCCACACAGATGGTCCAAGAGCTGGAGCATCTCTCCTGTGAGGACAGGCTGAGAGAGTTGGGGTTCTTCAGCCTGGAGAGGCAGCTCTGGGGAGACCTTATTGCGGCCTTCCAGTGCTTAAAGGGGGCTTATAAGAAAGATGGGGACAGACTTCCTAGCAGGGCCTGTTGCAATAGGACAAGGGACAATGGCTTTAAACTGAAAATTGGGAGGTTCAGACTAGATACAAGGAAGAAATATTTTCCAGCGAGGATGGTGAAGCAGTGGCACAGGTTGCCCAGAGAGGTGGTCGATGCCCTGTCCCTGGAGACATTCAAAGACAGGTTGGACGGGGCTGCAAGCAACCAGATCTGACTAAAGGTGTCCCTGCTCATTGCAGGGGGGCTGGACTGATTGACTTTTAAAGACCCCTTCCAACCCAAACTGCCCCATGATTCTGTGATGGCATAGGTGCAAGCCCTCCAGCCTAGTCTCCAGCTCTGCTCTGCATGAGAGGAGAAAGCGCCCTTCAAGAGGATGCTGATACCATCTGCTGCCTTATACAGGGTTACTCTTGCACACATCTCTTCCTTCCTTTCTCCGCAGCTTTGTAAGAAGCGGTTACGACCCTTTGTTTCACAGGAGGTGCTTTCCTCTCCAGCTCAGCCCAGTCTCTCCCGCCTGACTTCCTGCCAGAGACGGTGGGGATGATGACGTACCCTCTGAGCATGTCATGCTATAGGATGTTTACCGGGAGGCTTGCTCCATATGTGGGTGTGCTAATGCACCTGAGGTCATTGGTTTCCACCGGCAGTCTGTGGGTATCCCAGGAGTTGGTGGATTGCTCTGGAGGAGGCTGCTGAAAGTTCTGAGAAATGTGGTCTGTTGAGTTCAGACTCGCTGTATCCCCACCGGAGAGCGTGCAGCGCTCCAGAGCCTGGACCAAACACAAGATTTTCTGCAGTAGGGATTTCTTGTCAACATTTTTTTGAGGGATTTTGTTTCAGTGAACCAAACCACTCCCTTTACGTTGTCTGTCGCTTCATTTGTGTAATCGTAGATCTGCAGAGGTGGCAGTGTAGGACAAGGTCCCACCTCCAGACGGTCTGGAAACTATTAGTGCAGCCTCTGAAAACACCAGGCGAGAGTCTGTAGGGTGCAGGGGGTCCACGAAAGGTAGGAAGGTGAAGGTGGCCCCTTGTCAGATGGCTCAGATTTGCTAAACTGGCATTTCCAGTGATAGGGGAGGATAGATGGGAACCCCCTCCTTATTCATCCTCTCCACAAAATGCAAGGAGACGGCCAACATCACACCATGGACTGCTTGCTCTCAAAGGAGTCAGTTTCCAACAGCTTTGACAAGATCAGGAGTGCAACAGCAGGGAGTGGAGGAGCCAGGCAGGCAAGAGAGGAGAGACTGTTGCTCCCGAGTGCTCTGAGCTCAGCGCCCTGGTTCCTGATGGTTGGTGACTCTGCCATCTCCTTCCCTACTGGCATGGAGCTGTTCAGGAGGATTGACTTTCAAAACCACTTTTCTGTCTCTTGAAGAGGAGGGGAATTAGAAGAAAAAGGTCGTGTGTTTCTTTTCCTGGATGCTCTGCAACAGTGGTGCTGGGATGCTGTGGAAAAGCCCAGGAGAGGCCATTCAGACTGTAGCCATAACTCACCTGGCATGCCTTCAGGCATCGATCCCTCCAGAAATGGTTAGAGCACACGGCTGGCCGGAAAGGTTGGGGATTCCCGAGCAAAAGCTGAGATTATGGGTCTGTAGGGCTGACGCAGAAGCTGATGCTGCAGATAAGATCGCCTCTAGCCAAGCACCCCCAGTGTAGTTACTTTGCTGAGCTGCCTCAGTTTCCCCAGGACATTGCAAGGAATTTGAAGGGTGGAGTGAGGAATGAAATGAAAACAATTAAACTAGCAAAATTAATATTGGTGCAGAAATGGCCTGGCAGAGCCTGTTGGGGCTCGTTCCTGCTTGCAGGTTATCTTCTGTATGCTTCACCTTTCCATGCAGTAGCCTCAGCCTGCTCTAAACTCACCACTGAGCTTAACTGCTCCTCTTTTGCAGCTCTGCTGGCTATTCTGTCCTCCTGTGCGCTGTGTGAGCTATACCCCTGCTGCATTTTTGCTTATTGATTTACCCTAACGAAGAAAAACGAGCCAGCAGTGGACTGCTAACCTTGCTAGGAAACCCATCAGCATTATCACTGCCTGCTGCCTTCTTCCAAGACAGGCACAAGCACAGACCCTGCGTCGAGTGCAGGGATGCAGAGGATCAGTGCAGCGAAAGTCTTATTTGGCATCAAAATACGTACCCTGGCCCATCTGGGGACCCCCTTTCTGGCGAGATGCTGAAGTCTCAGTAATTGCAAACCCATGGCTCTTCAGCCAGGTAGGAAGGGGAGAAGCATCTGTGCGCCCAGGCAGCCCTGCAAAAGTAGGCTGAGCACAGCCCGTGGCCATGCGATCCATAATTTCAGTGGGTTTATTTCCTCAGCAGCATCCTGCGCTCTGGAGAGGGGCGAGTGGAGGTTTTGCAGAGCCCAGCTCAGCTGCCGACACGTTTGCATCTGTTTCCAGCTACGCCCTGCGCTGCGTTTTGAGGGGGGGGGGGGGGGGGATGGATGGATGGATTTGCCTTTTTTACAGCTCTATTTTTATCCCACTCCTCGAGGCTTCGCCGCCCTGTGTTTGCAAAAGCGAAAATTCAAAACATCCTGGGGAAGGCTGCCGGGTGGGAGACGCCACGCAGATTCCCACGTCGCCGCCTGGGGTTCTGCCGAGCCCCATCTGGCAGTGCCGACTCCCACGCCGCTGGCACCCGAGCCGAGCCCCACGCAGGATGAGGGCTCACGGACCAGCTCCGGCTGCCGCTGGGCTGCTCCCAGAGGAGCCGAGGGTGATCCTTCTCCAGGCTGAGGGGGAAACACGATGCCCCAGGGAAGGCACTGGGCTGGGAAGGATACTTGGCCCCGCCAGCTCTTAGTTTACCCTCCCTATATCCAAGCTGAAATTGCTTCAATTAGGGATTGTGGTAAATCATTTTAGCTAAACCACCACAAATACCCTTGTGGATACTCTTTAAACAGCTTAGCCAGCTTTAGCTTGCTTCGGAAAGGAATCAATTCTGGTCCAATGTTATTTAAATTTGGTTTAAATGGAGTTAAGCAAGTCCACACCGGTTTTAATTAAGACCAGTTTGAAACCAATTACGGTAAATTAGTGGAAGTTGTCTTTTATGCCAGGGTAAAGTTTGGCACTTTGTGGCTGAGGTAGGAAAATCCAGCTTTGTGCTGGAGTCTGCTGGGCCCCCCTGGAACAATCTGGGGACACTTTGGGCACTGTAGGTCTCGAGACAGCTCAGCCCATCAAGCAGCCAGACAGCCTGAATGTTCCAGGCTGCTATACAATATATATTTATAAGGGCCTTAATATAGATCCCTAATTGCCTGTCGTGGTTGATTTATAGCGTGGCCATGTGAGCGATGGGGATGGCATGAACCACCGGGGAGCGCTTGGGGATGCACCGTGGCTTTTGGCAGGTGTTCGCCACACTCCGCTCGAGCTAGCACCCATGGGTGAGGGGGCAGATGCCGGTGCTGACTTAGGTGATCTAAGAAGCCCACTTGTGTCGCTGGCTTTACCCCAGGAGACAAGAAGCTTGCCTCAGGAAAGGATTTGTTAGCCCAGCATCCTGGGCTACAGGAGGATGCTCTCTGTAGTCACTGAGAAAGGGCCGGGCTGGCTGGCTGGCGCAGTTTCCACGTGCCTTCGGTAGCCTGTTTCTACTGACTTTTTTCACTGCTCTGATGTTCCTCTGAGCCCAAAATTCCCATTTGTTCCTATTATAGTGGATATCTGGGCTGAGTTTCGTCATTCCTCTGAGCAGGGATCTTTCTTCTTTCCAGCTCCCTCCTCCATACCAGATTTTTTAAACAGGCAGCAGAGCCGTGACGTGCCACCAGCCCCGTTCTGGGTACGTTAACAGCCGATCTGGCAGGTTACAGATCTGCAAAGTCTCACTTCAGGGAAAGGGGGGAGAGGTGCAAACTTCAATTAATTAAGCCACAGTTTTCTTAACACTTCTCTCTGCTTGTCTCTCGTGCTTCGTAGAAACACTTGACAAGCTGCTCCTACGGTTCTGTCGAGCTGAGGATGCCGCTGTGCTGAGCTGTAACCCACGGGGCAGCGAGCTGAGCTCTGGGCTGTGCTGGGAAGGGTTAGCAATGGCAAACAAGGTGCCAGCCACTTCCTAGACATCCTGTAAACACAGAGCAAATGGGAAGCTTGGAGGATTGGGAGGTTTTGCAGGAGAGATGTTTTGCCTGCTTGGAAGAAATATTGCCCTTTTAAACTCTGGCTGAGATTTAGGTTGAGCTTTTTGCAGCCTGGGAGACTCCTACATGCTGGTTTCTCAGCCCCAGCATTACCCCTGGAGAGCACTGACAAGGCTGCTCCGGCACAGTGTGCCAGGGTGGAAACCTTCCTTAGGGACACACAGGCGTAGCTGCTGGATGCTGGGTGGGCAAGGGATGGAGAAATGATCCCCTTTGAGTTTGGTCTTGATGCTCCTAGAGGCAAAGGATGATGAAGCAGCTCCCTTGGGCATGCAGACTGACACATCACACCTTCCTCTCCAAAAAAAAACAGGGCTAAGACTTGTTTTGGCCATGTCTGTGTCTCAGTCCCTCCTTGTTCCCAGATCGCTGACCCACTGCCTGGCTTCCTCCAGGCTGGGCAGGAGGGTCGGAGGTTCAGGAGTGAGTCAATGGATGAAAGTGGCAGGACTGGAGGCTGATTGTCCTGCAATCACAGCCAGGATCTGATCTCCGAGGAGATTCTGGCTTTTGGATACTCGGCTGACCCAACGGGTCCTTCTGAGCATCCAGTCTGAGATGCAGGAGATGCTGCACCCCCTCAGGAGTGCGGATCTGAGGATGTTCTGGCTGGTGTGTCTTGCACCGACATTTCCAGCCCCGCAGCTCCCAGGCTTTGTCCTGTGCACGTTGCTGCTGGCACCCCAGTGAGAGAAGTGCTGAACCTTGCAGGGAGGAGAAAAGTTGCTGCCTCCGGGTTTTCCCTTGGGATGTGTTTTAGGGTATGTAATGGTTTGGGTTGCCACCGGAAGGCATGTGAGGTAGGGTACGTAGCTGGCTTTGCTGTGTGGAGGGAGCACTGGGCAGGAGCACTGCTGTGCTGTGCAACAGTGCGACCCGTGACATTGTGGGGGCCAGAGACATGATTTTTGGGGTCTTGAGAAGGGAAAAAATCCAATATGAGACCTTCCTCCGGACAAGCTACGATGCTGGGGCATTACTAGCCGGTGGGGATGAAGGTGTGATGTCCTGCCTGCTGCTAGCCCTTGGTTTGCAGCACAGCTCTGGTATGGAAGCCTTGGCACTGCTGACAAACCAGGCAAAACACATCACTTTTGCAGCTTTGGAAGACAGTTTCTATGTGCTCTTCACCTCCCCTCCCCACCAGAAAGAAAACCAGTGCTTGCTTTTGAGGCTCTTACCTGTGGTACAGGCTTGAGACGTGAGGCTGAGCTGCGGGCAGGCACGGTGGGAAGGCAGAGCTGCTCCATGTCACCTTGCCCAGACCGTGTCTCTCCTCAACCCGCTTTCAAGTGGTGCTGAGCAGCTGTAGTGATGACACGTGGGGCACGGCTGTATTTTCAGGCTGGGTACTCCCTGCCTTCAAACAAACGCACCTTTGTTTTGGAGCGCATCAGCTCAGCTAGATTTTTTTTTTTTTTTTTTTTTTTATGCCCAGATCATCTTCCCTGCAGCTGAGGGGAAACATGATGCTGCAGCGAACACTTGTGCTCTGGGCGATGCCTGCTTCAAAGCCTGGTTTGGGGTTTCAGATGTACCAAGTGGGGGGTGAACACGCAGCTCCAGCGGGCAGGGGACACCAGGTTCTGGTCCAGATGACCTTGTATTTCATTTTTCATTTTCTTTGGCTGTCTCTGTTCTCTTGGATGCTAAATCCAAACTAGAGGTAGCTGCCCTGCCTGTATCTCTGTGTATCACTGGGACAGGCAGGATGGAAAACAGCCCAGTGGCTTTTCCATCAGCTTTCCTGAGCTTTGGTGGCTTGATTGTGCCTTTAATTGGCTGCTCCATGCTCTGCTGAGTCTTGGTAGAAGCAGACAACATAGATAAATCAAACTCTTTAGGTTTCTGTCAGTGATCTGATGGAAATACTGGCTATTCTCAGGACGGGGGGAATAGCCTTGGGGTGCTCGCGTGTGCCAGCTTCTCTCCTTACCGTGGTTAGACATGGTCTTTCCAAAGGAGAAATTAAGGGAGAGAGCTCCCCTTGTTGCAAAGTCGCCTTTAAAATGCTCTCTCCAAACATTTGCTTTGAGCGTTGTCCTGCTAAATAAACCATCTCCCCTGTCATTTCACTGTGGGAAAAGCAATCTTTACTTGCCAGCTCCCTGCATTTGTGGGTTTGAAGGGATATTTTTTCTAAAGCTTTCTGTGTACCCTGAGCTGGGAGATGCCCCTTTGCCAGCCCTCCCTGGCTACCCGCCCTGCACATAGCCTCGGACCCAGTTAGGATGTCTTACCAAGCGGGTGCCGCAGCAGCGAGAGCCGCCTGCAGCAGCAGCCCACACACCTTACAACCTGGAGCATCATTTGCTGCTAAACGAGCAATAGGAGCCCATCAAGAGTGAATTTCTGGCCCTGAGAGTGTGCGGAGGGGGATGCCAGCCGCTTGGCAGAGGCTGTGAGCAGCAGCTTGCCAGCTCCAGGTGCCCTGCGCAACAAGAGGGTGTGGAGCATCCCTTCCTTGTACAGCTGGAAATCCTCCGGTCCTAAACAAAGTGCCTAAGGAGGAAACACAGAAGAGCCTTGCAGGCCTGGCAGTGCATTGGGTCTGGGTACGTCGCAGCACACCTAGGCTCTCTTAAGCCTGCCATCTCTCCTTGCCATCTCTCCTTGCTATCTCTCCTCTCTCTGCTTTCCCACCCTTCCCCTTCCCTCCAGCCAGGCACTTCCCGTACCGTCCCTGCTCAGAGTCCGGCCACTCTCATTACCTGTAATTTTTTGCCTTTGAGACTTGGAAGTGTGACCTGTAATAGGTGGTGCCTCAAAACAAAGCCTTGTTGGCCTTCTGGGCAGACCCAGCACTTGCCGGAGCTCCCGCTGGGTCTGGAGGGACCAGAAGGATGCTCCTGGATGCTCCAGGCTGGAGGGCCCACAGCTCCTTCGTGCCAGTCCCCCTTCCCTAGCTTTCAGCTTCTTTTGTTATAAAGGGTCTTTGCAAACAGAGAACAAAAGAAACCCCTGGGTTTTGGTGCAGTCTGTAGTCCTGGAGCTGTGCTGTGGTTTGACCGGTACTTTTTGCTAGCCCCGGGGCACGCTGTATGTCACACTGTTGCACCAAGCGGCTCCTGCTCAGGAGAAATCATGTCACCGAGTGTAAACCGGTGGCTGTGCCATGACCCAGGGCTGAATGTGTGTGTCTGCCGCTGCGCGCGGGCTCGGGGCGTCTGTGGGGCTGGATTCAAGGCTCTTCGGCTCACCAGCAGCCTGGGTTTTGGGATGCGTGTACATGCCGTAGCCAAGGAGATGGGGATTGCTTATTGATCTAGAGCCTCAGGCACCCCTTCTTTTATCAGCTACTGAAGCTGAATGGCTCTGGGATGATCTCCCAAAAAGCCCGTTTCACTGCCATATGCTGCCTCACGGGTTGGGACCACCACAGGACGCTTTCCCCTGGGTTGGAGAGAGCTGCGGCAGGGCTGGCTCTGCTTGGACCAAGCAAATATGGTTGTATGAGGCTTGGAGACCTTCTCATGCCCCAGCCTTCCTCTGCCAAGCGCTGTGACTGTATTTTGGGTGTCTGCTCTCTGACTGAGACTGCTTCGGCAGGAGGGCCCTGGCTGCTCTAATTTGCTCTCCCCTTCCCCTGCCTCCCCAGGTACAAAAGGCTTGGAGTGCTCGCCCTCCACCCCCACTATGAACTCCTACTTCTACAAGTTCATGATCAACCTGCTCAAGCGCTTCAGCAGCGAACGGAAACTCCTGGATACCAGAGGAGCTTTCATTATCAGGTCAGAGCCCCCCAGCAGCCTCACTGAAGCCCCCAAGCACCCCTGGGCAGAGTGGGATGGGGATGATGAAGTCAAGCAGCTCAAGTGCTGTCCTCCCTCGCAGCTAAAACCATTTCCACGAGCCTCCCTCACTCGCCAGCAGATGGTTTCAGGGCAAACTGGTTTTGCCTTTCACGTGTTGAGGCACCATATTCCTTGCTCCCATCCCCGAAAGCAAAGCAGCTCCTTATTAAACAGCGTTGTCAGAGCCCGTTTCATTAAGAAACAACTAGACCAGCCAGAGCATGAAGACAGGCTTGCGCTCGGGGTGCCAAGTGAATCGCTCCACCCGGCTTGGCGAGATGTTCACCCAGCAAATGCCTCATCCCCCAAAACTGCGTGTTTCCGTGTGTGGAGCTGGAAGGTTTTGCTTTGGCTTTTTAAGGAGCTGTGGCAGAGGCTGGAAAGCCTGGGAAGTGTTGTGGCAGCTGGCAGGGCATTATCTTTAATGCAATGAAATCTGGGGCAAGGGACACCATTTCCTCAGCTCCCTGGGAAATAATGGGCTTAATGGTTGACGTGAGGTGGAGAAATTGGTGAGGAGCTTGGTGGGAGGAGCAGGAAGGAGCCTGGGTTTTTCTCCCTTGCTTTCAGGGAGGTGGCATCAAAACGAACGTGGGGAGAGCATGAAACCCAACTTCAGAGATGCCTCTCCAAAGGCGGAGGGGTGGACGAGGTACTGGTGGGGGAGTCCTGTCGCTGTGATTGGGAAATAAATTGTGCAGAGCTCTCAAAATCTGCTAAGCTGAGCTGGATGTTGAGCTGTACCAGGTTGGGCAGCAGTTTGTGCCAATGTCTCGGGCAGCCTGAGAGCTCACCGAAAAGCTGCTGCTGGATTCAGCCCATGAGCAATGAATGTTGAGGCAAAGCACAGCAGGTTGCAAAAATGTTGAAGCATGGGCAGGGCAGGGTTGCAGCTGCTGTTTGGGCTGCAGGGCAAGGATTTCAGAGGTTTCCCCCCACTTACATTACATTAATGTAATACATTACCTTTCCCCCCCGCCCCCCCCCCAAAAAAGAAATCTAGCTGTGCATATGGAGTGGTTTGGGTTTTTTTCTTTTGATAGGAGTGTTTTGGTTTTGGGTTTTTTTTTCTTCTGATAGGAGTCTGGAAATGTTGAGTTTAATCATCCGGGGATTTAAGGATAGGGCAGAGACAATATCCCACTCATAGTGTCCCCTTCCTTCCCCCCAGGCAGCACAGCCCCTGGTGTGAGCAGCACTTGGCAGGCAAAGTGGCCGTGTTCCTCAGTAAGAGCGCAGGGCAATTAGAGCAATAGGGAGCCTGGGCAGGGTCCCATTTGAAAGCTCTCCTGTGTTGCAGCCACCTCAGATTTTTCCTTCCAGCTCTGTCAGGATGAGCCGTGGCTGGCGCGGCCGGCTTTCCCAGCAGCCAGCCAGCGGTGCGGTGGGACTGGCTCACAGCAGCTCAGCGAGCCGGGGCTTTTTACAGTGACTCATACCCCCAAAAATCCAGTAAAGGAAAAAAATATATTACTCTGTCCTTTGTCAAGTCACGTTGTGGCTCACGTAGGGTAGATGCAGGTCTGGAGCTAAAGTGGTGGTACTTGCGATTAACTCTGAAACCTACTGATGGCAGTTGAAGTGCTGGTATTAACTACGCATCTGCTGTGTCCAGAAAAAACAAGATGGGAGTAGAGGAGGAAAACTTTTACAGGACTCTCTGGAAAAGATTGATCTCTTGCCGGAGAGACCCAGTGAACGTGGGAGCCTCATGGTGCTATTTTTAGCCACTTTTCAAATTGAAGCCGTATGTGCGTTCCCACGTTACATCCCTCCCCTGTCCACAAGCCAGCTCAGCTGTTCGGCGCAGCGGGGTGAGAAGCCAGCCTCATGTTTGACTTGGGAGGTGCTGGTGATGTTTCATCCTGGGCCGGAGAGCGCAAGGAGGATGCTTGAGAGACCAGGACAGCGCATGCTAAAGCGTGGTCCTCCCCCACTGCTGGCGCGATTGCTCCCTTTGTACCTGTCGTCTTCCCCTCCCCTCCAGGTCCACCGCTGCCCCTTCCCGCTGCCGGCCAGCCTGAAAACAGTCAAGTGGAGAAGGAAGATAGACCTGTTAAGTTTAGGCAATGATTTCCAGCTGAAGGATGGGTGCTCAGGGGAAAGGGAAACGGGGGACAGGGTTTTTATTAAAGCACAGCGCAGCGATTTTCCCCGTCACGTTGCCAGTGGGCAAGTTCGAAGGTCCGTGAGGTCAGGCGGAGGGTCTGTGTTTAAAGGTCGTTTATTTCTAACCTGACTCAAGCTTGTTCGTGTCTGGTTGCTGACTCTGAAAGGACTTTAGTCTCTCTCCTGATGTGTCCTCAGAGTCCTGGAGGCAGAGGTTACAGTACCTCATGTGCTTGAGGACAGGAGCGTGGTCTGATTAGCAGGAGGCTGTGGGGGTAGGACCATCTTTTGCTCTGTAGGGACCTGTGGTCCCCAAGACGTGCAGAGCTGCTCCAGTGCCTGTCTGATGTTGACAGATGGGTGGGAGAGGCACTCACAGCCCTCCTGGGCAGAGCCCACCCTCCGAGCCTGGCTCAGGTGAAGATGGGGGGCTGTGATGGGTGGTCCTTGCCATCAGTGACCCTGGTGCCAAGCTGGGTGTCTCAACATGGTTTGCCAGAGACACCAGGGTGGAGCTAAGTGGAAACACAACCTGCCTTTAAAATAACAGGCAAACAGCTCCAAAAACTTCTGTTGTTCATAAGGAAGAATCCACATCATTTCTTCTTCCTTGCCAGGGACCACCAGGCTGGGGGATAACCCCGCACTGGCACGAGGTCCATCTGCCAGTGCCACTGGTGCATCCAGGAGGTGCCCTTTCTTGGTCTGCCACCTTCCCCAGTGGGATCCAGCACGGCGTCACTGGATCAAACCACGGTGTGATGACCCATCTGTACCACCAGCCAAGGGGACCTCACGGAGGGAGAGCCTGTGGCCACAGCAGAACTCACACACCAAGCTGAGCCCCGGCAGGAGGAGAAGGGAGGGGCAACATCCAGGAAAAGGCTCTTTAAAGCTGCTTGGATGCCTCACAAATGCCTGGGCAGGGGACCCTCTTTGCTAAGGGATGTGCCAAGGGGGCTCCAGTGGTGCGAATCACCCACAGTCTCACGCTTTCCACCCCTCTCCCCTTGAGGAACCGGAGAGGTGGCAAACCTACTCCCATGCTCTCTTCCAAGGATTCCTTTTTGGTTTGGCATCGGTTTTCCACATTGCAGCTGACAGGGTTTCCTCTGGGGGTCGGTCGGTCTCACTGTCACTTGTGACTCTTTTTAGGCTGGAAGCCAGTAAAGTTACTCCATCTTCAAAACTCAGGATTCAAAGCCCTGCCTTCTCCCCTCGAGCCAGGCATGTTTGCACTCTAAGGTGGCTCCCAAAAGGTTGTCAGAGGCAGGAGCATCAGCATCAGTATTACCTCTCACCTTGATGAGCAGACCTGAGACCTTCCAGCCTTCTCACTAATTAGGAGCTATCAGCCCTAGCTGGCACATGACCATCCTGGACTCGACGGAGCCCTTAAGCAAGAACCAGCTATTCACACTCAGCTTCTGGCCTCCCGACGATGGCTTGGAGCAGCAGAAAAATGCAGAGGAGCTTCCAAAGCATCACATGGCTCCTTGGAGCAGCACGGCCGTCCTCCGGGCAGGAACCCTGTGGAGGGAAAGCTGCTCAGCCGGTCAGGAGGCAGGCAGCAGAGCGGCACTGAGCTTTTCAGCTCACACCAAGATTTATGATTTACGGGCTGGATTTAACGCTTGCTTTTTGGTACCAGTGCTATGGGGTGGGGGGATTAAGCAAAAGACAAAGCCCTACCCTACAGACATCAGTGTTGCTGCTCAGAGCACGGTTTGAGGATAGGGCTGGCTGCTGTAGCAGCTCGCCCTTGGAAGGAGCTATCTTCTCCCCTCTGGTCGCTCTCCAGGGCTGGTTGTGCAGCCCATGCACTGTCCCCGAGGTCAGTCTGACCTCCAGAAGCCAGTTCAGCTGGCTAAGCCAAGCCTAGCACCAAAGCAGCTGGCTTTTTGCTCCTCTCTGAGGTGGAGCAGCTCAGACATTCATGGCTGATGTACCTTGCCAGGATGGCAAATGAACCCTCCAGGGTGTGGGATGTGCTCCAGTGGCTGGAGACATCCCCGTGCACGGTGTGTGTGGATGCTTTGAAGTGCGAGGCTTAACTTTTAAGCCCCGAGAGGCCATTTTCTCGCTGAACAGTGGCACCCTGGGGCACGAGAGGATGCCTGAGTCAGCGCTTTGCTCCCCAGGCAGGGGCCCGTGCACAGGGGTTGTCTCAGCTTGTTTTATAGAGCTGTTAAATAAACCTCTCTGCTGCCTAGCACCTTCTCATGAGGCATTTTCTGAGGTTAAGATGCATAGAAGGGGCCCTGGGGCGACTTTTCAGCCTCCTCCCATGCAATCCACCTGGCAGGGCTTGACTGTTCAACTGGGGACAGTCGTTGGCTTTTTGGGGGATGCTTGAACCCCATGGGTGGCAGCCAGGAGGGTGGGCTGTTCTCCATCTGCTCTGGAAGACGTAGGCTGGAGCAGATAAGGTTATTTGGCCAATTTATGGCATTAGCTGGGGAGGTGGAAAATCCCAAGTCTCGTGATGGGGCTGAGGGTTTATGGCTCCTGCAGACAGAAAAGTTCATCTGGCTGGAAATCTTGCCTTTTCCTTGAGGTCTCAAAGTGCTGCCGGGATGAGTGCAGTGGAGAGCTGGATAGCAAAGAGGGCAGAGCTGGGACAAACACCTGCATGTCACGTTGGGTGCATAAAGGGCTTTACGGTGAGGCCCTTGGCGTGTTGCTGGGATGGCCAGTCCCCTCTTTTTGGGCAGGAGGGGACTTTTCTGCCTTGGAGAGGCTGGAACTGACCGTGCAACACCCCTTTCTTCCCAAAAAGTAGAGGAAAAAAAGCAAAGTGGGTTTGAACCTGCTAACCAGGATGGGTAATTGGAGAGCGGGGGAAGCAGAGGGCTGGCGTGGCCTGTGGAGCACAGACATCCGATGCTCTTGGCAGGCAGGCAGTGAGGAGCATGTTAAATCGCTTTTTGCTTGGCCTGCCTGGCATTCCCAGGGCCGTGCTCTCTGTCTGGGGGGGTGGAAAGGGAAGGGCAGCCCGCCAGCATCCCAGTGAGGAGTGCTCTGGGGAGGGAGTGGGCTGGGGGTTTAGCCTCAGGTTCTGGCAGTGAGGAGTACGTGGGGATCCTGTGCAGAGCTGGTGCGTGTCTGCTTTGGTGGTAAGGGGGTGCAGAATCCCCAGGATGTCACCATCCTGCAGTGATTCACTGTCCCCCTGCCCCATCCGCCCCGCTCCCCTGCCCCCCATCCCTCCTTAACCTCCCAGCTCCCAGTCTATCGCCCACCGCTCGCTGGGGTGGGGGGGGTTAGCTGGGTCTGACCAAAATCCTCCTCTGCTCCCCAGCCTGGATGCCCTTGAGCTCCCCTGCACACACAGTTTGCTTGGCCAAACGTCTCAATACCTCCTGGCAAGCTGGAAGCTCCCAGGGCTGGGATGTGGGATCCCCTCCTGCTCCTCCTTCCTTTGGCTGTGCTGATGCCACCATGCCCCTTCCAGCTGCCATTGCCAAACCCGTGCCCCGAAAATCTCTGTGCCCCACCAGCAAGTGAATCGGGGCTGGGGGGGGGAGGGGAATGCATGTCGCCTCTTCTTCTCTCCCACCCTTCGGCCTGCTGCATTGCAGAACAAAACCTGCGTTTGTTTTTGCGGGAACCGTTCAGCTTGTACTCAGCAAAGTGTGAAAAAAAAAGAAAAAAAAAAGAAGGGGGGGGGGGGAAATGCAACCCCTTTGATAAACTGTGATATGAACTCGGGTAAAATCCAAACAGCTGTGAGTGCTACAAGGGAAGCTTCTGTGTCAGGAGGCAGCCTGCGAAAATACAGTGCTCTGCCTGCCAGGATGCTCGCTGGCCGCCTGCCCTTCTGCTTTAATGAACTGTGTGCTCTCCATCCCCCACCTCGTGCCTTGCAGAAAGGAGGAACCGGAGAAAGCCTTTTATTTATTTTTTTTTTCCAGCCGTTTGCAAAGCAGTAAGCAGGGCTCCCTCCCACCCAAGCCCCCAGCCAGGCACAGGGTGATGGAGTGGGGCAGTGAGCATCCCCGGCTCTGCACCGAGGTCTGTGGGCTTCTCCTTGCTCAGCTCTGGCTCTCTTTCCTCTGTGCCTCCCTTTAACCCCTGCACATTCCCCAAAATCTCTCCCCAGCTCTGCCTCCACCCAGCCGTGAGAAACCCCGCGCCTGCAGATGCGGAGTGATGCTTCAGTGGTGCGGTGGCACCCAGGCTCTGCTGCTGCGCATCTCCCACTGCCCCAGCCGTGCGTGGTGAGCACCCTGCGGGCTCTTCTCAGGCTTTCATGCCAATTTGGGGTGAAAGCCAGCAACTCCTCTGTACCTCCAAAAACCCCTGGCTCTCAATCTGCCTGTTTTACATCATGCAATGGGCTCCGCAAGCCCAAGGGAGGATGTGTTTAATGAGGTTTTAATTCACTGAGGTTATGAGGCGTCATGCTGGGCTCTCTGATACCCGATTTCCCCCAGGCTAGAGGTTGGATCTAGGGTTACAACACACTGGGAACCATCAACAGCATGATCTGCATGATGGAGGAGCCTGGTTGCTCTGCCTAAGGATTGTTCCTGCTGGGATAGCAGGAGCTGGGCCAGCCCCTGGCAGCCCACTCCTGGGGCTGGACCCCCCAGGGAAGGACAGGAGATGCCTCCACAGAGCCCTGGGGGCTGGAGGAGCCAGGGGAGCTCACTGTCCTACCCGCCAAAGCTGTGCCGGGACTGGCCATACTCGGAGCTGCCTGGAAGGTTTTGATGGATTTTCCTGTAGAAAAATGGGAACCACATGTGAGCGGCAGCACCGGAGTGGGCTGGGACTAATTCGGGTCAGCAAGAGGGTGGAGGGGAGGAAGGGGAAGTGTGTGCAGGGGAGGAAAAGCCTCCCAAAAATGGCCAAGTTCCTTCAAAGGGCAGGTCCCCACAGAGGCGGAAGGGGGGTGTGGGGGGTGTGGGTATTTGCTCCCTCCCGGCACTTTCCCTGGGATCCCAGCAGGAGCCCTCCGGAAAAGGGGCTGGGAAAGGGGGGAGCAGGGAAAAGGTGGGCAGGGCAGTGGGGACAGGAGCCCACAGCTCCCCTGCTTGCTAATCATCATGTTTCCTGGAGCAGGGCTTCAGCACAAGCTGCTTTCAAGGTGTCTCCCAAATTTTCCTTGCCCAGCCGATGGGGTGGGGACCCTCACTGCGGGGTGTGTGGGGGGTGGTTTTCACTGGTAGCTGCTAAATTAACCCGTCTGATCCCATCGGTCAGGGCTTGGGGGTTCTGGCAGCGTTCCCTTCTTTTGCTCTGCAAATGTGACATCTTGGTTTATTCATCTTCGTGGAGGGAAGAGCCGGACAGGGAGTCTGGGAGAGGCTGAATAATGGCATTTTCCACCCATGTTTCTTACAGGGGATCTTGCTCAGGATTATCCCCAAGACACAAGGCACACTTGGTTAAAAACCTCAAGGCAGGGCTGAGTGTTTTGCCTCCTGCTGCTCTCATCAAGGGCCTTTTTCTATTCCTGGCTGCTTTCGAGCATCTCACAGCCCATCGCTCTCCGCCGGCAATGGGCGTGCAGCCCTCCCTCCTCACGCGCCGCCCACCGATTGCAGGCACAAGCTGGCAGGCGGGCGAAGATGCTCCAGCACTTCCCACAATCTCACTTTGCCACAGATTTTCATCAAAGGCAGATGCTCAAGGCTGGATGCTGCCCTGGGAAGGGCTCACCGCAGCTGCAGGCTTCTTAGCTACTGTGGGTCCAGCTGGGCGATCTGCTCCCAGGATGGGATGTCCTGGGATAAGATGTCATCATTGTCATCAACTCGCGTTGAAAGTGTGGAGCTGTACAAAGCCACCCTGGTTGGAGCTCCTTCCCTTCAGTGCCTGAGCTGCTGTCAGTGCTGGCAGGGCAGGGAACATCCAGCCTCTCTCACACGTCTGTGAGCCTTGGAGGGTTAGGGGGGAGCAAGGCTCCTCAGGCTGCATCCCACCTTGGATCCCTCCAGGGATCCTGGCTCCGAAGGCAGGGTGGGCAGTGGGATCCACCCTGCGATGCTGAAAAGCAGCGAGATGCAGCAGGCACGGAGGCAAACCCCACAGTAAGGCAAAATAACATCTGAGGCATCTAAACCACAACATAAACGGAGGTGGTTTTTTAGCTGACACACTTGAGTGAGGAGTGTGGCCGGGCTCCCTGGGTTACCCACAGGCGCCTCCGTCCCTGAGCTCTAGGATGTGCTTGAGTGTCCCCAGTCCTCCTGCTCCTTCTGTCTGTTCTCCCCAAAGCTGCACAAGGATTATCGCTGCCTCTAGTGTGTCTGTGCTTGGATTTGAGCTGATCAAGCAAAATACAGCCAGTTTGCTCAAGCAAAGCAACGGAAAAGTCACGGCGGGTCCAACTTGAGATGTTGGCAGAAGAGATGAGGCAGCTTCACCTCCCACCCCGGGGCAGGCATGTCCCTGAGCCAGTGGGTCCCCACCTGCTGCCACCCTTAGGATGCTGCCACCTCCTTCCAGTCCCTTTTTTCTTCCCTTCTGGAAAGCTTCACCCTCAAACACGCAGTGTCTTCTTGGTGTACTCCACCTCCAGCCAGTCCCTCTGCTTTCAGACATCTAGGGATGCCCAGCAGGACCATCTTCCCGCAAATTTGCCATCCCTTCAGGGGAAATGCAAAGGTTCATCCACCTCTAGGACAGCAACATGCTCCTCAGCCATGCCTTTAGGAGCAAAAGCACTTTTATTTCTTCGTCTTAAAGCAAAGTGATGGGGAGGGATGGGGAAGGGCGAGCACAGGGACTGTGGCTCCCATCTCTCCTCAAGCTGTGCACGCCCTGAACTGGATCAGCCTCTCCCAGCTCCTGTTGCCACAGCTTTGCGCCCGTTCCTTTAACCTATTTTATTTGCAGTGAAGAGAAATTATAGGGGGAGAAATAAGGCGCTTGTCAGTTTTCTTAAAAATTAGGCCACAGCTGTCAGCCTGAAAGGGAAGTGTACGTCTGAAAGGAAGGATCTGCTGCTGCTTTACACATCTCCCCACCTCCCCAGCCAGCCCCTGCCCTGCCTCCTTCAAAACAGAGGATGCTTGCCTGAAAACATCACTGCCTGCTGTAAGTCCCCCTCTGCGGTCAGGCTGAACATGAGTCCTTCCCCGCAGCTGGGGAGGGGGGCTGGAGCCAGGGTTTCACCCTGCCAGGCACATGCTGGAATGCTGCTGCCTGTGCCTCCTGCCTGGTGCTGGAAGCCCCAAGAGCCCAGGGAGAGACTTGCATTTGCTGTCTGTTTTGCCATTGAGTCATTGGCGTTTAAAAGTTGGGGAAGAAATGCCACGGGGGGTTATTTTTTGCTTTCCTGGAGCATTCAGAAGGGGAGAGCTGTCTGTTTTTCAGTTGAGCTTCCTGTAGATGCTCCGATGTTCCTACAGTATCTTGTAAGCTTTGCAGGTCATCAGTGACTGCATGCTTGCAGGCAGGATAGCTTTGTCTGGGGGTCACCATAAGGTTTCCTTGAGGAAACTTCTGGGACGCACTAACTTGGGCAGCTGGAGGCTGCTGCGGTCTATGTGTGTCTAGTGGGCTTCACCTTGGAGGAGCTGTCACATTCATCTGTGTTACATCTAAGAGTTGGGTAATATCTTGGGCTGAGTGGACCATTAAGTTTCCAAATTTAGTTATCTTTTAGCTTCTGGGCCATCCCAAAGGATATTAGGGGTTGATCATCTTCTGTGCTGAAGGCGATCAGAGGAAGAAACTGAAGAAATTGTTTGAAGACACTTCATCTGAAGGAACTCTTCCTTCTCCTTGCTACAGTCCTGTTACCCACAGCTCCATACCGAACAGGCGGAGGAATTTCGCTGGTGATGTGAGTCCCCAGAGGTGCTGGATACCTGCTTTATGAATGGAAGGTGAGCCCTTCGAAGGGCGCTCTTCTCCAAGCAGCCAGTGTCCGAGGTAGGAACCAGGCTGGGTTCATCACAAGTCAAGGTGGACATGCCCAGCTTTGGTAGGCAGGTGGGCAGGGGCAAAGCCATCCTGCCCGCTGGGACAGGGACCCCCCGGTGGTCTGGTGTCCAAGGGGAGCACCACGAGGAACAGAAGCCCAGGGCTGAAGCTCTCTGTGGGACGGAGATGCTGTTTCAGCAGCTGAAGTTGATCTCAAATACTACTGTATGTTTGTGTTGTGCTTCTCAGGGATCCCCCTTGGGTGCTCAGAGGGGTCCCTGGGGACCCCTGGGGAGCACCTTATGGCTGAGATGGCCCCAGCCCAGCACTGAGCTGGCGCTGCAGCTCCTTCAGCCGTTGTCACACTGACGGTTTCTGCCGAGCAGCCGCTCCGTAGGAGGGTTTTCTTGTTTGCAGTGAAACATTCTGCACCTTTCCCTTTTCAAGCAAAGGCATCACAGGGCTTGCCTCCTGCTTCCCAAGATCCACACATCTCCTCCCAGGATCTGTGGTCCATGGCTGTCACCGAGTTTCCCAGGGGAACTTGTTAACCATGACAAGAAACCGGGGCCGGTGAGGCTGAAAAGAAAGTTCAGGCTTTGTGGCACGTTAAACTAGGCCTCCCCTAAGCGTTCTCGCCCTTCCCGCTGATGGGCTCCCTTTCCTGACTGACCTGACATCTCAAAGAGCAAGATCTGAACATTGGGCCGTCAAGAAAAGTCCAAAAGCCACGTGAAGGAGGAGGCGTGGGTCGTGCTTTTGCTCACGTCCCCCTGGCTGGAGCAGGCTCCTTGCTCACCTGGGACGAGCTGTGCTGGCTCCTGAGCCGCCCTTCCCAAGGACATGTCCGTGCTCTCCAGGGCTTTCCTTGGCCAGGTGGTACTTTACAGCTTCCCACGCCACATATCTCCCTCCAGCCCATCCCCAGGAGACATCCCCAGGTCCTCTCTGTCTCTTGACGAGGACCTGAGTCCGACAGCGAGATGTGCCAGCAGAGGCTTCACGGAGATGGAAATGGGTGGCTGGGAGAGAGGAGGTGGAGCAGGCAGAGGGTCCCTCTCCTCCCCACACCTGCCTCCTGCAGAAGGAGCCCCTAAACTTCCCAAACCCTTCGCAATCCCTTACATTAAACGCTATGGATTTTGAAAGCGGGAGCTGCCAGGGTTGCCATGGTTTCCCTTGCCCAGAGGAGCAGCTCCAGAGCCTGGATTCGGCAAAGACCGGGAGAAAAATGGAGCACTGGGATTTTCTTCACTGCTGTGGTGGGGAAGGACAGAGGAATGGCATCCTTTTGCCTTCCCTGCGCTCTTCTTCTCCCCTTCCCATCCTAATTTTATCTGTGCTTCCTCTGCACATTCCTAAAGGATCCCAGCTGCTGGGCTGGGGATGCTGCTTTTCCTGGCAGGAGGATTTGAGGGGGACGGGGACGAGCATCGCAGAAGCTGCAGGCGCCCTGGGCAGGCGGGTCAAGCAGAGGCATCTCCTGGGGAGCCTGGAGCAGGGAGGAAGGGTGGTGGAAAGCCTTGGGAGGAGAGGGGAAGGGAGCGGGGGAAGAGGAGAGTGGGGAGGAAGGACAGAGGATCTCGCAGCCAGGGTAGAGGTTGCAAGCCCCATAAACCAAAAGGGGGGCAGAGCTGCAGAGCGCCTTGGAGCATCGCTCCCCCCAGCCTTAGCCAGCTCCTTCCCTGGCTCCGGCCCCACCACAGTTGCTGGAAGTGGGACAAGATACCACCCTCTCTCCCTGCTGGGGTGTTGTGTCTGCCCAGAGCTAATAAAGCAAATCAATGGTGCTTAATGAAGAAGCACCTGCTTAATTGAACACAGCAGGATGGTGCTCAGCATGGGTGGGTGATGGGATGGGGCCAGCAGCGCTCCCCACCAGGGCTCCCTGCCGGTCCCAGCAGAGGAGACGGTGTCTCCATCCACAGTGGGGCTAGATTTCATTATTTTTTTTTTAGATTGTATGGAAAACTAGACTTTCACCCCCTTCGAGCAAGCATCGGGCTGCCCTAGCCCTCCGCCATCCTGTTCCTGCGTGGTGGCTCAGGGCAGGGAACGGGACCAAAGCAGTTAAAGGGGCGAGCAGGCAGGATGGAAGCTCCAGCAGCTCCCTGAAATTATGATGTTTAGATTAGCTGGGTTTCCAGGCATCGAGCTGTCAAAGCAAGAGGGCTGGGAGGGACGCCGGGGCTTGCCCTTAATTGGAGATGTGGCTCTGAAGCCATCGCGCTGACGTCCCCTGGGCTCCAGCACGCTGCCCCGCAGCAGCTCCCTGCCCCGGGGCTTGGGTGCCGCCATATCGGGGGGGCTGTGGTGCTTAATGGGGTGCAGCTCAGGGATGCAGGGGGACCCTGGGGTGGCACGGCGATGCAAAGCTTGTGGTGAGCTCCGTGGCTCTTCCCTCGGCCAGCATCGTCTTGCCAAGGGGTCCTTCGGGCTAGGGGGATGGCAGGGTCCTGACCCTGTGGTGGGGTTGGGGGTGACCCACTGGGTCCCTCGGGAGCCTCGCTGTGGCTCGGCACCATCCAGGGCAATGGGCAGGGGCTGTGCCCCATCACCACGCTGCCAGCAGGCCTACCTCCCGCCGGCCTGCAGCTGCGTTCCTTGGCTCCATCAGAAAGGCTCGAATAACCCTTTTAATTTAAGGAGTTAAATTTTAATGGCCTAAATACCACACTTCATTATCGCGCCATGTGCCTGCGCCGATGCTGCTTAACATCTCGGCAGCGTGGTGTGGTGATGCTCTGCGGCTGCTGCCTCCCCAGGGACGCTTCTTCCCCTCCTCTCCCACACCTGGAGGTCTCGGGGACTCGCAGGGTCCCCGTGGACAAGGGGCAGGGGGCAGGGACACATATGTTGCCCGTGGGGATGCAAGGAGAGCCCTGGGGAGAGGCATCTCGCTGGGATGATGCCTCGGGGGGATTAGCCAGCTCCTTCCATCGTTACATCAAAACACGGCGGGTGGATGGATGGGTGAGCCGCAACCAGCCCCGTCAGTAAAGTTTTCAGTCTTACAGATGGGGTGTATATATTTATATTTATAGGGTGTATATACTTGGGGGATATATATATTTAAGGGGGGTGTATATATATACACACACACATTTTTATGGGATGTATGTATCTGGGAGATACAGATACGTATATATTTATGGGGTATATATGTCTGGGGTGTACATATAAGGGGTATGGCTCCTGCTTGCTGTCCCCTCCGCCCGTGCCCTTCTGCAGCCGCCCCTTTGGCATCTTGGCTGCTGCCTGGTTGGTTTGAAGCCACCTGTCCCCTGTACGGCCCCATCCCCTGCCTCCTCCCAGCCAGCCTCACGTTCCCCTCGTGCCATCGAAGCTTCCCAGGGGATCAGCGCCGGGGGACCCCTCCCATCCCACTGGCAGCCACCCGGCGCTGGCAGTTGGGTTCAGCTGCTGGCTGCTGTCACGGAGGCCAGCAGCTGTGTGGCCGGCCAGTTGTCCCCTCCTTTGGGGACCGCTTTTGGGATGTGCTGATCAAGGGGCTTTGTGGGGGACAGTTTGGGGTCTCTACCTGCGTCAGGGGAGGCCGCTGAGCACTGACAAACTCATTTTGCTGGTGGCTCCCAGAGAGCCTGGGGCAGCTGGCGGGGATAGTGCACGGAGAGGCAGCATCCCGGGGGGGTGACATGGCTTCAGAGCAGGGGGGGACGGACTCTGCATGGCTGCTCCTTTAACACCCCGATGGTTTCCATTTTCTCAGTGCCACCAAAAGGAGGGGGAACAAACCCAGCCCTTTCCCACTAATCAAAATCAGGCCTGAAATTAGAAAGCGGCTCGTGTTCAGGCCCCTGCTTGCTGGGAGTGCGGCGTTCACCAGCCAAATGTCAGAGCTCCTATTTATGGAAAGCAAGAGCCCTCCTTTTCCGTGGAGGAGCTGCGGAGGGGGGACCTGACGGGTGTCCTCGCCGTGGACAGAGGAGGGCAGCTTTGGAGGTCACTGAATTGCCCTCGATGCTCGCTGGTACCATTTTTGGTTTGGCTGAGCTTGTTTGAGCTCTTTTCGTAGCCTTTCTGCCTGGAAGGTGTAAAACGCCGGCTCCCTGCCAGCCAGGAGCAGAAGAGCCAGTCCCCAGCTGTACTGGCACACCGGGTGCTTTGCAACTGGGGGTAGAACTATCCTGGTGTCCATCCCTGGGGGACCTGTCCCCTCTTTGGGCACAGTAAATCACCCCGCTTCACGGTCCGAGCATCCAGCACGGCTGCTGGAGGAAGCTGGGTGCGGATGGGACATCCAGTTATCCCATCTTACTGGAGGAGGGTAGGATGGAGCCAACTTACTCCTGGGCTGGGCTTGGACCTGCCCAGGCTGGGCTTGCTCTACCGCAGCTGGTGATGACCGGATCCTGCCTGCAATGCTGAGCTATTGATTTGCTTTTGGCTCCATCAGGCTGGACTAAAAGCCTCTGCCATCCCCTTCCCTCCCTCGATGCTTCACTTTCCCATCGCTCTCCCTCCTCCAGCCAGCCCGCGTCCAAGCGGCGAGAAATCGGGGAAGCATTTTCATCCCCATGAATGCAGCCGGTTACGTAAGAATAATTGGGATAAATGAGCTTATTTATCACGGCCCGTTCCATTTTAGCGGGGTCCAGGGCGATCGTCGGGTTGGGTTACGTAAAAGCCCGCACAGAGCATCTCATTGTCCAGCAGCAGCCACGCGGGATGTGGGAGCTGCCGATGGAGGGGAGCCGGGGCTGGGCCAGGAGAGGATGGGTTGCTTGGCAGGATGAGGAGGTGGGGGGAAGGTGGGAGGTTTCTTCCTCCACATGTTGAGGAGGGAAAATCCGTTTCTTCATTCCCTGTGCATCCCCTGCATCCCTAAAACACCAGGCTTTAGGGTATGGGTTTTGGTGTCTAACTGTAGACAAGTAGTCTTCCACCGGTCCTTCCCTGCAGGGACATGGGCTGGGAACTCCTTCCTCCTCCTCACTCCGGGAGGTGAAAACATGACCTCGGGGCAGGTGGGGGAGTTCAAGTGTGCCTCCTGCCTCCCAGCCAAACTGAGCAGCTAGCAAATGCCTCCCACCCAGCCACCAAAGCAGGTGCTCTTTGTTTTGCCCCCCAAACCCTCCTGAGATGACTCCAGGTGGGGATTTCATTGCCAACTGAGATTATCTGGTGGGGAACAGTGCTTGTAGGAGTTGGGGGAAAGCAGAGAAGCTGCCAGCATCTGCCCCAGTACTGGGGTTCCCCGTCAGCCTGTAGGGGAGATGTGGGGATGCAGGGAGCATCCCAGTTTCAGGAGGAGCTGGGGAGCTAGGTGAGTTCCCCTGGGTCTCTCCAGTGTGGGCACCGTAGAGCTGAGCCAGCACGGGGCAGCAGTTTCAGGTGTCCTCAGACAAACCGCCCAAGAAGGCAGGAGCCTGGAGAAAAACAGGAAATCCCTAAATCCAAACAAATGAGGAAGTAAAAAAAAAAAATAATAATAATATCTGGGTTTTGGTTTCTGGTCTAAAATGTCGAAAACCTTGAGAATGCCTCAGGACATTCCTGCCGTGACCTGCCAGGCTCGGGCAGGCAGATCGGCATGGACCACGGCGCCGGCTGTGCCATGTTTTGGGGAGAGTGGTGCTGGCAGGGTGTCCGGCAGAGCAGAGGCATCTTCCAGCTTCACCAGCTGGAGCTCTGGAGCCCCTCGGCACCGGATCTCATGGGAGTTGGAGCGTGGAGGAGTTCAAAGAGCAACGGGGCGTGTTACTGGAAGAAAGGGGAGCTGCAGGCGGAAAGGCGGCCTCTGGCTCCAGGGCTGCCGGGTCGCACAGTGCCGGGAGGGATTGCTTTGTCCCAGTGGCCACGCTCACTCTGTGCCAGTTCCATGGTGTTGGGGTGATACTGGTCTGACTGGGCCATCGTATGCTGTCTGTAACCATGCTGCTGCAAGCTCCCTGCAGTTGTCAGGGTGGAAAGCGATGCTGAAACCTCTCGAGGGAAATCACTGGGAGGCTTGAGGTGGCAACAAGCTGTGGTGGTGCATGCCAGCGAGGTCCCAGAGCAGCACGACTGGGAATGTGAATTAGCCCAACTATTTTTCTGGCCTTACCCTGGTGCAAATAGCTGCACCCTCCAAATGCAGAGTCCCACAACATCTCCCTTCTGCTGCCACTGTACTTGCCCAACCTCTGGTGCACCCGTATCTCTCATCCTTGGTCCCCTCTGGAGGAAGGAGGTGATGTGCTGGCTTGGGTCAGGGTCTCAGATGCACTCATTAACCATCCATCCCCCCTGGTTTCTTTCCTCTGTGATACACAGGCAGCTTTGTCTACTTCTGAACGCAGAAAACATCTTCCACTCCATGGCAGACATACTGCTTCGGGAAGAGGACCTCAAGTTTGCCTCTACCATGGTCCACACCCTGAACACCATCCTGCTGACGTCCTCTGAGCTATTCCAGCTGAGGAACCAACTGAAGGACCTGAAGACCCCGGTACGGGCAGCAGGAGCAGACTCAGCTCTTGAGGGGCACATAATGGGGGTGGCAGGGACCTGGCAGCCACGTGGGGATGTGTCTTGCTGCTTCCCACCTGGCAGGTCCCAGGGCTGGAGCTTGGGTGCCCAGGGTGGCCCCTTCGTTCCTCCACTCTTCAGGAGTTGAGGGGTCTTGGAGGACATGCCCAACTCTTGCTCTTCTCCCCCAGCATGGGAACAGGTTCCCCAAGCCCTCGAGCAGCTGCCACCTCTCTCCCTCCACCCTGACATGGGGCAGGAGCAGAGCCCACCGGTTCCTCAGCTGTCCCTGCCAGAAACGCACCCGCAGGGTTTGCCGAGCAGCTGCCACCAGCATCAGCGACGTCCAAGCAAGGCAGGGAGAGGGAGGAAGACTTCTCCTCCTCAGGCTGAAGGCCAGCAATGCAGTGGTGTCCCCTTGGGTGGGACAGCCACCATCCTCCGGTCCTTCATCCTGCAGCACCCCTGAGGGCCACTCCATCACACTGCCACCCTAAAAACCACCTGGTCTCCATCTCCTGAGACTGGTGGGCTCATGCCAGTGCCAGGTGGTCTTGGTGGGTCCAGAAATGTCCCTTCGTGTCACAGTGGCACTTGCCAGCCCAGCGGGTTGGTGTTGGGGACCTGGGGCTCTCCGTGCCACATCCTTGCTCCCACTGGTGACCCGACGCCAATGGCTCCCTCTTTCCCCAGGAAAGCCGTAACCTCTTCTGCTGCCTGTACCGGTCCTGGTGTCACAACCCCGTGACAACCGTGTCCCTCTGCTTCCTTACCCAGAACTACAAGCATGCCTACGACCTCATCCAGAAATTGTATCCTTTGGGGGTTTTCTGCGAGGCTGGTGGCCAGGCTGGCCCTTGGTCCCTCTGTGGCCACCAAGGTCACCCTGCAGGCCAGCCCAGCCTCCTGCCTGCAGCCCATCATTACCGGGGCGGCGTCCCCGCGATGCGAGGGCAGGGCAGCCTGTGCTGGGTGTGCGCCAGCTCCCTTCCCCTTGCGTCGACCTCTTTTTTGTGGTGTAAAAAAAGGAAAGCGTGCACTGGCTGAGCCTTGACCTTCCTGTGCCTGGGAGGGGAGGCTCCTCAGCATCCTCTTCCTCCCAGGAAGACCAAGGCTTTGGCCTCCTGGCCTGATGAGGAGCAGGCAGGGCCCAGCGCAGCACGCTTCCCGGTGAGCTCACCATCTGCCTGCAGCAGAATGATTGTTTTCATGTGCCAGCAAACCCCAACCCTCCCTGAGCAGCTTTCCATACGACAAGGCTTAATAACGCGCTCAGGTTCCCTTCTCGGCACGCACCAGCGTTTCTTCTGGGGGACGGGAGCGCTCAGCATCGCCTCCGTGCTGCCCCAGTGTCCTGCCTTGCATCACCAACCAGGCTGGGCAAGCTGCCGGCTGGTGGGGCAGCCTGCCCCTTCCCCCACCCCTGCCTGCTTGTCCTGTTTCCTTCCACCCTCCCTTGGCCACCCTGCAGACCTTTCAGCCCTGCCCACAGACGAGCCCTGCCCGTTCCCTGCCTGCTCACTTCCCGCGGGAGCCGTGGGTGCAGGGAGAGTTTGGCAGAGCTGCGGTCCATGCCGGCCATCACCCAGGCGAGCCATCTGCTGCTGCCGGGCCACCCTTTTCCAAGGTGACATCCTTAACGGCTGCATCCAGTGGAGATCTGGAGGTCACGGTGGATTTCCTCACTGAGGTGGACAAGCTGGTGCAGCTCATTGAGTGCCCCATATTCACATGTAAGGAGGAAAACCTGTGTGGGGAAGGGGCAGCACGCGGTGCTCCCCCACCCCAGGCACATCCCCCTCCCTGCTCCTCCATCGCAAGCAGCAGCCGCCACACGAATAAATAGAGCAGAAGTTATGAGACTTCTTGCCGGGAGGTTTGCCCAGCACTGGAGCTGCCCACGGGGGACGGGCGCGCTGGCAGCACGGGGTGGGCAGCTTGACCCCCAGATACAGGTTACGGGAGCGAGTGGTGCTGGCACCAAAAGGATGGGGGGAGCCTGGACCACGCTGAGCATCTCCAGGGGGTAGGGTGTCAGATGAGGGAAGCCATGTGTGCCACCCTTGGACACACAGGGTGGCATTGTGGATGCTGCTGGGGCGTTTAACAAGAAAAAAGGTGGGGTTTTTTTCTGGAAATTGAAAATGAAGCCCTGGAAACCCAGAGCTGCTTCTCCAAATCTGCCCCCCCAGCCCCAGCAGTGTGGGTCCCCCTTATGAGATAACACAGGCAGCGCGTGGCTGGGGGCTCAGGGACTTGGTGCTGGGAGCAGGGGGATGTGGCAGGGTGTCCTGTGGCTGTGGGGGATTTCTTGTGATGGCATTCAGCTGCCCCTGGACTCCTTCTCCCTGGAGGTGGAGCTGGGCATTGAGGGTGCTGGGAAATGTCCTGGAAAGGACTCTGGGGGGGGACCTCTATAGGTCCAGGGCTGGAGAATATCTGGGGGAAGAGGGTTAGAGCAGCTGGGCTATAGAGATGTGGCTGAGCCTCAGTCATGCTCCCTCCCGTGGTACCCTGTGCCTCACCCTGAGGGTGACCTTCCCACTGTGTGAGGCACCATTGTGTCTGTGGCGGTTTTCCACAGCCCCCAAATTATTCCCTGAGGGTTCCCCACCCTCCCCATCCCTGGGCACGGAGCAGCATCCCTGGGCATGGCTCCCTTCACGGGGAGACACCAGAGGTGCTAGTGGCAACCAGGGGGTGAGATGCTGGAGCAGGGACCTCTCACCCGATCCCCTGGGCTGCCCCACGTGTGACCTCGGTTGGCTGTAGGGCTCCAGAAGACCTTTTCAGCCATGAGCACCACGAGGGATGGAGCAGGAAGGTGGTTTCCCCTCTGGTGAGCAACGCTGAGGCCCAACACATGTAACCGTCAGGGCTGGCCAGAGAGGATCCCTTCTGCTCTGGGGAGCCCCTGGGCAGGTGTTACCCAGCCCTCCTGACGTGTGCTGCTCCGGGGGAGTATTTCTGCTAATTCTGCAGAAGCTGAGGAGCAAACTCATGTTGCACATGTGTCCTCAGGCAGATGGTGTGGACGGTTTCAGGGATGAGTGGTAGCAGGGCTGGGAGACTGGGGAGCCGCTGCCCCCTTCCCCAGCTGGGGTCTGTGGCGAGGAGAGGGGCTTCTGGCCTGTGTGGGACACAAAGATGGATGAGTTAATGGACAGGGAGAGGCTGCTGGTGCCATGCAGCTGCCCCTCGGGTCGGCTGACAGAGGCTTACAGCCTCCCTAGGACCTTCAGAGGGGTTGGGAAGAACCTGCTGCTGGGGCTGGAGGTGAAGTGCATTTTACCTGCCTCCCCATCCTCTTCCTCTCCTCTTGCAGATCTCCGCCTGCAGCTGCTGGATGTGAAGAACAACCCCTACCTGATCAAGGCTCTCTATGGCCTGCTGATGCTGCTGCCCCAGAGCAGCGCCTTCCAGCTCCTCTCCCACCGCCTGCAGTGCGTGCCCAACCCTGAGCTCATGCAGACCACGTAAGTGCTGCAGGGACGGACCCTCAGCATGGGGACTGGGGCCAGGCCAGCCGTCCCCGCTGCAGCTGAGCATCCCCACGATCCCGGACTCAGCCCCGTCGCCCCTCGGCTCCTCTGCGGCCGTGGCTGCTCCTTGCCCCGTGGCCGGGAGCCTGGCTGGGGGGGTTTGTGTCTATATTTGGTAACCCTGGGAGGGCTGTGCCTCATCCACAGGCATTTGGCATCCGGGATGGAAAATTTCACTTGTGGGGTCGCTATGGAAACGAGCAGAGCTGGGAAGGAGGTTTATGGAGAGAGACTCCCAACAGCCCGGGGGTGCTCCCAAAGCATCCCCCCACCAGCCCGGACAGCTATGACAGCACCCAAAAGGACCCTGTCACCCATGCACGCCTGGGGCTGGCTGCTCCATCCCCACCCCTGACCTTCGGGGAGCAGCGATGTGCGGCATCTCCCTGGGGACCAGCCTAAATCCTAGTGCCCCCTGCCCAGGGGTGCTGCCTGCCCGGCTCGTTAGATGCCGGTGGTGGGATTTGCTGTCCAGCCCTCGGCTAATGAGCAGGGGGGAATTGATGATAAAGCCGGGTCTGCCTTTGCAAAGCCCTGGGAACAAAAAGAAGAGCTCCCAAGATGGGCAGGTTTCTGAATTAACCCCTCACCACCACCACTCCTTGGCTTTTAACCGCTCCCCTGGGCTGGCTTTTATCCCTCCTGGCCTCTGGCACTGAGCTCGTACCCACTACCCGGCACTGATTTTAATTGGGGGGGGCAGAGAGGGGGCTACATGTGCTTCTCTCCACCCCTTTTTCCTCCCCTCTAGCCCCGGCAGCGGGGTTTTTTCGAGCAACCAGAGCTGTCAGACGGCCTGAGCATCTGATTAACTCTGACCTACATTCCTTCAAACACCGAAGCCGGCTTTCATAACAAGCCAGCCCCAGCTGCCCCCTCCCCAGCGGGACACTGGGGCCTCAAGAGCCGCCTGCCATCCTCCCATGGGCTCCCCCGTGTCCCCCAGTGGGCATCCCGTGGCTGATTGTCCCCCTCCCTTGCATGGGGAGAGCTCACGGGAGCTCCCTGAGCTGTCCCCACTGCCACCAGCCCTCTGTGCCACTGCACAAGGTTATTTTTTGCTTGCTCATAAAACCAGGCAGGGAATCTGAGGCACATGCTGGCATTCTTTCTGCCCAGTCTCACTGCTTTTGGCTGGAGTGGGTTGGGACAGAGGAGGAACATCCGTGCCAGAGGGGTTAAACCTCCCCTGTGGGGCCAAGGTGCTGAGGCAGATGTCCCTTGCCCCTCTGTCCTGTCCCAGGACCCCTTGGGCTCCATCTCATGCCTCTGGGGGAGGGAAACGGGTCTTTGGGGATGTTTCATGGGGCACCAGCATCTCTAGGATGTCCTGGGCTCAGCTTCTTCAGGACAAGCCCTTGGTGCTGCTTGCGATAGATGCTCGGGGTACGGGCTTCTCCTGCCCCCTCCTGCCCTCACTGTCTGCTCCCCCCCCGCAGGGACAGCACCAAACCAAGCACCAGCTTCAAGAGGGCATCAGCCTCCAACATCGACTACACGGAACTGCTGCAACACTTTGAGAAGGTCCAAAACAAGCACCTGGAAGCGCGACACCAACGAGCTGGGCGGGCAGAGCAGCTGGACCGGCGGGTGGTCCTCTGAGCATCCCTGCAGCAGCCGCGGGTGTGCACGGTTGCTGGGGCAGGGACCAGGGGACACGGACCAGGGGACAGGGACACCGGTTGCTGGCCGCCGGAGGATCTGGTGGGTTTAATGGCAGAGGGAGATGGGCAAGCGCTCGGTGCAGGGCTGGCTTTCCTCCCCGTTGTGCATGTGGATGGTGGGGGAACCTCAGGCTGTGCCTGGCTTCTCGCACAAGCGATGCAGGAATGTGGGGAAGGGTTGCAGGAGGAGAGGGCCAGGAGAAAGCACCTCGTCTTCTCTTGCAATAGGGTGAGGAAACTCCCCTTTGCTTTGCTAATGCCTTCCCCGTGACTGTCAGCTGAGCGCCCAGCCTCCTGCCAGCAGGACCGGAGGGGAAGGGAAGACGGAGGGGAAGGGAAGACGGGAGCAACCCCTGGCCTCCCGCCCTGGAAAACAAGCACGCGGGGCCGCTGGCCGCCTCTCGCCACCCTGACTTCCACCCTCCGGCTCCGAGGCCATGCTGAAGGCTGCCAGCAGCATCTCACCTGGGGACTTGCGCTCCTGTGCATAGCACTTGGCCCCCTCCCTGCACCCACGCACCCTCCCCCGGTGGCACAGCCAGCACCGGGGGGCACGGAGGGTGGCAAAGACCCCCATCGCACCCAGCCCCAGGCTCAGCTCTTTGTTCCTGTGTTGAGCTCCCCATGACAAAATAAACGAGCAATGCAGAGCAGCCCATTCCTGGTACCTGGGCTCCCCATCATGGATCTGGTCCCAAGGGGAGCCAAAAACCCAGCCAGGGCAGGGGATGGCATGGAGCATCTTGCTCAACCCCAAGCCCTGGGCTGGCCCAGCCCTGCCACGTTGGCTCGCCTGATCCTCTTCCCAGCAGGAAAAAAAACCACCGCCGAGATTCTTCCAGGCCACGGTCACAAAACCACAGCACGGTGACAGGCATTTTCCTGGCCCCGAGCAGCCACCAGCGCTGCCTTCGCCCTGTCCCGCGGCGCCGAGGGCCCGTCACCGCCGGCGCGTGCCGGGCTGCCATGGCTCGGGGGGTTGCCATTGCGTCCCTGGCCCTCACCTGATCCCAGGGAAAGGGGGGTTGGAGGAATTCGTGGAGTTTTTATGGCTTCTGGCCTGTTTACAGCAGAGCCAGGCTCTGGCAGCGGGTTCCCTGAACAGCCCCGCACCAGCGCTGCTTTGGCCGGGATAAAGACATTCCTGTCATTCCCGGGAAAGGCCTTTCCAAACCCTGTCACGGCAGGTTAATTTTAACAGCCAACCCTTCAGGATGGGCAAGCGGTGGCTTCCCAAGGCGGCCAACCGCTCGGGGTGCCGGAGGGGTCCATGTTGCCTGTCCCCAACCACTGCTGCGTCGCTGCCGGCGTGGGCCAGGGCTGCTGCCGGCACCGGGGCTCTGCCCATCGCTCCTGCCAGGCTCCCGCCGCTGAGCAGCCTCTTTCCATGCCGAGGGATGGGGTTTATGGGGAGAAATTCCAGCCGGCTGCCGCAGCGCTGAGCCATAATCGTTTCCTTATGGGTGGCTCTTGACCAGCGCCGGCCGGAGCAGCGCAGTGCTGCCAGGGCATCATCGCTGCTGGGGGATCGGGGCTGCTTTTGGGGCGGGAGGGGGAATGGGCAGCTCAGGCTGAGCCCCTCGCCCCCACGGAGCATCTCTTCACTGTGAGGTGCAGCGAGGTGTGTCGGGGCTCAGCCTGGTGCCCCCACATCCCAGGAGGTGGGGATGGGGCCTCGGGATGGCTACGGGAAAGGGTCCGTCTGCGCATCCCTGCGGCTCTCCGGTAACCGAGTGCCCCCAGACATTTCAGAGCTGCCCTCTAACCGCCCTGGAGGGTGTTAAACTTCAGCCCGCCCCAAGGTGGGTGCCTGCAGCACACCCAGGCCTGTACCTCCCCAGGTGAGGAAGGCAGCGGGGGTCAAACAGGCCCTGGGGAGAGGCTGAAGAGCCCTGGCCTGGAGGCAGCACCCCCCCAGGGACCTGGGGCTGCCCCCCAGCATCCCTGGGTGGTCCCGATGCTTACCCCAGCATCCCCAAGCACACCGCAGGGCTCTCCCTCTCCCCATCCAGCACCCCAGGAGCATCCCTCGGGGATACGCCGCTGCCCTGGGAGCAGAGCCCCCCAGCGGGGCTGCACCCCGGACCCCGTGTCCCCAAACATCCCTCGGGGCATCCCTGGCGCTGCTCCCCGACCCTCCCGGCAGCAACCCGAGCACTCCCCCGGCCCCGGCATCCCAACGCACCCTCCGGGCACCCGCTGCTCCCCCCAGGGCTTCCCCCGAGCATCCCCCCGCCCCCCCCCCCCGCCCCCGCCTCACCGCCCCCCCCAGCCCCCGCTCCGCGGCCCCGCGGCGGGCGGCGCATGTGCCGCGCAGGGTCCGCCCCGCTCCGCCCCGCCGCCGCTCCCCGCGCCCCCGCTCCGCATCCCGCTCCGCTCCGCGCTCCGCTCCGCCGCCCGAGGGGGGGGGGCGGCCCAGGGGGGCGGCGGGTCCCGCTCAGCCCCCGGGGAGGGAGGGGGGCGATGCCCCGCGCCGAGCCCCGCCCGGCCCCCCCCGCCGCTCCGCCGCCCCCGCCGCCCCGGCGCCGCCCGCCCCCCCGCCGCTGAGCCTGGCCCGCCGCCGCGGCCTCCCCCGGCGGCGCCGCCCGGCCCGGGCTGCCGCAGCGCCGCGATGGAGACGGCGGAGAAGGAGTGCGGAGCCCTCGGCGGCCTCTTCCAAGCCATCATCAACGACATGAAGGTAGGACCCCCCCTCCACGCCGCCCCGTTCCGCTGCCCTGACAGCGCCCCCCCCCCCTCCCCCGACACCCCCTCCCCGGTCCCGCCGTGGGCACCGAGGCTCCGCTGTCCGGCCCCGAGCCGGGTATCGCGACCCCGAGCCGGGTGCCGGGGTCTGGCACCGGGTGCTGCAGCCCCACACCAGCCCCATACCGGGCATCGGGGTCCGTGCGGGGGGTCGCAGCCCCCCATCAGCCTTGTTACCCATCGTCAGGTATCACAGCCCCACATCGGGTATCGCAGCCCCCCATCAGCCCTGTTACCCATCACCGGGTATCGCAGCCCCACGTCGGGTATCACAGCCCCCCGTCAGCCCTGTATCCATCCCCAGGTATCGCAGCCCCCCATCAACCCTGTATCAGGTATCAGAGCCCCACATCGGGTGTCGGAGCCTGGCACGGGGTGCCGGAGCCCCGCATCAGCCTCATATTGGGCATCAAGGCCCTGCACTGGGCATTGGACCCCGTGCTGGGGATCGCAGCCCCACATCAGCCCGGTACCCGTCACCAGGTATCGCAGCCCCGTGTCAGGTATCGCAGCCCTACATCGGGTATCGCAGCCCCCCATCAGCCCTGTATCCATCCCCGGGTGTCGCAGCCCCACGGCGAGTGCCAGTGCCCCACACTGAGCATCACCGCCCGCTGCGGGCACCGCGTTGCCCCCGCCACCCTCCGCTCCCGGCCGGGCTTTCTGCTGGCCCGCTGGGGGTTGCACCAATGGAACAAAAAGGTCCCCTGGCTCCTCCATCCCATCTCCCATCCGGGGAGAGGACATCGCCTCCCACCCTCCCTGGGAGCAGGATGGGGCCGTGTTTTAAACAAAACCCTCTTTTTTTGTTTATTTTCATTTAAAAATGAAAATGAAAATGCTGGGGGGGGGGATTTTTGCCTGGGGGCTGAGCGGGGAGGAGGGTACCAGCCGGCTTTCTTCATCTTGGGGGGGTGAAATTCCCGCTGCCAGCCCCAGCATTGGGATTTAGCCCCAGTCGGTTTTGGGAGGCAAAAGCTCTCTTCCTCCTCCTCCTCCTCCTCCTCCTCCTTCTCCTCCTCCTCCTCCTCCTCCTCCTCCTCCTCTTCCTCTCTTCTTGCTGCAGCCCAGTCCAGACAATGCTGTCATTGCCAAAGCAGGAGGGGGGGGGGGATAAAAAAAAAATAAAAGCCTTGCTGAGAAGGAGATTAACCCCTTCGAGGGGCAGTGGTGGCTCTGCAGGGCCGGACTCTGGCTCGGGGCTGGGAGAAAAGCCCTGGAGGGAGAAAATCCCGGCTCTCCCCAGGCACCAGCCTCGGGGCGGTGGGGGCCAGGGCTGGCAGGGAAGGGTGCCGGGGTGATCGGCCCCCCCAGATGCCTTCACCCCAGCCACCCCCGCCTGGCAGCTGGAGTAAGTCCCAAACCCCCAGGGTGGAGGTGGGGGCTGCCCGTGCCTCAGTTTCCCCGTTCCCCTGCTGCGGCTGCGGAGGGGATGAGCCAGCCTGGAGCCATCACCTCCCCGGCTGGTGCCAGCGTGGCCACACAGCGATGTGCCCAGCCCCACCGGGATGTGGCTGGGCCGGGAGCCCCTCACCATCACGCACCGGCGTGCCCGAGGAAACCAGGCTGGATGCATTTTCACGCCATTTGTGGGTGGGAAAGATAAAAGAAAAATAATGAAAAAGAAGAAAAAAAACCCCACTACGCTACAGCTTAGGCTTGGCTCCTATCCTGCACGGCGCTGGTGGCCCCTAAGGGTGCATCGTCCCCCACCTCCCAGCCACGTGGGCGTCCCGGTGTGGGCGCTGGGGGACAGGGAATAACAGCCCCCTCCCCAAAGAGTGGATGGCATTGAACGGCAGCGGTGTGCTCAGGGTGCCACGGCCGGACCCCTGTGCTGGGCTCGGGGGCAAAGGGACCTGGTTTTGGTGGTGGGTGGCTTTGTCATCAGCACCTCTCAGCCTGCACTGGAGAGGACTCGGGCAGTGAGGCCTCGTGGCTGTCCCCAAGCTGGTGATGTCCCTGAGCCGGCTTCATTCCTCCCTTCCATCACACTCAGCGTCCCTGGGTGACCTTGGCATGTCCTTGTCCCCATTGTCCTCACCCCCATCCCCCTGCTGCCTGGCATTGCAGGGGGATGGGGGCATCATGACCTGCCCCCTCTTTAGGGGGGAGCCTCCGCTCGCCCTGCCTGGGCTGGCCAGGGGAAGGTGGCCCTGGGACAGTGGTCCTGCCTTCCAGCACTGGCAGTCCCTGGGGACTCACAGCCGTGAGCCAGGGCACTGCCACAAGTGGCACGTGAAGTGGCATCCTCAGATTCCTTCTTTGCCAACTCATGAGGAAATTGGGGCTTTCACGGTCCCCAAACACCAGCGCTGGGCTGGTCCCACACTCCCTCAGTGCAAACCCTGTCCCCAGAGGTGCCACCAGGCCAGGCTCACAGGGATGTGTGATGACCCACATCCTGCAAATCCAGCTCTGGTGCCTGTGTCCCAGCCTGGTGGGCACCCCAGGGAGGTTTGCAAGTCCCAGGCACTGCCATCGGATGGTGGCACCAGGGTGGTGTCACTAGGATGACGGCACCAGGACTGATCTCACTAGGATGGCAGCACCGGCATGGTCTTGTCAGGATGGTGGCACCAGGACTGGCCTCACTGGGATGGCTTTTCTGGGATGGTGGCACTGGGACCAGCCTCACTGGGATGTCATCAGGATGGTCTCACTGGGATGGTGGCACCGGGACTAGCTGTGCCCTGCTGGCACTGGGATCGCCTCACCAAGATGGCACCAGGATTAACCTCACCAGGACAACGCTGACTGGCCTTGCTGGGGATGGTGACACTGGGATGGCTTCCACCATATGGTGGCACCAGGATTAGCCTTGCTGGAATGGCACCAGGACTGGCCTTGCTGGGATGGCAGTGGAGCTGGCGTTACTGGGACTGGCCTTGCTGGGATGGCACCAGCACAGTCTTACTGGGACTGGCGTCTCCGAGATACTGCTGGGACTGGTCTTGCTGGGACTGGCCTCACTGGGACAGCACTGAGATGGCATTGTTGGGACAGTGGCACTGGGACAGCATTGGGATGGCCTCACCACAAGGGCACTGGGACTGGTCTTGCTGGGATGGCCTCACGGGGATGGCATCAGGATGGCACCCAGGTGGCCTCACCGGGATGGCACTGGGATGGCCTCCCTACCACCTGTGACCTGTCCCTGTCCCCACACAACTGCCCCATTCAGGGCTGGGGGGGACCCCAGACCTCCCCTTCTGCCCCCAGCCAGGGACTGGAGCTGCCCGCTGTGGGGCTGGAGTTTGTGGGGCCATCGCTGCACTGGGGGATGGCGCAGGTGCTGGGGGGGCTCTGCTCTGCTGCTGGCCAGGGTCTCGGAGCTTGCCTGTGCACCAGCTCCTTTCCTCCCCTCAAATTTCCAAGTCCGTAAGCTGCCTTTACCCCTTGGAGGAAGAGATCACCCAAAATCCTGAGGTCTCCATGGTCTACGAGGTTGTGTGGCCAGACTGGAAAGGGAAAAACCCAGGAGGGAAAAAGGGTTGTGCTCAGCCTTTATTAGCCATCAGAGAAGCCACACCTAGCCAGGCAGGCCACCCAGCTGCCCCATCCCTCTGTAGCGCTGAAGGGGGGATGTGACCTGCACGAGGAGGGGGTGCAGGCGGGCGAGGGGCTCCAGTTCTCACTGTCCCCTTCCCTCCTTGCAGAGCTCCTACCCCATCTGGGAGGATTTCAACTCGAAGGCCACCAAGCTGCACTCCCAGCTCAGGTGAGTGGCAGGGGGGTGACAGGGGACACCGCCACCCCCCGTGGGCACATCCTGGGGCGCCCAGCACCCGCTGAGCTCCCCCCTCGCTCTCTCACCCCAGGACCACGGTGCTGGCCGCAGTTGCCTTCCTGGATGCCTTCCAGAAAGTGGCCGACATGGCCACCAACACACGAGGTAGGGTCCTCCCCACCCAGGGGTGGGTGCCCCGAGCTGGGCCAGAGAAGGGGACAGGTGGCCAGTGTCCCCTGTGGGGTGTCCCCTGTCCACGCAGCTGGAGTGGGCTCCAAGCAGCAGCTCCACCACGCGTGGAGACATGTCCAACCTGTCCCCTGTGGAGCTTCCCCTGGGAAGCAGGATTGGAACGATGCGGGGGCAGCTGGGGCTGGGGAGTGGGTGAGGGGGGGCACCCATGTGGGTGCTGCTCCTCGCCACCCGTGGGTGCTTAGCCACAGCTTCTCATGGGGCTGGCTTGCTCGCGGGGAGATTCGGGGTAGCACAGCCCCATGCCGTGGTCCCCCGCACCCACCTCTGCCCCCCAGGATGCACCCAGATCTGGGGCTGAGCCACCTCCCGGTGCCCCTTGTCCCCTGCACCCGCCTGGGAGGGGCCCAGGGGGTCCCGGCTGCCTGGGGAGCTCCGGGGAAGGGGAATTAGACGGGAGATGCAGGAGCCCACGCTTGACTGCTTCAGGGATGACCCCCGACACATCAGGGTGGTGGGGAGAGCTGAGGCTGCAGGTGGGACCCCTGTTGCTGTGGGGTCTGGGGCCGGACCCCTGGACCCTCGCTGGGTGCCCGTTGGCAACGAGGAGCCGCTTCCCACCGCTCGGCTTCTGCCAAGCAGATGGTCCCGGGCTGGTTTGCAGACTGGCGGCATCCAGGCCATCTGGAGCTGTGCAGGGAGGAGGAGGAGGAGGCGGCGGCAGCTTGAGCCGGGATCAGCTTTGCCTCCAAACCCACTAGCCCAGTGCACCGGGGGGATTAGGGCTCCCCCGGCTCCCCTCCAGCCCGGGCACCAAAGCGGGGATGCAGCGGGGGGCTGGCGTGACAGGAGTCATCGCAGGGGCCATCAGTGCTGTGCTGGGCAGCGGCATCTCGGGGACACCACCGGACATCCCGGCTGGTGTTTTCTGGGGGGGTGGGGAGGCAGAGCAGCAGGGTGGGGAAACTGAGGCAGGGCGCTGGGTGGGGGCTGGCTGGCGGCTTCGCACGCAGTGCGTGAGTGCGTGGGGAAATCGGATTAGGAGCAGCAGAGGCTGGGATAAGAGCATTAGGAGCCGGATTAGGAGAATACCCCCGCCCCAGAGGAGAAGGCCTGTGGGCTCCCCCATTTCCACAGCGCTGGGGGGTGCCCAAAACTCCTGCAGAGGGCGGGAGGTGTCTCTGGAGGCTTTCTAGGGGAGGGAAAGGCAGAGCGGCCCTCCCGGCTCTCCCGCTTGCACTCCGGGGTTTGGGGCTGCTGCGCTCCCGGCGCTCGCCAGCAGCACTGCCACCGTGTGGCCGTCCTTAGGCTTCAGAGTGAACAGCGGTTTCGCCCAGAAGGGCCGCTCCGGCTTTCTGTTGCTGGGAAGTGCCCCCCCGGAGCTCGGAGCCCCTCCTGGGCTGGGGTCGTGCCTGGAGGTGAGGGACACACGCTGCCTGGCACTGAGCTGGGCACGGGAGCCGGTCCCCGTTTCTCCCGGCTGGCTGCTCGGTCCCCGCCTGGCTGCTCGGTACAGCACCCCCTCCCTTCCCTCCCCGCCCCTCCCCGCGCCGAATTTGAGACAAACTGGGAAAAAACGGGAGCAGGTTTCTCATTTCCAAGCCGCAGGAGGGGATGTTCAGTGCTTTATTTATTAGATGGCGGATGCTGATTTATTTATTTAGTGGATTTATTGGAGGGAAAAGCAAGTCACCCCCAACCCAAAGTGTCCCCAAAGGCCAACACTGGTCACTCCCGCTACAAGCCACCCTGTTCCCAGTATACAAACTGGATTGGGACTAGTGTGGGAGTGTCCCCTGGCCCTCATCAGTGGTGTTTCCCCCCCCCCCAGGTGCCACGAGGGACATCGGCTCTGCGCTGACCCGCATGTGCATGCGGCACCGCAGCATCGAGGCCAAGCTCCGGCAGTTCACCAAGTAAGTGGCCCTGGGGCATCAGTGACACGAGTTGGCCGGGCTCAGCTCCAGGAGGTGCTGGATGTCAGCTGGGCCGGGGTGGGGAGCACAGCTCCCCCACCCCCCGCAGCACTGGCGCTGCCCCACGCTCTCTGCTTCTCTCTCCCTGCTCCAGCGCCCTCATGGAGAGCCTGATAAACCCTTTGCAGGACAGGATTGAGGACTGGAAGAAAACTGCCAACCAGCTGGATAAGGACCACGCAAAAGGTAGGGGCACGCTGGGCTGGATCTGTGCTGGGGGGCTGCGCTGCTCAGTGGTAGGGGGGTCCCCCCTGACAGCACTTCTGTGCCCCCAGAGTACAAGCGAGCCCGCCACGAGATCAAGAAAAAATCCTCCGACACCCTCAAGCTCCAGAAAAAGGCTCGCAAAGGTGAGGGGGAGTTTCCGGGGGGGATACCCCCGCCAGCCCCTCCGTAGCACCTCCAGCCAGGGCAGGCGTCCCGGATGCGGCACCCTGGCTGCCAGCCGGGGGGGGTGGGCACTAGGGGGTCCCGCTGCCCCCCCTGCAGAAAGGGGGTGCCGGCACGGCCCGGGGGTGGCGGGGAGGCGGGGGCGTGTGCCCCGGCCCTCGGCCTCTTTTCACACGTTTTCTCTGTCTCCTTCTCTCTTCCCTCCCCTCCACATCCTTCCTGTAGAGCTACTTGGTAAGTGAACTGCTGGCCCCCCCCCGGCCCCCTCTGCTTCCTCATCTGCTCCCCTCCCCGGGGCCGGGCCACCTCAGTCCGTCTGTCCGTCCGTCTGTCCATCCCTGTGCCCCCACCCTGCTTTTAGCTTAGCTTAGCTTGCACCCCACGTCCTGTGGCGATGCCAGGCCTGCTACGGGGGCACTCCGGCAGGTCCCCTGGACCCAAGCGCCAGGGATAGGGACAGGGTGGCAGAGGACACCCCCCTCCCCAAGGCTGCTGTGGGGTGAGGGTGCTCCGGGACCCTCCTGGGATACGGGCACGGGGGGGGGTGGGACCCGTGGCACACGCTGGGTGGTGAGGATGGGGCGATGTCTCCCAGCCAGAGGGGTGGCCATGGGCCCCCCCAGCAGACTGGGGGGGTGTTGGGGGAGCCTGGCGTTTACGGTACCCCATCTTGCAGGGAAGGGGGACCTGCAACCCCAGCTGGACAACGCGCTGCAGGATGTCAATGACATGTACCTGCTGCTGGAGGAGACGGAGAAGCAGGCGGTCCGCAAAGCCCTCATCGAGGAGCGGGGCCGCTTCTGCACCTTCATCACCTTCCTGCAGCCCGTGGTGGTGAGCGCCGGGGCCGGGCAGGGGTCGGGGGGGTTGCTGCTGCCCGATGGGTGCTGATGCTCCCCCTCATCTGGCCGCAGAACGGGGAGCTCACCATGCTGGGAGAGATCACCCACCTGCAGGGCATCATCGAGGACCTGGTGGTGCTCACCGCCGAGCCCCACAAGCTGCCCCCCGCCAGCGAGCAGGTCAGTGGGGGAGGGGGGGGGAGGGCGGGCACAGGAAGGGGGGAGCATCTTAGGGGGGGCTTAGACGCCATCTTTCCTGCAGGTGATCAAGGACCTGAAGGGCTCTGACTACAGCTGGTCCTACCAGACCCCCCCATCCTCGCCCAGCAGCTCCAGCTCCCGCAAGTCCAGCATGTGCAGGTATGGGGCGGGGGGGGCTCCCCCCTAGGCGCCTCCGGGAAATCCAGCCCCTTCGTTAACCACGGAGGATAATGATGCTCACGGCCCTTGGGGATGCTCACGATATGCGTGTCCATATGGCCAACTGGTCCCCAGTAATGTGGGAGAAACCGGGTGCACTGGGGAGGGGTGCAGGGTTGGGGCTGGTGGACCTATTGGGTGGGACTGGTGCCTGGCACATGCCCCATCCCCTCCGTTTTGGGGACAATGTGAGCGTGCCAGGAGGTTCTGGGGGCAAACGTGTCACCTTTGCCACGTTCCCCAGCCTGTCCCCTGCCACTGGGGGGCCCCAGAATGGAAAGGGACACCCTGGGAGGACCACATGCCTCAGTTTCCCCAGGTTGGGGTGTGGGGCATGTTGCTGGGCTTGCTGCCTGGAGACCCCGCCACCCCCGAACCTCCGTCTTAAACTCTCTTTTCCTTCCTTTGTCCTCCCCACCGGCGTGTCCCCGTGCCCCCCGGCGCCCCCCCAGCAGCGTTAGCAGTGCCAAGGGTGGCATGGCATGGCCCGGCGGGGCTCAGACCTGCTCACCCAGTTCCACCTATCGCTACCGCAGCCTGGCGCAGCCCCCCGCCGCCGCCACCCGCCTCTCTAGCGTATCCTCCCACGACTCCGGCTTCATCTCCCAGGATGCTGCTTACTCCAAACCGCCTTCCCCCCATGCCCTCGGACATCACCAGCCAGGTATGGGGAGGGGGGGGTCGATGCCACCCACCCCCATGCCTCAGTTTCCCCTTCTGTAGAATGGGTGGGTGCTGCTGGGTGCAACACAAGGGTCTCGTGTGGAGGTGATGTGACCCACCCTGAGGCGTGTTTCCAGCTGCGTAGGCATTACAAGAGATAAATATTGGGAATATTGGGGATGTCTGTCCTGCCTGGGAGCAGCACGGGCCACACTGCAGAGAAACCCCGTCTGTGACCCCCCCAGGGATGGGGTACAGGTATCCCCCCCATCATGCCAGGGGAACAGGGTGCTTCCCAATTACCCCAGCCCCATAATACCCAGTTTGTGCCAGTCCCCCACCGGGAAGCATTGAGCAAAGCTTCCCCTTTGCCCTGCATCCCCCCCAGTGCCGAGGATGCTGAGCATCCCAGCTGAGCATCCCAGCTTCACCCAGCCAGTGCTTCCCCGGCTCTGCAGCCCCCGTGCTGGGTCAGATCCCGCTCGCCTTCCTGCATCTGCGGCCGGGGGATGCTGTGTTGGCTGGGGAAGCCGTGGGTGCTGCTCTAACCCGGGGCCGTGGCTCTGGCTGTGCTAACTGCTTCTTCTCTCCCCCTCTGGCTCACGGCTTGGCCTCGCGGCACGGCAGAAGTCCTCCAGCTCGGCATCCTCGGAGGCCTCCGAAACCTGCCAGTCGGTTAGCGAGTGCAGCTCCCCCACCTCGGTTAGTTCTTGCTCCGCTGCTGGAGCACGGGCAGGTGGTGGAAAGGTGAAGCCTTCGTCAGCAGCTCCCTCCTCTTCTCCTCCCCTCCCCGGTGCTGTCCCCCATCCCACTGGGGTTGCGTCTCACACGTGGCTTCTCCCACATCTTGTGGGGTTCAGCCCCCAGATCCCCCCATCCTGCCCTGCCAGCGGGCAGAGCATCCCGGGCGGCAGCACCCGTGGCTCGGGGGACACTGGCACGTCCCTCCTGCCCTTGCCCCTCTTTTGGCTCCCGGTGCTGGTGCCACCAGCATCACCCAGTGGCTTGCATGTTGCAGGACTGGTCCAAGGCCAGCCCCTACGACCAGCCGGTGGTCCCCACCCTGCAGCGGCGCAAGGACCGCGTGGAGCACCTGCGGGAAGCTGAGATGGGCTCGCCTGCCAGCGGGTACCCGAGCATCGGCAGCGAGGATGCTCCCAGGCCCCGGATGTCACCGGCTACAATTGCCGCCAAGGTACTGGTTCCGACAGGGATTGCGCAGAGGTGGTGGGCTTTTGCGGGGCTCCCAAGAGAAAAACCAGGGTGCTGACGGTGTCCCCTTGCCCCCACAGCATGGGGAGGAGGTGTCCCCCGCTGCCAGTGACCTGGCCATGGTCTTGACACGGGGGCTGAGCCTGGAGCACCAGAAGAGCAGCCGGGACTCGCTGCAGTACTCCAGTGGCTACAGCACACAGACCACCACCCCCTCCTGCTCCGAGGACACCATCCCTTCCCAAGGTACCCGCCCTGTGGCGGCGAGGGACACCCAGGGCCACCCAGAATGGCACCCAGAGCTGGGAAGGGGACGGCAGAGGCTTTGGTGGTCCTGGGGCATGGCTGTGCGCTGGGGGTCGTAGCCTCTGGCTGTGGTCCCACCACGTACGGGCTGGTAGGGTGGAGATTTAAGGTGTGTTGGTCGTTCCGTGTGTGGCACAAGTGTTGTGCCACGCAGTAACTGTGGGTTTTCCTGGCTCTTTCGGTGTTTGTTGGGTGTTGGTTGGGTCTTGATGGCTACAGTGGCGCGGGGCAGTGCAGTGGCAGGCAGCACCACAGTGGTGTGTGGGTGGTGATGGTTTGTAATGGTGTTTGTGTGCAGTGACTGGGGACAGGTGGGGGTGGTGGCAGATGGTGGGTGATGGCAACAGAGGTGGCGGCTGGAGATCAAGGAACGACGGGGACAGTCATGTTTTGCTGTGATCATGTTGGCATGGTGATGGCTGAGCTGTTTGCGAGCACACGGTGGTGGTGGAGGTTGGCCGTGACCATGTTGGGATGGCAGTGATCAGGGCGGTTGTGACAATGGTGGTTGGGTTTGGCTATGACCGTGTGGTGGTGATGGTGGAGGCCAGTTGTGATGGGCGTGGATGAGTCTGGTTGTGACCATGTTGTGATGGCAATGACAGGGGCTGGATGTGATCGTGTTGTGATGGTGACGGTTGGGTTTGGTTGTGATCCCAGTGTGACGGTTGGGATGGTTGTGGCTGTCCCGCGGTGGTGATGGTGGGGGTGTTTGTGGTTACCTTGCGATGGTGATGGTTGGGTTTGATGGTGAGCACGTGGTGCCGGCAGTGGTGGGGGCCGGTAGTGATTGTGTTGCAGTCACGGTGGGTGAATTTGGTTGTGGTTGCACTGCGACAGTGGTGGTCGGGGCTGCGATTGCACTGGGGAGGTGGCGGTTGGGTTTGCCAGTGCCAACTGGGCCGCCCCCCAGCCACGCTGACCGTGCTGCCCCTTCCCCAGGCTCTGACTACGACTGCTACTCGGTGAATGGCGATGTGGAGTGTGACCCCCAGAGCGACTTTGACAAGTCCTCCACCATCCCGCGCAACAGCAACATTGCCCAGAACTACCGGCGGATGATCCAGACCAAGCGTCCTGCCTCCACTGCCGGGCTGCCCACCGGCACCAACCTACCAGCCGGCACCACTCCGGGGGTGGCCACCATCCGCCGCACACCCTCCACCAAACCCTCGGTCCGCCGTACCCTCTCCAACGCCGGCCCCATCCCCATCCGACCCCCCATCGTCCCCGTGAAGACCCCCACGGTGCCCGACTCCCCCAGCTACACCGGCCCCACGCGGGTGGGCAGCGAAGAGTGCGTCTTCTACGCCGATGACGCCTCACCGAACCCTCTGGATTTTGCCAAAGCTTCGCCCAAGCGGCTGAGCCTTCCCAACACGGCCTGGGGCGGCGGTGCCATGGAGATCTCCGTCTACCCCGGGGCCGGCCAGCACCTCTCCGCTGAGGAAGAGGAGGACCAACAGCTGGCCGCCAACCGGCACAGCCTGGTGGAGAAGATCGGTGAGCTGGTGGCCAGCGCCCACGCCCTGGGGGAGGGCCAGTTCCCCTTCCCCACCGCCCTCGCGGGGCCTGGGCCCGGCGAGGAGACCCCCGCGCCCCCCCCGGCGGCCTCCATGGACCCCCCGGCCGAAGACATGCTGGTGGCCATCCGGCGCGGGGTGCGCCTGCGCAGGACCGTCACCAACGACAGGTCGGCCCCGCGGATATCGTGATGATGCCCCGGCCAGCGGGGATGCGCCTACCGTGGCCGATGGACCCGCCGGAGGCACCCGCTGCACCTCCCCGGGACCCCCCCGCCGGCACCCGCTGCCCCTGCCCCTCCCTCACTGCCCCCCGCTTTCTGCTCCTCTGTCTCCCCCCCTCCAGCCCTTGCCTTACGTCTTGCCTTCACTGGTTCTCCCTTTGGCTCTTTCTCTCCTCTTTTCTTGTTTTTTCTTTTCCCTTTTTCCTTTTTCTTCTCTTCATTTCTTCTCCTTTTTCTTTTCCTTTTCCTCTTTTCTTCTCCTTCTTTTCTTCTTTCCTTTCCTTTTCCTCTCCCTTTTTTCTCTTTTTCTCTTTTTCTCTTTTTCTTTTGCTCTTCTTCCTCTCCTTTCTCCTTTCTCTTTCTCCTTTCTCTTTCTCCTTTCTCTTTCTCCTTTCTCTTTCTCCTTTCTCTTTCTCCTTTCTCTTTCTCCTTTCTCTTTCTCCTTTCTCTTTCTCCTTTCTCTTTCTCCTTTCTCTTTCTCCTTTCTCTTTCTCCTTTCTTTCTCCTTTCTCTTTCTCCTTTCTCTTTCTCCTTTCTTTCTCCTTTCTCTTTCTCCTTTCTCTTTCTCCTTTCTCTTTCTCTCCTCTTTTTTCTCCCCCTTTCTTTTTTCTCTTTTTTACTCATTCCTTTTTGTCTCTTGTCCCTTTTTTTCCCTCGCTCCTTTTCTCTCGTTCTTTTTTGTCCTTTCCTTTCTTTCACTTTTCCTTTTCCCTCTCTCTTTTCCTCTCCCTGTTTCCTCTTTCCCCTGCCCCCCTCCCCCCCAGCCCCATCCCCGGGCGCCAGCAGGTGCCCCCCCCAGCCCCAGCAGGAGGGGCCGGTGCCAGCGGGGCCACGGCAGGAGCAGCACCAGGAGCAGGGGTCCCTGTCCCCGGCCCCCCAGCTGCCTGCTGGGGGCCAGCACAGCTCAGCCCCATGGCGGGGGTCAGAAGAAGTGGGGAGGGGGCTGCAGAGCAGAGAGGGGGGCACATGTGTGATCGGGCAGGGGGACGGTGGGGGTACAGGCACTGCAGCCCCCTCCAACTTGGGGGGACACTGGGGCGCAGTGGGTGAGGATACGGAACCTCCTCTTCGCCCCCCAAGGATCACTGGGGAGCCCCCCCAAGCCCCCCTCCCTCTCCCTCAGCACCCGCAGACGCTGTGCAGGATCCTGCTGGGGCAGGGTCTGGGGGACAGGGGGTTTCACCCAGGCCCCCCTGAAGCAAAGCAGCTGATTTCTGCCGGCGGCTGGAGGAAAGCACAACCCCCCTGGCCCCCCCTGCTGTACATAGCCCCCCCACTGCCCCGCTGTCTGTCGCATTGCAGCCCCCCCTTTCCCTCCCCCTTAGGAATAACGATTTAGTTCCCCCCCCTTCTCCTGCCCAGAACCGCTGATGCCAAGTGACAAATGTTTGGGTTTGGGGGAGGGGGGGGGGTCTCTTATTTTGTACAGAAAACAAAAAATCCTTGGACAAGAAAAAAAAACCGACCTGTCTTTCGACTGAAGTAACTTTTCTGGTGCTGTTGTTAACTTGGTCCTTTTTTTTTTTCTTTTTTTAATTTATTTCCCCTCCGTGTTCCCGCCTCTGCCGCTGCTTCCCCCCTCCCCATCCCTCTGCCAGGTTTCTTTCTCTTTCTTTCATACCCTCTTTTCTTTTCTTTTTTTTTTTTTTTTTGGTGGTAATTCCCCCTCTTTCCCACCTGCCCCCACCTCAATTTCCATAGTCACTGCTACAAGTAACGAATGCACTGTGAAGATTCCAGTATTAATAAAGGTTGTACTGTAATTAATAGCCTCGCCTGCAGTGGTATGGATGTGCTGGTACCCTGGGGTCACTCCAATAATGGGGGATGGGTGGGATGGTCCCACCACCCCTTTGGGGTGCCCATGGCTGGGGGGGGGGGGAGCGGGGTGAGTGCTTTGCAGGGAGGGTGAGACATCATCATGATCAAGGTGATGGGGGACCCCTGGGATGCAGAAGAGCATCCCCCAGCCCCTCCAGGAGAGGGGGTGCAGGCAGTGCCCCCCCCAACACCTCCACCCATCCCAGCAGCACCCGCGTTGCCGCCTCCTGAATTGCCAAGGCCGATTGCCAAACCTCGCTGGGGCGGCACAACCAGCTGCAGTGAGCGGCAGGGATGGAGGGGCTCGGCGTGGGCAGCGTTTTGCTGACCGGCTGCGACGGGGGCCTGGGGCTGGGGCTGCTGAAGGGCTTGCTGGAGCAGCCCAGCCCCCCTCGGCACCTCTTCGCCGCTTGCCTGGACCCCCAGGGGAAGGTAAGGGGGGCACTGGGGCAATGACAGGGGGGTCAGCTCCGGGATGGGCTGGGAAACACAACGCTTGGGGGTGCCACTGTCCCCAGCTGGCCTGGGAGGGGTCTGGGTGTCAGCATCTTGCGCTGTGATGACATGGGAAAATAGTATGTTTATATGTATTTAAATTTTTTCTGCTCTTGGCATAGGTAAGTGCACGGTGGGTGTGCTGGGAGGGGGGTTGTGGCAGCTCCCACGCCGGTGGCACTGCTGCCGGTGGCTTTGAAGCTGCTGGGTGCAGCTGGGTGCAGCGAAGCAGAGACTCGTCCCCAGTCTCTCCCACGGGAGCTTGTCAAAACCTGTCGGCTGCGGCACGTGGGGGCAGCCTGGTTCCCGTCTCAGCACGCCACAGGGCCACCCTCCCGCTGAGCCCCCCACCTGACACCCCCCTCCTCCCTTTCTCCATGCAGGCTATCAACGAGATGGCTTTGGGCAACCCCAACGTCGTGGTCCTGCCTCTAGGTAGGTGCTGTGGGTGGAATGAGGACGAAGCCTCTCAGGATTTAATGGCACCCATGGGTGGCTCCGGGAAATGCCACCTGAGCGGGCAGGTCCCTTGGTTTGGTTCAGCCCAAACAGGTCACTGCTGGCTCAATGACTGGGAGCTGCCAGATGTCCTACAGCATCTTGCCAGGGACACGGCCACCAGCCTCGTCCCAAGCCCTCCTGTCCCCTTGCAGACGTGACGGACCCCAACAGCATCAAGGCGGCAGTCGGGAAGGTGCAGGAGGAGGTGGGAAGCGCCGGCCTCAACCTCCTGATCAACAACGCCTGCACCACACGCCGCAGCACGCTGGCCACCGAGACGGCGGAGAACATGACCCTCGTCTACACCACCAACACCATCGGGCCCCTGCAGACAAGCCAGGTGAGGCCACAGGCACCCCTGCCCCAAATGCTGGCAGCATGGGAGGAAGAGGATGCTGATGCCCAAGCATCTGTCCCCTGCAGGCGTTCCTGCCGCTGCTGATGGAAGCAGCCGAGGCTGAAGGGCAGCGTGGGATGAGCTGCAGCAGAGCCGCCATTGTCAACATCTCCAGCATCCTGGGCTCCATCGGGGCGGTGGAGGCTTGGGAGGAGAGGCAGGACATCTGCTACCGCTGCAGCAAGGTACCACCGCTGGGAGAGCAGGGAGGAACATGGGGGGTCCCCTCCCGCCATGGCGCTGCCAGCCTATGATGGTGGTGGTTGGGCTTGTCCCCTCCAGGCTGCTCTGAACATGCTCACCAAGTGCCTGGCCCTGGAGTATGGGGGCAGTGGGATCCTCTGTGTGTCCGTGGACCCTGGCTGTGTGACACCTCCCTTGGAACAGGGGATGGTGAGTAAGGAGAGATGCATGGCCGCCCTGGCTTGGCAAAGTCCCGTGGGCATCCCTTCCCATGGACATCCCTCCTGGGGGGGGGGGCATCCCTTCCCATGGACATCCCTCCTGGGGGGGGGGGCATCCCTTCCCATGGCCATCCCGCCTGGGGGGGGGGGCATCCCTTCCCATGGACATCCCTCCTGGGGGGGGGGCATCCCTTCCCATGGACATCCCTTCCTGGGGGGGGGGGGGGCATCCCTTCCCATGGACATCCCTTCCTGGGGGGGGGGGGGGGCATCCCTTCCCATGGACATCCCTCCTGGGGGGGGGGCATCCCTTCCCATGGACATCCCTTCCTGGGGGGGAGGGGGCATCCCTTCCCATGGACAACCCTTTCCATGAACATCCCTTCCCATGGCCATCCCCTCCCTAGGCACCCTTTCCCAGAGGCATCCCTTCCCACGGACACCCCTTCCCAGGTGCACACCCCGCCCCGTGCAGCCCCTCGGGCTAGGGGTGCTGTGCCGCTGCAGCAAAGAGCCAATTCCCAGCTCTCCCCCCAAACCGTCCCGTTTTCCTCCTTATTTTTTATTATTCCACTTCCCATCCCGGCCGCATGTCAGCAGAGGGCACCCCGCGCTCGGCTCTGGTGGGAGGGCTGCACCCAGGCTGCCTCCCCAGCACCCCAGCACCCCGGGGCCGCAATCCCCCCCAATCCCTCTCCTCAGACCATGCGGGGCAGGCAGGTGCAGTTGGAGATGAGCAGCCTCTCGCAGCGTGGCTGGGCAGCTCTTACACCTGCGCTGCCTTAGGGATGGGACAAAGGAGTCTCTTTTTTATTAGGAACCATAAAATTAACCTCCCCCCTTATAGCACCCAAATTAGGGACAATTACTTTGTGCAAAGCCACATCCCTTGGCTGCTGGAGCATCTCCAGTCTCTCCCAACCTGCCCTGGCCAGAGCTGGCATCCCACCGTGCCGCAGGCTGGGGCTGGGGGGGCTGGGAGGGGGTTTGGCCTCATTTTGTCCCCCATGTCCTTGAGTTCAGCAGGGCCCAGCGACAGTGGAGGAGAGCGTGCAGGGCGTCCTGCGGCTGCTGGCCCGGCTCTCAGCCACCAGCAACGGCACCTTCTGGGACTGGAGAGGGCACAGCCTGCCCTGGTGAGAGCGGTGCCAGGCCATGGCAGCCACCAAGCTCAGTAAAGTTAATTAATTACCATTTCCAGGCTTGCTCTGGTTCTGTGGGGTGAGAACAGGGACCCCCTGCTTGCGGACTGAGAGCTGAGGTCGCTGCCCCCCCAGGGATACTGAGCGGTGTGGGGCAGCAGAGGGAAGGATGCTCCAAGCGTGGTCCTGCATCCTGGTGCCAGGCTCTGCTGGGGCATCCCTGGGGTCCTGAGGGGCACATCTGGATATGGCCCTGCTCTGTGGCCACAAGCCACACTGGGTGGGGGCTTGGGGGCACCCCAAGCAGCTCCAAAACCAAGACCATGGGGCAGCCTTACCGGAGCTCCCCCAAAACCAGTTGGCCTTTCCATGCCCACCCTAAGGATGCTGTCAGTCATTTTTTCTGCTGGTATAAGGCCAGCAAAGGCTCTTCCTTCTCCAGCAGCCAGAAGTTTCACAGCAGGAGCATCTCCCAGGCCCTAGCATGTCCCTAGGGATGTCTTTTGGGACCTCAGCACCTCACCCTGGGCTGTCCCTCCGTGCATCCATCCCATCTCATGGTACATCAAAGACACTGCAAACAGGCTCCGATTCCCCATGGAGCGAGTGCATTTCCGTGGTGACACTCCATTGACATTTTTGAAGCCATGCCTCGAAAGAGGGACCCAAAAAAAATGTCACAACAGCTCAAGTGGGCCGGCCATGCAGGGCTTTGGCAAGCCTCGAGCCAGCCATTTGCTGCGGGGGTGCTCCGGGAAGCCCAGCCGGGTCATTTTGCTGGGGCAGCTTTGGTTTTCCCACGCTGGAGGAGCAGGGGGGGCAATTCCCACGCTTGACACGAGGGAGCAGGAGGTGGGCGCTCAGCCCCACGGGCTCAGGCATCCCCAGGTGGGGCCCTGGACCACCTGGGGGTTATTTGTTAAAGCCAGCAGGGATGGGTGAGCGGGGGGTCTCTCTAATTAAATCCTTTTATCAAGTGGTGGATCACAGTTGGTGGGCTTTATATGAACTCTGTGTGGGCTTTATATAAACATGAACCACTAGGCATGAAGAGGGGAGGAGGAGGAGGAAGAAGATGACAACGACAACGACGACGACGATGATGATGATGACATTCCATCTGCTCACGCTGCAGTGCCCACAGCCTCACCTGCACACTCCCATAGACTTGTAAGCCTAAGCAGTCCGCAGTCAGGACTACATCAATTAAGGCTCTAATAGCTGATTAAGGTAATTAACTAAGCTGGGAAGGGGAGAGGCAGCTGGCCAGCCTCCAGCCCCTCCCGGCACGCCGCCTGCACTGCACCGCCAAGCACAACAAATAAATCCAGATGTTTTCTTGCCAGGGAAGCGGCCGGGGCTGACAGAGGCAGCTTGGCAGGCGGTGGCTCTGAGGGTCCCTGTGTTGGGGCGAGTATTGCTCCCACAAAGCCGAGGTGGGCAACTGGCACCCCGAAAGAGGAGGCAGCAGCGGCAGCTGGGGTCCTCTCTGCTGGTCCTTTATTTTGAGTAAGGTTGGAGGCTCCTAGGACCTGGCTGGAAGCTGAGCTGCAGTGCTAGAGAATTAACCTGTGTTTAATGAAAGCTGAGGAAAAAATACAAACTGAGAGGAACCGGGTGGTGCCCTCGCCCCCGCTGTGGGCAGGGCAGGGCGGCACATCCCCGCGCTGCAGCCAGCAGCTGCCTGCCCACGGGGGGCTATGTCCCAGCCCCCCCAGCCCCACACCCATGCAGAAGGTGCCTGGCATTTTGGATGGAGTCGACCCCATGGCCGTGCACGGTCCCACAGTCCTGGAAGAGGTGGCATTTGGTCCGGAGGGGTGGCACCTGTCCCCCCTTTTCACTTTCCTTGGGGACCACCCCGGGGGCTCTGCTGGGGGGGCAGAGCAGAAGCAGCATCCCAGGCTCCAGGGCAAGGAGAAGGCATCAAGCGAGGGATCTTCTGTGGTGCTAGGTGGACTCCCACCGACCTGGGCAGAGGGAACAGGCATTGCCATGTGGGATAGGACCCCCAGGGGTGGCATGTCTGCTCCCCAAGGCCGCCCCCCGCAATCGGTCCCCACTCACAAGGTGCAGTGTAGAGCATCCGCATGACCTTGAGGCAGTTGTCCAGCAGTGCCTTGGGGCGTACAGCCTTCCTGCGGCTCTCAGAGCCCACGCTGTGAACCAGCTTCACCAGGTCGGCCACCACTGGCTCCACATCTGTCTGCAGAGACAGGTCACAGGGACATCACCAAAGTCCCCCCTGGGACAACTGGGATGCAAAAACTAAAGCTGCTGCATTGGCCGGGAATCGAACCCGGGCCTCCCGCGTGGCAGGCGAGAATTCTACCACTGAACCACCAATGCCAGATGTGCAGCGTCCCCCGGCGCTGCCCCACGCACCCAGCAAGGGCAGGGCCACCACAGACAGCCGCTGCCACCCGTGAACCCCCCAGGGATGGCACCCCAACACACAGCCCTGCTGCGGGGGCTCCGGCCACGGGAGCGCCTCTTCCTGCTGCCCCAGACACCACCTCCAGCGAGGGCCGGTTGTCATTAGCCTTCAGAGTTAACACGCTGATGAGACAAGCAAGCAGAGCGCTCTGTCTCTCCTCAGAGGGGCTGCAGAACTTGCCCCGTGGCACAGAACAACCCCGCCAAGTTTCAAGTTCACCCTGAGACTCAGCTGTGACCGGCCACCCTCACCCAGCTCCCGAATGCAGCTGCCTCCGAAGTGCAGCAGCGCTCCCAGCCCCAGGCAGCCCCCCTTGCCCTGGGCCAGGGCCCTTCACTGCCACCAAGCCAGTGTCCTCCACTGTCTCTGAGCCAGGGACCCTTACTGCAAGTGAGCCAGGGACCCTCACCGAGCCAGGGCCAGTCACTGCCACCAAGCCAGGGCCCCTCTCGGCCACTGAGCCCCACAGCAGCTCCCTGCCACAGCCCCACAGGAGTCAAGAAGGGCCCTGTCAGCACCTGGCACCCCACACGGGGGCAAACCCGGCAAGACCAAGGGTGCCAGGAGTGCCCAAGGGAAAACCTCCAGGCACCATAGCAGCCTCCGAGGTGCCCCCCCTGGGACAACTGGGATTCAAAAACTAAAGCTGCTGCATTGGCCGGGAATCGAACCCGGGCCTCCCGCGTGGCAGGCGAGAATTCTACCACTGAACCACCAATGCCAGATGTGCAGCGTCCCCCGGCGCTGCCCCACGCACCCAGCAAGGGCAGGGCCACCACAGACAGCCGCTGCCACCTGTGAACCCCCCAGGGATGGCACCCCAACACACAGCCCTGCTGCGGGGGCTCCGGCCACGGGAGCGCCTCTTCCTGCTGCCCCAGACACCACCTCCAGCGAGGGCCCGTTGTCATCAGCCTTCAGAGTTAACACGCTGATGAGACAAGCAAGCAAAGCGCTCTGTCTCTCCTCAGAGGGGCTGCAGAACTTGCCCCGTGGCACAGAACAACCCCGCCAAGTTTCAAGTTCACCCTGAGACCCAGCTGTGACCGGCCACCCTCACCCAGCTCCCGAATGCAGCTGCCTCTGGGTGCAGTGGCTCTATCGATGCCACAGAGGAGACGCAGGACCTCTGCTACCGCTGCTGCAAGGTGCTGCCACCGGCAAAATGGGGATGAGTCTGGGGACCACGTTCTGCAGGACCTCCGGCCGTGGCACTGCCACCTCATGACGGTGCTGATGGGGGTCCCATTTCTTCCCCCACCAGCCCTGCTCGTCCCCCAGAAGGGGTTTGCAGGCAAGAAAAGTCATGCTGCATTGGCCGGGAATCGAACCCGGGCCTCCCGCGTGGCAGGCGAGAATTCTACCACTGAACCACCAATGCCAGATGTGCAACATTATCCGCCGCTGCCCCACGGCCCTGCACCCGGGGAGCAATCTCTATCCCCCAGCAGCCCGCCCAGGCCTGCCCTCCCACACCGCCCACAAGCAGGAGGATGCCCATACTGTGCCCCCCCCCCCCGCGAGTGTGCACATCTGTGGGCGCATGTCCCCGCAGCACACACACACATGCGTGGGGACACGGCACGTGGGGTGGGGACACGGGGCGGTCCCTCACGTGGGGATGGCGGTGGGGGGGCACGGCGTGTGTGTGTGTGTCTGTGTGTGTGTGTGCACGTGTGCACCTCTTGTGCACCCCCACACTGTGCCAGGTGAGCACGCACCATGCACATCTGCAGGCACCAGCACCGGGTGCTTGCACGCTGTGTGTGCACCCAGCATCCTTGCAAGGGGTGTGCAAGGCTGCGTGTGCACGCGTGGCCGGGCCGGGGGGCCCCACAGTCTCCCCACCTGCCGGTACTTGCTGTACTCCTTGCCCAGGGCATCGAAGAGCTGGCACAGCTCCTGGGTGTACTTCCAGGATGGGTGCTTCACCGGCAGCACCTCGCGGATCCGCAGCACTGCCTGGGAGCTGACGTGGAACCAGAGGTACCGCAGGGCCACCTCCGACACTGTCTCGTTGCGCTGTGAGTAAGAGGGTGCCCCGGGTGAGACCCATGGGGCCCTGGAGCATCCCCGTCACGAGCCCGTCCCCTGCCACTGTCTTACCAGGCGGGTGATGTTGGATGGCCTTAGCACCTCCTCATACTGGACCTGGACCGTGTAGTCGATGGGGAAGTAGTGTTTCTGGAAAGACAGAGAAGGAGAGCACAGAGGTGGGCAGCAAAGTGACGGGGATGTCCCTGCCAGCCTCGGCATGACATCAGAGAACCGATGGAAAAAGCCCTTGGACATGGTGGTGAACCCCCACAGAGCAGCAGCCCTGGGCACCATTTGGCACAAGCTGCCCCCAGTAAAAAATAAATCAACCCCCCAGCGCCCGGTCGCTGAGGCAGCAGGTGCTGCCCTCCCATGTCCCCCTCCTGGAGCAAACTGAAGCCTGGCAATGCCACGTGTCCCCACCACCATCCCCAAACCGTGGGTTACCACCCCAAAACCGTGGGTTACCACCCCAAAACCGTGGGTTACCACCCCAAAACAGTGGGTTACCATGTACTGCAGGCGCATCTCGTACTGCAGCTTGTCCTGGAGCAGGCGGGTGAGCTCGCATTCGCCCGGCGCAGCAGCCTCCAGCCCCAGCACAGCCAGGACACCTGGGCAGCCAAAAGCAAGAGGTGTCAACTCCCCCCCTGGGGACATCCACCGAGGTGACACCCTGAAGCCACCCAGGTCCCCATCCCCAGGCTGTACTCACACAGGACGGCCGCGTAGCCCTGCTGCATGGTGACGGTGGCCGTCGGCAGATCCCCGGGCTGCGCCTACATGGCCGGGGGTCACCGGGAGCTGGCTGGGCAGCGCTGCACGTGGTGGGGGGACGAGGGATGGGCGCACGCCCCGGGCGCTGGGCTGCTCTCCGGTAGCCCCGGGTGGTTGCCCCCTGCCATGGATGGGGGGTTAGTCCCCCTTCCCGGCCGTCCCCGCCGGCTTCTCCTCTCCAGCTGGCTGCGGAGGGGCAGCAGGTCCCAGGGCCATCACAGGGTGCCGGCAGGGATGCGCTTCGGGGGGGTGCGAGCCCCCCTGCACGGCAAGAGGGGATCTGGGGGGAGAGAGCCCCAGCTGCAGCCCCGGGGAGGGCACCCGCTCCCAGCCCGGGGGGCTGCGGGGCAGGGGCAGGGGCAGCCCCGCGTGGTGTGGAGCCGTGGGTGGCCGCGGGTGCCTGTGCCGGCTCGGGGCAGGGTGACCAGGGCTTCCCCGGTGCCACCCCTGGGGGATTTCCAGGCGGGGGCCCAGCCCAGCACCGTTATCCCAGCAATGAATTTGTCCGGCCTCAGCGGGCGCTGGGCCAAGGGGCGCGGGGCCACCCCGTGCCGGGTCCCCCTGCAGCGTGGGACACATCCTGACCCCACATCCACCCCAAGGGGGCTGTGGTGCGTCCCCACGCTGTCACCCCGGGGGAAGACCGCAGCGTGTCCTTGCGCCACGTCCCCCACGGCATGTCCCCTCGCGCCGGGGGTGCGCCGCTTCCCCGCACGGAGTGGCACACGCGGACGGGCCCGCGCCGTGTCCCCTGCACCGGAGGCCCCCCCGGCTCCCCGCACCGTGTCCCCGCGCAGGGGGGGGCCCTGCTGCATCCCCCCGCCAGGTCCCACGGGGAGGCGGCCGCGCCCCCTCCCGTGCCGCGTCCCCACGCCGCGCCCCGCCACCGCCATCCCCACGCGAGGGACCGCCCCGTGTCCCCACCCCACGTGTCATGTCCCCGCGCAAACGCGGCCGGGTCGTGCCCCTACGCCTCCTCCCCACGCGCGGCGGGGGTGGGGGTGCCGTGTCCCCACGCGGGGCCGTGCGGGACCGCCCGCCGCCCCCGCAGCGCGGACCCGCCCCCGCGCGCCCCCCGGCGCGAGGCGCCCGCGGACCCACCTGGCGCGGCGCGCGGGGCCGGCGGGCGCGGGACGCGTCTCCCCGCGGGCGGCAGCGGCGGGGCCGTGCCCGCGCTTCCCGGGAGGCGGGCGGGGGGCGGCGGGCGGGGAGCGGGCGGGGCGGCGGCCGGGGGCCGGGCGGGGAGCGGGGACCGAGCGACCGCCCCGCACCGCCCGGCGCCGGGGCTCGGCCGCCCGTGCTCGGCCGCGGGAGCCGGGCCGGCCCGGCCGGGAGCCCAGGGGGGTGCCCAGCTAGCCCAGGGGGGTGCTGAGCCAGCCCAGCCGGGTGCCCCCGGGGTGCTGAGCCAGCCCAGCCGGGTGTGCCTGGGGTGCTGGGCTGGCCCAACCAGCCCTCCTGGGTCCCTCTCTTGCCAACTTGGCTACCCCAGTTAGGTGCCCGCCGGGTGCTTGGCTGCCCCAGCTGGGTGTCCCCAGGGTGCTGGGCCAGCCCTGCACTGTGCCCCCAGGGCGCCCACCCCACCCAGCCGGCTGCCCACGTGCCCCCGGGGGTGCCCAGCACGACCCCCAGGCACCGTGCGGTGCGGGGCTCCCCTAGCCGGGCTGGGCGGGCGGCAGCGCGGTGTTCGCCAGCACGTGCCCGTGCGGGGGCCACGCTGCGGGCAGGGGAGGCCCCCCCGGCTGCTCTCCGAGGGGCTGGGGGATCCCCGGCTGCCTCGGGGCCAGCAGGGCTCCCACGCCCCCTGGCCTGAGCCCAGCGGTGCCTCGGGACCCTGCGGGGCTGAACCCCAGCCAGGAGCAGGGGATGGGGGGCGCAGGACACCATCTTTCCCCCCCCTCAAAACCCACCCCTTGCAGCGCCGGCTGCCCCGGTGCTGGGGGCTGCCGGGTGTCTGAGGGGTGGGCGAGAGAAACGAGCTAGCGAAGCGCAGGTCAGCGCTCCCAGGGAAACGCGTGGGAAGGAATGCGCGGCTGCCGGCGCTGGGATTCCCCTGGCACCGAGTCAGGGCCATGGCCGCCCTCCTGTGCCCCCGGCCCGGGCACGGCCCTCGCCCCCCGCCCCCGCCCCGGGCTGGGGCAAGGTGCTCCGCTCCCGGCAGGGGAAGGAGCCGGTCCAGCTCCTCACTTAGGTGTCCGCAGGGATTTTGCCCGCATCTGCTGCAGGCGTTCCAGGAAGCCATTTAACAGCATTCCCTGCCCACGTAGTCATCAGCTTGGCAGCCAGGATGGGGCGAGGAAGAGTGGGGAAAGCGCTGAGCGGCGCTGGAGGCAGTTTGCCCTCCTTGGCTCTGCCGGGCTGGAAATCACCTCTGGTGCGAGCCCAAGGCAAACAGCCCCGGCGCGTGGCCCCGAGAGCTTTGCTCCCATGCGGCGCCAGGAGCCCAGCACCCTGTGGCCACAGGGGCCAGCCCGCGCTGGGAGCCCCCCAGGCAAAGAGGGACTGGGGGCTCGGCCCTCCCAGGCTTTGCCTCCCACTGGAGACAGGTTATTTACACAAGCCCGGCCAAGGAAGCAAAACTCTTGGGCTGGGAACCTGTTCGGGAACACCCCCGCGCCCAGCACTACCAACACAGCCGACTCAAGCTCTGCTGGAGCTCTCCTGGAAGCGCTCCATCCCAGTCCAGAGCGGGCATCACGCCCTGGGGGAAGGACAAGGGGATAGGCAGGCGCCCCACATCCCTGACAAGCCAGAGGCAGGACCCCCCCCCACTCCCCTGACCCAGCTGCCCCAGGGTTGCAGGAGAAGGGATGGGACGGGAGAGCAAAGCCCTTTGTCCCCAGGCAGAGGAGCAAGCAGGGGTGGCTGGGTGCCACACGGGAGCCAAAGGGCCCTGCAGGGGCAGGGAAGGCACAGAGGGCAGGGCAGGCAGGCACGCTCACCCTCAGCCCCTGCAGCGCACCCGCCGCAGGAACAGGGAGGCTGCTGACACCCTTCGCTGGGCCGTGGCACCCACCCTCCCCGGCCCCGGGTGGGGAGGCAGCCAGGGACCAAAGCTGAGCCGGGAGGCAAAGCTGGGAAGCGCTTGCTATGTGGGTGAGCTCTGCAGCCAGCCAGCAGGGTCAAACACCTTCCCCGCGCCGTCCCAGCAACTCCTGCCAGAGCTGCAGCTGCTTCACAGGGCAAGGGAAGGAGCCCTGAGCCAGGGCCGGGGCCTGGAAGGGCTGGAGAAACGGTAGCTGGGGGAAAGACCCTTCCCCACATACCCCGCCTTGCGTGTGGTGTGTCCGTGGGCCGAGCAGCAGCTCTGGCTGCGGGAGCGCGGCCCGGCTGTGGGCCAGCTGCAGGGAGAGCGGGGGGCGCAGAGGGGCTTGCAGGCCAACACCTGCAGGGCCACAGCCCTGCTCCAGCATCCATGCAGGGCGCGGGGCTGAGGGTGTGCAAGCTCCCATCCTCCTCCTCCTCCTCCTCCACCCCTCCTGCTCCTGCCAGGTCAGCAACAGATGCTGCGAAGGAGAGGAGCCCCCAAGTCAGGCAAGTTAAAAAACAGGCTTTTATTCTTCCATGTGCTGCTCACAGTCACAGCTTGGAGACACTGCTCTTGCCAAAGTTATTGTGAAACAAATCAAGTCCCAGACTCAGGCCTCACTCTTCCCCACCCCCAAGAGAGTCAACATTGTACAAAACTCTATTTACAGGGAAAACAGTCAGAAATGGTGAGTCCAAAAACCCCTTGCAATTCAAAAGAAAACGCTCAAGACAAGTGTGACAGTTACACCATCCACACAGCCAGGCTTCCCAGCGCCTGCTCCCAGGGCTGGTGGAAGCCCAGGGCTTCTCGCCACGGACTACTAAAAGGAGCCTGGTAATCCTGAGTCACACCACAGCTCTTGCCTCTAACAAAAAGCTGGGTAATTGCAAAACCCACTTGATCTTACAAAGGCTCAGCTGGATCTGCCGTACAGGGCCCTCTGCAAGGCCAGCACAAGACACACTCAGGCTCCCGCATCCTAAAGGGTGGGGCAAGAAGGTGGGGGGGCTGGGGGGCAGCCTGCACCCTTCCTTGGGCACTTCCCAAGAGGGAACCTCTTCGGCTGGAAGCCAGAACGTTAGGAGCCTTCACATAAGGAGCGGGATGTGTTGGGAGACCTAGTTATCTGATACCGTATTTACTGGAGTCACGTTACTTTGAAACATAAACCAAGCGGAGCAAACCAATAGTTCAAAAGGGAAAAAAAGCACACATTCCTCCTCCTAACGGTGTCTGGAAGACCGTCCCTTGCAGCCCAGTGAGGAGCTCTGCTCCTGCCAGCCGCCGCTCAGAAAGCGTAGCGTGTGCGGATGTCTTCCAGCTTCTTGGACACCTCAGGTGGGGTCCGGTCCAGCTCTTCGGCCACATTCTTCTGTTTGTTTGGCTCCATGGAGTTGAACTGCTCACACAAGTCCCCATCGATCACATTCTGGAGGGGCAAGGAGGAGAGCATTGAATCGACACAACACAGAGGCACTGAACCCTGCCTAAACGGGGAAAAACGGCAACAAACAGTTTGTTCCCAGGAGCTTCTTAATCCTGTCCTGGAAACAAGACCATGCTCGGTGACCTCATCTGCTGAATAGCAGCAGTTAGCACCAAATTAATTACTGGCCAGCTTGATTAATGAAGGAGAAACCCCAAAAGCCTGGGTGCAGCTGAAAAATCACACAAGGGAAGGGAAGATGGATCCAACTTGGGTCCAACTGTGCTGGGAAGGCCGGGGGTGGCTGTGAAAGGTGACTGAAAGGCATCTTCAGTCAGATGAGAGACATCTCTGTGCATGCTGCAAACCGGCCTCAAGCTCATCAAGAACAGGAACACCCACTGCACTTGGACAGCTGCAGCTGCTGGGACAGTCTTCTGACCGGTATGACAGACATTACTCTGGTAGCAGTTACCACACACTTACTCTGGTCCAGCACTCCGAACCCTTCCTGGTCACAGCATTTAGCAGTCCACAGCCTCAAAGTTCCTCAAAAGCAGAAATAGGCAGGAACTGCCATTTCTTACGAGATTTCCCTTGTCAATGGTGGTGGAGAAATATCCCCAAGGCAATCCCAGCCTGACCTAGCCACACAAACAGCTAGGTAACGCTGCTTCTCCCGATCAAAAAAGGAGACGCTGCGGCCAGTGGAGAAGCGCAGCAGCAGTGCCTCTGGGCTTGGGCCTCAAGACCAACCCTCAGAAGGTTCATTACAAGGGTTAAGAAACCAAACCAGACATGGTATTAAGTGCTAAGTACCGCTCTCCTTGTAGAGTGGTGTTCAACAGATAGCTTCAGTTCCTGCCACAGGCACTACACAAGTTGTGGTTTACATTGCCAGTCTTCCCCACTGAACTGCAACCACAAGTGGTTTCTGCCAAGCCTCAAAGCAGTTTTGCATCCCAGAGCGAGTCCTGCACGCCCATGACCAGCTGATCCTAAATACTCAGACCTACCTTCACCGGGAAGTAGTAGGAACGGAAACTGAGATGGTCTCGTCCGCAGAGAGGAGGGTGCTCAGACCTTAAGTGCATTTCCACATGCTGGAAGAAGTCATGGTCCTGCGGAGATTAAGGATCATTAAGAGAACAGTTTCCTACAGGCCAACACCACTGGCAGGGCAGGTTGACACCATCAGTCAGGTGTTCCTGCGCTGGCTGAAACACCGCCACTATCAGGTTCTGCTAGAGTGGCTCTGCACACAGCAGGCAAGGTCATGCTCATCCTGTCACCGCTTCCACCCTGCGAGTGCCCACAGCAGAGTTAAGCAGCCAACTGTGCCACCTCGGCCAGGATCAGCCTCCCAGGAATGGGAGCACATAGCAGCTGTGCAGCAAGGTGCAGCTCAAAGAAGGAATGTCTTGGCACCTGCTGCTCCAGGAGGCCACAGCAAACCGAGAGAATACCATCATCAGGAGCTGAAGCATCAGCATCTGATCAATAGAGTTTTACAAGCTATGCAAAGCGTGCCAAAGGATCCCCGCGCAGACTCTAAAATCAGCCAAGAGCTCCTCTGGAGTACGAACAGATTTAGCCAGCAGTGCACTAAGAAAAGCTCTTAACTCTTTGTGGAACTGATGTAGGAGGAGCTAACAAGCTCCTTCTCTTCCCTTTTGCATCCCACCCCACAGCATTTCCTGCAGGCCAGGTTTTCACGCACTGCAGCGCCCTAGGGTTACCCTCTAGAGACACAGACATTAATATACTGGCTGGGGATGAGCGCATGGAGAAGCAGTAATTCTGCAACATAACGATGGGGCTCACTTACCTCGTGGGAAGTAAAAGGGACCAAGATTCCTATCCCTCCCGATAAGGTGGTATAGACAAGAGACTCTGAGCCTCCTGGGATGAGCGTGGTCTTCTGTAAGGAAAGCACTGTCTCTCCCACGTGGTAATTCATAATCACTTCAGCCTGAAAGTCAACCACAGAAGAATGTTTTTTTTTTTTAAGCTTTATATAAAAGCATAAAAAGACTTGAGAGGAAAGCAGAATAAATTTGGCCGCCTGCTAGTTCTGAAATGCCTTTCTAAAGAGGAAGTGCCTTCCACCTGCGACCAGATGGCAGAACTCAGCATGCCGCTCAATTACTCTCTTGAGCTGGACAAACGGATGCAAGTAATGAGGGAAAGCAGGAAAAGAAAACGAGTGTGCCGCTTCAATCAAACATCACCCAACAGGCATCAGCCGTGATTTCAGAAACTGAATTTGGCTCCCAGTGACAGTGAAAACTGATCCCCCACAGCACCACAGACGTGTAGGAGCAGAACTGCCGATGCAGTGTTGTCCAGGAGATGTAGAGGACTTCACAGAAAAGCAGCATATTCTTTTCTCACAATAACCACATGCTCCCCATGAAGCGTTACCTTCTGTGATGCTCCATTAAGAAGCCCCCTGTCCCAGAGAGCTTTGTTGCCTGTGGGATCCTCATCTACCTCATCGTTGGTGTTGGGAGGCAATCTCACCTGTGTTGAAAGAGGAAGAAAGAGTCAACAAGCTGCAGAGAAGCAGCACGTATTTCTGGAGAATCCCTGTGCCTTTGAAAGTCTGCTTTTGCAGACCCTACAAGAATCACTTTACGCTTACAGCAAAATCATCCACTTGCCCCTTCAACAAGGCCTTTAGAGTTCAATGATGACCATATTGTCAATACCACTGATGGCCTATCACTCAAAAACACGGGTGGGACCCCATGACCGGTCTCTGCCTGGCCTGGCACTTGCAGATCACCCCAGGAGGTACGGTCAAAATGGTCTGAAGGTGGCTCCCGCTACAGAAATAGTTTGATGGGTGCGGGGCAGGAAACCCAAAGAGGATCGATTTGTGCGTGTCGGCCAAATCCTACGGGTGCAGTGTCTGACACTTGCTGAACTCTGTACTCCAAATCACCCGAGCACGCTTCAGAAAGAGATCAAAGCTCTCACAGAAAGACCATCTATTCTTTCCTCCTCCCCTGCTGAAATCTAGCCAGGTGGAGAAGTGTCAGCACTGACAAAGCCAGCTTTCGAGAGGAAGTGACAGAAAAAGCTAAATGCTAGTGATGAGGTGTTGCCAGAAAAAGTAAGAGCGATAACCCTGACGCAAGTTCTTATGGGCCCCTTCAGTCACAAGCTTTGTTTCAAGGCTTATTCACAGCAAGTTTTGGGGCAATTTCAATAAAAGTTATTGAATGCTTCAGAAATATGTTTTTTTGACCTGCTGATGCTTTAATTAACAAACTGATAAACTGCAGCCATCCATTATGATGACAGCTAGTCACTCTGTAAAAACAAGTGAATGGTAACAGGGCGTTGTCTCCAGCTAGGCATTGATTCTCATTCTTTCAAGACAAATCATGGATGTTTTGAAGAAAAGTATGTCATGTCCAAAAAGCCCGGGCTTCTCCAAGGCACACTCACCACGCAGATATTGCCAAACTTGTCTGCTCCAGCCACAGTGTCATAATCCAGGAGAGTTGCTGTAGTGACCCACCGGGGATAAGTGTCATCAGCAAAGATGATGAGCTGGTTCTCATTCCTTTTGTAGCGCACCCAGATGAAGCTCTCCTGAACGTCTGAAACAATCACTCTGTGCCCAATGGTTTGGATCCCACAGATGTAGTTGGCAATGTGCTTGTGAGAGAGAAAGGACAAAACCAGAGTGCTTCAAACAGGCAAGCATAACCCATTAACTCTACCCTACTCCAGTTGAAACACTTATTTCCCACTGTGAACCACAGCTCACTCCCCATTTCCCCTCATTCCCTCCAAAATTCTCTCTCCTTTCTGGCATACTACAGCCCCAATCTAAATACACTGTCAATACAGGGCCTTACAACCTAGCATCCGCCATGCATCATTAACAGTGGGGCTTACTCATCTTAAAGGTCTTTTCCAACCTAAACAATTCAATGGTCATTCTCAGCGTGCTGAGTACGAGTCATGTCCACAGAACAAGCATTAGTGGTGAGCCTATGAACTGAGATGCCAAGGACAAGCAGGTGCTGAATGCAACCAGGCATTGCTTCAGCGTCCCCTCACTACTGCGGTCACAAAAGACCCAAGAAGGAAAGTTTCAATTTTTCACTTGAGTCACATTTTAGGAAAAAAAAAAACCAAAAAACCTAACACCCAAAACCACTTAACACACAAAAAAAAAGTTCCTCTATGAATTCCCAGTCTGCTCGTGAGCTTGCTGGAGTTCCTTTGTGTGTTAATGAGCAACTGGCACAGGCTCTCAGTTTGCATGAAGAGAAGGAGGAACAGGCAATTAGAAGTTAGAAAACCATGCTCCGCAATTTCTTGTCCTGAAGTACCAGAGATGCTCAGCAAGAAGGACCATCTGCTTCAAGTAGAAAATCTCCTGGGATTCTGCAGCTCCAAAGAGGTGCCCATATGCACCCTCCAACTTCTGCTGATCACCTAACCTAAGGAACCATTCCCAGCAGCTGTTGTTTTGTATCTGGACAAGAGCTTTAATATTTGCAGCAGCTGGCCAAAGGCACGGTCCGTACAGGCTTGTGAAACTCCTGCACATGCCTGTTAACAGCCTGCACTGAGCTGGTACAGAAAGGAACCTGTGGCACTACCACCCGAACGGTGCCGGGGAAGCCATGTGTGCTCGGGGTGCAGAGGGGCAGCACAATGGCCCAGGCCAGCCAGGGCTGCCAGCACCACTCCAGATGCGTGCAGCCAGGGCACACCAGCTCTGAGGTCCAAGTGCACAGACAGGCTTGGGCTGGAGGAGCAGCTAAACCCTTGTTCCACTCCCGCCGTAAAGCATCATTTGCTCCAAATTAACAGCTCTTGTCAAGAACAGAAGCCAGTACCTTATTCTCACACTTGCGAAGCAGTTTCTTCTTGCCCAGGTCGTACACACGCAAGAGCTTTCCAACTCCAATTAAGACTCTACCTTGGAACGGAGCAATGGCTGCAGGAACCTCCTCCACAGGGGTCTAGAGAGGGAAGAGGAAGACTCTGAGACCCCCATTAACAGAGTTAACCTTACACCAAGCTTCAGAATGGGTTCAACTAATAGTTCGGTTGAAGCTCATTGGCCTGTGCCAAGGCTTTCAATGTAAAAGGCCCATGACAATCTTTTGCTACAGGAGGGGCCAAAGGTCAGCCTTCTGACAGCAGCGCACACCACATGTGGTGCTAACAGAGCTCTCGGTACTACACAGACAATGCACTGCTGGCAGTGCACCTTAACTGAGGCGTAGGACTGCTCCAAGAACCCCACACTGGGCAGGCAGCAAAAACAGGAAAAAAAAAAAAAAAAAAAGACATCTTGTTGCCTCAGTTCTTATTTTTCATTTACACCCAACAGAAAGACTTGATACTTTGCCTAAATCCACCCAGATCGTCTGTTTTTAAAACAAAAGGCATGAATCTAATTCAGCCATCTGCCACAGATACTCTGAAGCTGCCACTGAAGAAAATGTGAAATCAGAACAATTACAGTGTGCCCACAATTCCAGTAACTCAGGGCTGAAAAATCTCCTACCACTGATCAATCCAAAAGGATCAGCCACAGCAGAGAACGGGAACACGTGGAGAGCTTCCAGTTATAGTGTTCCTAGCTTGGTTGCACTGGCTAAGAGAAGTTATTTCACACCATCAGCTCTGCCTGCTTTCAAGTGGGTGGTTCAGTGGCACCAGAAAAGGCCCCAGTCCAGGACAGAACCCACTCCACTCATTGCATCAAGACCGTAGGAAGTGAATAAGCCACAGCATTCCTTTCCATGTGCTCATCTGCTCAAATCTCAGCCATGCTGGAAGCATGTGGGAAGGAGAATAGAATTTTGTTTTAATGTAATTCTGCTGAAACCCTCGCTAAAGCCCCAGAGACCTGTCACAAGCTGGTCACTAGGTGACTAATTATTTTTACATGCAACCAAAACAGCATCAGAGGAAAGATGACAGCTCACACCAGCTTTATGTGGCCAGCCAAGGACTGGGAGCCTTAGCACCAGGGCTCAAGTGACCCAAGTATGAATTCATTTCGTAAACAAGAGCTCAGAGCAGCTCTCTGAGGTCATATTCCAAAACTGAAAGAGTTGTTTCTCTCTCCTTCCTAACAGGGCATGAGAAACACTGCTCCCTTCCCATTTATCCAATTAGATGGGTAAGACTGGGACTCTCAGATCTGTGTTCAGTCCTCAGCTCTGCAAAAGATGTCCCCAGTGATTTTGCAGGAGGCAGCTTCTTCATGGCTGCTTCCAGTGTGCAGTATCAACATGGTGATCTTGCCCAGGATTCAGCGAGTACTGCACTACTATCACAGCATTCAGGGTGAAGTAACAGCTATTCCAACTCTAAATGACTCAGTCATCCCTCTCACCTTGTGCAGAAACTCCAGCTTCTCACCACTATTCACCAGCTTGTACGTGTAGACAAAGCCCCCAGCAACTGAGCGTGGGTTCAGAATCAGGTCCTTGGCGACTCCCACCAGTACATACCACTCATCACCAGTGTTGGAGAACCGGCACACAGCCACACTGCGGATAACAAGACACGCCAGGAGATCAGCATCATCACAACACAAACTAACACTGCACACCCAGACTGAATTCCCTGACAGCACAACCTGCACCTCCCAGGCACAGATTCAGCAGCCCAACCTTCCAACCCTGATATTTCATTTTCAGAGGTCATTTTTCCTCCCTGCAGAAAGGTTTAAACACACATCCCTTCATTCTTCCACATTCCCCACATAAAAAGATGTGCTCCAGCTGTCACATATGCCCAAAGCACTACTTTTATGTTTTCACAATGCCCAAAGTGTTACTTTTATGCTTTCACAGGCTGGACACTGCTTAGCAATGTGCAAAGCTCCAGCAGAAGCTGTTTTTCCAAGGCCATTCCAACTTAGACATGTACATAGTAACTTTCCTCATCCTGAAGTGTTATTTCCTGCCCAGTGCCTAGCTCAGCCAGGTTGGGAATCCTGGACAAAACAGGACAGAATCAACCTTTTGGACTAGCATGACCTAACTCCACTTTGCCTGCTCAAGCACTCACTATTCTCCATGGTTATTGTGTTGGTCTTCCCCTCCAGCCCCTCTAACACTTCCTTTCCACTTATCTATGCCCAGTTTATCTGGATGAGAAGAGGAAGTGAGAGACAGCAGCACATTCCCTTGTTCCCAGGTCTCTTATCTGTCACTTACATCCCCATGTTCTTTAAGCACTGGGGTCCAGCAAACACCAGTTCTTAGTGTCACATGCAGACAGATGAGGGTGGGAAGGGAAGGAAAGGGAAGACAAAAGCTTTAAGCACGTGGCAATCACTTCTGGAATTTCAAGCCAGCCTCCTGATAACATGCTGCACCTGGATTTCCACTCAGTAGCAGCTAAGCAAAAGACAGAAAACCCCAAACACGTAAGACTCATCACAAGTAGAAATTCTTGCTGATCTGGTGATGCTTCTTACCTGAAGGCAGCTTCGTTCTGCTCTAGCTGGACCAGATCCAACGTATTTCCCTGGATGGGGTTCATCACCCTGATAACAGAGGCCCACTGTCCATTCCCTGCCTTGGGAGCACCGAAGATGGACTCAGGAAGATTCTCGTTCAGAAAGGCTGCGGCCATCTCTGCAGCCAGCTCCCTCTCATCTTCACCTGCTGCCTCCACCATTTCCTACAGCACACGAAAGGACACGGAAACAAACAGCTCAGTGAATTTATATTTCCAGACACATGCTGCTGCTCTGCGTAAAAAAAATAGCCTTCTTTTTCCCCTAAGCTCGGGCATTCCGGGGCAAGGTACTGCCTGTGAAGACATGAAAGCCGACAAATCCCAAAACTTCCACCCACCCTGAGCTTATTCCCAAGCGAGCCTCTGCAGCTCAGAGCACAGCAGCGTCAACTCTGCCCTGCCCAAGTGGCAGCTGATTTGGAGAAACAGCTCCCCAGACAACTCTGGAAACAACACTGAGAAGAAAATAACCCACTGAAATCCAAACATCCTCTAACCGTCACAGAAAACCCAGAGAGCAATGTTACACAAGCATGATTGTCCTCCAATATGTGGTTCTTGAAGCCTGCCATAATAACATGCAAAGAAAGGAGCACTGGGAAGTAGTGTATTCTACTGAAATTTCAGTTTTGAGGAAGATCTTCACCCCCTTCAGTCCCTGCCTTCGCACAGGGCACAAAAAATAGCAGGCAATGGCAGCAGGGAGGATTTCAAGCTGCAAAAGTCTCCTCCCAGGACTTTTTTCCCCAACATGTACCTGCTCCCACCCCAATTACCTCAGCCATTTGCTGCTTCCTCTGTGCCTTGGTAGCCTCAGTGTAAGCATTGTGGTCCGTCTCAATGATGATCAAGTTGTTGCTCTCTGGGTGAATGACAAATTTTCGGGGTGTGTACTGCAACGGGAAGGCCACCTGGTTGAAGACTGCCCCCAGCTTCTCCAGTGCCAAAATCCTAGGGGACAAAGATGTGACATGTTGACCAAGGTCCAAAAACAACTGTCCAAGAGAACAAAACTGGAGCTGAGCTTTACATCTGTGAAACTGGCTAGTGCTGGAGACAAGCAGCACTTTCCTTGGGCCAGACAGCAACTAGCACACAGCTCCAGGGAGCAGAGCAAAGCTAGCATCCTCAGCGGGTGCCTATGCTGTGGGACAGGTGTGCTCTGCAGTGCAAGGTCCTTGACTTGAGGGTTCTCACTGTCCCAGCTTGTGTTCTGAGTGGCGCTGATGCAAATTCCCAAGAGGAACAAAGAGCACATGGAAGAAGGAAACTGCACATCTGGGGAACACATCATCTGAATTTAAATGTGACACAGACTTTGACACGTAATCAAATGCTCCTCAGAGGCACTTTAGTTAAAACAGTTTGAAAAATGCAATGCCAACTCTTTCTTCCTGTGACTTGCCAGCTGAAATGCCAGTTCTTCTGGCATCTGGTGACTAAAAACCACAAGTCTCTCCAGAAAGAATGACTCCTTTAAAAGCAATGAATGCTATAATATTTCAATGAGGACAGATATGAAAAAAGTGCCTGTTCAAGTGCATACAGCAGAGCTCCTGAATTTACAGTCCATTATTTTCATTTATTTTTTTAATATCCAAGATGAACTTTATAAAAAAAGGCAACAAATACAGCCCTGTCATGCCTCCAATTTCTTAAATCATATGACTCATTTTCTGCAAAGCAGCCAATTCAGATCAAACACCACAAGATCCTAATACACAATAGGTTCACGTTTATTAAAAGCTTCCCTCTCCAAGGATCAGAGAATTTAAGGGTAACTTGAATTACACTTGTTATTTAAAAAAGCTAAAAAATACATATCAGAAGCACATCCTATTTCTTTTTGTCCTTGTATTCTATTTGTTTTCTGAAACTCATACAAGTGTTTCTATCAAATCATTATCCATCACCAAATAACCTCAAAAAGACCTTAATTTTAGGTCACTTTACCTCTTTCCTTCTGAATGTCTAGTGAGAATTCACTACCCCTCCGTCAGCCTAGCATCCCGGTCCAGAAGCGTTTGTGTTCCCCCATCAGTTCTTACCTCAATGTGTTTGTGGAGATGGCTACAATGCCCTCTGGGCACTGCTCAGAAGCAAAACCAGATGCGAACTCCAGTGTCTCATAAGACAGGGGAGTCAGGTGGAAGCGTGACTGATAGGAATAGCTGAGCCACGAACGGCTTGACATGGCCAGCACCTGGGAAAGACAAGAGATTAGGTCTGGGGATGGAGGCAAGCTCACTCCTAGCAATATGAATGGATGTACAGTGTCAGACTCCTGTCCTATAAACAACTGAACTCCTGGTGGACTCCACTCAGAGCATATATTCAGAGATAACTGCCTGCTCTCAAGAGACCGCTTATCTGGAAACTGTGCACAACACAAAGAGGAACTTTGAAGCACTATCAAGACGACAAATACTCAAATTGAGGCACAATATAAACTGTTATCCATAAAAGCCAAGATCAACAAGTACTTTCCTATCTGTTTTTTTCTTTTGAACAATAGCCTGTTCTAATGGGAACAAGTCTTTTAAAACAAATACTCTACTGCTTTGTCACAATCCAAATGCTGTAGCACTCAAGTGAAACTGAGTTAAAATAATCGGTAGCTTATTTTCAATCAAGTTAAGGGAAACAAAGGAAGCAGACGGACTTACAAACTCTTCAGCTCTATGCATTTGGCTAAATCAATTTCAGTACAACCTCACTATCTGCCTGAGCAACAACAGCTGGAATTACACTGAAACACTCACAGGCTACCAAGTCCATCACTGACCGGTCTAAGCAGCATGCTTCTTCCCCCTCATCGTGTGAGACAAAGAACCAAGACTGGTCTCGAAGTACAAAAGCACTCTGCTATTCTATAAGCATTCTTTGCTAGAGCTGCAAAGCACCTCATCTCCAAGTGACAGCTGCCAGACCGGCAGGAGCAAGTTGAAGAGGTTCACCCAGTGTACCGTAACATTAAATCAGAGCTCACATTCCCAGATCCATCCCCCTACACTGACCAGCAATCTTTCTCAACTCCGAAGGTGTCATCCAAAAATGAGTCACGCAGGGGGTGGCTGATCTCCCCAGTGCCACATCAGAAGGGCGGGATATGGCACTACTGATAAAACACGTTCTTCCCTCTATGCCAAATCCTGCAAATATTTCCTTGAACCATGCATGGCAGCTGTCCAGCCCCTGGCTGAGCCGTTTTCAACATGCACGGGAGACAACATCCACTGCCATCAAGCAGCCTAGGGGTAAGATTTCTGCAAGGGGCTCTTTCCATCCCTGTGCGCCAAGGCAGACAAGATGAGGTTCTTCATCAGTTCAGTGTCTCCAAGCCCAAGGATCTACTCTGTGCTTTCCAGGCACACTGCAAGCAGCCTACAGGTTGATAAGCCCTAGTTCAAAAAAGGCTGGGCAGCGCTGCACATTACTTCCTAAGAAGCAAGGGGAATACCAACAAGAACAAGGCTGGTTGTGAAAGAGCAAGCTGCAAGCCAGACAGCTCCAGAATGAAGTCATTCTACTTCCCACCCTTACCCGGAGGGTCCCTGCTGTGCTGCAAGGATGCTCCCTCACCCTGCCCACCAATAAATAAAACTGCAAAGCTGTATCTGGGGACTGGATCTGCACCCCTGAGAGCTCGCCTCACTTACCGCCTCTTGGCCTTGCATTCGGACCCTGAAGAGTTTCACAGGCCGTGAGCCGAGGTATCTGGTCCTGGTATCAGAAAGATCGCCAGTAACGGGATCCAGAACAGTTCGCAGCAGCACACCGTTCTTGACATTAGCAAATCAAAAAGTTAGATCAAAATTACAGATAACTACCTAGAGCTATTATTCAAAACAGAGAGACAGTTTCTGAGAATTAAGTGTTTGTTTTCCTAGCTTCTGGTACAACTCTCTTCTACAACCATGCTATATCTAAATTGGCTCTTAATATTAAAAATCATAGCTTCTGCACACTCCTACGGGGCAGAAGGAAATTACTGTAGAACAATCCCTGCACACCCCCCAGAAACAAAAAAAGCCAAAAACCAGACTAAGCAGCCAGGTACATCACATAAGCCATAAAAACCTGAGTGCTGATTCCAGATCCTAATCCCTCTCGGTACCCAAAAATTCATGCTGCTTAAGAAGGGCTTGCATTCTGACATCAAACTTGAGGCATGTGAAAGAACCTAGATTACTTTTGATTATTTTTACCACATGTCGAATTGTCAAAACAACATTTTTTGGTCGAAGATCACAGAGTCAGTACTGGATGCAACAAAAAGCTGTGTAACAGCAGAGCTATTAGAGCAGAGCCTGTGGTTCTGGGCAGTTACTTCTTTGATACTCTGCCCTACAGGCAGTTTTTCTAAAGAACTGCCCAACATTTCACCCAGAAACATTTTTTAGAACATGCCCTCTTTCTGGAAAGGGAAAAGCATAATTTGTTCTATATGAAGTCTGGGTTGTTATGCCCTTTTAACAGGCCTTAAGCCTAGGAATGTACGGGGAAACTTGCACCTCTATGAAGTCACCCAGTGAATTCCCCGGTCACAGTTTTAAGCATGTTGTAACAAAGAGGGAGCAGTCAGGCTGTGTGTCACACTGCATCATAACAAGGCTATTTTAGCAATCCATCCTTCAAGCGAAAGCTCACCAAGACACGCCTGTCAGTACCAGGCAGGCACCTCTCACCTGCAGTCCAATGTTCAGGTATAGAAAGCCAATGGAGCCTCTCTCCCCCAGCTCGTCCTGCTTCTCTGTGCCACCCATCTCCACAATGCACAGTGACTCGGGCTGTGCAGGAAGGGCCTGCATACTCAGCGGCTGCAAGCAATCCTGTGGGAGACGGACAAGAGATACCACACCAGTCAGCAAGGCTTGGCATGGCAAAAGGGGATTCAAGCTTCATCTAAGGAGCTTAAAGATGCCCTTTTAAATCTCCATAAAGAAGTATTCAGCAGAGAAAAAAAAGAAAAAAAGTCACAATAGACACTGGCTCTGTGGATTTTGGCAAGCAGGAGTGGTAGCAGCCGTGGGGTTTGGAGAAGATAAACTGGATCCTTCCAAACTGTTCTAGCACAGTTTGCAGCTATTTGGCATGCAGAGACCTGAACAAAGTTTATGTTACTTCAGTCATCCTTTAAACACTCATCTGTTGCACGCAGAGGAATAATAATGCTGGTTTGCTGCTGTCCCACTTGCAAAATGAGTCTGCTCTTAGTACAGGTATAAACAGTGAGACGGGGAGGCAGGGGCAGGAAAAAACCCAAACCAAAACAAAAAAACCCCAAGAAAATGTTTTCACATCCTATCAGCTGAACTTCCAAGCATGGGTGAGACTAAATAAAACAAGGAAATCTGTTACAGGTTAGGATCAAGGGCTGTGCTTCCTCCCAGCCAGCAGAGAAAAGCCATGCAACCTATTCATTCCTGGCCATCCACCTGAATACAGAAAGACAGCCTGGACAGACACAGCCCACCTCTGGAGTACCCTTCTGAACACTTCAAGCCAGTAAGAGGCAGAAACAGCACAGCTACTCACTGAAGGGTCAAGGGAAATAATTCTGACAGTGTTGTCCACCAGCCCAACAGCAAGGAACCGGGAGCGCTGCTCCCCAGGGGGAACATTGGCCAGGCTCATGCAAACGACGTCGGCCGACATCTCCTTTCTCTCTGTGTACTCATTCAGCTGTCCTGACTGAGGAAGAAAAACACAAGAGACTTATTAACTAGCCAACGGGGCAAACCAGCACCAAAACATCCCTCCACACCTCCCCCCTCACCTTTATTTAATTGTTTATTTATTTTTAAGACAGTGCTTTGGATTTTTTGTATTTTTTTCAACCACTTCTTTACAGCCCTATTTCAGCTACGATTGGAAGAACCAGCTTAGCAACAGGGTTATGTACACAATTTCCAGCCTCAATTACGAGCTTCAGAGTTTAATCAGTTGTTAAATCATCTCAGACAGATATAGTCCAGATACTTTGATCTATCTGCTCTAGAAGGATGCTTCACTACAGAATCCTTTCTGCAGATTTGATCAAGGTTTGATCAACGATCAATTTCTGGCATACCCGATACTCTGCTTTGCTCTTGCAAACTCATTCACACATTAACATACATACCGGGTCCATCTCAAAGTAAACCAGTTCTCCTCCAGTAAGTGCTATCACTACTTGTCTCTGGTTCACAGCACATTTCACGATGGTTTTCTTTCCTGGTGTCTTCCATTCATTTACTCTCTTATCTGCTCGGATGTGTCGGATCCCATCTGGATAAACCTGAAGGAAAAAAGGTCACATCAACTCTCTATTTACTATCCCTTCACAATTCCTATCTCACTGATAGTTCTGACACAGAAAAAGCCCGAGGCAAACACTGCTCCTGGCAGCGGTGATCCAATAGCCAGCAACAGGCCTAGCTGCAACAACTAGCATGCAGTCAGCTGGAAGCACTGCATCTTCAAACTACAGCAAGGCACTACTGAGCACGCACCAAAGGGGACAGGACCATCTTCATCTGGTCCAGCTTCACTTAGCAGGATATTATAAAAAGGGAAACGCTGAATTAAGTGTCATTCTCTGCCAATCCACACCTTTAGACAAGAGGTATGTTGCACTACAGCTGTGCAACAAGAAGAGAGTGGCAGACGTAAGCAGACATGCCAGAAGCAGCTTTCCATTACCTGTACCAAAGCATCATCACCAAGAAGAGAGCAGGACAAGGTGGGTGTAGTACCCAGGAATCCAGAGTCAGTCACTTCTTCTACAGTCTCTCCGATAGACAGCACCAGTGTGGCATTTACGAAGGACACGATGATATAGGCATCAAATTCATCTAGTCAAGGGAGACAGGGAAAAAAGGGTGCTGATTAAACAAATGGAAGGTCTCCCAACAAAATTAGCAGTCTGACAGATGTCTAGCAGTTACTCTTCAGCAGAATTCCTGTGATAACTACATCTGCTGGCAGTATCATGCAAGTTCATTCTAGGACACGCTGTCCAAAAGCCAGCCACTGCAAGACCCCAAACAAGGCAAGACTGAGCCAGGGATCAAATGATGATCCAGATCCAGAGACAATTTGTGATACTCTGGATTCTGGCAAGCAAGACTCCTGCCTACTTTTTTCAAAGCCAGCACAAGGTCTAGAAGCCTTTTAGACACTTGCCCCATCTCACACGAGGAGCTGAATCCAGATTTAACACCCAATGAAGTCAAATTAAATACTCCAATAATCTGAACACGTGGAACCCATATGCAGAAATAGCACCACGGATGCTGCAAACAGGAGGTTGCAGGATCACATCTCTATCTAGTATCCACATAATAAAAGGCTGCAAAGAACGATTAGGGTGCATTGCAGCAGAGGAGCTCAGGGTTAAACTGCTCTACCTTCATCCAGAATCTCAACTAGCTTACATACACACAGCCACCCGTACAGTCTCCTGGGATGAGAAACAATATATTTTTAAGACAGAGAGCAAACATTGACCTTTACTTCTACTGGAGTAAGTGACAGGATTACAGCTACTCTCTTCAGTACTGGCTTCTCTCAAAGGGGACAGCTTAGGAGAGTACAGTAGCTTGGAGGTGGAAGAACTATGCTAATCAAAATAGTCTTAAGAGCTCAACTGGAAATAGGGAAGCTTTTCAGGAAACACGGTAGTAGGACTGGGTAAAAAGGAATGCCTTGGTTTACTGCTGTCCATTTGCATTCTGCAGAAAACAACAGGCATCAAAGGGGGAGAAGAAAGTCTCATTAAAACAGAATAACAAAAGCAACAGAAACAATGAAATCTGTTGGGAAACGAAGCCAGGAGTCTCAGTGGAAAAATAAGATTCCCTCAGAGAAGCAACTCCACTTCTGCTGCTGTCATGCAAGTGCCATTTCTTAAAAAGAAAAAATCCCCCACTTCAACCCAGCTCAACTTCAAACTCAGACTTATGTACCACAGCACAAGACAATTAGCAGAGTTGAGGGTGTAAGAGAACTGTCACAGCTTCTGCCCTCGAGTAGACTTTCTCCGTAACTTCTAAATGTGGGTGACTACATGGAGAAGTGGCTAATGACTCTCTAAGCAGGAAAAGAAAATAGAGAACTCTCACTGGGATGAATACAATATGCCAGTAAATACCATGCAGCAGCTTAAAGAAGCTGAACCGGTTAACTGAAACAAATGCGTCAGGAACTGATCCTTTTCTTATCCACCCTGTTTAGAGGGAGGTGTTGCCAAACCTGCTGTGTCACTTTTGTAACAGAAAGTTCTTACATACAGCTGAAAATATGCAAGTGAAAAAAACCACCATTCTCTCCAACATCTGGTATACAGACCACAGCTCCGATTAAACTGAAAAGCTTTGTATAATTAAAGCAATTCCAGCAGCGGTCTGTGGCTCTGTTACTACTCTATTAAGCGGTCACAACCTATAACCTCCAACATGCTTCCAAACCCCACAAAGAGGAGCGGGTCCACTTGGGGAAATGAGAAAACAAGAAGAACTTGCACACAGAAACTCATTAGTAACGCCAACTATTTAAACACTTGGCTTAACAGGAGAATTTCTCTTAACCTTAACAGCAGATGGTAAGAGATCAGCAAGACATACACCGTTACACGCTGGTTATTTTCTACACTAAATAGCAGCCTCTCGTAAAACCTGCATGAATTCTGCAACACCAGAAAAGAATTCCTCGATCGCTATAAACAGAGATTCTAGCAGGCCACAGGCTAAGTTATTTAATTCATAAATATCCTGTAGACAGGATGTTCTAAAAATTCCACTTCAAAGACCGTCATTGCTTTCCAAACTTCTTGAGAGCTGCTGCCTTCCTCCCTGGGGGCTGTCATTCTCATGACAAACCCTGATGTCCCAGCTGGAGGCCTGACCATGTGATTTGGAGCAGGACAAAGGACTCCCATTTGAAAGCGAAACAGATTCCCTTAGTCTTACTCTAAACGAAAAAACTCATTCCTACCTCTTAATACTTTTTTAGCTCTCTATTTTCACTGGCTTACAGTTATATTAGAGTGTGCCTTTAAGTCTGTGTCAATAATAGTGACAAGTGCATTTCTGCCTGAAGTCCAGTAGTGTTGCTTAATGCCCCTCTGCTGGAGCTTTTGAAATAAAGGGTTTGATTTACCAGAATTAAGTCAGTGAATAAGACTCATTCATCTAGATTCAAACAACACAATTTTGGTTTAGAAAATATAGCAGCCTAGTTGAAATTAAGAGGACTAAATCCCTGGGGCACACTGGGAAGTACTCTCAGTTAGAAAAAGAAAAGTTCTATAGATTTTAATATGAAAAGATATCTACTTAGCTCTGCACAATCCCAAGCATACGATCAGGCTGCCCCGAGTTTTGAACAGATAGACATTATTTTGTATGCAGACACAAGACTTCAGAGATGCTTGTTACCGTTCTAATTGCTCCAGTTAGCTCCTTTCAGCGTGTAACAGACATTTTAATCACCCTGAAGAACCACAGCTGGACTCATTCTCCTAAGCATTCAAAGTTTTCTGCAGCTTCATGCACATTGTGACCAGTTATGAAAACATCACATTTCAGTCTATGAACTCTGTATTACTGTCCTTTCTGTTATGTCATGGATTCAGTTTGAGTCAGTCCATGAGAATTCCATTCCTATACGCTAGTCCGTGCCCGATACAGTTTTTTTCACACTCTGCAGCATCTCAATTTGCACAGATACAAATGCAGTCACCACTAGCTCTCAGAGGAGTTCAGAGAACCAAGAGATGAGCGGTGACAAAGTTCAGGATTATTCTCACTTAAAAGATACTGATGGGATGACAGCACTTGTTCCTGGCCTTCTGTTTACTACTGCATGGAGACTCGGCAGCTGTGACTCACTGCACATGGCTTTTCATGCAAGAGTGCCAGGTAGGGAACGCAGACTGTTAGCTCTCAGCAAAAACATCTATCTCCACAGCAAAGCACATAGCCGTCTAGCTCCCCAGACCTCAACATTCAACTGCAAGAGAGGGTTTGGTCCAAGTGCCATCCACTTCTGTCTGATGGGCAGACGCATTCCATAACCACAGGGCATTCCCATGCTGGCAGTACCTGCAGGTGCTTCAAGCACACTTGATCATTTTCTCTTGGGAGGTCTGTACAAAGCAGCTGGGAGCCAACCCTCTGTCTAGGAAGGGAGCTGAAAAAAACCCTGAAATGTGCACCTCTGATTTTAGCATGAACTGACTGTTCTGCAGAGACATGGTTGATTATTTTGCTCCCCAAAGACTGTAAGATGGAACAGAAGCTGTACTCTACTCCTCAGCTACTGAGCTACAAAGGCAACAATCTCCGACTATACAACAGCTTCTAGAATTCATTTACTGGAAAGCTTAGCATAGAAGTAGCCCCACGATTTTGGGATTCGCTGTGGTTAACCTGTGGGACAGTACAGTAGCCCCTAGCAGTAGGTACACACCTGTGGTGATCAGCACCTCCACCACCAGCCACCTGTGGAAGAAAAAAAAAGGCTTGGTATTGGTAGTGTGTATCACCACGTACCAGCCAAGGTTAGTATTTGCTTTGAACGCTGCAAACCTGTACGTGTTTTACAGAGGCCTTGCAGCACCCACACACCGTGGCACTGAGGCAGAGCCAGGCAACCTGACACTGCACACTCAAAAAAACCAGCACTTGGGCAGTTTCAAGATCAGATAGATACACGTTTGGAAAGGTTCTGCAGCCTTTCTGATTAAACCCCACTAAAACCATTCCTGAATTCAACCAGTTGTAACTTGGGGATCAGTTTCACATCACTTTAAACCATATTCAAAAAGTAGCATGGTTCACAACAGCTACAGATTCCAGCCTTTCTGAAATCATGGAGATGTTCATGCTGGAATCTGGAGAATTTGGAAGGAGGAAAAAAAGACGAGGCAGTGAGACTGACTGTTTCATGTAGGTTAGCAACAGTCCTCCATCTCCTGAAAAGTCAAAATCATCCTCTGGAACCCCAAGATAAAAGGTTTTAAAACTGTAAGGTGATGTCAGAAGCCTCCATCTCTCAGAGGGCGCAAATATTACCAACTCCTTTTCCACAAGGCAGGAGCAAAGGTTTGTCTCTAACAAACCAGAATGCCTCTTTTCAGAAAAGCACCTATTTTTCATATGAACTGTGGAAATACTTGTCTTCTGACCCTTCTGTGTCTGGGGAACATGAAGCCACTTCATGCTCTAAGTTCCTTCCATGCTGCTCAGACAGTACATGAGCCTCAGAACACAAGCAAAGGAACCGACAGCAGGTCTTGGATGGCAAGGTAAATCCCACAGCAATGTTTGAAATTCCCACAGGGTTACTGGCTCCCTGGAAGACACACGACTGTGACTGCTTAAAACCAAGATACCATGTCACCACAGCAAGCTAAGGTCTCCACTACAACAATCTGGCACTTCTGTATCCAGTGCATAAACATACAGCAAGTCTTTGCAAGATTTATACAAAGCACTGCCTCAGAAATAATCACTGAGACCGTCAGTACCCAGAATATATTCCAGGCTTTTTAGGTGTTTATGAGGAACTCTGTTCTCACCCGCAAGAGAAAGGCAGGACAAGGGACTATTTCCTCTTGTACTTTAGTAAGGCAAACCCGTTATTTCAGATCGGGGGGGGGGACGGGGGGGACGGGGACCCAACCCAAAACCAAACCCATAACCCAGTATATTCTGCCAATTTCAAATCCTGACCTTCCTGGAATCAGCCGCATTCCATACACTGCTGGGATTTTGAATAGGGAGCGTGTCCTAGCCCAAATAGACTGTTTTCTTTGCAGATATGCAGAGATGGAAATAATAAAATACAGGCACTGTTGCTGATTTATCTTCTTTGTTCCCTAATTTGTATCCTACTCTCTCACAGAGAGCTGATTACTATAGCTGTCAACATGCATATAAAGAATAGCGAGTATGTTGCAACAAAGAGCTTAATCATTGCCTGTTGATGTCGGAGCGAGAACTTATGGGAAGTGGGAAAGGATAAGAAGTTCAGCAGCTTCAGGCAGCAAATGTACAGCTGACACAGCGTATTGGGTGATGGATGCAGCTGCAGGCAGGTGCTTCTTTGTCAACGGGAAGCATGACAACCCTAGGGGACCAGAGGGTGGCTTCTAAATACAAACAGGGGGCTGCTGATTCAAAACACAACTTTTGGGGATGGAACACAACCATGATGCAGTACCTTCCCTATCTCCTTGGCCAGAAACGAAAAAAACACCCAAACAAACAAAACACACCAAAAAAACATTATCATCTCCCTGTGCTTTATGAAAATACTTCATACCTTCAACATGTCTCCTCACAGTCCATACAGCATTGGGGTTACCAGGCAGCTCTGAGACTGCCATTTCAGATACCTACAAGTAAACAGGAACAAGGTTCTTTTGCAAACAGATGTTTACACTTACTACAGTAAGTCACCAAACCACCAGCAGTTTTTAAGCTTTCCCACAACTGGGCAGGAAAGCCAGTAATTCCCAATTCTGACGCTCTCTCCTCATGCAGATGTGCTATAGGATAGAATACATTTAGCAATGATACAGCAGCATTACAGCTGTGGATGATCAGCATTAAAACAAGGTCACCCACCCCCAGCAAAGAGATCAGAAGCAGCTGGCAGACACCAGGAATGTTCCAGCTCAATACACTCAAGTATCAGAAGAGACAAAATGCAGGTGGTTGGAATAAACTGAACAAGAAGCCTTTGAGAGTGCAAGAGTAAAGAGTACAACCCTTCTATTTCCAAGAAGCAAGCCTAGAGTAAGTTGTTCTCCAGGCTATGGCAAAAGGAGAATCCCTTCATATGAGCACCTTATTTGAAGGATTTTTTTCCCCCACTGCCCTTGCCTCTCAAGCTGTTTTTCTGAAGTGCTAGAAGTCTTACCTCAAGTCCATGTCTTAGAACCCTCAGAGATGACCGGGGTCCCCGACCACAAGCCACATACAACTGGGGTGTGTCTTCATTGGCCAAATCAGCTATCTGCGTGGAGAAATAGTGTCAAACAATATCCACAGGAAGAGAAAATAAAATGAAACTATAGATGCCGCATTATTGCTTTAAAAATGTTTCTCTCAAACACTGAAAATAGTGAAGATGCCATGGGGTGTACCATCTGCTGCCCTGAAACAATGTCAAGTTTTAAGCAAACCCTCAGCAGAGCAGAGAACTGGTCTGATGGTCAATACAGAAGCACAGGATGGCTGGCTGACACCCTGTGTCTGGATATATATTTATCACCAAACGAACCAAAAGCTGCCAGGCCAGCTACCAGTCTTAGGCAACTGTCTGAGAATTTACCAGACTTGCTTTTCTACCAGCATTTACTATAGAGCAGTATTTCTGGAAACCTAGGATAACGAAGCTTTGGTGACTCCGCTTACACACAAACACTGCAGAAAAGCAAGGAAAAAGTCCTGCATCTACAACCAATTCCTCTGTAAATGAGAAAGACTTACGTAGTGAATGGGAGCTTGTTGATGGCAACATACCTGACAACACAGAATAGGAGACAAACTGTCCAACTCATCCACCAGCACCAGGTTCTTGAGTGGTCGTGGCTGGAAAAAGAATGTGTCTCCTTCCTCAAGAGGCATGGCAGAAGAAAACTCCGGCTCCTCATCATCATCACCCAGGTGAGCTATCTGGTACAGGTAACTTGAGAAAGAAAGCAAGAACGACAGTACATTCAGTGCAAAGCTCATGTAGCCTTCTCTAAGTAAGGCTTAGCCAAATATTCAGGTATTGGGCAGGAGAGAATCCTTCTGTACGTTATACAGCTATTAAAATTTAGCCCAAAAGATCATCATCTTCATGATAGAATATTTAAAGGGAATCAGAGGCCTGCGAAAAAAACCCCAACAAAAACAAAAAAACCCCCAAAAACCCACAAACAAAAAGATCCACCACAACCACCCCCCTCTAAACCTTTTCATTTGTAGCTGCTGCTAGCAAAGGTATCTCAGAGTTTCAGTGTTTTCTCTTGTTTACCCTTGAGCCTTTCAGATATTCTTGCATTAGAGCCAAAGCACTGACAGCTGAGGCCAAAAGCAAGGCCAATGGCTAAGACTGCAACCCTGTAACTACCTATTTTACTGGAATACTCTCCCTATTTTTAACTGCATTCCCTATTCCATTTTATGAGCCTAAATATCACAATGATCAAGTTAAACTTCAGAGGAGAACAAGTAAAAACAGAAAGATAGACTGATTTACTTCCTGGTTTTAATAAAGCTCAAGTGAATATGGCTTCCTTGAGCTTCGTTTATACAACCTAATTCAGACTCACTCCAGTAAACTGGCTGGAGCTCCCTCAGGTGGCTGACTGCAGATGTAAGGGGACAAATAGTATAAACCTCCATTCCCCATGAATTCCCCACTTAAGACACTGCTAAGCCACCTTCAAAGGTGTGCAAAGTCTTGGAGTCTTAAATATTCTGGAACTCCAAATGTGAGTTGAAAAAGCCCTCAACTATACATCTGTTAAGTAAAGGATCACAGTTATTAGTTACAAATGCTATCTACTTCTGAGTGGGCCATAGCATGCAGAAGCTCGATCAAAACTATCAAATTCATTAAAAGATAATTCACCTGGATATATGATGGACCCTATATGAACTCCAAGCACTCAAATTCTTCCAAAACCTACTGCAACAGCACGTCATCTTTTGTTCTCTGCACTACAATATCTAATCTGGGTTCAAACCACAAAAAAATTCCCCCATTCATACTCTGAACCCATTGTTCCGCTCAAACCATGTGAAAAAAGTATTAATCTACATATTAGAACAGGTGTTGTCTTTGTATGTTCAGGAAGTTCAAGGGCTGGTTTGCAGTCCTGAGGAGAAACAGTCTGCTTCAGGGGAAAATGCTGACATTTACTTACTGGTTTCCAAATTCAGATGCCACAAAGAGAAACCCTGTTTTCAGCACGCACATGGCAGCAGCAACAGGAACAGTGTCAAAGTACTTCAGTCGAATCTCTGTTACCTGAAAGCAGAGGAAGATGTGACCACACTAGCAAGTACTAGAGCTGTACATCTGTGATTTAATAAAACTTTAAAAAAAGCTGCATAGCTGTCCTCTCCAAAGGAAGGAAGCAAGAGAGCGGGCCAGGCTTAACCACATCAGTAGTTTGGGGCAGCAGGTTATAAGTCACAAAATCCAGAAGACTATTTTGAACCCAGAAGTCAGGCTGCCCGTTTTATTCTAAGACTTTCTGGCTTTGGTAACACTGAGTCAGTCTGGAAAAAAACAGCTGTGAAAATAGCAAGCTGTCTAACACGAAGAAATCTGCCTCACTGAACGCCAGCCATTCCCCAATACATGAAAAATTAGCTGTCCTGAGCAAACTCCTACATTCAATATGGTTGTAAGCTCTTGGTGAAACATCTAAGAACAATTTTAAACCACTTAAAGATGCAACACAATCATCCTTTGTACCAAATTTGACATGTTTAGATGGAGTAATTAACATTCAACATTTACTCCAACAAACCAGCTGATTCACTACAGCAGAGATCTTTTCATTGCAAAATACTAGGACAAGCAGCAGCAAGCCACTTCAAACTGCTACTTCAACTCATGGACCAGCTGTACGAAGTCAGCTACCTCACTTGCAAAAAGACTGATTGCAGCATGTAAATATTCAATTAAGAGATGAAACAGAGAGCACCTAATGTGATCAAGGGAAACGAAGTTCCCCAGAATTAGTTTTTAGAGTACCTTCTAGCAGGTTTGTGGACCACACTTTACAATACATCTTTTGAGTAAAGGACTGCCTGTAGAATTGCTACAATATGCCCAAGTGACTCTGCAGCATAGTTCTCACAGGATTTTGAAAACCTCATGCTGTGCCTCTATATGAGCAAACACAAGTCACTACTGTGGGTATAACTGTATTATAAATCACATAATACGTGTTACTGCACAGCTACACCCACAATATTAAGTACTTAGCACTTCAGAGAATTGAAATAATTGACTAAGGATTCTCCTCGAATGCTTCAGTTTTTCTTCATGTGATGCTTACCATGTCTTCATCTGTCTCCAGAGTAATTTTGAAGATGTCTCCTTGCTCTGTCTGGGCCAGAAAGAAGAACATGGACTTGGTCTTATGTGTGGCAGAGCAGACAAAAATCATACCTCTCTCTGGGTCATCCAAGTCATTCTGTTAAGAAAGAAAACAGAGGTCATTCATGGAATTATCTGGCAAGTACAGGTGTGATTTCACTGACTGAAGTACTTCCATTTCACAGGTGCCTTAAGAGCTGACAGACAGCATGTGAGGAGGCTTTTAACACGAAGCACACCCTCTCTGTTACACTTGTAGTTACCCTCAGTACATCTCTGCCCCAAAAGGAAATACATTTCTAAGATACTGTGCCTGAGCATAAAACCCCTCCTCCCCAAACAATTCTCATGTATCAAGGCCAAACACAGAGGAAAAGGGCTGCAATCCACACACAGCTGGTTCTGAGCACCTGAACCTTGGCAGGTGTTCAAAGCACTGTCAAAGCACACAATAATTTGCAAAACCAAAGGAGGAGAAAGCAGCCTCAGATGCAACAGAGCAGCTGTCAAATTCACCGGTGTAGAGGATGGCAGCCATGACTCACCATCTCACATAATCCTATCTCACACCGACAGCACTGCCCCAGTGGTGCCCGATCAGAGTCTTTGGAGTATCTCCAGCATAAATCTCAGAGAAGAGACATGAACCAAACTCATCACTTCAGGCTACGCCCACCTCCATCTTCCCTCACAGATAACATGCAGACAGTAAGGCAGACGGTAGGCCAACACACTTTCAACTTTTTTTTAACTTTAAAATCTCCCTGAACCTTTGACCTTGAAAGAAAATACCAAGCATTCATTTAGCACTGACAAAGGTAACCTCAGAAAAAGTGCAGGAATCCCAAAATTCTCACCCGTCTCCTGGGAATTGGGCATCTGATATCAGGCTGGTCACCAAAGTTTTTATAAGTAATATAGTTTTCAGAACAGATCAGCACTCCACTAGGTCCATCAGAACCACCAGGAACTGAAACACAAAAAAGAAATACTATGAGACAAGCCCATACCACGGATCTAACTTACTGCCTGCAGAACAGTTCTGTTTTCTTTAAAGCAACACAGTTTCCAGTGCTCTCAATCACCCTACATATACAAATCTGCTTTTACTGAAGGGGAAGACAGAAGACTGAGTACCGCTGCCTGTGTTGGCATGAGAACAGGGCAGATGGAACTCAAGAGACCAGGAAGGATGCAGCTTCAAACAAATTGCTTGTGTTTTATCCTTCCTGGCTTATCCTTGTCTAGAAAGCCACAACATGCCCAAAATACCACATTAGCAGCTTGTCAGTTAAACACAACCCTGGCATGGTTACTTTTTACTGGTTACTGGCGTGTTTGCTTGCCATCAATAAAACCCACCAGATGGTTTTCTGACATGTTTTTCATTCTTAAGAGTATGTATTTTTTAAATACTTCTATTGAGAAGCCAATGTAAAAATCATCAAAATAGCAGTAGCGGTCAGATCCAGCCCAGTATCTGGTGTCTGACAGCTGTCTGCGGAAGATGCAGGAAGAGCATACAAGGATGCTCCCCCAGTTTCGCTTCCTTTGTGCTTGGAAAGGAATCTGCACCGGTTCAGCAGTTTCCCAGGTCAAAGATATTAGACTGGCTTTTAGTACACTGATTCATTTACTGCCTTTTGAAGGCATATTAGCTGATGGACCCGTGCAAGAGCATACAACAGCACCTTTGTATTACCTACAAATATACACTTTTGCATCTGCTACCAGCTAATTTCAGTTATCATCACTTAGCTTCAGAATCCAGAGAACATCCAGAACACATTTAAAAGACGAGAGATCAGGACCACTTCCAAACCACAGCTGTATCTGTGAGTTCTTACATATTTTCATGGGTGAACCACCACTCGTTATCTGACTCCAAAGTCAATTAATTTACAGTAATGGCTCAGACGACCATCAAAACAACTTCTAAGATGTAAAGCACATTTCTGCTGTTCCCCTGGGGAACGGGAACCAAGTAGATCCACAGGAAAATGACTTAGTGTCCAGTACCTGTTATAAGGAAGTTGCCATGCTCTTCCAAGGGCTCACTGTATTTCCTAACAACATGGTTCAAACCCAAGTCCAGTTCATAAAATGTCAATGTCTGTTGTGTGTTGGCTGCTGCTTCTCCTGTTGGATCATTGTCTGCTTCCTAAAACAGAATGCATGAAGCTGTCTTTCAAGAAAGGCATTAGAGGAGCAAAGCTGACACATAGGGAAACAGCTTTGAATAACATTAGAATGAAATCCAAAAGAACTGCTGGAGGATGCACACAAAAAAGGATTCAGAGGTAGAAAATACGCCTATTTGCAGTTGAACAGCAAGAATTTAAGAAGAGTCACCGAGACAGAAGAGGTTTGCCTGTTCTGACTGAAGGCAAGACAAAAAGCAAGTAAGCTTGTGACAAATTAAAGTTGTCTCGGACAGCAAAAGCAGCCAATGTTCCCTGCCTCCACAGACAGATTCAGGACAGAAGAGGAACGACAAAGCACAAAAGACAGCAAAGGGAGATCAAGTTCTTCTCACCTCATAATCCATTTCCAGACAAGCAAACATGGGGTTTTCAAATCCTACATCGACTCCCACCACGTGGTAGACCAAGGTATTGGCCTTGTGGGCTTCCAGCGGGGAGGATATGGTGAGACGAGCAGCAGCATCTCTGTTCAAGATATACACCAACTTCTGCTTTTCAATAGCACCTGCAAGGAAAAGGACAACAGCACTTGCAGCACATCACCGGATGATCAAACCTGATCATACCTGCAGTCCAACACTGATACATAACTTAGCAAGAAGATGTCAGCATTACTTCTGAAGTTCACCATTGGTATTTATCTCTGTGCCACCAATTAACTTCCAATGTTTCATTTTAAACATTTTGGGCTGCAAGCACTAATGACAGCTCCGGCTCTTTAAAGCCAAAGCCTAACCCTTTGAGCTATGTTCATCTAGCCCAATATTCAATCTACAATGGCTACAGGCAGACCTACTCACTCATTCCACCACACAAGAGATGACAGACTGCAGGGAAGGAAAAAACAAATTGAAGAACTGAAAGGTGTTCCATCATTTAAAGCCATTTGGCAAGAAGACCTTTCCTTAGAAATATTTTAACTAAGAAAATGTACCCTTGCCTGATACACAGCATCCCTAACATTGCAGAGATCACTCAGCTATCAACGTGAATGGTACAACTGTGACTGTGCTACCTTCTCATCCATGAAAACAAGACTTGTTTGAAAGAAAACAATATCATTTATTCTTTTTCCTAATATAAAGAGGCACTGTTAAAACTACCGATCGTTGAAAGTCCCTGCTTGCAGCATGTAGGAAAGCAGCATTGCACAAAACTGGTTTCAGCAAGCTGAGAAAGTTCCTGTGCCACGTCACTAAGACATCGTGTAGTAAATCTTAGTAAAAAACAGAAACCCATCCAAGTGTCCTTCTACCTGTGAAGCCTTATCAGAAATGCATCTAGCTGTCTTCAGGATACATCTCAGAGAGGAGAGGTGAATTCCTAACACTGTTTCAAGGTTGCTGGAGCTGACTGACTACACTGTAGCACCACCGCCTGCAATCCCAGCCTCCCTAGCAGACATCATACTTCAGGGCTCTGCACACTGCTAAGCCAGCCAGCCTCTTTCCAAATTGTTTTGGCCCAGCATTAGAACTAATTTGTGCAATTCCATCAGCATCAAGGAACTATTCCGAATGCCTGCATTCTCCTTGACACATCCCATAGCTCAACCAACTGCCTGAGAAACACTTCCAGTTATACCTGGCAGAAACTCACTCCAAAATAAATATCCACAAGACAGGAGCAAATACCAAGGAGAAAACAAGCCGACAGACTGACTTACTGATCATGACGGCACGGCCCTTTGGGTCCACAGCCAAGTACTGGCCTGGAACGATTCTGCGACATCCACTCTTGCCAAAGGTTTCCTGATGAATCTTCTCAAACACATTCTTGGAGGGCTGGTACTCTAGAATAACGATGCGTCCCGAATCGCTGCCCACCACGATATAGTCTTTGGTCCCACCTGTCAGTCTGAAGGCCATGAGCGAGCGAATGACTCCAAACACTTCCACAGTCAGCAGGGTGTGAACCTTCCCTGTGTTGGGATCAGGGCGGAGTAACTCCAGGATCTTGCCCCGGGAAACAACAATTTCTTGTTGTTTGGTTCCTAAAGAACCCAAAGCGTTAAAGAGTTAGCAACAACACAGGAGAACATGCAAATTCAAGAAGCATTATAAGAAAGAAGATAAAACTTCACAACTACTAAATGCCAGAGTTCTAGGATTCCGGCCAGTGTTCTAGGATTCCCGCAGAGCAATACAAAACAACATACATTAGTGCCACTATCATTTAAGCACCTTTTAACAGACCAGGAAAGTGAACAAACTACTACCCAGATTATCAAGCCAAACTTCTTTTGATCTTTCCACAAGAGCTCAAGTAACATGCTCAAGAGCAAATGATAATATACCAGTGAAAAAATGCTATACTTAAGCAGACTAGCTTCAGCAACCAAACAAAATAAAACCCAAACACCTTTTCTCCTCTACTACACAAAAGAGCTCGGGAATGCTCTGAAAGAGCTGCAATGGGCATCAGTCTCAGCCCTCTTCTCCTCCATCTCCTCTCAACTGCCCTCACAGCCGAAATTTAGTCTTTGGTACAACATCTGGACTTTTGCTTATATGGATGACTTCCTCCTCTGTCACCCAGACCCTCGTCACCTTCAGTCAACTAGCAACTCTGTGTGCACTGTACTACACGAGTTAGGTGTACACATCAATTTGGACAAAAAGATGGCTGATCCGGTTTTAGACATCAAGTTCCTCGGGTACTGCATCACAGAGAAATCAATTGAAATCCCGCCAGAACAATGGGACAAATAAGAAAAGTCATCAAACAAATCAAACCTGGACATTAGTATGATTATAAGTTTAACACGTGATTAATAAGGAGAGTAGCTCTGTCATTCAGGCCGTTCACAGACTACCATACTTCCTTTGGCAAAACAAATGCCCCTGGAAAGCCAAAACCTCAACCAGCACCAGAATTGCAGTGGTCTCCAGAATGCTGGAAGCAAGGGCATTAATCATGCCCACGATGCGTGAAGGGAGCACAAAATTACCTGAGAAATTGCCATGGATAGCATAGCTAATGCCGGTGGCACGCTGTAGTGTCAAGTTGTAGAGAAACATGTTGCCAGCAGGTTCGCTTCACCTTATTGTAACTGCCAAGCCTGTAACAAGTAGAACAAAAATACACGCTTTGCAAAACCTTCCATACAGCACCGAGAGAACTGCTGCCCTCGTTTATCTGTGTATATTGCTTTACATTAGCAGACTAACTGCCACCCTGCTAAAGTTATTTGGTATTTATTAATACCAGGAGGCAAAGGCTCCCCAAGGACAAGCAGGCTGCCGAGCACCCGCGGAGCTCCCGACCACGGCGTGACTGACCAGGCCTGGCAGCTCATTTCTGCTCTTACACTTTTAGCTGTTCAGAATGCAAAACCGCGCCCACCCCCCCCCCCCCCACCCCCCAGAGGTGCCCTGCGCCCTTACACCTCCCTGAGCCGCGTGTCCCTTAAGCCGCCTCCAGCTGCTCGCAGCGAGCGCCCCTGCGGCTCCGAGCGCCCCCCCTTCCCCGGGGCTGCCGCGGGAGGGAGCCCCCGCTGCGCGCACCCGCAGCCCAGGGGCCGAGCCCTCCGCCGCCCCCAGCCCGCAGAGGCCCGGCCGGGCCACACGCCGGGCACGCTTCCCACGCTCCGCGGGCAGCAGGACCGCACGCCCCGGGCCCTGGCGCCAAGCAACGCCCGGCCCGGCCCAGCCGCCGCCGCCGGGCTAGGCCCCAAGGGGCCCGCGGCTCTCCGGCCGCTCCCCCCCTCAAAATGGCAGCCTGTACGGCGCCTCCTCAGCCGAGGGGCCGGCGCGGCGCGGCGGGGCCGCCCTTACCGTACGGATGGCGGCGGATGCTGCTCCTGCCTACGCGGGCGCGGCGCCGGGCCCCTCCGCCATGAGCCCCGCGCCTGCGCGCTGCCTGCTGCCCTCCCGCGCCTCTTCGCGGGGGCCTTCCGTGAGGCCCGGCGCGCGCTCGCCGAGCGGCGAGAAGGGGCTGCCCGAGGAGGCGCCTGGATGGCCACGGCTCAGTGGCAGCCGCTCTCCGCAACCGAGAGCCTCCGAAATAAACCTCAGCAGCGTAGAAGCGCCGGGGGAGCGTGAGTGGCCCCGCTGCCGGGCGGAGCCGAGGGGCAGCATCGCTCAGGCACCGCTGCGGGCAGCCCGGGCAGCCCTGCCGGCCGTACCGCCCGCGTCAGCTGCACCCCAAGATGGCGGCGGCCACGGCACCGGGCCCGAGGGGGCCGGGGGCAGAGGGCGGCGGCTCGGCCGCCTCTGCCCTCTCCATGGAACGGATTCAGTCGCTCACCGACCTGGCGGACCTGGAGGCCGCCTACAGCCGACTGTGTGAGGAGGAGGTGTGTGGGGGCGGGCCCGGGAGGGGGCGGGCTGGGGCGGCCCGGGGGGTGCGGGACCCCGGCCCGCTCTGCGGTGACAGGGAGCGCGGGCGCCTTGCTGTCACGGCTCCTCTCGTCCTCCGGATCCTTTTCAGAGATAGTAAATAGGGGCTGAACCGTCCCTGGGCGCGGTGGGGGCCGGTGTCGCCCCCGTGGAGCGGGTGTCCCGAGCGGGGGGCTGTCGCAGGGCAGGGCCGTGCGCTGTGAGCTCAGCCAGGGGAGGGCTTTGAGGATTATCAGGTTTAAAACTTGTGCGACGAGGTTTGGGTAACTGATGCTTTCAAATGGCAAAAGTATAAAAATTTATAGGATTAAAATAGGAGCTTAGAAAGGATTTACTTGTCATAGGAGCTTTTGAAAGCGCTATCAGTTCTTGGTTTGGATGTGGGGTCTGTGGTATGCTGCTGGTCTGGAGGGGAGCTGAAATCTCACAAAACTTCCTTCATCCTTTCTTTTCAGAAAGTCGTGCAGGAAGAGCTGGATGCCCTCCTGGAACAGCAAAGTACTACAGAGAGCAAGATGGTTGCGCTTCATCGCATGGGGTTAGCGATCTCCTCACTTCTTTCTGATTCTGCACACTGTGCAGTACTTCGCTGCTTACGGTGTGACATGACAATTCGTTTCAGTGTTGTGAGGGAAGCACTTTAATTCTCAGAAAATGTTAGACTTTAAATCAGTTTGTGGAAGAGAACAGTTGGATTCTCATCCCCGGGTACCCAGTTCCCAGCAGCACTAACAGAGGGAACTGCTGTGTCTGCACACTGACACATTTTGGCATAGGCTGAGTGGTTCTTTGGAGGTCTCACCCCAGAGATTGTCAGGTTTGGGCATCAATGCTTGGATCAGATGTCTTGTGTCAGGGTGTTTACAGGTGCAGGCAAATATTACTGGTTTTTTGTGGTGAGCTTGCACAGGCAGTCTGGAAAAGGATCTTAAGTGGCCTCAGGTCTAGTAGAAGCTTTGAGCACAAGTTTACAGACTTCCATCTTCCACTTCAGAAGTGGAGAGTATCATAAAGCCTCAGTGGCTCATTCATTCCCTGTCTGGTAGTTGTTAGTCTGTCTGCAGCCTCTTCCAAAGCAGTCGGTTTGATTTTGATGCTCTGCTGCTGTAGGAGAGGCATGAAATGACAGATAATGTTGCTGACAGGAGCAGTTGGGTTTGGAGAAAGAACCATCCTGCTATTGCAGACCATCTGACTGCTTAATATTTGCAGCTCATGTTCAATTCACTTGTCTTCCCAGCCCTAATCTGCAGCTCATCGAGGGGGATGCCCAGCAGCTGGCAGGGATGATCACCTTCACCTGTAACCTGGCTGAGAACGTCAGCAGTAAAGTCCGCCAGCTTGACCTTGCCAAGGTGACTGGACTGAGGGGGTGTTTGGGACCTGTCACTGCCAAGCCATATTCTGTCTGCTCGTGTGCTCACAGCACGCTGCTTTGTTTTTTATTTTAGCAGTATCTAGCGTTGCTAGGTAGTGGTATTTTGCTGGGCTCCTGGATATTGCAGGGTACAAGAATAAGTAATGCTTATGCTATTCCACATAGCAACTGGTTCTCCAGCATTCCCTTCTGTCCACGCAGCTCCTAGTAGAATATGGTGAATAAGCCGACTAGTCTTCATTAGCACCCTTTTGTCAACTATTGCAGTGCTGAGAACAGTAGAGATGGTCATTGTCACCCAAGACTGATCAGGAACCCTGGCTGTTGTATTCTTTGTACAGAGACAGGCTAAGAGGCATCAAGTCCCAGTGCTCAGCTCAGCTGCTCAAATCAAAACAGAGAATGTGTGGTTGTATCTCTGGTCTCTGCCTGCTTGTTAAAGCAGAGTATGGCTTCTGAGTTCAATTTGAGTTTTGGCAAATGCTGTTCCTCTTCCAGAACCATTGGTTTAACGATTTTTTTAAGTAGTTTGGGGGTTCTGCTTACATAGTTGTTTATTGTGTAGAGAAGTATCACTTCTGTTTATTCCTTTTTTCCCCCTCCACAGTATTCTTGTAGTTCTCATTCCCTGATTCAGCCCGCAGCAGAAAGCCTTACTGGTTGCCTTTCTTGCAGAATCGTCTCTATCAGGCCATTCAGAGAGCTGATGACATCCTTGACCTGAAGTTCTGCATGGATGGAGTTCAAACAGCCCTGCGAAATGAAGATTATGAACAAGCGGCAGCTCATATTCATCGCTATCTGTCTCTAGACAAATCAGTGATTGAGCTCAGTCGTCAGGGCAAAGAAGGTAAGTACTGTTCATGAGGATAAGTCACCTTTCCAGTAAATAACTAGAGGCTGCATGATTTCCCATGATAGATAGCCTCAGCCCAATAGACAAAGCAGAAGATCTAATGCTAGCCAAAGATCTTGGTATGTTATAGGGTAACGTAGAGATGAATTTTTGAAGTGTTATTAGGTTTGAATTACCAGTAATTGAAAGGAGAGTTCCTGGCACACAGCTTTAATAATATTTCAGGTGCTAACTAGGTGAAGGACAAAATGTTCAGGACAAAAGAAGTGAGAGAGAAGGCTTTGTCAGGGAGAACTGTTTCAGTGTTATGGTGTGCTACCAAGCAGAGCAACTAGAAATGAAGGAGTAAATTGCCCGATCCCTAAAATGTCCCAAATGATGTGTTCAGGTCCTTCATGCAAGACCACGACATCAGCTGTGTGTACATCACACACGTACCTATCTATCTTTGCCTGTGAGGGAATTCCAGTGTGTCTTCTGCCTTCTGACCCTACAGCTGCACAGTGTTGATCTCTCTCCTGGGGAAAAAAAAGTAGCCCTTAATACAGTACTAACATTGTGCTGTCTTTTTTCCCTTTTTTTCCTGTCTTTTTGACCAGGGGGCATAATTGATGCTAACCTGAAGCTCCTGCAGGAAGCAGAGCAGCGCCTGAAGACAATTGTCACAGAGAAATTTGACACAGCTATGAAGCAGGGAGACCTGCCCCAGGTGGAACGGTTCTTCAAGATCTTTCCTCTCCTAGGCTTACATGAAGAGGGGCTGAGCAAGTTCTCAGAGTACCTCTGCAAGCAGGTAACAGGTTCTGTGAAACATACTGTGACCTGTTTAGTCTAGGGGAAAGCAAAACCCAGCCTCTGTCAACAGATGTTGTGAAAGGAGATCTTGGCTCTGGCTGTTTAATCTTAGAATTATAAATCAGCACTGGCCTTAGTTCCTCTCTCTCTCCCTGCATTTTGCATCCTGGGATGGGATTTGTGGTCTCTGAATACAGATCCTGCTGGCTGGCTTTTCCTGTGTCCTGCTCTTTGTGCTTGTTTTTTGCTCTTCTGGAAAGAGAAGAACAGGTTTCTGCCTCTCCTTGATCCTTGAATTTTCCACAAGAGAGGAAAGGATCTCTGTTCAAAGGAGGAACAACAGCAATAGCTCTTGCAATGGGAAGGCCAGCAAAAGCTCTGTGGGGCTCTACGGGACAAAGAACATCTTTGAGTGTTACCAGCTGACTGGTCCTGTTGTCATGCAGGTGGCCAACAAAGCAGAAGAGAACCTGCAGCTGGTGATGGGGACAGACATGAGTGACCGTCGAGCTGCTGTCATCTTTGCAGACACCCTGACACTCCTCTTTGAAGGTAATCTTCCTTTCCTCTGCTGGTGGATTGAAAATAGCCAGTGATGAGATCATTTTAAATGCTTTTAATTTTAGCTCCAGGAGGTCACAAGATGTCTCCTTCCCCTTTGAGCTATGGGAGTGTCACGCTAGAGGGACAGGGACACAACTAATAGACTTTTTCGTGGGCAGGAAGAGGCTATTACAATAAGCAAGCTTTTCTGCATACAGATTGCACAAGCACGAAGTGGATTTGCAAAGGATTTGTTGGCTTCCTTCAGGAATCAGACTCTTCCTGTTCTCTGCATCCTCAAAACAAACGGGTATTACCTGAAGGTTTCTTGAGACGTGCAGCTCTTGGGAAAGACAAATCGGATCCCTCAGGACTGAGAAGCTGTTGATGCCTCCAGGCCTGGCTCTTCAAGGAGCACTACAGGAGCCTGAAAGCAGAGAGGGAGGGGAGAGGGGAATATGACTGCTCTGTGGGAACGTTGCCACTGACAGTAATTGGGATCCCATGGTGATTAACCATCTTCCCTATTAAGTCTACTATAATTCCAGACTGCACTGCTGCCAGGTCACTCTCCCAGCCTGGCAGCCTTGCTGCTATTGAAGGTCCTTAGAGCTGCCGAGGCTTTCTTGGCAGTAGCCTCAAAAGAGGGGGAGCGTTGCTAACTGTTGGAGTGGAGAGTTTGTGAGAAGAAAGCAATATTGTAGAGATACACTCCAAGGAGATCTTGCCTTCACTAACGCTTGCTCTCTTGAGCGTCTGTGTGACAGATAAGAGCAGAGCTTTCCCTAGGCTGATTTTCTTAGCGCTGCTTTTCTCTTGTAACCTGGCAGGTGCTGAGAGCTGAGACTGGGTTTAGATGGCAGTTAGGTGCCCTGCTAGGATTAGCTTGTGCGGCTTTCTCCTGTGGAAGCTTCATACCTTGTATCTTGCTGGGTAGGGGGGCAGCTGGCACACATTGCATGGCAGGAGCTCTCTTTAGAAAGAGAGATGGCTTCTACTCCAGATTTGCACTGCGGCCTTGCAAGAAACAGCAGAGAGGATGAAAGGTATCACAGAGAGAAGATGCCATGGAACAAGGGGTGGTAGTGACAGGCCTTCAGTGAGGTACTAGAGTGGCTGGACAGTCTAAACTTTATCTGGGGAGTGAATGATCCCCTGTTAGGTCCTGTCTGTGGATCTGTGTAGCTCTGCTCCGGGTCCAGACTGAGCAGAAACTCCTGCCTGAGTCTCTCTTGTGCTTCCCCTCTCCCTGCAGGGATTGCTCGCATTGTGGAGACCCACCAGCCCATTGTGGAGACCTACTATGGTCCAGGGAGGCTGTACACCCTCATCAAGCACCTGCAAGTGGAGTGCGACCGGCAGGTGGAGAAAGTGGTGGACAAGTTCATCAAAGAGAGGGACTATCACAGGCAGGTAAGAAGGGCGTGATGCTGCCTGACACAGCCAACTGCAGCCTCTGTCCAGCTCCGTGGGGCTTCGACTGCCATAGAGGCAGCAAAGTTTGCCTTTGCATATTGAGAGAAATCTTGCTTTTCTCCATATTTGCTCTGATGGCTGAAGGGGTCCAGCCTGTAGCTATCCCTCCTGCTGCAGAGGATTCATTTGGAGCATGGTAAATGGGCCCTGGGCACATGATTCTTTGCTCTGCAGGTCTGTAGGGTGCTTTCAGTAGACGTTCCCCACTGTTTTGCTTGTGCTTCTGTCTGTTAGATGCAGGGCTGCTGTAACTGTGTCATGGTCACATACCTTGGTGCTTCTGTCAGGGTTCCCATCCCACCTCCCTTCCTGGCAGGCTGAGCTCTGTCTTGGAGGAGGAGGTGGAGAACTGATGCAGTTCCCTTCTCTGGCACTGCTTCCTGCAAAGCATTCTTGTCACCCCTCCTGAGTAAGCACGGGAAGGGTGACACCTCTTTAGGCTGCAGCAGGAGAAGCGGCTGTTAACTCCAAGTCATCAGCAAAGCCTTTGATGACTCTCCCTTTTTTTTGTGATTGCAGTTCCAGCAAGTTCAGAATAGCATGATGAGAAGTTCTTCTGCAGAGAAGATTGAACCAAGGTACAAACAAAACCTCTTTTTGTAGTCTAACCTTTCATTCTTGAGCTGTTATTAACACTACTTAGCATTTAGATAACTCTTCCGGTCTTCCAGAGGCTTTGTGGCTACTAAAGCATAAAAGCCAATTGTTAGGTGCCCTTCACTGCCCTTTTATATAGGCAGCTTCTGTGGTGGTGCTATATTTTGCTTACTCATTACTTTTAAGGATTGGCCCTAAACGTTGCTGAAGGGCTGGCAGTACCACTGCACACGGAGGACTGAGGCTTCAGTTGCCTGTGCCTGCTGCCTTTTGATGGTCAGAGTACAGTCCTTGGAGCCCACAAAACGGAGCAGCTCCCTGGACAGATAATTTGCAACAATCAGGAATAAGCCCTTAGGTCTTATTTAATCTGTACTGCTGCTGCAGCAACTCTGTAAGATCAGTTTCTTGCCGATGAACTGAAGTGCTTTCAGTTTCCCTCCTTAAGAATTTGCATAGCCCTTAAGTAAGGCCATTTGAAAGTGCACCCAGCCCTTCTGTCATTGTGTGACTTCTAAACATGCCTAGAAAGAAAACTTGTGTTCCTCAAGCAAGATCTGTCTGTGAGCCTGCATGACTAATTATTTCTGCAGTAATACAGAGATCCACTTACTATTTGCTCCGAGTAACTGTGCATGCATCCCAGGTTTTCTGAGCTTTTGCTTTTTCATCTATAAAATAAAGATAATGGTTCCTTGTCCCACTCGTGTGTTGTGAGGCTTTGAGCAGGATTTGTAAAGTTCTTTTGAGCACACTGGTGAAAAAAGCTGATGATGTGACAGCCTTTTTTTTTTTTATTTTTCATAGTCATCTCTGAGCCAAACACTGTGTTCTGCATTGCCACACGCTTTGTTGCTCTCACGTTTCCTGAGCTGTTGAGCTTAAGCAGATTCTTCATCATTTTCAGAGAAACACATGAATCTATGCATAAAAGCACATATAAGGAGATGGCAGGCACCAGGCATTTGTAATGCTGGCCAGGCAGGGCTCACAGAATCTTAGCAAAACTGCGGTAGGAAAGGACTGCTGAGGGTCTCTAGTCCAACCTCCCACTCAAAACAGGGCTAATTCTGAAGTTATACCGGGTTGCTTAGAGTCATGCAGTCCTTACTGCTGTGATTTTTAATGTGGTTGTTCTCACATCTACGAGGAAAAAATAAGCTGCTCTGTAATGTTTTTTCAGAACATTTTGATTGTATGTGCATTCTTTGCTCATACCAGTTATTCTGCTGAGCTTTGCGACTTGACAGCACAGATGGAAAGGGGAAGTATTGATCTCATAGTAAGAGAACAGGGAACATGCTACTCAACTGAGTTAAATTAAATTAAAGGAGTGCCTTTCCTTTTGTAGTCTCACTACCTTGGTTCTTGCTATGTTCCTTCCAGGGAACTTGACCCTATTTTAACAGAAGTCACTCTGATGAACGCCCGCAGTGAGCTCTACTTGAGGTTCATCAAGAGACGAATAATATCTGATTTTGAGGTGGGAGACTCCATGGCCTCAGAGGAGGTAAAGCAAGGTAATAACTCGAGTACTAATGCTTGCAGGCTCTCTACTTCTTGCAGCCAGAAGTGGAGATGGAATCTGAGTTAGTGGCAGAGCAGAGTGACTTGGGATCTGCAAAGATGCTTTGGGAGCACGCTGTGGAAGTGGATTGTGTAGCCTGGCCTCCCCAAATCTGTTTTCAGCATTGGTTGTTCCTCAAACAGGGAAGCCAACACTAGGAATGACTGCAGAGCATAGTAAACAAGGTCCCTGAAGAAAGGGAAAGCCCTTTGGTCACTGCAGGCACAGATCCTTACGGTGGAGGCCACAGGGAAAACAGGCTCAGGGTTTTGGTACTCCATGGAGCTCTGGAAGTCACTTGTCACCTGCGAAAGTCAGCAGAGCAATTTCAGTACCACGGTTGAGGCCTGTGATTTATTGAAGGTTGGGCTTTGCCAGCTGTGTGTCCTTTGAGTGCCCATGAGACAGGCAGCAAGGGGATTAGGTGGAACTGCTTTCCAGCACTTGATCCCTGCTGACGGTTCTCTTTTGCGTTCTGTAGAGCATCAAAAATACTTGGATAAGCTCCTCAACAACTGTCTGCTGAGCCGCACCATGCAGGAGCTCATTGGCTACTACATCACCATGGAGGAATACTTCATGAGGGAGACAGTCAACAAGGTAAGGCTCAGACAGCGACAGCCTGCGCTCGCTGCCAGCGGCTGAGACCTCTGTGTGTGCTCCGCAGTCCTCTGCTGAGCATCCCTGGGGAAGGGGATGTGTACGTGGCAGCTCTGCAGTTGTTGGGAAGGTCTTCTCTTTCCCTTGGCCTTGAAAAGCAAGTGGTTGTTTCTGACCTTTGACTCCAGACATACCCCTGAGTATCTTCCAGAGACAGATCTTCGAGGTCCATGGGCTATTGAAATCTAGGATGAGTGGTGCCAGCCCACACGCAGCACGGTTCAGCTCAGGGTGAAACGGGCAGGCTGGCAGTTTGGTGTCGCAGCACTGCTCTGAGGGGGCACCTTGGCTCGCTGAGCTCAGGGCACTGACACAGTTTTCTTTGCAGGCTGTTGCCATGGACAGCTACGAGAAGGGCCAGCTCACCTCCAGCATGGTGGATGATGTGTTTTATATAGTGAAGAAGTGCATTGGGCGCGCTCTGTCCAGCTCCAGCATAGACTGCCTCTGTGCCATGATCAACCACTCCACCACCGAGCTGGAGTCTGACTTCAGGTAATGAAGATACACCAGGTTCAGTGTAACTTACCCCTAAGTCACATTCTGCAAACAGTGTTTGCTGTCAGATGGCCTTCCTTGTGTTCTTTGCCTTTGAACCTCTGGTTTGTCATCCCCATGGAAGATGCTCATAGGAAGCAGTGGCAGGTGTGGTGTGGGAAGCTGGAGCTGGGTGTGCTTTTCTCACAGTGGTGGTCACCTGCAGGACAAACAGAAGAAGGAACCTCATGGCTCAAAATCCCTACAAGACCAAGTCACAACATAGCATTGGAGTGCTACCCTGTTTGATGGTACACACTCACCCCTAATTGTTCTCTGGGTTCCCTGTGAGATTGCTCAGTAACTTGAATTTGGGGTGAGCCTGCAGAAGTGATGCTCCTGTTTTTCATCCTAATTTGGGAATGGGAACTATGACTAAAGACAGCAGACAGATGCAGGCAGGATTTTTGGGAAAGCTCAGAAAGTGAGTGGCTGTGTTTTTCTTTCAGCCTTATGTCCTTTAGATGCTGTCGTAGGATATTTGCCAGCTGTCTTTTTTTTTTTTTTTTTTTTTTTTTCCCTGTGAAGTTCCACTTAACTTGTTCAGGTCACAGCTCAGCCAGAGTGCTGTCCCCTGTCACAGAGCACAACTCTGCTGTGGCTTGCAGTATTTGCTCTGAGCCCTGGTATATTCTGCTTGCTCCATAGGGAAGTTTTGTACAACAAGCTGAAGCAGGGCTTTCCAGCCACAACCTTCCAGGACTTCCAGAGAGGGGTGACCAGTGCCGTGAACATCATGCACAGCAGCCTGCAGCAGGGCAAGTTTGATACCAAAGGCATTGAAAGCACCGATGAGGCCAAGCAGTCCTTTCTGGTGGGTTTGGTGGCTGTTCAGGTGTAGAATGAGTTGGGTTGAGGGGAAAGACAATGCCGGGGGGGGGGAGGCTCTTGGGAACAGGATTGATGACAACTGTCACATGTTCAGAGAACCTGAAAACCTGTTTAGGTGCGGTGGGTGGCCTGACGTTGGATGTCTGGTATATGCTTCTGTATATGCTCACCTCATGTTTGTAGGGCTTCCACAGCAGGTCTGTGCAAGTAAGATCCTGTGACTGCCCCTTAGGCTGCTGCAGTGATGCTTCCCTCCAGGCTGGGGGAGACTCTGCTCTTTTGAGCTGTGCATCAATCCTGCTCTCCACGGGCTCTGCACAGAGGTGGTGGGAGAACATCTCATCCGCACCTTCCCCTAGACAGAAAAGTTTCCTGGCCCACGCTCAGGGTTCCTTCATTCTTGCTTATCAGATCATAGACTTTCTGCTAGAGCAGTGCTGTCCGCTCTGCCTGGCCTGCGAGGTCCACCTGTTGCCTTCTCCTAACAGCACTGCTGCAACACTGCACACTTGAACAGGCCAGGACATGGTAGTGAGCATTAGAGACCCCTGGGAGAGCATTTGAAAGGCCGTTGTTCTGTCTTCCGCAGCATAATGCATCATTCCCCATGGTGGGATGCTGTATAGACCTTGTATTGTGGAAAAGACCTTGCTGGGAGAGCAGCTCTGGGTCTGCTCTCCCCTTCCAGCCAGCCCTGCTGTTTGAGCAGACCTTTGGGCAGAGACTCTGAGAGCACTGGAGAGGCGCTGGCTCACCTGACTTGTCCCCCTCTCTGTAAGTTGCTGTGAACACCCAGTGATGAAGAGGTTCCTAGGGACTTTCACTGTACAAGGGGAGAAGGCAACAGAAGGAGCAGGAGGGACCAAACTCTTCCATTTCATTAAATTCTTGGTCACGGGTTTATGCATTTCTTGAAATAAAGTGCCTAAAATGTCAGTTCTCCCACTGGAATTCCTCATTCATTTGTCAGCTTGCCTCATTTCCCTGTCTGCACAAACCCCAGCCTTATACTGACGTTTAGTTCAGCCTCAGCAGGCAGAGAAGAGCCTGCTCAGGGAAGAACAGATACTCATTTGGCAGGAGGTGTGCTAATTCCTCCTGCCTAGATATGAACAGCTTCCTGCCTCCCCTGCTTCTCTGGACACAGCGTATAAACCATCACCTGCAGCCACTCCTGGTCTGTTGTTCCTCATGGCACTGTCACAGAAAGTTAGGGCTACATCCTGTCTTCCACCCATCACCCACAAGTGGGGCTTTGCTGCAACATCGTGGACAGAATGATGAGGAAAAGAAGTGGAGTAAACCATCTCAAACTTTGTGCTAGCTGCAGGTTCAGCACATGTGCTCAGTTACTGTCATTCAGCTTCATGCAGCTCCATGAACCTGCAGTGCTTTGATTGCACTGTAGCACCTCTGTCCTTTAAATATTTGCATTTCAGGCTGTGCTGTCAGCAGGGCACCGAGGAGTAAATGGAGTAAACATATGGACTTGGGGCTGAGGTGCTGGGAAATTGCAATGAATTCCACTTGGGTTTGTTTGTTTGTTTGTTTGTTTTTTTTCTCCCAGGTGACCTTAAACAATGTGGAAGTCTGCAGTGAAAACATCATGACTCTAAAGAAGACTTTGGAGGTATGGTCTGGATTCTTTACTGTTTTTTCTGTAATCAAATTGTAATATCCTCCCTTCAGGGGGGTCAAGTAAACCATCTGGACTTTGCTATGCCCAAATTCCTTAGGTGTTTGCCCTCCAGCCTTAGGAAAGCAATTTTGAGCTGGCAGAGCAATGTCCGGCTGATAGTAGCAGCTGGAAATACCAGTTCCTCCAGCTTGACCAACCTGGCACAGGCGGGGAAGCAGTGGGATAACCTGTATCACTGAGAGGTTGTGGTTCCCTGGTGCTGAACTAGATGGCCCGGGGCTTCCTTCCTCCCTGTCCTCTCCCCAGCTGGAGCCAGCAGCCTCCGCCTTCACAGGGGCAAGAGTTCGGCGCCTGTCCTAGTCTGCAAGCCTGCTGCTGGGCAGCCAGAGCTCAGCAACACAAAGGGACAGAGACTGCCCGGGTTATTAACTTGCAACTTGCTTGTGGATCTCTTCCCTGCAGAGTGACTGCAGCAAACTGCTTAGCCAAGGCTTCGGGGGTGAGCAAGCGCAGGCCAAGATTGACAGCTGCCTCTCTGACATGGCTGCTGTCTCCAGCAAATTTCGTGACCTGCTGCAGGTGAGTGCCTGGCTGTTACTGCTGGCCTCCAGCACTGGCTGGCATCTTCAGGGAGAGCTCAGGCAGGAATCATTTGAGCACATCTGACTCAGGAGTGCAGGGCAGGGGTGCAGGACGGAGTAAATCAGCCAGCTTTGAGGCGTGGAAATGGATCCATCCCGTTTGCACAGCTGCACCAGCTGGTGGCTGCCTAAAAAGCAATGGAAGCAGCTGCAGAGCCAGAAGGAACGTGGCTCCATTTGTCTTCACTCAGCACAGAGTTGCAGTTGGTTCAGCATTTTCAGGAGAAGAAATATTAATAGCTTTTCCCTTGCCTCCATTCTCCCTCGTGGCACGGCACGTTGTCAAATTGTCCAGAGCCTCACTAGGTAATGCTGAAGACAAGCTGCTGGTAGAGAAGAACTGCTCTTCTCTTGGGTTTCTCCTCCTTTTCCAGATGGAAATACTCCCTGGCATGGGGCAGAAGGCTCTCTGGCTAAATCCGCTGTCTCCTGTGGCATGCTTGGGCCTGTTGCCTTAAAAGTTCACAGTCTGGCAGGGAGAGGAGCAGGAAGACCTAATACCTTCTGTGGAAAGAAACCAAGCAAAAAGAGAATATTTTGAACCAGGTTTGCCATCGGCTTTGTACTGCACAGAGGGGCCAGGCTGTTTTCATTTGGCTTTGCAGTTCCCTGCAGCCAGATGCCTTCTGACCAGTATTGCCAGCAAACCCTCTTGAGGCTTGTGGTCAGTATCAAAACCAAAACAGCTCATCAGTAAGGGGTAAAACTCTCCAGTCTAGCTCTAGTGCAGTATTAAAACTGGCTGCAAAGCAATCAAGAGGCTGAGAAGCAAGCTCCTGCGCTGCCTGAGTCACACACACACACATAGAATTTGCTTTGGAAAAGGACAATTGCCAGCAGGGCCCTGCTCAGAAATGCCAATTTTAGTTAAAAACTTCCATCAAATGCCAGGCAGTATCAGTACCTGAATAGTTTCATGCTGGGTGAGCTTTCTTGACATCTTGCTGAGCCAAATGGGGGTGGTTGGCAGGAGAGGACTTTCAGAGAGCTCTCTAGCATCGAAGCGGACAGAACAGCCTTTGCTGACAACCTGCTGCTCAGGGGAGATGGCGTGTGCTGGGGTTATGATTAATTCAGAGAACTAACTGTGGTTACAGCTTTTATCCTCCTTTTAGCTTCTCCTACTGAGTTAAGCTGCACTGGAGGTGGGAGGCATCAGTCAAGTCCAATCACAGTGTCCTCCTGGCTGGTGCTGAGTGGGAAAGCTGGTGTTTGTGTCCTTTCCTGATGCGAGCTGAACGCCCCTTTCCTGCCAGGAAAACCCTGGAGCTGTGTGGGCAGGGGTGGAGGAAACATGAGCCCTTCAGACCAGGCTGCAAGGCAGCACAGCAGCAGCTTCTGGGCCAGTGTCCTTCCTCTTCTTGTCATCGTGCTGTCCTCAGAGCCCTCCAGCACCAGAGGAGCATGGGATCTGGGACTTCTGGGTTCAGTTTCCTGTGCAAGTCTGTGGGTCGGTTTCCCCAGCTTGTGGTGGGGATGGCAGGCAGCATCAGGACAGCCTGGTTGTGAAGGCTGGGTGCCGTCGGACATCAGCTGTGCTCAGTCACTCTCCTCTCCTCCTGTCCCCTCAGGAAGGTCTCAGTGAGCTGAACAGCACAGCCATCAAACCCCAGGTGAAGCCCTGGATCAACCTCTTCCTCTCTGTCTCCCACAACATCGAGGAGGTAAGGCTCAGCTTTCTCTGCTCCTGGCCATACCTCTGCATCGTCCCTCTGCTCAGCAGCACAGTCAGAGCAAATGCCATCTCATTCTTCTCCGTTCTCCACTGTTTCCTCGGCACAGAGCAACAGTAAAATACCCAGAACTTGCTCTGAGCCTGAAAGGGGTGTTTGGCTGGAGGGGACCTTCAGAAAACAGGAGTGCAGCGCTGCCCGCGGGGGGACCTTCCTTCCTGTCCCCCCGGCCCCTCACTGCTGTTCACGGCAGGATGCATAAACAACCTTTCTTGTTTTCCACTGTCAGGAGGAGTTCAGCGACTATGAAGCTAACGACCCCTGGGTCCAGCAGTTCATTGTCAATCTGGAACAGCAGATGACAGAGTTCAAGGTGAGAGGGAGGGACGTGGCAGCCTGCCAGGCTTTGGCCAGACCTTCACGTGGCATCTCCCAGCATTTTCCCTGCTCAGGGGAACGGCGGACAGAGATGTCCTCTGGTGCCTTGCAGGGCTCTTGGAGATCCCGTCACCCCCTTCTCCTGCAGTTCTCAAAGCCCCACGCAGCTGGATCGCTTCTGCGGCGCTCCCCACTTGCCGAGCCTGCGAGTCATGGGTCTTTATTTGAAAGCTCTTACAGGCTTGGCTTTTGTAGACCTCTGCTCAGTTGTTCCTGACAAGAATGACACAGGTTTCTGCTTCCAGGCTGGGCTGTCTCCAGTGATTTACGATACCCTCACTGGTCTTATGACCAGTCTCATAGCCATTGAACTGGAGAAAGTGCTGCTCAAATCCACCTTCAGCAGGGTAAGCAAAACATTATCCTCTGCCCTGCAGTCTGGCTTGACTGCAAACCCTCAGGGAGGAGATGGGGCAGGGCAGAAGCAAACATTGCCCTCAAAGGAGCTCTGCCACTGCTGGTGGCCAGCCCAGGGCGACCTCCGCATGCGCAGGGAGAAAGTGTGGTTTGTGATGGGGCTGGGAAGAGCTTGTGTCAGTGCGGGGGCTGGCTTTTCAGGTGGGTCTAAACATAAGCCACTTTAACCTGCGTAACTGGAACCTTCCTGCTCAGAGACCCTCCCCCTGTAAGTTTTGTTAATTGTGTGTGTTTGGCACAAACCTTGGGCCTGTGTGGAGAGTTCACAGAGCTCCCTCGGTCCCCACAGCTCGGTGGTCTGCAGTTTGACAAGGAGCTGAGGTCTCTCATAGCCTATCTCACCACAGTCACCACCTGGACGATCCGTGACAAGTTTGCCCGGCTTTCCCAGATGGCCACCATCCTCAATCTGGAAAGGGTGAGCTGCACTTTGCTTTTAGTTTTTAGGGGATTGCTGGAGCCCCAGCTGGACTCCGCATGGATTTACTGGGCTTCTCCAGATGTTGTCACAGCTATGGGGTACAGAGGAGCTGGAAAAGTTGCCCCATGCCTGATGGGCGTTCGCCTGCAGGGCGTTAGGAGCAGGAAATACCTGTAGCTGGAGTTTGAACTCACCCGTGAGGGCCGGCGGTGCTGAGTTGTCTCCTGAAGCTCTCTTCCTTCTCCAGGTGACGGAGATCCTGGATTACTGGGGCCCAAACTCGGGCCCGCTGACCTGGCGCCTTACTCCAGCCGAGGTGCGGCAGGTGCTGGCTCTCCGCATCGACTTCCGCAGTGAGGACATCAAGCGGCTGCGCCTGTAGTTGGTTGGTGCTTGGGCCAGCACCATGCTGGAGGTGACAGTGGGAAGGCTGCAGCCCTGGCGCCTGCCCAGGTCCTGCCTGGCTGTTAGACGGTGTGGGGATGGGGTGATGTCTGCCCTTCTGCTCATTCCTTGGAGCAAAGGGCTTTCCTGGGCCTGGGAAGAAGAGCTGCCGTCCTTCGGTGGGAGCAGAAACAAGGCAGCAGCAGGGCAGTCTCTCACGTTGAGAGCAGCATGACACTACGCTAGTCTGAGGGATGAGTTTGTGCTCACTCACAGCTCCTTTCGCTCTGCTGCAGGTCAAGAAAGTGGGGGGCTGTTGTGGTGTGGCTCAAATACTGGGCTGCAGCGAGCACTCTGTGCTGCTGGCCACAGTTGTGTCCCTTCTGTGCCACCAGTTTAAGGGTCAGCTGCTGGACTCCTACAAACCCTGAGCCGTGGCTCTCTCCTGGTCCGAGGGGGACCATTCTGTTGAAGGGAAAAGGAATGGTTTCCTTTTGGGAAGGGTGCTTGGGAAATCCCTAGAAAGCTGCTGTAGGAAGCGGGGCTGGCTCATATACCCTGTACAGCTACTCTGTAAATAAACCTCGCCTGGCTGAGCAGCAGCCTTGGGTGGTGGGTGTGTGGCTGTGGGCCCGGAGGGAGGTGGGCGACAAGAGCTATGCACCATTTCTCCTCTTCTACCCTGTGCCACGGTATCAAGGGCATCTTCCTGCCCCGCTCCGCCCCCCGCCCCTGCTGGCATTGGCACATCGTGAGTACAAACGCCCCTGAGACAGGACCTGGTGCCAGCCCACTGCGTGACTGCCTGCCTCCTGCTGCAGCGCTCCCCCCGGCCCCCAGCAGCCAGGGCTGGGGGGCCATGACCAGCCCCTGCACGCGGGGTCTGCCATTCTCAACTCCTGCAAGAGCTTTGCCCCCACACTGCTGGCCCCCTGCTATCCTATAGGGAGGGGAGGAGCCCTGCTAGGGATAGATGGGCACAAACACATGCTGGGACCAAGCTTTTTTATTAAAAGAGACTGCAGGGACTAGTGATTTACTGCAGAAGTGTCAACACAGGAGAGGGACTTGACTCAACTCCACATCCAAGTGCATCCTTGGTGCAGGAGCACTGCACTGGAAGAGCAGGAAGGTTCCTGCTAGAAGCAGCATCACAAATGCTATTCTTTTCACTTTGGAGAACCATGAAAACTGGAGCGAAACCCCAAAATCAGCCTGGAGGCCCTAGCGACTGTCCCTCCAGCAAGGCTAACCCTCCAGGGGTGGGTTTGCCTGCCCAGCTCGTCACAGCTCCTCCAGCCTCTGGCTTTTGGGGCAAGTAGCAGCACAAAAAGGCCACATCAAGACCTAAGGCACCTGCTAGAGCTGGCTGAAGGAGCTGCCTCTAAAGCAGCAGGGATTTCCTCCCCTGCCCCCTGCCAGGAACGGGTCAGGGCTAAAGGCCTTCACACAGCCATGAACCCTCCAGAGCCAGCACCGTCCTTTGTATCGTGTCCCACACCCTCCACAGAGAAACCGCCCGTGTCCACTTCGATGCTGTGGATGCTGAAGTTGCCCAGTCCCTAGAAAAAGAACGTTGCAGGCTGGGGCAGGAGCCAGCAAGGGACCTGCTCTCACCTCCAAGGCCCTGGGGAGGGCTAAAGGGACAACAAGCAATCTTGTACCACTCACGGGGTGGTGAGATGCTCCTAGTGCTTGTGCTATATAAAGCAAACCTCTGCAAGCTGCCCGCGACAGCGAACTGCCTGGGAGCTCATATCTCACCTCAGTTTTTGCTAGAATTTGGTGCAAAGCCTCTTTCTGCCGAGGGGTTTTGGTCAAGACGTAAAGGAAGCCGCCACCGCCGGCCCCAGCCAAGCACTGCCCATAGACATAGGGCCGGAGAGCATCCATCATGCGCCCAACAGCCAGCGGCTCGCACCCCGGGGCCATGCATTTCTTCTGCTGCCAGTAGCAGTCCAGACACTTGCCGATGAGCGGCAGGTTACCTGCACAGGAGAGGATATTGCAAACTATTTGCCTGTTTCTTGCCCAAGGGGCTGAAACTTGTCCCTGCCTCTCCTGCTCAGCCCAAGCTAAATTCCACTTTCTCATCTACCCAATTCCTCCCAGCTCTGCCTGGCGAGCAAGCAAACCCAGCCCTGTCACGCTGCTGTTTATTTTTAATCCTCCACAGGGGGAAAATCTGCTTGCTTTAATGCTCCAGCTTCCCCTCCACTGTATCGCAGCAGCCAAAAGCCAAATGAAGTCACTGCACAGGCTAGACATGGCCCCCAGCCCCATCACAAATGGCTCGCAGATAATCAACCAGACTCGGCATGTCTAACCCCCCTTCCTCCGAGTCTTCATTCAAGCCTGAATTTTGGGGCATTGCCTGTAACGTGAGGGTGGGCCTGGGGAGGATTTGAGGCTTCTGCAGCTGCAAGAGCCAAAACCCACAGCCTCTGCCCCCACCCAGGACTGCACACTTGCCCAGGAGAAGTCTGTGTTTCTTCAGTTAGTAGAAGGGCCGGCCTGGCCCAGGAAAGGGGGCTCTCACCTTGCCTCAAGGCCTGGGCACACTCCTCGGCGTTGCTCACCAGCACGTCGGCGTTTTGCACGGCCGAGGGCAGCCTGGCGTACCAGTTCCTCACCACGTCCTGCAAGAGGCAAGAACGTCCCTGTCACCATCCTCCCGGCTCCAGCGGCACCAGGGAGGTAGCGCTGCACTCACAGCCTTCGCTGCCAGCCCTGTTGGGGTGGCAAAGCTCTGCACCAGCGAAGGAGAGAGACACCAAAGGCCGTGGGGGGAGCAGAGGCCAGAGCCTGTGGCACCCAGTGGCACCCAGGTGTCACCTGGAGCAGGTTGCGGGCCAGGCGAGTCTTCCCAGTGTACACCAGCAGCAAGTGATCGTTGAGGGTCTGGATAAAACCACTGGGTACTGGGATCTTCTCCACCTCCACCCGGAGTGGCAGCTGGGCCTTCGACCTCCCGATTTTGATGCCGGGCACAAGCCCGCCCACCTGGTCCTGCCAGCCACCGCCTGCAGGACAGAGGGTCCTCAGCCACTGCCAGGCCCTCACACCCCACGGGCTGGCTGCTCCCGCTGGCCACTACCTGTTGTGAGCCTCTGCTCCAGGTGCAGCACAGCGTGGATGAGGGACTCAGTGCTGGCGAACTTCCCAGCCGCCCGGTACAGCGATGCCATCACTGCTCCCGCCAGGATGCTGCTGGTGCCTGCAGGGAGCACAGACACGGACAGGGCAGCGTGGCATCATGTGTGCCCGTGAGGGCTGGGGCTGGGGACAGCAAGGGGGACCACGCCAGTGGTGGCAGCAGGAGGGAATCCCCAGCCCTCCTCCCTGCAGACTTACCGAGGCCAGACCCATGGGGCAGCTTGGACCAGGTGTGCACCTCAAAGCCACCCCCAAAGCTCTCAATCAGCTGGGCCTGCAGGGGTTTCTGCGAGGGGAACTGCACGACCTGGGTGCAGATGAAGGCAGCTTTGAGCAAGGCTCCTGAAAACAAAGAGAGCAAAGCTGATGATCCCTGCTGCACTACGTGGTCCCTCACCGCTTCATCCCCAGAAAGGGCCACCCTGGCACCATAAGGTAAGGACACAAAGGGGACATCACAGATGCAGAGCCAGGCCGTGCTGCTGGTGACACCTCACCTGGCGCGTGCGGCTGGCAGTAATCCTGCAAGTCCTGCAGCTCCTGGCACACCAGCTCTGCCACCGCCTCGCTCTGCGGCGTCCCGCTGAGGCTGACGAGGCGCAGCTCCGGCTCGCTGATGCGCCGTACCCGAGCACCGATGGGCCGGCACCCGTCCACCAGCACCGCCACGTCCACCACAGCCCCCCCGTGCTCGTATGTGATAGGGGGGGTGTCACTCCAGCCACCTGCCAAGACTCACCATCAGCCCCCCACAGCCCCCCAACTCTTCTTCCCCCAGCACCACAGGGCTGAGACACGGCTCATCTGTCTGGGGGGAGCGGGGGACGCACTCACCAGAGAGGTCCAGGCGGGCTGGACACACCACCTGCACCCAGTGCCCCAGGGGTGGCAGCTCCGCCGGCCCCACAGTGACAAACTGGCACGAGGACATCACTGCCTGCCGGACGAGGATCTGCTCGGCCCCCTCGTAATGCCGAGCGGCTCTCACCAGCAGAGCTGGCCTGAGAAGAGAAGGATGCTGAGGCCGCTGCCGCAGCTCTTTGACTGCACTGATGCTGCTGCGCACCAGCCCCAACCTCACCTGCTCATCCACTTCTGCCGCTCAGCAGCCAGCTCCCGGACACCGCCGGCGATGTCCCCGCTCTCCAGGCGCCTGAAAGCCGAGGCCCACTCCCTGTTGGCAGCGGGTCCACTCCGCAAGCCCCCTTCCCCTTGTGCCATGCAGCCCAGGACCTCAGCGATGCAGGCGAGCGCCCGAGCTGCAATGCCAGCGTCACCAGCCGTGGAGGCAACTAGAAAATAAAAAGGAGGCTGCAAAGCGACAGCCGGGTAGCAGGTCACCCCAAACCAGCCCACTTCTGCGATAAACTGGCTCCAGGGGAGATGGACTCGCATGGCTTGTGCCCACCCTGGCTTGTCAGATGCCTCAGGGTGCACCCCCATGAGGGTGGGGGTGTCACTGGAGGAGATGGAGACCACCAAACAGCCCTGATACCCAGAGATACACAGCTAGTGAGTCCAGCTCACCCTGGTCCAGTGTGCCCAGCACCGCCTCGTGGTAGCCCTCGTGGACGGCGCTGCGGGCGAGTGGCAGGAGGCTGCTGTCCTGGCGCCCCAGCAGCACCCGCCGCACCTTGCGCTGGCCCTGCAGGAAGAAGAGGGCCTGGCGGGCGCCCAGCTCGGCCGCCTTGTCCAGGCAGGGCAGCAGCTCCTGCCAGGACATGCGCCAGGCCGCCCGCCAGCGTGCCAGCCGCTCGCCGGCCACCGCCGCCGGGGCCAGCAGCCACAGCACATCCTCCAGCCCCAGCACCTCGCAGGCATGCAGCACTGGGAAGAGTCGGGCGCTGAGCAGGCAGCGGCTCCTCTGTGGCATCTCGGCATCCCAAAGGTCTCCTTCCCTGATGGAGGGAAAGCCTGTCAGCACTGCCCTGGGGTTCGGGGACACCCTCCGGGAAGGGAGCCGGGACGCAGGCTGGACTGGAGTGGCTGTGACACCTCCCACTGCAGCCATCCCAGGGGAAGCCAGGTCTCCAGTCCCATCCTGGCACGTGGCACCTACCGTATGCCCGTCCGATGGAAAAACTCAGCCCAGGGCACATTCAGGTAGGTGGCCTCTTCGGCAGGGCTCTGAAGGGGGGACAGTTACACCCTGGCTTTGCAGGGAGCCTCGAGCCACCTCGTCACCCCCGTACCTGCCAGTTGTCAAGGCGGCCAGTGAGAGTGTACACTTGGCAGGGCAGGTCACGCAGCCGGACGTGGTGGCCCTGCAGGACAATGTCATGCAGGGGACAGCCCTGCAGGGCTGCTGAGGAGCCTGCGGCGAGGCCCGAGAGCAGGCAGCCAGGACCGATCTCCAGGGGACCCTGCAGAAAAGGCAGCAGGACCCCGAGTGGCGTGGCTGGCCCCAAAGCAGCCCCCAAACCAGAGTCAGAACCCAACCTTGGAAGGGGACAACCATCCCGGGAGACAAGTTGGGGCCAGCAGGAGCCAGGGGGACACACTTTGCTTTGTCACAGGGCTGAAGGGACATGGACTGCAGAAATTCAGGCCAGGTGACAGCCTCCAGGGCTCACAGCCACGACAGAGCCCCCAAAGAGAGGGTCTGCCCTAGTCCCCAGGGTGGGACAGCTCAGCAGTAACAGCTTCCTCTCCTTGCCTGGGGAGGGTGACAGCCACCAGTCCCTAGCACCAGCCAAAAAGCAGCCCTGAAGAGGAAGGGCACCCAAAATCTCACAGCCATGGGTCCCCCATCCCAGCCAGGGTCACCTCACCCTGCCGCCCATTCAGTGCACTGACAACTCAGTCACCCCCACCCCAGCCATATACCTGGAGGTGACAGTGCTGGATGACACTGCCGGCTGCCAGCTGCACAGCTCCTTCCAGCAGGCAGTTGGTGACCGAAGAGCCGTCCTCCAGGAGATGGGGCTGCTGCCGAGGGCACAGAGGCAAGTAGGACCAGAGTCCGGCCACACAGCCCAGAGCAACCCCCAAAGAAATGTGCATGAGCAAGGCTGAGGCTGGAGGGACGTACATCCACGTGGGAATGGGCTGTTTTGCAGAAGTGGAGGTGGCTGGCAGAGCCAGGCAGGAGCGTCAGGCTGCGGATGTAGTCGCTCGCAGAGGTGGTCATGTAGTCATAAGACGCATCAGGGATGCAGGCTGCAGGGGGGAAGGAGAGCTGTCAGCACACCGATGGCAAATGCGGGTGTGTGACACCCATGAGAGCCCAGGGCAGCCAGGCTGAACATCCCCAGTCAAAGGGGTGGGGAGAGAAGACCCGGGGACCCACAGCTGTGGGAGGAAACAGCTGGGGGCCAGGCCCTGAGCACCCCATCTCTCCCCATGCAGGGGAGGAGGGCTCAGGGATGGGTCACATCATATTATTGTGGGTTTGCATGGCAAGGTTTGGGGGGCGGGGGCGGGCAGGCTACAGGGGCAGCTTCTGTGAGAAGATGCCAGAAGCTTCCCCCATGACCAATGGAGCCCATGCCAGCTGGCTCCAAAACAGACCTGCCACTGGCCAAAGCCGAGCTCATCAGTGACAGTGGCAGCACCTCTGTGACTGCGTAATAAGGAGGGGGGGGGGGGGGGAATTAATCTGTGCCAGCAGAAGGGACGAGTGAAACTATGTGACAGCCACAACTCTGCAGACCCCCAGGTCAGTGCAGAAGGAGGGCAGGAGGTGCTCCAGGCGCCGGAGTGGAGACTCCCCGATAGCCCGCAGTAAAGCCCATGGTGAGGCAGGCTGTCCCCCTCAGCCCACCGAGCTCTGTGGTGGGGCAGATCTCCACCCACAGCCTGTGGAGGGCCCCACACTGGAGCAGGGGGATGCCCGCGGGAGGCTGTGACCTGTGGGAAGCCTGCGATGGAGCAGGTTTGCTGACTGACAGGACTCGTGACCCTGCAGGGGACCCAGGCTGGAGCAGTCTGCTCCTGAAGGACTGCACCCCGTAGGAAGGACCCACAGTGGAGCAGTGTGTGAAGAACAGTAGACCCTGGGAGGGACTCATGTTGGAGAAGTTTGGGAACTCTCCTGTGGGAGGGACCCCATGCTGGAGCAGGGGAAGAGTGTGAGGAGAAAGAAGCAGCAGAAACATGTCATGAACTGACTGACCATAACCCCCATTCCCCATTCTCCTGTGCTGCGTGAGGGGAGAAGGTAGAGAAATGGGGAATTAAATTAATCCCAGGAAGAAGGGAGGGGTGGGGGGGCAGGTGTTTTTTCTGATTTGAATGGAAATAAATTAAAATTTCCCCATCAAGCCTGTTTTGACCGTGATAGTAATTGCTGAGTGATCTCCTTGTCCTTATCTTGACCCACGAGACTTTCATTATATTTTCTCTCCCCTGTCTGGTTGAAGAGGGTAGCAAGAGTGTGTTTTTGGCGGGCACCTGGCATTCAGCCAGGCTTAAACCACTACACACGTGCACCCACTGCAGCATCGCTCACCCATGCTAAGAGGGAAGGCATGGAGAGCTGTCCACAGCACAGAGCGGGCGCTCCTCACGCTGGCATCACTGCCACCCTTCACAAAATCCTCCTTCATCATCCCCTCTGCCATGCACAGCACAATGTCAAAGAAGAGGGAGAGCTGGGGACAGAAGGGACCTGTCAGGTACAGCCACACTGACCCCCACCCTGCTGCTAGGTGCTCCTCTCCTGCCACCTCTCCCACCCAAATCTGGCAGCGTGGGGGCAAACAGGCTCTACAGAGATGGCCACCAGCAGCACCCGGGGGCACGGGGTTCTGTTCCCCGCAGAGGGGCTGTCACCTGGATGGGTGGTGCCCCCGAGTCCAGCCCCATGTAGGTGCAGGCATCCAGAGGAGGAATGACATGGGTGGCCAGAAGTTGCTCAGCAGCATCCGAGGAGAAGAAAACCACCCCACAGACCTGCCAGGACAAAGTGGGGCTGAGGCCGCAGCCACAGTGACACAAGAGACTGGGCTGGCAGGGCCACTGACACCTGAGTCCTGCCATACCAACGGGACAGTGCTGTCAGGCCCCGCACACTGCTGGATCTGGGCCTCCGTGCCTTTGTAGATGATGTCGTGCACCAGCCCCTGGGAGCAAGACCACCCCAGTGAGCTCTTCGGGGAGCCTCAGGCCCAGCAGCCGCAGCAGGGCTAGGACCTTCAGCACCCAAGGGACTGAAGGGGTGGGGACCCCTGCACCTCCAAGGGACGCTGCTTGAAGTGGGAGCTGCTACCGACCTGCTCATCAGTGAGGTAGACCCCATGGTCCCTGGCATATGCCTGGCTACCAGGCACTGCAATCACTCTGACCCCCTGGAAGCCATCCCAGTTGATCCCTGGGGAGAGAAGCAGAGACCAGTGCCAACTGGGCACAACTGCCTAAAAACTGGGCCTGCATCAGAGCAAATGACAGCCAGCCACCTTGCTGCAGGCACAACGGATGCTCCCAAACACACAGGGGTCAGCAATGCCCAAACATCCACACCCTCACAGGAGCACGGTGCAGGCTGAACCAGCTGTGCTGCTGGCTCTGGCCCCTGCCCCGAGCCAAAGCAGGTGCTGGAGGCGAGGCTGGCACCCACTCACCTGGTGATGAGGGCATGGTGAGGAGCATGTCGGTGCTGCAGACCCACACACCGGGCGGGGAGCCCACACAGAGCTGATGAGAGAAGGGCCACGTGCCCAAGGATGGCATGGAAGGGGCCTGGCCCTCGTGGGGCACCCAGCACCCTTTCTGCCTCACTGGGAGCCTGCTGAAGGCACCCCGAAGGTTTCAGGGGGAGCCAAACCCACCCATACGCCAGGGTGCCTAGTATCACTCGGCACAAGCCCAGGGCCCCATCCCACAGGCCACACAGACCCGATGTGTCATGGTCCCCAGCAGGCTGTCCAGGTTGCAGACCAGAGCTTCGGCCGGGGCGTCGGGCTCCTCCACGGGCAGGCAGGTGAAGGCCCGGCCGCAGTCGTCGAAGGAGAAGTCCCGGCCCTGGGGGGAGGGTGCACACGGCGGGGTCACAGGGAGAGTGAGGGTGCAGCGGGGGGCCCCAGCCGGGCTGCAGGCAGGCTCTCACCATATGCAGAATGAGGATGCGGGCGTCCCTCAGGACATCGGCTGTCACCACCTGGGAGGGCAGAGCAGGGGCCGGTCAGCGGGGACGGGCCGGCCGGCCCCCCCCCTCCCGCTCCCAGCCTCCCCGGGCCCCCCAGAGCCAGCCTCCCGACCCCCCATCCCCAGCGGGGACGGGACAACCAGCCCCCCTTCCGCTCCCAGGCCCCGTCCCCCCCAGCCCCAGCCGCGCCCCTCACCGTGCAGCCCGCCCGGGCGCTGAGGTGCTCGGCCGCCACCAGCAAGGCGTTGAGGGTGGCCCCGCCGCTGCCCAGGCGGGCCCAGGGGTCCTCCACGGCCAGGAGGAGCCGGGGGGGCCGTGGGCCCAGGCCGCCCCTCCGCCGGCGGGCCTCCAGCTCTGCCAAGCGAGAGGCGGGCGGCGCTCAGAGCCGGGCCCCCCCGCCGCGCCGGGGGGATAGGGCGAGCGCTAGCCCCGCCGCTTGCCTCGCTGGAAGGCGGCCACGCAACCGCCGCGCTGGCAGGTGAGGATGAGGACGCTCCACTCCGCCGCCATGGCCGCGCCGCCGTACCCTCCCCGGCCCCGGTGCCTGCTGGGAGATATAGTCCGGCCTTGCGCCCGCCGCGGGAGGCGCCCCGCGGAGGGACTGCATCTCCCAGCGTGCACTGCGCGGCGGCCGCTTAAAGGCACAGCGCGCCCCTACAGTGAGCCCCCGCGCTGTCCGCCCCCCCGCTCCGGGGGGGGCTGAAAGGGGGGAACGGGGTTTTTTGATGTTTTCTGCCCCAAAACGGGTCCCCGCCGGCGGCGTGCACCCCTGAGTGCTCCTGGTCATCTCTGTCATGAGCCCGCCCGGGTTCAGCCCGGCCTCTCGCAGGGGGTGGGGGTGCCCGGGTGCTGGGGTGGGTGCCCGGTGGGTGCTGGGGTGGGTGCCGAAGTCGGTAGCGGAGGGGGGTAACGGGGAGGCACCGGAGGGAGTACCGGGATGGATACCGGGGGGTGCCGATGTACCGAGGGGGGTGTGGGGGTACCGGGGGATGCCGGTGTGCCGGACAGGTACCGGGGGGGTACCGCGGGATGTCGGTGCACCGAGGAGGGGTAGCGGGAGATGCTGATGTGCCGGGGGGATGCCGGTGTGCCGGGTGGGTACCGCGGTGGGTACCAGACCAGGTACCCGGCGGGTACCAGGTGATGCCGATACTCCGGGTGGATACCAGGGGGATGGTACCGGGGATGCCTCTGTCCCGGACTGGGCACCGGAGTAGATCCCAGGGGGGTGCCGATGTGCCAGGAGGGGTACCAGGCTGGGCACCGGAGGATACCGACGTGCCGGGGGGTACCGGGGGGGTACCGGAGGGGTACCGGGCTGGGCACCGGCGGATGCCAATGTGCCAGGGAGGTACCGGGCTGGGCACCGGGGCAGCCCCTGGAGATGCCGGTGCACCGGGTGGGCGCGGCGCGGCCCCTCTCGCCTCCTACAAGTCCCACAAGCCCCGCCGGGCGGCCGAGAACTACATCTCCCAGGCTGCTGGGCCCGGCCCCCCGCCCCGCACGGCGCGGCCCGGCCCCGCACGGCCCCGCACGGCGCGGAGGGCGCGGCGCGGCGCGGGGGGCGGTGGCGGCGGCGGGGCCCGGGGGCGCCCGGCGGAGGGGCTATGCCGGAGCCGAGCCAGGTACCGCGGCGGGGAGCGGGCCCGGGAAGGGATGCGCGCACGGCCCGGCGCGGGGGACCCGGGGGCGGGAGCGGGGATGGCGGGCTGCGGCCGGGGGCGGCTGCCGGGGGCTGCCCCGGTGCTGGGTGCTGCTCCCGTGCCGGTGCTGGGTGCTGGCCCCGGGGAGCGGGCGCCCGGGGTGCGCTGGATTGGGCCCCGGGGTGCTGGTCCCCGGGGGGATGCGCTGGCCCCGGGTGCTTGTGCCGGTCCTGAGGTGCTGGTCCCGGTGCTGGTCCGAGGGCTGGCCTCGGGGAGCGTGGACTCGGGCTGCGCTGGACTGGGCCCCGGGGTGCTGGTCCCTAGGACGATGCGCCGGTGCTGGGGTGCTAGTCCCTGTGCTGGTGCCGGTGCTGGCTCCAGGGAGCGCGCACCCGGGATGCATTGGATTCGGCCCCGGGGTGCTGGACCCAGGATGTGCTTCCTGGGGTGCTGGTCCCGGTGCTGGGTGCTGGCCTATGTGCACCTCGGATGCACTGGATTCGGGCCCGGGGTGCTGGCCCCCGGGAGGATGCGCTGGCCACCAGGAGGATGCCCTGGCCCTCGGGAGGATGCACTGACCCCCAGGAGGATGCAGTGGCCACAGCCGCAGCCCGAGGCTGCTGCCGGGGAAGGTGCTTGCCCCTGGCAGGGGTGTCGGGACGGGTGCTGCTCCCCACAGCCCAGGGGAGCTGCCCCTCTCCAGCGTGTGCCCCACGCCAGTGCCACGGGGCCCTGACCCCGGGGGGTATTGGGGGCAGAACTGGGGTGGCCACAGATGGGACCAGGGCAGGAGCGGGAATGGGGACACCAGACCTGCAGGTACCCCCAGTCCCCACCAGTGCCCGTGTGCCTGTAAGGTCCCTCAGCAGCAGCAGTGTGACACATGGCTGCATGACACACGGTGTCCCTTGCCTGGGTGGCGGCGGCCAGGTTTTCACAAACACACCGCGAGCATCCCTGGGGACAGGTAGGAAACTGTGTCACCGGGCAGGGAAGTGTCCCTTGGCAGTGCCTGTGTGTGTGGGGTGCCGATGCGAGCGTCGGTGTGGGATCCCGTCAGCATCAGACCTGCTGGGATGTGCTGTCCCGGTGCCATCGGTGTTTCCTGGGCGAGGCATGGCTACTGGAGTGGGGCCCTGGCACTGCCAGGGGTCCCCATGGGTGCCGGGGGCTTGGGTGCTGCCGGCATGGGGGGGAAGGTGAGGTTTTGCTCAGGCTCCAGCTGCGGAGCTGGAGCAGTTATTGCAAAGCTCCCAAATATTTCCCCGGAGCGAGGGCTCCCCAGCCCAGCAGGAGGATTTTTTGGGGGAGAGGATGGTGCTTGGCCAGCTCAGGCTGGAGGAAGGGCAAAAAACATGGCTGAGTGAAACCAAATAACATCAACCCCCCCAAACTTGCTGAGTTTCTCTCCAGGAAGGCGGGTGGGCTCTGAGCTGGTGGTTTTGTCCCCCGTTATCTGAGGGTCCCCCAATGGGCCAGGAGCTGGGGGCTCCCCTGTTTCCCCCCCCCCCCCCGCCCCCAAGTGGTGGCCAGGGCGGTGTGAGCGTGGACAGGGAGTCGCTTGGTGCTTGGGGCTGGCTTCTGCTTTTCCTTCCCCTTTTATCAGAGCCAGATGTTGCATCTGCAGTGGTGACGCTTGGGGTGGGGAGGGCCGCCTTGCCCCCCCGCCCCGACCACGCTCGTGCCTGTCCATCTGTCCCCATCTGGCAGGGAGCAGTGGCCCCGTGCTGGTGCTGTGCAGCAACCGCCGTCATAAGCCTTTCCCTCTGCTCCGAGCAGCTCATGGCGGTTCTGGGTGCTGGGGAATGGCAAGAGGCGCTCCGCTCGCCCACGCCGCGCCGGTGCCGGAGGCAGGCAGGCGGGGAGAGCCCCGGCCGCCGCATGCCGGCGGAGCTGGCTGAGGCTTGAATTTTCCTGCCCAAACAAGCTCCAAGCTTTTCAGGGAACAGGCTCCGGTAACACCGAGGGCGCGCTGGTCTCCCCGGCGGCGCTCAGCAGGCTGGATGCTGCCCAGCTTGGCCCACGCCGAGGTCCCAGCGGCTGTAATGGCTTTCCTCTCCTCCCGTTGCATTTCATTCTTGCAAGAGCGCAAACAGCTAATTGCTCTCCAGCAGCTCGGCCGGCTTCGGTGCCTCTCAACGAGCTGTGATTTATGGAAGCCCGCCAGTCTCCGGGGGGGCTTGGGATGTGGAGGGAGAGGCTGGGAATCTCCTCTCCCCGCCCTGCCCTGCTCCGTGTCGGGCTCCCGGGGATCTCTCAGCTCCGCGTCGCTCTTTGCTGTTGGCGTCTCCCAAAAGCTTTTTTTTTGAGACTGCAAGAGATTTGAATCCCAGCTCCGTGGCAAAGTTCCCAAAGATACCCCCAAAACCGCACATGGATGAATGGTGAATATATATAAACAATTTTTAATATATATTTATATGCGTGTGTGATAGATGGATCTTTGTTTTTTCCGTACTGGATGAGCAGTTGAGGGACAAGGCTCTAAAACAGCCCCGCAGCAGCTCGGGAAGCCAGCGCAAGCTGCAGTCACTTTGCTCCGGGTGCCACCGTGTCCCAGCAAGGGACTTCTGATCTGCAGCAGTAATTGGGCTAATTAGGAAAATGCAGATGCTCCCCCTTCTCCCTCGGTGTCCGAGCGGAGCCCCAGCTAGCGGAGAGGAGAAGTCAGGCTCCCTCGCCAGCGGAGCTGCTCTAATTTTACATGTAATGGGAGTCCCCAGCAGCAACTGGGCTGTACTGGGACCGATGACCTCTGGCCAGGGGAGCCTTTTGTGACATCCCTGTAATAAAATCTTATAGGTACAGTCTTCCAAACAAGTTCAACGGCCTCTAAGCACCGCCCGCAAGCAGAGTAAACCTTGGACAGCTTTACCGTGCCGCCCTGCCCTGTGCACCGAGTTTGCAGTTCTCTGCTCAGGTCGTGTCCTGGGGGAGAGAGGGGGGCTGTGGGTGGCAGCACCCATCAACCAGCCCTCGAAAGCCTTTGGGTTCCCACCGCCTCCCGTCCTCGGAGCTGCTGAGCCCCAGGGAGGGGGACAGCAAAGCGCAGGGGCCCCCGTGTCCCTGCTGGCTTTCCCTGGGCAAAAGGCCATGGCCGGCGGCAGCGGCGGCGCCTCTGCGGCGCGGCGTCCGCCCTTCCTGCGCTCCTGAGCATATTTTCCCGGTGAGGCACTAAGCGTGAACCTAACGGGCACGAGCTGGTAAAACAAGCCGTGGTGGTAGAGGGGGAGCAGTTCCCTCCTGGCAGGAGGCTTGGGGTGCTGCTGGTGGGAGGCTTGGGGTGCTGCTGGCAGGCAGACGCAAGGTGCTGCTGGTGGCTCGCCGGGTGCCGGTGATGGAGGGTGAGCGGGGGCCCTGCCCTTGCTGGGGAGCATTGCCTGCTATGGCGTGGCCATGTCCTTGCAGGCGGCTGAGGATGGGGGGAGACCAATTTGGGGGTGTCTGTGGGAGGCAGCCCTGCTGCGGCAGGTGGGAAGGGGGGCACGGGCCGGGCAGACCTGACTGACTCCAGCTCGTGGGAGGACGAGATGGAAATGTGGCCAGCAGTGGGTGGCCAGCTCCCCGCAGGGCCCGGTGGCTTTGTACGGGGGGGCTGGGGGAGGACGGGGGAGAGGAGGAGGCAGAGGAGGGTGGTGAGCCCTGGGCTCTGCCTTCTGTGGTCCACGGGGGGCTGGCTGGCACCCCCACCCGCTAGCCAGCCCTGAGCCCGGCCGCTCAGTGGGACCCACCTCAGTGGCACCTGACCCCATGGTACCTGACCCAGGGGCTTGCTAGCACCTGATCCAGTGGCACTTGATGCTGTGGTACGCGACCTGGTAGCTTGATGGTACCTGATCTGGTGGTCCATGACCTGATAGCTCAGTGGTACGCGACCTGGTGGCTCGGTGGTACCTGATCTGGTGGTACTTGATGCGATGGTATGTGATCCGGTGGCTTGGTGGCACCTGACCTGGTAGTACATGACCTGATGGTTTGGTGGTACCTGAGCTGGTGGTCCATGATCTGATGGCTCAGCGGGACGTGACCCAGCGGCTTGGTGGTACCCACCCCAAGGGCTACCCCATGGCGTGGTACCCGACCTGGCAGTACCCGAACTGGTGGCACCCAGTCTGGTGGCTTGATGGTGGCTGGCTCGGTGGTACCCAGCAGCTGAGGCACTTGGTGCAAACTGGGGACTCTGGGGTGGGTGCTGGGGGCGCAGGGCAGCAGGGCTGGGTCTGCCCCTGGGCTTTGGCAGCACTGGGGGCTGGGGGGGCAGTGTGTCCCCGCTGTATCAGGTTGAGTGGCGAGTCCCCCTCCCCGCCTGTCCTGCCTCGGGGAGGATGCTGCTGCTCCCAGCACAGCGAGCATGACCCTGGGCTTGTCAACCCCTCCGGAGCGCAGGGGCTGGGGGTCCCCTTTTCCCCACAGCTGCCCGAGGAGAGCTGGGGGGCTGCGGGGAGCTGGCAGAGGGTAGGGGAAGTGGCGCTGGCAGATGGCCGAGCAGTGTCCCTTCCCAGGGACGGGGGCATCAGCTGTGTGGGCTGGCACACGTGGCTCGCCTGTCCTGATGAGTCCGTGCATGTGAGCTGTGGGGGCGGTTGGCTGCTTCTGCTGCTTCTGCCCATGTGTGATTTTTTTTTTTTTTTTTTGGGGGGGGGGGGATGGCCAGACAGGCTCTGCAGCCAAAGCTCCCCACGCCCAGCATTGCCCCCTTGGGCAGCGCAGAGGGCTGGGCTGGAGTGGGTGCCCCATGGGGTCCCCACTGTGCTGTGGTTGAGCTGAGGGGCTTGAGATGCTGCTGGACCAGTCCCTGCAAGCCCCATCCACCAGTAAGGGTGGGAGCATCCCTTTCTGAGCTTTTCCACTGCTGGCACCTCCCCTGTGCCCCCACATCCCGTAGGAAATGGCCTTGGTGATGTCTGGCTCCATCCCAGCTCCGTGCTGGGGTTTTGGCTTCCCCTGCTGTGGGATAAGCCAGAAATAAACACCTCTGGGTGCCAGGTGCAAGGAAATGCTGGAATTGCTGCCAGTGCCAGCCTGGGGTGCAAGGAGGGTTTAAGGCATGGGAAACCCAATTAACTCAGCTCCATTAGCTGATTGAGCTGGCTGATAAGAGTATGATTAATTAAAAGGATGAAGAATAAGTTACCGGGTCCTCGCTGCTCTTGGGGTGCGGTGATGGCTTAACCCATGAAATTGGCTTCTCCTGTTAATACCCAGTGCCCGGCTGCCACCGGCTGTCAGTGCTCCATGGCATCGCTCAACGGCAGGGAGAAACATCCTTTTCCCAATGCTGAGTTTGTTCCCTGCTCCCTCTCCCATCCAGCTTCCAGGGAGGAAAAAAAGAATCAAAGGGAAAATACAGTCCCTCCAGATGGGTGACATGGAAAGGACCTTTTTAATTAACTGTGCTTTTCTCGCCGGGGCTCGGTTTGGCTTTGGCAGCCAAGTAATGCCGAAGGACGGGAGTATCGTCCCTTCCCACGCTGCCCCCGGCAGATTCCTGCTCGCCGTTCCCAGCTAACGTGAGCTGACGGCCCCGGTGAGCAGGGGTGCTCCTCGGTGTGCTCCCTAGCTACAGCAGCTGGGGGCCACGGGAAAAAGCAAATTGCAGCGGTTTGATGAATTTTTGTAGTAATCCTGCTCACTGAAGCCGGGCCTGAAACAAGGACAGGTGGCCACTCGGTGTTCCTTTCTGGCTGGGGCTGAAGGAGGTGGGAGAAGACTCAACTTGCTTCCACTCCCTCCTCTTTCAAAAAAAAATCCCCCACAGCTCACTTTTTCCACCCGTGACAGCAGGAGGGATGGTGGTCCAGGGTGGGGGGTCCCTGCACGCTTCTCCCTCCTCTGTCTGCAAAAGCCAGGTGCTGCTGCGGCACCCATGGTTCGGCAGTGGTCGGTGATGTCCCTGCACAGGGGCCATGGCATGGGGACACCTGGACACCCAGGGGTGCATTTCCCAGGGGAACTTTCACCCCCAGCATCCCTGGGAGCAGTAGCAGCCGGTGCAGGCAGCGTTGCCTCTGCTCCCCTCCTCTCCCTGCCCTAAGCAGGGTAACATCCCATCGCCCGGTGACGGCTCCTTCCCATGCCCAGCTCATCATTTACCGGCAAGGGAATTGGTGCCAACAGCCTCAGGATATCTTAGAAATGAGCAAACAAAGCCAACAAGACCTAAAAAAGCCAGATGGGGATGTGCTCGATGGCATTATGGCTGATGGGGAAAGGGAAGGCATCCTCCGGGCCCCGGAGCTGCTGGTCATATCGCTGTAGTGTTCACCCTGAAACTAAAGATTATACATCCTGAAATGAAAGATTATATGATTGGAAAAATCATCCAACTGAAGAAGCAGTGGAGCGATTTGCCAGGACCTTTTAATAGCCTCACTTCATTATCTCTTGCAATCAAAGAGAAACTCATGTTTGATGAGCACTTGGTCTTCAGAAGGCAATTAAGGAGACCTGGGGATGAACTGGGGAGCGGGAGGGTATTTAATGGTATCGCCAGTTTGCCGGGCTTGCTCACCACCGAAGAAATCCTGAAATCCCCTGTTATTGTAAGAAGGAAACATCAAAACCCGGTGCAAAGAGTCCCTGCGGGGCTTTGTGCGGCGGAGGCAGGTTGGGTTCGACTTCGGGAGGTGGCAGGGAGGTGCTGGCTGGTGCTGAGCTACATATGGATACATAGGTGCCACGGCCCTGCTGGGGTCTGTAAGGAGCAGGGCAGATGGAAATAGCCCCCAGCCCCTGCTGGGAGAGCGATGACTCAGATAAGCCGCTGGTGTTTAGGGATGCTGTAAGGCGCGGGAGCTGGAGGATGGTTTTTCCCTGCCTGTGGCCGGGGGCAGCGGTGGGAGGCCCCGGGATGGGGCTGTACAAAACGCGTTCCAGATGCTGGCAGGGCTGGGATGCAGCAGGCAGGACCCGGGCGAGGCTGGGGAGCCGGAAAGGGATTTTTCCCCCTTTCACCGGGAACAAAAATACCATGAGCACGTGATAGCCGATTTCCTTTAGCCTTTAAAAAGCCCCGTGGGATGGAGAGCAGCGGGAAGAGGGGAAGGGGATCAGCCCATCCTGCTCGGCGTTCCTGCCACGTCGCAGCTAAAAAAAGCCCAGAATTTGCCTTTTACCTCCCAAACCTTCCCGCCTTGTGCATCCTGGGGGCGGGGGGGGGGGGGGGTTATAGCTTTTTACTGGCTTTCTCCCAAACTCCCCTCAATGCAAACCCGCCGTTTAACAACCACCCCTGCTTTTTCCGCTGGCAGCAAGCCAAGGAACTCGTTCTCGCCGGCGGTGCATGTGCCGTGGAGGCGTATTGAACCCCCCCCGCCGCCCCGAGCCAGGAAAAAAAAAAAAAAAAAAAAAAAAGACTTGGACAACGATCGTGGACGGGACGTGCACCCGTTTTCTGGCTCTTTCCTTTAGGGGCTGTTGCTGCTCGGAGAAATGTTTGACGGCAGGTTAGCGATGGGGGCAGGGGCCGGCTGTGCCTGGCGGCGCGATGGGCTGGGGGCGGGTTTAGTCTGTGCTTGGGTCTCCCCCATCCCAGCAAGGAGCTTTTTGGGGGAGCTCGGCAGCCTCCGTCCCTGGGAAGAAAGCCCGCGTCTTCCGGAGGATGTTTTTTTATAGGAAAGCAGCATCCCGGGGCCTGCCAGCTCCTAATTAGCGTTGCCGGCCTCAGCATCAGCCTAACCGGGGCTAGACCCGAGCTGTGGAGGCAATGCTGCTGCAGGGTTTGGCCGGGGGGGGTCCTGCCGTGGCACCCCCCTCTGCAAAAAGCCCTGGAGGGGTGTCACATCTCCATCCCCCGGGGTGACGGGTCCTGCCCCAGGGTAAAAGCGGATTTTCAGCCTTCTTTTTTTTTTTTTTTTTGGCTGAGGAAGGGGGGGGTCTGGCTTTGCCCCCCTGGCTCGGGGGGCTCAGCCACTCCTCCCGTCCCTCCCCGGGCGCAGGCGCCAGCACCTCTGCCCTGGCTATTTTTACCCAGCGGGATCACGAGCGAGCGGGTGACCTTCCCCGAGGGACACTGCCACGTGGGGGGGGCACAGCCGCTGGCGTCGGTGCCCGGGCACCCGCCGGGCTGCGAGGCGGCTGTTTCCCGGCTGTCTGGGCGGTGGCGGCAGCCGGCGCGGAGGCTGCTGGAGGGGCTGCTCGTGGCTCGATAGAGAAGGAGGATTGAGCCTGCAGAAAGGAGCCGCTTGTTTGGCTCTGGAGGCGAGTTCATGGCTGAGCCTTTGTCTGATGGATGGGGGGGGCACAGCCTGGGAGCTGCTGAGGAGCTGGCGTGGATGGCGCTGCCGGCGTCCCGGCTGCCTTTGCACCCTGTGCCTGCTTGTTCCCTTTGGGGACGGCTCGTGCCCCACGGCCCCCCGCCAGGGACAGGCTGTGGGGCATTTTACAAAGCTCGACTGGGACTAAACCCCTCAGCCCCCAGCGCCCCCCTCCTGCCTGGTGCAGCCCCCCAGCTCTGCCATGTGCATCGCCGTCTCTTAACCTGCCGCCCCCCTTCCCGCTCCAGGCCGGTGCTGTGGCTGCGTTCCCGAGCCAGCGGCGGAGGGCAGGGTGCCAGCGGATCAGCTAAAGCCCAGGGACGATGAGCGCTGCCGCGGCCAAGAGCCAGCCAGGGCCGGGACCCGGAGGAGCCAGCAAGGCGCAGTGCCACGGCTGAGGCCAGCGTGCTGAGCCGTGCCGGACCCCGGTGCCGCCGGCTGGCAGCAGATGCTCTCTGCCCGGCACGTGGAGCCGCCGAGGGCCCTCGCCACGGCCGGGCCACGCGGATGGAAAGCTGCAGCCCAGCAGGTAGGAGCCCAGCACCGGGGGCTTGTGGCAGGGCTCCGCGTCCCCCCTGCCACCGCCGTGGTGATTTAAAGCTGTCGGTCCTGCAGGGAGCCCCGCTGGCCGGCTGACGCCATCCTGCGCCCTATGCCCGCGCCCTATGCCGGAGCGGGCGCCCTCCCTGGCTCAGCCGCCCGCCGACCATGAAGTGCTCGTTGCGCTTCTGTTTCCTCTCGACCGCCTTCCTGCTCGTCTTCGTCATGTCCCTCCTCTTCACCTACTCCCACCACAGCATCGCCTACCTGGACCCCGGCGGGCTGGGCGGCATCCACCGGGTGAAGCTGGTGCCTGGCTATGCCGGCATGCAGCGGCTCAGCAAGGGGGGGCCGTACCCCCGGGGCTGTGCCTGCCGCCGCTGCCCAGCCGAGGAGGCCGGCGCTGCTGAATGGTTTGACGGGCGCTATGACGGCGCCGTCTCCCCGGTGTGGACCAAGGAGAACATGGACCTGCCGCCTGACGTCCAGAGGTGGTGGATGGTGAGCGAGGGGTCCCCATGGGTCCCCCAGCCCCAGGGAGTGCCACGATGTGCTCCGGCACGGGGGGCCAGCCTTCTCCACTGCCGCTGAGGCGGGGCCGCTGGTTGATTCCCTCCAACCTCCTTCTCCCCCCGCAGATGCTGCAGCCCCAGTTCAAGTCCCACAACACCCACGAGGTCCTGAGCAAGCTCTTCCAGATCGTGCCAGGCGAGGATCCCTACCGCTCCCGCGACCTGCACCGCTGCCGCCGCTGCGCCGTGGTCGGCAACTCGGGCAACCTGCGCGGCTCCGGTTACGGGCCGGAGATCGATGGACATGACTTCATTATGCGGTGAGGGCAGGGGACCGCTGCTGGGGGCACTGCCCGCCTGCTCAGCCCCACGGGCAGCACGGAGGCGTGGGGTGATGCTGGCAGCACCCGGGGGTGCTGAGCTCCTGCTGTGCACCACAGCAGCATCTCTCCAGGTCTGCTGTGTGATGCCGGAGGGGCTGTGCCTGTGTTGTGCGCCACAGCCACAGCCCGGCTCCAGTTGCTCGGTCAAGGAGCCCATCGTGGGTCCCACCAGGTGCTGGGATGGGTGGGAGTGGGTCCAGCCCTGCCACCTCCCCTGGGCTGGCTGGGGGGTACCCTCAGCTCATCCCAGCACCCTGAGCATCAGCGGGCTGGGAAACCGCTCCTTGGCTGCGCTCAACAGCTCACGGGGGACACCCGTGTCATCTGCAAGGGACAGGGTGGCTGGGAGGGGGTGCCACCTTCCCCACTCTCTCCCTAGGATGAACCAAGCCCCCACGGTGGGTTTCGAGGGTGACGTGGGTGGTCGGACCACACACCACTTCATGTACCCTGAGAGTGCCAAGAACCTGCCCGCCAATGTCAGCTTTGTGCTGGTGCCCTTCAAAACCCTGGACCTGCTCTGGATCGCCAGTGCCCTCTCCACTGGCCAGATCAGGTTGTAAGTACCCATCGGGCACCGGCAGCACCAGGCTGGATGCTCCCCGACCGCGGGGCTGCTCCCACGGCAGCAGTGGGGACCCACCAGTTCCTCCCTCCTGGAGAATCCCCTGGCGCCGGTCCATGGCCAGCTCGGGCTAGGGGACACGGTGCCCCTGGGAACTCACCTGCCTCTGCTTCTTTCCCAGCACATACGCGCCTGTGAAGCCTTTTCTGCGGGTGGACAAAGAAAAGGTAAGGGAAGGCTCATACCTGCTGCTGCCATGAGCACCCATTTGGCCACGGCCCCCCTCACCCCACCATCCCCCGGGGTCCCCGTGCACGTCTCGGTGCTCCTTCCTGGGGTGCCAGTGCCAGAGGGAGCGTGGCCAGGACCCCAGCACTAACCCCAGCGCCTCCACCCAGGTGCAGATTTACAATCCTGCCTTCTTCAAGTACATCCACGACCGCTGGACGGAGCACCACGGGCGCTACCCCTCCACTGGCATGCTGGTGCTCTTCTTCGCCCTCCACGTCTGCGATGAGGTGGGTGACAGCTCCTCAGGGTCCTCCTCTGGGCTGTGGGATCCTGGCTGGCATGGGCTGGGTTTGCTGGGATCCTGGACCTTGCGGCGTTAAGGAGGGAGGTGGCTGCTTTGGGTTCAGCTGCAGCGGCTTCATCACTTGCTCTGGTCGCCCGACACCACGGTGATGGACACCCTTGAAGGGTGGGGGGGACATGCAGAGGGATGCGGTGCGGTGTGAAATCCCCCCAGCAGCGCCGCAGGTGCTTGGCTGAGGGGGTCCCCAGCCCAGCAGGGGGGTACAGGTTGGCTCACCCCCCCCCTCCTCACCGCTCCAGGTGAACGTCTTTGGGTTTGGCGCTGACAGCCGGGGCAACTGGCACCACTACTGGGAGAACAACCGCTACGCTGGGGAGTTCAGGAAGACCGGGGTGCACGACGCCGACTTCGAGGCGCACATCATCGACATGCTGGCCAAAACCAGCAAGATCGAGGTTTACCGGGGGAACTGAGGGCTGCGCCTCCTCCGGCTCCCCCGCGCCGGCCGGGTCCCGGCTGCCCGTGGGGCAGAGGGCGAGGGTCTCCCGGCGGCCTCGGTGATGAGTGCCGGGTGGGCAGCGCGGCCCCGTGCCGCTGACGGCGCCACCCTGGCGAGATTTGGTGCCTCCAGCAGCCAATCAGGTTCAGAGCTAAAGGAGACTTTTTGCTTTCTTTTTTTTTTTAATTATTATTATTATTATTGTTATTATTATTATTATTATTATTATTATTAAGAAACCCAGCTGAGAAAGGATTTGTAAACACAATCAATGACTGAGCGGGCGGCAGGGGTGTCCGCCTCACATCTCTTTACAGTCAAACCAAATGCTGCTCTTTTTAAAACAAGACAACCCCCACCCTGATGCTGGGTGACTCTGGGCAGCGCCCAAGCATCATGTCTGGGCCAAGGGAGCCGCGGTGGCCGAGCAGCCTCGCCAGTGGAACCAGCTGCTTCTTTCTTCCTTTAATTTGGATTATTTTTTTTTTACCCACCTGAGGCAGCCGCCACCGTTGCTTGCCCCGGGAGGAAGGCTCCTGGCATCCCAGCGGGTCCCGGCGCAGCTGGCAAGCGCGTGGACCCACCGCATGGAGCCGGCGGCTGCGGGAAGCCGACCCTCGCCCGTGCTCCGCTGCAGGCTGGTGGCTGCTCACAGCCGGGCCGGGACAGGGAGAGGAACCCCGGCTTCGAGGCTGGGCACCCGCGCCCCTCTGCCTGAGGATTGAGGAGGGGTAGGACGGGTGGCGGGGGCGACTGTGCACAAGGCAGCTAAGAAACCCGCAGGAGCGGCAGCCCCGCATGAGCTCTGTGAGTGCTCGCAGGATGCTCAAGGGATGCAGGATGCAGCGGTTGCGGGATGCAGCAGCGGGTCCGGTTCCACCGGAGACAAGATTTCCCTTTGCTTTCGGGCTGGGAAGAATCCAGATTAGAGATAGCTTTAGTGGGCGAACAAACCGTGCTTTTGCTTTTGTGTTGCTATAAACAGACAGCTCTGGTGAGAAGCTGAAATCCCAAAGTCTTTGCTCCGTTTGTGAGGGTGGGGCTTGGTTTACACCAGTCTGGTACAACCGGTGCCCTCAGGGTCCCCGGGGCTTTTCGGGCTGGACAGGCTGCCCCACGGCACGAGACAGGGGGTGCAGAAGGAAACTGCCTCCCCAGAGGTGTAATTAAAACCACTTTCTTTGGGGCAATCAGGTGGGTGGGCTTTTTCTTTGTGGGAGATGCTGGAAAGCTCAAGAAAAAGGCAATCATGGAAAAGGTCCCCTGGAGAGGGACCTTCCACCTGCACAGCCGGTGATGGCGACGGGTGCTCAGTGCGGTGGTGGCACCAGCCCCGTGGTGCCGGGACTGGGGCAGGGGCAGCCCTGCCCGCACCACCTGGTTGCAATAGCTGTTTGAGGAACAATCACCATAGGGTTTTTGGAGGTGTTTTTTACCCTTTTGTACCTGGCTTTTCCGTAGCAGCCTCTTACCTGTTTTCTCTGCTTCAGTTTGGTTGTTTTTCAGGGTTTTCTTCATTTTTTTTTTTTTTTTTTTTGAGGTTTCTCTCTGCAATCATGAAACATGAGGGTTTGGGGCACCTGGAGCAGGCACTGAGCATCTGGGGAAATTAATCTTTTCTGTCCGCAGGGCTTTAAACCCCTGAGTTTTGTGGTGGGTTTTGGTAGAAGCGGTGCCGCCCCGGCGCGAGCAGCCTGCCGCGACCGCCATGGCCAGCCTCCAACACTGCTCCCAACCCCGCGCCACGGAGGCAGGTTGGAGCCCCGGTCTCCACCTTCCTGGGTTGGTTTTTTCTAGGGGAAGAAAACTAAAAAACCCCACAAAACCATGAGCAACAAGAGTGCCTTGACCATCTCCTGTCAGCTACGCTGGGCTGTGCCCGCCGCCGCGCCGGCGGTAGGGGCTCGGCCGATTTATCTGACAGTCGAACCTGCTTCCCTCCTCACGACGGGCTGGATCTGAGCTGGGAGGTGCTGCTTGGAGAGACAGGGACACATCCAGGCCACCATGCCAGTGGCTGGAGGGGCCAAATCCGGCGTGATGGGGCTGGACCAGCTCCTGCCGTGGGCTGGGCAGGGCCAGGCCAGACAATCACAGGGCGAGCGGAGGCGCTGGGTACCAAACGCGCCGGCAGCACCGTGCCAGCACCCTGCGAAGGGCACACTTGCTGCTCCTTGCTGCCCTGAATTTTTTTTTTTTTTTTTGGCTAACTTCCTTCCTCTACTTCGCTTTGTTTTAATTATTATTTTAATTTCTTATTTAAGCTGTCCCGCTAGGACTCACGACCACTTCTGTTTCTCTGGCAGCGCGGCCACCGGCAGGAGGAGGGGGCCGCGGGCGCATCGCTGACAAGCACCACTGTACTGTACATAGAGGAGATGTAGGCAGAGGCTACGGGCAGGGGGCGGGTGGGGGGGGGCGCCCAGGCTTGCCCACCTGGCAGGGGCAGTGTTCATCACGGGTGCCTGATGGAGCACCCATCACCTCCCACCCCGCCAGGAGAGGGAGAGACCAGTGCTCCGACCTCAGGCCGGGAGCAGGCGGGTGGCTTCACCCGTAGCCTCTGTGTACATAGGTACTTCTGCACACAACTGTCTTAAAACAACTTTTTTTTTTTTTTTTAAAGTCAATAAAAACCACGCATCGGAACCGCTCTGCGTTTTCCTTCTGGTAGCCCTGCCTGCTGTGCCTTCACCTGCACCCAAGCCCAGGCGTCGGTGCGGTTGGGAGAGGAGGGAGAGGGAGCGGGAGGGTTGGTGGGGCTGGGGGGATGCTCTGCTCGCCCTCCGTGTGGGCTGCGACTGATGCCCTTCCACTGGGGCAGGAGCCGAGCGTGGCCCCCCAGGTGCCGCACAGAACCCCTCTGGCCAGATCCTGCTGTCAGGTGATGCCACTGCTCGCGCCGACCCTGCAGCCATGTCTGCTGCAGCCCTCCCGCCCCTGCCGAGACCCTGAAAAAGAGGTTTCGGTCCCGCAGAGCCCCCGGCTCAGGCCCAGGGAGGGGACAGACAGACTCTTGGGGGATGTCATTCTGAAAGCGGGTGCAGGCACTGGCAGGGGAAGAGCTTTCCCTGGCGTGACCCAGCAGGGCCGGGTCTTGCTCCAGCTCCCAGCGCCAAAGGCTGGACCGTGCCGCAGGCCCAGCATCCCTGCAGGATCCTATCCAGATGTCCAGGGGGGCTGGGTCCTCAAAGACACACAAGGCTCTTGCGTAACAGATTGCCAAATTCAGGAATAGTTAAAATGCCTCTTTATTAATATACAAACCTAGCAACATTTAAGCCAACCAAAATATCAAATGAAATAAAGCACAATATAAATACAGCGTATGTAACAACACGGCCTCGGTGGAGAGCAGCAAACTCACCCTGACTTGTGCGCTTGGGAACAACTGTCCATGTCCTCCCATGGGGTCCAGCAACCAGAGCAGCTCCGTCTCTCCCAAACCCCTTTGAACCCAAAACCAGCAGATGCGAGACCACCGCTCCTCTCAAAGGCAGACCACCCGGCGCAAGGCTTCTACAACCCCAGACCTCAAAGGGATTAAAAAGCTCCCCGTGCTGCTACAGCCCGTGTGTCGGCTTGCCATGACCCTGCGAGGGGAGCGGGAGAGGGCTGCCACGGACGGGGAGCCACGCTGCTGAAGTTGCTCCTTGTCTGCCCCACCTCAGCTACGCCCATTGCACAACGCTCACAAACGTAAGGCACTAGGAAAATGTTTTCACAGGTTCAAACTTCTGCTGTTCTTAAAACTTCAGCAGCAGCACACTTCAGAAGCCCTGCCAGCCCTTTCAAATCTGGTCTCAGCAGACTGATAAAAGCATGAAGGGGCCTGGGGGGAGTAAATGGGTGCACCCGATGCCCAGAAGCAATGGTGGAGAAGGGATGTGCTGGTGCAGTTCACAGGGTGGCAGTCTCTGCTCAGGGGACCTTCACCGGGAACCTGTCCAAGACGCAGGGAGCCCTTCTCCCGCACAGCCCAGGTCTGCTCCGCAACTGGTGACAGCAGGAGCTGTCACGCGTGCACAGCCAGGAACAGAGCAGAAAGTGAGGGGAAGGAAACACCTTGCGTCTCGGGAGCAGCAGCAAGGATTTGATCTGGGCCAAAGAGGGTTTTCCCCAACTCTTCCCGCAGATGCAGGCAACATTACCAGCAGCCAGCTGCCTGGCAGGCGGTCTGAAAACAACTGCACCCATGGTGCATGCGTGATCCTTTCCCCCGTGCACGGCTTGGGTTGCTTTGCTGGCAGAAGCGCGTATGAGCAGCGTAGCACATCGCACCTGCAAAGCAGCGCTGGGTGCCCTGCTGTACCTCAGAAGCCAGCCTGACATCGGGCACCCAGCACAGCTTTGAGACAAACAGGAGCCTCAGAGCCATCTCAGCAACCATCAGGGGCAGCAGCAGATGCCCGCTGCTCCCGTGTCCCCTGAGCCATGCCTGCACGTGTCAGCTGGTCCAGCAGGGAAGCACTCAAGCAGAGAATTTTGTTTCCTTTAATGCAACGAGACACTCATAGGATACTCTACACCAGCCCAGGCTTCTTTCTTTAAAGAAAGAAAACCCATTATAGCACGAGCAAAACAGCGAATAAATCCATTTCTGGCGGAAAAAATAAAAAGGGAAGGTGTCAGCCTAGACAGCTGTACAGGCACGGGGGCTGCTGGCTCATTTAGCTTAGTTCATTACAAATTCCAGCCTCAGACCCGCGGCATACTGCAACAGCAGCCTCCGCCAGCCCCAGTGCTTGCTCAAAAATATCTGCCGACGGTTGTGTCTGCTCACACACTCAGCACAGCTTTCCAGGAAGAAAACCAAATGGCAGGCACAATCAGTGCCCAAATACCTCACCTAAAGCTTTAAGGCATTTACAAATATTTGAAGGGTTTTTTTCCTCTCCCAAATGCAAAGACTGTTCTTGCTGAGGGCTGCAAGCATGCTACAATCACAAAGCTTACGGAAAGTTTAAAGTGCAAAGAAAATTTTCAAATGCTTTTCAGAGACAGCTTGAAGTCATCTGATGACATTAACCCCCCTCCCTTCCCCAGGCCCTGTTCCCTAACTGAATGGGTTCTTTTTTTAAATAAAAATGCAAACAATCAGTTAAGGAAAAGTAGTTTAAAACAGAAAAACATCCCAAACGGGGCACAAATTAATGTGACCATGTATTACAATAAAATCATTCGGGAAGACAAATCGGAAGGTTGTGAATGTTTTGCTGGACACTGACAGCAGCTAAACGTTCTGTTTAAAATAAGAATGACTTCTGCTCTTGCAAGCAACTCCTCCCTCCCAAAGCATGGAAACTACCTTGTTTCTATAGATTTCTTCCCAAAATGTAACCATCTTGTTAAAGCGTGCTGGAAGGACCGGGTCAGTGATGTCAGTGCTGTACCTCCACAGGTGAGGCACCACTTGCAAGAACATGCCAGAGAGAGACAAGTGTTTCGAGCAAGCGAGTGCGCGCACCCTGCCTCCGCCGTGCGCACGGTTTCCTGCACTGCCAAGGGAGATGAGAGAAGGAAATGTATGTTGGAAAATGAGCAGCACTGCTGCTCTCGCCTCCTCAACAAGCTGTCCCGGTTCTGCCCAGAGCCACTGCTACCGCCTCGGGCTTGTCCAGCACTAGGGCTGCAAAGGAAGATGCTCCCCGGGCTGGGAATCGGGGCTGATCATCTTTCAAAGGCTGGGCTTCAGCGGCTGAGTAAGGGGCAAAGGATCAAGCCGCAGTCACACCTCCCCTCCCGCCTCAGCTCAGCCACCCTGCCATCCCCTTGCCTGCTCTTCTTTCGCCGTGCCTTGCTTTCTGATGGGCAAAAGGAACTGCTGCACTCAGCCGCCTGAGGAAGGAGATCAGAAGAGTGTAGCAAGAGTGGGAAAACCCTGGCACAGGGAGAGGGAAGGTGAAATGGTGGAATATACAGTGGCCACAAACCCGCCTGGGAGTTCGGATGTTGGCACCTGCACCGTCTACAAGTTGAAGAGCTTAAATTGATGCAGAGAGAGATCCAGAGCCAACCTGGCTCAGAGGATGAAGCATCAGGTAGAATGAAGAGAAGAACCTTGCGCACAAGAGGTCCCACAGCAGCACAGGCTGGAGTTCAGAGCTGCAGCAGTAGAACAGCAACATGATCCGCGGCAGCTTGAATGCAAGAGTAGAAAGGAGGAATCCAAGCTTACACCATGACTCGGAGATGCAGTGGAAGTTTCAGCATAGCCTCCCCTCCCTGCCACAAAGTACAAAAAGAAGCTGTCCAACAAGGCACACCAAATGTGGACACTGGAGCCAGCACAGAGAAAACCAGAAGAAACTAAGTCTGGCAAAGACACGTGAAAAATCACTGTAACACGCCCTCCTGAAACAGAAAACATCATTCCTAAATAGACTGCTTTAATTTTATCCTCAGATCATTAAATATGAACAACAATCTCTCTCTTCTCTAACATCCATTTTTACTCAAGCCTTTCAGTACTCACTCAAGAACTAACAAAACACCAGAGCTTCAGAAAGGACACAGCAAGTGCAAGACAACGTAATACCTCTGGAAAAACCATCTAAGGGAAGTGGCTGCCCAGTAAGTGCTGCCTCTTACACAAGTTCCCCACGCCACAGACGACACTTGGGCAAGCGAGTCCCTCCCGGCTGCACCCTGCGGCGGATGCCCCACCGCCACGCCAGCAAACCCCTCAGACGTTCAGTTCTGGGGGAAGAAAACCCAAGCCTACATGTGCCAAGCGCATGCCACTCACAGTGGCCTGTCCCCCCACGGCCCACCCTTTCCTAAACATTTATCACTGATGGGTAAAAAGCTTATCCTAAATGGGTTATGCTCAACCGATGGTATTTTAGCAAAAAAAAAGACATTTCCTGTATTAAACTCCAGTTAACTTCCCTTGCAACAAAAGATGCCTGTATGAACAACATCTCCAGGACTGTTCCCGTTCTGGACAGCAAAGCTCAGAGATCTGGTAACAACCCCACGACGGTTCCGCACGAGGTGCGCCGGGCAGAGCTGCTGCTGCTGCTTCAGCACAGAACGAGGCCGTCGCCCCTGCTGCTGCAGAGGAGGGGGATGCTATTTTAGTGTTTCCCACCCAAGGTTTACAGTCTTCCCGTGCAGAATGAGAACAAACCGCCTTTCTCAGCAGAAAGCATTTTAAGGCTGAAAATCAGGATATATGATTTTACAGTCCATGTTATTTAGATGCGTCACAGCAGCTTCCAAGATCTGATTTCCAATTTCCTAACCTGAAGGTGTACTAAAGGTGGTAGCTCTTTGACTGATTTTGTTGTTCTTTTTTTAGGCACTCTACTTTTAATCATCAGATAAGGGATTAAAAGCCTTACATCACCATTTAATACCTCTGGAAGAAAACATTACACTAGAAGGACCTTCCTCGCTCTCAGTATCTAGCACTATTTTAAAACATACTTTCCAATTGTTCCCTTGACAGGTATTCAGGTTGATGAAGGCAAACTATTCTTTAACGTTGTAAGGTCAAAAATAGCTGCCAGAAATTAAATTGACTAAGCTTGAACAGCAGTTGAAAGCTACAGGTTCTGATATAAAACAAGAATCAGAATTCATAGCAGGGAAAGCCAGAGTAGGCGTTAATGAGCTGCAAGACTGACAATTACCAAACCATCTATCTCTGGGTTTCGAACAGCAACCATAGCGCTGCAGAACGTGTCGCTGTATCTCTATCAGCATGATGGAAAACTACTTTCACACTCTATTTTTGGTACCGAAAAGTCAATAGATCTAGACATAAAATAAACCTAAGCAGACATAATGACAAAAGTAGCTCATAAAACGCAATTTTAATGTCTGAACTGCTGGGGAAGAGACGCCCGTATCAGAATTTGTCTGAGGAACTAACAGGTGCCTATAAATTAGGGGAAAGAAAAAATAATCACAAGGAGGACTATAATCTGGCTGCAACTTCAATGATACTTCATGAACGAGTGGTTGGTAGAGGACAGCATGCTGCTAACATTCCAGTTTGGTCTTAACTAGTTTTAACTCTGCAGAGAACAAACTGAATGGTTCGAGCTAAAATCTCTTTTCAGGGGTTGCAATAAGTACTTTTTAGCTCACCTCAGCTGTACACTTTGTCTCCTGAAGAAGCATCATGCCTCACCAGGAACAAGAAATGGTCAAGAAACTCCGATCAGAAGGGCTGCTCCAAGACACATCCCAAATATCATGTATAAAACTCTTTCTTTGGTTGAAAGCCTGTTTCCCTGGATAAGGAAGGCACAGCAACATCCCATAAAACCAACAGAGGGACCAAGATCCTCCTTGGTATGCACGTCCGGCACAGGAACAGTGGGACCACAGTATCTCTCTATGCAATAAAGACATGCAAGAAGTGATCAGATTTTCAACTGCTATTAGATGCCCTACGAACCTTTCATTTAAGCAATTAATTCTAACACACCAAGCAAAATTTCAATTCAGAGAGCAGTTAACAGGGGAATGTGGAAGAAATGACAACCAAGTGGAATCTCCACCTACAGCAGCCAAGCAGGGTACTCTCGGTTGCGAGATCTCAAAAAGCTGTCCTGCTACGGTCACCACATTTCAGAGACTGGAGAATTTTTGCATGTCAACTCAAAAAGATGTTTGCAATCCTTGAAGAGGTCACACACTACAAAGGAATCCACCATTCACAAAGGAGAGAATGCTCAAAGAAGACCTCTGCGTTCAACCTACTACAGTGCATGCTCAAATCCTTAATTCTCTTACACCCTTTCCTGACTCTCCACCCCTAGCTTCCACAGCTTCCCTATCACCCTTGATAGGGGAGCTTGCCCTGACAACCTCTATCAAGGGGTTAAGGTTTTGGGCGTTCACCTTGGCTGCCTTAAGGGCCATCCGACTCCTTTGGCACACTGAGAACATCTGGATCATGAACTGGCAGAGCCCGCGCTCAGCTGAAGGCATGACCTGAAATAACTAAAGCAGCAGAAAGCAAACTTCAGACAAGAACCATGGAGGGTTTTGAGCTCGTATTTACACTACTGATGCTTGCTATTTAACTGGAAAAGAAAGTGCCTCGAACAGGTTCTAGACCCTAGAAAAAGTGTTCATCATGGCTGACAGGGCAGACATCAGTGCAACACTGTGTTTGAACTCCAGACGGAAAGATGCTGGAGCAGAAAAACCATGATGAGTATGCGGGTGGCAGAAGTGGGGAAAATGTTTAACAGATCTTTTTCAAGTAAATAAAGAGAATCTTTGCTTTTGATTGTGCTCACAATGGGAAGAAGAAAAAGAAGAAGACGTAAATGTGTGCAATATTCAGCATCCCCCCACCCCTTCACCATTTACCATCAGTGTATTTTGACACTTGAAGAAGGGGTGAATCCCAGCTGCACTGTTTGAAGCATCTGTATGAGGAGCATGACACAAAGAGCTTTGCTGAAGGAAAGCAATTTATGATCCCACTGCCACACTCCTTTCACTCCGTCTATTCAATCCCTTCAGCTGAGGTACTACCAAGGCAGAGAAGTGCGTGCCAGTGAGGTAGCTGATCGTTCTATTGCTGTGTGCACCGACGTGCCGACCCCTCTTACAACGCGGTATGCGGAGAGCAGGGTGAAGTCACAGCGTTCATCTGAACCACAGGCAGCAAACACCTGCTGTCCCATGCCTTACGCTGGAGAGGAGAGAGGAAGGGTCTAGTCCTCAGAGGTTCACCCCAATTCTTCCCACCACCACGAGGTGAGGGCCCCTGGTGGGGTTCACTCCTATACAGGCTTCCCATGAACTTCTGGATGCATGCTCAGCACTGTGCTTCATCTGCTGGGGCACAGGGGAGCCTGGCAAGCAAAGGGTGGAAGGAGGGAGACCGACAGGATCGGGAAAGCTTGAAAATTAAAGTTTTAAAATATACAAAATATAACACACTGGAAAAAGTTTAAAAGTTGAAAGACAAGAAAGGAAAAGAAAGGAATACATGGAGCGAGGAGAAAGGACTGGAAGATAGTGGGAGAAGACTCCAGCGTGGGAAAAGGAGCAGGTCAGGTCTAGTCAGCACTACTCCCTCTGGTAGCCGCTCAGTTCCACCTCATCCTTGCGGCGACGGTGTGTGAAGAGGGAGCTGAAGGGGTAGAGCTTGGCTTTGGCCTGGAAGCGCTGCCCAGCAATGTCAATCTCATACTCGCCCTGGTTGATGAAGTCAGTTGTCACCACCAGCTCTTCTCCTGTCTTCTCGTCAAAGTGCTGCACGAAGCCGAGGCAGACGTGGCGCTCCAGCGTGTAGCTGTAGGCACTGCTGGTGGTCTTGCCCACATAGCGGCCGTTGCGGAAAATGGGCTCCCCCCACCAGGGCCAGAGGTCCATATCCGTGTCGTGGTCCTCAAGAATGAACATGGTAAAGCGCTTGTACACACCACTCTGCTTCTGTTCCAACAGTGCTTCCTGGCCAACAAACTGCATTCCCTGGGGAGAGAGGGAAGCATCAGCTGATGAAAGGAACACAAACTGTAGTGGTGGCCGAGTTTTAGCAGACAAGTTTACTGACACGAGGTCAACTTACGCTTGGAACCTACACCCTGTCAAGATAGGTTGCTTCTATATGTAAGAAGCCCAGCTCAGATAGAAACTCTCCTATCATATTTGTTGTTCCAGATGTTAAAAGGCACAAAAATCTTTGCGAAGCCGGCCTTTAAAAACATCATTCTAATTTTCACCGGAGTGAAAACTGTGTCACCGTTTCTAGTTTTTGCCATTTTTCTGGTTCCAGAAGTCTACCGTGTTTTATAAACCAGAGGGAAACTGTAATAGCACATGAAATTTGTATCCCTAATCACTACATCCCCTTCCTGAATTGATACAAGCATTTGTTTTGGCTTGTGCAAAGATGCAAGAAAGAAGACAGACAAGTGACAGCGGCAGCACCTGCCACCCCAAAAGCAGGATAAAACTCTATGGTGATTTACATTTCAGTAAAAGCAGAGAACTCCCATTTTAGTAAAAACAGAAAACACCTGTCCTCTGTGCTTATCCTCATATTTAACATCATTAAATGCCGCTTGGTGCACAGGCTGGCTTTTGCTTCATCAGATTGGGAAAACAGCTGGAAGAAACACAAACTCTGAGCATCTGTAAGGTAGACAGCACCCCTGAGCAATACAGGACACTACACAGATCACCAGGAATGCTGCCCAGGAAGGAGGAAGACAGAACATTTTTGGTATTTCTAGAACTTTGCTGAAGCATAAAAATATAGGTTATAGTTATGCAGTACACACAGCTCCATCAAAACCAAGACATCTATCCGTTCGGCTGGCAGCCTTTTCAATTCAGTACCGCTCTTCCACCCACCCCAGTGCAGGAGGCGGTGTACCTTGTCCAGCTTGACCTGGAACTCGCGTCCACACTCCATAGGAGTGGTAAAAGCGTCCAGATCCTGGCCCCAGAACGCAAAGAACTTCTCAATGCGCAGGCTGCGGAGCGCGTAATAACCGGCATTCCGAATCCCGTACTTCTGTCCCATGTTCATCACCTCGTTGTACACATGAAGGGCGTACTGCAAAGGAAGGGTGAAACACAGAGATGCAGACTAACACCCGGAGAGAGCAACAGCATCTGACACCACCATGGGTCTTAGGGTGCCCTGCCGCTGCAGCACAAAAGGCCTGTCCCACTGGAATGGGACTCGAAGCAGAGAAACTCCCCCTGGTGCCTGCAGGCAGCTTTCCCAAGCTACAAACCAGACCTTTCATACCTGTGTCAACTTGGAAAGTGCTTCTGATTATGCATGCAAGCAACCTTTTTAATTAGCTAAGGCTACAGTGTACTCTTACCTCTATGGGGATATAAAGCATGAATCCAGGTTCTCCTGTGTGAGTGATACTCATCACACGGATGCCATTAGCATAGCCCACGCTCATCTCCTGCAGAATCAGAGGGGGTGAAATCATCCAAACCGGAACACAGCAGAGATCCAGGAGGAGCACAACGTGTAACACAAACCACACCGGCCAGCCCTCTCTCCCATTCCTCACTGTATTCACAACCAGCATGTACTTGCAAAGAATTTGAATTTAAAAATTCAAATAGTGATGTCACATTACCCAGACTTCTTAATCACTTCATGACACTTGGCAATAAGCCCTGGAACTAGGTCAGGACACAGGCTTGTATTCGAGATACAAGACAGAAGTTGAATAGCAGCTATCTGCTCAACTTCTTAATGTGACAGGAAACAATGACTCCCCGGTCACCGATCCCAGCTGCTCCTCTGACCGACAGCTTCCTGACTGATTATATGAAATATGCCGAGATATAAAATGGCACCAAGCCTAGAGTGAGTGGAATATCGAAACCAAATGCATATTCACCTATCCATTCAGCAAGCAGAACCCACAGAGGAGTAGTTGCAGTGAGCCTAGTGAGTTCATTACCAGCTTTGCTCGGAAACTGCAGCAAAGTTGCGTGTGAATCTAAATTCCCTTCTAACTATCCAAAGCATAATTCTTCCCCTCCTTCCACAGACGCTTCGAAAAAACCTAGTGGGGTGAGAAGGAAGGAAGCACAGTCACTCACCTTGCAAAAGAGAGAGGGGAAGTGTTCTGGAGTCATCGGGGCATATGACAACTCTGACAAGACATCGACAGCACGGGGGCCGATCAGATTGAGAGCTAAAGAAGGGCAGGTAACAATACTAGGATAAGCCTGGAGAAGCCTTGCCCGGTGTCTACCTTACATATGTGCACACTCCAATTTCTAAAACCTTAGTGTTTACTGAACCAATAGGTATGTTTACACTTAATAACGGAGGAAAGAGACATTAAACTCTCCCTCCTGACAGTCCACAGCAAAGGAAAAGCTGTCTCCCAGCTCAGGGCATGCTGGAAGGAAGTCTCTGAATTGCTGTTCTCATCCAGCTGTCTGGAAAGGAGACCCAGTCACCACTCCGACACCTTAAAAAATTAACGGGCATGCAGCACAAGACATCATTTGTGATTCCAGGCTGTATAAGGAGGTCTGCATTCAGTGATTTCTTACCCGTGTACTTCCAGGTCACGTCTTCCATGGTCAGGTTGCCGTCGTTGGGTAAGCGGTTCTTCAGCCAGGCCCAGCAATGGACTTGTTGGTCAGTAGGGGAGATCATGAAGAAGCTGGAACAAATTGAAACCACAAACAATGAACAAGCAGCCACAAGATGATTCAGTTCATTCTTTGTCCATGAACTACTGGAGCGATTCAGCAGCTTCCGAGCTAACAGGAGACCAAAACAAGCTGGTTTGCAAAAAACCACAGCTAGAGTCTCTGGATCAATGCCATCACTTCTGTCATGATGAGAAACCCCAGCCTTCAAGCATTAGCAGCAGTCAGTCCAGTGACAAGAAGGGACTAGAAGTGGAACATGGGCAGTTTACAGCAGGTTTACAGGGTACTTCAAAAGTCACAATTGTTTTGCAGAAGGTATTTGCAGCTCTTCACGACCAGTGATTGTCTGCTCTGACAGTCAGAAGAGTGCATGGTTCACACAGCAATTTCTTGTTTCAGCGTGAGTCTTTTCACACACAATGGCAGTTATTATTAACAGTTTCCAAAAAGAGAACTCCACTTGATATGTGAAAATGAGCTACTTGTTGCATAAGTCTTCTTTCATACAAGCTGCAAGTTAAAGTACATTACTGACAGAGATAACATCTGCAGAAATGACTAGGCAAGGAGGAAAGCTCCTGGTTTCACACAGAGAAGGACAGTACTTTTAAGCAATACATGAATACAGACAGAAGAGGAAGAGAAAGAAAAGCTGTTTCTAATTGAAAGAGCAGCAAAGAAGAATGCTTTCATACCAATACAATGAAAGCACACACAGAAAACGGTCCAGAGAAATAAAATCAACATTCAGCTGGGACATGCCCGTGAAGAAGTTTTTAAAAATGAGAAAGTTTTTTGATTGAATGCCAAAGAGAGCCCAAACTGTTGAGTCTAAGGATGAGATACTGTGATCATGTCAGTTTGCACCAGAGAGCACACAAAAAACGAACCATGGAAGACTGCAGAGCTGAGAATTAGAGTACCCATACTACAATGCAAGTTGAAATAATCAAAAAATAGTGTTTTCAGCATGCAATTCCAGTGAGGAGACTGGCCAGGAGCCAATGAGGAACCATTTGGTTTGCACTTTAGATGACAACCTAAATTAATAAACTCTAATGACTGCTGAAAACAAACTGTATTTCAATTGTGCAATTAAACATCTGAAGGCCTAACATTTTGCAGAAATCTATCTTCATCTGTAGTCTCAGACAAAGGCGTATTTCCCTCAACATACGTAAATTCAGGAGCTCCCTTTCATTTGGGTTACTGAATTAGGAATGTAAGTGGAAAACTGCAATTTTTCTTTTTAGTTTACAGTGGTGAAAAAACTTTGTGATCTTCATTAAGAGGTTCTTAAAGGCTCTAACACCCAGAGGGTGATGGATAAAGACACTGTCTGCATACCTACCTGCGTTTGCTCAGTCGTGCTATGCTGCAGTCATTCTCATAACCTCCTTTCTCATTAAGCATGCCCGTATGCACAACATGCCCAACTGGCACATCCAGGTCATTTGAGAAGAGATACTGCAGACTCTCCAGGGCCTGGTCTCCTGTGGACTACAGGAATTGAAAGGGAGAGAAAGTCAGACAACCTGTCTGAGCAATACAAATCCACTGGGGCAGTTTAAGATCGCAACGTCCTGGCCCAAATTCATTCAATTCGTAATGACAGTGAACTGATGTCTCAAGTGTAATAGGATACAATGGTGATGTAGTGCTGGAGGTCAAATTCTGTTGATAGAGTAAGCAGGTATTTCTATAAACTGTATACCCGACAGACAAAAAGCAAAGTTCTATACTAAATATTGTGGTACAACCTAAATTTGGTCATACAGCTTGACTTCCTCTATCTATCCCCAACAGGGGACACACAATTTTGTAAAAGCAGTCAATACGAAACTGAAGGCCACTCTTACCAGGCTGATGCTTTGTCACTTCCTAGGTACTTACGCTTATTTCGAACTTGGTAAAAGATGACATGTCAATGACACAAACTGCTTCCTTACAGCACTTGACTTCAGAACCCACAATATCAAACCAATCCGGTTTGTAAAAGGTTTTGCTCTGATCCAAATCCAGCAGATCTGATGTAAAGAAGAATCAACGCGTCAATTCAGAAATGGGATGAGCTGAGATCTTACATAGACCAACAGGGATGCACTAGGCAGAGGAAAGTATGATCTCACCTTTCCCAGGTGGGACAAAATATTTGACTCTCTCAAATCCATGCTTTTCCATCCACCTAGCTCCCTGTGCATCCAGGCGGTCATACAGTGGTGAAGTACGCAGCTGCCTGCCAGTCTGGAAGTCCCAACGGGGAACTTTCAGATCACAAATGAGAGCTGCAACGGTAACCCAAAGGTATGTTATTAGGCAAAGTGATTATCTTTACCTAAAATTTTCTTCCAGGTTATCAGTACTTACTAATATCTGAACCATTAATAAAATATCCTCAAGACAGCTCTGACCTTCCTCTTCTGGTTTTGAAAATCGACAAATCTGTTCTGATCCGTTTATAGCTAATCAAAATCAGAGTAACAATATTTGCACAGAAAGCTTGTATTTATAGATACTTATGGTCTTATGACAAATCTGTCAAGATAACAAAACCTCTCTATTTTTCATTAAGTCATATTGACTAGCATTAATTATGCATAATTCTTCCCTGACAGCGCACTGTATCAGACACTTATCATTTTGACAATACTAATCCTGGGGTAGGCAGCCCACAGTGACAAGGATCATCTAATTCACCTTCTTAAACACTGGCAGTTCAGCCTTCTCTAATTATTGAAGCTTTTCCACATGGCTCCTATAGCTTTTCATATATATATATATATATATATATATATATATAAAACAAAATATTCTTATTTAGAAAACATGTTACCCTAATAAATGTGTAGCATCCTCCCTGGTCACCACTGGGGAGTAATAACTCAAGGATGCCTGAGTACTTCTTCATAAGTGTTACATTTCTACGTAGGTCATAAGCTGCTTAAAATTCAGGATAAGGTGAGTATTTCTTACTGAATACTTCTACTAGTTTTGCCTCATAGTTAATGATGCAATGATTTTCTTGGCATTATCTAGTATTGGCACTCCTGAAAGAGTGGTGGAGGAAAGAATATATTAGAATGGGAACATAAAACCGCAGAAATTGAATACAGTACTTATCTTGTAAAAAACAGAGTGATTCTGTAGCTATCAGCATTGAGATTTGTATCTGAAAGCAACTGCAGGATAATGGCCAGAGTATAAAGTGATTTTTCTGGGAGGAAGGTCAAAGCATAAGGTTTTTATTTCCTGGATACAGCAGGACTAAGAGGTTTACCCAACTTCTCTGCTTTCACCTGAACATATGTTTTTAGTTTAGACTTGGTATTCAAATAATTGTTCCTGTTTTGCAACTTGTGGAGGACTTCATACGTCTACTTGAAACTTGTAAAGAAGTTGTCCACATGATCTCAGGACAGATAATCAAACAACAGGAGGCAACTATGGCTTTAGACGGGGCACAATGATGTCTCGGATCTATTCTGCAAGGTATTTATCACAAACTTTGACAGGAGAAAGCAGAGTATGTCTACAAATACTTCCTGAATGATCTAAGATAACTGTAACACATACTCTTAAGTTGGAAGCGATGGTATTTCCACACTATAATGATGTGCAAAGAGTAACAATGTTTGAGACAGTGTAATATTCCCAGCTAAGACCTTGGCATTGTTTTATCAGGCTGGAGTCCTACAGAGATACACACCGATCTCCCCATACCAGAGGCAAAGCACAGAAATAGAAGAGAGCACAGTACTGACAGCATTTCTTTTAAGAAAACTTAGGAAGAACATTGCTAATACAAAAAACCCCTATCCTTTCCTTTCTCCTCTATAAAAGAGGCCCTACTGCCACAAAGGAGGGCAGGAAGAAGGAAAATCATTCTCAGAGTAATGACAGAGGAGAGACAGCACAGCAGAGAGGAAAATCTTGGACAACCTGGCCAGCACTGCATGCAGAGACCTCACTTACGCATTACTTCCATCACACGGTGACGGAGGAAAGTGCGACTGCTCTGAAGGGCACCAAAACGTTTCAAATCCAGTGGCCAGACGTTTTCTGATGGATACCCATTTACCATCCACTCTGCCAGGTACCTGATGGAAGAAGTAAAGAGTGAGCTATCAGCCAGTGTCTTAAGGGAAAGAGTCTAATTTTGAAGTCAGAAGCAAAGCAATTTGGACATGAGAATTTCTTGCAGTACGGAGAGAGAAGACAACTAACATGGTATTCTAAAGACTAGCAGAATCTGGAAGGTTTCCCTTTATAAAACCCATTCACCAGATTTCCAAATTATTAATTTCCCATTAGGATGAAACACAGAGGGCCACAGGAAGTTAAGGACACGTGGTAAATGAAGCCAGAGCCTGGGCAGGTAGCCTGGCTGACACTGTGTCAAATCCTCAGGCTACACTAAAAAGGAGGTGCCCAGTATGTTTAGGTCTGAGTTAGGAGGCCGACTGCTTTTGTCATTTTTCAGTACCTGGTGTAGGCTCAGCCACAAACCATCAGTGACAGCATTCATTCCAGCACGAGGTGCCAGCCAAGTTATGTTTAGCTACACTTCTAGCAGTGAAGGAGGAAGGCATGCTCCAGAGCTAAAGGACAAAGGCAGCTCAGACCAAAGCAGAGCGGAAGGATCTGTTCACAGTCAGTAAACAGAAAAACAAAGGGGTTTGAGACTGATCATTAAAAGTTACATTAGCAAGCTAAGCTGCTTATCTTGAGGATGTAGCAACAAATGGACAAATCGTGCTTTTACCTTCAGAAATACTTTGATTCTTAGAGAACCTGACTGCAAAGGTTCTCTATAATTTATATGACAAAGAAAAAAATAATGAGTTGCTTCCCCGGTGAGTTCAATTATTAGACAATGGACAGAAACTAGTGGAGACAAACGCATATACTAACACCTGCCATGACAAGTGAGCAGCTTGTTAAGAAGGCTGTATGGCAGAAGGGATGCTGGGCTGCCAAAACCAAATGGCAATCAGAGGGAGTGATCATCATTCTGCAAGCAACTTTGCTGCTGGGATCACACTTACATGCCTGTCAAAGTATTTACATTAACACAGCAACTGGGTTTTACTGGGAAATGATTCCATCCCTAGCTCACTGGCAGCTTTCAGCAGTACTGGCAGCACTGGCATCACATATGTGGTGCTTCATCTGCATCAGATTCACTCTGCTTTCAGAGAAATTAACTGCTGTGTCAACTTGAATGATCTAAGGACTTCAACCAAATAATAAATTAAAGGGAAGCACGGAGTACAGAAGGTGAAGGAATATATCCTTTGCTAAGCTTTTGTCTCTTCCTGGTAGATAAAAATAAGACCAGTTAGCTCTAGGGAAGCTTACTTAATCCCCAGCTGCTCACTGCGATGTGATGCCAGAGGAGAGGTGTGCAGGACGGCAGAGTCCAGCACAGGTTTGGAATACACACAGGAGAACACAATCGGAACATGGCAATTGCTCCTTTCCTTCACTCAAGTTGGAAACTAAAGAGGAGTCTTTGTCAGAGAGGAGGTGACAAATACTGACCAGAACATTATACACAGAAGGATCATCTGAGCGGTCTCTTTTCCTGGTTAAAACCTTACTTACATACGTAACGGTGATAAACCACTTACTTGCCTGCTCCCCCACCATATGAGATACCAGCTGAGTTCATGCCAGCCAGAACGAAATAGCCCCGCACGGTGGGTGACTCTCCCATTATGCACCGCATATCTGGTGTGAAGGACTCGGGGCAATTCACTAACTGCATGATCTGCAGAGCCTCCAAATCCGGCATCCTGCGCAGAAGGGCACTCAGAAGGGGCTCTAGGACCCAAAAAAAAGACAAAAAGTCACAACCTTCAGTCTCGACACATTTCAGCTACTTCACCTTCACACCTGACAGCACAACAGAGCCATGCTGTTATCTAAACAGATGGAAACTGCTTCCATGTTTTGAAACAGTTACAGGATAAACCGTTTACCTGCTGGAATCAAACTACTCGACATGGATCACACCGCGTACCATAAAAGCAGCCACACCAATCCAGACCAAGAGCCCAGTATTGTTTTCCACAGCGCAAGAGCATGTTCAGTTTTGTCAGGGCAAACAATAGGAACAAACATCAAACAGATACCCAGTGAGGAGTAAGAACAGGCAAATCGGTATGACGCTTGCCCCACGCACTCTGCCAGCCTCCACTCACCATCAGCTCAGAGCATTTCACAAGCTCTGGATAGCTCTCCCTATTCAGTAATCCCTACATCGATCTCCCGTCTAAGTACCTGATGACCACTCTTCAGCAAACTCATGAAAACATCCTACAGACACTGCCAAGGAGTTCCACATGTTTATCATTTGTTGTGTGAGGAGTCACCTCCCTTTGTTTTGAAATTCACACTCCATTAACTGTTTCTGATGCCTCCCAGTTGGCAAAACAGAAGAGAGTGAACTCTTCCATCTATCCTGTCCATCTCATTCAAGATTTCATAAATGTCTGTTTATTTCCCTCCCGTCATCTCTTTTTCCTAGCCCACTCAGTCATTCCTCACTTGGCAACTGTCCCAAGCTTTGATCAGCTTCTTGCTGCTCTTTCAGCGGGCCTTCTCCAGTCACACGACACCCTCTGGAGATATGCAGCCTACAACAACCCCTACCTGGCAAACCAAGGATTTAGTATTGCATGATGATTGTGTTTTCTGCTCCTTTCCTAAGAATGTCTAACTTGTCTTTTGCTTTGACTGCTGCTGGGCTGATGTCTTCACAGAACTAATACAACCCCAAGGTCAGTTCGAAGCCCATCATTTTGTATGGTGAAAATAAGACCATCCCCACACACACCCAGACACTTGCGTCACTTCACATTTATCCTCATTGAATTTCCTTGCCACTTCATTGCCCAGTCACGCTGGAAAGGTCTTTTGGCAATTCTTCACAGTCTGACATTTGAGAGCATTAATAACGGGATAAGCTACCTATTTTGTTTTTCTTGTCCAGAAGTTACCTCTGCATAGTACTGCGGGTAAAAACCCTCACAATTCAGCACCAATAACACTCCTCTGCTTTACACAAGCAGTAAAATAATCAGATTTCACGTTACCTAAGAAGTTACAAATAGAAGGTCTTTCTGACCTGCTCTTTTTCTTCCCTCTCTTGTGTATTAGAATTCCAGAGTGAGAACCTGTAGTTACAGGGTTTTTTTTCTCATTGTTAAAAAGAGAGATCAGTATTAGATTTATCCTCATCTCCATCCCAACATTTAAGCAACTGTAAAGGTTATTTCAAAATTGAAAGGTGTTCCAACAAAAGAGATCAAAGCAGTAATGCAAGAGCTCAAACCACAGGAACTGCAGTGCTAGAAAAGGATCAAATATTGGCTGAGTAAGCTCTGACTCTGCTCAACTGTTCGGTATGTTTGAACAGATAAAAGGGCAATGCTGGAACACAGCACACAGTTGCTTCTGAAACTCGGTCAATTTGTGGGTGCCAGCACGTAGCTGCTTTTCACTTCAGCAGTACCTAGAAAACCAAAAAGGAAGTGGGTGCAGAGCTCAAGCAATTCACAGTGAAGCATTAGCTTCTAGCTAGTCTGCAGGCATCTACAGATCTAAAAACCTCCAGCACAGGCCAGAACAAAACTGCACCCCATCCTGGCTCCACCCCTAGAGTTCAAACTTCTATGGTATCAATATGGCATCTCACAGAAATGGAAGTAAAATTAATTGATTTAACCTGGGGAGTAGCTGGAAGAACACACTACCACTGCAGAGAGAAATCAGTAAAAAATGCGTGTGCCTTCACAAGGGATGCAAAGTGCTCTGACACAAGGGAAAACAGGATCCTTGAAAAAAAGGCAAATGTGAAGATGAGAGGGCACACACAAACTTATCAAGAATGAAAAGGGGGGGGGAAGAAAGGGATTCATTAACTATGCTGTGTTCTTTGCTACAGAAAGAGCCCTCCATATAAAAGTACATAAAGAATAAGAAAATAGAATCAAGTAAAACAGGAAGAGAAAGACAGAATATTTGGAATATAAAAACCACCACTGTCAATGGTGGGATGAAATCCGGGAAGCAACAATACCAAGTTCTATCCACAAAGCAACCGCCAGCGATGGAAATGCACTTGGCAGTCACTACTGAAGAGAGAAGCCGAAACAAAATACCACGGCTACATGGCAGGTCAACAGCACCGATCCCCAGTGTCACAAGCAGAGCAGCATGTGGCACTGACAGTCAAAAATCAAATGAAATGGAAGAAGAGTGCTGCACAGTTTATGCAGTACCTCGCTGCACTAGAGGAAATTCATACATGCTAAGGGTTAGTGGGTGTTTTTAAACACTACACAGATATTGATGTAGTCTCCTTTGGTAAAGGGGTTTTATGCAAATTACTGACAAATGAAGAAGTGAATGAATTTAAGAGAACGTTCATCTTTCCCACACCCTTCAGGTAAAGGCAGACACACGCTAGCTGGTCAACAACAGCCTGCATTGCTGCTAACTCGGCCTTCTGCTGAAGCCACGTGCTTCACGTGTTTCTGAACAGCAGGGCTCAGAGGGCTGTGACCAGTGGCAGAGTCGAGCTGGAGGCCTGTAGCTCCTGGTGCTCCCCAGGGTCAGGACTGGGTCCGGTCCTGTTCAACTTAGTCATCACTGACCTGGATGAAGGGCCTGAGCGTGCCCTCAGCAAGCTGCTGATGGGACAGAACTGGGAGGAGTGGCTGATACACCAGAAGGCTGTGCTGGTGGGGATGGGGCCAGGCTTTTCAGTGGTGCCCAGCAACAGGACAAGGGGCAATGGGCACAAACTGCAACACAGGAAGTTCCACCTGCATATGAGGAAGAACTTCTTTACTGTGAGGGTGACTGAGCACTGGGCCAGGCTGCCCAGACAGGCGCTGGGGTCTCCTTCTCTGGAGACATTCAAAGCCCAGACGCAACACTGTGCAACCTGCTCTAGGAGAGCTGCCTCAGCAGGGGCTGGACTAGGTGGTCTCCAGAGGTCCCTTCCAGCCCTGACCGTGCTGTGATTCACTGCTGTGGGAATCTTTCTTCCCTAACATACCAAAATGATCCCAATCTTCTTGAAGGTTCTGAATCTCCAGCTGGTTCCGTCCCTCCGTGAAGAGAGGTTTGGGGTTTTTCTCAAAGCCTCCCGAGAGGATGCCACCTTGCCAGTTGCGTATGTAGATCCTGCCATCTGGGTCTACAATAGCTGCAGAGGAAAGAAAAGAGGTGGGAAGGGAATTGAGAGGAGGGATAGCTGTGTCAGGCAGCTGTTCCACAAACACCAACGATGGGGTGTGGTGACAGGCTGGTGGCCTCCTGACACGAGACGGGACAACCTCAGTTCCCCAACCCCACACTTTCACACTGTTCTGGTTCTCATGTGATACCTTGGTGAGCAAGTTTAGATTACTGAACCAGCACTAACTCCCACCACAACCATGCATGTTAACTTTGGGGCAGTGCAGTGAACTGAATTGAGCCTGAAGAGCACCCAAGCCAGGAGGATGGTGTTACCAGGAGTGGGAGGACACAGGAAGGAGTCAGACCCTTTGTGGGACTGACAAACTGTTATACTGGCTTAGTTCCACTGGAACTACACCCCAGACCAGACCTTCCATCAAAAGACGTCCTGCCCTCCCCCTCTTTCTCTTCCTATTTTGAGGACAGTTAATTTTAATGGGGATGCATCACTGATCCAGTTTGCTGCAGACCATCAGCACAAAGGTGGGCAGCACTGGGGTAAGGACAAACAGGTCTAGATTGCTTCTTCCAGTGGTAGTGCCAACTTGAAGCATTTATGATACTCCACCTGACATGTTCCGTAGCAATTGTTTCCATGTACAGAAAAGCTGTGAATATATATCTCTGTGTGTGTGTGAATATACATATATATTATTTTTTTTTAATTACTCAGTCAAGTAAAAGCAAAACACTTGGGGACTCTGGTCAGGGAGCTGAATTCCCTGGAGAGTATATACACTACTCCCTAGAAGCAGAAAATCTTGCTAATGACTGAGAGTAAATAAGCAGAGCCTTCTACTTCCCAACCACAGTTTTCAAACACAAGGGCTTTTCTTTGAGATCCAAAAGCCAGAACATGGGGAGGAGCAATTACCTCAAGTGTTTGGTTGCCCCTACAGCTCATAGACATGTAAATGCCATTGTAAAGCCTTAGCTTCAGTTGGAGGAAAGGAATAGATGGGCCATTTGGGGACAGCAGCCTGCAAGGAAAACACAGTGCCAAGGCTAGCACCCTCTCCAGCCCACAAATGCAAAAATCCAAGTCTGAGAGACACCTGCTAGCCAAGCTAGAGTCAAGGTCATTCTCCTGCTAATTTGGCAAACTCTGAAAATCAACTTCCGCAGCAAAAACTTTCCCAAGAGATTCCTTCTACCACTGAAAGGATATTCAGAGCAATTCAGCTAGAACACACTTCACAGTCCCAAATAAGCCGAGAACCCACAGCCCTTAGTTGGCCTTTTTGTCATAAACCACGTGTTGCCTTGGAAAGGCAGATATTATTCACTGATAAAAGCAAAGCAAAGGTGAAGAATCCTTACTTGGTAAGCTGCTTGCCAGAGGTTCCTTCAAAGGATGTGTCAGGAGGTAGAAGTGTTCGCAGGCATGGAGGGGGATATTGACTGGTTCCTTCCCAGAGTGCCCCAATTCATAAGCCCACTGAAATAAAAACCATGTGCAGGTTAGAATGCTAAAGAAGAAAATTAACTCCAATAAAAAAGGCAAGACAAAAGCACAGGTCACCTCTGTGAGTTTGCTTTCACAGAAGACCAAGTAAGATTTGGTTACCTGCCCTAAACCTTAAAATAGACACATATTTTTCTTTTCTCAGAATTTGCGTTGTTTAGGATAAAGACTGTTCTCTGTTCCTCATATAAGATCTGGAAAAGTGGGGCTCTGATTCAAGACTAAGTAGTATCAACTTACAACGCAAAAGCAAAATAAGATCTGTACACCAAGGTCAATACTAGGCTCAGCCTCTAGAAGCAGAATAGTCAGGATTTAGGTGCCTGTACTGCTAAGAACCGGTACTAATAAGCCAGGCAGCTGCTAGGTGAGAAACAGCAATTGTCAGATGTATTTTTGCAGTGGAGAAGACATGATACTAAAGGGGTAAAAAAGACTGGGGGCAGGGGATATGAGAGAGAGAGAGAGAGAAGGGTGGCGAGAGACTTAACTGTCTCACTAAGGGAGAGCAAAATTTTCTTACTAAGAAAGCAAAATTTTTCATGTCAGAAGGGTGCACCCCCCAGGAGAGAGACCATGGGCAGAGTTGTACCAATAAGCTGCAGGGTGCTGCTCAGCAGTCTGTGGTGCCAAGCAAAGTGCTGCTCTCCTTCACACCCCTGCTGGTCTAAGATGCTGAAAAACATGATTTTAACCTACTCCAGTAAACCAAGCCAAAGGACAAACCAAAAGAAAAAAAAAAGAAAAAAAAAGGAAAACAAAATCGTGAGGAAAGCGCACATGTTCTTAACCAAAGGGAAAAAAGAAAGAAAAATTCTAATAATTCAACCTGGCCAGCACAGTTGACAAAGTACTGGCACTGAATCTGTCCTCTGTCGGTCTCGACTCCAGTCACACGACCATTCTGGACTGCAACATGACTGACACTCGTTCGTTCGTAAATCTGGACACCTGGAGAGGACACGACAAAGTCAGTATACCACAAACCTTCTTTCCAATGTGTCAGGCTGCTAACATTGAAGCCTTATACTGAACCTAAATGCTTATTTTCTCTTTAAAACAAAATTTCTATTCTTGACCCAGTAATTCTTAAGCAAAACCCTGTTACTTGTAAAACGTCACGCCAACAATTTGTACATAATTTAAAGGCTGAGATTTACAGAACTTTTTCCCATGTGATAATCTGGGTGATAAATACACTCGAGCATAAAAAACACAAAAGGAGTCTCAACTACAGGTTTCTTTTCATTTAAATTTCTTTATACAACAAAGTCTGTAGTTTCAGATGGCAAGACTGGTTCTTCTATGGGAAATCAGTCACTTTGTGAAAAAAAAAAAATAATCAATTAACAGTGCAAAAAAAAGATGGACTAAGAGAAATTGAGAAGTATCTTCCTAAGTAGCTTCTTCCAATCTGATGGACTTTCACCCTTAATGAGCTTCATCTCTGTTATCACATGTAACCTTTCTCCCACTTATAGACCACTCAAATTTTGCCAAAGTGCTGGGCAAATAGCACTTATTACCACACTTCCAAATCCATTTCCAAAGCATACGTGCCCAGTGAAACGTTCCCCAAGGACTCAGTCATACCTTTTCATTTGTAGGTAATTAAAACTCTTTTGATGTGTAATTCTGAATCGGGTCCTACGAAAGATTATTTTTATGATAAGAGAGTGTGCTTATTCAGAGAAATTAATAACCAGTAAGCACAACAAATTGGTGCCTGATCCATCACAGCAGATCTGTAAAGATTCAGTATGTTAAAAAAAAATAAATCAGCCTCTTTTTTGAGAAAAAATGTATTTTACAGGATCTGAACCTTATGGAAATAACCAAATTTTGGTCTTCAGTGCTCAGTTAGAATACCGACAGAGACGCAGAACATAATTTTCTTTTATGGAAAGAAGGTGACTATCATGCAGGAGAACACTCTATAGATAAAAAAACCTCATACCATTCCGTGAGGCAGCGGTTGCCAGAGCCAGACTCACATTGGCAGATGACACGAGTGCATCTTCTGGCACATACATGGCCCCCACAAGGTCATGGATGTTGATCAGTGGGTGGAGTTGTGCCACTTGCTTTGGGGTGATAATTTCACAAGGTATACCCATTACGCTGCCACAGAACATCAGAAAAATGCCGTCATTAGTCTTGCAGGAGAGCTGGTACAAACTTAAGATCAGTTTATATTTCCTGCTTATACGTACTTCAGCGATGAAGCAATGCGTTTCAGGGAGATCAGTCGATCCTGAGTCTGAGCCAGTGAAATAGAGCCTGTCTTCACATACCCTGGGACAATGACCAAAGTCGTCAGATTTGGACAGGATCTTCAGTTCCTTTTAATCTCAGACACACTGCTTTAATAAAATTGCAGACCTGTTGCTTCCACTACTCTGAAGCCTGGAAATCCCAGATCCTCAAATATCTTTAAACACTTATCAGCTAGTAATGAAAAACCCCATCAGTCAACTTTTTAAAAAAGCAACTAAATTTTGACTTGTGTGCTAACTCTTTATACTACATTTACTCATGTTTATTAAAAAACAATCCATAATCAAACTTCACACATAGACCATTAAAAGAGAGAGAGGTTACTGGCAAAAAGTGATCTAATAACTGCTCAGAAGACTAAAACCTCAACTACTAAATGCAGACATTTTTTGACTCCTCCACCTGCAATAGAGTAATACTAATCTTAATTACAGGCACAGTTATTAACCTCTGTTGAGTCTGACATACATCACAAGTCCTTGTCAGCAGAAAACTTTTCAGCGACCAAGTTCTTGCTGTCAGTACATGCCTAAGCATTTCAGAGGGAGAGGGAGAATTTCAACACAACATTTTCTTTCCAGGTTATTTCCAGGATAAGACTAGAGTAAGATACCTTGCTTTGCCTACGCTTTAGCGCTTCTGGTAACCACCTTCTCTTTTTGAGAAATGAGTCAGTGCAGAAAATGGGCCATTTGCTCCAGTCACTGCAATACTTGTGAAAATTCACCTGCGTTTGCCCGAGTTACAGACAACATAAAAGCTGTCAGTTTGCAGGTAGGATGCCTTCGGTTTGCCCATCTAATACTCCTCTTCCCACTCCTCTGACTGCATTAGTAACATCCCTTTGCATCTGATTCTGTCCAAACGTATTGTTTTTGAACAGGAACCACCAACCCTTAAGACACCATAAATTTACATTTGTATTTCAGTGTCAGGACTTTGATTCAGTTCCCCAAAGACTACTCAATGATTATACTTTCAGCACCTGTTACTACTCCCGTCTCTTGTTCCAGCTGCTGGTAGAGCTTGTTTGAATAGTCTGCCATCTTCAGCTCTATGGACACATGCCTGGCCGTGCTCACGATGCCAGCGCAGAAGCGAGTGGTACCAGCAGCTAACCTGCAGGAGAAGTGGCAAAGGTGGCCTCATGCTGCTGACCAGCACAGAGACGAGCAACCCCCCACCACGTCAGGCTGCTCCAGCAGCTCTGCTGACAGCATAAACCAGACAGCAACCTCCCCCAAACGTATCAGACCAAAAGCTGGAAGTTGGATGATGCAGGGATAATGCAACCTTGAGAATGCTTTTCCTTCAGCTCGCTTTTGAAAATGCATTGTATTCCAAAACCATTTCTAAACCATTTCTTAACCAGCCCTAAACACTGAAAGTTTTCAAAGAAAGCACTTGAATGAAAAATTACCTTATGCTTAAGTCAACCTGCCTACCTGATTCTTTCTTTCTCCAAAGTAGGATTTCCCTCAAATGAAAATTAACTTGGATTTGAGTCTGGCATCTTTACAGTAAGAACGAGTTCCTCCTACTGGGCAGCAACTGCCGTAGACAGGTACACGTATTTCTGGTCCCTTTTTAAACTGCCCTTAAACCACTGTCCATCCAGCTATTTGGTGAAGGGCTGCTGTAGAGGTAGAAACCTATTAAAAACTCCCTGCAGTACAGACACAGGAAGGCAAGATAATCAGATTTAAGCATCTCCCTCACAACCTGCTTCCACAATACTTCCAAGTCATCCTTCCTGCTGCTAAAGCGATCCTGCGGTTTTCCATTTGCCTATGCAAGCCTTTGACAAGACTGCTTTTGGCCTAGCAATCCAGCCTGGGAACCAGCTGAGTGAGGTATTCCTCACGTCCCTGCTCAATGACAACCCAAACAGCTGACGCATAGTCTCCCCAGGCTGAGCTTCACGTTGTTTCTGCTAATGCAACATCCTTTTTTACTTGAGCATGTGCAGACTGAGCTTGTACAACATTAACTCAATGAAAGTCTGTAATGGAGTACTTGTACCCAACTCCAAGCTTGTAAAGATAACATTCTTACAAATGAAGCCTAGCACCTCGTTTCACTCAGGACACCGCTCACAAGCTCTCAGCCAAGACTGCCCCATTTCCTCTCTTTGCAACTATAAAGAACCCAATAGTACCCGCCTCCCAACCATGCAACGTCAAGGAATCACAGCTAATTATTCCTGAAGGCAGCAACAGTTGAGATGCTCCAAGCCAGACAATAAATATGCTCAGTCCAGCACCTATTTAGGGTGTCAGAAGCTGCTGCAATAAACACCTCTCAAAACCCATAAAGCCTTAGCACTGCCTCATACCCAAGGTCTCCAAACTGATTAATGAAAACAACACAGATCTGTCTGCAATGGAAATCTAAGAACAGGTAAGGGCTGCACAGCTAGCTTTCAATAGGCGCTACGTGCTCTGCCAGACTGCAGATCCAGCTCACCAAGGCGTACAAAGGCTTGCATTCAGCCACACTGCAACAGCCTTACTGTTTTACAGACAGGCACTAAATCCTGCAACAAACGAGATAATCCCAGCCTTTAACCAGCTTACTGGGTGATGTTTTAGTGATGTCCGCTTATAACCTCCACATCTCCTGCAATCTCTTTTAAGCTTTGTTAGTGGTGTAATGCTTTTATATACGTATTGCATCCCACTTCTAGAGATGGTCAATAGGGGCTGGATGATTTACATGGATTTTTAGTTCTCTTAAAATGGTCCATCTGTCTTTGTCAGCTGCACTGTGTTTTACATTATTACCTGTAATTATGCCAGAGCAGATGGATATCTCCCGAAGGAACTGTGGTCCATGGAAAACCCATGCCAGGGCAGAGTTCTCCTGATGGGAAGTGCAGCCCATGGAGGACCCGCACTGGAGCCCAGCACTGATCATAACCCCACCATCCACCCCCTGCGCTTCTTGGGGCGGAGGGTGGGCTGGCAGGGGAAGGTGTAGAAGACAGTGGAGTGCAGGAGTAAAACTGAGCATGGGAAAGGAAAGGTAATGCTTTCATATTTGGGTTTTGTTTCTCATTACCTGAATCTATTTTAACTAGCATGAAATAAACTAATTCTTTAATTATTTTAAACTAATTCTCCATAGTGCAAGTCTGTTTTGCCCAAAGCAGTAACTGATAAGGGATCTCCATGTCTTTATCTTGGTACGCAAGCTTTCTCAGCCTACCTTCTCCCCACCTTGCTGAGGAGGTAAAGAGAATGGCTGTGTGGGAGTCTGGCCTTTAACCAAGGTCAACTGACCTTGCAGGCCTGCCCTGTGCTTGCAAAAATGTAGTAAGTGTCATTACTTATGTTCAGTATGATCTTATTCCAAGGGTCCAGGTGCAGAGATAGAAATAACACTTTACAGCAGACGCTGCTACGCATTCAAGTCCTGGTTCTTCGGTTTTGTTACCAGAAATCCTTACCTGCCCTGCTCAAGTAAGACTATATCCTTCCAACCCATCTTGGAAAGATGATATGCCACAGAGGTGCCTGTGATTCCACCACCACAGATGACAACCTGCGCCTGTGCTGGCAAGGAAGCCGGGTGAGGTTCTTGAGTACTTGAGGTACTTCGCCGGGAGCAGGTCATTCTCCTCCATTTGGGGTTAGCCGCCCGCCACCGGGTATCTGACAGTAATCGGAGAAACATCCTGGCAGCTATTTGTCAGTTGTTTTTTTAAAGCACCACCTAGATGTGTTCGGACGTTAACTCAGTACCACTCCTTCTAGGAAGGAAAAGATGAGAATCACATTACCACTTATCTTATTATATACAAGGCTGGCAGCAGCAAACATCACATGGTGTGTTGGGTATAAGTGGACATGGAAAAGCTGATGAGTAAACAAACAGGAGAGCAGTTATTCAGTCCTGAAACAACAGCCTTGCTATTACGATTTAAACTTGGATCGTGTCATGGGCAGAGCGTCACACCATTTCTGACGGCGGTATAACTTGACAATGAGCTAAAAACCAGATGAAAGCTGGCAAAGAAGAGCGAGAACACTCTCACCAACAACAGGTAGAGTACAAAAAGCCAGCGGGCACAGATCACGCTCTGTGATCTTTCATAAAGGCTACTAAGAGGATAAGCTTGATCACTGACGCTGCCGGGCCCTTACCTGAGGAAGGAAACCAAGTCTGCGAACAGTCACTAGCACAAGGCACCACGGACGCGCCCTCGCTAACGTGAGCTTTGCCACCAGGCGCTACCCAGGACCTGTGGCAGCGCCCACCCAGCGCAGCCCGCTACCCGCGGCGGGGAGGTCACGGCAGGGCCCTGTGCTCCCCTCACCCGCGGCCCGCCTCACGCCGCAGACCCGCGCCTAGGCACGGTACCGCCGTCAGGCTGCCCGCGCCCGGCCTGAGGGGCCGGCGCCACGGCGGGGAGCCGCCGCCGCCTCGGCCTGCTCGGCCCCGCGCGGGGTAACGAGGCAGGGCCGCCGGCAGGGGAAGGGCCGGGCAAGGAGCGGTGGCGGCGGCGGGGGGCCCCGGGCGGGCTGGGCCCCGGCGGCGGCCGCAGGAGCGGGCCGGGGCCGCGGGGACGCGCCGGCTCACCTGGGGCAGGGGGAGGCCTGACTGACCTTCCGCGCTTTACGGCCGCCAGCCGCGGCGCGACAGCCGCCCCCCCCGCGTCGCGTCACCCGCCCGCCGGCCAATCCCCAGCCCGGGAGGCGGGGGCGTGGTCCAGCGTCGCCCCGCCCTCTCCCGGCCCCGCGGCGCCCCGCCCTAAGGAATAAACTACAACAAGTGAAAACCTGCAGACTCTTTTTATTAAATTCTCCCATTTCATCTGTACAGAAAAAAATGCACATTATTATGTTCAGAATCTCCGTAACATCTTAAAATTACACAGCATGGACATGTAAAAAAACAAAAACAAAAAAACCCCAACCAAAACAAGGAGCGGCCAGGATTTATACACAGAAAGGGAAAACAATTTACAACAACAACAAAAAGAAGTCTTGTTAATGTCACATTTAAAAATAATAATTAAAAATAAAAGAGACTAAGTTCAAACAGCTTCTGCTGTACAACAGGAACCCGCTGGGTCTGCTTTGTACACTGTGGGGGAGGCCTGCGGTGCCACCCCCAGGGGGGCAGCAGGGTGTGCTGGGGTACCCCCTCGCCCCCCGAAAAACTCACTGTCACTTCTCCAGTATACCATCCAGCCCCATGCGAAGGTTAGGCACACTTTCTGATCCCCCCTCCTTCGGCACCAGTGCCTACAGGCAGGTCACACCTCTCCCTTTTCCCCTAGTTCAGTATTTCCCAAGGGGAGAGCTACACAAGCACTTCTAACTCAATAAATGGGGGGGGCGGGGGGGGGGGGGATTTCGGGGTGCAGCGACTCACCTAGCAAGGGATCTTTTGCTTTCGGTCAGCTATGGAATGAAATCTGGGTGTTGTGGAAGGAGAAAACAGCAATCTGCCTCTGGCCAGCAAGCAGCAATACATTCCTACTCCTCCCTGCGCCACGCAGGCTCAGGGCTCGATAGCACAGGGGGGATTCAGGTCCCCTCTAAGCACAACTCACGGGTGGAAGCAGCAAGCCGGCAGGATTGGCCCCCCAGCAAGGCGACCGCACAAAGATCAGTACCTGGGAGCTGCCTTCGAGATTTTGAACCCCATAATTAACAAAGTACTTTTATACAAACCGACACTACAGCTGTTGCAAGTCCACCGAGCTATATTTTAAATAGCGACAGAAGTGCTAGATGAAATGTTTCATACCACACTCACGCACTCACACACACCTCAAAACTACTTTTTTTTTTTCAAGCAAAACCGATACAGTAAAAATAAGAAAGTACTACAATCTTCTTTCAACTAAGTAAGGTTTTAACAGAAGTCGCCATCCAACTCTAACGTAATTCCTCTACAACATTATGGGATTTGATTGATCCCTCCAGCTTGTCACATTTCCTCCCCCTGTGCCCACCCGCAGTTATTCTGTACTTGAGACATTCACTCCTCTGTTATTTTTCATACAACGCGCTTACAGTGGATTCTTTCAATCAAGACTGATTATATTGCCATGGATTTAAGAGTCAGATTTGGGAGGAAATGCTTTGATTTTTGACCTTCATCAGGGCTTTTCTCGCCCTTTGCAGTGACACAGACATACGGTACTCGACTGAACTTGCTGGACAGTACTTGGAAGTGCCAGGAATTTTGTTCCTACCCAGATGAGTTACTCCAGCAGCCTGAATGACAGAAACGAGGCAGGAGAATCCCAAGCTGAAACTCAGCAAGAGGACTTGATTAGACCCACTAGGTAAACAATAAATAAGCTTAAGGTCAACAAGAATGAACACTAACAGCCTAGCAGGAGTGGCGCAATGAGGTGCACATCATGCACAGTCCCCCTTACACGTCATCTAATCATGTGCTGTCATTTGGGAAACATACATGTCATCTAAACACACACCATCATTTAGGAAACATATCTTGTTAACCTTGCAGCAGCAGGAGGGAAACGGAGAGCTGCATGCCTTGTATATCCCCCATCATCTAGCCCTTCCATTCACCACTGGGAGCACCAGCATCTAGAATAAGCTCTCCAAGAGAAGGTTTTATGATGACAAGGAGGGAAAACAAACCCCCACCTCCTGAACCGCATTCTGTGGAAGGCAGCTTTCCCCACCAAGAGGTGAGGGTCATGAAGAGGAAAGGGTCCCCCTGGGTTCTGCCACACCAACACTCTTCTCTAGCCCAATGGCAGCTATTTCTAGTGCTCTTGATTAGATCAGAGAAGTTAAAAGGCTTCCTCAAGTTCAAGGCAACAGCAGTTTTTCTTACAACCATTTATTTCTTTCCCTGCAACGGAAAGCAGTTACCTGCAGGCAAGATGTTGTGTTGGCAACAGCGCAAGCAGGTTATTTTTGGAAGAGTACTTGTGTGGGTTTCTGTGCTTCTGAGACCTCTAGATTTTTAAGTATCCATGAAAAGAAGGGAAGGATAGTTCAAGACTGGGACTGGTAGATTCCTAGCCATGAAAAAAAAAAAAATGTAGTCACTAGCAATGGCAGAGGGCCCCATTTTAAAAGGTGAAGAGATAACAATGCTCAATAATAAAATAGCCTGGACCCTTTTAAAGGTATGACACTGGCGATGATGGGTCTGTGCTCTTACAGTGACAAAGGGTATCTGAGGGAATGATGTAGAAATTGATTTAGTATTCTACCTTTGCTTCAGAGGGCTTCCAGACACACAGCTACACCACCATCTCAGAGCACTCACACTGAAACCGAATTCCCAAGTGAGTCTACTGACAGAAACACCACGAAGCATAAACTAATACCACCATATACCACAGATTCCTAACACAGCGCTCCAGGCACCCCTACCTTAACCTTCTCCAAATGAAAAAGCAAAAAAACCCCAGAAAGCCTTGTATCTGAAAGTTAAGAAAGTCACCTTCAGAGCTGAACAGGGTTTACATTCAGAACTATGGCTAAAACCCTACAATTTTCACTGCAATGTCTTTTGGAATTTAGTGGAAGATGCTATTTCTAGACAATAAACCATCTAATTAGGCTTTTCAAGCTAATCAGGTTACAAAATGCCTTTTCGAAAAGTCACAACAGTTTCAAAAAAGCCCTCCGATAGCAATTTAGTTATGCCTGATAGACATTTTGAGAAGCAGGACTCGTGCCAAGCAAGCAAGGCTGCACAAAGATCCCACGTCCCTTGCTGACAGCTCTGTGAACACACCCATCTCCACAGCAGTAATTTCTGCACCCCATCAAGTGAAACAATATACACTTATAATTGCCAAACTAACATTTGTGGTGTTACACACCTGCGCTACCTCAAGAGATGCGATCAACTCTTCCTCTTCTGCTCCACTTCACATTGACAGAGGGCCAGTTAAGCTTTGTTAGCACCAGGGAGGATGGCGGGGAGAAAGAATTCAGGCTTAATTTCTGTTCTACCTAACCACTTAACTGCAATCCTACCATGCACTAATTCTCCACTGAACTTTCATTGCCCAGACTTTCGCTACTGCTTGCCTTGTGTTCGTAACACTTTGATATAACACCAGCAGTGTCGGCGAAAGACTCACTAGCATAGTAAGTCTAAGAACATCTCACTAATAGTTTGCTGTCCATCCTTAGAGTGGGATGAAGGTACATTTGCAAAAAGCTTCAGCTGCAGCAAAGCTCACGGTATTTTGTATACGCCATTCTGTACACGCAGCATCATCAAATCAGCTGCTCCACACTCCAAAGTGTCTCAAAACCACCTCCACCGTTCTTCTAGAGAAACATGTGGAGAACTGGAAGTGTCAGGTCTTACTTAGCAGTGCACTAAGTGGGAAAATGAAAGGTATGGGTCAAGCATCAGCCTAAGTTGGACCGTTTCAGGCACATGATTTTTACCGCAGCACACACAGGTGAGCACATCTAAAAGGTGAATAAAGTTTATCCTACTGTACACATGGACTCTCATGCAGTCACTTTGAGATTTCGCTACACTCGATGTTTCAGCATAAGCATGTGGCTTATGCCCTCCACGCCTCCTTGAGGAGCAAAGATGATGGTAAGAAGAGGCCACAACTACTGGTGCAGCTTTTCTAAAACAGACCTTTGGGCTGTTGGGTGTGAGTATCAGGGTCTGGAAGTGTAACTATATATATATAGCGTGAGTGCACACATTGATGGTAACAATGTGAAAGCTACTTCCCTTAAAGATCCAGATGTTTCTGCCTTTCATACAACACTGTCACCCTCCCATCCACTCCTGCTTGGCCTGCTGGACCAGCACCTGCATCCTACACCCCAGGAAATGCCAGTTGCTACGGCTATCAGTTGTAGTTGTGGAAACGAAGAACACTCTTCAGTGCTACCATTCAAACCATTAAGACCCAGACAGGCCAGTTATAAACCACTGTGCTAGCCCACAAGAAACCGTTTTACAGATAGAGCACGTTGAGTGTTCAGTCGCTTTCTGCATTGCTGACAGGGCACTGTATTGCCAGCATGTCAATATCATCTGTAGATAGTTAATTCAGAAGGGTAACAGCTTAGCAGCAACGAGGTAAAATAAAAGGAGTGTTAGAATTTTACTGCATCATTGCTAATAAAAAAATTGACCAAGTAACTGATCAGGGCACTTAATGCCCGCCGAGAGCAGCACTGTACACTACTGACAGGCTCTACGTGCCTCGTGTCTACACCGTGTCTTTAATCTACTGAAATACAAGTTGTACAGCTCACATGAGTATTTGATCCTGGTCAGTATTTTATTCTATCTTGAGAGTGGCAGAGGAAGAAAGGGAGGACATCTTTTCAACCAAAAGTATCCACAGTCACAAAAGCAGGATATTCACTAGAAGACAACACCAGTGGCTGGTGTCCTTAGGTTGTCCAAGACTATGCTCTGAAGATGCTTTACATAAGGTGAGCAAGATGTCCAAAACAAGGCCAACTGTGGTGTAAGATGCAATTTACCCTTTAATTTCCTGTCTCAATTTCACCCAGCCACAGAGGATGACTAGGATTTCAGTATGAACCATTACCTAAATCATATAGTCGGTATGCAGATATATGTCTTTCTTTAAAAATTTACTTAAAAACTGCTTGAGCTGCAGGTCATACCAGTCTGATTTGGAGAGTGAAGGCAGTTCCAACAGTACAATAAAGACTTGTCTACAGGCAGGTAAACAAGAGTCTGCTAACAAAGGGGTAACAAAAGCTGCTGGCTGGGCTGCCAATGTTGCACACAAACTTTCATAGGATGAAGATGCTGTGGATGAGATCCAGGATGGGAAAACTGAGCCAACACCTGCTGCTGTTCTAATTTTTTTTTTTTTTTTTTTATTCTCCTCTCACAAGAGGGGGTGGGTAGACTATACAGAGGAGGGCTGTACAAAACTGGGCACTGGGCAGGCATTTCTTCAGCAGGCAATCCAGGCTCTACCTGTCCTTGAGCTCTCTTGTCACCCGCTTGGTGATGCGTCCACACATCAGGCCGATGAGGAAGAGTACACAGATGCCGACCGTGATCACAGAGAGTATGTAATTCTTGGACGGAGAGGTCATAACTTGCATGGCAAGGTCAGAAAAGCCTTCTGCTGGGGCAACCTGGAGGTGAGAAGGGAATAAATGAGCGTAGCTTTGCTTTCCATGCAACCCTCAGCCTTGGCATTTATCAAGTTTAGTCTCTGGTACTGCTGTGGCCTCCTGTCATTGTCAGACTTGGCCTGAGCCACAAACAGGCAGGCCTGCAACAATTTATCTGAAGGAACTGCTGCTCAGGAGAGCTTTGTAACAGGAAGTTCTCCTCACCCATTTCATTGCCCCAGACCTTCTCTACAGGAGACCAAGCCCTGTGTGCACAAAAGACTTAAATTCTGCACTGTTGAAGATGCATCCCAGACACAGAAAGTAAAATACCCAAGTTCAAAAAAAAAAAAAGACTTGTTTTCAATTTTTCTGTACAAAACTCAAAATGCTAAACTTCAGACATAAGAATTTCATCACAGTTCAAAAGTTTTTCATAAATAGCTTGTGACAGAAAGATCCAATGCACAAAAAGGGAAATCCTGCACATACTGACCTTTGCAGCATAGCTCCACATTTCAATACGATCATTAAGGCGTTTCTTGCATTCAGGCTGCAACCTCACACGTTTATCTTCCAGAGCTTCCATTAAACACGACATTTCTGTAATGTGCAGAAGATGGGTGTTACAAAATAGAAACAGTGGCTTCAACAACACATTACAGAAAGGCTGCTCGGAAGGGACACTTCAATTCTCGTAAAAGGTGACTGTTAAATAGCTTGCTAAACAGACCAGCCAGCCCGACAGGCTATACACAAAGCCCTGCTGTACCCTTGAAGCTAGCAATTTCACTAAGATTCATGATAAATGCTGCATTTTGAGACACAAGGAATTCTGACTTTCAAAAAACATTACAGTACATACCCAAGATGTAATTCATGTGATTTACAAGACATTTTATAAAGTCTTACACATTTGCACCTTCAAGGAGCTGTGTTCTATATTCCATGCCACTACCTTCCAGAGAGAACTGATTACATTCAGCTCAGCAGAAAACATAATGTTATCTCCTTAGGCTTGTTAAGGGTTTATTTTGATCAACAAAGTGTTTTGGAAAATTTTAACTTCCTGAGTTTTCACACTGTCCTGTGAAAGAAAACGGGATCACAATGTTCTGGGTGCCTAAGGAACGGCCTAGCTAACTCATAAGCTTATTTGAGACACCGACATAAAATTTTGTATTTTATACTTATGTTGCCTTACATGAATAATCCCTAACAGGACGCTTTCTGTTTTGCAACGAAAAGTTACTTTGTTCAAAAAGTTTGCAATGCTAACTCCAGACTTTCTAAACACAATTGTCAGTCCAAGAGGCAGATCGCCCTCTAAGCTACAGACTTCTGCACACCCTCAGTGCCAACACGTCAGAAAACACATGAAAAGAATTATGACAAAATAGGAATAAAGGATACCCAGAATTTCAGAAAGGCATTCAGTAACCAGCATGAAAGACGACAGTCAGGAAAATACTTAGCTGCTATTTTTAAAGCCAGATAAACTCAGAAAGATGGGAAAGTTCAGAACTGTTTTCCCCACTAGCTTTCCTTAAGCAGCCAGACATACTATGCAGCTAGCTAACGTAATAGCAGTAACAAAGTGCAAGAGCTTGCTTGACCTCAAACAGGAAAAGAATGGGTTAGGAAATACTTCAATAAATCATGTTTCAAGTGGCCTGAACTTGCTGAACTCAGTCTTGGAGGACTTGGAACAGTTGATTAAGTCTCAAAGCCTTGAGCTGTGTGAACTTAGAAAGCGTAGTAAAGATTACCTGTCGTCTGTAGTACTGGAAAAGAAAAACACTGACATATTTAAGCAAAGAAGAAAAAAAAGATCAAAGGATTTCAGTATTTTTGACAGATGAAATTAAACTGAAATCAAGTAGTCAACCATGGACAAAGACTGACAAAACGAAAGAACAGAGCTTGGGGAATAGCTATGAACGAATCTTGTGAAACCCAGTTGATTTGCTTAAGCAGCAGCTTATTTCTTTCTAGGGACACTTTTGATACAGTCTGACACAACACTGTTTTAAGTAAGCTTGGGAGCTTTATCTGGTCGGAAGCTGATACAGGGTGGGAGACAAACCTCACTGAAAAATGAGCCCATGGGCACCTCAGTCCATGTATATACTAAGAGCTCATTTTCAATGTGATTTAACTGAGGAAGGATTTCATAGAAGGGTTATGGATCTGGTATCACAGACTATTGTCAGAAACCATCTGAATGACGGAACATATGATAGACTCCTACAATTTGCAGATAACACTGCACTGATATTATATCAGGGTTGAAGAACAGGTCCCGCCTTCAACGTAAGGAAGGACTCTATACAGATCTTCTAGTGGCATCTACCACCTCTGCAGCTGCTCCACCCTATTACCCACAAAAAACTGGTGGAGGTATCTTGAACTTCACATAATGCTGGTAAGAAAATGCAGCTTAAGGCTCTCAGGACTGTGATACGAGTAAAGCATAAGCACTTACGGCGTCCTCTCCCTGGTGGAATGGCAGCACAGTGGTGTTTGATGTCTAGGGCACAGGCTGTGTGGAGCACTGGGTCAACAAATATATCTGCTTTGCTTTCTTTCAGCATGTTGAGCACTTCCTGGGGAGGGGAAAATTACAAGTACATCTCAAAAAAGGAGAAAAAAAATTCACACTGCTCAATGTTTCTGAAAGGTGCATCATCTTTTTAAATCCAGGATCATGAGAAAAAAACACCACTGTCCCTGGATGAGGCTATGAAAGCTCGTTTAGGCTGGATTAAATGTCCTGGTTTATAAGGGTTACCGTAGTTATGTTCACTAAAATACCCGTATTAAAGTACAAAGTCAATATGCCCGGGCTACTTGAGTTAGAAATAAGGTGCCACAGCCATGGGGCAATTCCTACAGCCCTGGGGCACAGCCAGTGCCTAGGCCATACCCAGCACTCAGGAAGCCTGCAACGGAGACAGCAACAGAAAACAGGTTAGTAACAAGAAACTTTGGCAACCATAATCAAGAAAGAATCCAAGTCTAGAAATGCAAAGGAGGCACTGTCGGCACAATCTTCACCGGCACATTGAAACTGAATTGCTGCAGGCCAGAACTAAGATGCATAAGGAAATTTGCAGAGCTCTGGCTTCATACTAGCTAGAACATGGCCAGGGCTGCGATCTGGAAGAAAAATCAGACTTCTGCAGGGATGGGATATCTTTTAGAGCACATTCATTTTATTTCCTTTACCTTCTTGCACATTTCTGTTTTTATTTTCAGCAGATTCACTTTCAGACATTCTTCCACCTGCCCAGTCTGCTCCTGAGCTGCTGCTTCTTCTGCACATAAGCTGGAAATCTATTTTGAAGAAGTATTTTAACATAAGTAGTTCACAACAATCATTCTGCCTCTTGGCACATTTATATCTCAATACATTAGCTCATCACAGGGTGCAGCTACAGAACACATGACGAGATACTTCCCCCCTCAGAATCCCCAGAGCCAAATGCAGCCTGGCTCATGCAATATGCATACCCTTCGAAACCCAACAGCAAAAAGTCGATATTGCTTTACTAAGGAGGAAGGCTGGGAGGAAAACAGCATAGAAATAATGTTAATATATGAAATAAGCAATACTTAAGGCATAGCTGATTCAGCTATTGAAAGTAAAAGCTCAAAAACCTGACTGTACTCCAGGTTAAGGTTGACAAGACCAGAAAACTAATTTATTTTTTTTTAACAGGAAAGCAGTATTTTTCCCGTAGCACAAGTATTGCTGAAATCCCAGATGAAAAAATTAACTTCATATTAGCACTGCAGAGGAAACTGCAATTCTTGCATATTGGCAAAAGTCACAAGCGGAGAACCTGACTATCTAGGAACAGTTCAAAGGGGTTTTATGGGGTTTTTTTTGGTTGGCTTCATTATCAGGAGAGCTCATGTTTTAAGAAACAAACATCTGTTATGTGAAGGGACTTCATGAAACATGAGAAGAGTTTTCATCCTGAGTAAGTAGGTGCAGAGCTACTTTTCCTACCTCTTCAGAACAGTGCATCTGAAGTTGGGGATCCAGCCGATAATCAAGAGCTGATTCCTGGATTATCACTCGAATTTGGTCCTCGCAGTCTGGAGAGAGACGCTATTAAGCGGAGAAAGTCATTAACGCACTCAAGGACCTTTATTTTCATAAATCAATCACCTTGCATTTTAACTTACGTATTCTGTAATACTTATATGGAAGTGTAAAAAAATTTGTTTACATACAGTCTGCTTGTTACCTACACTGAACACACGACAAGCCCAAGTTTGATTTGTTATTCAGTGACTCTTGCTCAGCACAAACCTGCAGAGTTTCTTACTTTGCATGCATCAGCTCCACTCACCTGGTCTGCATATTTCAACTTCAGGCATGAGATGACTTGCCCTTCCAACTCTGTATCATCCTTGGCCCTGTTCAGGATATTCTGGCAGAATTTCGGTATGTCTGCTTTGCACGCCTTCCTGAGCACTGGATTTAAGCGGTAATCTAACCAGGAAAGATAACAGAACTTCATTAGAGTACACATCTCTTCAGATGACAGAACATAACACTTCAAAGAGATTTCACAGAAATTTCCTGGATGGCATTGTACCACCAATTAATTTAATTTCGGGAGGAAATAGTGTTTTTTCACAACATAATTTTAACTGGTGAGGTAAGAGCTTCAGGAATAAAGTGGATCAAATAACACATGCTGACCCTCAAGAACCTGACTGAATAAAGTCAGTGTGTGCACTGACAACCATGAAGGAAATGAAAACAATGTGAATATTCTTCCAGCCATGCAGATCACTCAACAGCTCAGGCAGGCAAGTTTTTTCCAAAGATGATACCTGTGTTCTGTGTAATCTGGCGCTTGGTAATCATTTGCTTGCATTTAGGATCCATCACTTCACTGTTCTTGTTTTGTTTCAAACACTGCAACATATTTTTTGAGTCTGCCTCTGGACAAAACCGCTACCAAAGAAACAAAAATAACCAAAGTTTCATCACTAAACACTTGAAAAACAAACCCCAAACAAAACAACCAATTATATTCATGAAAAACAACAACCACTTGCCCAAGCCAGAGGTATACAGACACACGCCCTAGCCCCAACACCTCCTGTTAACAAGAACAGTGCTATTCCAAATCAACTGTGGGGATGGATATCTCTGTTACGGACTGTGCACTAAGCCGTACAGCCTCAACTGGCTTCTAGGCACCAGCTTGTGTTGGCAGTATCAAAAGCAATTTGCCTTTATTTTCTATTCTTAAGTTACAGCACACACCTACCAAATTAGGTCTCACACCCAACTACTTCCACTCCCCCTTTATTCCAGAAACTAAAATGAGAATCTTTAAAAGTCCATACAGATACTGCTGTTCTGCATAAATGCTGGCTGAACAAAGCAACAGGTAGTCTTCGTTAGTAACATTCGGGACAAAGACCATATGGAATGAGAAAGCAGAGAAGAGCCCACTGGTACTAATTTTCCCATTCCCGCTCAGAATGAGATAGTTAACCAGCTTACCAAAATTCAGATCAAGGTACTAATTTCTTTTGTTACAAACTAATTCAATGGGTGTAAGATAAGGCTGTTGCATCTTCTAATCTTCATGATTTTGCTGAGATTACAGGTCTTTTTAAAAAAGCATGAGTCTGTATTGAAGAGCAATAAATTCTCAAGACGTTCTGCTCTGGCCACAGTATGGAGTCAGGGTACTGCATACAGGCCACACATACTTGTGTTTCAGGGCTTGCAATTTTGGCTACTGTGCAAGTAGTATCTCGTCCTGTGCAATACTGTCTTGTATTAACATTCACTGCTGCTTGAATTAACATTCACGAGGTAGCCCTTTAAGCCAGCATTTCTAATTCTAAATTTTGCATGACTTTGCCTGCTTTATTAGTTTGACAGAAGTCTGTATGCACCAGGTCAGCAGTAAAGTGAAGATGTTACTCCTCTCTGTAATTATAACTTCTTCACCTTTGCTAAAAGCCAATCCAAACCCAAGCCAACTGGATGAAAACTGCATTAGAAGCCTCAGCACAGACTTCCTCCTCAACTCTGCTGGCAATTGGTAAGACAAATTTATTAGTGCACAGGCTTTAATCAGATATGTGGAGGAAGTAAAGTTGAAAGAGAAGAGTCCTGAAGAAAACTCAGCATGATTCACAGTTAAGACACTAATTACTTTGGGAGGTGGGGGAGGAAGCAATCAAACTTCCAAGCCACCACAGCACCAAACCACCACAGCAGTCTTGTAAAAAGCTTTTATGGGAAGCTCAAAACCGAGAGAGCTCTTATATCCCAACCTCACCCTCTTAAATCAGCACGTTACCATTACCTTGATCATCTGCTTGCAGACTCTCATGAGTGTGTAGTCCAGTTCTGGATCCATCATCTCTGTCTCCTGCAGTTTAAACACCTTCTGGTGGCATCGGGTACTCAACTGCTTCTTGATTTCTTTCAGGCATTCAATAATCTATGAGAGTGTTACAACCACAACAGACATGTTGACAAAATTCTGTCATATGCTGCTCAAAACACACAGCTATGTGTACTCCAATGCCTATCTTCACCTGATTTGTGCAGTTAAGTTCCCAACGCTTGGATTTTATCAAAACTCATTACCCGTGCTTAGCTCCAGGATGTACTTTAAGCTCATCTTCTCACAAAGATTTAACGAGATGGAAATGGACTTACTCCAAAACCCCAAACCTCATCTTGCAGACATTATGCCTAAGACATCTTCAGCAACATTTGCAGTAACCAGCTGCTAATAGCATAAAACTAGCATTAACTGCAGAATGAAGGGCTCACAGCATTGTATTCACCCAGTATTAATACTTGTGAACCAGTGAAAAAAAGATTTAACATTTCAAAATACTGCCAAAAGATTTCAGTGATATCAAAATGAAAATCTAAAGCTGCACTCACAGGGGCAAAAGCCTTCTTCAGAAGTTTTCTGAAATGAAAGTACAAATTAAATTGTAAATTATTAATAAAATCCATTACCTGAGCATTGCCATAGGGCACGTTCTGGCAGTAATTCTTGATGTCACTTTTACAAGCCTCATAGAGCTCTGGTTCAAGTCTGATATCCTCGGTCTGCAGGATAAATTACAGTATGAACTTTTAAGTAGCACTCTAAAGACTAATTTACTTTGTTCACGTATTAACTACAACCCTCCACTCACAAAAAAAGCAAGCAACTCTCACAGTAGGTAGGTCCATTTCTTTGAATGTAGGGGTCTTGGCTGTGAGAAGTGGTGTTAGTGGGAAATCAGCTTTGCAAATCCATGCAGTGATCAGTTGGCTTTTTACACTCAAAGAAAGGGCTTAAACCAAATTTTAGAGCTGGTAATTTGCTCCCACTGCTCCTCCTAAAAGGGCATCAACACCAATGTCCAAGACAACTAAAATCTTTTAATGTGAAAGCTAAACATCATATTAATAGCCACCCATCTACTGGGTGATCTAGAGGATGTTAATAAAGCTTCCTGCTTTTAACAATGCTCAGCATTTGGATTATTCCATACAAAGGCAAGAGTGCTGCCTCTTCTGATATGGGCCTGTTTAAGGTGAAGCTTTAACAGTCAAACAATATATACCAGACAAAGGCCTTAAGAGTTCATTGCTGCAAGCACTGCAGCCAGGAAGCTGAGAGGCAGCCTTGCCTACAGAACAAATACTACTCCTGTTTATCCACTGAGCAACTTAAGAGCAGCTGCAGTCAAGTTGCTTCATCTGTGCTTGTTTCCTCAGCCTGTAAAATGAAGCTTTTATTCTCTCCTAGAGGACTTTAAGGACATCAGCACGTGTTGCATGTCACTATCTAACACTAAAGATAATCACTTTAGCTGAAATTCCAATGACCATTTAGCTTGCTTTAGCCTTCGCGAGACTATATTTAAGGCATTAAAGCAGACAATCATTACTTTCACCGTGAAGGGCAATTGAGCCTCGTATTGTAAGAAGACTAGAAAAAATAAATTAGGTATGTCTTACAAATTAGCTTCCTTTTTTTTCCAGGGAGGACAAACCAGGAAGCTTTAATTGAAGGACCTCACTAGAAGATGGGCAGATCAAGAGTTTCATGTATGCTTACCATCTCTAGCTCCTCAACACGCAGCTGTTTGCGGCACTTCAGAGAGACCCTGTGCTCCTTGGCATCCTGCAAAGTATCATTGCGCACAGTTGTGCTCAGACAGATCACTACATCCACCCTGCAGAAAAGAAAACAGCTTTTTTTACTCATAGACCCTTCACTCAGATCAGCCAAGATTGGTGTTGGATCACCACATTGGAGAAACAGACCCCAAGAATCCAAACACAACGAAGTCCTTGTGGACCTGTGCTTACTTCTGGCCTGGGTACAGCTCTATGTAGAGTAACTGGATCCCAATTAAAACCTAAATCTGATGCTGTCTAATTGGAGTCTAGATCAGCAGACAGGAAGATAATCAAAATGCCAGCACACCCCTGCCCAGCAAGACCTCTGCTCTTAAGTCACATGAGCACTTTAGCAAAGCTTTACTTAATCTAAGAAATAGACGAAGGTGAATACCCACATGGCACTGCAAGAAATCCTTTTGCATTATGGGAAGGACATTTATATCATAAAATGCAAATAGTCTTGCTATCCACGAATAGGCTTGACCTTGTGTGTAATTCAGCCTTATGTCATTGCAGTAGGCTATTAAAAAACCTCTTATACCAAAATGAATAAACCAGCTAAAACAAGTGGGTTATTTCCCCTTCCCAGAGCAGCAACTGGAACAACAGTAACCTGCATCTTAGAAGATGATAAATCTAGCAAGGACATAAAACATCCTGGGACACACAGACCACTAATTGTAATTGTTAGCTATTTTCTAAGCAAGAAAAATACAGAGGACAGACTTGTATGCAAGAGTAAAACAGAGTCATTTTTGAAGAGGCAGGCAATGCCTCTACCTTAAGCATCTGCAGAATGCAGTCACTAAGTTTTCACACACAAAACAATCAGCCTTTAAAGGAAATCCAGCATTTTCTGTCCTGTCATGAAACATCCTCTGACTTTATTAAGTATTTATACGTTCACATTGCTGTTTGGTCAGGTGCTACATACTTTTTTTTGATGTTGGGGCAAAGTTTCAGCACATCCTCCTTGCAAGCCATTTTAAACTTGTACGAGAACCTAAAATCTTTCATTTGAACCTGCAAGACAGAAATGAGGAAAAAACCCAAACTTTGGTCACCTGGAAGGAAAAAAGAATAATGAAAAGTGCTACCCAGAAGAACCTTGTTGAATTGTACAATCAGCAAATGCTTTTGTCCAAAACTTATTGATGAGGAAGCAAGAGGAAATGCTGCACTGCCGCAGAAGGTGGGACCCTATCTACCACACACCAGGGAGGAAGGAGAGCCGGAAAATAAATCATCTCCAGAAGCAACCATTTATGACCAGACATGCAAGTACAACTGTCTGAATTTACAAGAAAACTTTAAATACAGTGGGAAATCAATCTCAAGGAAGGAGAGGTTTCATAACTAGCTAATTCCTGTCACCACCCTCAATGAACAGAACAGGTTTCCACTGATAGCAGAGAAAAGTGTATCTTACCAGCTGGAAATGAGTAACTCCGATTGCACATTTTTCATTCATTTCCTTCTGGTGTTTGTTCTGTATTAGACACTCCATCAGGTCCCCGGAATCAATCTGGTTATCTGCAACCTCCTGAAGAAGTGATGAAAGGCTTGAAAGTCATGATTTTCATACTCATTTAGCCCACTGTGACCAGGAAGTAATGGAACTTACAGTCTTGCTCTCTATTGTGAGCTTACACTCACCACCAATAGACCACCCTAGAGCTGTACCGCCCAACTCCACCACATAACTATATTTATAGATGTAGTTCAGAAAAGAACCATCCCAGGCACATGCACACTTTAGACTCAGGAGAACATCCTGTAGAGACTCAATGCTTACTCGACGTATTAGTTGGATGCCTTCATTGCTATCAAACTACTCAATGCTAGAGCAACCTAAGAAGTTTTTTCAGCAGTACTGAGCAGGTGCACAGAGTGCACTGGCTAGACACACTGCTTGCAGGCAAGGCAAAAGGAAAAAAGTTTGGTTTTCTTACTGATTTTTCCAATTACAGGGCAATTTTCATCTTCAAACACTAGCTTTTATGCTAGGGCTCTGACAGCAGAAGCACTAGATGGAACTAAGAATTTTTACTTTAGGGTGGTTTTTTAATTAAAGACTTTTGTAACTGTTTACCTGATTTTACTTTTGAAGTATTTCAAGTACACCAAGAACTAATATTTAAAACCTCTAACCTTCCCCCCCACCCCCCCCCGTCTTTTTCCCCAAAAGATATTCACACTGTTACAGAGCACTCACATGACAGAACGTCTGGATAATGGGCTCACACGCTCTCATCAGCAAGGCTTCAATTTGAATGTCCTGCAAAAAAACATGCAGTATTTTGTTTTCACAGTGAATGGACAAGAAAAAAGGCTCTGGGAAAAAACCCACCTGTGGTAACAAGTTAAACTGAACTCAGCTTACAGGGATTTGAAAGATGTTATTCAGCCAGCTTTGCCCTTCAGTTCTGGAAATCCTATGGTTCACCCTTACCAACAACATAGTAAACGTTAAGACAAGCCTTCCAGCTCAAGGGAAGAGCCTGGTCTCCACCAAAACTCATTCCTTGGGTAATGTGGCCAATCTCCTCTGAATTGGATGCTACGGCACTAGAAAAACTACCACCTAAGTGTAAGGTGATAAGGTTTATGACAGTTCCGAGCAAACCATTTTGTAACCATTGGAAGGAAGCCTTCCCTAGGGCACAACGTAAATTTTAAGAGACATGGGAAACAGTTTGGGGCAAGACAGTTAAATATGCAGCTTCATAACACGAGTAAAGCTGCTGACCTCACTGAAAACCTAGCAGCTATTTCTTGCAAAATTTTGGGGATGGAAGGAGGGAAGCTGCAATATAGTACTCAAAACTACTTGCAAGCAAGACCAAAAACAAAGTCCCATGACATATCTTGACTTGTATCAAAGGTCACTTGGTTACCTGTGCAAGAAATCTTAGCTTCAGTACCATAAGCGAATTTTTTAATCAGGAGAAATGTCATCACCAGCCTAGTCTGAACTGTTGCTCATTTTTCTTCCTCAAGAACACCTCATGAAAATCTCCATTGTATGGGGTAAAAATAATGGTCTCTGTCTGATCTCAGAGAGCTACACTGCTGCAGGTACTCTGACCTCATTTTTTTTCATCACTATCAAAATGACATGCTCAACTAGTCTCTTTATCCCAGGCTGAAAACTGCTCACCTCTGACTCCAGCTCAGTGAGGTTTCCCACTATGTCTCTGCAATCAGGCACTAAGTCATCAAGATGGTCCTGAAGGCATTCCAGCTCCTACAAAAACAGACATTTTAGTGTGTGATCCAAGAACCCAAGTTGAACATTTGGGCTTGAAATACTGTAACACATGTGAAACTGCCCTCCTCCTTGTAAAGTCGTATGTCTCATTTAATCCCATTCCTCTACTGGCACTCCCAGAATACATATACATAGCAGTGATCGAGGATGTTGGTCTAGGATGTTACTGCTTGTTCTCAAAAGCCGCATGATAATGTGCTTTCACTTCTGGAATAACGTATTTAATTCGCCCTTTGCATAACCTTAATGAGAGGCTGATTATCCAAGCTACAACCTATGATTGGCATGTCAAAAAGACAATGGCATACTGCATCTGCTGTTGAATGGCTCCTTCCCTACAGCTCTGCAGGGGCACAGCAATTTAACATGAGTCTTGAAACTTTGTTAAGTAGCAGCAGATGTTAGTTCAGTTCTGTATAAACACAGGAAGCATGTCAGTATTTGCTAAATGGAAACAGGATAAAGTTTATGTGGGAAATGCCAAACTTGTAATAGAATATTACAAATAAGAGCCAGGGTGGGGTGGGGTTACTTCACTGAAGTCCTGCTTGTTAACTATGCCCTTCCCCTTCTCATTCCACTACCCTTTTCAACCTACTGAAGCCACGCAGTAGGTACAAAGCTGCTTCATATCGCCTTCATCCCTAAGTCTAGCGTAGATTACATTTCAAACTGCACTCATTTTTAATTTAGTCTCAGCTATAAAGAGACAGCTAACAAGATGTCCCTTTATCCCCTTTTTGCCCTTCCCACCCCTCCAACTTTGCAAATGAAGTAGAAACGTTCCTGTGTATAGTACCTGCCCTGTCTCTGTTTTTTCACTGCACCACTTCCCTAAGTCAATCATGCACTTGTCCTGGAGGGCTGGGTCCAGCTTCACATCCATGGCACGCTGATGGAGGATTCTCTGGACCTCTGCTCTGCACTCTCGTGATAGCTGCAAAGGAGGCAGAGAGCACTTAGCGTATGGGGTCTCTACACCCATACAATGCAAACAAGATGCTGTCAGGTAAGGTACTGTGAGTAACCACAAATGCCATGTGCAAACCCAGAAAGCACGGTAGTTTTCCTGTAGTGCTCAGCACAAGTCTGCTGGGGCCCCACCAGTGAACCAGGCTTCAAAAGAGTTCGGAGCTACGTTATTTAGTTTGGATGGAGGCTCCTTTCATTCCACTAAAATCAATCTTATATTCTTAAACCTTCACTTTCGAAATGAGACGTCAAAGCAGGTCCCTAGATTATCTGCTGCACTGATCCCTTCATTCAAAGCTCCAGACTGCTTCTGGAGCAGAAAGTCAAAATAGCTCATGCCCTCAACACCAAAAGGGAAGACCAGAATAAGGCGATATAGTCCTGCTGTATGATTTCTTCTCAGCAATCCCCACTGCAGCACATCAGAGCCAGCACCGGCAAGACTGAGGAAGAAACAAATTGTAGAAAATCAAGGGACACTGGTACAGTGCTTGTCAGACCTAAAATGCACTTGTCGAAGCTTAAAACATCATACATTTAAAAATCCAAACCACTGGAAGTTACCTAGCATTTTGTGTACAGCACTGGAAAAAAAGTACAGATCTAACCTCTAATGAGTTTGCTTTCAAACACTAAATTTCAAGATGACTGTTGCTCCCTTAACCTAGTTTCCACAAGAAAAATACAATTAAAAGCCTTTTCTCTCTCTAAGATTATTTGCAGGGTGGCTATTGATTTCTTTGGTCAGCACTAATGTAAAAAAAATTTAAAAGTCTCAACTCAGCCGACTAAGAAACAGCATTTTTAAAAAAAAATTATTCCTAAAAAAGAGATTGTTTCAATCAATATTTGATCTCTGCCACAAAACACCTTTTAAATCAAGCTGTAGCAATTAATTTTTAAGCCAGGCCATCGTGTAAACCCACCAACTCTTCGGGGCTGTGTACACTACAGCGCCAAAAGAAATGGAAACGAAGTACCCAGCTGCTTTCAAGGGAGTGCCTTGATAAAGGCACAAGAGGGCAGCAAACCTGAGTAGCTCTGAACCAGAACAAATGTGATTATGGTGGATCTCCAGACTGCAGGGCAGCAAGTCAGATCCCTACTGTCTTCTTTAAAGACAGCATAAGCACATTTACCAGTACAGTATGCTCCGAAGAACTGAAAGGATGCTTCATGTCAATAGGAAGAATATAATGGAGCATAAGCTGAAGTTGTACTCAAATCAAAACTTAATTAGAAACAGCCTAGAAAACCTAGGCTTGGAACTCCTTTTTGCATAAAACCAATTTTGCAGCTATGCTAGCTATCTACAAGCAATCACATTCCTCTCTGGAAAAACAAGGGGGAGAACCGGCACTGTGTCTAAACATATATCCAAGTTGTCAGCATGCATTCCCCTCTGCGGGCAGTTGTCACACCTTGATGTGGCTATTTTGCCTTACCAGAACAGCAGCATAGCCCTTCAAGGTACAACTGAGGGGCTGGGCATCCAAAGCAGCGCAAGTACCACCTACGTTAAATGCTTTTAAGTAGCTTTTGTGAGTTCTTGCAGTTTTAGCACAGTGTGTCCAACTTCCAAACCGTATGTGCAACCCTTCTGTTACGGATCAAAGAGCAGTAAGTTGCACTCTAGCACCTACCCTCCTTCCTTGCTCCTCTGTGCGGTATGCATGCCTGTACAAGCAGGAGAAAACAGCCCCTGGAGGCATCAGCTCACTCGTCTCATTCCAGCCATGGGTATGGCAGAGACGGGAGGCATCTCCCTGACACTTGCGGTAAAGGACTGTATCCAATCTGCAAACAGAAAAGTTATCACTAGCACTTCATTTAAACTTTTAACCTTTTTCATATTCTGAAAAACTTCTGAGGCAGAAAAATCCACTCAAGTCTTCATACACCAGATCATTCAGTCTGCAGTGTCTAACCAACTGAACCAACAGGTGGCAAAGTGCCTGTCACTCAGTTTGGAATCAACTCCCTGATCTTGCAAAAATATACTAAGATCCTTAATTATGATGAAACCTTCAACACTACTGAAGCACCTCCCATTCTCTTCTGCAGCATGCCAGCCAAACGATGACATGAGAAATCATCTCCTAGATATCCCAAAGCAGCAGAAAGGCAGAGAGATACCATGTTTTGCTTGTCTAATATGTTATGTGTACTTTGTATTGCTGCCATTTTGAAACACCACTTTCATAAAAATCTGAGTCTGATTAATTACTGTCTGCTCTTGATTTGAACTAACTGAAGACTCAGCATCCCTTGCTTTTGCATACAAGAAATCTGCAAGTGCAGAACTCTTTAAGGTGACATCTAATTACTTAAAGCCAAGTGAGATATTGCCAACTTTCCAAAACAGAAACTTCAGTTTTCTGCAACAATTTAGAAGGCAAACATCAAGTGATAACAGCGGACACAGTTTTCTTACTACTTTTATCATTACCTGTGTAATTATTTCTACTCTGTGCATCTGCGTTAGGCACACCGCTAATACAACAGTTTTCATAAGCCAGTTCTAGCGAACAGTGGTTAAACAAGAAAGATAAGCTGACATTGCCCAGTCTGCAATATGAATTGGAATTATCTTTACTCCCAGCAAAATGCAAATACTCAGTTTTCCTTCTTCCAATCACTTAAGTTTAGCTCAAGCAATGAATTTCCTGCTAGCAACACTGTACAGGCAGGAACAGTGGTGGAAACCAGCAATGAAGGGAAACAGGAAGAGGAGGAAAAAATTAAGTATTTTTGTCTACCTATGGAGACAGTTATCGGGATGACTAAACAAACAGCCACAAAGCCCTAAACTCTCTGGTCCATGAAGCCCCATGTGTTTTGAAAGCAGAAGGTTCACAGAGCACGTCAGCTCTTAACTACTGGTGATGTTGTCCATAGATACTGCCGTGACTCAGACATTCTTAATGTTTTATTTGAATACCCTTTGTGGTAATCGAAGCCCATGGCTTCTTGCCTTACACTCCCCTTGTAGTCACTGAGAACAATTATACCATTTCTTGCAGTAACCCTATTTAATGTACTCTACTTCCTCGCCTCTCAAACTTTTTCAGAAAAGCCAAACACTTATTTTTTCCTCAACGGTCATGCACAAGGGGCTCTATCCATATTTAAAACAAAGCACTGTCATCTTTGGATGACAGAGTTGGGAAAGCAGTCCTCCAAAGGGAATTACATCTGCTCTACAAGCTGGAATCACACCCGAAGAAACTGAAAAAAAGGCAGAAATGGAAGCAGGGAGCCTCTCACACGGTGCCTCTATTACACTTAGTAGTCTGGTTTGCTTCAGTCCCATATTGCAGTGCACAGACCAGATAAAACTGGCTGCCACTCGCACAGGAAGTGAACTTCAAATTCAGTATGGCCAGAGAAAATTCTTTTAATCAAAGATGCATTGAATTTCAGAGCTCAAACTTGAGATGTTTTTAGGGTCGCATCATTTCTAAGCGAGTACCTGATTTAAGTGGGCATCATACTTTCTCTAAAAGCAACTTTTGCTTCTACTGCTCTAGACAGGCATTAATGCCTTACCGATTTGGCATGCTTAAAAGTCCCCTTTTGAACAAGCATAAGCTATACTGTTTTACCAGAAACTGCTAATGCATACCAAATGCTAAACACATCATCAAGTTAGGATAAATCTTGTTTTACAGTACTCACTTCCAATCACGAGATATAAAATACTGGAGCTCCAGAAGCCTATGCTCACAGTCCTCTACCATCTTCTCGGTATACAAGTGCTCCATCAGGCAAGACAGAATCCTGCAAACAGAAGAAAAAAAGTTGGGCAACAGACTGTTACAACCATGCTGAAGCTTCCTTGTAACAGTTGGTGTTGCCAAATGAGTCTTTCCAATGAACCATCATAGATAATACATTCAAACACAGTGAAGATTTTTCTCTTCCTTCAAAAAGATTACATCAACAACTGTATAGCACATTTGTACCCTCCTAAATTCCATTGTTTTAGTTACCTCAGCAAATCATGACAAAATCATAAGGAATATTTTATATAAATTCTGGCTCAAAAGACAATATATATCAGACCTGAAGATAACAGATATTTGTCTCTGCAGTATGGGTTTGCTTAACTGGCCTTTCAAGGCTTGTACTTTGTCTTTGTGACATTGCTAAAGACTTATATTGTAAGAGAAATTAGCACATCAAACGTTACATATTTAATTTAAATGCCTGAAATAGTTAGATCCTTCACCAGTGCTAAACCAGCCCTGTTATAAAAATACTTGGCCTGCTTATATGGCATAAATGAAAACAGAACTTGGTTCACACCTCCAACTCTGTAAAAATTGCTAGAGTCTGTCATTTCTGGACAGGTTTTAGTATCTGTGCTGGTCAGCCACACAACCTTCATGGATGCTCAACGGGGAAAAAAATAATCAGTTGTAACTGAGAGCCACCTACATTGGGTCTCCAGACCGTATGTGCTTGCAGGCAGTCTGTATCACCGATTCACACGCCTCGTTCAATGCCCGGTCAATGCGGTAATCTGCACCGGGGTCAGTTTCTTGAATCAGTGTTTGAAGCTGGAAGAAAGAAATTGTGGATAAGGAAACAAATTATAATGATCAAAACAAGAGCGCTTGCGACCTCTCAGCGTGGCGATTCTATGCCAGTAACAACGCTGCCAGGTATGACCTCTGCTCTGCAGTTACTAGTTTTAAGCGCTTGTGCTGCCAAGTCAATTGCCAGACATGGGAGGCCAGCACTGCTGAATCCTAATTATCATTATGAAGTAGACCAGGAACACTAGATGAGATTGGTCACACACTGAAGGCGAACTGAAAACCTGGACCACTTATGTAGCTAATCACAAAACAGAAGTGGTAAAATTTTAATACTGTTTTTTTGATCCACCTTATGCTTTGGTGGCAATCTCAGCCCATAAGGCTGACAGTACTGAACATGCAAATTTGTCATATTCTCATGAATTTCTAACAACTTCAGTCTAACAAATGAAATCCCAATCAATATTTAAAGACCAGTCACCTAACTACAAACAAAGCTTAAAACAGTTTTTTAATTGCCTGGAGAGGACAAAAAAGTTTTATTGAAATACAGGATAAAATATCCTATCCTGTTGCCCCAGGAAGCAGCATTTCCTCAGGGATGCCTGTTCAAGCTTTCAGAAGCCAGGGTAACGGCAATTTGGTCTATTGTACGTGATTTTTTATTAATAATAAAAGCAGGGCACCAGGTTTTATCTACCTAAGTCACTGTGTAAGTGAAAAATGAAAACAAAAACTTCCCAAAGACTGAGACACCATGTGTACCAACTTGAAGCTGTGATATCCCAGCACTCCCTTTGTGACTTTTAAATACTTTCAACATATAAACAGTTTCATCAAATCTTCTTCTTGTGAAGCAGTTATTCTGATTAAAAGCTTCAGAAAAATAAGTCTGTTATTAATAAGAAAATATAATTTAGCATCCACAGGACTAAGTTTCCAAATCAGATGCAGAGCCCATGGCATCTGAACATGAAACTGGGAGATGTCTGCTGGGCCGGGGAAAGGAATTTGGGTGTATCTCAGTCTGTAGTTTGGGGGACAAGGGTAGCTTTCTGGGCCATGACTCAGGCCAGAATCCCCATGCCCCACTTCATTCCCCACCAAGCTGTGAATTCCCAAAGACTGATGTGTAGGGCAAACTGGTATCATCATTCAACAGACTAACTTTTTTTTGGGGGGGGTGGGGGGGGGGGGGGGGGGGGGGGGGGTGGTGTCAGGGGGGTAGCTGGGTGTGAAGAGCTTGCTTAGAAGGCAACTGCACACTGACATCAAGTGGTTTCCACTGTTAATATCTTGGTATGGACTTAATTTTTATTACTGGCCCCCAGCCCAACTAAATCACAAGCACAGTAACAATTTTATCCTCCATCTTTCAAAGGTTGCACCTGAACACCATACAGGAAATTTTCAGGGCAGAGCCCTATCACCACAAAACATGGAGAAGAAAAAAGCATCAGAGAACTGGGAGAAAACACAAGCTAGCGCTATTTATCCAATAGCAAACTTGTAATCAAAAGGACAAACCACAGACTGCCTGGGAGGAACGCAGGATCTCCTGCAACTCATTCTCTGCCAAAGTTAATTATGTCCAGCCTCAGCTTCTAAGGGATGTAGGCAGCTCGGAAGAGTGCTGCCTAGCAGTAACAAGCTGTTGATTCAAAAATTCTTGGGACATTTTCCCTTAAAAAATAGTAATAAAAAAAGAAACATTTTATAAGACATTGACAGCAGTCAAAAACAGAAGCCAACCCAGGATCTGGTTCATAACAGGCAGCTGCACCTTGATCGGCAGGAGAAGTGATACATCCTTTACAAACTTTCTAAGAATCAATGAAAGGAGAAGAATATGGTCATTCTGCTGGCATGCACAGCCTACACAGACAGGAAATACTCTGCATGTAAAGTGCTGGGATCCCTTCATGTCAGATGTTTACATATAAAAAGCGATCAAGTACCATTAGTGGAATTAACTCCCTCAAGGGCAAATGGGTGAATGAAACCTCGAAGCTTACACTTTTTTTACACACAGAGATTAAATAAACTGGCCAGAACATTATGTATACAGGATTCTTCCTCAGGTCTCAGTTTCATTGGTACTTTTGGTGCTATCAAGTGGAAGAGGCCAAAGCACACTGGGTATGACGGCTCAGAAGCACCAGATCACCTCCTAGTCTTTCTGCCCTGTTTTGGGCATAACTGCAGGACTCCCAGTCCCAATTCTCAGCCACGTGCAAGATGTGCAGCAGTGAGCCAGCTGCCCTGACTGCAGGAGCAAGGGAATAATTTGGCACCAGTAACAGAAGTGAAGGTTTTATAGGATATTCCTCCCTCCCACAACAAACTCTTGCAGCTGAAGAGCAGCTGCATAAACTTTATAACCTTCTGAACTTTTATCCCAATACGGAGCTAAATTAACCATTAACTATCACTTTATTAGCTGTATTAGAAATTGGAAGCAGAAATATCTGCCCTTTTAGAAGGGCTCAGTTTTGCATGCTCAGGAGAGTGAACAGGGAAAAAAAAAAAAGGATGAGACCAGAGCAATACAAAAGCCACACATCTGAAAAACAAATTGCTAGCAGCTTCAGTATAAAATATTGCTTCCACTAAGTGACACCACAGGTGCTAGACACTGCCAGGACAGCTGTAGACTTTTTAAGGGCTGATGCTCACAATGAAGGGACACATCTATCTGCTGATGACCTACAGCATCACACACACACCCTCCCTAAGCACAGGACCTCCGTCTTTGAAGAATAACATGCCAATGATATCTGCAGAAGACTATTTCATGACTGGAATATATCCAAGCTCTATATGCTTTCCCAAAGCAAAGAGCAGCTTGTTTTACATGGGAAGACATGCTCCAGAAGTAGTATTTCCTTCTGATATTTTTTTCTTAATAAAAGACACATCTCTAGAGAAGTACATGATAGCATAAATAACAGGAGCCCCATCCTTTGTTTCAGAACAGGCAGAGCACTCAGACAGCAAAAACCCAAACTGCAAAGAGCCCTTAAGAGGGCATATTGCTAGTGCACACCCGAGATACACTAGGGTGAGCAAGGTACTAAAGCCTAGGTTGGCAAAATAATGTCAAACACACACCAGGATTTGTGTTTTGGTTGGTTTTTGTTGTTTTTTTTTTTTTTTTAAACAAAAACCAACTTAGGCCAAACCACTTACGTTACACGGAAAGCCATCATTCCTCTACCATTTACAAAACTTCAGCATTTTGGAAAGTCCACTGATCAAAACAGACAAAAAACCCACACAGCTCTCAGACATTGGGTCTGGGCATGCTTCTTGCACAGCAGCATGGTTAATTGTGAGTGCAGACTCTCACATGCAAGATTATTCTGTTGAGGTGTCTCACAAGAAATGGAACTTCTCAGATCAAGAAATCAGGGTTTGAGAAAGTTTGAGAGCATATCTTGTTGACAGTTTTCAATATAAAGAATCACTCATTCCTGCAGGAAAGGGCATGAGCACATATGCCTGCAGGAAAACATCATGGAAGTTCTTTGGTTATGTTTTGTTGTTTTGGGATTATGTTGGTTTTGGCAGATGGACAAGTATCTGCTTTCATAAGGCAAGTAGAACCAGAGCAAACCTTGACAGACAGGACAGTAAGTGAAACCAGATCCAAATTAGATGTTTCCCCTTCCAATTTCCTCAAACAAACCACCTAAGGCAAGTATGTCTAGCTGTACAGCTTCTACAACAAAGAATTTGAGGACAAGCCCCACTGCTTTGAGTTAGCCAAGAAATCAAAGTGCTATATTAGCATTACCTAATGGTGCTACTAAAAGCACAAGTTTTTGACTCTGCATAGAAAAGACAACATCTGGAGGCGGGCCCAAAGCACCCCAGCCAGCTCTGCTGGAACAACCCCAAAGCAAGCATGCTGTTTTCCTCTGTTACTGCAGGTGAAAAGGTAGAGATGCCACAGACCAGCAGTTCCACCATCAACAGCCCCATCAAAGGTCAATTTTAGAGCATCAGCACCTCGTTCCTGAAACAAGAACTGCCCAGGGACATCAGAAAGCAAGAAACAATAGTACTCAGCTTTAGTCTAGCTGGACTTGAGCTGAAGTCATGTGGAGCAAGCACTAGCCAGGAAGCAAACTGGTAGGGAGGTGCCTGAAAAAGCCATCCTATCTGCATGAGGATCTACCAGAGATACAAACTGATTATCTCACCAAAATTACACTGCAAGACAAGAAAACTCCCCAAAACACCCAAACTAGACAACAAAAATATCAGTCCTTGCTTTTTGATGCTTACAGTTTTTAGAAACCCTGACACAGGTCAATCTTTCTCCCATGAATGAATTTACCAAAGCAGCACTTCTGAGACCATCCATGTGTCTCAAAGACTGAACTATGCTGACACATGGCAACTAAGCAGCTGAGAAACCAGCTGCAGTGGCTCAGCAGAAGCATATGTCAAAGGTGCTCTCTAGGTATCCAAAAGGAACTGAAGTAGCTCCAGCTACTACGAAGGGATGGATCCCTAACATGCCTTCTTCATGGCCTGTCATATGGGCCAATCTCATATGACAGGGAGTTTGAGTGTCTTGCACAAGCCACACAGTATCTGGAAGGGTTTCAGAAAATATTCCCTTCTTACAAATATAATTAGCTACCATAGAAGGTAGAAGCAGGAAGCTCATTCTAACAAAATACATCAAAACAGAACAAAACCCGTGATGACCAAGACAAACATTACCATTCAAATACAAAAATATAAACAGTAAATGACTTAGTACCTCAGAAGCTGTAAGCAGCTATACAATAGCCAGTTCACAGGAACCCAGAACATTGGAACGTTTATCCTATTCTTGCAATCATCTATTTCTTCTTGCCCACAAAAATATGGGCAAAAACATATTTTATAAGAACACCACTTAATTTGCTCCTGCTGTCTTTTGCACAGAGAACAGAACAGGTCATTTAACTTGAAGGGAAGTCATGAACAGGCCCTGCTGCTACATCAACTTGCTGTACAAAAATAAAGCACTAGCTTAAGGAGAAGAGAACTGGAAAAAAAAAACCCCTATAGATTTCCACAGACATTCTTTTTCTCCAGAAGGCTAAAATCTTACATCATTTTGGGGGTGTCCACTGCACTGACTTATGACTTGTTCAGAACATGCACTCCATGATCTGGAAGTTATTTGCAAGAGGAACCGATCTGACAATTTGCAAATAATCAAATTCTGAGGCAGCAAGTTCAATTTCATATTTAAACAGAAACAAGTATTCAGTTTTTCACACAAATGTTGCAAAGTCTAAGTCATGCACTACAGCTCACTGCAGGAATGACTCAAACTGTACAGCTGCTGCACCAATACACCTGGTATTTCTGCAAAAATAAGCTTCATCACAAAACCACCCTATGCCTTACAAAAACTTAACAGATATTAACTTATCTCTGCTAACATACACAAACTGAAAACATTTCGGGCTCAGGCCTTAAGCTACACTTACACTTAAAATGGACTACAGTAGTTTCTTATATTGCAGAAAGTCAAGAGCATACATCTCCCCAAATTCCTACATGAGCGCTAACACTCCCCAGTCTTTTTTGGCACTGATGTCACTCTTCCAGGCTCATGGGCCATTAAAAGCAAGTATTAAATGCAGAAATGTCATATCACATTAAAAAGCACTAATGAGTTTGAACAAATATTAAATAACTGTTAAAGAGACTACATACAGGATGCACCTAAGCCAAAAATGAGTTTAAAAAAGGCAAAATAATCCCGTTTTGGAGAACATTTCCTCCAGTGGCTGCAACTACAATGACACGCAGCAGTATGCTGTACCTACTTGTCCCTGAAGTTCCATTTCCACTGTTTAAGCTGAATGAAATATCAAAAATAAAACTGAGTGGAAAGGCACTTTAAGAAGATTTAGTGCATTTCCAAGGACAGGGCACAGGGGGCAAGGGCAGGAGAAGGAATGTTTTAAAACTTATAAAAAGGTAAGTTTCCCTACATCCTGCACCCAAGAGAGAATCCCATGACTTGAAAGCTGCTGCAGAAGAACTGCTAGAGATCCAGTATAAAATTCCAGAGCAAAACAATCCAAAACGTATTTGAGGGGGAAAAAAACCCCAACACATTAATGTGCTGCTAGATACCAAGTTCTAGCAGACCTCTGTACCCTGCAGAGCCAGACTGCCTTCAGCAGAATCTCCATCGCGAGGCAAAACATCAACAGATGAAATCAGCCCTTCTACCAACTGAGCAACATAAAAGTGAAGTGATAGAAAAGCATCTTACTGCCTGCTGACAATTCAGCCCGACGTTTCCCTTTTCACCCCGTACTACTTTCATCAGGCAATGCAGGGTGCGGCCTTTCCGATGCAGGCCTGAGCAGTGGTGCTCTATCTCTCCTCGGCAGCTCAGGATGATTTCTGGGCTCAGTGAGAAGTCTTCCATTAGCATGCGCCGGTAATCCAACATTTCACCCTGACACTCGCTGCTCACTTGTCGACCTGAGCCAAGAGAAGATGACATGACTTAGTATTAATGCTTAGCAGAGCCCTTCTTAACCTATGCTACCATCACATTGGAAAAATAGGGACAACATCCACACTCTGGACAACAACAGGTTGCAACAAATGTGCTAGAGCAGACGTGTTGGGGATTATGGTAGCTCTCGTCGCTTAACTGAACCTGCAAAACATAGCCAGTCTACGGATTCAATACATGTTTTTTTTTAAAGGATTCCTAAAAGATTAGGAGAATTTTATTTTGGATTTCACATTACAGGAGTTCTGTGGCACAGGTCAGCTTTTCCCTGCTTGAGGGCTTGTTTTTCCACTGCAGAAACGGAAATCACCTCTGGTAATTTACCAGTTTGATGTGTAATTTGGGGAGAAATTTGTCTGGAGAGCAGGTTAAAACATTTTCTCCAAGGAAAAGGTTTTCTACAGCAACAGCACATACTTGTTCAGGAAGCCAAAAAAACCCAGAATAGAACATGTTACCAAGAGTAGTATATACAGAGTGTCTAACAAACCACTGTAGCTGCACAGAAATCTAGCTTTAATAAATGCTTACATCTGCTATAAGCTTTCCCACAGTCTCCATGTAGACAGTTTGGTAGGGTATTTTTAAAATCAAAATGAACAAGTTGGCTTTTTTGCTATATGCCCTCCTGGTAGCACCCACCACAACCTAGTCATATGCGTACAATGCCCCATGCAACAGAGGTCCTACACCCCAACACGGGCTCCCAGCCATTATCGTACAGACACATGGAGGTGTGTGGAATAATTAGCGTTCCTCCTAGGTTATGCTTCATGCATGAGCCACGCGCTGCAGAACCCGTTCCACCATGAGAGTGGAAATTAGTAACTGAACAGCAGTTTTCTGCATGTAATTCAGGAAAGCACCTGCCCTACCGCAGGGAAATGGGGAAAAAACCCACCCACAACTTCTCCACAAACAGGACACATCATTTCCACATCAATCAGAAGCAGTAAGTTATTCACTCATAAATGCACCAACTGCTTATGGTGTTACAGCAGTCTTTTCCTCCCATGCCAGAGGCACTGCAGCATGCAGACCTGCTGCTGAATCAGAAACCACTCAGCTGCATGCCAAGGGGAAAAAACAAAACTCTCCAGTGCAGATCTAGAGGATATATAACAAGCTGGTTTCCTTATTATAGCAATTTCACAGAGAACCTTTAGCATGGTACTGCTTCACAGGGCCTTCTAATACCTCTGAGATGGCCAATAGCGTTAGGACATCTTCAGCTTACACTAACTTAAATGAAAAAAAAAATTTCTCACTTATATTCCTCCTATATAAGAAAAACTAGAGTTAGAGGAATTAAGGTATTTACCCAAGCTACCAAACTGCAAGGAAAGCTATTACTTACAAGAGGCAGAGGAGTGACTTATCCCTGGATTTCCCTGAGTGATGATAAACAGGCTCCCCATTCTGTATTTTAACCTAGTAGCATATTTTATGCTTACTACGTAAAGGAAGAAAAAAGCTGCTTGAATTCACAGTGAATAGAAGGATTTGCAATTACACATCATCCACCCAAGCGGGATTCGCTATTTTGCATTTTAAACTTCTTGTCTACACAACACAAGTCAGTGTCAGAGGTTTACTCAGCTATTCTAATCTTCAAAACAACAGTGATGAAAGCATTATGAGGAAACTTGCCTCTGAAGTTTGGAAAAGGTTACTTGGAGAAGGGGACTGTAAGTACATGTTGAAGCTGAAAGTCCAAGAGAAACTTTTAAAATCAAGATCCCAGCAAGTCACACGTCTTGACTGAACTCTGCTTACCTCTGTGCACAGCAGACTCTAAGCACATCAACAAATAGGAAAGCCTGGCTTCCCGAGACCGGGGAAGGTTCTCCACATTACAGCGGTACTTCTTCAGATCACTTTTACAAGACTTTGCTAGTGAGTAACTGACTTTGTAGTCTTGGGCAATCAGCTTCTGGCGGGTTGTCAGCGCATCACGACACTGCAGGAGACACATTGGGATGGCTGAATGAGCTACCGCACGCTGGTGGAGGAGAGCTAGACCTGCTGCTGTTAACTTTTCAAGTTGCATTTCAAAAGACAATTGATGTTTTAGAATTCACGCATTTAATCTGGACTGCAGTGAAATTGCATTTGTCTCAGAAACCACACTTAACAATGCACACAGAGGTCAACAGATCAAGGGTTTTACGGCAGCAGCTCTCTGCAGAGCGCTGCTTAAAATTGCACATTCATCCAGCTTTTTGTGAAGAGCTATGGCTGAGAGCGTGACTCATTCTCAGTAACTAGGATCAGTTGCTGACATTTATCCCAGCTGTGGCACATGCTCACCCCCATGCCCTCAAGAAACTACTTCTTCCAGTTGCATTTACAAAATAGCATGTTCTTTGGATTTGTTCTGCAACGTGCTGAACAGATGACAGCAGATAAAGCAGTCTAACCATGGGAATTTCTAGCCATTTTCCACAACTGATGAGGCTCATGAGGATGCACTGTGGCCAAACCCGTACCCAGCAGCTGCAAGAACAACCCTCTAAATCTCATCCAAAATAGAGCCTGTAAAAATACTGCTACGCTTCGTAGCTTTTGGTTTAAATTATATGAAAATTAAAGCTGATGGCAGCAGATAATTCAGAATAGCTCAGGCAAATTTGTCCACTCTTACCCTATTCAAAAGGAAGGAAAATGTGCACATGTATGGTGGGGAGAAACAGGGACCAATCTCAGCAGAAGAAACAGAGATGACCTATAGCCCTCCCCCTTACATCAGGTTCTTGACTTCTCTCCCCCTCCTTCCCATACCTACTCCAGGACCTGGGAAGCCCTACTTCAAAGATATTCGCACTCCCTCCTTCATGCTCCCATCTCTGTGCCAAGACTGAGACCAGACAGACTTAAAGCTCCAGACACAGGCAGATACAGGCTCACAGATCCCTCACCCCCCAGAGCAGGGGAAGGTCAGATACAGCCAGGGAGCCCAGCCCAGCGAGCAGTTACACAAAACAAGCCACCCACTAGGCAGCTATTGTTGGCTAGACACGTATGCAGCAGCTGATGCCATCAGCAAGAAGGGACTTTTTACTGGGTAACAGCTTCTACAAAACTAGTGACTTTGCAGATGGTCCTGCCTTGGCAGCTACGAGAGTGAGAACTAGATTTTGTGTTCCTCCTGCTCTGCAAACTGCACATTCAGATTGTCCACCCCTCTCTCCCCACCAAGTTATCTGCTACAGCTTTGTCTAACTTACCAACATCTTACATTTGTATCTTAGCTGACCATGGAAACAACCCCTCCAAACCCACCACTCTCCCTGTACAACCAAAACCAGGATAAGCAAAAATAGCAGTCCCTTTCAGTAATGCACTTACACAAAATGAAGCTTTGTTTCAACCCTGCGGGGATCACTCCGTTTTGAGTTTGTTAATTGGAACCAAGCTTTCAGATAGCTAACACAGTTAAAGAAAAGGAAATTAGTCTGATCCCTCCAGGCCTCTGAATGGGGCTCCTTTAGTGGAGCTCCAAAAAGGAGGGCTTTACAGATATCCATCTCTGTATCCTTTCAGACAGATGATATAATTTCATAGAAAACCAAATGCTATGATGCTGCTTCTGAAATCACTGATAGCATTGCTGCCTTCCCAAAGCACCTACATCAATACAAATTCTTTTCAGGAATGGCTTCCCAGAACATTATTTGTTGTTGAAAACCACATGTTCAGAAAAAACATAAGGAAAACTTCAGTAGCTGAACTGTGCATCTTTCCCACAGAATTTGCTGCTTCGTAGGCAGACACTAATAGCCTTCAAAACAGGAGTGAAACACACTCCACTTCCTGTGCGGAGGCATTTGGGCATTTTGTTTCTAATCTGTACATTATGACAGCATTTATCCAGGGCTTACCCCAACATGGTGTAACTTCTACTTTAAACACTCAATCACAGCACTGTGACTTGAGCTCCATGTCTACCTTCCCAAATTACCCACCCAAAAGCTTTGATTTATTTAAATCCTTAACTTTAAAGGCTGTAACTTGAGTACAATTAATTCAAGCCATCAGCACGTAGCTGGAAACAGAAACATATCAAAGTAAAAGCATCTGTTAAAGCAGCCGGTTATTCAGCCATGTAGATGATGGATTTTCCTCAACATTGGAAAAGAATAATGTAGGCCTGGACTGATGAATGATCTGATCATCTCTGCATTAAGGATTTGTCTCACTGAGACAGATACCTACCTTTTCACTCATTGATTCTTCAAACTTGTGATTAAAGAGGCACTTGTAGACTCTGCCTTCTCCAGCCTGAGTCTGTGAAACAGAACAGTAACATTCACCATTAAAGATAAGACTTGTAACACTTAATGAGCAGGCTAAACTATACCTGAAGAGATTTATTTTTTCAACTAGAAATATATTAAAGTTAATATTTCAATTTCAAATGACAGTGATAGCATCTATACTAAAATCTTTTACATTTTATTGCATTAAAAAACCCCTATCTGGTCATGTTCGTCCCCCTTTTTAGCGAGAGGATACTCAGCTGATACAAGCTAATTCAGACTGAACAAAGCAGCTTACCAGCTCATTGCTCCAGGGATAAGGAGCTCTGCAAGTAGAGTCAGATCAGGCTTGTGCAACAGCCTTCCGCTGCAGAAGGCAGCGGTTACTTACCTTTGCTGCCTCCTCCCCATGTGAGCCATTCCACTAACTGTCACACCAGCTCCGATGCCTATTAAACCATTTATGCTAATCAGTTCGTTAACCCACTGGAAATAACGCTTGTTTGTTGAGTGAGTGAATTTAATACTAGATTTATTGGCAAAATGACAGCTACAAGGTGTCTCTTTTCAGTATTACACGATCTTGCTCAGGCTCCTCTTTACCATTCCATTCCTTCTTCCTATGGGTTTGTGGTGGGGTTTGTTTTGGTTTTAATGGATTACTGTAGAAGAGAAGGCAAGAGGAAGCTACTCACATTTTCACAGAATCGTTCTCTATCATCTCGGCATGCAAAGTAGAGATGCCTGTCCAAGTGGAAGTCATCCGAAGAGAGTTCAGCTACACGAAGAATTGCTTTCTTACACTGATCAGAAACCTGAATTCGAGGATCATTTTCCTCTGCCTCTTTTACCAGGCCTTTTTCCAGGCATGCCACCACCTCTCCTTGTGAGTGGGCATCCTGTATGAGAAGGACAAGACAACATCTGTAACCGCACTTACATAATCAAGTGTAATTCCAGATAAACACCACAGAAGTTAAGCAACAAACTGCCTAAATATAGACTTCCAAAAGTTCAGCCTAAACTCCATTTATATTCAGAGGCAGCAACAGTTAATAATATCTATACTATCCATACACTTTATACATCACCGTCCTACTGATGGTCACCATGAAATCTCCTCCTTTAGTGCTCTGGGTTTGTTTTAATGTGATTTAATGAGATTATCACTACTTAGTCACACTGATCAGAACAGTTTATCAAAACAGCCAAATTATCTTTAATCTGACATAGCTCTCTCTGCACCATGGCAACAGCAAACAACAGCAGCACATTAAGAACATACTTGGAGGCGAGAAAAATCATAGTTCCTCCATGCTGAGACAAGCCTGCAGTTTGGGTGGTGATAATTAGTGATGCTAAAAAGGCCACAAAGGAGCTCTGACCAGGCTTCTCAACACCAATTCTCCATTAAGAGAATAAAAAATTCAAAGCATTCAAGAGTTGATGAAGTCTTGGACAAAACAGTTCTGGCCCAATACGCCGCACCCACTGTCCTGCAAGTCTGAAGACCATTTTGGACCATGACCAGTGACTGCCAATAAACTTGGAGAGCCTGCAATTTGTATTAAAACTCAGAAGAGGCAGGGCAAAGCTGATCAAAGCTCCCAAGTTTCCTACATCTTTTTACATGTTTAGAAAGGGAACTGTACCCCCTCTATACCTCCGTAGAAGGTCCAATTCATCTCACAAACAAAAACTGTTCTGGAACAGACCTCTCAAGGCTTGTCCAACTTTCTCCTGTGAAGACCACCTTAATTTATGCTGCTCTGCTCAGAGAGGATATTGCTACTGAACTTCTATCAGACTATCTGGAGTATACAAGAAAACATGCATATCTGCACACATCTGAACCACTCAACCTTGCATTTGTAGTAACCATTGAGGAGCTATCTATTCAGCTCACTCTGTCAAGTAGATTCATCCATTGCTGTTGCAGCAGCATGAGTAAGAGAGCAGTCTCTGTAAAACATAACCATGACTATGCAAAGCCATGCAACTCTTCCAAATCTTTTTGTTCTGCCATGTCTCCTCAGGCAGACAGCCTTTGATTCCTGTTTTAACTCTGCTACACTTGGAGCACAAGAAGAAATAGCCAATGAGAAAGTTGTAAACCCAACCCAGAAGTATAATCAGTTTAAAAGGGCTATAAGTAGTTTTCCTCTTAGAAAAAAAAAAAAAAAAGGAATCAACCTCAAAACCCACACGCTCCTGAACTCCTTATTTCAGTTTGCTCTTTTCTTCGAGTGGGAACCGGCCAACTCCACATGCTGGCTAGATACCAGTGTCTCTGAAGAAATACAAGTATATATCAGCAGTCCCTTTAGGACTGAACCCAAATCGGATCTGAGGAATACTAGTTAGCAGTATGTTCACCACATTACTTAAAATTGCAATTTATCTGTAACCACGTCAAAAACAACCACTGTTCTGCAGATCCTTGTGGTCAGTTGTAGGTAGTAATTACAACTGAGGAGCTGGCAAGTGTAAATGATTGAAACCAACCATTTTAAGATCCTGTGGCAGTTTTTTGTTCCAGTCCAGGTGACACTGCAGCTGGGAAGCAAGGCAGACCAAGATTACTCTCACTTACCTGCAGCCTCCCCTTGCCAACAAGGAGGGCACAAGGCAAGCTTTTCCTGCTAGGAAGATCAGAAATTTCCTGGTTTCTTGCAGCATGGGTCTAGATTCCTGGTCAGAGTCATATTATATATGAAAGCAAACTTATTTTTAGTAGTCTAGTGAAAGCACATTTCCATATGCTGGATGCTGAATGTTTACTGTTCCATTTCAGGGACACAAGATGAAATGACTAATTTATTGCATTACTTCACAAAATATTTTACATTTGGGTAGATCACCCTGCAGCGCTGGCTGCTCTGCTGCCCCATATTAGAGCAATTAAAAAATGTGTCAGATGTAACAGAAACAAGTCAACACAGCTGGCTCCTGAACAATGCAGTCCTGCCCTTTCCTCCTACCTCCAAGCATTTACATGCCTTCTTGTGGTGCCATTAGTGTTCGGTGCCCACTTGACACTGGGACATTTACTGACCTAACCTGGGGTTCAGTTTCAGGCAGATCAGGTCCCTGAGTGCTAATGCTGGCTAGTTAAGCCAGCTTAAGGAGATCTTTACTCTATGCATTTTTGAAGAAATGAAAAAGGCAGCCACGCTACTGACCAAACAGGGTATAGATGGGACTTTACAATCATGGTTTAGGGAAATCAAACTTCAAGCTTTATTTATAGGCTAACAGCTACTGTATTTAAGATTGTACAATCTCTTACTGCAGACCAGAAGGGAAAACAAATGTGTACTGCAGCTGGCAACCACCTTTTTCTAAAGCAGCTGGCAACCAAAAGTTTGACAGGCTCATCCAAAGGATGGCAGCACAGCTCTGACACACATTTGTGGTACCTGCACCACTTCGCAGCTCTACACCACACAGAGCTGCCAGATCCCACCTGCACTCTACAAGCTGCCAGCTCACAGCATCCCATGGCATGAGCTCTCCCAGTCCTGCTCCCACACCAGCTGCCTGGTGCAGACAAGGCTATAATCACCTGCTGCAGCTCTGCTGCGGAATGAATCCCAACAAAGCTTTTCCTCTGTCCAGCGCTCTATTGTCAGAAAACTTTCACCTTAGAGCTGAAGGCCTCTGAGTTCACCTCACAAGCCAGGACTCCCCAAAACTGATGCATGAGCTGACATAGTATGGGCCTCATTTCCCTAGTGCAACATAGTGCAATCAGCATGAATACTGAAATACAAGAGATTAAATCTAAAAAACCACACACGTTTCTTGGAATTGTTGCCTCACCACCACTATCAATCTTAAATGGAGAATTTTAACTGAGAAGTGCAAAGATCTGTTAAACATACTAGATAATTACTTACTTTGGAGCACCTTGAAACTCTGTATAACTTTATGAAAGGATACATTTAGATCCACAAAGGATACGAGCAGCTTTCCAATGCTGTCCTAAGCAATGAGCCACAGAGAAATGGAACCAAGTTCTGAATGTGCCCAAGAAAACCCCCTTCAGCACATTTTGGGAGATTTTAATTCCTATGACCAAAATTCAAACTCCAGGCACATGGCTTCAGGCCAAGACAGAATTTTTAAAAAGACTTTGTTCTGCCCAAAACATGACATGCCTCGAGTTCAAGACTGTTCTAGCTGCCGACTTGCAAGAGAAGCTAGGTAAGTGACCAGCAAAGAGTCAAGAGAAGAAATAAGCAGGATGGTAAAGCACAATTGGTCTTACCAGCACAGCATTTTGCACTGAACAGCCACAGACTTGCTGGAGCCAGAGCAGCGAGGCTATGGAGAACCAACCAGCAGTCCTACTGTGAGCTCCAGTTTGCCATTCCACCTGGCGAGCCCAGACACCAGGGTTACAGGGATGGCTCTTAGATTAGTTAATTCCCAGTACTTCAGTTGATAGTACGCTGCTATAATACTACACTAAGTAAACAAAGACCGAGCTGAATGTTATAATCTCTTCCAGTTTAGATTCATTTCCCCTCTGTGTCCATTACTTCTATGAAACTAGGGAAAGAGTGAGAGCAACTGTACTCAAAGTACTTAGGGGTGAAAAAAAGGCAAGAAAACAATGTGTCTTATTTTAGGAATCTGAAAAATACTATTATCTGGTAAAGTACTGCAACAGATGTGCAATGGACACTTACGTAGCCTTCATTACAGCAAATAATCGACTCGACTTTGGACATCATGGCTAAGTCCAGCACCCAGGCAACTATACACTACCCACTAGTTTGACACAATCCTGGACATGAACAAGATCAGAAGCAGCTCATTCTGATAGGCAGCCTGAGAAGAAAAGCTCCATTGCAATTACCAATTTCAATTTCAAATTAGATCCTTATTCCATGAAGACAAAGCAAGCTTTAAATACCAGGAGACCAAATTCACTATGAAGCTCAACAGCTAAACGGGAAAGGTGACTGAAACCACTATTAAATATTTCTCCATTAACTGGAATTAACTAGGGGGGGGGGGGGGGGAAACGACAGAAAAAAAAAAACCCTTCCAAACTCCGTATCACAGACATACTTCAAAAATCAGTGCTTTCAAATGACACATCTACAGCCTTTCTGCTATATACAGCAAAATGAAGTCTACAGTCAGATTGAGACTTCCAAGCTGAACATTGCTCTTACAGAGCAGAAAACCAACTAGAAATGTGGAAAAGCACAGAAACCACCACATCAGAAGCAACAAACCCAGCAGGAACAAAATTCAATTAGGAAGTAGAAAGCAAGCTCAAAAAAAAAAAAAAAAAAAGGGGGGGAAGTATAGAAAAGGAAAACTGTTAGGTAGCAGAGGGTCTTCAAGAGGCAGTGTAATTCCAGAATACCTAAAGTACCTTCTACAGTTAAAAATGCCAGCTTATCCCAGTTATTATGATGAAGCTATGACACTGCCATCTACTAACTGCCTGATGTGGATGGAGTTACTGGGTCTAGCAGCACTTATTTCCATTTTAAAAATAAAAAAAAAGAAGAAAAAAAAAGGAGAGAGATGAATCTCTTCCCCCATCTTCCTCCTCAGGTGTCCAGGTCCTATTTATTAAATTCACAGTTACATTCAGTCACACAAAAGGGTAATGACTGTTTCTCTACAGGCAGCTCTCAGAAGCTCCAGTGTGGAAATAAAACCTGAACCGGTGTCTGATGGGAGTAAATTAGATTTCTCCAAAGCAGAAAAGAGATAGAACAGAACACCAACAAAAGAAATGCTTGCATAGCCATTTATAACTGTTTCCATAGCAGTATAAAATACTTCAGTTGCTCTAAGTGCCAAGGATGACAGCATAACAAAAGACACTGTATGACAGGCTGCGATGCTTTCACAAACCAAGGCAAGATATTCTGGGTTGGGTACCACAAAAGTGAGGAATATGCAAAACCTGCACTAACCTTCACAGAAGTTTGGTCGGTGCCTCATCCCACAGAAACTCAGCCACCCAAAGTCTGGATTCATTTCCCTCTCCCAGATGTCTTGTGACCTCAGCCCCCTTGGCCATCCTCACCCTTCACCCATTTTAACTTCTACAACCACCACGGTGGGCTATGCACAGTTACGCACACAAGGCTGCCAGCATTGGTTTCACTTCTACCATATGAGATTTGGCTTACGCCCATGAAAACCACTCTACTGTACCCTTCAGTGCTGCCATTTTAACTTGGTCAAGCCCCAGGTAATATGTAGACCTGACACTCAGGACTCCTGTATTACACTTTGGATTTTATACTCATTGTCAGAAACAGATTATTTCATGAGGTCCTTTAGGCCAGTATTAAAAGCAAGCCTTTATTTTAAGGAGAAAGCAAGCTGCTCAGCCGTTACCAGTCTGAACCTGTAGTGCCTGCAAGTTCCTCCCACTTGCATGGTTGCTTTTGCTCCTGAAGGCGAATCCTTATTTTTGTGCTTTCTGTTTTCAGCTCAGCCTTCCGGATTACACTAGCACTTCAATTTAACACACTGTAGATGTGAAGCTGCTTACAGAAGCAAACATCTCTAGCAACTAGGAAAACTTTTTGTTTAACAAAAAATATACATGTTTTTGGTAATATACCTCATCATTAATAGACTTGAAAGACTAATTTTAAAAAGCATAAGAGCTATAATTTAAAATGCACTGTAAAAAGCTAACAGGCTAATTTCATAACTTCATCCCTAAAACTTGCCATAAAAGCAGCCACTCACTCCTGCAGCACTACATAATTGCTGCCTGCATTACGTATGCCAAAATAGACAGAGCAAGACAGTGCCTTGAAAATAACCCCACATCTAGTCACCACAAACTGTTCTTTGCATCAACCTCTGCTTAAGTCTCTTATGGCAAAAAAACACTGATTCTTTTACCTAAAAAAACACAGTATAAAGTCTGTACTACTAAAATGTGACAGTAGGTACTACATGCCCTTCAGCTGTTTTCAGGTGGGCAAGGGAAAGGGGAAGCAAACAGATAGAGGCTCCTGATCCAGTCTTATCAACTATAGCCTGAGAAAGCAGAAAGAGTTATAGCACAGGCCACACCACCTCCATAACCTTCCTGCATCACACCTGACCAGACTGTGAAATAAGCCTAGCAATGGGTCTGCTTAAATCCATTGTTTGGATTCACTGTATTGAGTCAAGCCTAACAGAGCATGATCACAAAGACAACAACCTACCAGATCACCTGTAGTGCGGTAAGGAAAGACAAATGAAAGTCATCTCTGACTAGCAGTCCCTCCTAGAGGAACAAATGCATATTTATTAAAAAGAACTATACAGAATCAGGACATCACCCTTTTCAGAGGAGAGATGCCATGTATTTTCTCAGCTGCAAGTAAGCAATAATACAATAATACTATTTCAGAGTCTCCACCTAAGTTTCCTTAAGCGAATGACTTTTACAAGCCTATTGACAATCCACATGTTCTCTGGATACCTTTTCTCCAGGTCGAATGCTGCCACATTTCAGGAGATTGATGTCGGCCTTGCAGTCATCCATGAAGCCACAGATCAACCGATAATCGCTGAAGATAATGGCTGTCATTTTAGTGATGTACTGATGGCACTGGTATTCAGTGATGTTGCCTCTGTGATCTACCAAACATGACACCAAGAAGCCTTTACCAACTGGTTCATCTGCACACTCCTTGATCTGTTTAAAAAAAAAAAAAAGAATAAATACAGAGGCTGCAGCTACTGAACTTAACCTTTTTTAAAAAAAAAAATACTCAGAGAAACTTGCATCTGTAGCTTCAAAATCTGCTGGCAAAGAAACCCTCTAGGCTTTAGTTTGATTTTCAGAGTCAGAATACTTGAAAAAATTTCAGAAATGAGAAATAACTCACATGTACCAGTATTTGAAGAATGCAAACACAGCGACCTTGAGGATTATAAACCCTATTGCTCAATAATCATCTTTCATAATAATCACATTGAACCCCTGCAATTGCGTGGATTTGTAGGAAAAATGCTAGTTTGATAAACCTTTATTTAGAAAGCTGAGCATATTACAACATCACTAAATCATACTTGGACCCCCATTAGCCACCTGACCTTGTACAATATAACATTTTGGCTAGAAGCAAGACTGATTCAAAAGTCAACACAATATTTATTGAATTGTTTATAACTTGCTGGAAGCTTAAAATTACTATAAAGAAAAATCCTCATCAAATTCATTTTTATCAAGCTCTTATAGGAACTGATTGTTGGTACTAAACCATTTTACTCTGTCCAAAAAAAATTAAAATCATGGCTAACAGAAGCTGAAAGCTGTGCAGGGACTGGAAAAGCAGTGTACATGAACAGACAGGTCCCCAGTATAAATCACAGCCTGCACTGTTCAGGGAAGCGGACAGTAAGGCCAAAAATGTCACCTTTGGAAGTAAAAGATGCAGGCAGTTTTGACAGCACCCTTCCAAAGGAAGTGGAAAACACGGCTACTTATCAGTTAAGGACACTCCCCGAGGAATTTTGCAATAGGAGCAGCGCAATGCCTTGCTCCAAGGAGTACCAAGATTATACAGACTCTTTTTAACCCCAGGAAGCCTGTGTTGAAGTACTTGCCCAGTTCTGGTGCCCCCTGTTCAGAAGCATGCTGAAAACCGCAGCCATAACGATGCAGGAAGCATACTTGACAGCCACTCACTAAAGTTCAGTAATGACAGTTTTTCAAGCAATAGATACACGAGTTCACTTGATTACACCAAAGATTTGTTCCTGTAAAAATACTGAAGGGGTCATCAATCTAAAGGCAGATCCATGGCAATCAATAATCCAGGCAGGTTCAGACACCAAGAAAGGGCAGCACTAAGGAAACAGGCAGGGAACCATTTTATCAGTTCTCAAATAACAAGTCAGAATATTTACAATGGAAATTAAAAAAGATAATAATTAAGAGCCATCTCTAGAAAGATATATTCCAATTCAAACAAGAATTAACTCGGGGTAGCCTGTGACAGACTCGTACAGGTCAGACCAGATGAATAGAACAGCACACTCTGCCTCAGCTTATGGGGCCATTACATTCTACTTAGCAAATAAAACATGCAACATTTTAAACACCATTATTTGAAGGCAGATGTAGGCTGGTAGAACATTTTGTATTTAATCTATACTGCTATTAGAAAAACATAGTTACTAAGGTCAATGTAATTGTCACAAATAAGGCATAAAATAAGTTTTGAAGTGAGAACACTTATGAGTCATTGCAGGGTGAAAGGGAGAGAGTTGAGCAAGCTCTCTCCAAGAAAGCTGCATCTTTGGTTTGGCCCAACTTCAGCTTAAGTACCACAAGCCAAACCAGCACACAATGGCAACACGCTGTTTTTGGAAGAGCCTGGCTCTGGATAGCCCCACAGCTCCACAGCCTGAGCCAGTGAACTGTGTAAAAGACCAAGTGATCACATTATTGCCTAGCCACTTCTGAAGCAACCACTGTTAACTGGTAGCCAACTACGATTCTAGATTAAAAATACTGCCAACAAACCTAAAAAAAAATAAAATAATCACAACAGTTGAGAAAAAGGTTGAAATGTAAGTCTGTATTTTCACCTGATAAAGGGTGAACTTTTCAGAACATACTCAGCTGGGGCAGCCACCAATTCCCAAATGACTTTTACTAGAAATTACTCTTCTAGGTGTGTTTTGTTCTTAATACAAAGCAGTATTTAACATCAGCTCAGTAACCCAGCAAGAAAACACCTACCTGTTAGTGGGAATTAAAGAAAAATATTAATAGGCTAATACTGTATGTTAGCAGTATATGCCCAGTATATATCTTCGTTTCAATGACTGTTGTAGAAATACCTTTAAAAAAATTAGTGGAATGGTTTATGCACCTGCCTCGGTATTAAATATCAGAAGATCAAACACATGAGACCATTGTTTCTTACTCAACTTTTCTTTTACTTAAAACCACTCACCAAATGGCAAAATATCAGCAGTTCATGTCATCATTCACCACAATTATAAGAGGAACACTGGTGGTTAAAGTACAGCTAAAATTCTGTATACCCTTCCCACTGCTTTTAGACATGATATCCCATATTTAGAGGGCACCATTTACAGCAATGCCAGACTGTTGCTGTATAAAAGTGGTAATTAAACAGACTGTTAAAAGAGCACTTTCAAGAATGCCTTGGTTGTAAAAAATTCTGCAGCAGCCATATGACACAAACCAGAATAACAATCTTTCCTACGATCGTAAAAAAAAGTGGGATTCAACAGATTTGGCAGTGTTTGCTTTTGGGAGCTACCAAAATCCAAACACAACATAACCCTTTAATGCAAGCTGTTTTCCTTCCACTGTTCAATCTTCTAGCCTTCTTATATTAATAATTTTCTTGATGTCTCCTTATACTAAATGATGGTTTCCCACTAACACTATTCTTACTGCAACTCAGCTAGTGTTGAGAAGGGGAAGCAGAACCCTAGCAGGCCATGAAGAAAAAGCAATCGTTTACCCCTCAACTACACAACTAATTCCCAAATTTTTTTGCAGCCAGGCTGCTGTTGACACCCTCAATTTCTCAGATGAAGACTCTGTAAAGAATGTGGAACCACGTAGGCGACTCCATCAAAACAGGAGGACTTGCGTAACTACCCATCTTAAACCTGCTCTGAGCCCTGATGCACTCCTCACACCTAAGCAAGCCTGCATCCCTGAAAGCTAGGCCTACGGAAAATAAACTGCCAACATGAACTGGCATTGGAGAGACAATATGGTATTCACACAGTTGATTCTCTTTCAGAAAAACCTACTTTAAACACTACATAAGAGTCATCATCTAGAGCAAATTGAATTTTTTTTAAAAAGCAAGTTTACAGGTAGGTGAAATTATTCTGGTGGATATACAAAATTATGTTTTTCAGAGCACAGTTTAGCAACTGAAGCTTGCACTGCTGCGGAGAGCCTTGGTTCCACTGCTTCCCCGATGTCTAGCTGAAAACTACCCCAACCAGACCTCAGCTCAGTCAGCTCCTGTGTGGGCTAAGCACACTGCCTCAAGGGCTCTAGAATGAGCACAAGGAAAGGAATTATCAATCACAGAATCACTTTGGTTGGAAAAGACCTTTAAGATCATTGAGTCCAACCGTTAACCAAGTAATCTTTGAAGCTGGACCGAGGTGTGTCGATGCTTGAGAAAAAGGACTAAATCCTAGTGCCACCTAAAAAAAGAGTAAATTCCACAGAGAATCCTTGGAGTAATTAAACTTTGAGCCTTGAAGAAAATAAACAGTTGATTCATCATTTGACATCTACATGCTTATCCTTTCTGCTAGCAAGACACAATCCAAAACCAGCCTTATGTTAAGTTCAGTGGAACGCTTCCTATATCAACACTGTTATAAACTGTCAACACTTGATGAAGAGGGGACAACTCCAATCCACAGCAGATCTCTGACAAATGGTCAGGTAAGAGCTGATGGTTTGTTGGTTTATAATTTTTTTCCACTTGCCTCTTTGCCTGGCACCACTAAGGTAACTGGTCTTTTCTGCAAGAAGATAAGACTTAATTATGCCTAGTAATATGTCATATAAGACTAGAGCTTCCCCAAAGCCAAAACATTATTTGCACCCTAATTCACTATCACAAAGAAATTAAAAAAACCTTTGTGTCACAATAGCAGCCATGCCTTTCTTCTGGCTTACCTCTGCAATAGTGGACTTGCAGACTTCTCTGGCCACGGATTCAAACTTCGGATCTGTAGTCAGGTTCAGCTTGTAGTTCCACAAGAGCTACAAAGAGAGTGTTTGTAGAAAGGGGGTTTAAGAACTTCCCATGAAGAATGACAAATATTTTGCTTCAGAAAAGAATGAAACATCATTTATTCCTGATCTCTATCAGCAGCCTTCTACAGCGCAACAATAAACGTAAAGTCTCCTTGACAACTTGGTCCCTTCATTTCTGCAATAATTTTCTCATATTAACAAATTCAGGCTGTTAGAAATCTCTCCATAAGGTCATGAGCCGACTCTTTAAAAGGAAATAAATCTAACTACAACAATTTTATAACTAAAAGGATAAAACAATGAAAGCTGTAACTTGCTACCTGCTGCATATTTAGCAACGTCTCTAGCCCACCACACCTTTCTGCACCATGGCTTGTCTGCTTGATATAAAACGATCTAACAAAAATTAAGCCCTCAACATGAGCAGATTTCATACTGAAAACCTAACAAAAACCTAGCAAGAAAGGAAGGAGACAATACAGCTGGAGAATTCCATCCGTGAGGGGTTGCAACCAGACAACTTTTTGGGTGCAGATATATTTCAAGCCTATAGGAGGTTCTCTCTCTTGCTAAGCACAATGATACATTACAGGTTAGACTGCAAAACACCTCAGTAAGAATGACTGTTCTTCTAGGAGCCAGAGATTAGCTCATGTAGGAGTCTTGATGCATTGGGTCATCATGCAAGAATCAATCTTGGGCAAGTCAGACTCTGCAGATACATACACATCTCAGATGTCCTCCTGAGGTACCATAAAGTAAGAATACAGGGTAAGATAGCAAAACCTCAGCCAATTAATATCTGGGATGTTGCCTGAGAAAAGCTCTATTAACTCATCTGTTTTTTTCTAGGGATTTCAGTTGCATTTAAATATTTTTCATTAACATAAAGATTAAACAGCTTCAAAGATCCATTTAAAATACTTTGCCCTTGTGACAAAAATCAAATTCATATCAAAAAGATTAGCAGTTTGGTCAAACTTACATTAAAGTTTCAATTGTACACAGAACACTAGGAAAACAAAAACATGCTCATACACAAGGAAAGAAGTTTTACATAGTCTCCAAGATGGTGGAAGCATGCACAGAGAACTAAAAATGAAATCAGAACAACTGCAACATCTTCCACACCTTCTATCATGGCACTGGAGTTATGAAAAGTTAAAAAAAGGAGACGATGGAAAACTAGGGTATCTCAGAGGGAGTAAGCTGTAAATACACAGGATTAATAGAAAAAAGTGAATAAATGGGGAACCAGTCCTCACAAAGAATGCTGTAGACCTCTCCCAGCCAGGATCAGAAGAATAAGAATGAGGTCCAACACCATAAGAATACACTTCTGCATCTGTAATCTTGAACTTTGAGGGGTCTCCAAATCAGATGCTCACCAAAGGAACCTCCCCACAGGCAGAAGGAAGGTTAAAATTACAGCTTTAAAATCCTGATTTTAGCACTAGGCAGCATTTTCCTAGATGATGATCAGCAGTTGTACTACCAAAGACTGCAGAGAAGGGCAAAGAAAACATCTGGACACGAGACGCCTCTGTGGTCTAGCTTTTGATCATTCCCCTTCAATTTCTGCCTCGAAAAATTCAGACTTTGCCCACACTTGCTATTCATGAATGGCTTCTATGATCCACAGAGCAGCCTGACATCTGCCTTATGGCAGAGATGCTGTCACTTCATCCAGCAATAGAAAGGTCCAACTTTCGATTTCTAGAATTCTCAATTTCTTCTTCATTCAGGTATCTCTGTGGCATATTTAAATGTCAGGTAGATACAGTTTAACTACTGGAGTTTTCTCTTTCTCAAAAATAAAAAAAAGGAAAAAGATTTAAACAGAAGCGTGTGCCCTTCATCCAATCCAACCCTCACAACAGAGAATTACGGCTGCCAATGAAGTCAGGCAGCACTGTGCTAAAGGTTAATTTGTAAACACAGTTGGAAATTAATAGTTGTACAGCATGGCTGGTTTCATTTCTGGAATATATCTTCCAATAATAAACCAAGATACAGCTTCTCAAGCATCTGAAACCAAAATGGTCACTGAGGCATGCACTTGTCTGTCTGCGTCCAGGGCTAACCAAACAATTAATAACACTGTGTATTCCAACAGAATGCAGATGAGAGAAGCCAAAGGAAACCTAATACCAACCTTAGCTCCAATATTTATTTTTTTTTTTTAAGTACTGGGATTTGAAGAGTCAGCTCAACAGCCTGAAAACTGGCTAACAGTTTGCTCACTGTTAAACAGTGCTGAGAGGGAATCTGTTCTAAAACCAGCCAAGTGGTTCAAACTGCCTCTAAATACCACACCCCCACAGCATTTTCCAAGCAAGTCTGAGAATTTAGCAGCTGTGAAAGTAATACAGAAGGCTTCAACAGCTGAAATTAAGAGTTTAAATTCAGTACTGCTCACATCTTTCCCAAAAGGAGCACATCATATTGCTCCCAGTAACTCACGGGAACCACCCCCCAGCTATAAAATAGGAAAGACATCTGCTATCATCCTCTGATATAGAAGTACGCTTTATAAAGCTCTTAAATATATTCCACTCTGAAGTCTCCAGTAAGATCACAGTGGCTATACTGAGTTAAAGAAGTAATCTTGTGCTCTTCCTCCATAGGCCAGTGTGGAAACCTAAATGTGTCCTGATTAAGGCCTTTTGCAAGCTACCAAACTATGCAAAATACCTAAGGTTAATAAGGGATAAAAGGTGCAAATGCAATAGTTAAAGACTAAGTAAACAAAAGTAATACTTACATGATTGCAGTCTGAAGAGATTTCATTATCTGGCTGAAAGGAGAAAAAAGGAGTGTCAGTTCACTACGCATGAGATGCACTTAACATGCAGAAGAGTATAAACTTACAGAAACTAACGCACTGTCAGTTTGTTTTCATTATAAGAAACAATTTGACATAAGCAACAGGAATTTTAAAAGCTGCATAAAAAGTGTGATATCTAAGTACCAAAAAGATTGAAATAACAGGTACTTTAGACTTCTAGCTGTCTTAACTCTACAGAACATAAACAGCGCAAGATTAGCAGCATTTATGTAGACACTGCAAAAACATAATGAATCCGCTTGTGTTTGACCCAATTGCCCAAACTAAAGCGGCAAAAAAGCAGCTGTGGGAAAACAAAGGTGTAAAGTTTAAAGAAAAATAAAAAAGTTTCTTGCGCACAGCCAAAGGACAAAGGTAGGACTCGCTTCCCTCCCACAGACTTAAGGGTTTTTATTCCCCATTTGAGAAGCAATGTATTTTCTTTCAGCTGTACACAGAGGGGCTGGTTCAAAGCAGCCCTGAGATTTATGCCTTCAACCATGATAAACTGGTAACATCCATTATTTGTATATCATTTCAAAACATTTGCTATATTCTCCCAGGGAGCCACTTCAGAAAGAACTCTGGCTGCAAACCATCCTGTCCTCCCTCCAGCCTGAGTAGCTCCCACAATGGAGAACTCCCTGAAAAAAGTTCATACAGATCCATCTCAATTCCATAGCAAACCAGCACAAACGCAGGGTAAAATCACCTGGCCATCATACCCACAGAAAAAAAATCAATCCTGACTCACAATGCCTCTGCTTCCACTGATACTTAAGATGCCAGACATGGCCTAAAAGCCACAGACACAAACCCACTCAAAGCTTAAACACATCATTGACACTACCACATTAGGCCTCAGACATTTGACATAAGAGAATGAGCATTTCATCAGCTTTGGAAGCAAGCAGCCTACATCCCAAAGAGCTCTTCAGTGCAAGAGTTTGCTGCTGCACAACATGTTACACCAACACTTGCACAGTTGCTGCTTCAGAGAGCACAAACACAAGTTTATGGGGAAAAGAGAGCACGGGAAATGTTTCCAAGTCCCTAATTACAGCCATTATTAACTAAAGCACTTTCATTTTGTATAGCAGGAAGTGGCAGAAATTACCTCTCCACTTAGAACAAAAAAAAGAGTACCTGAAGGATCACAGTAATTAATTGCAGTTTGGTCAGACTAACACCATCTAAAACCATGCCTCCCAAAGTAATCATAAATTTGAAAATCAGGATATCAACTTTTTTTAAAAGGCTGGCTTTTTAAAAGGCCTGTTTGATATCCTCAGTGCGCAGAACAGATTCTCACAACTGAAAACTCAAATGACATCCAAATTACACCATTTTAAAGGAGCCTCTAAGAACCACGCTATTATGAACTTACCAAGTAGTTTTTTCTTCATTTTCTGCACCCATCCTAATTATTCAGCAGACAGAGGTTTTAGACTAAGACCGGTTTTAAAAGCTGAGAGTCAGAATGCCCTCCACTGAAGTTGCTGTCTCAGTCTTTTCGTCAAGGATAGTATATAAACATATATAGGTTAACGCTGTAATTCTCCTCTAGAGGACAGGACTTACTAACACATCCTGCAAGTAGAATTTTAAGGGCCAGAGAGCACTCTCTCAAAACCCATCCTGGTTGCTTCAGTTATTTTTGCATCCTCCAACCCAGTAACCTTTGCTTCAGATCCACCAAAGTTTAAAGCTCATTTTTTTTCTGGAAAGATGAGTCCAGGAAGATAACAGACCAGTTCTCACTGACCTGGAAAGCTTAAACAAGCTTTTCTTGAAATACACAGCATTAAAATACTGCACATTGAAATACCAGCTTTCCCTGTACTCTGCAGCAAACCCCAGCTCTGAGAAATCAAGCCTTATTCTGAGAAGAGTAGTGGAAGTAAAATGGGACCTGAACTAAGCTTTAGTACTGTATGCATTCACAGCTCAGTATGTAAATATGCAAAAGCATAATATCTAGGCAATAATCCTTTAGCTAATATCACAAGTGTAGGAGAGGTTGCTTCAGTGGCAATGCTGACCAGCTTCTCCTAATATAAGTGTAGCAAAAGGAGAAAAATAATCTTTTTTATCTTGTCTCTGATAAACTGAAGGGCTGAGTTTGAGGGAGGGGAAGAAAAATCTCCCCAGCGTAACCCACACCAGTTCTGCCTTTGAGGAGCCTGTGGCCCTCTATCCACCATATCCACCCAAGAAACCTTCTAAACAAGCAGTTTCAGAACAGTATGCTTGTGTAGTAAGAGCCATGAAAAAAAGGTAAGTTTCAAATTACAACTAAGAGAAGTTGAGGAGCAAGAAAAGCTGCATTGTGTCATTCCCACGTGGTGAGCTTGAGGAACACAGATGCTCAGAGACCCCAAGGGCAGGGCAAAGAAGGAGAGCAGCCCAGACCCACACCACATGCTAGTCGAGGCATTTGAGGAAAGGAAGCTGATGGCAAGGAGGATATTCCACCAGTTACCAAGGGAGAAGGACTCCTCTTACATCTCCTAACCGAAGGATTAAAAACAGACTTTACAGAAAGTACGTGCCTCTAGGCTCACAGAAGCTTTTGCCGTTTAGCAGCTTTGGTGGGAATACATTGCCTCCCTTTGCAGTTCTCTAAAAAGCTCTCCAAACTCCTTCACGCACTAGCACTCATATTCCAGGGTATGAGCATCACTTCCTACCTCCCAGGAAAAGCAGAGTTTAGAACAAGTACAGCTATAAGAAAACCTGAACAGAAAAAGCATTTCCTTCCATTCAGTCACATACAACGGACACAAGTCATACCGCGTTAGTATTGTGAACTCTACAGAAAAATTTGAAAGGTTTCTATGAAGTCACATCACCACCAGGCTACGAGATCGTCAACACCGTTGTGTTTAAAAGTGCCTGTTCTCATCCACCAGATCTCAACTCACACAAACAAGCCGTGACAGCCACCCCTTTCTAAATCTCCGTTTCAGCAGTGCTATAAAAACTAGGTCAAAACTACACAGCAAGTGAGCAACCCACCACCGCTACCCAGGCGCAAGGAGGCACAAGGTGCTGGTGTTTTAGCTGCTGAAATGAACAATCATGCTGGTTCCCAGCAATACTTTAGTTGTAGCTGTATCATGAACCAGTGCCACCATGTAGTAAAAAGCACACTGCCTAGGTGCAATTCCTGTCACCCTCACAGCCTGAGTCAGAGCCCTTTCAGCTGTGCATAAAAAAAACAGACTGGATTTGGTCTTATTCCATCACATCCTAAAAAAATCATTCACACCACTGGATTTTGAAAAGCAAGGTAAGAATCCTAATCAACTATGTGGATGAAACTCAAGGTCTTGAGAGAACTCTGCAGAGACTATTTTAATTACCAGCAGCTGCTTGACCTTCCTTTCCTTTGCTCCCTGGCAAATATCACGCAAATAGAAGAGTCTCAAGTCAACTGCATGAGTGCCTTTATTCCCCGAATTTAATCCCTCCTTAGAGCAGAACAGGGGATGACAGCAGATGTTTCCACTACTCTTAAGGCAAGAGTAGCAGCGCACTTGCTGAAAAGTAAGGACTGGGCATATTTCAAATACAAACTATGGATAATCTTCAGGCATTGAAGACAACGGACTTTGGACCTGCCCACTCAAGCAAAAATCACCAAGAACCAGTGTGAGCAACCCAGCAAAATAAAAAGGCAATTGGGCAACTGGCTTGAGGACAGGAGGAACTTCATAGATGCTCTCTCACTAAATTCAGGAACAGATTGCAAAAAGAGCAAACAAGTCAATTAGGAAAGTATGGTAATTAAATCAGCTACCTTCCCATGAAAGAGAGGGTAGGCAGAAGTCCAGCCAGACTGCGGGTGTTCCCCAGCTTACTGCACTGTCACACATACAATATGCTACAGAGCACAGTGCGTATGGATACACAGCACAGGCAGCTCATGGTTCCCTGCCACAGCATTTAAGTTTTCCACTCTGACCTAAAAAACACATTTATCACTAGCATCTGTAGAGAAACTAGAGCAGGCCTGCTGACCCAGGAGCTTCTAACGAGGAAGCAAGCAAGATGATAAAGGGAAAACCGACTTCTTAGCTGTGTCCTTCCCACAGGTAACACACCCAGACAGGACAGCAAACTCACAGCACAGCACTTCAGTCTGCAGGTATCAAGCTAGCTAGACTTGCGACACCAGAAAAAAGCACAGTCTAGATGCAAGGTAGAGTTCAAGGAGACATCTGGGGGAGCCACACTCCTGCAAACCTGAACCTGATCCCTTCCTGAGGCAACCGCTGGAAATTATCCCACAGAAGAATCTGTTGAAACATGAGCAGATACAGTAGTCTAGGCAAGAATCAACACAGCTTTTGTAAAAGTAGAAAAACCACACATCGCACAACCACCCATGCTTCAAATCTACTGAAACATCCTGGAGTTCTGTGCCAACAAGCATATGGCTACAGTAAACCATTTTCACACATCCTGCAATCTTGAAAGAGTCATGTGTGATAAAGTTAAAACCAGCGATAATTTAAGTTCAAAACAGATGAGAAGACTTCGTAATCTAATTACACATTTAGTGAGCAATGGAAGTTAAACTTGTTAAAGCTGAGTCTGAAATATTCTCTAATGCCAGTGAACTGTCAGTACTAAAAACAAACCCAGTGTTGTCATGTCAGCAAAAAAAACCCAAAACTCTACGCTTACCATTCATGCTTTGAAAAAAGCCAGTTTGAGGCATAGTACTGTGCCTATACCATGCACCAAGTTACCAAGCTCCAAGCTTCCATATACTTTGCTTATTTCACGTAAGTAATTTTTTGCCCCACTTGAGAGCCACAGCCTGCAACACCGAAAATCATTTGGCCAAATAATTATTTCCACATTGGTTGGGCACTCCTAGTTTATGCAAACTTAGGTGTTTGTGTATAACTTGTATTACTAACAACTGACTCCAAAACATACACAGAACTTGGTGTATGAAAGTCAAATCATCATGACCAGCAATTTCTTTAGCCACCCCCCCACACACAAAGCACAAGTAGCACATCACACCAAATTTTGCAACTGTTTTTCACTGTTTTAACCAAATTCTAGATTCCACAAACTTTTCCACCTATGCTGACATTCTATATCTTCCATGAGTACGATACATTAAGACAAGTATGCCCATTCAGAAAAGGTATCACAAAACAAAAACAGAAAACCCCAGCACAAAATGTTGTATGCCCTTCTGGTCCAGCAGCCAAGGAAAAAAAGGAGGCAAGGATGAAGTGGGCCTTGTCCACTTGTACTTTGAGGATCCAGCATTCAGTATCTGCTTCAAACATCACGTAAGTATAGCAAGTTTTACCAAAGCTACACAGGAAAGGATATGTAGTCAATAGAATTTTAGTAATTGTTATGTTTTGCTTGTTTCACATTTGCTTAACACTAAGCAAAGTCTTCAGCAGGCTGCGTGCCTTTTCTCCACAGCAGAGATCCCTCCCTGTGCAAATACCATAAGCAGTTAAATGACAGAAAATGCTCAAGTTTTAGTTCTGACGCATCTAAAACAACCACAGATCACAGTGCAATTAAAGGAAACACACCGATTCCATCCATCCAACAAGTCAAATATCTTTGCTGGGTATTTCTTACCAGCAGATTACTCTCTCCCAGCCAGCTGTTCTTGTGCAAAGCTGCAAAGCGGGTGCTTGGAGGCTGCACAGTTGCTCCATGGTAGAAGTGCCAGGCACTGTGCGAAACAGTCCTCTCATGCATGGTATTCTTGTCCCTGCTGCTTCCCTCTCCCTGCACCGGGGACTCTCAAGCCCTTAAGCCCTCTTAGCAGGGACCTTTCTCATTTCAACACTGGTCCACGCATCAGACCACGTTCTAACGGTCAGCACAACCAAAGCAAATTTGCCCCAGATGTTCATTTGTTCTTCCCTTAGTCCCCTCTCTTCCTTCTCTTGGAGGCTTTCCAGCCAGTCCCAATGCATCACAGAGTGAGACAGACCCTGAAATTATGCTTGCCACAGAAGTTTGGCAGCACTGCTACCAGATACAGTGTTTCCCGTAACACTCCTCCACAACACAGCTTTCCTGCTAAGCACAGCACCTACACTGAGCTGCAGATCCAGCCAGGAGGTTTCAGGATTTGCTCCTGGAAAGCTCTCACAACACTGGCAAAAAACCTAAGAGACCAAAAGGCATGCAATGATGCTGGTAGTGTCAAAGAGGATGAAAGCAGAAGGCGAGCTATTACACAAAGCCAGGAGGGTGAAACCACAGCAGATTGCTTAACCAACCCAATATCCCACCAACTGAGGGTGGAAATCTCCCGTCTTCTTGGCCTCTGCTGCTGACTCCTGCTCATGGCAGAGTCCAAAACTCAGCAAATCAACAGAAAAGTTGTTCAACATTTTAGCATTTTCTGCTGGGCCAGTACAAATGGACTTATGATATTGAATCCCACCAGCATCAGGCAGATCATTGGGAAAGTACAGCAGCATCTCTACCTGCAGCATCAGTCATCCCACACATCTATTTAAGCTACACCAAGACAATCTAACTCTCAAACTACCTTCCTGGACAACTCACTCCCTGCCTTAACCCCAACTAGAAATATCCCCAAATAACTGAAGCTACTATTCCAGTAGACAGGTAAAAATTGACAGTATGGGTTTCAGCAGTACTGTAGAGCATCTGCTGGGGGATGCTGAGGAGAAATATGTTAATAACAGAATGGAAGCCCCAACAAATTATTTCAGTGCAACAGCTAACGAAAAAGCTTTTATGAAATACATTCATCCTTTCCAAGTCAAAATTTCATTACTTGTCCTCAACAGAAGATGTGAAGTCTCTGTATGTACTCTATAGTACCACAGGTTGAGCTTAACTTTACAGAAAGCTTCAAAAAAGCCATGAACAGTTCACAAGCAAGATGCAGTTTTACACAAAAAATGCTGTTGTAGGTGGTGTGCTAGAGCCCCCGCCTCCCAAGGGGGGCCCGTCGTCCTATGTTCTGCTACTCAAAAAATAATGTTTTGGATGTACATGGCCTGGAAATAAGAGAAATCTTTACCACATCAACTTTGTACAGAAGCTGAGAAAAACATTCATACCAAAAGCTCTGTGTCCCAAGGCACCTGAGAAGCACAGTACTCCAGCACAGGTTTCAGAGCACACGTTGCTTACTCATCTCCCCACTCTCACAATTTAATGAAGTGTTATGCTGCAAAGCAAAGCAATCGAGCTCCAACACTCCCCACTTGCAAGCAGCTTCATTACACTACAGTTGCTCATGTACTGGATAGTATCTCTAACCACTACCAGACTCCTCCTCCAAGGGCTCTTGCTTCGTTCAGCATAAACAGAGAACAATGCTCTAAACACTCTGCCAGCCAATATTCATATTTGTCTTTGTTATTCAACACATGGGCTCATGACTCCAATTTTCCAACTGAAAGTCATACAGCACTCCCAAAGATCGTTCCCCAGGAGCAGTTTCTTCCTGCTCTTTGAACAAGGCACATGTGTCACATCAATCAGGGAGCTTAGCCTCACCAAGGCCAATAAGCATCTTGTGCCCATTGCTCAGCCACACCAGCAGCACTGCTTTAATCCTGGTGATTTACATTCACACATTCCACCTCTGAACCAAAATAAGAGAGCATCCAAACAGGTGGGAAGCAGACTCAGCTATTTTTAACTCCTGCCAGCTATTCTATTTAGAAGCAATAAAAATCAAATACCTCAAGCCACGTCAGCCTTAACCACAAACCACAAGAACTATTTTATTTTAGTCTTCCCTCCTTCCTTCAGGACAGTGGCAAGAGTCCTACTCTTCCCCCCACCTGCCCCAATTTTTTAAGGGGAGAGAAAAAATAAACATGGAGTTACCTCTATCACAGCTGACAGCATTTCAAATCAGAGCAATGGAGGCACAAGCAGATTTAACATCAGTACTTCCAAAAAGTGCTGGACATTTTACATGGACAAACAGGCGTGCAAAAGGACTTGCACAACACCAGGCACTAGTTCCTCACTGTTACAAGAAAAGGACTATTTTAGCTTTCCACATGGCTTATATCCTCCTGAATTCCCATGCAATATTCAGCAAGCTCCTGTTACCTTGCTAAAAGGTGGGGAGATGTACCAAGGGACCCCACATGCCAGCTTTGCAGTGCTATTACCCTGCAAGAGATTTTCTGAAAGCACAAAGTCTCCTGGACCTCAGCTGTCAGTCTAGCCACCTTCCTGAGAGATGAAGCATAATGAAGTCTCCCTCAAAAGCAAGAGCAGCCTTAGCACAGGCAGCCTTCAGCCGCTTCTAACAGCAGGATTTGAAATAAAACATTGGCATTTTCTTCAGAAGATCTGCAGGGCCCCAATATATCACTTGCTTCTTCCCCACAGTAAGAGGCAGGTGAAAAACAAGAGCCCTGAGCTAGGCAACTCCCTGCTTTGTTAAAATAACCATTTCGGTTCTTCTCACGCTTCAGCATTAACCACAACCACCAGCTTTATCATGCCCTGTATGTGGCAATTTTATCACAGTACTGTTCAAAACATGCAAAAAACCCTACAACAAATGCTTGATGACCATGCTCAGCCACCATCCTCTCCTCGGCTGCATCCATCCTCTCTTTCTCCATTACAACACCCACAAGCTCACTGAAAAAGCTGTAGGTACCTCACAGCTGCCGGGAAAACCCAATAGTGACCTGAGGCTCCCTGGTGCTAGGGTGACAGCAATTAAAACACTGTTAGGACACATTCCAGTATAAGTTCATTATGTCAAACATAACACAGGAGCTGAGAAGAGCCATGCTGCACGCAAACTCTTGACTTGACACCACTTATAGGGGCCAGAAGTCTAGATTTTAAAACACTTCAAAAGATCAGCCAGTGTCAGAAAAAAGCTGGACTTGCTACATTGTTCATTCTTCAATTCTTCTCAAAGAAACTTCTCTGTTGAGAACTTTCTGGTTATTCAAAATAGCACATCCCATTACACTAGTGAGGCAAAAGTCACAGAGACAGGCTGCTATAAATTCACTTAAGGAACAGCACTGCCTTTGTAACACAGTGGGAATACGTGCAAATAAACAAAGTGTTAACACATATTAAGGTCTACAAAACAGCCCACAACGGCAACTTGCAAGCAGCATCACTCTGCAACAAAGAATTAGGACATTGCCTCAGCAGTCCAGAGGACTTCACCAGCCCTGTATGAGTTTCCCCCATGAGATCTGTTTTGCTGGATTCTTACCATCACCCAAGGAACTCAGCAGCAAAACTCTGTAGGCTATTTTTAGGGAGTCCTAGAAATAGCACAGCTTCCATTTCAAGTCCCCATGGGTAGGGCTGCCTGTGAGACACGTTGAGAAGAACCCCTGCTCCCTACACTACCCGGTGCTTCAAAAGGCAACACTGAGCTGTGCTGCCCATCTAACAATCTACCATCAATTTTATATCCTTTCTAAAAAAAAAAAGTTACAAGGCACTCAACAGTAAGTTTCAAAACTTTCTTTAGGGTGGCCCAGTAGGGCACCCATCTTGTTAACGCTCACAATTAAACAGCTCTAGTTCCTTGTTTTGCAGTTCTCCCCAGAAACATGAATTATGGTTACATGCAATCTGGGTCAGCCAAAAAAACACCAGTCAGGATAAGCCAACCAAAGCCTTAGTCACAAAGAGGTACCCACCACCAGTCTTTCTGACCAAGAAACTGAAGAAATTCAAGTGCATGCAAGCAGCCAGAATTTGAGTCCTCTCTCCTCACACTCCAAAGAACCAAAACAACCACCAAGTCCATCTGATGGATGGTACCATCAAGCAGTAAGACTGGCAATGAAATTCAGAATTCACAAGGATGCTGGTGAAATCACGTCACAGAACTGCTGTGTGACAGGAAACCCACAGTGGGTGCTTCTGCTCTTGAAGCCATCGCTACACAGCTCAGGAACCTGCTAACACGCTGCCATAGCAAAACTTTCCTTTTCTCCTCCAGGAGCTAGTCACAAACTTCTGATAAACAAGCCTTTTCTACACGTGCAGACAAGATGGGTTCTCAATTAGAACTGCATTCACTTCAATACCTTGACACTGAGGCACTGAACTAAAAAAAAAAAGAAATTATTTTTTCTAATGATTAAAAAGAAAAAAAAATAATCACTTATTCTCAAGTCTCAAAGGTCATAATGACCAGGAAAGCTAGGCTGATGTATCAACAAATTTTCCATGTAAAACAACTGTTCTGATCCAATATTGAAGTTGAACACTTCAGTTCTACTTTAACAATACTCATCTTCTGCATTTTAATTAAGTTTCCATTTCTATCCAAAAGCAGCTTGAAGCGTGGATAAGTAATTCCATAGATAATGCTTAAAAATGGCAAGACATTATTAAAAAAGATAGAAACATTAAGATGCAAGCATTTAAATAATTACAGATAGTATCAATTTCATCAGGAAACATACCAAGCTTAGCAATAAAAGCTAAAATTAGCTGCAAAATAGTATCACCAGACCAGAAAGCTCTAGAAAAATTACTAGAGTGTTCAAGCACGACTGAAATTATTCAAATCTAAGCTTCTTGCTTACTTAAATCAATCTGCCTGGGAGCCACACATATTGTTGTGGTAAATTGATTTCCCTAGCGTCTGGTTCTCCTTTCGTAAGAGCCATGACAAGAAAAAGGAAAAGACCAGAAAGACAAGATGAAATCAGCTGATTCACAACATCATTAGGCATTCTGCATTCAGACAGATTATACATCACAACATTGAACCAAGTTAATAAATGTCTTGCAAGTAAAAGCAGCCAGGCACAGTGACTCAGGCCAGAGCTGCTAGGTACAGCTCCCAGTCACAGACCTCAGCACCAGATCAGAAATACCATTTTTCTCCTTGGAGGCTCATGCAATGCAGCATGGCTAATGCATTTTGGTTTGGCTTACTACCTTATCTCTGGTATACTTCAGCAACACACACTTAGATTTTATATGCACAAGTGTATGAACCATATTTTCATCAAACCTATGGCGTTAATGCCTTTACTGATGTGAAAAATATAGTAGCACTTCACCCCTGCTTGGTCAAAAGGCAGAAGCATGCCATTCAAAAAAAGTCTTACTGAAAAGCATAACACACTTGATTAAATACTTAGACCATTTATCTAAAGAATGGTGCTGGTAAAAACAGCAGCTTGTTTTTAAACCTGACAGAGAAGCAAGATAAAATTAATCAAAAAAACCTAAAACAGTATCACACAGCAGTTCCCAAGACTTACCCTTTGCTACGAGCTAACTGTGCAGTCTTCAGTGAGAAAAGCTATTTGAGCTTTTCTTCAGGACCAAGTTTTTGTGCACACCGAATGGAAGTGATTGCTGCCTGTTCATTTCTCACAGGGGAGCTGCATTTCATATAAAGAGTTATCCAGAAACATTTACTATACACATCTGCACCAATAAGGAAATGAGTCATCAACCCACTGGCAGGCCTGATTCACAGCACGCCACTCGGGCTATTTAGGAATCTGTGTACAGAATACAGGGGAAAGGCAGATGAAAGCCACAAGAGACTAGATATAAAACACAGACTACTTTAAATGCATTTGTTTCCTCCTTTGCTTGGGCCTAATTTCTTCAAAAGCACAGGACCAGCGTGGTATTGTACACAACCACAGAACTTTTCACCTGGATGAATCATAATGTTTTCTTTATATAACTGGAAGAAAAGCAAGCTCTAATGTTTATTTTAACCCTGGATAAAATCACTTGGATTTTGTTCAACAGAAAAATCAACACGAGTCTTTACAGTCAAGTGCTAAGGCAAGGTTTCCATGGGATTAGTAACAAACCACCAAATAAAAATTCTGCTTGCCTTCACACATGAAAACAAAAGCCCTGTGACAGGACCAAACCAAGTACCTTTCTCCAGTTCACCACACTGATTCAAGGATTAAAACTAAGAAAACTGTACATACATCTTCATATTTAAGCTCTGCACTTCCTCACGAGCTTAGATACAATTTTAAATTAACCTTGTTCCCAGAAGAAGCCTGGGGTACTGAGCTGCAGCACACTTCTCCATAGGTACTGGTCTTCTCTGCCACAGAAGCTTGCCTTCTGATGCATTTTGTATTTTTGACAGCTCCTTTTGAAAAAGCACTAAGGTTTTTCAGCTTGAACTGCTCAGCTCAATAGCTATATAGAGCTGTTAAGCCAAGCCAAGCATTTTGCTTGAAAATTCTGACCACAATGGTAATTCAGAGGATATAAAATGATACCACAGTAAGCAGCCAGATCAGTAACAGTTTCCCCTAAGCCAGACAAAGAAATTATAGCTGACTAGTTTCGCACAGATGAGTAACTTCAAAAAAAAGACGTTTGATGATATATTTTAAAAGTGAGCTTGAAGAGTTTTCTGGAAAGCAATGTTCGTAGAAAGATATCTTACTGGTATGCAGAAGCGCCAGACACCTGCCCGAAAATCCTTCCAATTACTGTTTCCATAACTCCTACTTAAAAAGCTATGAATAAAGACAAGCTGCAATTAAAAAGACGAAACACACCTACAGCTTCTCTGCTAATAACGACAGAGAGAAAATAACGGGGGAGGGAGGGAGAGACAAGAAAAGCAGTAAGCTAGTCACAGCCATGCTACACCACTGCTGCAGATAGCTCTGTACAAACACACAGCATGCCACTGTGCAGTACCACCACCAATACCACTGCTGAACAGTTCTCACCTGTCAAAACACAGGAATTTAATCAACAATTCAACTGCTCTAGAAACAGCTGGTTATTCTTCCTCCAGATTATTTCTGACAAACAGCAAAAACAATTACAAGGCTCAGGAATACAGACCTAAAAGCCAGTCAGTCACCTGCTCCAGCCAGGGGAGGCTGGAAGGGCTGCAGGAAAGTACACAGGCAGCACTACACCTTCCTGCTGTAACTTGAATTTTCGATTGTATCTAAAAGAGAACTTCAGAGTTTAAGTATTTATTAAGTAACAACTGCCATTTGATAGAAAATACTTTATTCAATCTCTGGTTGGTCAATGGTGGTGGTCTCAATTATATATTACAATTAATAATTATATATAAATATATTATTAATAGTTATGCACTATTAAACTGTTTGAAGCTACACACTAAGGCAAGGCTTTCCTACCACCTGAAGCCCAGTTGTGGCTGAAGAAATAAACATGAAGTTACAAATCTCACATCTCTACAGGCATGGAAATGCCCAACAGGGAATACCTAATTTTTAGGATTACTTCCAGTATGCTGATGACAGAGCCCAGACAGTCCTCACTGCAGAACCTGATAACATAAGGAGATTCTTTTGTCCCAACTAATAAGCAGAATAAACATGTTTTCCCCAACAGATAACACTTGAGAATAAGACTAAGAGTCCGATCTGTTCTTATCCAAGTGGCACAGGTAGCAGATGTGGTTTGCATGTCCACAAAAAGGCAGTGGCATACTTCCGGGGACATTCAGGTGAAAAGCTGACAGCAGTACCCTCAGGTAAACAGTTTTCCACCCAGTGGAGTGTTCAAATCCCTTGCATGCAGATTTTTATCTGAATGATAAGAAAAAAATGTTGGGGTAGTGCAACAACAAGGTGAGATCTGAATGCTTTAAGCACAGGTCAACATTCCAACCAAAACCACCTGTTTTGGTTTCCCTCAGTATCTTTGAGTAGCCTTGAAGAGTTCTTGCTCAGGGTGAGAATTAACTCTACTGGGTGAAAAAACTTGTCCATCTCCATACAAAAGCAAAAGAAAAACTTTAAAAAATTACCCATCAGGTTACCAAGTAATTTATCTGTGCATTTTAGGGTTACCATACAATACAGAGGAGAGAAGATGCTGGAGATACAATTGTCCCATGACAATTCTTAATGAAAGATTACACCCAGAATACCAGAGGCATTAGATGCATCAAAAAGATCTCCAGAAACAAGTCAGGTATTTCCAAGCAACACTGAGGGGCAGGAGCATCCCTGGTAGGTGTGTGCATGAAGGAAGAAAACCTGGCACAGTAGCAACTGTTACTACATCTTGTGAGATGCATACTGATTTATTATTTCCTTTTTTTAGTGAAAATAAAATCTTAGCAAAATATATACTGAAAATGAGCATTCAAAGCTCCAGTGCCATCATCTGGGTAAGAGCCCAAATGTGACACAACAAGAGTTTGACGCATCTAGAAAATGAGAGCAGACTGGGAACTCAAGAGCAAAATCTTCTCCAGCAACTATTTGCGGCATTCAGATGCAATCCATAGGGGTTTTCCAACCTGCCAATTAATGGAAAGTTATTGTACACAGTTTTCTATAAACTATGTTTGAACTCATTGATGGCACAATAAGGAAGAGACAACTTACACAGCAAGAGCAAGATATAGTTTGTGCTGAAAGGGACACGTAAAGGTCACTTAGATTTTTTTTTTTCCTTTGTGTGCATTTTTATCAGCTACATTTTGAAATATGTAGCTCATGGTGAGTGCTAGGCTTGGCACCAAAACAAGTGGTTTACTGCTCTTTGCCCAGGCGATGCAGAGGGTATAGCAATGTATTACCTCCATCCTCATTGCCCTCGAAAACAAGAAGCAAGGACATAAAAGCCTTAAGCATAAATTAAGAACTGCCACATTCAGACAATTTTCATTGAATCACAGGCCACGCATTCCCAAAGTAACATTTTCAGGCTTCCTGAAGCCTGCAAAATTGAATTTAGTGAATTCAGGTTTACATTTTGAACTATAACACAGCATCTATCACATTACCCAAGGCAATCAGATTAACAAGGGTATTTTTATAATGGCTAATCTAGCAAATTACCAAACTAGCCTTAACACAGAGATCAAGAAGAGAAGATACTGTGGAATAACTTTAATTTTCATCTATTTCTGCACAAGACACCCTCTTTTAGCTCATCCTTTTTCCAAGACAAATCCTAAAACAACTCCAAAATAAAACACTCATTAAGTACTACACATTAACTAAGGTGGTATAACTGTACTGCAAAGAATCCCCATTTAGGCAAGTGTATTGTCTTCACACCTCTCAAGCCGCTGAAGCACTGACATTTCACTGTCGCCTGCATTTAGCAGGGAGCAATAGAAGGTTCATTACCACGATGAACAGAGGGCAAATACAATTAAATGTCCATCTAACCCTTCTCAGCGAAATACAGCTTTGCATTGCATCTGTATTACACATCAGATTTTTTTCTGGTTTTCCTGCTTTCCACTGAGCCAAAGCCACTCACAACAGCATCCTGGTGCTAGAGGGAAGGATGGCACCTAGAGGAAGGATAAATGCAAGTTTACCTTAGGTCAACCTGAGCTATCATGGACCTGCTCCCTCAAAACCAATCCCCAGGTTCAGGTCAACCTGAAAGCAGGAGAAGCCAGCAAAAAAATCTCTATATTCTCTTCTCTACAGGACCAGTGAGATTGATAATCTGAAATCCTGGGAGGAGCTCTTACCATAAGAAACCACACAAGGGCACAAACCTGCAAGGTACATTTGCGGGCTGACAGAATAGCTTGGCGGACTCAAAAGAGTATTTTTTATTAATAAAAAAATTCCCACTGTGCCAAAGTGGCTGCCAATTCTTCAGGCAAACTGGATGAGAAATTAGAGTGAATTACAGGAATTAATATCAGGAAATCTTAGGACTTATTCTAAAGTCTTCACTGTACTGCACACACATTCCTGTGATAGATGTACTACTACATTTCTCAAAAAAAAACCACAATCAAATAAGTTAGTATGTTCCTTATCAGTTATATTTGTAATTACATTTTAGAGCCTAAGCCTTGCAAACCTAGTACCACATTGTTAGAGATGTGCAACAACCAGAAGGAAGCCCATGCACCAAATCCAACTCAAACCACTGTGAGAAAGGCTGGTTTGCTCTGACTAAGCTCCCAGGCTTGTTACCACAAGCACTAGCACTGTAGTTTCCCACAGATTCACACATTCAAAAGTAAATTAAGATATAGAAGGCTTCTGCCCATTTGAACTTGCAAAGCTGCTGCTCAGAGTACAAGTGATGCTACCCTGTTTCAGTGATGACGGGTCCTCAAGTAACTGATACCGCACAAGACAACAGTCTTCAGAAAACACAGTTGTTCAGCTTGTTCTTGAGACTCAAAATGGGAAGAAAATGTATTATTAAAGCATATATTCTTCTCTCGGGTCTTCCAGTGAACGGTCTTTGAATGATCCCAGCCTTCCCATTCCTGAAGAGCTAAACAACATAACCTGCTGAACACTGCATCCACAGCAATAGCAGCTACACAAATAAAAATTGCTTCTGCAAACCAAGACTAATTGCATATTGCTTTTAGGGAAGGGAGAGGTGGGTGCAACACTACTTGTCCGGTCTAGGGGGACAAACAGTAACTCTGATATTTTCATCTCAGCAAGTTATCACAGGTGATTAGTTCCAACTTCAGAACTGGAAGAAGAGATTCTGCATGGAAGTATCAAACATTTGGAATAGCAAGTTTCCCTACACATCGCTTCAAAACTACAGCAAGCAATTGCAGACTTGGCACTAGGTTTGCTGACTTTTTACAGTTAGGCATCCTCTAAAACACCCAGGCAGTTTCCCACATATTTCTGGAAGACTGCCTCCTTGAATGACTCCTGTACAGTGGGAAACCTTGTCAGAACAAGCACGATCTTACTAAAACAGGTGGGGCTCACCGCTAGAAACCAGTTCTTACTGCCCTTCAAGATAAGCAAATCTGAGTTAATCCATCAATTATTCAAACTTAAGACTTGATCCTACTTCCCCATTTTCTATTTAAAGTTTTGGTGGAAGTAGGATTAGCAGAGTGAGGCTTTACACTGTAAAGACAGGAAAGCCAGGAAAGTTGTGCAGCATCCAGGCTTTACACAGCAGCACCGTAACCTAAGGTGCTGATAGGCACTTGGCCAAAATGCTTTAATTCTCGTAAGGCAGATTTACGGTATCTTCTGGGGTAAAAAAAAAAAAAAAAAGAGAAATTAAGTACAGTCTATGCAAGAACACCTCTGAATTTAAAAGTTATTCATGCTGGTTTTTCAGAAATCTTTCCTTACTTAGGCTCATTAACAGCCTCCATGCTAATTTGTGCTACAATTTTTTTGAAAATTAGTTTTGTTACTACACTGCCCCAGCCTCATTAGCATAAAATTTCAAGCAGATTCACTTCCAGCCCCCTTCACTGGTGCAGTTTAGCATCATTTAGAAAGGAGCAGGTTAGGACTGACCACACACACTCCCACTGCCTTTGCTGGAGCCAGCTCCCAGTGCAGTGGGTGACTACATACCTCAAGAAGCCAAGAGCAGACAGCTGAGCCTGCCTGTAACCAAAGCATTTGGTTATTAACTCTTTGAACCAACTTACACAAATAAAAGTCATTTTTTCCCTTTAAAAGAGACCCAATTTTGCTGACAGTTTGAGGTTTCAATATAGTTCTCTTACAAAGCCTGTCTCAGTTGCATTTTGAAGAAAAGAGCTTTTGAGCACTTACTTGCTTCATTTTTTCCATTTCAAATTTGCTCAGTTTGCACAAAAGATCTTTCTCTTAATTGCCAGCACCAGAAACAAGCCGCGATACGAAAATCAAGTGGGGTTTCATTATACCTTATACAGCTTGTGCCAAAATGCATTACTAAATCAGCTGTTACGATCATTGGTAATAGGGACTTTTGGCACAAAAATGCTGAAAAGCAAAGATGTTTTGTGACTCCAAAATAAGCAGATTCCTCAAGGACATAGGTACAATCTCACTTCTTGACCAGACCTTTAAATTAATCATCTCTGCCTGTTAGATCAGAGCTGCCTTCTAAATACAAACAGGAGAGTAGTAGTTAATGAAAAACTAAATTTTACATGATGACAAGCATTAATAAATATGCTAATTTCTTCATTTAGTTGGCATTTGTAACACTACTACAAAGAAGTTAAGTTGCTTCAAATATTTCTCTGGAAGAATTGCAGTGTTTCATAAAGTAGCACATCTTGCCCATTTTCCTGACAGCCCGTTTTGGTGCTCCAGGCTGTAAATGCACCCAAATGACTCCCTGGCAAGGGGCAACATCACAAAATTAAACACCGTTCTCTTTAAAGTGAGACAAAGGAGCCATTTGATAGCAGGTTGCAAGTAGCTATCTTCCTCCAGAGGGAACCACTCTGCAAATGGCAGCAGCAAACACAAGGTAGACAGCACTGGAGTTTTAACAGATGCTGGGGATTTCCTAGCCTAACACATATTAGGACTCAGTATTTGCACTCCTGATCTCCAGCACCAAGCAGTTAATTTGCATGTTAATTAGAAACAAGTCACCAGAAAATTGCACCAGACAACCTTTCTGTATTGACTAGCAAGGACAACGAAGCATTTCCATAAAGTCTATATCCCTTTTAAGCACATTCCCATCGGTCTGTGAGCAACCCAGAAGTTCACTGTAAATCAAGGTGCTCCTTCTGTTGACTGAGAGCATCCATTTCAATACATTCATATCTCAGATCACTAGATCTGGTTTAATATCAGACATCTTTTGAGACTTGCAAAACAAATCAGCAGGTCTGAGCAACACTAGAGAAAACAATGACAAATTAGTCTCACTAGAAAACCTCCTTTTACCACCATACAAAGTTAAACAGAATTAAGTCTGAAAGAAAAGCACAGGTAAACTATGCCAGAGAGAAAGCTTATCAACTAGTTAAATTTGTGCAGCTCTCAAGCCTGCATGTTTCTTCACTCTGCTTCGCAGTCACATTCACTGGCAATAGCAGGTTTAAGAAGAGAGGAGGCAGCAGAAAAGGTGTTATGGGTGTTTTAACTACCTGGAAATGCACTCTGTAGCATCCTTTCCTCTTTGAACCTTCTTTTATATACCAATACCTATAGTATTATGCTTAAATCAAATGCCCCTTCAGCTTAGTTTTAGGGCTCTTACATTGCCAAGTCTAATAAAACTGAATTATTGCTGCTGATTGTCATATACAAGACTCACCAGCACCTCAACTTCTGAGAATTCATTTTCTCCAGAACTTCCAAGATTGATCACTTGAAGCTACCAGCCAATAACCCCATGATTTCAAAACAGAGCGCAATAGTATTACAAGGCTGCACTTCAGTTTAACACTATATTGTATTTTCAATTTTAGCTGTTACTGTAAAGTCATAGCCAATTGACTTGATTTAAAATGTTGAGCTTTGTGTACATCTTTCATGCTTGTAACAGGCACTCTTAAATGAGAGAGACTTGTTTAAAGAAGTCTTGCCCAGCTCCTTGACCATTTTGCCTGTGGGACTTGCTAGATCTTGCCTGCCGCTCTGAAGCCCAAACATGCTGAAGTGTGGCAGTTCAAACCGGGCTTAAGGATCTACCCTGCTCAAATCTCCAGCTCTTTGCTCACGGTGGCACCTTGAACACCATCACAAATGCCAACGTTTGAGGAGCTGCACCGTTCAAGTTAATGGTTGACTGAAGGTTTGGGTTCACCCTGCAATGTCCAGTTCAGTCAGAAATTCAGTTCACAGCTCGGTCCTGCAAGCAACTCAAGCGGCATAACTAAGCACACTGCAACATGCTGTGCCACAGGAGGCTTCTCGTAAACCAGCAACAGCCAAGAAAGCATTTCATATAGATACATTCTAGTTGAAGGAACTAAAGCTCCTAAGATGTGGTCCACGATATCCTTGCAGGAGAATGTAAAGCTGCTGTGAGATCAAGAAAAGGATTTTATATCAGCTCAGCTGGCTTCAAGGTTCTCTTTGATTTTTTTTTAAGAAACAACAGCTTTTGAACTACTTGCAGACAACCTGCAAAGGAGTCTGCATACATCAACACATCCAGACATCCAGTCTTAACACAGAAATAAGCAGACTTCTGAGCACAACCATCAATATAGCAAGCTGTGGACCACCACCTGTGCTGCCTTGTGGATAACTGGCTAGCTGAAAAGGGTCACATAGACATAGTCCAGCTGGCTGGACAAAAATGCACATCGCTCTCATCTTATCTGAAGTAAAGCAAAAATACACTGTCTTTGGCTGTTCTTGTTACACAACAACAGGAAGATTTCGGTGGGAAAAGAATGTTGCAGGTGGGAACAGATAACTACAGAAGAGAAACTAGGGGCGGGCTTGGTATTTAGGCAACTAACCAATAATGACCTTAACTTTTGTAATATGTATGAGCTAATTATAACAAGGCATAAAAGGTGACTGTAAGGGACAATAAACGAAGTCTGCTGATCACTCATATTGAGTGACTGTGTCTTCCCTCCGTCGCAACATTGCCTCTTTAATACTACTTACATCAATTAATACAATTGCCAGTAGCTGACCCATTAAAAAAATAAAAATGCCTTTGTTTCAACTAAGAGGTTGAGGAAAACTTACAATTCAATTTATGTTATTACCCAGGTAACTACAGAAAGTTAAGCAGTGGAGGATGAAAACAGGTACTGTCTTAACTCATCATTTTTGCTCCTAGGAAGTCTAAGTTGGCTATGGCCTTTTCTACTTGCTTCTTAGGAAGGCATCAAACAGACACATGATTTTTCACCAGCACGGTTTCTGAAATCCAAGCAGACACCAAATTACACATGGAGAAAATCCTTCAGCCAGTACATGGGATCTGCACTAGGAATTCACCGCGGTAAAACAACGTTTGCCTAGTCTCAAAAGATTTGCCAGTATATTTGAAGGCTTTGACATGATCCACAGCCGTTCAGCAGTCTTTTCCTTTAGCATAGCCAGGAGAACCTAGGTGAAAAGGGTATTAAAAAAATATATATATATCTGTAAGCCCAGCAGTAAGAAACCCTATCCGTATTTGATCCCCACCTTCTTGCCAAAGAATAACTACAAGATAGCAGGAAAGAATCACTGTGATTACAATCATTTACCAAAGCTGTTCAGTAAAGGCCACAAGCCAGAACAGTGTTTTCCATGCTCATACAGGACATAGCTGAAGACTAGTAATTGTCAAAGAACTATTTGTTTGACTTCTGTGTATTAAAAAAGCTGTCTTCCACTGACCCACTGTTAAGGTTAGATCTTGTCCTTTTATATCCACCACTGAATGAAAAGTTTCACCCCAGCCGATATCCCTTGTCCAGCCCTGTCTTTTCGTATCACTGCCTAAGGTCATTTTTAGTATCCGAATGCGAGCCATCATCTCAGCACACACAGCACTGACTTGCTAGTTAATGTTATCTCTAGCCATGCTTGAACAATCTCTTGATAACATAACAGGGATGTTTTCCTTTTTTTAAAGAAAAGCTGTATCAACAACGAAACAAAGCAGACGAGTTAAACACAAAAGCAACATTAAATGGAAGATAAGAGAACCCTGAAAGTGAACTCTGCAATTACACAAAAGCTTAGAATTCCAACTTTCCCACTCATCTCTGAAGGAACATGGAGAACAAAGTTTGTTGGCTATTTTTCAATCTTATGATCTTTCTGAAAACTTCAAGGAAACAGTATGCTAACACAATACTACACAACTGCTGCTTTCAGATAGCCAGGATGCAGCATCTCAAATTTATGAAAAGAGTGTGTTAGGTTTTCTGTGGGGAAGAGCTAGATTCTGCCTCAAAGTCCCATGATTTCCATGTTATCTTTTAATCCTGTTTGCCAACTGCCTGCTCCAGGGGTTTTTCTCTTACAAAGTTCAAGACTCAGCTGGGCTCTGGTTTCTCTGCCTGTGAGTGACAACATCCCTCTCAAGACTTCTACCAAGGAAACAGATTTTTGGGTTCTAATAAAAAAGCTTTTAAGCAGATTGCTCATACCTCAGGAACCGGCTCCTCAACTGCCTGCCAGTTTCAGTTCTGAAAAGCTCCCGGGCAAAGGATCTGTTCAGTCGGCCCATTAACCACTCAATCATTTGAGTGGGAGTCAGCAAGGGTTTATAATCCTCTGCAAGACTTACAACTTGGAGTTTGTAGGTGTTTTTAAGTTAGCACCACCTGATGTTCATTTATACAGAGAATGCTGTACTTGGGATTCCCTTAATGAGACCACTAGGCTCCTAACTTTCTTTTTTTATGAGGCACATGCTGCTTCTTATACCCCTTTGCCACTGAAGTATAGGAAGAGGGCAAGCCTTCAAATAGTACAGCATTAATTCATGACCAAACTGCTGCCCAAACCCTTCCTGTGCATAGCCATTCCCTCACTATGCAAGTCAAAACAGGCTGCACAGATGCTTTCCCATTGATACAATCAGTGCTGCTACCAACTAGACCAGAAGCTGCAATGGATTGAATACACACAAGAATAAAAGCCATCTGTCCGACAGCCTTGGCATTTCTTGCCGAATACTGCAAAGAATTCGCAAAACAAAACTCAGAGACCTGTCCCAGGCTGTTTGCTGCAGGGTTACCTTTCCTAATCCCAGTTATGCGCTCATTACCCATTTGCACACACATACAGTGATGTATTAACTATGAACATGCAATAGTTTTCCTAATTAGCTCAATCAGAAAAGACTAAACATATTCAACTTCCTTAATATGAGCCAATTTAAAGACAGTACTTTATCCCTTAAGGGTAAGACTGCCTGCCATTTTCATTTAATATTGAGTCTGAAATTCATACACAATCTTCTGAAGAAAAACAAGTTTCCGAGGTAACGCAAGAGGTGGTTCTTATATAGGTCGGTTTAAGAACATACATACACCAACAAGCACTTACAAGAACTCTTTCCTCTTTTAGAAAACCACATACATCTGTCTTTGTTTGGTCTACACCAGCATATGAAATGGGTTCCAACCCTAAAGCAAAAACCAGACCACATTAAAGCAACTCAACTAATCATCCCACAAATTTCAATACACTTATAGCAAAGATTATTAAAAACACTCATGTTCTCTTCCACTATCTGCTCTCTCAAGCCCGTTTATTCATCTGCACTTCCCATTAAGAAATCACAATTAATACTTTTGGAAGTGCTTAAGTCTTCAGCTTTAATTTACAGACAGCCTCCCAATATACAAAGCCCTGGTGAACCAGAACTCTACAAACTAAGCGCCTCCAGTTGTTTTGATTATATGCAGAAGATTTAAAATATATAGAGAGAGCAGGGTTTTTTAAAAAACAATCTGCAAGCAGTTTGAGGTCTCCTGGGTATTGATCAAGAACTTAATAGAGTAATTACCCAGGGTTCATTAAAACATGCTTCCATTAGCCTCCCTAGATATCTAATCTGAATTCATTTACACAGCCATGTGCCACAGGTGCAAAATTTTAACCCCCTTAAGACCAGTCTCCCATAATATGGATATCTTTTCCCATCAAGGCTTTGCTAAGTCCTTGCCCTATTGCTATTGCATGGAACAGAAATATTTTCTCCTCCTGACTTTAGTATCAAGCTCCTCCAAAGAGTCTTGACTTGCACCTTCAGCCACCAAGGTTTTACCTGGATGAGCTGACACTGTCCAGGTCTCTCCAGGGATAAGCGTATCTGGAGCAGGGACCTCTGAAACACAAAGCCTCTCCTAAGCACTGCCACGAGCAGCCAAACACTCTGAAACCAGCTCCTGTTTTCCCTGTACAAGAACTGCCGTGTGTTTTGTTCAGCCAACCTGGCCACAGGAGCAGCAGCCTTTAGCAGTGATGCAGACAACTGTTAGAAGCAAATTAAAGGGAATAACAAGTTTCTGTGAGTCAAATCAGTGTTTACATCATCAGTTGCCTAGACTTCCAGCTATTACACCTATTGCTGCGATTTACGTTAACATCTAGCACAGAATATGCAGTGTATAGTCACAAGATCATGCCACTGTTGTACCTCCTTATGTATGGATGTTCATGCTAACACGCTCTTTTTTGAGCATCTTTCTCTATGCCATCAGCGCTGAGATTCTTAACCAGAGTGCTGAGCACCTGAAGCAGACCTACCCAGCCAGCAAGCCATTCCACTCCAGCCTCTCCCAAAAACTCTACCCAGAAATATCACAAAGCATGACAGAATAAAGTGTGACATGGGATTTTCAGAAAATGCTCTCTGTTGAAGTACTCTGTACAAAACCAGCATAAAAAGTGGGACAAGAGCTAGATATCAGGGGTTGGCTGAGGCAAAACCTCCAGGGAACGCTGACCTTACAAACAAGGCATTTGTAAAAGCACAAAGAACCTCCAGGAAAAGTTCATTAGAACCTTTCAATCATTTTCCCCTGACACACAATAAATAAAATGCCTGGTTCAGAAAGGAAAAGCCTAAAATATAATTAGCCCGTACTATTACTGCCATTACTGAATGCCTTGGTGTGCAGCGTTAGAGGACAAACTAAATTTTCTATCAGTTGAAACGCATACTATCCTGTCAGCCCCCAAACCAGCCAAATTACATCCCGGTGACAACCCTTTCTTCAAAAAAAGGGCATTAAAACAGAGAAAAGCTCTGTAACCAAACAGCTTGAAAACAAATGAGGCAAAGCCAATTGCAGTAGTATCTTAGGGTGCAAGAGCTGCATCTAGTACTTGAAAACTACACTGCACACATGCTGTGCTGTCCAGAGCAATCCCTCCTGGGAGAAGGGCTGACCACCTTGCCCGGAAACTGCTATGTCAGAACATTCCTGAATGAGTGACCAGACAGACCAACTTTCTCCATAAACAGCAGACCGTTGATAAAGAAATCCAAGCTAAATCTGTTTCCCCTTACGGGAACAGGGAAAGCCCAAATCCTCACACAGCAATTTAGCTGTAACTCTTAACACATCTCTAGCATACATTCCCCACCTGCTGCACACCTCACTAGTTGGTCAGATTGGGCCAACATGCTCCTTTCATGCCATTCCACAGACAGAGCCACCGCCACTCCTATCTGCTAGAGGACTGCCCCAGATTTACAGCATAAACTATTTGAAACAGCCACTAAAGTCACCATGCAGGACGTGGATACCTCAACACCAAGTAAACTGTCAGTCTAAACGAAATAAACTGGAGAGTCCTTTTTTTTTTTTAAAAAAAAGGGAAATATCAGATCACTTATAATTTCTTAAACAGCTAAGAAAAACCAAAAATCTCATCTTGGGTTCACTAAAACATTTCATAAAAATTCAAATGCCTTCAAAAAAATTAGGCCCCGATCACATCGGTAACAAGTACTCAACGACAGCGACATCCAAGTTAAAGACATGCATCATTTTAGTTCTGCACTCAGTTTATTTAAGCTTCAAGCCCGACATGCCAAGATTTAAAACTATTAAACTTAAATATAAAATTAACTCCCACACACCCTACCAAGACACCAAACTGATCACAAAGCAAGCCTGAGGGCTGGAAGTGTAGTCCCCCTGCTCCCTTCATCCTAGATGTTTTGTATTATGTTACATCTTGTTATTCAAATGCAAGTGTGACTGATGGGCCTCCCCCTCGGCTCCACCAGCAGCTCTCCAGGGAGCAAGGGTTATTTTGATAACTTTTATCTGTTGTTTTCCTCAATGAGCGATTTCTTCTCAACAGCGAGCCAAGTTTCACTGATAAAACTACCAACTGCATCCCCAGTCTTAGAGCCAAGGGTAAGACGGAGTGCTGCAATATTCCCAAAGTCAGGAGCAGCATTCATCACGCATACTACAGGCTCTTGCATTCAGAAGCACATCCACAGATTGTTGCAGATTACATGCGACTTCATGAACACGTGAGAAACTTTCTAGACTATGTGTCTTGCTAAATATGAGGACAAGCTGCCTGTGGCCCTTCCCTCCTCCACAGCCACTCCCAGGGTCTCTGTTGCATTAAAAGGAGCTCCAGTTTTCCTGAAGGATGAACGCCTACGGCAGTCAAATCCCAAATATTTACCAGGTAAATGAGTATCAAGTCTAAGAACAAATAAGCTCTTTGGGACAGTAATATCCTACACCACATCACACTTCTCTCTGATGACAGCCTCAGGCATACCGATACAGAAATAGCATATTGCTGGTCTCAGTCCTAGAACTCCTTTTGGACTAAAAGTTGCAGATTTGCTCCAGAAGAAGGACGAAGCAACATTTCAATGCCACACAATGTTTTGAAGGCTCTAAGAGGCCACAGGAAAAAAAAACACTTCCATATTTTTCACAAAGCACTTCCCATGGATTAGAGCTAACAATAGTAAGAAAGGATGTGAAACACCAAGTAACTCAGATCTACACCCAGTGCACCGTTACCTTTTGATACAACAAGTACTGCCGGTAGATGTTATGTGTGTTCATTTGGGGGGGAGGCTGTTAGTTTTTTGGTGCTGGGTTTTGTTTTTTTTTAAGGAAGAACAAACATAGCTACATCTCATTCAGGTGAGAGACTGATTTAAAAAAAACCAAACACAATTTGCCCACCATTAAGAGATGCTGCTCATTCCCAACATTATACAGGCAAAGCTCAACTGTTATGGAACAGTTAACACTGAAAAGAAAAAAAAACACCTACCACAAAACAAACCCTCACCTCCATTCACAGCACCGAGACAGACTTGCTGTTTTGCCCACGCTTTCAGCCTGTATGCTATTCTACTGTTGCCAAGTACTGTAACTGAGGAAACCAAAGCAGAGTTATTTTAAACAGCAGCTCCCAAAGTGACACAGGATCATAACACAGGTTCTCATCCAGGTCCAGCCCAAGATGTCATCAACCTCAGATACCTGTCAGATTTACAGGACATCTATCAGATTTACAGTACCTTTTTCAGCTTGGACAGCCAGACCCGGGAAAAAACAAATGTGAAAAACCTAGAAAAACAAAAAACAGACAAGGCTGCAAATTAAGAGCATATCCATGGGAGTAACTACAGGAATGGCAACCGATGTGGAATAAGTTCTTCTCTCCCTTGCCCCAGGGCCACAGTAGTCCTCAGAACGAGATGCAAGATGTGCTTTAGTAAGGTGGCCACTAAGAGCTACTGCTACCTGGAACAGCAGGACAGAAAGGATTTCTATCCTTTCCAAGTCACTGTTGTTCTGGAAGATTTATCTGATCACTTACCTCTTCCAGGGAAAGGCAGCAACTTTCTGCTGCTACCATATCCAATCAAAAACATAGCAACTTCAAAATAAATATTTCCATGGTCAAAATCCCTGCAATATGCCATGTAATCCAAGATTGTAACTGAAACCTATTACTTGCTTCTCTATGAAATCAATCATTCTTTTCAGCTACTGTATTCACTGTCATTAGGTCAATTCTGTGAATTTATCAGTATCATGGAATATTACAATCTATTTCTAGGAAAATAGGGACTTTCAACACAAGAACAAACTACAACAGTTCCTGTACCTTGCCCTCGAAAGACTGAATTAACATGATTTGGCTAGCATAGCTTTGGTTTGACATTTGAATAATAAGGGATACGAAAAATTCCATGTTAAAAACAGATCACCAACAAGAGTGTCCACCTTGACTATTCATGATGGCTACAAGCCCAGGTGCCTAACGCAAGCACTGCTCTAGCATACCATGAGAAGTAAGAGCCCCATCTGTTTGGAAACAAGGGCAAAAAGCACTGCCCGCCCGAGACTGGATCCTCAGCTTCTGCACATCAGCTTCTAGAAGCAGAGAGGAGAATAACCTTGACACTGTTGTCCTTCATTTCCAGGTAGCTTCATGACTGGGAAGGTAGCTGCACTGGTTTAATTCTCCATCTTCCCCAATCTCTTCCTACAAGATGCTCATCTACTGACAACCCACACGGCTCACCCACATGCATGGTTTCAGATTCACGAGTGTACACAGAAGGAAGCTCACTGCTGAAGTCCTGGATTCAGGTTTGAAATAGTGCTACCAAGGGATAGCACCCAAATGGATGAACTTATTACAGAGGGCAAAACAAAACAGTGAGCTCCATAAATATGGCAGCAAACAGCACCGTACTCAAACTGCCCAAATTTTACTCACATGCACTCTTTTGACAGCTGAGGCATTAGTTTAGATACCTTTCAAAGATGACCTCGATTCATTTTATTGTAATGCTACAAAAAGTGTGCAACGTACAAACAAAGAACTTAAAAGACGACCACGCCAAACCCCAAAAGGGCTGTTCAGAAGTACTTCCAGCAACATGGCTCCCCAGGTAGCAAACTGTAGTATCAGCCAGTCTGATATCAGTTTATTTTAATGGTTCCTGAGAACAAAAGTTCAATTTGCAAAGACTCTTCTGGCCCAGTTTAAGAACAGAACAATCAAGGTATATGAAATAACACTCTGCCTTAAAACTTGAGACAAAGTTTCAAAGAACTACAGGGGTTCTCCAGCCTTCTTAGGTTTAACAGTCAATAAGCTACTCTGCTACCTTCACAGAGGGACTTTTATTTTTTTTTAAGCCAAACCTTTGATCTCCTAAACAGGATCCCAATACCAAAGTAGTGATCCCATTAAGTAATGCAGAAATTATTACAGTCAGAGATCAAACTCCATCTCCCAACAGACAAAAGATCACTTTAAGATGGCAACAATACGCTGCCATGTTATTTGAAGCTATTCACGATGTACAACTCTGAACCACAGGAAGGTTTTTGCCCATTTCCATTTGCCCAAAGCCACTTTGGCCAACACACTGGCTAACACAGCTGTGGTGGGCAACCAACCAGCAGATAAAGTGACTGGAGCACTGATTCTCACATCCTCTTTTAGTTACACAACAAAGACATCCAAGTTCAATACTCCTCCCAGCTGCACTCCACACCACGCAGCCTACCTGAGTTCTCCAGTATTCTTAGAAAGTTTCTAGGAAATGCCTTTTGCAAGTGCTCTAAGTTTAACGTACTGTGAATGCTAGTGAGTAAAATAGACATTAGAAAACAACATTTATTAAATAATCTCTGAGGGCATCACAAAGTTATGATAGATTTCACTGGAAAGTCTTGAGGGAGGACAGTATTTGGGGAAATTACTTTGGGAAGTATTGACATACAAAGAAAAGAATTTAAATTCCATTAGCACTCTCCCTAGCAGAACAAGTTTAGACTATGGTTTTATACAACAGGCCTCTGGAAGAGTTCACAAATGCCTGGAGGAGCAGGAGGGGAGGGAAGCAAAAAACCCTGTAGTTTGCGGCTTGTAAGCTTTTCCCCTTTGTGCAGGTCTTACCTGTGAGGTGCTCACAAAAAGGAAGCCAACACAGCCTCAGAGCATGGGAAACGGGTTTAATGTGGACAAGCTCAAGCTACGCTGCTGAGTACCTGAGCTAGAACAAATTCTGCATTACACCAGGAAAGTCTACCCTATAAACTGCTACTATTTCTGTAGTCAGAGACAAGTATTATAAGTGATGGTTCACTGTGTGTTCCGTGCCTGCTAAAGCACAGGTAAAAGGTCATGGAGCAAAAATATGAAACACAGTAAAGTTCTGTTTGTGTTCAGTGAGGTAAGTGCAGAATCACATTCCCCCTACAACTAGTATTTTGCACATATACATTTAATTAAGAGTTAGCAATAACATTAGAATGAGTACACACCTTTAGAGCTGTGAATCAGTTGAGGGAAAAGTATGTTCCCTAGTACCTACCAACAGCTTCCCAGGTGCTGCTGTTACCATTGGGATTGCTAGAGACAGAACATGCATTCGCCACAGGAGTCCCATTCCAACACTCAGTTTAAAAAAAAACAACTCAGGGAAGGCTTACACTATGAACTAGTGTTTCATTTTTTTCTTTATTGGCTTTAAAAAATAACGGTGCTTCATAGGACTGATCAGAAACAAAATAAGTGATGATGGCTGCTGATCACTGCCTGGAAGCCTTCAGTTAAAAAAGCAAGCAGAGTTACACATTCACAAGATCTTTGACTCCTGTTGCAGATGGTGACTCAAACAGCTGTGTTTTCCAGAGCAACTGCTGTTAAGTATTTTCTAACCTGTACTTCCCTCTAGCAAGCACTGACCTGTTATCCTGCTGAATCCTTGCCTAAGAAGCAGACAGCTGGAGAAAGTTCACCTCACTGTTTTAAGCAGAAAAAAATAGATCATTAAGTTTGCCATAAGAAATCTCGCACTGAAACCACTTTACAGCATACAGAGTTTCTCCAGTTCCATGCTGACTAAAAAGATTTTCCTGTATGTTGTTCTACACTACTCATTAAGAATGCAGTTCCGGTTGCCAACAATAACACACAACTCAAAGACTTTTCCACACTTCTTTAATAATGCTAGCTGCAACGTATGTACATTACTGAAAAGCAGGCTAAACCTTTGGTCTGAAGACTGGCAGCAAGAAAGACTACATTAGCATACTCATTGCTTCCACAGAGTCAACTCTATAGACTCCAGTAAGATAAGAGAGATGTCATCATGAATTTGAATAGCTGTGTCACAGTAGAGACCCTGCACCTCCTGCCTCAAATACTGACGCACCAAAAATACAGTGCTGGCAGCATCAGTTCAAAAGTAACAACCAAAAAAAGCAGCAGGGTCAACATAATGTCACATGTGAATAGCTATGTAAAACACTTGCCAAAAAAAGTTCATGGTCAACAGTTCTCTGGACCTGCATTTACTCAGGACCTTGTATCAATGGAGATCAGATTTTGACTTGTCTGTCTAAATTCTAATATAAGAGGATCACATTAATATTGATTTGTTTAAATCTCCATGAACACGGCTAAAGAATTGCAGTCTCTTAATTTACAACATGAATTGTTCACAGCTACAGTGTTGCAGTGATTTTACTTGGAAGTGGTTAGTTTTTCTGATTTTATGACATATGTAGATAGGCCACAGAGAAACTGACATAATAAAAAAAATAATAAGAAAAAACCAATTTCATAATGAAAGAGCTTACTGTAAGCTTCTTCCAGATTGTATTTCAACTCAGCTGAGAAGAGTATAACAAAAGTTGACTCAGCTCAAATCAAGCCTGCACTGTTACAGAAAGTCTACACGCCACACAGGTTTGGATATTTATATTTTTTTTAATTCTATCAAAACTTTTTGTAGGGCAATTACTTCAGCACTTATAAGAATGCATGCTCTGCTGCGTTTGTTTTGCAGTTCACTTGGTGGAAAGTATTCTACCCTGCAGTAACAGGGCAGTCTAGAAAGTCTCAATTAGCAAACTACTGAGCATGATAAAGGTTAGGGAGCCTCCTATTAAGAGATCTAGAGAGCCAATGTGCCACCAGAATAAGCTAGGCTTTATTTTTTAAACAAAAGACAGCACACTTGCCCGAATGGTTTTGCATAGCAGGGCTGTAATAGCTATTTGTTATTAACCTACCCTGTTACATGTAAGTACTTAATTATATCATCATTACTAGCTGCGTTCTCTAGAAGAGGCTCAGAACTCCTGAGAAGCAAGTAAGCAAACTACAAGAAGTTTTTTTACAGAAGAACTTCTACCACTAACTGCAAAACAGTAAAATACTTCAGACATTTAGAGAAACCATGAATACTTATTACATTAAGCGCTGTTTTTTTGTCACTTCAGCAGTTCTTATGCATTGTTTCAGGCAAAGATGCAAATAATAACAAATGGAGCAAATAAGCATTCCTGTCCTGCATGATTAATGTTCATTTATTCCTATGTTGCTACCTGGCAAAAGAGATACTAGAAGCATACCATTAGCCTTAAGCCACAGCACTGACAATAATAAAAACATCAAATGTACAGTCTGAGTTGAGGCAAAATCTTTAGACATCACAACCAAGTAATGCACCAACGCAAACACATGAAATCTAAGCTCACAAAGCTGTAAGAGCTACAAGATACACTTATCCAAAGGGAAAAAAATAATCAACTCCGGTGCTACAACCCCAAAAAGACAGTGTGGGGAAAACAGACACCCCTCTAACTAGTAGAAGGAAATTCCTCAGCTCAGAGCTACAGACTTTCAGACACCAGTGTGCCAGGACACCCATTTTATGAATGCCACCTCTGGTCAGGCATAGAACAGTACGGGTTTTCATCTACTGCCTTGATGAAGACAGGCCGCAATTATGCTACAAGCTGGTACCTAAGAAAGGAAGCATCTCTGCTCCTCACCTAACACACTTCTATGATACTGATAAACTGGACATCCAGACAATGAAAGTATCCCATGATGACAAAAAAAACATCAGCTAATAGAACCGAAATTTTTTTAGTGCCATAGCAACCAACTTCACAGACTTTAGAACTAGTGAGAAGATGCAAAAAATTATTCTGAAGCAAGATTTAAAATAGAAAGGCGACTACCTAGACCTTTTATTCATCCAATTGTTTGGGGTTTATTATTAGGAAGAATAACTGCAAAGATTTTCAAAAGCAAGAGTATGTTTTCCAAAGACCACAACAAATGAAGTCCACTGAGAAAGTGGTGCTTGCATGCAGAAAAGCTACACTGTAAAGAACATCTAGACATTATCTCTATACTAGAAAATAAAGACAGCACATAATTTGCCTAGAATAATCTCTCGTCAAATCATTCCATTCCAACTGTGACAACCCAAAGCAGCACCTGAGCTAGAGAGCCCTCCCTTCCTCCAGTATGAGGGAGGAGAGGATGCAAGCGTGGGAAAACACAACCTAGCTGTGCCTGTCTACTGGCACAACAGACTGAGTCTGTGCTTTTCAATACATTCAGCTATTTGGCTCAGGAAATCACCTCCCCATAACCAGACCTCTGCATAACGCAGCTTTCTCAGTTCATCCTGAGCCAAACTCAGACTGTACAGCCTACGTCAAACTTCACTTCTCTCCCCTTGTATTTCCGTTCCTTTTCTCCTCGGCATTCAGAGCTGCAGCAGGCCAGCAGTGCCAGCTCACTAGAGGAAGCAGACTTATAAGATAATCCCTTTTATTAAGCCAGGCATCCCAGGCCAAACTGATGCATAACCAGCTACTGCAAGCATCAGCCTGCCAAAACCAGCACAAAACTATAAAAAAAAAAACACACAACCAAACCCACCCCCCCAAAAATAACTCTCAGGTAAGAAATGCAACAACTGTTAAGATTGCTAAGAATAGGGAGAACTCAGAACCTGTGCTTAATGCTCTGTTCACAAGACATTAAGTCCAGGATCTAGCAGGAGGGAGACCATCCCACCCTCTAAGTAAGCTCACATGTGGCTCTAGTAAGATGAAAGAGGTACTTTTAAATACTGTTACAACCTGAGATTCAGCCAAAGGCTGATGCCAACACAAATCGGACTTTTAAAGTATATTTAGAAATTTACTTTAAGACTTAGCTACAAAAGCCAGGAGGAAATTGAGCTTACCCTATCTGAACACAAGGAAAAACAATAACTTCAGAAGAAAAATATGGCTATTCACAGTTAAGAAACCAAGCCTCAGGAGAAAAAGCTTCAGAGAGTGTTCCAGCCTTGTCTCCATCATTTTCTTTTGTTGCTGCTCATATGGGTTTTTTTTCAGAACTTAATTATCTAAATCCCTTCCTCCTAGATCCAACCATTCCCTTCCATTGACTTTGATAGATTTATCTTCTATTTTATGAATTTTAGAGGCAGGAGGGACCAGTCTCGACCATTCCAATTAATATGCATCTGCCACAAACCACTGTAAATTCTCCATTAAATTCAGTTTGAGACACGAGTGATATCTGGAAACTTCTAAAACAGATGCACAGGCTTCAACTTAGACAGCATCCAGTTACACCCCAATGAAGTCAATCGCTTAAAATTGCAACACATTTTTACTTTGTTAGCTCAACTTCCAACTATGGGTAAGATATTTTTTTTTTCTTTAAATTTCTGTGCCCTGTTCAGGTGGCTTTGAATCATCACCAGGTCAATATCCCTTAGAAAAAAGGGAGAAAGTAAGCAAAGCCCTTGGCAAAGCTTAAGGTACATTTCCCAGGTTTCTGATCATCGCCTTTGAAAAAAACATCTCTTTGTGTGTCGATATCTGAACCAGATGATAATGCTGTAGGCACTGTAAGAGCATCACCGGAATACTAACTGCCTACTCCTTTGCAATAGTAATGATCAGAAAACCAGAACAGCTTCCATCCCACAGCTATGTATTTACCACCCTGAGAAACGGGCAGTTCCCACTCAAACCAGTTTACCTGAAAGCCAGGGAGAACGCCTGGAGGTTTTGTGAGATAAAAAAAACCTGCATGTACGGAAGGAGATATCCAGCTCAGTGAACAGTTTTTCACTATTTGCATTTCCTAAAAACTAGCCCACCCCTGTGCTATGTTTAATCCACAGCCCTCAATTACTGACAGCTCTGGACAGGTAAACAGTCATTTGCTGCCACAGCCCAGACATCTCAAAAAAGGTACTTTAAATGACAGCTTGTGCATGGGAAAGCTGTGAGAGACGGAAATAACATGAATACATGCTTAAATATGAGACAATGTTGCATTTTGAGTCAAAACAAACCCCTCACCCTTCACCTCAATAAATTACAGAAATAAAATTAAACTGAGCTACTGTGACAGACCACACATCCATTTCAATGCAACCAAAAAGCTTCATGGAAGCCTTCACATTTGCAATCCGTTTACCAAGAAAGTAGAATAACTGCAGAACAAGCACAGAGACAGAGCACACCCGAGTTTTCCTACAACTACAGTATTACCAAAAGAGATGAAGACTCCAAGCATGTGCTACCATCCAGTTTCTCTTTTCCATCTATAATTTTAAACTGAGGTAATTTCACTGGCACTATTTTATCAGACCACTTTAGGAGCTCAGGTGCATACGCAGTGAGGAATAAAACATTTATACAGAAGAAACATGCTAGTTGACAACCCATCAAATGGGACACACTTCCTAGTCTGTAAGTCACATCAAACGAATTTTCTAGCCGTTTACACCAACTATGTATCTGAAGTAACACAAAAAATACTATTCTTACAATAAAGAGCTTTAAGATTAACTTGTTTTGTTCTTAACCCAACCCTCAACGTTAAGAGTGCCTTATTTTGTCCAAAAAACAGAGCCTTCAGGCTCAGTTATACCATCGCTGCCATAAAGGTGCTACCAAAGAAACAGCCATTCAGAAAGAAGAAAGTAGCAGGAAGCCAGAACACTGACCTCTAATCCTGACTTAACCACGATCATTTCATCTTAGAACAATTATTTGGCCTATAATGTGTTAGTGTAATATAGATGGGTTCAATGCTTTAAATATTACATAATCTTTACAAGTGCAACGCAAGTAAAGCTCAACAATTACGACACCAAGTCAATTCACTGATTAATCACATCTAAGGCATGTTTTAACAGGAACATTATGCTCCGCTAATAAGCTAGATAAAAGAGCTACATTGGTTAAGATATTTTCATACCTGCTAATGTTTCCTACCTCAAACTCAACAACTTAGTCATGCTCTAAATGCAAATCATCATTAATCATGCAAAAATTTTTACCTAGCAAATATATTAATATTTCATGTGTTTATACTATAATCACCATGTAAATTAGTTTAATAGGCAGCCCATAAAAAAGGGTTTAAAGGCTGCAGTCTATGTTGAGTGCAATACAAGCTCTGAAGCTTCTCTAGAAACAAGGCTAGCAACCAGAACAGTTTCAGAAAAAGCACTTTAAAACACGTTTTTTAAAAACGGAAGTATACACCACTCCATTCTACTCTGTATCTTGGCATAAAGTTATTTGGATAACAATTAAAACATTGATGACAAAATTTAGGTGACTCAGAACAGTAATGTATCCAGTGTACAAATAATTTTAACCAGAAGGAAATTAGTTCATTTGGAAAATGCACCAAAACACATGTTTGATTCTATTTTCTGATTATAGTCAAAGATGTTCAAGCTGACTAGCTCTGACCACTACCTCCTCCAATTTGGGAAGGACGCTTCTTTTCTACTACAAAAGGAAAGCGGAAAAGCATGACTGTGTCCCTTGATTTCTATCTTTCAAACAGTTGAACAACCTGAAATACAGAAGATTTCTGCACCTGCAAAAGCAGACTCTGCACTACAACTCAGCATTTCATTGACTTGGTGGAAATTCAGTGGTATTTGTTATCAGTTGGGGAGGTCCAATTCGCTTAAAGAATTCTGAAAATACACAATGCTTAAATATCTGTCTCGATAATACTTTGAACTGACAGTCTAAACGTAACCTCTCAAAACCAAAACTTAAAAAAATATGATTTGAGGTTGTGGGTTGTTTTGAGTTCCCGCCCCCTTCACTGTTTTCTTTTGTTTCAAACTATTCTTTACTGAACGTGTGTGTTAAATTGCTTCTTTCAACATTCACCCTACAAGCTAGGTTCCTGAATCAGTCACAGGCTCAGCACTCCTGTTTCTTTAGATTCAGAACTACCCAGCAAAAGCAAGAGAGGATTGACTTTAAAGATATCAATACGAACAGAAATAATGTAATGGCATTCTCACTGGCTAACAAAACAAGCACATATTTTCTCTAGGGACTCAAAAGGAAGGTTTCAAGTAGTTGCTTCCCCTGATTATTCAAATTCAAGTCTCCTAGCTTTACCATATCACACTAAGAAGAAAAATCAAGAGATAATCTTAACAGGAATGCTCCCAGTTCCAAAGTGAAAGTTTCTCTCCTTTAGAGGAACATTTCTTATGAGAAAAGTAGATCATCTTAAACACCTATGGAAAAAAGGCTGCTTCTGCAGCCTAACTGCATCTAAAAATCCTAACTGCTACTTGCAATGAAGCAGTGCCCAAATACCATCCTCTCTGATGTTATCACACATACAGCAACTCCCCCAAATCTTCCATTTACTGTAGCCTGACTTTTTAAAATGGACTTGTATGACTTAGACTACTTCTCTACCCATTTTAAATGTAATTATCACTTTTCTGGTATTGTCCAAACAAGCTGTGAGATGCTCTAGAGTCAAAATTAAAAGTTGTATCAACAACAGTAACAGCTAGCATGTCACTGCTTTCCTCTGCTGCCACCTCCAATGCAAAGGAAACATCTGAGACATCTGACCCTGCTTTCCATCACCCCATGTGACACCCAATGTTTACAACACAGGACTTTTACACAGAGTCTAAAGATTAAGAATTGAACAGTAGTGATATGCAGAAGCCAGTTATTTTAATTAATTTCTCAGAGCAGCACTCCAAGAAGTCATTTTTACATCAGGATACAGCCCATCACATCTGCGTTATGGCAGAACTGTTGAGTCTGAGACCAGCTGACAGTGCTCTTTACAGGCTGGCACCTTAGGAGAGAAAACTCAATCCAAAACAACCCTGAGATGTCCTATCGATGCCCAGGATGTCACCCCAGTAAAAGATTCATCTTCAGCACTGGATATCAGACAGCATTACAGCTAGACAAGACTAACAGCCAGCAAACTACTGACATCGAGGCAGGCTTTGAAAGGGTAAAAGGAAAACCACAAGCAAGACATAACATGCAAAAGACAGTGGAGCTCTCATGAGAGATGCAGAACCAACATGAGCTTGTACTTGCTGAAAATGAAGCACGATGCAAAGTGTCCCCTCATCTTTGGCTTCTCCCTGCACACCCCTCTACTTACCCCACTCTGTGTTTAATTGGGTAACATGACAGAACTATTCCAGCAGAAAGCCGATACAAAAGGCCCACCTCGCTAAAATGGCAGAAAACCAGTAAGAACTGGAACTGTGAAAAGAGAAGGGAGGGGCCACACAACTGGAAAGAAAGGAACAAGAGCTTGCCTTTTTGGCAGGCTGATAGTTTGTGAACCACCGCCTATAAGCACAGCTTCTGAGACCCCCTCGGAGAGGGTTTCTCCCTAACCGGGGGTCCAAAAGGTCCCAGACAGGCTGAAGAAACCAAGGGCCAAGTTATTCACACAGCAAGTATCAGAGCATATCAGAGAGAGCACTTCATAACTGCAATAGATGTTGCATCAGGACTCTTAATTTAAAACATCTACCATGAGCGTCTTACTAAACTATCTGCCCAAAATTAAAACGTAAAGTTAGATTAAAACCTAAATAATTTTTGTATTTTAAGCCAGGAAGTAATCACTGACACTTATTGGTTCAAGACTCCCCTGGATGAGAGTAACCATTAAGTCACTGCCATCTGCTGTCTCTGCACTAATGGATGAGAAACGAGCACAGTTTTTTCCTGACTGCATTTCCACTTGATAAAACACCATTAAAACTGACCCAGCCTGACATTCCTGAACTTCGTAGCAGAGAAGCCAAGAACTAAACAGACTTCAACGCCAGAACAGCTCACCAAAGACACTTCCCCCAAAGGCTTCTTCAAAGTGAGCAAAAGCTACAACGGAATGAATGAAAAGATGGGGCTAGAAAAGACTGGGGTGGCAACTCAGGATGTTTTCTTGAGCTAGGATGAAACCACTCATGACAAATTATTTGGGAACGACACAGGTTGCCCAGCCAACCTCCCCGCATAAACCAAGCCAGGTCTAAGGACCGTACATCTAATTTCATAGACGCACAAGCAAGCACTGGAAACACAGCGTCTCTGCCGCCGAGCTCTAACGCGAGGGTGGGAAGCCGAACCCCGAAAAAAAATAAATTTCCTCAGGTCCCAGCTGCTACCAGCAAGGCGACTCTCCTCCGCGCTGCGCGGGCGGGACCTCCCCAGCCCTCGGAAAGGAGCAGCCCTGCGATGCACCAAAGGCATAAGCAAGCCGCCCCTCGCCGCGCTCCCCCACCAGGAGCCGCTGGCAGCGCCGAGCCCCGCGGGCGAACCGAGAGGAGCCGGCAGGAGAGCGGCCCCCTCCCGGCGCCCCTGCCCCCAGCCCCGCCGGCAGCTCCCCGGCCCGGCCCCCTCACACGAAGCTCCGCAGCGCGGGAAGTGCGGCCGGCGGCGGCCTGCACACAACCCCCGCTCTTTACAACCAAAATCCTGAGGTAAACAACGAGCCGCGGGCCAGGCTGGCTCAGCCTGGAGCGACGGCGGGGCCGGGGGGCGCAGGCGGCGCGGAGCCCCGCTCTTTGTTCGCCGCCACGGGTAGGCCCGGCCCGGCGCGGCGCCCGGCCCTCACCTCACGGACGTCCTGCAGACACTCGAGGACGGCGAGGTTGTTGGCCCAGCTGTGCTTTGAGCAGAGCCGCACCACGTCCTCCCGGCACACCGCCTCCTCCGACAGCTTCCACCCGCTGCCCGAGCCGCCGCCGCGGGGACCTCGCGGGCCCGCCGCGCCCGGCCCCGCCGCCTGCCCCGGTAAGGGCAGGCCACCTGCAACGGCGGGAGCGGCGGGAGGAGGGCCGCCCGCCGCCGGCCGCACCGCCAGCGCCAGAAGCAAGAGGAACGCCGGGCCCGGGCAGCGGCTCCGGACACGTCCGCACGGCGCCATCTTGGATCCGCCACCTCCGGCGCGACCGCCCGCCCACCTAGCGGCACGCACGCCGTATGCAAATCAGCGCGCCGGTGACGTCATGCGCCGCGCCCCCTCCCGAGACCACGCCTCTTTCGGACCATGGGGCGTGGTTTACTCTGGCTCCGCCCCCCCGTGGCTCCGCCTCGGCCGCGTCCCCTCAGGAGGGTGAAGGCGCCATCACAGCCCCCTGGCCCCGCCGCCATTAGAGCCCCCGGCGGCCATCTCGGCCCCGCGGTGGCCCCCGCTGCCCGGCAGCCACGCAGGACGGCACTTGCCAAGCTGGCGGCAGGGGACGCGAGGAGCCGCGCCCAGGCCACGCTCAGGCCACACTTACACCTCAGAGAGGGCAGCCTGGCCCATGCCTGCCGTGGCAGGTGTCCAGAAGTTTGGGGTTTTACCCTACATCTCTCAGTTCCCACACGTCAAACGGAGCTCGCAGTGCCGTCCGCCTCGAACGGGTGTTGGGGAGGGTCGTTAGAATCCTGGGGAGCTCTTGGCTGCCCCAGTGATGGAGGACGTAGCAAAGGCCCTGAGGAAACGGTGCTCAGAGGAGGGTTGGACTGTGTGCAGTAAAGAAACCTTGGGGCCCCCTGTGGAACAGTGAAGAAAAAGTAGTGAATAGCTGCTCAAAAAAAGAAAAAAAATTGAATAAAATACTGGAAAAAGACCACAAAATACTGAATTGCCAGCCAGCCAGGGCGCTCATGGGTAAGGGCTCACACTGGCAGACCAGGACGGGATCACGCAGTTAAGGGCTGCGTTGGCCCGGAGGTGGGCAGCAAAGCCACCGGCACAGATGACCTTCGTGCATGGATGCACCCACGGCCCCTCCTGCAGCACGATGCCCAGGCTGGCAGCAGGGAACAGGATAAATCCCACTGCCCACCAGTGTGGCCCAGCCAATCACATTTTGGGGGTGCCACAAGATTGAGATTTTGGCACCTCTCCCACCCTTTCAGTGCAGGGCCCTCTGTTTCAGGGCTAGGTGTTGGCCCGTCACTTTCCATCATGACTCTGGGGCTTTCTGCACGGGGATGGAGACAGAGGCACTCCTGTAAAAGTGATCTTGTCCCCAGAGCAGGATCTACAATGGCTGATCACATTGTTGGTGGGATGTACAAGATCCTCCTGGGGCAGTAAGGGGAAGTCAGATGCCGAATTTCGTGATGGATCATCTAAAAGTGGTGCCTGCAACTACGCAGCCTCTGCCAGAGCAGTGGTAATGGCACAGCCCCCTCCACCCCTGCAGCCAGACCTCTGAATTCCACAGTAAAAAATATATCTGTCCAAGTGTTGGGTCAGTAGCAGCAGTGGGACACAAGTCTGCCACCAGCTCAGCAACAACAGCTTTTTGGGTGCCTTCCCAGTCTCCCAGCAGCAGGATCCCAGCAGGACAGCTCTCAGCATCCTCCCTGGATGGATTTGCCCCAAAATCTCAGCTTTGCTTCCAGCAGCAGGTGGAAACAGGGGACGGGGAGAATCCCATCTCAGTTTCTCTGCCTGGTTGATTCCAGGAGCAGTTTTCCCAGCACAAGTCGGCATCAGTCCAATGTCAGAAGATTTTCCCTGGATGCCAAGGCATTCCATGGGTCTGCCCTGGCTCGGTGAGCTGTGGTGAAGCAGAGCTCCCTTCCTGCCCCAGGCTGCCTCATCCTGCCTGGGCAAAGAGCCCTGTTGGGGATGCCACCTACCATCTTACCCGCACCAGGAGCTACCAGAGCACTGTGAGCAAGCTAGAGCCCACCACAGCCACCAGTCTGCAGCCCCCTCATTCAGGTGGAGATGAGGGCAGGAGAGGGCCTCCTCCTCTCAGCTGGCAAAGCCCCCGCGCTTCTTGCTATTGAGTGTCATGCTAGGACACAGCGCTCAGGAAAGTGGCTTTGTGCTGGCACCCCGGGGCTGCGCAGCTGGGAACACTTAAAAACAAAAAGCAGCAAAATCCAGCCTGTGCTTGGCAGCCCATTTGGCTTAGTGGAAATTATTTGAAGAGCTAGCCCAGCGCAAGAGCTGGCTCTGCTCCTCTATCCATCGCAGGACAAGGACAGAGGGAAGCATTGGGGCTGGGTTATGGCTCTCTTCTCCTTCCTACACCCTTGGGAGCTCTCCGGAGACTTTGTTTTTTGACGAGCAGCCCACATCCTTCTGCCAAGCATCCTGCACTCAAGGGAAACCTCCTCCCAGACTTGGATTTTACCATCCTGTGTAATCCACCATTAAATAAGCATCAAAAAAAAAAGCCCTATGCTGACCATGTCCACACAGCCAGTTAAACAAGAGGTATTTGTTTTGCACAGAGCGACATCACTGCCGGTGCAACAACCCCAGCAGTTCATTGCAACTGCAGCCCCTCTCCCTTGGCACAGGCTCTGTGGAAATGCCCTTATTACCACATTTTAAGCATTTTACCAGCAAGGCTCTCAGACTCTGGGTGCTGCATTAAGTGCTTGCCGTCGTCTGCTTTTGTAGCGGGTAGCACATTTAAGTCTCACCGCTTCAAGCAATAAAATGCATTTATATAACCCCGAGCTGTGCAGGGCGAGGCTGCTGGGATGCCTCTCACTCCTTCCCAGCAGTGTCCTCAGCCTCCAGCTCACTGCTTAGGGGAGAAGGAAAGCTCTTCCTCAGTCCATACAGAGGAGCTGCTCCAATTTTTAATTGGATACAGAGCACTCACTCCTATGTGGTCATGGGCATCGCTCCGAATCTCACCGCAGCCTCCACACAGCGCACTGAGGCCCTCTCCCTTGCATGCAGACTGGCTCAGCTGCCTCCCTCCAGTGCTGTGTGTCCTCCAAAATTTCAGCACCACCTTTCCCAACTGATGGTCACCTGCACTAACAAAAGCTCTTGCAGAGAACCTAGTCAAGTGCTTCGTTACTGCTTCAATTCAATGCTTTTTCCCAATGGTCAAGGCAGAAACACCAGCTTGGTATTTTATTTGCATGACGCACACTGGTTTAGCCCCACAGTGTTTTAGCTTTTCTCACAGGTCAGAGTCCTGCAGCACTGTTGTTCATCCATGTTAGAAAATAACCAGAGGGCCATGGCAGTATTTAGCTTCTGAGGAAGCTGTGGACATGCAGGAGACAATACTGCAGCTGCAACCTCACGAGTGTCAAGAGCAAGGGGAACTTTTTGCCTCTTACACACAGCTCCTCCAGTCCGACGTGACAGTTGTGTTTTGCACCAAAGAGCAAAGCTGTTCATACATCCTTGCTTCACAGAGCATCAGAAACCCCAGGTCATTACTGCAGAGCCTGTTGCTCCCCCCATATTTATGCAGCTCCGTGTTGCAATTGGCACCTACATTTAAAAAAAAAGGCAATTTTCCAACCCTCCAACCTGTCACAATTCTTTCCCAATCCTGCTTCTGCCTTCCTGGGCACTCAGTGCTACTCCCAGCTTGATGCCATCAGAAGCACAGGGGGTGGCTTATTCCCCTGTCCGCAACCTCTGCCGCTAGTGGAAACACCAAATTGGACTTGATGTGAGACTAAACCCCCTGGACCCTCAAATTAATTATGCTTCATGGGGTGGGATAATCACTAAAATTAGTTTGAGGTGGTTTTTTTCCTAGACCAGCACCGGCTGGACAGGGCCTGTTACCTGCTAGGTTTGTCCCGAGGATTAGATAAGTAGGGCATAGTTCCCCAAACTCGTCTACTTTTTTTGCTACTTAGAGGCACTATTTTGAAAGAGATGGAATAAAAGCAACATCCCACATGTCCTCCATGCTGTCAAGATGCCACTATGGCTCCAAGATTTTATCAGTGAATTTTCCTGCACTGAAGCATCCGTTTCCTACGGGCACCCAGCCCGCAGCACCCAGGGCTCTGTAACGCCAGGGCACCAGCAGCTCTGGCTGCCATCCCAGCACAGCCCATCTTTTTTAGCAAAGTAATGCAAGCACCAGGTGTTTCTGCCATCTCAGCACCATCTCTAAATATCGTTAACAATCTCAAAAGCAAATGAAGGATAAATATTGTTATCTTAAGTCAGGAGGCTGTTTACACCAATGTGCTTGACTTTGCAGGCTGAGAGTCCTCGCAGGGGATGACAGCAGCTCGGCAGAGGGGCAGTCCTGCTGCCAAGGCACTGTAACCCCCCCTGCTTGATTTCACACACAGTTCTGCACAAATTAGGGATACAGCTAGACTCAGTGGTGTCCGAGCACTCAGCTAATTCACATTGTAGATGGGAAAAGCCTTTACTGAACATTTGCTAACAGAAAGTCAAAAGTGGCGTCCCAGCAGGAGAGACTGTGCCTTCCTCGGCAGTGAAATCTGTTCTTTCACATTTACTAGTTCTGGCATTCATTGCAAATCAAATCCAACAGAAAAATAGTTTTTGCTTGCTCGTTCCTGTTGCCCTCCTCTCCTCTTCCTCCTCCCTGAACTCCTTTTCCTCGTACTCTCTCCTTCATAAACCAGCAGAAAGCCAGGTCTGTTAAGGAATTCACTGCCTTGGTAGAAAATCTGCTCACCTACTTTATGCAGCAAATGTTGCCACATCTCCTTGCAAATTGAAAAGGAGAACTGCATGAAATCCCCCTGGGATGCTCTGGCTACCTCAGTGCAGCAAGGTTCAGACTAAACTGCTTGTTTCACTTGCTGCAGTGCCTGGTTTAAATCCAATTTAGTTCAGGACACGTAAAATAGCCACTGTTCCGCTCTCCAGGAATCGGCAGGCACAGCCAGAGCCAAGCGAAGCGCTGGCAAGTCCTGCCTTGTGTGCACACACACCAAGCTGTGCTCACTTTAGGGCTACCTTTCATCACCTGCAACATTTTTAAGCATGTTTTTTGAAACCTCACCCGAGTCACTACAAAGTCATGGCCAAGACGCAAGGGTAGGTGCTACAGCAGTGAAGGCCCCATGGCGCCGAGGCTGGGTGCAGGCAGAGGGCTGGCTGCCTCGACCCTCCCCTGGCCACGCTTTTGCTCACTCTACAGATCACCACCACCTAATACCAGATCACTCGTCTGAGGCACACACGGAAATCCCTTCTCGGGAAAGCACGGCTCCCCTTTCCCCGACACCACATCTCCAGCTGAATTGTGTTCAGTGCCAACGTGGCCCCTGGGTTTCCTGCCAAGCCGCCACCACAGCCAGCTCTGGCCAACGCTGCGCTGTCCCCAGGTCTGGTTTCACAAGACTTAAAATTAAGAAAAGTGCTGCCCCGCAAAAGCCCAGAGGGAAATATTACAAAATGCCCGTGCACAGTTTGGAGCAAGGCCCCATCTGCAGGAGGCCCAGCGCTGCCTGGCTTTACCTATCACCTCACATCAGATTTACTACAGGAATTGCCAAGGGGCCGCCCTGCTCCGTGATAACAAAATCTTCCCAGAGACAGAGGCAGAAATAGCCACACAGTGGCTTATTGCCTAAAACACCAATGAAACAGCTCAGCCTCTAACAGCAGCTGCCCTGTATAGTGCAGAGACACCAATTTTTTTTTCCTTCCTTCCATCCTGGAATCTGCCCCCTTGACTCCAGACAGATGAGCAAATATTTAATCAACACATTTGACCTTTTATCAGCCCTCAATGCCAATGGCTTTCTGCACACAATTTAGGTGCTCTTTCCTGGAACTTGCTGCAAAGCTGGGACTAGGACCATGTTACAAGGGTCTTCAAATCTCAAATCTTTGAAAAATTACCTTAAATTCTGGATTTGAAAACTGAGAGAACATGAACACATCATGTTCTGTTCTTTTATATTTTAATAGCATTTAAGTTTGTACCTCTTACTCCTGTAGGGCAGTATAAAGTAGAAAACAAGTGCTACCTAGAAACATCTAAAAGCTGAGCGTCCTTTTAATTCCTTTTCCTGTGTACATTTAAAATTTTCCAAGTTTCTTGTGGGAAGAAGGGGTTGAAGTTGACTGAGCTAAATGATGCCTCAAAGTGGCTGAGAACAAGCAGCTCATTGCACCAAGCCAGCAGAGAGCAGCCTGCTCCTCCTGGTTTTAGCTGGCTTTACTGGAGACCTTCTCACAGTGTTATTCTTCCTACTAACCTTTTGTTCCTGATCATTGTTGAAATGCCAGAGTCTCACACGAGTGAGTTTATTTCCAGTTCAAAGGATGTTCCAGGTGCACGGCCTAACTTCGCTCAACCCTTTTCTTCCCCCTCACCTGCTCAGAGCAGTGTGGTTCAGCGAGGACTCATCATTCACCAAAAGCCACCACTACTTCAGTCCGAAGCTCAGTGTCACTCAGAAGCAATACAAAGAACAAGAAACCCTACCTGCACACGGGGTTACCTGGTTATGTTCACAGGATATGCAGTATATATTGTTGACACATTTTTGAAGTATAGCAGCACCAGTTATATTTGATAACTATAAACACTTTATTTTTACAGTATATAAAAATACAGGAACAAGGTATTATACATAAAAATATAAACTTAAAAATAAGATTGAGAAGATCTCTGCTTAAGAGGGAAGACAAACAGGATCATACTGTGCAAGCCCCAGACTTCAGAAAATAAAACTATTCTGGCAGTTTATGTGGTGGTATACTCAATCCAAACAGGACAGATGCTGCTTACCACTGCCAGAGACATGCCAAGGGATACACTTCCAGTACAGGGGACTCTCCTCTTGCAGCTTCCAACATCCTTGCAAGTTAAGTTTCATTTTATGTTTAAGGAAAGTAAAGTACTCTTTCATGATCCCCTCAGCATATTTATGGTAAGGAAGCCAAGAGCCCACCTGTCCAGCACACGAGCTGCGATCCCACCTGAGGGGCTCAGAGTCACAGAACCCAGTGAGTCTGCAGCACACTTCTGCACAAATACAACTGGAAGCTGGCTGTGACTGGCTGGGGAGCTAGCAACTATGACTAAAGGGACACAAAAAAGGTCAGTGAAAGCAAGCTCATGAAATCCCTGAATTTTCACAGGTTCCTCAAAGAAAAAAAAAAAAAGCAGCCAGTATTGTTTTCCAAGGTACTGGCTGTTTCAGTATGTTGCTGTCTTTAAGGAAGGGCACCACGGAACTGCAGCAGTCAACAATACAAGAATCATCTCCCTCCTCTTTACTTCTGCTTCTCCAGTTTCATTTTCCACAGCCAAAACATCCAAGTTTGCTTGCAGGTAAAGCAGGGAAAAGAGAACGGAAAGGAAATGGGGGCAAAGTAGTAAGGAATTAAGTGCAAATTATATGCTCATGGGGGAAAAAAAACACCTACACACAAAAGACAAAAGGCTCTCTGTAGATTTTCTCAGCCTGTTCTCTCCGTGGCCACAAAACAAGGTCTGCCCTCATTAGGGAATAACTTCCAACTAACCCTAGACCTTCACAAGAACATGGGAGTGTGTTCCTTATAGCAGCGAACTTGCTTTCACACTGAGTATCAGCAACACTACCGAGATGCCAATATCGCCACCTTGTCATCACCCAGTAATCACAGCAGGACTCCACAAGAAAGTGCAGTGGGAGTCTCAGGTCTTCAAGTTCCTCTTAGTTCCTTGAATCCTAGAAGAGATCTGCAAGTCCCTGTGCCATACTAACACTGGAAAATAAGCAGCAAGACATGCTGGAGACAGTCCAAGAATTACTGCTGTGCTGAGACAGCTTGCAGAGTTTAACTGAAGAAAACTGACCAAAGAAGAAATAAGGGCAGGCCTAAAGAGAAAGATGGAGCAAGAACAAATTGCTCCAGGCACCAGCCCATCCCAGTTCCTGCCTACTGCCAGAAATCTGCTGTAGTGGTTCATGTCTCCCATAAACACCACGTGCAAGACAGCAGTCTGGGGCCAAGCAGTCACATAGGGTTAATCAGCAGCATGTTTGGAAAGCCTCTCTGTGGCAAGTGAAGGGACCACTCTCACTGCCACTTGTAGATCTTCACCGTCTTCTCAGTCAGAGTAGCCAGGAGGTGGGTTTGGTTCACTTCCAAGGGGCAGATATCCAGCACAGGCAGGTCAGCCTGCAGCTTCTGCAGCAAAGAGCCGCTTCCAGCATCCCATAGCTGTGGGACAGACAAGATCAAAGACTGCAGGATTCTCCCCTCCCATCCAGAACAGAACTTCCTCTCTTGAGAGAAAAAAAAAATTTCCTCCACTTACTTATAGGTCGCTTTCTCTACTTTCACACCCTGCTGGGATGGTCTTTTAACAGACTTGCAGCACGATGTCACCCCAACTGCCTTCTCTGAGCCTGACACGTGAGCTCTCATGCAGCCTGCTGTCCATCCTCTGCAGCTGAGCTGCTTTTTCATATGAAGGGCAACCCTTCTTATCTTCCCTGTCACTGCCAAAGCGCCTGCATCCATCCCTCACGGCACTTACCACTTCAGCTATCCCACCAAGCCTGTTAGAGCACGTACAGTGCCCAACTGTCTTCCTCTGGTGGACAACAGGGGCTCACTGCCTACATTCTTTTCAATAGATGTGGACCACAGGCTTTAGCTAATACCAAGCACCCCACGCTATCAGAAAGTTACACCTACTGTAGCAAGTACAACATACCAACCTGCACAAGGTAATGTGAGTGACAATTCCCAACAAAACACACCAATGCTGCAACTGATAAGGCTTCTCTCTTAAGAATTGCAATAAACCCCTCCACCACACCGAAAGGAGGGAGACATACCAGGGCAGAATTGGATGCCTCATTACCGGCACACACAAAGACGCTGCCATCCTCCTCAGGACTCTGAAAAATGGCATTCTTGGTCAGCAACTTGCAGGTGGGCCCAGCACTCAAAGTCTGAACCAGGTTAGAAGAACACACCACATCTTCAGAGGCCTCTGTCAGCGGGCTGCAAGTCAGTTCCATCACGGCACAATGCACACATGGGTTATTTTTACCTATGTGGCAGGAAAAAAAGAACAAAAAAGGTAAACATTGGAAAATTTAATTGCAGACAAGCTTGAACTGTAGGAATACAGGCAACACAGGACAAGGGGCAATGGGCACAAACTGCAACACAGGAATTTCCACCTACGTATGTGAAAGAACTTCTTTACTGTGAGTGTGACAGAGCACTGGGCCAGGTTGCCCAGACAGGCTGTGGGATCTCCTTCTCCGGAGACATTCAAAACCCGCCTGACATGACTCTGTGCAGCCTGCTCTAGGAGAACTGCTTCAGCAGGGGCTGGACTAGGTGGTCTCCTAGAGGTCCCTTCCAGCCCTGACCGTGCTGTGATTCTGTGAACACCCCCTGCAGCTGCCTACTTTTGCCCTCACCCAACTCCTATCCACATGCAGACACTCATTGCTCTGGCTAGGGCAGGGACTACATTTCTGCTGTGCCCTCAGCAAAGCCAGTGTTGAACTTGGCAAACAGCAGCCCAGAGCAGCAATGAAGAGCGCATTGCGGATGCGCGCCGTTACATACTAGGCCTGTATGTTGCAAGGCAGTGCCGTGTGGTGATCTCTGTTTGAATGTCGATGCATCCTCCAGGTTCCAGTGGCAGGTGATGGGGCCGGTAGGTGTTGCCAGCTTTCCACTCCCAAAAGCAGGCTCCTTCCAAGCTCCCGGCTAATATTCCACCACAAGGCAGCGATGCTGAGGCCATCCGGGGCAGATAGGACAGCGATACCATAGGGCATCTGAAAGTGTGATTACCAAGAATCAGGGCTGCCAGCTGCAGCTGTACTGGTGTTCTGAAGCCTCACTGCTTCAGAGCTTCAGTCTCTCCAACCACACTGCAAAAAAAGGGCCTAAGCAGGCTAAAAATGGTCCTTCCAGCAAGGAACTCCAATGGGTTTGTCAAGAATAAATGAAATTCAACTTAACTGCTGAACCTTATGTCTCAAAGAAGCAGACAGCACACATCAGGTGCGTGTAAATCAGCATTTGATTCCCCCCAAGTAGAAAAGATGGAAGTACCAGCATCTCACACCTCTTTGTAATTTGTCCTTTCCAAACTAAATATTAAATTCTGCTCCAAAACAATGTCAGTTCTCCTGCTTGGGTTGCACTGGTAGGTCCATTTCTGACCACTGTACACCTTAAAAAGATGCAGGTGCCAAGCACTCATACTAAGTTATACAAATACCACACAACCTTATGAGAGACTTCTCACATCTGTGCTACATTTGAATTCTTGAACAAGAGATTCACATAAAACAATTTAAACTATTACAATTGCTGTGTGGTTTATGGAAGAAGCTATGCTTAGCTTAATATATATTAGTGAAGTTGACAGGAATGAAAAATCCTTATGCCATACCTGGACTTCTGAGGGACTAGTTCCTGGACATGAGAGTTTGTGTCTCTCAAATCATATACCATGATAGAGCCATTGACCAAGCCAGCGTAGATGTAGTTTGTATCATCGAGACACCAGCAGCAGCTCCAGACAGGACGGCCAGTATTGTATGTCTGCACCACAGTATTTGTTGCCAAGCTGCAGGGGAAAAGCAAAGTGTTGGCCCATTGCGCAAGCATCTACTGATGAGAAAATAGCATAATTAAAGTAAGCATATCTAGCTTTTTCAAGTCTTTAGACAGAAATTCAAGTCTCTTTAGACCGAATTCTGAATTAACTCCTCCTTTACTCCAGACATGAAACTGGAAAATCTAAACAGAAATCACTTGGATATTGTCAAATGATACATAATTCTTCCACGCCAGTGCTTCTTTTTCCAGATCAATCTTTGAAGACTGGGAAAGGAAGTCTCCGAGCAGGGTCTCAGCTGCCTTACTGGCACAAGAAAGCCAAGTTACTTTTCTGGAAACAATTAGGAGACATGACTCTAGTGTAATCCTGTCACATTGCGTATTCCAGAGATCACAGGGGCTCATCTCTTCAGATTACATCTCTCATTAATTATTGCCCTCTTTTTGCACAAAAGGAACAGTGCTTATGCCTCAAAAGAACCAGATTTAAGCAAGAGCAAGGCAGCGAGGGAGGTAAAGACAACTAAAAGCACGTTTATAGTGTTAATTCTTTAGAAACTCGATTTGTAGACAGAAGAATAGGGAAGTACATAGAGGGGTGCAGCCCAGAAGAGCAGGTGAAGCTGGTGTCCGATTAGGATGTATTTACAAGAGCAGTGTTGTCAATATAGGCTTAGCACATGGAGAACAGCGTAAGACAGAAGACAGCACATATCATCATAACTCCAGATAACCTTTACAACACATGAGTTTCTCCCTGGGGAAGATGATCATGCTCAGAAATCCAGAGAAGCAAGTATTTGCTCCCAGGTAAACGTAAGGGGAACAATTGCAAAGATAAACCTGGCTGGGAAAACAGAGTTTGGTATCAGAACAGTGACTGGTTTAAAAACAACAGGAAAAAAAACCTCCACAAAACAACCCAACCACAAAGTCATGGTGCTGTTTTAAAAACTTGCAAGCCAGAACAGGAGACTTAGGGACATCCTGGATTAATTCCTTTTGGTAGGATGACTATGAAATCAGTAACAAGGGAAGAAAGATGACTAAAGGGGGACTTTTCTTTCAGGGGGAGTCTAAAAAGTATGAAGATGCTGCTGAAGCAAGCACGTAACTCCAAGACCTTCTGGGATCAAGCACAAAAGAGGATCACAAGTTCCAACACAGCCAACCAGGCAGTGAGAGGCAGACATGGGAGTTAAGTATGGAGCAGATACTGTGATGAGAAGCCACTCCCCAGATTAAACCTTGAAATGGTATCAGCTGCATTGGTTAGACATCTGACATGCTGAATTTAGCATCAGACAGTTTTGTTTACTTTTAGCTAGCCTAGCAAACATTTCAACACGGTAACAGGAAAACAACATTCTTCACATTTTTGGTGTAAGATTAAGTTCTCTTCATTTCTTCACTGGTGGGAAAGAACTGGGACTAATCAGCTGTTTAACAGACACATAGGCTGCCTAACCCTACACTAACTGACAGAAAGATGTGCATAAAGATGTTCATGTAACTCAGTAAGAATCAATCGACTAACAAGCAGCTTAAGCTTAAGACTGAAAAGCAGCAGAGCAGCAAGAAAAGCATACTCAGACTGTAAATTCTAACAGGCCTGGAGACATTTTTCTCAGCTTCTGCATAATTAGTCGCCAATCTGCTAGCCCTAGAGAACCTGTGTTCCTCTAGTACATGCTCAACAATGCTGTTTACACGTTTCATGTCCCAGATGAACTCCAGGCTCTGCAAGTTTAAAATGGGAGAAGCCAACACTAATGCAGGGAAGAAAGTGCCCAAACTAACCATGCCTTGTTTCTGGTTTATGCCATACAAGTCCCCATGCTTCACACTTCCCTGCAGTAACAGAAAACCAAGTGGACAGTAAATTTCACATCTATACATTATGTTACATTTGTTCTCAACGTAACTTGGCCAATCCATGCTGAATTACTGTTTTTCCACCAAGTTCTCCATGGGAAAAGTATCACAGACAGGTAGCTCTGTAACACCTCCACCTAAACGACCTGAAAGCATGAACAAGTCTTCCCCTCTGTTAATTCCCACACACAGGAAGAGTATGCAGACCTGATCTCATCTTAACAACACCTTTTGGAAAGCAGAACAGCAAGTGCTGCAAGACATCTCTATTAAGACAGAACAAAATCCAATCCAGTCTCTTGCAGAACTCTACTGGGACAGGTTGTTCACCCCAGCAGGACTCACCTGGTAAGTTTGAGAGTGTTGTCCAGAGCAGCAGAGAGCAGCAAGCCATCTGCTCTATTGCCGAAAGCCAGTCCCCGAATCTGTTTAGTATGGATGGGGATGTACTGACTGCTCTTCAGGTTGGCCACACTCATCATCTTAACACCACAGCCTGTCACAGAAGAAGAACAAAGCAGGTTATCGCAAAGTGGCATAGGTGTAAAACTAGCAATTCTCTGCCACAACTACAATGTCTGCACTGAAGCCTGTGGTGGGACGAACGTGTAAGAGTTACTTGCTGTTCTGGAAAAGAACTGCCACAAATCATTCCTTAGTTCAAATGGCACAGGGCTAAATCCTTAAGGATCCCAGCCAGCAAGAGGAAATTCTATATCGGTGTTAACAATTCTTGTTACAAAAGCCTGCTGCTCTTTAGCCAGTTTCTTCAAAGATACTCTTGCCTAGATAAAAGCACACAGTAGGATTACATGGCTATTTAAGAGAACAAGCGTCACTGCAAAGAATGGTTACAGGTGAACTTAACCTGTGTTCTACAAGAGTCACCACAAATCTTCCATTCAGAGACTCATCGCCTGGCCCCAGAAAGCCAGAAAAATAAGGTCAGTTGAATGCAGAAAACAATTTCGTTACGCCTATATAAGGCATATTAATCTCAAAACCATTTACCAAATAAAGTAAGCTTCATCATTCAGAAAGCACTGAAGTACTTTGCTAATAAACTCTCTCAGACTTCTAATGCTACAGCTATTTCACTGCAAAAGCAAGCTGGCACTGGTCCAGATGTCAGGTCACTTGCTCCTGGCCATAACAGCCAAACAAACCCAGGACTGCCCGTGACTTCTTGGCTTCCTATTTCCTCACTGGGAAACAGTGCTCCTACCATTCATATTAAAAATTCATTGCTTTTGGTTTTTCTTTTAAAGAGTATTGACAAATCAGCTGCATGTGGAGAGATCCACCTACAGTTTGGGGATTTCTCACTCAGGCGCTGGAAGCTTCTCTGCAGGCCCTAGTGCACTAGCCCCTTGTTGCTTCAGAAGGCCCACCTTTGCGAGGAGTACCGGACACGCCTTTTACCTTCCTGTGGATGTGGCACTTCAGCAGAAGAGCCAGAGACCCTCTGCTAGGATTCTGCCGTAGAAGCAATGAGGGAAACTAGCTACCTCACTAGGCAGCAGCTCCCAGTGCAGGGGCCAGATGAACTACAGGGAGTCTTATGAGTATTCCCAGTTGACAAGGCACATGCAAAGGTCAAAGAGAAAAGCAGAAGCAAGTAGAAAACACATTCAGCTTTCACCTTTGAACCCCCAAATCTTGACTTGCTTAATTACCAGGAATAAAAGTAGACTGGGGAGAAGGCTGTGATACCACAAGACAACTCAGCGAGTCACAGTATGCCATTACTCGACAGTTCCCAGTCTGAGACACCACAAAAACCTTTTCCAAGTGGTACTTGCGCTGGCTCTGGCTGGAGGGCAGGCTGCTGGGGAGGCAGATGCAGGAGCTGCCAGGTTGCTGAGAAGCACTCACATTGTGCTGGGTTACCAAAGCCTTCAGCTCCTGCAAAGAAAAAAAAAAAAACACCAAAGAGCTTCAATGCGTTGCTGGCAATGAAACCTTCTGTCCTATCTGCTCCAGATGCTCCATCTGTGCTTGTTCTTAGACAAAGAGAGAAAATATGGTCCAATCTCCACGCTGTTCCTGAAATGCTGGATTTCCAAGTCCACTATGACAGCAAGCAACAAAAGCATTCAAATGCTATGCATGTTCTGGCAGAACATACTCACAGTCTGTTATTGTATGTATTAGACCCTGTGAAAGAGAGGACTCTTGGGCAACACATAAAAGCCAGTAACAATTATTACCAGATCAATGCTGTTTAGAAGAGAACAAACTGCCAAGTATTACATGCAGCTAAACCACAAGAGAAAGTCAATTAAAACCCATTTTCCAGAATTTCCAGAATACCCTATAAAAAAATAAAAGCCCAAGTTTCAACATAAAGGGTGTTGCAGGAAACAAGTCAGTCTAATGAAGACGACCTTGTTCTTTTCTTGTAAACCCTGGGCAGCAAATTCCAGGAATGACACAACTCTCAAGAGCTCCAGCCCTGTTTACCGCCACCTCCTCCCACCTTTTCCTCCACCTCCACTGATGAATGCTCAAGGATGCTCAGCAGAGATATGACCAAGGACAGCTTCCATCAGCAACAAGGTATTCCTAGATTTCCTCTTTCCACAGAGATCCTCAGGGTGAGCTGGGCTGGGCATGCCAGCAGTAGCAGTGGTATATGTATATTATGAGTCAACTAAAAATGCCCCCCAAAAAGGCATTTTAACCAGCTTGTTGTAATCCAAGGTCAAAACCAGACAGTACAGAACCCCAGGGATATTAGAGGGAACATATATATTAAGGAAATTGCTACTTGCTTTCTGTTGTCCAAGCAACATAGATTATGCTTCAGATAGCGTGTAATTTTTAAACAATTAAGGGCCACAAGAGTGATGTTATGAATATATTAGTAGACTGCAAGCTAGCTTCAATATTGAAGCAGCCACTACCACTTAACTCACATCTAAGCAAAGGCAGCAGTCCTCAAAGAGGCAAGATCAAAGATCAAGCTCTACATTCATAGTTATCATCAAGACCTATAACTTTTGGAAACTGCCTGAGAGGAGAGCAATTCTGATATTTTACAGAGGTCTGATCTGTTTTGCATCAAGTGCATTGCAAATTCCCCAAGGCAATAAAAAACATAAATACAAAAATCAAAACTGAAGACTCAAGATGATCCCATTAGAACAAAAAGGCAAACGAAAAACAACCTGGGAAGATGTAGTGTGGGGGTGCTACGATGCTTATGATGGAAGCTATAGCTTTGGGCTTAGAGTAAGAAGTCAGTGAAAACACAGGTAACTTGGAAGAAAGTGACTTTTAATCAAAAATTTAATAAACTCATTATTTCTAAGTGGCAGGAGGATACCACCACCGATTATCAGAATACATTAAAATTATTTGTTGCTCTGGGGAGTTTACAAACCTCTCCTTGTCACCTGCACTCAACTTTTACACCAGTTATTAAAAAAGTAAATGTATTCAAAAAGGTAATGCAATCCTACACCTTCTGTTAAGCAGCTCTGCAGGGTTTTCCCGATGCCGTGTTAACTAAGGGCCTCGAGGGCACATGCATCTCCCCGCACCCACTATGACCACCTCCTAGATGTCAGCTTGCCATTGCAGAGATGAACAGTCACACAGGTTGGGGAAAGGAGAGGATACACAGCAGAAGCCTTCCTGAGCAGTATGCATAAGAAGTAGAAGAGCACAATGAACAGGAAGACCACTAGCTACAACAAATTCAGAACAGTTTTCTTTTGGGTATTAGGTTACAGTCTTAATAGCTGATATGAAGCTTTAAAGACTGACAGCCATCTGATAACTGCCTCTCTCTCTGGCTGCGCTCCCACAGACCTCTCACAGAAGCCATACCTGCTATTTTGCACTACACGGCCCCAGCCTTGCATTTAATAGAGATAAACACGTGGCTGTACAACCGCAAGCTGCGGTGCAGCACTCCAGGCATTCTACCTTCCTTTGGTTCAGGTTCAAATTCAGTCCAAGGGACACCGAGTATTTTTAATCTGCTTCACTACAAGTAACAACTGAATTAAATACTGGCTTTTACCTCTTTAGATCTTCCCTAGGGATCCACTGGAGGGGGACACAAAGATCAAAAAGATCAAAGATTTTTATGCAATAAAACCATTAGCCTAAAATTTTTCTAAGTGTATTAGGTTCAAAAATTTTTATTCACATTTTGCCATCCAATTCCTTTTCGATGCTCTGAAAATCCTATTAGAAAAGCTTTTCCAATACATCAAGCAATATAAACCAATTTCTGCAAGGCTCACAATGACACTTGCATTCTCCTCCACAGCAGCGTGCTATCTCCTGTCATCACCCTGCCAGTCCTCCCTTCACTGCTCCATACACAGAGCTACTGTTTCCCACTCGCAAAAAATCAATCTCCTACCCACTCCATCAGTGGTATTCATGCCAGAAGCCAGAGATGGTTTGCTTATTGTTAAATAACTTTCACTGAAAATTTTGGCAGATTCAAGAGTACGGCAGCAGCTCACATCTGATCCTCAACTTCTTTGTGCTCGCAAAGGAAAAAAACTTCAGGCAAAAGGCAGGCTTCAGTAGCACTGCTTCCAAAACGCAAGCCTGAGCCTGCCGTGCAGCATACAGCTCAGCACAGCACACACTGCAGGCTTACGTACAGAAACAACACTGCTGAGAGATTTCTTCCAGAGTTTTAGTTTGCCACCTACCCTCTCTCCCCTCAACTCCAAGTTCCTTTCCTCATACATTTTCATGTAGCTAAAGACTTAAAAAAACACCAATTTTCTAGCCTCACTCATCTTAAACACCTGAATAACAAAGTACAATGGACAACAGCAGAGAAAAACGTGTACAAACCTAAAAAAGTTCATAACTTGTGACATGACTGCTGCTGAGGCACAGCTTTCAAGCACATTAGCAACAAAAAAAAATCACCTCACACAATGACTTCTGGGGGGAAACCAATGGCGTTGGCTCTCCATAAGGCTTCAGACACCAAGGCTTGTATGCAACCACTGAACATCACAACTACAACTGAACCTTGCCGTATCAAGCGTCCCTTTGAGCACAGGGAGATTTCACACATTTCTTTTGAAATCCCACAGCACTTGGTTTTCTATGTTGACTTACAGCTTTGTATGCCAGTTAAACATGTTTTCTTGTGCCAGCAGTAGCCTTACTTGCTGAAAGGAGTAGGGCAACAGACTCAAGATTTAACAAGGCAAGTTCTGATTGGGGGGGGGGGGGGGGGGGGGGGGGGGGAAGAAAAAAAAAAAAAGCTTCTCAATGAGGCTAGTCAAACAGTGGGATGTCCAGAGAGGATGTGTGATCTGCTCTCATACACTCAACACCTGGCATGACAGTGCCCTGAGCAACCCAACCCAATGCTGAAGTGAACCAGCTTGCGTTGGGCTCGAAAACTGCAGGGTCCCTTCCAACCTCAACAATTCTATGCAAGTAGCTGCTTACTAAATAACCTCTCATAAGAGAAGGAACTCGTTAGGCATATGCTCAAAATCTAATCAAACAACTTAGAGATTTATTCCACACTTCCTGCTGATTTTTCTGCTCCCCAGCAAATTGTTTTACTTTCAGTTTATTCATAGTATAAACAAGCACCTTAAAATTGCTTCCAGCATTCACATTAACCACTATAGGACAGTGATGAATGCAGTATAAATACTGAAACAGAGCTTAAAGAACACAGGGTGCTTAATCTTTATAACATGCAACTTCAATTCCATTAGACTGGACACTCTATCATTTAACACCAAAAGAACTGCAAAGGGACATTACAGACCTGCAGTTTTATCTTATTCACATTTTTCTTAAACCAAACTTTAAAGTGGACCCATTTTCTTATTAGCTCTGATGAGCTTACAGCTTCATGCAGGAATTTAAGCAAACAATTTATAAAAGACTTATCTTACGTCACACAGGAAGACTTCAGCAAAGAGGATGTTGCTTAATGTACAGACATGAATAGCCGAGGCTATAAAAAAATCCAGAAGTAGAGAAAAGTACAAAATTAAATGAGTTACTAGACAGCAAGAGATTAGATAGCTTCTACTTCACACAAAAGAAAAAAAGCAGCAAACTGGCTATGAAACAGACTGCTGGAAAACCTAGCAGTAGTGGAACATGCCCGATAATTCAGTTGGAAGCACCAGTAGAGTCCACCATTCATAGGAATTCTGCAAAAGCAGCTGTGATGGGTTACAACATATCACAGTATTGCGTAAGCCAGACAGGAAGCAGCCGATTAGCAATCGGTCATTTATTTTCAGTAATTTGTATTCTAAGGGGACAGAGGTGCCTGTTAGCAGCTGTTCAGCCCATGCATATAGCCTACCCCGCTGACAGGCCAGGTCTCATGGGACCAGAAGGTGCTCAAGTAGAATGCTGACTGACCTTCACAAAAAACAATAGTGGGGGATTGTTGTTTTCTTTGGTTTTTTGCAAGCAGTCATACCGCTTCATAAACCACTTCTCAAAGACTCTTGACTAACTAGTGATAATCAGTCCCATCACACATTTACTAGAGCAATTTTCAAAGCTTATTTCGATGCACCTAAGAGAAAACTTAAGACCTCGAGTTTGATGCTGTATTATCAGGCCTTTCCAGGCACCACAAAACCCAAGGAGCAGCGTCCAACATGATCAGCCAAAAAACACCCTTTACTGCGAAGCTGTGCTTCCAACTTTGATGAAGTCTTAGAAGAATGCAAAAAAAAGATTGGTGTTAGATAGTACACGTGAGTATGCCAGCATGGGATGTTCAGGTGAATCCTGATGATTCACCAATTGAGTTTACTAAATCTTGCTGCTTATTAAAACTGGAAGCCTGCCTTCTCAGTCCCCTAAGGGAACGTACAAAAGACAGGCTGAAGAGAAAGGGAATCCTCTGTGTATTGGTAGCATGAGGCTCACCTGAACTTGCTTGCGGAGTTTGCTGCATTCGTCGGTCAAAACCTGCAACTGGAGACGGCTCTGCGCAGATTCCAGCTCTGCCTGTCTCCGCAACATTTGCTCCTTTGCTAAAGAACTAGAGAAACAAGAGAAAAGCAATCCTTAGGACTAGGTATCATCTAGGATGCTTCTCTGGGCTGTCAACTCCTATCCTCGGGCTTCATTCCAAAACAAGTTCTGTTCAGGCAAATTCAAAAGTAACAGAAAATCTGGTACCACACTCATCCAGTACATTCACCTCAAGATGTTCTCAGTTATACAACGTAGTGCATGACTCACTCAACTATTGTTCCATAGAAACAGCAGCCTTTCTTCTCACCCTCTCCAAATGTACTAATTTAGTAGACAAAGAGAAATCAGTTTGGTTTTTTCCTACAGAAACAGTTCAGCAAATTCTCTACCACCAATGTCCACACAATACCATGTCAGTAATACAGCAAGTCATAACACAGCAAGATCTTCACACGAGTTTCTACTACCAATAACTAATTGTGTATTTCAGGAAAAGATAGCTGTACCAGAAATAGACAGATACAGATAAATTCTCTGTGAATGCCCATATAGAAGCCATACTTGCTACCTCACCTTAAGCCTAAAAAACGCATAAACACCATTTAACAGCAGCAGTTTTGGTAACATACTTCCATTTCTCTCTCATAGAGGCTTTGCACATGAAAGAATAGTTAAAGAGGAAGAAAAAATACCAGTATTCCTTAAAATTATCTGTACATTTGGTCTATAATGTTGACCACTGCATTCTGCACTTCAAAAGCTACAGTATTCCAGTCGTTTCACTAGTTCCTGTGCAGGGAGACCCAGCTTGCCTAAGAACCTTCTAAATGTACAGACCTAGCTTTGCACGTTGACCAAGCACAGAATTCTGTCATTTCCCTACAGTTTCTGCACATGATTTTTTCCTTCCTGCAGAAGAAACAGGTGAAATGCTCTATTTAACCACTGCAAAGACATTCTTTATATAAGTACCCAGAGCCTGAAGGCTGGCTCTTTTGAATGTGAAAAACAAAGCCCATGATCTTATACCCAATAACAAGGCTATGTGCAAACAATATTGATGCATGCACCAGTGTTCACATTTGTCCTCCACTGGTGACTGTGTGCCACAAAGCAGCCGCTGCCAGCTACTTCCCTGGACTGAGGCAGTCATTGGTGTCTGCCTCCCAACAAAAACAGGGGGCAGAGGAGGTTAGGGCAAGTGGGGAATGGCTGCAGCAAGATTCTGAGACACAAGCAGCAGTTAGACAACTACCTCTCTGTGACAGGTTAAGATTTAAACACCGAAATGCTTTCTGTGCTTTTGAAAAAAAGGTCTTATTTATCTTTGCAACGTCAATCCAGTAAAAGAAGTGTGACCTTCTAAAGGTACAGTTCAAACACCATCAGGCAGGGGCAATCTGGACAGAAGAGATATTTTTCCCTTTGTGACAGTTGCTCCTCAATAATTTCTAATCAGTAATTACCAGGACAGTGAGGTTTCTGTTGAAAGACTAGCAGTCTAGTTAGAGATACGTGAAGACCCCAATTAAATTCTATTCACTACAAGATTCAAGAGAACCCAGATATCTGCAGCCTTCTAATTTCAGGATAGTAACTGTGACAGCATCTTACTGAACAGAAATTAATCCCCATTTTCATACCTGCTTTTCCTTTTTTCAGTAAGTCTACATTTTAAACTTGGAGGGGGGAAGCAGAGTCATAGTAATGCCTGCTGACCTTTTGTAAGTAAAGCTACATGAAGAGTTTGACAAAGCAAGATGGAAAGTGATTCATGCGAGAGGTTACTCTGTTTAATGCATGCAGAAAAGACAGCAGAAAAGGTCAGCTATTCAAGACCCTTGCATTTTAACTATGCCTCGCTTTTCTCATTTAATGATGAATTAGCAATAAACAGCTTTTTGGCAACAACTCTGCATGTTCTCCCATGATGACATTTCAGGATACAGCACAAGATAGTTTTTTCTATTTCAGTGCCGCAAAGCACAAACTCAAGAATTCTGTTCCAAAAGAAAATTCTCCTGGGTAAGACACACGCAATACGGCAAGGCCTTGGTTTGTTAAGCCTGCCATACTCCTGATAATCTCCAAGGGAATGCACAAATTGCTTTAGACAATACAGGAAATTAAAGCATGAAGTAGAAGCTAGACTGCAGCTTTCAGTAGCATGCAGTCAGTGAGGCCGTATCTTTACATGGAGACTCCATACCTTTTCATGCGTTCCTGCTCACTCGTATCCAGCACTTTCAAATTGCAAGCATACAGGATCACAATGTCAGAACGTTTTGCCTTCTTATTGCACTGAAAGAAAAGACAAGTTCAGTTCATCTATGAGAATTTAACCAATGCATCTCTACATGTTGCTAGGTACTGTTTTGAAAAATTGTTAAAGCAACTTTTAATTTCTTAAAGCGTCAGCAACGCAGCCCGGTCAGCTAAGTTCCAGGGACAAAAAAAAAACAACAACCACCAGACAAAGGAGGGCAAAAAGATCTAAAAACAAAACACTAGCCCAACTTCCGTTTTGGAAAGATTAATACTGGCTGCCCAACAGACAAGGATTTAGAAATCCCTGAGTATTCTCCCAACTGTTATTTATGTACTATACTCCTTTAATCAAATCCCATAGGCCCAAATCCATAAAAGCATTCCAGTGTCAGTAGGAAACACCGACATCTCACCGATTTCAGTGATACACAGGGATATATTTCAATAACTTTGTGCACCCGGCTATGACCACTTCGTACTTTAGGTTCATCTTAAAAATAAGAGATAATACTTCCCCCCCGAGTTGAGACTTGGAAGAAACGATACCATCTGGAAGCTCGCTGCTTTGCTAATACACTTTGCTGATCAGAAAAGAGGCAGTGACTACTCAGCTCTAGTAACCTCTGCTGAACACTAAATTACTATGTGTGCTTAAAATGCAGGCTTCTCTATTATTTAGTAGCATAAAGATATCATGAGCAACAGTTTCAGATCAGATAATCCCTCTCCCTTCATAAAGGGCTGCCTTGCAGAGCAGTAAGTGGCTAAGACAGCCCTCCTGGCAGCCGGCAGCTGTCACTGGCCCAAGCAAGAACGCTGCAATTTCACAGCAACTTGCACTCAAGCCACTTAGTATACAGAGCACCACGCACAGCAACTCTGTGCTATTCAATCAGAGGACGCCCAGTTGCAAAAGGACAGCGACTGAGAATGAAGGGAAGATGATTTAGCTGCAACGTTCTCATCAGACCAAGTTCTCCCACAAAGTTTTCAGTAATTACATCACCAGAAGAAAAAGAGGAAGCAAGCACCCCTTACGTGTATTTAGGATTCAAGAAGAAAGCAGTCACAGAATTCCAAAAAGTAAAGATGCCTGGAAGGCCTCTGAGAAGTCTGTCTGGGGCCAGAGTAGGTGAAGAAAAGCTTACACAGAATTGACAGTGTTAAAAATAAGGTTTGGGCCTTTGCTATGGCAACAGTGATTCTTTAGGTTTCATCAGAGTGCACGTCAACAGGAAGTTTCTTGCTGAGAGGAGGGAATCCTGCACAAAGTCAAGCAAGACCATGGAGGTTCTCAAAATGACAAAGCCAAAGAAATCCTGAGCTTCCAGCCACCGAGTCAGAAAGCAGCAGAACTGAACCCTATTTGCCAGGTACTCGTTGCCCTATTTTTTTGTCAACATTCCTTTCTGGAGAAAAGGAATAAGGAATGGAAACACATCACAGAGAAGCACAGACCTAATTGAAAGGGATCAGTATTACCCATGCAAACAAAGCTGAAAAGAGCACCTTAAAGAGCAGATCTATCATCACAAATGGACATTAAAGGATGCAACTTGTTTCTCAGTTTACTCTCTGCAAGGTACCTTAAACAACCTGATCTGCTTAAAGCCTGCAAAAGCAGATGCAGTTCAAAACAGAAGATTAACCAGCTGAAAACAGTTCTCAAACATTGATTTCTTGTCCAATAACGTACTCTTTACGCTTAGTTAATTGATTCTAGGAATCTGTCTGCCATTGCTACACTCTGGGACCACAGTGCAGTGTTCTGAAACCACTTATACAGGTTTAACACTTGAACTCTAACTTCTGTGTCTGCTACTCAAAAATACTTCAGGAACAAAATCCAAGTCAGAATTCCCCCTTTAAAGTAGTGCTAGTTGTTCCTGGCCTAGCTACATCACAATAATGGTGATTTTTGTTATTTCTGACAGCAGACAAAGGTGGACTCTTCACGCAGCAAGCGGTTAGAGCAGTTACGGTGACCACGCCTGCAGCAGAAGTTACCCAACAGCAAGCCCCTTCCAGCGCACATAAACATCCATGTTACCTGGGGGCACTTCCCTGCCTGTCCCTTCAGCCACCTTTCAATGCACGTGTAACCAAACAGGTGTCCGCACCGCAGCGCTGAGAGACGGTGGTTCCCGGTGTTGGTCCACTGCTCAAAGCAGATTGTACAGGTATCCCCTTCCTCCTCCTCTCGTGGCGCAACACAAACTGGTGGCTCCAGTTTCTTTACTGGAGTCCTCTAGGATTAAAAATTAAGAAAAAACACACAACACTTTTTCAGACAAAGGCACCATTTATCCTATTTAGTCTGTCTCCAAAAGCATTTAGGTCACCTTACCTGCTTTTCCTGGACCTCAGCCTCTTCATCTTCATTACTTCCACGTTCTGCAGAAGTTTGAGACAAAGCTTGAGGCAGCTCTGCCTGGATCAGACTGGAAACTAAAGAAAGCATTGCTTAAACAAACTGATATATAACAGGGGTAAAAAGGAGTTCTCCTTGACCTGAAATCACCAAGGCATAAGGTAAGCAGCACAACTGCACAGGTAACATACAAAGCTTCAGATCAGTGCCCTGGATAAGGCAGGTCAGGCAGTCTGTGTGTAAGCCCTTCTATTCATCAACAGTATTGCTGAAGAATTTTATGTTTTCTTTTATAAAAAGCAGCAGAATTTCAGTGAAAAAGACAGACGTTGTTAACTGGATTTTCTAACCTGCTCGAAACAAACACATCTGCATACAGGTCTACATTTAGGCTGATATAAGGTTACACCCCTGCGTTGTTATGCCCAGAGAAAGACAAACAACCAACATGCAGAAGTTATTTTGCCAAGGGATCTAAGCATGCATATTTCATATGCCAAGAAAGCATTTACCGTATGCTATCTTTCCGTTCACCCCGACTTAAGTGGTTTTCCAGCTGGTTGTTGTCCGAACTAGCAATTCTGTTGGGCCATATGTTTTTGTGGTGGGCCTCTGTTCGCCCTTCTGTTGGAAGCATGGGCACACAGAAGAGCTAAATTTGTATTACCACCACCAGCATACTAAAAAAGGAGCAGATATCATTGTGTCCCCAATATCTCCTCACAAAACGACAGCGCCGTTAGTCACATTTAGTATTCAAGGCAGATAACCCTGGCCAATGTCAATGAAGATTTCAGCCTCTAAGGTTCTGGGCTGAAGAGGAACCAGTGGCTTTATATAAGCAAAAAAGGCAAAGGGAATTCCAGAAAACCCAACAGAGAGCATATGTTCACACAATATTAGACAGCACTTAACAGCTTGAGCTCCTGTCACGTGTAAGACTAGCTCAGAGCAAGCAAATTCATCTGTTCAAAAGACACCTCATAGATGTACCCTCAAAAAAAGGTGTCACGGTGGGCTGGCCAATCAATAACAAAACTAAGGGCAGACTGTGAAACATAAGGATATTCCTTAGAGACTGAAGTAAAATAACCTAATCTTGTTCTCATATTCTCCGGGCATCAATAACGTTGACTAGCAAGTTAACAGTTTGTCACTCTTACATAAACTGCTTGCGTTCATCGCAATGTCACTGAAGTGCATGGCAGCCTGTGAACTGGATAAAGGATGGCGAGCCAGAAAAAGATGCCAACCAAGAAGCCCACTGTCCTAAGCTCCATCTCCTCAGTTAAGTGTCACAAGGAGTTGCAGGAATGAAAAGAAAACCTCTGAACCAAAGCAGACTGAAATCCCAAATAACTAAAAAAATACTGAAAGCACTGCTGATCTCCAAGGTGCAACTTGATGACTTCAGTAATGCTCCTTGACAATATATAACTGCAGAAGCATGGTAATAATCTCTGAACTTGAAGTTACTCTGTATATTTCCAGGATTATTTATAAGTAGCAGCCTGCAAATAGCAAAAAGATTGTATTTAACATTACAGTAGCAATCACCTATTGCCACTACTGCTCTTAGGAGCTGCTTGCTGGAAAGCCTTGTGGTAGCAATCAGCTCCCAACAGCTGTGGCATAATCATCTCTTAACACTATCTGTTGTGAAGCTTGAAAGGGTTTCCCCACTGAGTTTTGAAACAGCAAGATGAGTTTCTGCAATCTGTCACTACACAGCTCAACCACAGCACAAACCTCCTGAGCTCGCTGCTGGGGGCATCTCCTGGGCCGATGGTAACAGTGGTGCTGCAGCCTCCACTGCTTCCTCTTCCTCCTCAGAAGTGCTGCTGTCGGAGTCGCTCAGTTCTACTGTTTCATCCGAGCTGTGTTCCTGGTTGTCTCTCACGATAGGCAAGGGCTCCAGGCGCAGAACTTGTCCTGTAGCTGGCTCCTGGGTCCTGCTGACTTGAAAGTAGCTGTCCAATGCTGCCCTGAGTCCGGGAAAACAAGAAATAAAAGACAGTTATTACAGGTAAGCTAAAGACTTGGCACGTTTCTCCACACTTGTTTGCAGTAAAATTGCTAGGCTCTGACAGCAATAGGAAGGTAGCAAAGTTATCAAGACAGACTTTCTCCAGTAGCAGGGCAATCCCATACAATGGCCCGTTTTATGAACCACCAGCAGTACCACACAGCAACACTTCATTTTGCTCAGCTCAAAGAAAATCTCTTTCTGGTTACAATGATACTGCTTTCTTTTGGGGTGGGGTGGGGCTGGAGAGAAGCAAAGCAAAGAAGTATTGTTCACCAATAGCCTAAGGAACTCCTTATCGGTACCTTCAGTCCTCAAGCCTGGTTCCCATAGATGCATGAGGCTTGCGTTCGAGTCTCATTCCATTGACTACTTGGTGCCTGGCTTTTCTGCTTTCCCTCTTCTTTTCTACTGGAACTTCATCCCTGGATAGAAACATCCTCCCCTCTCCCCCCATTCAGTTCAGCTATCTTAATTATCCCTCAGATTCAAAAGAGAAGCTTTTCAGCTTGCCTTCTAGCTTTGAGAACTACAGTGACCTTCAGGTGCAATCCAAGGGCAAACAGTACAGTTATGTTTAACCATCTGGGAGGAGAGGAGTTCTTGGTCTCACTGAATTTAAAGGCAATGCTCCAGTTAATTATAATTTCACCCTCAGCATTTACAAAAGCTACAAAGATGAGACAAAAAAACAAACCAGAAACGGAGATGTCTTTCCGGCTGGAGAGCATTCCTACTCTGAATCACCCTTTAAACCCATCACAAATGTATTAAACACAGAGTATTTTTTTCTTTGCCTGGAGGTAACAAAAAAACCTACAGAAAAATACTAGTTTGCATGTTTGCAAAAGTTTCTGCAGCAAATGTCACCAGAAAATTTAATCAGGCAGTCCCCAAATCAATGGTGAAATGCAAAACAGAGCACAAGCTCCACTGAGCTAAATCCTGGCTGGAACTGCTGAGAGTCAGCACTGCTGAAGGAAGCACCGACAGGAATCTGGCAGAACAGAGGGAATGGTGGGCGCAGAAGCTCTGCAAGCAAGACGGGAAGTGTAGAAGGACACAGGAGTCAACACTACCACTGCCAACACAAGAAACAGGGGGATTCACTTAAGAGGAGCAAAGATCCTATGAGAAGAGATCAGAAAGCACAGGGCTATTGCTGAGCTTAAAAGGTATGTGAGGGGCTCAGAATCTGGTCACCAGCGCACACCTGGACTGAGCCGGGCTCTATAAGCCAGGAAGCAAGGCGGATTTAAACTGATGCCAGACCTGATAACAGTTCAGACCCAATTTAATTTCTGCTTTACCTGGCACTGACTGTCCTCTGGGAACCACCAATCCTCTGCTGCCTGTTAACTCTTCTCACTCGCGGATGCTGCGGCACCCACAGCAGCTCATGCAGATCAAATACCCCTAGCTGCCTTCGCAGCCTGCCCCGAGGAGGACTCGGCTGCGGGTCAGGCTCAGCAGCTGCCGCCCTTGTGCCACCATTCGGTGTGACAACAGCGTCATCAGCAGGAAGAACCGTAGCGCTGCCACCTCCCTCACCAAGCACCGGAGCGCTGGACGAAGGCGCTGCGGGAGCAGAGGGCTCTGTGGGAAGCGTCCTGAGGTTCTCCACAGGGTAACCAGCCACAGGTTGCAGATCAACTTGCATCTCTTCTTGAGCCATTTCTGCAAAGAGTTGAAGAAAACCACTATTTATTTGCAAGCATGCGCACTACTTCAAGCCAGACTGTAGCAAGCATCGGGTGCAGCTGTCAGCTACTACAAAAGCCTTTATTTCAGACTCAAGAAAAAATTTATCCTCTTGCAGCAGAGCTAAGCCACCTCAAGTCGATACCCGTACATGCGCTGGCACAGCACAGCAGCACCCTCCCAGAGGTCCGGGCTTGAAGTCTTTGGCTCAACAGCAGCTAGCACAAAGGTACATCGCAAAGCTGACTTAAGTAAGCCTTTGGATGAACGTGGGAAGTTAAGGATTTCTTGCTGGCATCATATACTTGCCAGTAAATTCACATGGATCTTGGAGAACAGAATTTGGAAATATTTGAGAGATTCTCCACTGCACAAACACCCACAAATACAGACACAAGCAGCTCTACAATGCAGTCCTTTGTTTCACTGCTCTCAGGAGGTGAGTTTATTTTCAAGTTTCTTTGAATAACATTCCGTTATGGCAACAGATGACATCGACCCTTACCCACAGCTCACTTAACAGGCCTTTCAGGTGCTTTATATTCACCAACACTGTGCAAACCCAGAAAGGGTTATCATAGCAGAACGCACAACTGAGACGTTACAGGTAGCAAGTTACCTACAGCATCAGCATTTGTTATTCCATATCAGCCCGAGACTAGGTAAACGTGAAACTTGCAGTAAAGCCTCATATATATTATTTAGGGATGGCTACCCTACAAACACCTCTGGGATAAAAGGCTTCTGGTTACCTCCTAAACAGAAGGGCTACCTTAGGTTTTGAAGAAAACTAGAGGAGACAACAGTCTGTGCATTGCTAATTATTATGCTGCTGTCGGCCACCAAATTAGAGCGCTTTAATCACTGTGTTCTACAGGCAGTCTTACAACACAAAAAAGTTGAATATTATTTCATTAATTGAATAAATAGATGCACAACAAAAAGCCAAACCAAATAACAACAAAAAACGTCCTTTTTTGCAGGAGGTGTGTGAATTAAAGCCTGCAAGCTGCTGAAGGTCATTCACATTCTCAAAAAATACCTAGGCAATCATAAACCTGAAAGGCCTTGGGAATTGCAGACCTTTAGTGCTACTTAAGAGTCCGAAGCACACACCAAAATTTATTAGGCCAGGCACTGTGCAAACAGGGCAAAGGCTGCTTTTAGTACAAAGAATAACTAGAAAAATCTACAAAAGAATTACTAGAGGGGGATGTAATAATACCCAAATATTTTTATAGACCTTTTAAGACATTCTGACTTATGAATTGCTCTGTAATTCTTATCCTAATGCCCAATTCTTTCGAAGTTTGGCCAAAAAAAGATATGAAATGCCACCTCCCCCAGGAACAGGCAAGGTATGAAGTTGTCAGTGATCAGGTGCTGCTGCTACAGTGCTGAATTCACAGTCGTGATAAAAGTTGCCGTGTAGAACAGACCCTTCAATTTCCCCATAAATTGTGAGACTTAAACCAAGTGTATACATCCACCCCAGCGCGGATTAAAATGCTGCGTATGTCTTAATAAAACAAAATTGTAAAGAGCTGATAACACAGGCGTTTTCACCACTCAGCCTCAGAGGCTTTGAGGGGGGGCAAGGCCGGGGCGCCCAGCCAGCCAGTGCCCGCGGCGCCCCCCGCAGGGCCGGCAGTGCCCCCCGAACCGGGGATCACTGGGGCCGGGCAGCGTCACGGGAGTCCCCGGGCACCGACCCGGAGGCCGAAGCAGAAGCCCCGGGCGCTGCCCAGGCCCCTCCGGGCCCCCCCCCAGTCACTGCGCGGCACCTGCTTCACCGTAACCCAAAATAAACGGCCAAGGCCTCACAGCTCCGCACACGCGGGTTTACTCGCGGCTCTCCGCGGCGCTCGCGTGTCTTAAATAACAACCGGCCACACAAGCGGCGCGGAGCGGGGCGGGGCGGCCTCTCCCCCGCCAGCCCGAGCGCCCGGGCCCGCCATCGCACAGGCCGCCGGAATGGGCCGAGCCGTGGCAGGACCCGCGTTCCATCCCCGGCCGCCGGGGTCCAGCCGCGCCTGCGGGGCTCTGGGACGCCAGGCCGGGGGAGGCGGCCTAGGGGACGGGGACCGGGGCCGGGACCCTTCGCTCACCTGCCAGTAGGCACAACCGTCCTGCTCCAGCGCCGCGCCACCACGTCTGTGCCCGCTTCTATTGGGCAACCCGCGGCCTGACCCGCCTTTCTTATTGGCCAACCACTCTGTCCGTCTCCCCGACGGAAGGGCGGGTGAAGGCTCACAGGCAGGGTCTGCTCTGATTGGCCAGAGTGCCGTAGGGAGGGCACGGCTGATTGGGTGGAGAGAACACAGGCGCTGCAGGGGGTGGGGCGAGCGCCGGGATGTGAGTTTCCATTGGGGGAACCTCCGCAGGGGCGAAAAGAGCGGGAGCCCCAGCGGATTCAAACTGGGGCCAAGGTGGGCGGGGCACTACCATGGCGGCGGGGCCTGCAGGGCCCCGAGGGAGCGTTGAGGGAGCCCGGCCCCAGCAGCCCGCGGGCAGCGGCAGGCCTGAGGGGACGCTGGCCGTGTCCCGTCCCTCTTGATCCCCCTAGCAACCGGGGTTCCTGCCGGCCTCCCCTGGAGCTCCCTGGGGGCGGCCCCTCGGGGGCAGGGCCTGAGGCGGGGTGCCCTGGCTGCCTCTGAGGAGATCCCAGGCACGGCCCCTGGGAGAGGTGAGGGGCTCGGAGCAGAGAAACAAACACGGGTTATTGAACGGTCAGTCTCTGCGAGGCAGGGAAGGGCTCGCTGGTGTGAGGAAGGCCCACTGCTTTCCCACGACTTGCTTTCCAAGGTGCTCGGCTGCTTTTGGTCACCCAACCCTGGTTTTGCTGTTAACTTCTTTGGTTTCTGCTTTTCTCCAGATCAGCCAGTGCGTCCACAATCTCTGCAAAACACAAGGACAGCGTTAATCAGAACAACATGTGCAATAGGCTGCTCTGGTTTTTCCCCAGATGAGAAGATAGCTCTCCCTCACTGATAACAGCTTGGCAGCCCTTAGCAGGGGACAGCCCTGAGCAGACACAGGTAAACACAGCCCAAAGAGAAGCAGCCAGTTATAAGGAGAGATGGTTGGAAAGAGCCACAAGACGATGTCCTTCCAGCTCAGCACCACGTAGGCATGGCTGGGTGTTGAACTAGAGCAATAAAGACATGTTGTGTCCTCACTGCAGCTTTGCTAGCATCTCTGATGATTTTTTGATGTTTTCATTTCAGTGGGGGCCATTCCTGGGCAGGGTCTGCTGAGGGAGCTGCTGTTGGGAGATGGGGGCACAGAGAGCATGGCACACAGTAGTTTCTTACACATATTTTCCACATCTTTTATATGAAAACTGGCCCTATAGGATGAAGCAGATGAGACTGAAGAAAGCTTTCTATCTGTTGGAGATGAACTGAGGGAAGGGTGCGACCTCTGTGCCTTCAAGCACACCGGCAAGGTTCCTCTGTCTTTTCCTGCTCTTTCTGTTAAATCTTCTGTTGGAGGCCAATTATGTATCTGATCAGACCCAGACCAGCTTTGTGTGAAATCTTCCCTGCCATGGAGCAACTCCCGAGATTGCAATTTATTGCTGAATGCCCAAGGCAGGAAATGTTCCTGTGCCATGTTGTGGGCTGCTCCTCCAGCTTGTGGGACCTGCAGGACATGAGTGGGGATTAACCCCCACATCCCTGCTCCCAGCTCGGCACTTCTCTGAGAGAAAAAGCTTACTCTTATGTGGTGCCGAATGAACAGCCTGGTGATTATTGTCATGACATGGGTAAACATTACCTCCATGAACCTCATCGTGTGATGAGAGCAGTGAGGGGAAAGAGAGGTCTAGTGCTGGGGGTTAGCATAAGAAGGTAGGTCAAGGAGGGATCCCAAAACACAAAGCCAGACAAATTCATAGGCAAAATAAGAGACAAACTGCCTGCCAAAGCAGATGATTGATGGCTAAAAAAGGGCTGTGGACCAGGTGTCCCAGACACTTACCCTCAGCAGAAGGGCGTTGGGAGGGGTCAAAGGCCCGGCACTGGTCAATGACTTTCCGCAGGTCCTCAGGACAATCTTCCCCAACAGGGTCCTGGTAATGGTGGTTGCAGATTTTCTCTATGATCTCCTGGGTAGTACAGCCTAGACAACGGGCGTGCGAACAGGGGTATCGGGACGGAGCTCTGCTGCCACAGGAGGGTGCTGGCGAGGAAACCAGCGCAAGGCCAGCAGCCTTCCTGCAGCCTGTGGCATGGGGAAGCCAGCAGAGAAGCCACCCGAACTGTGCCCGCGACGAACCCCCCCATATTTGCCCCGACATCGCTGGGCTCCAGTGGAGCAAGGTGTGTTTATGCTTCAGTGCACAGGAACATCAAATAGAGACAAAAATTACTTGCATGTTTGTGGCTTAAGCATGTTGCTGTAATACTTTACTGTTTCGGAGTCCCAGGAGAAACTACAAAGCTGTTGGGCAGAACCAGGCATGCCAGGCACTGCCACTGGGACTCACATGCCAGGGGATGCTCCGGGAAGGAGCAGAGAGCAGCCAGTGCCAGACAGGAGCCACACTGGGTCGTGGGGCTTTTACACAAGGGACCAAATACTTCTGTCTCACCTTCGAACGGGATTTTGGAGGTTGCAATCTCCACCAGCACGATCCCGAAGCTGGAAGGAGAGAAGCAAGAGTCTCAGCATTCACCCCACCACGATGATCTTAAAGGTCTTTTCCAACCTGACTCTATGGTTCTGTGCTGTCCCCCCTTCCAACGGAGGGGGCTGCCGGGCTACGCCAACTGCAAGCGGCTGCCTATGTGTCCCGTTAAACCTGGCCTCCTTCCATAGCTCGGCAGCTACTCTGCCAGCCATCTGCCCACTTACGGGTCCCTTGCCTGGGAGGGACACACACACACCTGTATATTTCACAGGGCCTCTTGTAGGGGTAGTTGATGTCTTTCAGGTTCTCAGGAGCAATGTAAGCCAACGTAGAGACTTGTTTCCAGTTCTTCTTGACTCTCCTCTTGATGGATGACTCTGTTTCACACAGCTCAAACCCCGACAGCTGATTGAGAGAACGAGAAAGGGAGAAGCGGTGCAAATGCAGCCTGCAGAAACTCGTGGCATGGCTGGGGCCTGCCCTGAGACGGAGAAAACGGAGCGAGGTGCCCTGGGCAGCAAAGGCTGGCATGCAGCCACGTGTGCTGTCCGGCACGTGGCTCTTTGTGCAAGTGGAACCACAGGTGGAGGCAAGCGAATTGCCCTAGCTTCAGCTCATCCCAGGGTGGATGGCTCAGAAATGCTCGCTTTGCTGCTGATAAAACAGAGATAATGATGAACTAAGTGTCTAAGGCGACAGGGGAGATGGCTCTACTCCAGGTTTTATTCCAGATCATCAGATCCAGATCAGCTTTGGTGTTGGTGGGGGTAGACATCCACAAAAACATGCAAAACTCCCAAAGGCTTCTCCTAGCACTGTCCTTACCTTCACGCAGTAATCCCCGGCCACCAGGAACTTGCTACTGCAGATGCAGCCGTGGAGCCGGGACTTCTCCCCCGTCTGGTGTAACCTGCAGCCGTATAGAACCAAGGGTAACACAGGTTGGTGGTGGACCCATCCCCGTGCCAGGGCTCCCTCCTGCTGTGCAGGGGACGGAGCACCAGGCACCCAGAGCAGCCAGAAGCCCTCTGCCTGTCTTGGTGGACCAACCCTGCCAAGCCAACCCTTCCAGCGGGTGCTGGAAGAGCCACTGTGGGCAAAATAATGAGACTTGAGGGTGAGCAGGGCCCTTAAGGAGAGCTGGCTGTGCCGTAGGGTGCTCCCGACACTGCCCTGCGGGTGCAGGGAAGGGGTTTTCTCCCTTCCAGACCTTTGCAGGCTTGAGGCCAGAAGCAGGGGCCAGTGATCGAGGGACATGGGTGCATCCAAACCCACCCCATACCCCTTCGCCAGCCTCCCACCCCAGTGTCCCAAGGTGGTGGAAACAATGTCTAGCGGGATCCCACTACTTACTGGGAGAGAGCAGGAAGCAGAGCGTGGCTTGTGGACTGTGGGTTGGACCCACTGATTTATGGGGGAGCTCACCTGTACAGGCCTCGGGCGGCTCCCAGGGCCATCCGAATGCGGATATCCCAGGAGAGATGCCGGTGCTTGGTCAGCACATCCCGCAGCGTCCCGTGCTTACAGTACTCCATGATGATGGAGAAGCAGGGGCTCCCATCTGCAAAGCAAAATGTTGAGCACGCTGCCTTGTGCCACCTCTCAGGAGGGGACCATGACAAACCGTTTGCCACCAGCTAGCACTGGGGACAGGCAGGGGAGGGAAAGGGTGACATTAATGTGACACCCCTTACCTTTCTCCTCAATGCAGATCCCGTACATGCGCAGGATGTTTGGAGACTCAAACTTCTTCAGGGTCTGAATCTCCTTCTCGAAGATGTCTCTGACCTTGCTGCAGAAAGGGACAGCACAGTGAGACACCGGGAGCAAGGCACGGCATGGCGCTGTGCCACCTTCCTGTCCCAGCTGCCCCATGTTGCTCCCACCCAGGACAACTCACGCCGAGTCGGTGGTCAGCGGCCTCTTGAAGGTTTTGATGGCAACGGGGTACTTGAGGTACTCGCCCTCGTAGAGGTCGTAGCTGTCGGTGTCCTGCAGGTGCCTGTAGAAGGTGAGCTGGTGTGGCTCGATCTCAGTGATGTCTTCTCTTTTATCAACATTGACCTTCTTCAAGCCTGCTCCCGCCATGCACCAGGAGGGAACAACGGACACGTTAGTCAGGGCTTGGGGCGAAAGGACACAGTGCCTAGAGATGTGATGCCAACTTACACTCCATCACACGCACGATTTTGTTCAGCTCATGTTGCATCCAGTCTACCTTGCTCTCCATACATTGCCTGTTGATGTAGATCTCCCCGGGGGCATCTTCAGGCTCCTCAGTACCTGGGAAGAGACATGCACAGAGGTGGGGCCCCTGGATGAACATGCAGGGCTGGTGAGGTTAGTTTTTCTCAAGGTTTAAATGTCCCTTTGGCTCTCCTTGGCCACGGCCACCAAGGCGAAGCTGGGCAGCAGCTGAGAAGAGGTGCCAGTGACTGTCTCAGGAAAAGTGGGTTTGTTAAAGGCACACTTACTTGCGATCACCTGGTCCAAGAAAGCCCTGTCATCCCTCAGGTCCTCGGCATCCTGCCTGCGACATGTCTTTGGCTGGAAAGACTCCAGGAAAGCCTGCTTCTGCTCTGCCTGCAGCAGGAGTGACAGCCCCTGGGCGATGTCCTCCAGGCTTTCGTTCACCCAGACGAACTCTTCGCCAGCGCTGTGAGCTCTCAGGAACTTCTGGATCCAGCTGGCCTGGCTGTATTTGATCACGAGTTTCTGGGCTTCCCCCAGCACCCGGAGCAGCTTCTTCAGCAGTTCCTCTTCGTGGTGGGAAATGTGCTTTCGTGGCTGAGCCTGGAGGATCCTCACGGGCTCCAGCAGGATCTGGATGCGCTCCACGAGACGCTGGCACTGGTGCTTACAGCACTTCACCTGCTCGAATTGGGCGTGGATGGCCTGGGCCACGGAGAAGACCCTCTCCACGATGTCCATGCTTGCAGCAAAGGGCTTGGCCCCTCGGGGTGTGGGCTGGTGAAGGTGAACCTCAGGCACCGCTTGGAGATCAACCAGATGGAGCTTTTCCACCCTAAGGAACAGCCTCCACATGGCACCTGCTCTCCAGGTCCCCTATAGCCCCTTATACCTCCCCCGGATGCTTTGCTTTCCCTGCTGTGCCTGGCACCGTGGCTGCTGGTGCAGACCGGAGCAGGCACAAGCAAACAGGGACATCGGTGGCAGCAGTATCGGCACAAACCACCTCACATCAGCAAGAGATGTTTTGGCTTGATTCGTGTGAATTGGTGTTAGCCATGCCTGGAGAGGTTACACGCAGACGGGCAGGGTCAGCAATAACCCAAGGAACATCCCCGGGGCAGCACCCCCTGGCACCAGCTACATGTGCCCCTGGGGTCCTGCCTGCAGACCCTACACCTTTGACCATAAAGATCTTTTTTCATTTCTAGCCAGTGTCTCTCTCTGCTGTCACCCATCCAACAAAAGCTTTCACGCCTTCACAGCCCCAGCATCCCTGACTTCACACATACTCCCCATAGCCCTGTACTGCCCAATTAAAATTTTTAAATCAAACTTTTTTTATGTGCTCAGCATCCCCGCAGGGCCGGTCCCTGCTCCCCAGGCTGCATCCAGGCAGCAGGGCCAGAAACCCGCCCCTGCTGCAGGGCGGTCAGCAGCAGCCACCCACACTATCGGTGCAGCCAGTGCTCAGAGAGGGGCACCGGGTTCTGCCGGTGGAAACGAGAGAGAAACGCACCCAGGAAGGAGCTGCAGCCACCCGCCCGTCCTCTTCAGGCTCTCTCCAGCGTGGCCTCGAAGGAAGAAGCTCGTCCGTTCGCTACGAGAAACCAGTAGTGTTCACCCGGCCCCGCTTTGCTCACCTGCGCCCCGGCTGCCTCCACTGATGGAGAGGTGCAGCGGGGCGAGCGCGGATTTATAGGGTGCTCCCCCCAGGCAGCGGAAGGGCCGTTGTGCAACACGCGGTGACTTCCCACATCACCCCCGCTCCCCGTTCTCGGAAAGCTGACCGAGGCAGAGGAGGAAGGGGCCAGGCAGGCTGCATCCCCCCGGACTGGGTTTTGCCTGCTGGAAGAAGGGATTGCCTGTGGGAAGCACATCAGGAAGAAGGGGATGGGGTAGGCTGCGCCCCCCATGTTGACACTTGCTGCTGTTTGTAGCACCCCAACCCCGTCTGCTGCACCACAAACCGCAGCAAGGCTTGCCCAGGGTGCTGAAACACCCTCGGCGCCAGCTCTGCGCCCAGCTGGCCTTCCCACACGGGGCAGCAGGACCCCCCAGGACTGTACGAGGGACTCCGGTCCTTCGGGACCTTCCGCTGCCCTCCCCATCCCCGCAGCCGGGACCCCCCAGCCCCAAAGGAAGCAGGCTGGGGCCACCAGTGCTGGAAATGGTGCTTGACCTCTGCGGGGTGCACAGGAAATTTTACGGGTGGCTTCGTCAGAGGGGCAGGCTGGTTTTGGGAAGCACCGGGCGGTACGTGATGCTGTTGCCCAACTTCAGAGAAGTGAGCGGCGGCTTCAGCCAGTTTCCGCTTACCGAGAGCTCGGGGTCACTCAGGTTTGCTGCAGCTCCCCCCGGCAAAGAGCATCTCCCTCACCGTCACCAAGGGCACCACTCTCAGCAGCACGGGGAGCCAGGAAAAGCGACGGTGAGGGGCATTGGCCCCTGGGAAAGGGTGCACCAAGGGTGGAAGAAGGCAGGAGCAGCCCCGAGGGATACATTTGTCAGATCCTTTTTAAAAGGCTTTATTTTTCAAAATATACAGTGTATTTACAATTGTAGTGTCTACAGTTTTACATATAACTTTATTCCAAACCTTTAAATATCTGCAGTAAACATTAGAAAAAAAAAATAAATCACAGGATCAGCAACAAAGGCATCTCGCAGCAATTCTGTTCATTGGAGTTTGAGTTTCAGGTAGCCAATGTCTACAAAAAACATAAACTTGATAAATTTGGCAGAGAGATGGTGTGCACTGGTTAGAACAAGGCAAAATCCAGACCTGGGGGATTCCCTGCAATGGGCGAGAGGCCAGGAAAACCCTGTCCTGAGACCAGGCCAGGAGAAGGACCCAGGATACGGGAGCCCCTTGGCACGAGTTAGGCGATGGGGTTAACTGCAGCGTGCTGGGCGCCGTGGGGAGAGGGCACCCTGGGAGGGGACAGGCTCGGGGCGGCGAGGGGGGCTCCGGCAAGGTGTCAGGGCGGAGGAGGGAGGGCAGCATCAGGCACTTCATCTCTCGGGCAGCAGATCTGCCCGTGCATCCGTGGCCTGGAGTGGGAGGGCGGCAAGGAAGGGGCAGGAGCCCCCCAGGAAGCCTCGCAACCTCCTCCTTCCCTTTCCCCACATCCTCACCCCCTGTCACCCTTGGCAGTGCCACAAGCGGACCACAGCGCACCACGGGGATGCTCCGGTGTGAGGCCACTGCTGTGGCACAGCCCCCGGCAAGGGGACAGGGGCCAGCCGGCCTCACCGCGGGACTGGGAGGGATGCCAGCCCCAGCCCAGGAGGGACGGAGCTGGTGGCTGGGTGCTGTGCTGGGGCCATCAGTCCTCTTTCTCGAAGGTTTCCTCGGGGATGAGCGTCCGGAAGGGATGATCCCAGAAGCGGGTGCTGATGCCAAAGCCTGTGGGCAGGGGAGAGAGCGCTCAGCCCACAGTGCCACCATCACCAGGATGGGGACAGGGCACAGCTCGCTCCGCGCTAACTGGCGAGGGAGGAGCGCCTGCGTTTCGGGGAGGGGTGAAGGCAAGACAAGGGCAAAGAGGAAGAGCAGAGGGAACAGAAGGAGCTGGCTGGGCCACGGTACCAGCCCCACGGATGATAGCTTATCTGGATGGGGCGTTTTCTCCTAGGAAACCGGGCAAAGGGCAGGTTGAGCAAGTGCCGGGCTGCTGAAGGTGCGGGGCGGACCCGGGGAAGCCTGGGGCCTCACCCTGCGCCCGCCAACACCTCCCGGCGGGAGGAGATGCTGCGCTGGGCAGGGATGGGCACCCACAGCCCTGCGCCACAGGGGCTCTGCCTCCGCCCCAGCATCCCTGGGCGGCATCGGTGCCCGCCGGCGAGACATCCCGCTGCCTCCACCGCTGAGCCGGCTCCCCGTCCTCAACCCAGGGGCTGGGAAATGGGTCCCATGGGGCTGCAGCACCTCGCACGCTGCTTCCCCGTTGGCGTGCTGCTCAGGTTTCCCCATCCCACATCCCAAACAGCAAATATTTCCGAGCATCGGCTGCACAGAGGCAGGCAGGCCAGGCTTCGACAGCCTTTGCCACCAGTGGCACACACAGGGAACGCAGCGCTACCTGCTTTTTGGTGTTCAAAGTGGTGCTTGACATGGTAAGCCTTCAGACCGTACAGGTAGGTGCCTTTTTTCGGTGAGCCGTAGTGGAGGTAATAGTGCATCATGTCGTAGATGATGTAGCCGCAGAGCCCCCCGACGAACACCGAGAGCCCCAGCACCTCGGGCAGCAGGAGCCGCAGGACGCCGTAGAAGAAGCCGATCACCAGCGAGGCTGGCACGGGAGGGAAGACCAGGCGGGAGCTGTCGAAGGGAGACTGGAAGCAGAGGAGGACAGTGGGACAGGCAGCTCCTAGCTCACCACACGTCCGCCAGCGCATCCCCACCAAGCGCTGGGGGGGTGCCCGTTCGGGAAAAAGCCATCACCAGAGCAGCCCCCCGGAACCCGCCCCAAAAGATGTACCCGGAGCAGCAAGGGGTGGCCGGGCAGTCGGTGTCTTTGGCTGGCAGGTCCCCGAGCTCCACGGGGACACTTCCTCCAGCGAAGCTAGAGGGAGCCCATAGCTTTTTTGGTCTTCCCCCTTGCCCAACCGGAGCTTGCAGATTTAACTCCAGCTCCTCCGAGCCCGTCTTGCAGCCCTCGCCGGTATTAGGTAAGGGCCCCGCTCGGGGCGAAGATGCCACGAGTCACGTTGAACACGCACAAACAGGCTCCACCTGAGCAAAGGCCACCGTTCCCACGGCCCGGCGGGCGCCGGCGGGGGCGGCAGCTGCGACTCACCTTGTGATGCTGCCCATGCAGCAAGAAATGCAGGGTGATGAGATAGTAGTTACTAGCGGGTGGCTTCATGTGGAAGACAAAGCGATGGATGAGGTACTCTAGCAGGGACCACAGGAACATCCCCAGGAGGAAGATGAAGGGGAAGAAGTATTTGTGGACGGGGATGGAGTACTCTACACAAGGAGACATGCAGCGGTCAGCGGGGCAGGTGGCATGCGGGGGCTCTTACTCATCGCCATCCTCCCGTTGGCACCTGGGTGAAACTGGGCTCTCCCTCCCTCTCACCTCTCATCCACCTCCTGCCCCAAGCTTCCCCAGGGAGCCACCTAGCCAAGCACCGCTCCAAGACATATTTTCCTTTGATTCCCACTAAGTCACACTCTTTAGCAAAGGAGTTGGCTTCTCACTGCCGCAAGGAGCCGGTGAGAGGGGTCCCCTGCATCCCAGGTGCCAACAGGGGCTCAGATGGGCACCCCAGTGACAGCCCTGTCCTTACAGGGCTTCGCTCACCAGAGCGGGGCAGGAGGGGCCTTATCTGTGCAGGCAGCACTTGTGACAGTCAAACAGTCGTGCTGGCAGTGGGGTTTCTTTTTTTTTTTTAATTTTGAGAAAAAAAAAAAAAAAAAAGGTTTCTTGGGCACTTTCCCCCGCAGAGCATTTTTCAGCCACCTCCTCCTTCCAGGGCCGGCTGCCAGCCCCATCTCCTCACTAGCACATTTCAAACCGCTCCCCGCCCCCCAACCTGTTAATTTTTGGGAAATCAATCAATCAATAAACAGCCCCTTGGCAACGAGGTGCCAAATGCCATGAGGAGCAGAGGGTGGTGCCAGTGCAGCGGGCACTCCACCCTGCAGCCGGGCACCGCTGGCACCGGGTGGCACCTTGCGAAAAAAAAAAATAGGGAGCCCAAAAAAAAAAAAAAAAAAAAAAAAAAAGCAGCACAACAAAGACGACAGCCTGCCCAGGCCATGCTTGTTATTCCCGGGGGAGCAGACAGTGGGAGATTCAAGGGCAGGCGCTTCGGGCAAACAAGCCCCGCAGTGTGCGATGCCGGCGGTGCTGAGAGCCGGGTTTGTTCACCCGCTGCGGCGGCATTCAGCCGTGGCCCAGGGTGGGCGTCAGCGGGGGGTGCAGCGCCACAGGGCTGGGGTTTGGGGATGGAGGGAAGGGAGACAAGAGGGAGTGAGCTGCAGCCCGGGCCAGAGGCCTCCGTGCTTCTATCGATCCCCCCAGGGGGACAGAGTCGGTGGGCGAGCTCAGGCGGCTTCGTGCGGGGGACATGCCGGTGGCTGTGGGGGTGGGGGCTCACCCGCTGCTCTTGCATGCGGCTCGTGGTGAGCGTGCACGGAAGGAGGGATGCAGAAGGGATGCAGAGGTCTCCCTGCAGGTGTCCTGCCCCTGGGCCTGGAGCGGGGGCAGCAAGCCCAGCCCAAAGGCTTTGCCACTGCTCGTACCTGTGGTGAAGGAGGAGAAGAGTCTGGTGTTGCCCTGGGCGAGGGACGTGTAGCTGACCCAGCTGAGATAGAGCACCACGGGAGCCCACACTATGAACACCACGTACCTGCGGGGTAGAGGGAAGTGTCAGGGGGAGCGTCCCATGGGTTGGCAAGCCGTCCCCCCCTCCCCACGGAGGCACCGGCCAGGGCACGGCGCAGACCCTGGGGGCTCACCACGCTGTTTTGGAGAGGGACTCGAGAAAATCCGAGTGGAAGAGGCGGATGGGCCGATCCACAGGCTGATGCACCCACTCGTCGTACTTCTCCCCCAGGTAGCCCACTTGCCACAGCAAGGGCTTCTGCCAGTCCACCAGGTCCTGAGGGAGCAGACAGCGGTTGTACCCCCGCGGGACCCACACTCCGGCCCAGTACCAGGCACAAAGCTGCACTGGAGCTGCGGGATTTTGGGCTGCAAGCCCCTTCCCACGCCCCACAAGCAGCTGCTTCTTGCTCCAAGCAGCCCTGAGCTCCCCACAAGCAGCAGCAGAGCGCAGGCAAGCGGAGCCAGGCACGCAGCAGCCCCGTCTACCCAGGAACGCAGGGCTGAGCTCACCCCTGTGCCAGCAGGTACCTGCTGGTGGTTCAAGGTGAAGGCGGCCGTACCCGGACCTGGCTCAGCATCAGGCCCTGATAACCGAGGCTCTTTCCCCCCCTCCCCGGGAGCTGCCAAGATTAGATAGCAAGCAGCGATACTGCCCGCTTGCTAGCCGTGCCAGCAAGCCACCAGCAGGACATCGAGCCCATCCCCGTGGCATTGCCTTGGCCAAGGGCTTTTCTTCTTGCAGAGAGGACGCATGGGGTGGCCGCAGCCATTGGAGTGCTCTGGCAGCGAGGGGTGAAGCAGAAAGAGATGGAGAGCAGGGATACAGGATGGGGACGCAAACACCCGTCGCTGTCGCTCCTCCCGCAGCTGCGTGGCTGCAAGAGCAAGAAGGGACTTGTGCAGGTGTGTGTGTGCATGGGACAAAACCAGAGGGACACGACCAGCGGCGCCGCCTCTGCCATCACTCAGCATCTCTGGACGCATCTTCTGCTGGCCTGGCCAGATAAGGTGGTTTCTCAGTCACACCCCTGCCCCGGGACAGAAACTGCGCTTGCCCAGCCGAGCCCCAGACCTGGCAGCTCTCCATCGGCCAGCCTGTGCCATGCCGGCACGGCGACCAGCACCGGGGCTGTGCCACCGGTGGTAGCGGGGATGGCTCAGCTCAGCGTGTTTCAGGGCAAGGAGCTGAGGCGGCCGTGGGCATTTCTGGGTCTGCAGGCAGGGATGGATGCGATCACGCAGGAGGGGAAACGACCCCAGCCCGCAGCGGGTGTGAGGGGTGGGGATGGAGACACCCTCTGCCAGGGAGGTACAGAAAAAGTTGGAGCAGAAAGGCCACTTTGGGATGGCAGAATCACTTTTCAAGGTGTTCAGCAGCAAAATAGTAAGATGGGGGCGGGGGGGGGGGGAAGGTGCTCTCCTGCTCCAAAAGCTCTCGATCCCTTTCCAAGATAAAAGCACGCTCACCGACAAGCCAGGGCAGCCAGATAGTGCCACAGAAGGAAGGGACATCCGAAGGCACCATGGGGACAAATCCCCACTCCCATGGCACACTCAGAGAGAAGCTGGCAGGGCGCACCCTGTGCACGTAGGAATCACCCTGCCTGGACCAGGGGATCCCTTAGCACTCCAGTACTCAGTCAAGAGGAAAAAGTGAAAATAAATAAATAAAGCAAGCAAGAAAAAGAAATAAAGCAAGGTGTGGCTTGGCAGCACGTCCCACTCGAAGGGCACAGCCACTGCCAGAGAAAGCCATCCCTGCCCACGCGGCCGCAGCAGCAGCCTCCCAGCTTGGCTGCACCTGGGCAATAAAGCGCAAGCGATGCGCCAGCGCCAGGAGAAAGGGCAGAAGCATCCAGAAGAGCTCGGCTCCCTCCCAGCATCCCTCCCATCCCGGGGGTCAGCAGGAAGCCAGCGCTCACACAGGGACGGGGAGACCCTGCCTGCCCCAGGGGCGCTCCGGCAAACAGCGTGCCAGAGGAACCCCCAGCTCTTACCGTCTCCACATCCACTGTTTTATAGCGGGGATCCATCTGTGCCGGGCTCCGGGCTGCAGCATCCACTGCCTTCTCATCCACTGACTCAGGGAGACTCTGAAAAAAGAAGGCAAGCCCTGTGGTGAAGCATCAGTGGCAGACGTGGTTGGGACGTGGGTGACATGGGTGACGGCCATGTCACCCAGGCTCATAAGCAGACCTCACTCACACCCGCCTGCTAAATAAATAAGGGAAAAAATTTGATGAATTTAAGTCAGTCAGTTCCTGCAGAGCAGGTTCCCAAGGGATGCGGCCACCAACGAGCTGCACTGCGCTTCCAGCTGCGCACCGAGCATCACACGCTCAGGTCTCTTTGGAAGCCTTCCCCACACCGTGGTCGGGCCACCCCAGCACGCTGCTGGGAGGGCTCTGGGCGCCACTGCTTCGATGCTGCGAAGCGGAGGCTCCTGGGCCCTTGGCTGGCATCTCCCCTTGCAAGCAGGCAGTGCCGCAGCACAGCTCGCCCTCCTGCAGGCCAGCGACACCGTGAGCACCAGCCTGAGCCAGCAAAGGCATCGGCGGGTTGGTGCTCACCGTGTCGGCACCAGGCTCTCTCCTCCCCATCCCACCCCCCCCCCAGTGAGAGCCCCACTCAGTGGTTCGGTCCCCGAGGAAGCTGGGGACAAGCTGGGGACCATGGCACAGCCAGTGCCACCACCCTGGCTCTGGGCATGGGGAAAAAAACGCAGCAGGAGGAAGGGCACCTCGGGAAGAAGGTGAAGTGTCCTTAGTGGGGCGGCGCTGGGCCAGGCACCTTCGCCACAGGCTACGCAAGATGGGGTGGGCTCTTGGTTTTGGCTAGAAAGGGCACGCTGAGGCCCGGGGACCGGGCGGTGCAGCGGCGGCAGGATGAAGCCCAGGCTGCAGTCCCGCTGCCAGGGCTGGCTGAGAAACAGGAGAAACCTGCCTCGTCTGATGCTTGGAAGCAACCACATCACCAGCTGCCAGCACCAGCCTCCTTCCCGCGGCCCTGCCAGCACCGGCGCCGGCCCTGCCGCTGGCGGGGGGCTTGGTGAGGCCGCAGCGTGCCCATGCAAGCCCTGAGCTGGCCGTGCCCCCCAGCAGCAGCACCGGCAGCCGGCCAGTTCCCCAGGCAGGACGTGCCAAACATGCCTTTTCTCCGCTTTGTCACCTTGAGTTACCCATTAACCCGGCAGCAGGGCACGGCGCGGCAGCCCCAGCGCACCAGTGCCCACTGGGGTTCCCAGCCCCACTGCTCCCAGCAAGGACAGGTTTTCTCCCAGCAGCTGTGGTGCAAATGGGGTTCCTCGACGGATGCTCTCCCTGCTGCTCCAAGAGGGATGCGACTCCCTTGAGGGATGCGAGGGCATCGCATCCCTGTGGGAATAAACCTGGCAGCTGCAGGAAGAGCCGGGATGCAGGAGGACCAGCGTCACCTCACCGGGGCGGGCAGGACTTTACTCCGTGCTGTGCTGGCAACGCCGCGGCAGGGCCCAGGTGCTGTCTGCTGACAGCAGGCACTCCTTGCCGGCCAGGCTCCCACCCCCTTTCCCAGGCTAGCCAGATTTCAAGCCTCATCCCACTGGTACAGGGGCTGAGCTACCCAGCCCCAAGGCAGCCCCTCGCCCCGGGGGTGCGGGCAGGGCAGGGGATATTTCCAGCCAGGCTGGACTTGAGCAGACATCAATTTTATTTCAGGCAGAGCACCGGTGCAAGCTGATTCCATGGACCACCACACCTCCCTCTGTGAGGGTCCCACCACGATTTTCAGCTTTGCACTCTCCATCCTTCAGCAAGACATCCTGAAACCCTGGGAGAGGGGGGATGCCCTGAAGTCCAGCCAAGAATGGTCAAATTATAGTTTTGCTTCCTCCCCACAGGCACTTTGGAAGAATATTTGCCTTTAAGAGAGACAGGCAGGTTCTCCATCCCCCAAGAAACGAGCCCGTGGTCTCCGCCTCAAAGCCTGTACCACAGCATTACCGGCAGCGGGAAGGATGCTTAAGAAAGCGGGGCTGACGCAACACCCCAGCACCTCTGTTCCCTCTTCCGAAACATCCACGTGCCTCCGGCTCCCCTGCCCACGGACACCCGAGCACCACGTCATGGCTGGAGGCTTCCCCAATCTCCCGGGTCAGGGAGGCGGACAGCGGCTTGGACCCCACCTCGCTGGCAGCACCCTGGCTGAGGAGGATGGGTGCCACCAGCGAGATGCCATCGCCCTGCGTGCTATTGCAGCTCCCTTCCAGCGCCCAGCCTCGCCTGAGTCACCTCCTCCTCCTCAGGCAGGGAGCAGGAGGAAGGCTCTCCCCTTGTTCACCCCGGGGCTGGCACTGAAAGGACCCACAACCGTGGCGCAACCGGGATGCGAAGCCATGCCTGCGTGCCCTGGCTCATTCCCCAGAGCGGCGACATGCTCCTGCCTGCCCCAAGCACGCAGCCACCCCACGGGGACCGAGCCCCACCGGCACCCAGACCAGCGCTGGGGCTTCTGCCCATCCTCCTCCTCCTCCTCCAAATAAAATGTGGGTTTGAAGGAGGCTGAAGGGGTCTTTGCAAGCACTGGGTTCTGCCTGTCATCCGTGGGTGATGCTGATGCATCCGAGTCATCCCCCAGCAAACAGGTCCTGCTGGCAGGGATGCGCAAGAGGCCTGATGTAACGAAGGGAAAGTTAACGCCTATGAAGCGCCGTCTTCCCGCGCCACCACCCAGGCAAGTGGCTGCCCCGACGAGGTGCCAGCTCTCCTGCTGGGATGCAACGGGGCGAACACCCAGGGCATGACACGACGCAGTGACCGGGTGACCCGGCACAACCCCTGAGCATCCCACTGCCCCGTGCAGGTCAGGCAGGGAGCAGGTGCCAGCTGGAGAGCCACGCTGCCCCTGTGCCGCCCCGCATTGGGGCTTGGGGTGTCAAAAGAAAACTAAAATCCAGCCACGGCGTGAGCAGGTACAGATAGGAGGGGTGATCCAGCATGGAGCAGGAGGAGAAGCTGGAAACCTGTCCTCAGCCCAGGGAGGGCAATGCTGCCTGCCAGCCACCCTGCCAGCAGCCCCGACCCAGTTTTTCTACCCGTGCCCCTTTGCCCAGTAGTCAAACCCAGCGGGAGCCCTGCTGTGCCTCTGCATCGCCCTGGAGCCTCCCACGCCTTCACTGAGCTCCTAAACTGCTCCGTTTGCTGATGTCCACGTGGGACAATTGCGTGGGCAATGCAGGCTCAGGCGTGGAGCATGGGGACAACCCCCGAGGCACAGGGAGCCCGAGCGAGGTTCCCACCTGCGGTGGCACAGTCCCAGCATCACCGTCCCACTGGCACCACGGTTCCCGGGAGCAGCTGGCGGAGCCCCATGATGCTGCATCTCAGCCCATTAAGCACTGGGGACAGCAGGACTGTTAGAAGGAGGTTGAATTTAGCTTGTTCAAATGATATAATACTTTAAAAGCCACTTCTTGTTAGCTACCTCCTGAGAACGCACAAGTGCCTACATCCAAGTGAGCTGAGGCTGGGACGGAGAGCCAGGGCAAGCCTGACACGCAGCGATATGGGTGAGAGGATGGGGAGGACAGCAGTCCCAAGAGGGATGGAGATTTATGGTGATTCACGGCCACGTCACGTACCCCAAAGAGGCTGTGATGAAAGACTCTCATTGCTTAAATTGGAGGAGTAATTAGATGATCCAGTTTCCCTCTAGCAAGGCTGTTAAAATCCACTGTCTAGTTTGGGTAATTATCGCTTCTCACTTTGATCTCTCCTATATATTCTGTTTACATAGATAAAAATTCTGGGTATTAATTTGTCCTTAGCCAAATGGGTCCAGCTGACGCAGAAGAGAGACCCATGGCTGAAGGATGGAGCCAAGCTCCCCAGAGCCACGGGAAGGGGCGCGGAGAGGCGTGCCGGCGGGATGAAGGCTGGCTCCCACCTGCCTCTTCGCCTCTCCTGCATGAATGCATTTCCCCCCTTCCTTTCCAAAACCCTCAGAGTCCCTGAGTGTAAGCAGGGGGGTGCTGGATGCCTGTGGGACCACAGGCTCCTGCATCCCTGGACAAGGGGATGGTGCAGCCCCGGGACCTCCAACAGGCAAGGAGAGGCACCAGCAAAGCCATGGGGGTCCGGGGCCAGAGGGGGCAATGCAACACCTCCTCGAGGCACGTCTGCCCGAACACAGCCAAAGCAAGGACCCAAGGGCCACTGAGGGCATCGACTCTCGCCATCTCCCTCCAAAGGGGATTTTTGGGGGGTGGCAAGTGTGGCAGAGCAGCTGACGCATGGCGTGCACGCCAGACGTGCAGGATGGTTTATCTAGTGCCAGGTAGCATCTGATCTCCCTGCGTCCCAGCGTTATCACACCATCTATTTACACTGGGACAGTGGCAATTCCCCTCAGCCAAGGCTTCGGTGCAAGAACCCGTTTGTCCAGTACCTTCCTTCGCCCCAACCAGTTGGGCTCGTCACGCCTGCGAGGGGGCGGTGGCAATGAGTGTCCCAACAGAGGAGGTGCCATCGCTGGGATTCAGGGAAAAAGCAGGCATGGTGCTGGGGCTGAACAAAGCCTCATCTGTGGCGCTGCTGCCGGTCGGGACCGAGGCTGCGCCACGGGGAGAACAGCAAGTGCAAACAAGCAGCCCAGAGGGACCGACTGGTCACCGACCTTGCTGGGATGTCCGGAAGGGAAAGCGGCCACTGGACTGGCCAAGGGGGCTGGGCTGGTCCCGCTGCTTGGCCATCCTCACCGTGCCGGTGCCGTGTGCCGGTGCCGGTCAGTACCTGGGGCGGCAGCACCTGGTGCTACGCTGCCTCCTGGAAGTTCCTGGTGCTTTGCCGGGTGCTTTCCCTTCCACCTGGGCAGCCACGGTTGGGACGGTGCTGAGTCACAGCCACCCTTGCCCCATACCCGGACAGTCAGGGAGGTGGCTGGGCTCCTCTCCCCACCAGCAGCCGCTCAGCACCGGCAAGTGGCAGCACCCAGCACCCCAGTGCCTGCTGAGGGCCGGTGGTGCCAGGAAGGGTGCCTTGCCCCATCACCCACCCCGTGCCCTGCAGCCCAGCTAAAAGCAACACTGAGGTGCATATCCCCATCACCCGCAGCCCTGGCAAGGACACCAGCACCTCCTCACCATGCTGGCATGCCAGGGTCACCCACCAGCCCTGCCTCCCAGTGACAGGGCTGGGATGTGACCGTGGGGTGGGACCCATCGATACAAGGCTCTGTGCTCCGGGGATGCAGGGTGTCTCAGGCCCTGAGACCTGGACCCTGCGTGCCTCGGGATCCCCTGCACCTCAGGCCCCACAGACGGTGCTGACAGCCCCGCAGGTGTCCTCGGAGCCAGCGTGCCCCACGCACCCAGGAGCGCTGCCTTAAACACCCCCTGCCCCACACACCCCTGTGCACTCCCTGCCCCCCACAGCCGGGACCCCGAGTGTCCTGTGCAGCTCAGACCCAACGCACCCCATGTCCCACACAGCTCAGGCTTGGACCTGGGTGCCCTCCTATACACCCTGTACACTACACGTGCCCCGAAGGCTCCATGTCCCATACATTCCAGACCCTACACACCCTTGGCATGCCCAGTAGACCCTGGACCTCGGGTGCCCTGTAGACCCCATAGAGCTCAGGCCCTGCACAGCCCTGACCTGGGGTGCCCTGCAGACCCTGTATGGCTCACACCCTGCACAGCTCAGACCCCAGTACCCTATAGACAGCTTGGACCCTACGTACCCTGCACTTGGGGTGCTCTATAGATCCTGCACTGCTCAGATCCCACACAGCTAGGACCTGGGGCACCCTATAGATGCTGTACATCCCGGACCCAGGACAACCTATAGACTTGGTACATGCCAGACGCAGGAGACCTCAGCCCTTGGACACCTTATAGACTCCATACACCCCAGACCTGGAGCACCCTACAGATGCTGTACCTCCTGGGCTTGGAGCACCCTGGATCGAGGACACCCTATAGACTGGGTACATACCAGACGTGGGAGGCCCTGGTTCCAGCACGCCCTACAGGACCTGCAATGGCACAGCCCTGGGACAGGAGCACCCTGGACCCAGGGCACCCTACAGACTCGGTACGCACCAGACACGGGACTCCCCATAGAGCCCGCACCTCGGCGGCGCAGCCCGCAGTACCTGCTCCCCGCCGGGCTCCATCTCCCCCACGTAGTACTGCTCCAGCCAGCGGCGGGCGTTGGCCGAGTGCCGGTGGGGCGGCCCGTCCAGCGCCGCGCTCACGTCGGTGCCCGCCCGGCGCCGCAGCAGCTGCTCCCCGCCCGGGTGCAGCCGCACGAAGCCGCTCAGGTCGTAGAGGCGGCGGCGGCAGGAGACCAGGCAGGCGCCCTGCGCGCAGCGCGCCCGCACCTCGGCGGCGCTGAAGGAGCGCGGCGCCGCCATGGCCCCGCTGCCCGCGCGCTGCCCGCACCGCTGCCCGCGCGCCGCGCTCTGCCCGCACCTGCTCATCTGCATACATGCATATGCGCCAGGCCCCGCCCCCGGCCCCGCCCCGCGCCGCTCGTTGGACCGTGCCCGGGGGGGCGGGGCTTGGGCTGAGGGGGCTCCGCCCCACCGCAGGTGCCCTGCCGAGGGGGGGGGAATGGGGAACCCCTGGGGGGCGGGGGGACCCCTGCAGCGGGAGCGGGGGGCAACCCTGGGGCGAGCAGGGAACCCCGGGGGGCAGTGGGGGTGCGCCCCTGGAGGGGCATTCGGGGGACACACACCTCGGGGCACTGGGGAACCCCCGGGGGGGCGACACACCCCTGGAGGGAACGGGGAACCCATGTGCTATGGGGGGCACCCCCAGGGAGTATGGGCACCGCCGGGGGGGTAACTGGGGGGAGTGGGGACCCCCCCCGGGGTACCATCCTGCCCAGGGTGCCACCCCCCAAGCTCTGTGGTTGCCAAGGCTGTGGGAACCCCAGGCCCTGCTCAGAAGCCCCCAGGAGGGGGGGGGTCCCTCCCGGGGTTTCCCCCCGGCACTGCTCACTATGAGGCACCGTGCCCTCCCCTGCTGCTTCAATTTTTAATTAAATTTCACACCTGCAATTAGCCCGGTGGGCAGCACCGTGGCGGGGGGGGGTGTGGGGGGCAGGTCCAAGCAGCCCCACCCCCCCCCCGGAGAATCACAAATACATCACAAAAAACAACAAAAAAGGAGCTTCTGTCCCCATCTTGGGGGGGAGCAGCCACTGGGATTGGGGAGGGGGGGGGAGGGTCTGCTTTGACCCTTGACCCTTAGGGGCTGGCCACGTGCCAGCAAATTTTGGGGTGGCAGCTACAGCCAGCGGGTAGGGTGGGGTTTGCCAGCTCAGGAATGGGGACCCCCCTGCCCTGCCCCAGCCCCCCGGCTCCGGGGCGCTGTGGGGTGCTGGTGGGGCGCTGAGCGAGGCCTTTAATCAAGAGGGATGCCGAACCCGCCGCGCGGCCGGCGTCGCCTCCACCTCCGGGAAAAATCCTCTTTTTTGGGTGGGGGATGGGGGTGATTTTCCACCCCGATGGTGGGAGCAGAAGGGTTTGGGGTGGGGGTATCCCTGGGCGGGGGGGCTGCCATGGTGCGCCGGCGGATGGGTGCAGGGGGGTCCCGCGGAGGGGGTTTGGGGTGGTAGTTGGAAGCATCTTTTGGGGGCCAGGTGGGAGGTTGGGGGGCCCCCGGGAGGCTGCCAGGATGCCCCAGAGCAGGTGCCGGGGGTGGGATGCCCCATCTCGTGGGGCGGGGGTCTCCCGACCTGGTGTGGGTGGGTGAGCTCAGCCCTGGCCCCCGGGGAGGGATCAAGGTTTTTTGGGTGAGCGTGGGGGCGAGGTGGGGGCGGGTCCGGACGAGCCAGGGTGCTCAGCTGAAGGCCAAGCACCCGCATCCCAAACCAGGGGGGCACCCCAGACCCCCAAGGTAGGTTCAACGGCCACCCCCCATTGCGGGGGGGGGGGTGCGTGTGAGGCAGGGGGGACCCCAGGTCCTGACCCCACCGCCGGCTGTGCCACCTCCTGCCACCCCGGCCTGTCCTGCCGGCGGCGTGGGTCCAGGATGCCGTTCGTGGCTCAGCCCTGCCACGGCGTCCCACAGCCTCGGCGGTGCCGGGACCAGTGGCTCCCAGCGCTTCCCAGTGTGTCCCAGCCTCTCCCCACAGCCGCAGGGGCTGGCGAAACTGGGGAAAGGCATTTCCTTCCCTTCCCTTCCCACCCACGCCCGAGCAGCGCTCGCGGGCCAGGGCAGGCGCCGGGGCGATGGCCCGGGAGCTGGGGGGTGGCACCACGTTTTGGGGTGTTGGGGGTCCCCTGGGCACCGCGTGCTGCAAAGGGCCCCGGCGGGCACAGCCTCTGCCAGCCCTGCACCCCCCTGGCGCGGCGCAGCCCAGGGTGCCATGCCACGGGGTGCACCGTCCCTGCTACCGTCCCCTGCCAAGCACATGAGGGGGGGGGGGGGGGCTGCCCCCAGCTCCGCCGCAGCCTCAGGGACACCAGTGAGCTTGCTGGGCGCTGACACGCCCTATGCCCTCACTATGGGGTGCTGACAGCTCCCGGGCTCTGTCTTGGGGCAACGTCCCAGCTCTGTGGTGAGGATGGGGGTCAGGGGTACCCCATCACCCCCCCAGCGCAGGGATGCACCGAGCACTGGTGGTACTGGGAGAAGGATGGTGCCGGGACCAAGCTGTACAGCAGGCACTGCCATAACAGCACCAAATCAGCAGCAGAGGGCTTAGCCGATGGCCAGCCGTCCCCACCGCGTCCCTGTCCCCGTCCCCATGCCGTGCCGAGGCACCAGGGAGTGGAGCCGGCTGGCGATCGGCCTGGCCGAAAGGAGAGCAGCCAGCCAAGGTTTTGGCTCATCAGTTCCCAAACTGGTTTGCCCGCCAGACAGACGGACGGACGCTGGGGCTGGCGCGAGGGAGACGGCAGGAATGTGCCGCTGGGCTCTGGGCAGGATCAGGCCCTGGAGCACTGGCAGAGCCTGATGCTGGGTTAATGGGGCTGTGGCCGCAGAGGAGGAGGGGGCCAACACAGATGCTGCGAAGAGCAGCATCCGCGGGGAAAAGTTTTCCTTGGCACCTTCTCCGGTATCATCATTCCTCACTTTTTTGCCGAACTTTGATTGCTGGAGATTGAACTCCCTTCTCCGTGCACAGAGAGCCTCAGCAGGGATGAGGAAGGCACCCCAAGCTCCTTACACCCCTGCTAGCTCTGCAGAGCACAAAAAGGCTTGAAAAAGCCGAGGGCGGCCTGGAGGGCCCAGCGTGGGCTGTGGTGGGAGCTTTCTCTTCCAGCCATCGCTGGGAAAGCCAGCGCAGACGCGCGGGTAACAGCCCTGGGACGCGCTCAGCGGGCGGCTGAAGCAAGTCTTGCCAAAGCAGCTACTCGGGGCTGGCCCGGAGGTTCCCCGCACACGGCATCGTCCTCTGTGATGCGCAGGGACGGGTGCAAGAGCAGGCACGAGGTGCGGGGGCAGCTCGGTGGGGTGCTGCCAGCTGGGGATGTGTGGGCAGGGGTCTCAGCCAGCAGCAGGGGGGGCCTAGGATGGAGCTTCCCTCCCTGGAAGTGGCCAGTGGCTCCCACGGCCCCAGCCCACCCGTGGCACTGGGGATGCCCTGAGGGACGTGGTTCCATGCCCTTCCCACGCGGTGCACAAACCTCAGTGCCCCCCTAGCTCCTGCACCAGCAGGAACCACGACGGGGTAACAGCCCTCCCCGGCACGCAGGGCCGGCCACTGCGCTGTCCCTCGGCTGGACGGATGCTCTGCTCCACTTGCCTGGTGTGACCACGGCGGCGGCCCCAGAGCTGGTTCGGTGCGCTCTGGCACGTCTGTGCCAAGATCCACGTCCTGAGCAGCGCCTGCCTCCTCTCGCCCTCCCACTCCCTCCTCTAAAAATTCAGAGATTTGCCCAGATTTGGGAACTTTTTGCACTTTACCAAGTCATCCCACCGAGGTGGGTAAGAGGACAAGCAGCGGGGGTGGCAGAGCAGATGACGGGGCCGGCGTGGGTCACCAGTGCAGCAGCACGCCCCGTTTCTGATCATTTATTCCGGAGGGGCTGCCGAGCGCAGCGGAGGCAATGCGCTTCTCGCCAGGCTCCAGGCCGGTGAGGATAAGGCATTCCTGTTTCCTTGCAACAGTCACCTCTGCATTGAGCAAGACCGCTCCCAAAGCAACCACCACACATGCTGCAGGGTGTGAGACAAATGCCTGCAGCATCCGGGAAGAAATTCCACCCACCTGTGCAGGGCTGCACAAACAGCCACGGCAAGCGCTTTTCCGCCTTCCTCTGGAGCACCAGCCGCCATCCACCTCGGAGGTATTCAGATACTATGGAGATAGACCGTAATGAACTGTAATAACACACATAAATCGCACAATCTGACAGTCCGTCACCTTTAAATAACAAGTCTCCTTTCCCTTCCAACCTACACGCGCACTCAAGCATGGAAATGAAAATACTTCCGAGCTGAATGGCCGTCACGTAGGAAGGCGGAGGGCGGGAGCCCTCTCCCCGCAGCTGGAGAGCACCCTCGCCCGAGGGCCAGCGCGGCACCCGCCGCGGCGTCGGGCAGGACCCCGGCGCACCCGCCTGCTCGCTGGGGGCACGGACGCTGCCCCGGGCCTCCCCAAACGGCAGGACCAGGGTTTGGGGTTTGGTTTGCTGGCAGCCCAGGCACCGCCCAGCTTCGTTTTCGCAAGAGGCGCATGGTGACCCATGGGCAGGTCCCAGGCCGGCGTGGCATCGCCGTGCCACGTGCCATCACATTGTCCCTGTGCAAACGCAGCCGCTGCAAGAGCCAGGGTTGGGGGTCCCGGCCGCAGCCGGCCAGCCCCTCAGCTACTGCAGGTCTCTGCTGCCACCAGGCGCAGGCACCCAGAGCAGGGCCCCTGCTTTGGGGTGCAGGGAGAGCCATGGGGTGCAGTGCCGACTGCTGTGCCGGGAGGGCGAGCTGCTGGGGGCTCCCCACGGAGGCAGAACTAGCACGGTGACACCAAGTTCTATCAGAACAGCACTTAAAAAAATAATTTTAATGTTTAAGATACACCATCTGTTTATTCCACAGCAGGATCCCGCAGCCTCGGTTAGCACAAAGGCTGGGAGCGGGCACAGCACGTGGCCCTGCTCAGCAGGCGAGCGTGGGAGCGAGGGATCAGCGCCGGCACAGGGCAGGGGTAACTCCAGCGGGCTCAGCCCTGACATGCACTTGCCCAAAACCAAAGCTCAGGCTGCAGCCTGCTCAGGAGGCACAGGCCGTGCACACAACCAGCCACCCGGGATGGGAATGCCCTGCAGGCACAGCCCCAAACAGATGGATCGATCCGGTACATTCTCCATTTGAAGCTCCAGAGGGAGAAAAGGCACAAACCTTTTGCCTCCGTGAATCCCACCACCCTTCCAAAACCCCTTTCCCCCTAGAAACTGCTGCCTCCCCGGCTCAGGAGCCTTGTCATTCAAGCACACCAGCAGCAAACCTCAAATTATTCACCGATTTCCCCTGCAGAGCCTGGAGAAGAGAGTCAAGAGGAGCTGCATGGACCAAGCGTCCTCCTTGTGTTTTCTCAGTAAGGAGGCTTCCCGAAACGCCCTCAGATGCCATGATCCACGGAAACACTGCGTGGATCCCAAACTCAAAAGGCAGATGCCTTTCCTGGTCACCAGGACGTGTGTCACTGTCAGGGCAGGGACAGACAAGTTAAAGTGCATTATATCACCTGGTCAGAGCAGGAGATGGAGACACCTTAAGAGTCACTGCTCGAAAACTGCTGGAGGAAAGCAATTAATCCTAGTGACCGCGGGCGCACGGCTGGGCTTTTGGCAGCAGCTGCGGATACTGACCGGTGAGTAGGAAGCTATTTAGGAAGTAATCCTGAAAAATGTAGTTTCATTCTCTTGCTTTATGTCTTGCTTTACCTAAATGATGTAAACAACCATTCAAAATAAGGACCCTGTTACTTCCACCAGTAACTGAGCACAGCCGCACGGACTACTTGCTCTTCAAGCGCAGTTTACAGTTCGCCTTTAGAGCTCACTGTTGCTTGCAAATTATTTCTGCCTTAACTGTGTGAGACAACTATTTTGCTCACTTTGAGCCCCTGTAAGGAGGCACCTCTAAAGACACTACGGAGTCGGAGCGAGTTTGGCTCTGCTAGGTGAGCCCTTTGCAAAGAAGCTTTTTTAACACCACCTCATCCCAACGGAGACTAGCCAATATTCACACACCCTTCTGCAGGAAAGAGCAATTTTTCTGGTTCAGCATCCATTGCCAGCAATGGACACGGGGAGTTTGGTCAAATCAGTCTGAAAGCAATCTGGGAGGTCAGGAATACTGGAAGCACTTGTAAACATCACTGCAGCGCATCGCCAGGACATCCTGCTTCAGCTCCCTGTGGCATCTCCTCCAGACACTGTGGAGCACAGCTGATTTAACATGGCTTGGGAATTAAATATTGAATCCAGTTCACAGGCGCCCCGGCTGCCACCACTGCTCAGAAGGTGCTCTCGAGCAGGCAGTGGCACCCACAGCCTGTGGGGCACACCTCCTGCGTGCGAAACCACTCCATCATATGGCTGGTGTGGCCTCCGTGTCCACACGTCAGGCAGAAATTAGAGGAGCCTCGCACTGCCACGTGACAGATAGCGCACTGGAAGGTGAAGCCCTTGCAGATGGCACACTGGGTGCCGCGCACCTCGCTGCGGCAGTGGCTGCAGTACACACCAAACTCTGGCAGGAAGAAAGAAACGGAAAGCAAGGCAATCAGTGCTGGCAGAATTGTGGACAAAGAAGCCCTGCATACAGCCCCCCCGTGACCGACAGATGAGTCCCCCAAACCCACTGCCCACAAGGTCTACCTCTAATCTCCTTCCCAAGGGTGGGAGAGAATGGTCTTGGTGTGGTCTCCACACAGGAGCAAAGAAAGGGGCAGTCAGCGTGCTGGGGCACAGCCGGGCCCACCGATTCCCCTGATGGCTGTCAGCTGTCAGCTGGGAACGTGTGTCGCATTTCTAGTTTGGTAGATGCTGACACATGCTGCAGAGATGAAGGCTTCCCGGTGGCCTCCTCTGCCTTGCATCACTGTGTAATGTAACTAAGAGCAAACGAGAACGGCCTTTGTTTCTCATCACAGAGAGAGCAGAGAGCACTTGATGCGTGCTGTATCAGTGCTGTGACTGTTAGCCAAGAAGGGGCAACGGCAGCGGTCAGAGCCACCAATTTCCACTCCAGTTACTCCCCAGGAGGAGCCCCATGTGACAAGGCAAGGCAACCACTGCTTCTCTGGCATCTCTCGCCTGCTTCTCTACTCCCAGGTTAAGCATATCTTTTCCCAGAGGCCTAGGAAGAAGACATTTTGGCAACTGTCCTTAAGGAGCCAGTTCTGGGCACTTGCGCTACTGAAAATATTTTGGGAGAAAAGTTCTATTTGCCTATTCCTTGGCTAGCTCACCCACAGTTAAGCGATCTTGCAATTTTACACGTGCACTATACAGACACCGCAGCCCAGAATCAGAGATTGGGACAGTGCCTCTCTGGGCTTTTACCCAGAGGGAATAAAGAATAGCCATCACCATAAATAGCTGAATATTGCTAATGTAGCAGTATTTGCATTTCCAGCTTCGCTGGAGAGATGTCAGAGTCTACAAAGCCCTTGAACCAACATCTGCAAGCCTCACATCTCTGCCCCGAGCTGCAAAGAAGCCAAAACCATTTGCTGGCAGAGCTAACCTCTGGGCACACCGACGACACTTTGCATCCCACCTGCTGACCGCATGTTCCTGAGCTCCCGCGGCCGAGCCATGGCTCTGCCTGGGCAGCCGGAGCAGACTGAGGCAGGCACTCACCAATTCCTTTGTGGGGATCAGGAGGACAAGAGACGAACTTCAGAACTTCGGCCCGCTTCTCTCGCAGGCCCCAGCGATAAAGGATTTCTCCATAGCACTTCTTAAAGTCATCAAATTGCTGAGTGTTGGCAGGATCCAGGAGCCTAGAGGAACAAACGGGCTCATCATCCACCTCATGGACTCTCAAGAGACTCGGGCTGCAATCCTCTTCCCACTGATGGCTACGCAACCAGCTTGCATTGCTGGAAGAGCAGCAGATTACTTCCTACATGTTGCCCAAACATTGCGGAATGCTAACTGGTCTGCCTTTCACTTACTCTACACTCCAGGGTGTAGGCACAGAGGCTGGGCTGCCCTCTGGGGCCGCCACCACGGCCACTTACAGATGTACCGTATGCGATGCCAGCAGATCTGCAGCACGAAGCTGCTCTGAATGACAACCTGAATGAAAAGGTCTAGGAGCAGGTGTGGTACCTCACTGCACCACCAGAGACCTGGCTGCAGAGTTCCAGCTGACTTGGGCATGGCATCCCTGAACAGCCGCACTCTGAGGCAAGCCAACACCTACCTTTTGTTTTTCTCATGCTGGTCTTTCTCACGTTCCCGATGGTCGGGATACATCAGGTTTCCGTAGCGGAAGTCATCCGGAGAAGACTCGCACCAGGGAGTGGAGGTCTGCTCCGCATCTTTGTTTGCTGCAGACATCGAAAGGTTGTGAGCGTACCCCGGCGAGCACAGGCTTGTCAAAACTGGGGTAGGGAAGGAGACAGGGAAGACTACACAGTTGGACACCCCGGTTTTCTCCCTAAGACATGGTTGTACCACCTTCTGCACTTCTACAAACACTGCCCTCACTCAGAAAACCAAGTGCCAACCCCTACTTGCCAAGTGCTTCTACTGCACATCTGGTGACAGGATGGGAACGGGGAACGTCAGGGAGAGAAACCTAACACGGAGGAATCCCTTTCGCCTTCCACTTTAGACAAAAAGTGGCCAGGCAACCAATTCCATGGAGTTTGCTTGGGAATATTACCCTGGCAGGCCTGGGCCGCTCTTCCCTGGATAGGGAGGACTCTCATCACCAGAGCTGCCATTATGTAAAGGGGCCTCTGTATGTAAGGAATTGCCCTGGGGGCAGGGAGAAGACTGCTAATAATCGCTACAAGACAACATCAGCTCTCTCATTAACCCCCATCCTCCACTCTTCCCCATGTCACAGATACCTTGATATCGCAGCACCGAAAGCTACAACTTTGGTGCTAGCAGGGCTGACACTGCCCCAGGCTACGTATATCGCTAGGAATCGCCCAACAGCTTCAGCTCTCGACACTGGAGCCCTTAAGAGCGACTTATCTGACACATTCGACTTATCTTTGACACCTTCACAGCTTGGCAGAAAACCTCCTTAGGCCCACGGGTATTCATGGCACCAGGAACACAGCCTTCCCAACCGCTGCTGTTTTTCCAGTGACAGGAGAAACCACAGCATGCTTTTTCCCCCTGAACCCTGTGGAATTAGCTAGCTGATGACGTTGCAAGGCTATGCTAGATAATCGTTGAATGATTGTGGCGACTGGGAGAGGTGCCTGAGGACTGGAACAAAGCAAATGTCACCCCTGCCTTCAAAAAGGACAAGGAGGACAACCCAGGGAACTGCAGACCAATCAGCCTGACCTTGAAACCTGGGAAGCTGATGGAGCAGCTAATCCCAGGAACCACATCCAGGCACATGAAGGACAAGGAAGTGACCAGTAGTCAGCATGGATAACAGCTTCCAACTGTGCAAAGTGCTAGGGCTGTGGAAAGCTTATGGCACCAGGCAGCACTGAGGCAGCCACCCCGAGTGCTTGCTACAGCCAGGCTGGAAGCAAAAACTACAAACTGGTCTGTCTTTTTACTTGTTTCCAACTGGAAAAGGCAGCAGTGGCAACCCTTGGCTCTGCGTTAACCTGTGACCCAGGGGCCTAGCTCGGTACCTCCAAGGTGTTTGTAATGGTTTCTCCAAAGCCCAGTCAGACAGCACGCTACAGAAGCCAGAAGGGGCAGGACTGCAGGAGCATCGACACTGTTACTGCAAGCCGTGCTCGCTTCCAGCCATGGAATCACATCATGTCAGCCAAACCCTGGAAAGCTGCTCTGGCAGAGCCCACCTGCAATCAGAGCCAGCACTAACTCCCTTCTTTCCCCACCACAGGAGCCTTCTAAAACCCAGGCCAGAAGGGAGGGAGATTCCTCTATTTACTACCCAGCTGTCGGTACCTATGCTCCAGCCTCCAGTGCCCAGTCCAGGATCTGACATGCTGGAACAGGAGCCCGAGGAAGTAAAGCTGGGCTGTTGAGGGGGAAAGGAGAGGAAACCATGTCAGCTACGCGAGAAATGTTCAAAGATATCCAAGGCAAATGGGAAAGAAGTGGCGATCATACGTATCGGCTGTGGGAGGCCAGGTTGGAGGCCCGCTGAGGAAAGGGGCCATAGGAGTTTGGGCACCCCTGTAGCCTGGACTGGGCTTCAAACACGCTGCAGAGCATAGCCAGGGTCTGCACATCGTGGAGCTGCGAGTAATGAGCCAGCCTGGGAAATCAAAAAGACAGACAGTATGAGACTGGGCAGAATTCAGTAGCAAAAGCACTGGGACTCCAGGGCAAGCAGTTCCAAGCCTGTTGCATAAATCGATTTGGGTCACAGAACTGCCCGCAGGAGGCATACACGCTCTGCAGGACTGGGTTGCCCTCCCCGTCACATCTTTGAGGAGCCCAGCGCTCCTGAAAACACTCATGGCCTAACAGGTGGGAGAAAGATGGGAGCTCTGGGAATCCAGCAGTGCTCATGGCCTGATTATCCCAAGTTTGCGCAGCTTCAGGAACAACATCCACAGAACTGATTTTAACTGGATGTAAAGCTGGAGCCATCAGACTCACCCCCAGCCACAACGCCTTTTTAACAAAACTCTCAACATGCAAGCATCTCGCATCTAGATCACAGGGCAAAACCCCACCACGGGTTTTCTGGATGGCTGTGAAGATTCTGTTTTGCTCTGAAGACTGAGTGACGAAGAACAACCTGCGCTCCCTTCCCATTGCTGCCACACAGCAGGAAAGAGCTAGATCAAGCAACAGTACGCACACACGACACCACACAAATCCTGTGCCTCCAAACAGGGTATACTGACAGATAACATCAATTACTAATTATGTCCCCTCCCAAACAGACTGTCTGGCAGGAAGGCATCTGCAGCTAACATTGGGCTTTGAGACCCGCAGAATGATTTCACAGTAATGCTATAAGGCAACAGTGAATTTGGAGGTGAAAAAAGCAGCTGCACCAACGTGCTCATTTAGGAGGTGGGGAGCAGCAAACCAAAAGCTCCAAGCCAGGCGTTGTGGGCATGCCTCCAACTTGCACCTGGCCTGTTGCTCAATGTTAGCCAGGCCAGACCTGGGTGCTAGATGGGAGGCCAAGTGCTGCCTCCTGTATGTCATAAACACTCTTGCAGCTTCCCTTCTTGATGCATCTCAGGCTTGAGAGGGGAGAAAACTACATGCTGTGGCACTGCTCCAGATCTGAAACGATGCTTTACAACATTCAGTTATGGAGGACTCTGCTTCAGCAACCATTCCCCAACCCCTCCCTGGCATTCAGACACCTACAAGGACTCCAGTAATTGACGTCCAAATGGATGTTGTGCCCAAGGTATCTCCAAATCTGGGTCAGACTTCGGTCCGAGACAGAGATCAGTGGCTACCATGGCCAGTGACCAAACCTGGCAGACAGGAAGGAAAAGCATCAAAGCTACAATTAGAAATAACCACACTCCCAGGGCACAGGTGTGCACAAAATCACTCACAGACAGATAATAATGGAGCTTCCCCCCACCGGCAGCAGAGAGCAGTTTCAGGCTGTGTGTCACAAATAATATATAGAGTAACACAAAACCGAAGCTTCCCCTGTCCCACTTGCTTTGAATTTGGGTTAAACTCTCAAGAAGAATAGTCCATAGTCTTAACAGACCTGTCAGGGTGGCTTAACAGACCTATCAGTGCATTTTATATTCACAAAACTGTTTAGATTTGATACAGTTCTTGGGTTTGGAGATGTCTGGTGGCAGAAAGTTTACTGGTGAATCATTATTTGCATGAGAAGTATCTTTTGATCGGTTGCAAGTGTTACTGAACATCTCTGTTCTCCTGGCGCCCACAGTACAGTTTACCATTTCTACTGCAACAATTTATTTCACATAAAACTTCTCCCTCAATTATCATCTTTTACTCTGAAAACAGTTCCATCTTTTCAGTCTCTATACCACTGACCTAGGACTGTTTTTTCTGCTATGTCTTTTAAAATGAGGCGATTAGAATATTCCAGGGAAAAACAAAGCTCCTAGTTTGGCACAGAAAAAGAGCAGGAAAGGAAAAGGAGCATGGTGCTGGAAAGACAGAAGAAATCAGAGCTGACAACATGGAAAAGAAAACTCGTGCTCCAAGTACGAAGTAGCGTCTCAAGTTGCTCACTGTGAAACTAGAGAGAAAGAAATGGGAGAGAAACTGGAACAAGGACAGGGCTGAGTACAAGACAGCACAGAAAGGAAATGGGAAAGACACCACTCCCTACACTGCTATAGAGCACATCTTACACGTAGCCTGCAACTCAAGCCTCCATGTCTGCTAGGAACGAGGCAAGCTGCCATACAGGCTAGAGTTACACAGGACAGGGAAAACCAAGCAAGAAACAGAGGTATCTCAAGAAATCTTGCTGAAGTTATTCCACCCAAGCCCTGCTCCAACAGGGGCAAACCAGACAGCAAGATGAAGTACAGACAATGGGGATCTAGACCTGCCTTCTCTCTCTCCTGGTCTAGCAGAACCCACCAAGCAGCAAGACAACAGCTTGAGTTTGCTTCTGCTTAGACCAGGTAAGCCTACGCACGTTCCCTGCCCAGGTCTGGGAAGGGTCAAATGCTCAGGAGAGCTGCAGAGGTGGCAGTGCCAGCTTCCATCTCTTTCAGGCACTCCTGTGTCCTGTCAAGTGTTCTGCCTGTTGCAAAGGTCTAACCACATGGAAAAGGATGGGCCACAATAGCCATTTTTCTCCTGTTACTAGCTGAAGGCAAGCAGCCAGCCCCGTTCTGAGGCTGGGTCCCTGGGCTCAGACTCTCTCAGAGAGAAGCTAGCTGCAGTTAGCACCCAGTGCCAGCGCAGATGAATATCAAACAACGAGAACAATTACATAAGTAAGAAAAAAAATCACCCATCAAAATGCTGACAGCAGCTAGACAACTCTGTGCACAGTTACTCCCTTTGCTGACTCAAAAGTGGGCTGCATTCCGCACTTTGCCTGCAGGAATTCCCTGAAAAATGTGCTTCACTCAGTTTGGCAAAGGGCATAAAACAATCTGCTTGCAGCCCTGGGAAGGGACCTCTCGATGCCAAGAGTCAGTGATGTAGAGATCATCTCTGTGGCTGTTGCACAGGCCTTGGTTCACCAACCAGAGACTCCCTGGAACAATTGCTGAGCCCAGGTGGCTGGCTGGGTGACAAGGTGACAGCACAAGCCATGTGAGGGTAGGACAGCATGCTGTGGAAGAGGCCCGATGCAGCATCGTACCTGTACGAGGTCCCTCCGTCCCACAGCCAAGGCTGAGGCAGCATTCTTCTGGCAAGTCTCCTGGATATTATTCACATTCAGTCTAAAAAAAAAAGGAGACAGCTCAGCTCTGGTTGGCACGTTACCTACAAAGGTGGGGAGGGATGGGGTGAAAGTGGCACTGGCAGCAATGAGCAGCCCAGAACATCCTGACCAGCATGAGCCTGCTAGCATAGCCAGGATCCCATCCCTCCTTCTCTGTTATTCAGGGACCACTGCCACCTTCCTCTCACGATTCACCTTCACTAACACACCGCGCATCAAGTCCAGCTCCAAACTAGCTGGGATTGGTCCTAAGAGGCACCATTTCCAAGGAGACATTGGACCAAACTTGTGCCAGGATAACAACAAGCCAAGATCCATTCTTATCCCTAGAAGCTGGTGCCATCAGTTACATGGTTCTGTTCCCATTCAGCCTACTGGTCTGCTCCAGCTGACTGGGAGACAGCAGTCCGCTGTGGAGAAGCAGGCTGGTCTTCAGCCTGTTCCTCAGTAGGATAACGCACCCACCCAGAGTCTCCGAGAGGCCAGCAAGGTGAGCTGGGCAAACCCACGTGGGCTTTCCTGCTTATTGTCAGAAATCTCCCTGAGACACTTGACCCTTCTATGGCTTAAGATCTTAGAGAAATACAGAAGGCTCAGGCTGCTTGCACAGGAGATATCCACAGAAGAAAGGTCCAGCAGGTCTTTTTAAAGAATGTTCTTTTTCATAATATAGAAAAGATTGAAGGAAGATTTTTTTTTCTCTCTCCTCCCCCCCTCTCCTTAAGAAGGGAAGGCTGCTTCTTCCCTGAATGTGCATAGACTGGAAATTCTGTGAAGGAGCAGACAGTACTACCAAAGCTAAGGAGGAAAAAATTCAGCAACAGAGACTTTGTAACTATCTGAATTAGAGCATTTGGAAAAACAAGCCCCTTGTTTGTTTGGGTTTTTTTAAAAAAACAAACAAAACCAAACGAAAATACCAACAAAGCACAGAACTTCTCCATTCTTTCCATTAAACCAGAAGAACTTGCTGTACAGATGCTGGCACATACAACCAATTCTCCAAGTATACGGGGCATTCCAAATACTTCTGAAATGAAAAAGCCTTATGAACTGTTAACCAAGAACACGTGCATTTACTGGGATTTTTAAGACTGTGCATTTAAGCGAGGAGTTTAATGTAAGATTTGAAAAAGAATTTGTGCGGATATTTTCTCTATTTAGCTAGTGAAAACCTGAATCTGTAAGATCTGCAGCGATGGTACTGAAGCACCTGTTCAAACTCTGTATGCAATACCCCATCACAAATTTCTTCCATCACACTTTTCAGATTGTTAGGAGCTACGTCCCCTCTCACAGGCAGAGGGATACTATAAAAAGCAGCAAGGCAAGAACATAGGAATAAGGTATAGAAACATTCAAAGATGAGTGCTGACTGGTCAGGATTAAAGCACAGCAATGCCAAAGACGGCTGCTTTCATCCGGGAAAGGACGCCAGCCCGTACGTACTCACATGTAGAGCTCTCCCAGCAGCTTGTGGACAGGCAGCAAGCAGGAAATATCTTGGATAATAACTTTCCCAGCGGCTTTGATGGGTCGGTTGTTGGCATCTGTCCCCTCTCGTTTGCTTTTCCACCTCCTTGATTTCTGCAGAACAAACGGCAATGTGTTACCGGGGAGGAGGACAGCAGGCTTCTTGCGCCAGGGAACAAAGCACTAGGGTCAGGAATAATGCAAGCAGCACCCAAACCTGCCTTTCAGAAGGCTCTGTGTTACCCTGGAAAACATCCATGACATGCCCAGGAGAACAAGCATCTCCATCTGTAGGAAGTGAAAAGCAGGTCAAGGCAGCGAGCTCAAGGTCAAACTCACTCAAAAAGTATTTTGTGAGTTCCCCTGTGAAAGCCAATAAGAGAACAAATCAGCATTGGGATGCCAATCAAACCTGGGCAAGTTTGGCAGGAGGACGGTTCAATTATTGTTCTCGTTAGAGGTCTGGTCTGGGAACCCTCTGCACACAGACCACTGCTGCCTTCAGCCAACACCAGCACAGAGACGTGTGGGAGGCAGCTTCTGCTCACCCTTAGCTGCAGGGCAAGCCGACAGCTCCAGACTGTCTCTTTTGGTCTGTCCTTTCTGTGTCTGAGTGCACCCCTGTTCAGCGCCAGGACAGGGCTCCCACCCCCTGCTTTATCAACAGCTTTAAACAAACAACTGGCAGATGATAAAGCCAGGGCCCAAGTTTTCCTAGCAAGGATCCTTAGCTACCATGCTCGTTGCTACTTACAGCTGGCTCAGGACATAAGGTGGGGGGAAGAAAGGAGAGGAATCAACACAAGGGAATGAAAACAAGAAGCCAAGATTCCCAAATACTCCCTGTAATTGGCACAGAGGCCATCTTAACGCCAAGCTGCGTAAAGCTACCTTGACTGGATGAAACACCGCAGAGTATTTGGCTGGTATCCTGGCCTCTTCCAGCTCCTGGCTCTAGGAGGGTAAGGAGGAGGGATGAGAGGATGTGCGGCAGCACGACAGGCAGAAGGCACTGGAGCTCTACCGAGGGAAGCACTGGCTGCTACGCAGGGATCCCAAGCGCAGCGAAGGATGCTTTGCAATGCTGCTCCCCTATGGCGTGTTCCCTCACTGACACACAGAGTCAATGCTCCTATGCAGTGTCTCCTGGTCATACTGTGTTATGGAGGGTCTCCTCAGGCACTTGTGGTGGGGCCTCCTACACCCCCACCCGAAGCAGAACAGCCCCTTTGAAGAGGCCAGCCACACAGTCCTGTGCCGACGGCTCTGCGAGGCAGGCAGAGCTCACACAGGCAACACAGCGGTGCTCCTGAAGAGCAGGGCTGGGATGCAGGAAGGGCAGGACTTGGAGCTGCAAACAGGGTCACCTCTGCTGCGGATGGCAGGCCAGCCCTGGGACGGCTGGATGCCAAACTGCCTTTGACCGTGATCACGCAGTCCTGTGAGAATGTGGGCAGGCTTATCACAGATACAAAGTGCCCTTAAAAAAACCCTAATAACCTTAAAAAATTAATTCCTCCTTCACTGCCTGCCTGGCCCAAGCTTAGGCCAATGTGCTGAGGTGGCCTTGCCATGCTGAGCGCACTAGTCACACATGCCACAAGCAGCAGAAAGGATGTGCTCCTGAAGCCACTCCGGACACTAGGTGATCGAGGCTCAGAGGCTCAAGCACAGGCTTGACAGTAAGTGAAGAAGGCATTGCAGACTTGAAGGAGGTGAAGGTGGATTTTTCCAGGGGATGCCCGCATGACAGAGCATCACCAGTTCTCCTGATCTTCCACCACTCCTCAGAGTACAGAGGAGCAGAGCGTGCACGCTGCCCAATATTCAGAGATGCCAAATGCTGGCAGAAGGACTGTCATCACTCCGTGCTATGGAAAAGCTGGCTGACTAGGGCACGATTCTGTTCTCTGCCACATCCCCGCAAGTCCTAATTCATCCAAGCAGAATTTGCCTGCAGTATTTCTCTGCTACACCGCTCTGAAGCTGAGAAGCGCTATGCTGTGGAAGGTACCTAGAACGTGGTCAGGTGGGAGACCAAAACTCTCCTCAGTCCATCGGTTCCTAATCAAGGCACTGTCTGGATCAGCCCTGGCTCTCTTGCCATTGGGCAGACTGTACCTCTTTTGATAACACCTAAAAACCTAGCTCCCCCTTCCTGTGCTGAAGGATGTGGGCTCTATTACAACGAGGTTCCCAAGTAACAGTGGCACCTGTACCTCACTCCTTGTCAGGGCAGCCAAATGCTGTCCCCTACATGCAGCAAGGAGCTGCTGATGCTGCCAAAACCAACACTTGAGCAAAGCTTGGGAGCCCCAGCACAACAACATGCCAGCAGGGCAAGCGCTCAGGCACCGTCCTGGAAGGGCTACCAGGCTTCTTACAGCAAAAGCTGTTGTTTGTGCTGTGTCTGAGCAGGTATTTGAACCCAGGCTTGCAGACGCAGAACCACATTCTGCAGGTCTATCACCAAGGGCTTCTAGAGCTTGGCAGGTAATTTGGAGAGCAACTTGCCACCTCCTGACCATCTGTAAGCCAGCTGCCCCCAGGACTCGCAGCCGATGGAGAGTTCCCTGTGACCAAGGCAGGTTCTCTGCCCTGTCATTGGGAACAGATTCAACCTGCTCCTGCCCTCTGCAAGAGCGGACTGAAGAAGCCTCCCAACAGGCATTTCAAAGACTAGAAACATGGACAACACACGTAACTTTCCACAGGTAATTCAGTCACTTTTGTTTTGGAGGAGAATGACAACGAATGAGAATGAGAATGGAAAAGAGATCCCATGAATGGTTTCCACTGCTTGCTGTTATAGCATATCACCAGACAAATGAAGACACTAAATGTATTAGAACCCCCTGAAAACTTGGACTCGCAAGAAAATCATCCTGTTTTCTTCCTCTTAGCACTGCCTATTTAAGGGCAAAAAGGGAAGCTGTAATCCTTTACTGGTGCAGCTCCTGGAGTAGAGTCAGCTGAAGGCCATATGCCCTGCCAGTACTACCCTTCCACAAGCACTATCTCCTGCCCCTTGAGCTGTGACAGACGAAAATCATAAAGCCACATGTGGAGTCACCATTAAAAATGTCTGGGTTTCTGCAATTTAGGTTTGCCTCAGCTACAGCAACGAAGTGTTAGAAAAAAAACCTACAACCAGAAATACGGGAACCACCATGGATGAGGTAAAGCTCATCACCATTAACAGAGCTGCTCTACTTCGAACCAATTGCTGGCATTAATTACAGGAGTAGCTCTCCACCGGGCAGTATTAAAGCACTTTTAACAGGGATTACCAGAGGCAAGGAGAGCTCTAGCTTGGGCCTGGTCTGGCCAAGGTCCACCACAAGGGTCCTCTCTCCTTTTGGCTTCACCTCTTCTCCCAGGAGGAGAAGCTCCCACTATGGTCTTACTGGAAGGTGTCACCGAGGCTCACGGGCATTAGGGTAGGACAGAAAACAAGTCTCTTCCTAGGGGCTGGAGCACAGGTCACCAGGGGGAGCAGGGAACATAACAGTTGGAGCTGAAGCAGAAATCAACATGCGAGCGCGAGCTAACTATTGACAGCTGAAGGTCAGACACAGGTCTTACGCACTGCCTCTGACATTTCTAGCTCTTTCTGTAGCCTAGAATCCATGCCAAGGAGAACTGCACCTACCCAGTTGCCCCTGAGAGTTTAAGGAAAGGAATAGAAGAGAAAATAGCTACAGTGATAGTAAATTAAGACTCATCGGTTCCTCAGAGCACCAGGAGGAAAGAAACCAGAGCATTTATGACAATCATGGGGTTGGAGGTGACAGCGGGAACAGCACTGAATAATGACTAAAAAAGCCAGCCTGCACCTGCACTACCATACCCAAGGCTGTAATTTGCTGCAATCTGAGGTGATAACGATGGCAGTAAATGGGTTACATGTAGAAACAGATAGCCCAAGAATAAGCCACCAACTGCTTCGTAGCAACCACCATCATCACTGCATACTCAGCAGAAGTAGTTACAAAATGCTGCATGCCTGCTTGGAAAGGATGCTGAACAGTTGGGGGGTATGCCTTTGGATCCTGCCGAGGCAGGAGTGCTCTAAGTAACGTCGTGAAATGTAAAGTGCCTGTTTCGCGTAAGCGTATGCAAAATTTCAGGGTTCGTGGTATAAACTGGTGTTAGTGGGGCAAAGGGAAAGGTTGCGTACAGAAGGGAACAGACTTGATGTCAAAGATTAAGTTGCAATAAGGTATTTACAAAATAAAAGAGTTAAACCTGCTCAAAGTCAGGTTCAAGCTACTTCTAATATTATTATTTTTTTCCAATAAAATTTTGAAATTGCTGCCTCCCTGCAGAAAGCTATGCTCCTTTCTTCTGAACAACTGCCTACAGATTAACACCCCCATGCAGGTCATGCAGCACTGCTTGGATTTTCTCTTCAAAATAATCAACATTTACTATTTCCAGCATCTCCCACAGTACCAGGCACCTTCCATAAAAGGGCTAAAAATTCTGAGGCACTTCTGAATCAAGTGCCCCACAGCAGGAATATTTCTTTATAGGTTCCATCAATTAAGAGCTGGCACCTGCCCTGAAGCAAAGGCATTTCTGAAGCGGAGGCTAGTCATTACCTAGAAAGGAGGAGGAATTATTCCTTCTTCTGGGCTTGCTAAGCTCTTGCTTCCATGAGCACCTTCAGCAATGCTGAGCTCTTCTTCCAGAAGGTAGGCACCTGGTCTGCACAAATAATCCACACCTCTCTTCACGTATACTTGCGTCTTCGCCTTGGGCACTGCTGCTCGCTTTAGACAGTGTGATTGGCCTCCTCCAAAGGTTATCCACAAACAACCACTCAATCCTTGAAGGCTTGGCCTAATCCAGGTGTCATTATAAAGTATATCTTACACAAAATGATAACTTTATCACATCACTACTTGCCCTCCCTTCCAAGCCAGTGGTAAGGGAATTAAACTGTGGCCCTTTGTGCACCACAATTTCCTTGCTTGGTTTTCTTTCTTTCAGTCTGTTCCTGATCCAAGACAGAATTTCATTTCTTGCCTCCACTGCTCACATTTCTTTATTAGCTCTTTGCAAAAAGCCTTGATGGAGTCAAGTAAATTACTTCTGGTTTCTTTCACCTATTATCTGCTAGCATAGTCATAAAGCTGCTGTAATTAGGAAGGCTTGATCCTATTATATGCGGTTAAATTAGGTGTTACAGGATTCTATTTTATTCCCTACTGTTTTACAAAGAGATAGCACAAAGGACAGCAGCTGTGAAAAAACAGTCATTCACATAGACATTAAGAAAAACGGACCTAAAGAGATCATCTTTGAATTGAAATGGAGTTTTCTAAGCTTTGCCTATGCTTGGCAGATGAGTGATGAGATAGTAATTGCCCAAATTTACAGCACAGCTTGAGCAACGCTGGTATCATCAAGATGTGCACATGAATGATGTTCAAGCCTGATGGACATGTGGACGTGACTAATGGAAAATGACTGTCAAAGCAGCCTTGGAAGGGCAGGTGCCAGGAGGAGGGGGGACCTGCCAGGGTGGCTGGAAGTGCAACCACTCCAACTGAATGCAGGGTGGTGCGATTCCATGGGCTGGGAGATGACCACAAATTAAGGAGAAATTCTATTTATTGCTCCAGGAAATAAGACTTTATGGTGTATCCCACGGAGAATAGGCAGCTCATTTTAATGAGATGACAGATCGCTGTCAGCAGCTCAACCAGTTTTGTTTCTTCCACAGCACTTAAGCGATCCTCCCTCTCCAGCAAGGCTTCATCTTTTTCAGAACTGAGGTGATCTCATGTCAGTCTCATCAGTCAGTTGATGATGCATAATAATCATTCAGCTCCTCCGCAATGCACTTTCAGTTTCTTAGAGGTTGATCTTTTCTTACACTTCAAACTACTCCTTGGCATCCTCTCCTGACTGCTGGGCCAGGTGAAACAGGCATGTTGTAGGTCAGCATTTGTACCCTGGGAACTAGTGTCTGCTCCTGTCCACTTACACATGCATTCACTCGTACTGGAGCCCTAGGCTCTGTGTGGAGTGCAAGTCCCCCACCTCTGTGCAGGTTACTCAAAGGCAGGCAGGTGGCATTTTATTCTTGGGCCCTTGGGCAGAAGACAGGGTTATATCAAGGACAATATTAGCACAGCGCACAGTACCGGGAAGTCGTTAATTGCTTGTATGGACCAACGTCGCCGGGCAGAGCGAGGAGACATCTGTATGTGAAAACGTTATACCCAGGAAAAGGGAAGAAAGACACCAAGAAAATTAAAGACAAAGGTAAATAAACTGAAATGAAAAGTGCCCTGAACCAGCAGAGTAAAAGATACTGTTCCCAACGGTTCTGTTACACAACGAACAGTTGCAAACCATGATCCCCGCTTTCATTCACACACAATTGTACTATACAGCATTACCTACAGCCCTGGTAAAGCAAGGGCTGCTGTGTCTGTGCCCCACACCAGCCTCTGTGGAAGTCTTTGGCAACCACAAATCTGGACAAAGTCTTCCACACACAACGTTGTATTACTGCAAGAAGCACTGAACTGTTTCATGTGACCTTCATACCATGATTTGACAGCAGAGCAGATGACAACACCCTGGTGGCCCCACATGCTAGGCTCCTACTCTAACCAGTTTTACTCCTCTTGGCTGAAGAGGAAGGCAGCTAAGTGCAAACAATGTTATTTTTAAAACAGCTGTCCAGCGCCATGGCACAGAAATCTGCAGGAAGCTAAAGAAACACCCCTGCTTACTCAGATATCTCTTTAACGTCCAGCATCCTCCAGGATTTCATTCACTGGAAGCTGCAGTAACTGTTCACTTTGATTTTAAACAATAAAAGCCACATGTCAGGATATTAGAAGGGATGTAGAGACCTGCTGCTTGGCAGGGCCATGTGGAAATTGTCATTATGGGCCGAGGAACGCATTCAGATTGAGTGAGCAACCAAATTCACTGACTGACTATGCAGAATAGCTCCAAAGTAGGCTTTCATTACACATCTGCAGACATTTCATTAAGTACTCAATGTAGTACTATAGCAACAATAAACAAAATATTACTGTGCGCATACTTGAAAAAATTTTTTGTACTGGTCTGTAAGAGTCAACACAATAAAAAGGGTTATTTGTGTCATGTGCAATGTATTTTACATTTCTTCCGAGCTGAGGATAGGCAGTCAGAACCTTCAGCCTCTACTTTCCCTTGCAACTCACTGCTGGGAGAACCCTGCAGTCAGGGAGATGGGGGGTGAGGCTGGCTGCAGGGCCCCCCAGAAAGAGAGAGGAGAAGACTGCAGCCTTGCGCTACAGGTTGCTCCACCAGGCCTCACAAGAAGAGGAGAGAAGGGTTAGCTGAAGGAAATTCGGTATAGTGGAGAAGCAGCAAAACTAAGCTCAGTCCCCCCACAAAGTCCTGCTCTCCTGCAGGCAGCCATGGCTGCCAGCCTGCGCTCCCCTGGGCTGGGAGCTGGAGAGGTCTGCAACCAGGCGGGCACCAGGGAAAGCCGGAGGGATGTCCTCAGAAACAGCCGTCCCCAAGCCCTGCCAAATTCCCTGATGGGGAGAACGGGGACACCACTGCCACTGCCTCTGTGTACAGCTGTCCTTCAGGCAAGGATGAGCTGTCCCCAGGTTCCCCCATGAACAACCCTCCAACTTGGGGGAGAAAAACACAGCCATGGCACCTTCTTTAGAAGATATCCAGGTTTGAAACGCTGATGGCATTGCCACAGTATAGATACGGTTATTCCTTTCTGCTGACTACTACTGAGTGAGGGTATTTTGAGGAGTGAAAAAGAGGGAGGAAGAGAGGAGGAGTGTGCATGTGTGAATAAAAAGTGAGAAATATATATATATATAGATGTGTGTGTGTGTCTCTTGAGCGTGTATATATATACACACATATATTTACATGAGCACAGAAAGGCTCAGTGTCAGATTTAGTTTCATTTTGGTTTACTAAGGACATCTCTGCTGGGTTTAGCAGCTCCCCTGCCTCCATGGGAACATGACGTATGCCCTGTCTAGCAATGGGTAAATTCCATTTGTTTGCTAATGGTAGCGATGCCAGTGGTTGCTACATGGGATTTAAATACCTGGTTATCGCTGACAAATTCAATTTGGGGGCTGAAGTTATATAACATGAGTTTAACACATAAAATTTGAAATTTTATATAATGCAAATATAAAAACTGAGCTTCAGAGCAACGGGTTCACTAGACTCAAGAGTCTGGGCTTTTTGAAATCCTCACAACAAGATGACATAAAAATATGTAGCTTTGATCTAACACAGGCCATGATATCAACTGAAGAATCGTAAAACCTTTGCTGAAGGGAGATACAATCTTTTGCTTGTTTGTTTGTTTTAAAAAATATTTCAACTGCAAGAACATTTGAGCTAGCTCCCTGCTAGGGCCCTTACACTTCTTCCAATCCAGCATGTAAGGAGATAGCTTGGCAGGCAGAAGGGGAACAGAGGAATTTTTTCTGGCTTTCAGCAGTTACAGCTACATATACGCTTTGTTCTCTCAATTTTTTTTATCCGTGACAAAAATCTTGTCGCCATCAGTACAAGGGCTGGGGAGACAGGTCACATGAAATTGCACCAAGCTGCTTCCACGTGTAATTTTCAGCCTCGTCTGTCATCTTAGAGAGCTGCGTGTCAGAGACAAGCACGCTGCAGAGGACAGAAGTAGCTCTTTAAATAAACTCTCCTGCCGGCAAAGACTAGAACAGGCTGTAATTCTTATATCAGGCAGCACCATTTTCTCTTCTCATCAAAAAGAAGTTTGTGTGGGGAAAAAAATAAAACACCAGAACGGGGACTCCGAGTGTCTTCTGGGGCCTGCACGGAGGCAAAGCTTGCCATCGGGACAGAGGCTCTCCCCATGGCTGGTAGGTGTAAGGACTGACTCACATCATGCAAGGAGGACACAGTCCCAGAGGGGTCAGCTGTCATGTCCAGCAATACTGGAAAATCAAGACCTCTTTCCATGCCCAGGAAGGATGAGAGCTCAAGGCTTGGAGTTTCCCTCTGCTCCTGGGACAGGAGTTCCCAAGCTCCACTGCAGCAGAGTGCAGACAGCCCTCAGCTTTCCTTGGGGTACCTGAAAGCTCTCCATTGCTGCACCAGATTAGTGGCCTCAGCATGGCACTGGGGAAAATACCTGAATGGCCTGACTTCTCAGGTTCTTGATGGAAGCTTACCAAATTTTTGCAAGCCACTTCACCCCCTGCTGAAGCACAGAGAGATTCTGAGCAAGCTGCATGGCTTATTGTTCCCGCAGTATCTGCTCCAGGCACACCAGGCTCTCAGCTGCTTCAGAACTACCCTACGGCCACCCCAAAAATACCAACAGGTCCTCCTCACCCTCTGTGTCACAGAAGGAAACAATCCCACTTGTAAACAGCAATGACAGCAAGACCTATACCTAAACCAGAAGCATGTGGACTGAGAGATCTTTGGAGAATCATGTAGGAATGTTTTTTTGTTTAAAAAAAAAAAAAAAAAAAAAGTCCAAAAGGGCACATATCCCTGAAAGAGACACCTGTAATAGAAATAACCAAATATACCCCATAATCCAGGACAGGTTGTCAGTGAGCTGCAGAAAGCCACAACCCTTTGCAGCTGTATACATCTGGGAGTACAGAGAAAAGCAGAGCTCCCCACATGTACTTATCTGGAGACTACAACTTCTTAAGTGTAAGATTTTAACCCTATGTAACGCAAAGGGAGACAATGTAATGCACTGAAGGAAGCTGTGATGGTCAGTGTAGAGAAATATCAAAATAAGCAGGTCAAATGCTAGAGAGGATCAGTAAAGTAGTTACTAATAGGAGATAAATCCTTTTGACATTTTTACAGAGCTGCCTGTAAAGAGATGCCTTATTGAGAAGAATATGAAGCTTCTGTTACTAGCAGTGTTCACAGCTATAGGAAAGGAATACAGCTCACAAATGCTGAAGTGTTAGGAAAGACTTTTTGGTCTGGTACTTACCCTCTCTTTGTAGTAGAAGGAGCTAATGGAGACCTGCTCCTTCTCGCTGCGTGTTGGGCTCCCACTGTACAAACGCAGGTTGCCTGGAGTCTCTGTGCGGATCTTCATTGGAGTAATGAGGCCACTATGGTACGCTGATAAAGCTGACAGGGACCTGGAAACAAGAGAATACACTTTCAGGAGCTTTCACCCACCAAACTGCTCTGGAGGCTCACAATGCCATCTCCAATAACCCAAGCCGCTAGCAAAGTTTCAGGTGTTTTGAAAGAAGCCTCTGCTGAGTGCCAGTGATGCAAGACAGCAGGCTGTCAAGGGCACAGCAAACACCAGAGGTCAGTAGCTCCAGCGCAGAATCTGATATTCTCCTGCTTTCCTGCCCAACACACCTCAGATGCGACACAGGGTACTCACCTGGGTGTGGGCTCCATCGGGGACACCGCTCGGTGCATGGTCATAGGTCTCGTGAAATACACCAGGTACCCTGAAAAGACATGACACGACATAAAGATCACACAATCAGGAGTAGATTACCCAGGGGTGGTTTACACAGGGAAACCTGGTCATTTAAGGTATCAGTCGAGGGGCTGGGTGCCTGTCCACTACCCTAAGTGCTTTTAAACTGCAAGTAAACAACCACATTTTTTCAACCCTAATCCCTTCCCTACAAAATCATTAAAGAGCATGTTTCAGTTGAGAAGACTGCCTTAAAAGCACCATCTCAAGTGGCTTACAGATGTTAGAGAAAAGACAGTAAAAGAAAACGAACAAATTAATGTTCACATTTTAACTCTTCACCAGAACTTGTCAAGCACTGATATCCAGAAGCAAGCAAGGTGATGTTTGGCTACAAAGAGAAACCATTGCAGCTTGTACAACTCTCCTCTTCAAAAGGATAACCCCAGCCACCTGAAGCCAACTCCAAAGTGCTGCCTCCTCACAAGCCTTACCACATTTGTTAGCATCTCTGAGCCTACTCAGTACAATACTACTCTCTTTCACTTTTGCTGGGAATTCGGCGAGGCCTGTTTGAAAAGCAGCTTTCAGATCAAGCTCAGATGGGGATGTGGTCAGGCCTGGAGGAGGCATGCTTGCATCTGAAACAGCTCGGTGAAACTTTATAGCTCTTACTCAGACCGCAACCTGGTTTTTAAGGATGATGTTTGCACTGTACACTCTCCTGGAAAGCTGGATGTGATTGTACCCCATTGCCCATCTAGGAGAAGTTTCCCAATGACCTCAGGAAAGCTACTTTGGACAACTGCAAGGGTGCAGAATGAGAAAAGAGTGGTTAGTAACAAGAATATGGTTTCAGCAAGGTGTAAGTTCAACCCCAAATAACAGGAATTTTTTGAAGACTGAGCGCCAGAGTATGTTCAGCAATTTGATGCCAGTAGGAGAGAACTAGGCAAGGAAAACAGCTATTCCCAGTCTTCTATAAAAGAGAGGTCTGTCAATGCCTCCGGCATGCCACAAGCCAAAGCCCCTCTCTTCAGCTAGCCCTGGATTTCCAGATCCTAAACTCCTGCATACAACACCAACTGCAAACAGTTGCTAACTGGTCTCATTATCTACGAATTTATCACAACAGCGCTACTTTAATACTATTTCTTACTTGTTGCATGGCAGCAACCAAAGCCTTGCCTTGTTCAGAGGCAAGTGTTCCCCAAGGCATTACAAGGATCATTCCCCAGGTAGCTGTTGTAACATATCAGCGATGGGGCTAACCTGCACCACAGAACCTGGCTCCAGAGGTCCGTGGAAATGGGATGTTAGAGTCCTGGTAGGAGCCATAGGCATTGGAGACCCGGGCGAACGTGGGCAAGGGGGGTGTTACGGAGTTTGACAAAGCGTAGGGATTGCTGGAGGTGCTGTCCTCTTGGTTCTGAAACAGAAGTACCCAAGGTCACACTCCGGCTGCCACAGGAAGGAAACCCAGCTGGAGCACCGGACATCGCAGTGCCAGGCAGCCTCACAGAAGTGCTCGTCCTCTGAGCCAGAGCAGATCAAGCACAGAGCATGGTTATTGCCCAGGCTGCAAAATCACTTGCAAGCTCATTTACCTTTGAGGAAAGGGCTTCTCTGGCTGCTCGTCCAGAGATTTCTCTCCCACCATAGCAGTGTTGAAATGCAGAGCTTAACTTGAGGTGAAACAGTGGGAAACTATACAGAAAATCTGTCCCTCAGACTCTGGATATGACTCTTGAGACCGAGCTGAGCTAAACCTGACCTCAACGACGCAAGTGAGACAAAGTCACCTTAAATAGGAATACCACACAGCTGTGGGGAGTCAAATGCTGGTTGGGAGTCCTGAAGTGAGGAAGGCAGGTGGTGTGAAACACAGGGGGGCCTCTGGCCATAGGAACTTCGGCAGAAATCTGCACTTATGTAGATAAAAGGAGGGCTACAGCTTGGGTCTAAAGGAATTCTTTAAAGGTACTGGTGCCTAGCTTGAGTCATCAGATTTCCATACAATGGAGAAATTAACCGCTGAAACCAAACAGAATTAAGCCTTCGCATGTAAATAAATAATTTTAAGAAGCCCTTTATTTGTGATGAATAAACAAAATCTCTCAGAAAAGAAACTTGAGGAGACTCTCCAATCTTTTCCTGCATGCTAAAAACACCCACTCCAGTACACTTCACCCACACACAGACCTAATACCTGACACTGCGATGCTGAGTAGGTATCACAGATCTCTCAGCTAAGGGCAGAATGTGACTTGGATTGTATCATCCCTACAAAACCTCAGCACAAGGCTTCAGAAAAAACAGACTTTCACAGCTTTTTTTTTTTTTTTTTTGTAAGGGAAGAAAACAAAGACCCTAGAATAGGACTAGCAGGATCTTTGACTAGAAGCGAGGAGGTAAAGACATCTGCGACTGCCTTTCAGACACAAATGAATCCCTCAGCTCCCTGATGCCTCTTATCATCTCTCATAGATGAAAACCATGCCCTGGCGATCAATGGAGATATACTCTGAGCTGGGAGGCTACCACGCACCACTAAGATGCTCCAACACCCAGTCATTCCTGCTAACTTGAATGCTAACTAACATTCCTGCTAACTAACACTGCTAACAGCGAGCATGCAGAGCTCCCCAGAGCAGCAAACCTTCAGGGACTGATTTTCAGAAAAAATCCACATCTAATCGTCTGCTCAGTTTTCTTCAACATTAACCAGAAGTGCTTACACAAATGTAACTGCCAGTCACAGGGGTCTATTTACAGTCTAATGAGGCTGGACTCTCACTGCAGAGTCAGAAGTGTGGGACGTGGGAGAAGACAACAAACTTGGGCAGAAAGCCCATGCAGTTTTCCATACCACAACAGACTCCAGCCAGGAGACCAGCTGACGCAGGCAGGGCTCCAGGCAGCTCTGGTTCCGCTTCACTTTCTGCAGAGAAGTGTCTTTCAGTATCTGGAATACATACAAGACACAGCTTGAATCATGGTTACATCCAGTTTCCCCACACCTATTTTTATCTGCAGAGCAACTAAGTTGCCAGGATCCAGAGAGACCAAAGACATCCTCTAAGATCCAATGGAACCACAGAGACTCACTGGTCTGGTGTCTGCTTTAAGCTGCGAGCTTTGATCAGAGCACTGAAGGTTCACCTAGATTCAGGATGCTCTGAGCCAGGATTTGGTCTTCCATACCACTGTAGCCCATACATTCCACACCAGTTTGTGGCAAACTGGATCAATTTTTTTTCAGGAAGGAACCCAAACTGATCCATCAGCTTGCTGCTGGAGAAAGGATTTCATCAGCAACAGGATTTCCTACAGGAGACGATCAAACACCTGGCCTGGAATTAGTGGGGCCCATGTAAAAACTCCCCTCATTTTTAAAGCAGCTTGTAGAGGACAGCCGGAGGCAACATCCCAGCTCAAAAACATTATCTTTCTGCAGCTGGATGCTTAGCTGGTCATTTTGTCTATTATGGGCTTGGGGGCAACTGCATGATGAGAAGGATGTCAGGGATCCTCAGGCAATACACATCATATTGGAACAGAGCAGCAGTGAAAAACACATGTTTAAAAAGCACCAGCAGAGAAAAGCAAACACCAGGCTGCAAGGCCAACAAAAATGCTACCCTAGGAGCTCCACAATATATCAGTTCAAAGTGACATGTGGTATGTCTTCGGTAAAGTCAGATGTTTTATTGTGACAGTAACTTAGACACTAAGTGTCCAGCATTTGTACATTTATAAGGACAGCGTATACTCCCCACACACCTTCAGCAGCTTTGCCTTCATGGAGGCAGTAATTGAGGTTGGGTTGATGAACTGGAAGGATGGTGCAGCATTATTGGGGTACTGGACAGGGAACATCACCAGCATCCGGACTCTGTGGTTGCCACAATGCACTGACACCGTACAGCTGCGACTCACCGCATCCATCTGTGAGGAAAAGCAATTGCTCTGTAGTTAGATCTCCAATGACTTCTAAACTTATAGTGGCTTAAATTCATGCTGAGGGGCTGATTCCTCTGCACACCCATAGAGGAAGTCATGCTGTTCTTAAGGGCAGCGAACACAGCGACAGCAAAAAACCCCAGGCAGATGGAGACAGACTGTTCACACCAGCAGACAGCTAGTCCAGCATGTGGAGACCACAGCCCGCCCAGGCAGCACCAGGAATCAGGCTCTGCCCCCAACAGCCACTGCACCCCAGCCCACCTCACTGGGCCACGGAGAGCTCCAGGCCCAGTACAGCAGTAACAGGCACCATCTAAGATCATATACTACTGTCTTAGAAAACTACATCAGGGCCATGCTAAAAGCTGTGAAACTACAGTGGTGGCAAAAGGAGATGGGCAGCTGCCTCAAGCCGCCCATCCCAGCACAGTGTTGTGCCTCCAGCCAGCACAGAGCAGGGTCTGGGGTGCAAGGGAGATGCCAAAACTGAGGGAGAGAGTGCAGGGTAGGGAGAGCTCAGCAGGTGGGGTTCCAAAACAGTCAAAACGAGATCAGTGGTGCATGTAGTGCAACAAGTCACTTCCCACTCTGCAGCCTAGGCAGGGAAGAAAACACTGTCCAGCCTTCTTGGGACCAGCCAGCACTCTGACTGTGCTGAAACACTTCCCTCATTCCCAGTGTCTGGGATTACCCTCTTTGCTACTACCCCTGGCCAAGAGGATCTCTACAACTCAAAATAAACCTTGTTTACAGATGGCAGTCACTGCAGCAAAGAAGGTTCCCCTCTACAGGCTCTGATGAGCCAGCCTGCCCACATCGCCTCCTAACAAGCCAGCAGAAGGAAACTCTCTACCTCCACATTGACATTTCGGATCTGCACGTTGATCAGTGAAAACTCCTGCTGCAGTGTTTGAGGCAGTCCCAGTTGGTCCGTTTTCTTTCCCACCAGGGGGTCATTCAGGAAATCTTCTTTTAAGGCTGACAGGAAAGATGGAGAACAGTTTGAAACAAGCTATAACGGACAGATTTTTGGCACGCGATGCCAGGAGGGAGCCAAGACAGCAGGCTTTCCTCTGCTCTGCTGACACATGGAGATATGAGTTTTACCTGGCAAAGACCTGTGAGCTGGAGGGTCTCAGCTGTTGTTTAGAGGCAGGCTTCTGAGCCTTGCTCTTCAAAAAACCAAATCTGTCTGCACACAGGTTTCCCAGGAAGGTTAAGAACCTGCCTGTATTCTGCACTGCCCTAAATGGTCTGTCTCTACTCATTTGAGATCCCTTCTCCTCCCTGCACAGTACTGCCAGAGTCACAAACAGCTGAACTAGAGCCTCTCAGTTCAGGGGGAAAGAACTGCTGCCAAAGCAGTCTCCAGGAGGAGCTCTGGCCTTTGGGACTCAGACCCCACCACCCCTGGCTTTCAGGGAATGCTTCCGAAGCAAAATAAAGCTTTGGGAGAGAGAAGGGGGCAATTCTGGCCCTAGCAGCGGCTTAATTCATTTGTAGCAGCCGTTTGCATTTTAACATTGCAAAACACTCTACTGTTTTAATGGCCTTTAAAGACTCATCTAAATGCTGGGTTTAGCTTGTCCGGTTCCAACACTTTTCAGGACAATAACCCCTGAAGGCCAGAACACATTTAAACAGCCAGGCAAGCACTGCAGGACACAAGGAATTATGGTTAATAGAGTGAACTTGACTGAGTTTCAGAAGAATTAACCTCTGCCTGTGCTCATTCCTCCCTTTTGCCTCGTATCTTGCTATGTACCCCCAACAGGCCAAGGGCAGCTCCTTCTGAGGAGTGTTTTGCTGGGGCACCACTACCTAAGATGATCAAATGTATTTTTTGATGATGGTGCCAATGACACAAGGGAAGTCCCGATTATTCAGCTGTCATAGTCACACTTGCAGTATTGCATTGCACAGACTACTCCTAGCAAAAAAATAAATTACAAGAAATGCAAAAAGCTGTCCTTTTACAGGTATTTGTCTAAAAGTTACGACTTTGCTGCTGGGACAAATATATCTGGTTTTACTGCTGCCCAGTGGGTTGCTGAACACGGATAGGTAGGATGCTTAGCTACTCATTCCTGTTTGCGATTTTATTATAGTGCTTAGATATACTTCACAAAAGGGAGCTGAAAAGGGGATTAAAGGAAGATCAGTGGCTCTCAGGGAAGATAATTATTTCTAGCTCAAGGCACCACATAGCTTACTGAAAAGCCATCTCTGAGGTTCCCGATATGGGCAGTACCCTCCCTTTGTCTTCTCCTCCCATTCCCTTGCAATCAGTTTCTAATCCCTCAAAGCCCACATATCTGTATAGATTCCTAAAGATCTTTTATAGGCAGCAGCCAGTGAGGAGAGCTGCACACTGACGACACAGCTGGTGGGCCTTCCAATTTATCTGCAGAGTGCTGTTCTCTTCAAACATCCCTGAAGTGCTTTACTAATATAACATGGAGACTTTTGTCTGCAGTTGAAATGCAGTCACCTCCAGGGTGAAACATCAACAGTCCACAACAGCTTTTAGGCTAGAAATAACTGAAATTCCTGCCTAGGGACTTGCCTGTGCATTAATCCTGCAGTCATGGTATTTGCAACAAAATCTATCCTGCTACAGAAAAGCCATTTTCATTCCCTTTGGCTGCAAGGGAAAACACCTACCAGTCCGAACCAAAGCCAGACCCACAAGGAAACCACACAGGGTGTATGACCGTGACCTCATCAAGGATAGTAAAAGAGTTAACTCTTCTCTGTGGAAAAAGAGAGGCCAGGCAGCCAGAATAACACTTAATGCTCCCACTGGAGCAAGAGAGGCTGTACTTCGCGCAGTACTGCTCATGGGTAGCACAGGTGGCTGAGGCTTTTCTTATCATATTATAAAGCCCTGACGCAGACAGAGGTGCTGACAACTTTTAGAAACCTGTTCTGCTGCCACATAGGACAGGTGGCAGAGGAGAACTTCACGGGGATTTGCTGGGTTGGCATCTTCCAGTCAGGAAGAGATGCCTTCCCTAAGGGACCTCACAGCTGGCTCCTTTCTCAAAGGACAGATATTAGACCACTTCCTCCCCTTCTCTCTGGTTTGTTGGCAAGTTAAAGAGAATGAAATCACTTTCCTGCAAGCCCCTCACCTGGGGATCCATTGTAGCACCCTGCTACAATACAGAAAGGAACTGTGCATTTAAACCCAAGCTGACACAAAGGCATGGGAGCACCGGATTCTTATTCCTCAGTATTAGACGGTGAAATCTCTTTAAGACAACTTTATCACATGCACATCATCACCATGGGTCTCAGCTGCTGCAATCTCTTCTTCTTCACTAACACCCTGAATGTTTAACCTGGCCAGCACCTTAACCACATAAACCCTCCTTCGCATTCCTTCCTTGTACGCCTTCTCTTCCATAAAGCCAAATCAATGCTTTCTGTTAAAGCCTCCGACCCATTCCCACCCACCCATATAGTACCCAGAATTTGGAGATACCATCCCTCTCCCTCTGCTCTGCCAGCCTTCAGGCACCTTTCATCAATACCCAAATAAAAATGCATGAGCTCTCTCCATATGACTTCTGCTGGATGGGAGAAGGCACCAGCAAACATCTCTGTGTTAGATGAGCTCACACAGTTAGCTCACCCCAGCAGAAGTGTTTAGGCACCAGGCGTGATGTGAGCAGCTCGTGTCAGAGTGCCTTACCACATGCTACCCTCTTCTCTCTGCTTAAACTAATCTGCTGGTACAAGACCTATCAGAGCAGCTCCAGAGGAGGCCACAAGAATGGTCTGAGGGATGGAACACCGCTCCACTGAAGAAAGGCTGAGAGTTGGGGTTGTTCAGCCTGGAGAAGACAAAGCTCCGAGATCTTATCGCAGCCTTTCAATACTTACAGAGGACTTATAAGAAAGATGGAGAGAGACTTTTTACCAGGGCCTGAAAGCGACAGGACAAGGGGCAAAGGTTTTAAATGAAAGAGCGCTGGTTTTGAATGGACATAAGGAAGAAATGTTTTACACAGAGGATGGTGAGACTGGCACAGGTTGCCCAGAGCAGCTGCGAATGCCCCATCCCCGGAAGTGGTCAAGGCCAGGCTGGATGGGGCTTTGAACAACCTGGTCTTCTGGAAGGTGTCCCTGCCCGTGAGATGGAGCTTGGGACTAGATGATCTCTGAAGGTCGCTTCCAACCCAAACCATTCTATGAGTCTGTGAGTTAAGAGCCAGAACTGACTTTCTGGCTGCCTTATTTTTAGCAGCAAGCCACAACTATAATCTAAAAAGAAGGCAATTAAATGATATTAGTGACAAGGAAGAGCTTCGTTTTACAGATAGAATCGTTGTGTTAGAGGAGGAAAAGCTTGGCAGGATGATCCTGGGAAACCCCTAGTGTTTTCCCTCCTCCCAGATGGGGAATCCATTAACCTTTGAAACTGCACTAGTTTGTGCTTTGCCTACGTTATTTTCTTATTTCAAGATGCATCTTCTTCCCAACACAAAGACAGCTGGTGTTTCAAGTTCCATGACCCATCGCTCGTCTCACCTTCCTCATCTCCATGTCCAGAGTTATGCTGGGGCTCCGAGTCCTGGGGGTGAAGGGTCTTGTCTGGCTCTGGCAGGTGAGAAATCCCATCGATGAGGTCCTCGACTCCATCCAGGATATCATTAGCACACAGCTGAAAAGAACAAACACACCCATATGGTGCACAACAGAAACCAAGCTGTGGAAAGAGCCATCACTAAACAACTTGTTTCTCCAGGGAGCTGGATATGCAAGGTCTGTCTGTCCATGCAACAGTCATGACCAAGACCTCGGCATTGTTTTTCTGTGACAAAACCAGGTGATTTTCCACTTTCCAGCATCCTCAGCTCTGTCACCTCAGACAGCCCAGCCAAATCTCCTACTTGCTTACAAAGCCACTTGATTGACAGGGCCAGTCTAAGTAACAGAGGTTTTACTTTAATCAAAACGAAAGCTGATTTAACTTTAATTCCTTGAATTAATTTGTCAAAACTGGATTAAGTTTTTAGATCAGATGTAATAGCAGCACCCTTTCTGCTTTTGATATTTACATTCCAGTACGATCTAGGGACCGAGGTACATTACTAGGGGCCCTAGTGTTCCAGGTTCTGTATCAAAAAGAGACCATGAAAATTTAGTATTTTAAGTTCAGCACAAGAAAACAGGGATGATGAAGAAACAGGGAGGAGAAAGGAAAGGACAAAGGTGCAATGCAGCAAATTACAGCATTGGTCACCAGCAATGTGCCATCAAGTATGTAGTTTGATCCAGACAAAGACAAGGACAACAGAGCAGGAGTCAGCAGAGGAATAGTAAAGGCTCTGACATGGATGAACATTTGATTTAAAGACAGGAAAGAAATCAAATATTCACAAATATATCAGGTAGGAATAAAGGGTCATTTTTTCACAGAGAAAGTTTGTTACAGACCTGCAGGACTTCTGCAGGATCTGTGCTGGGACACATGCTTCTCAACATATTCATTAAAAACCTGGAATAGGAGGTGAATAGCGACATGACCAGGTTTGCTGATGCCACCAAGTTTTACAGGGTAGTAACAAGAGTGGCTGAGTGCAAACAATCACAGAAGCACCTTACTGGAGTAACTGTATTAACATGAAAGATGAACTTCAGTTCAGATAAATATAAAGCAAGGCACACAGGGGAAAAAATGGCAAGTTCAAGCTGACTGAGGGAACAAGGTGTAGAGGCCAGACTGAGTCCATGTTTTCATGGAATTATGCCTGACAATTTAAGGAACAAACCAAGTACTGAAAATTCTTTGGAAAGAACAAAATTCAGATCCCCATCTCAAAAAGTCTACAGTAGAACTGAAAAAAGGTCGTGGAATGCAAAAGGACAATCGAAGACCTTGTACAAAGGATAAAGTAAATCAAGACCTTTTGACTTGAAAAAGGAGGCAGCTGAGAAGGGAGATCTACGGAATTACCAGTGGCACAGATAAGATGGCTGCTCATTTCATCTTCGGTGTAATGAAACCAGCAGGTTGTAAAATAAACAAATGAAAGGAGCTGTTTTCCCACACAACATGCAGAAAGCCAGGAAACTCCTTGTCAATAGGATTTTTAAGATGACAAAAATTTACACATGTCCAAAAAGAGACAGAACAAGTCTACAGAAATGAAACTCCTAAAGCTCTGTCAAATACAAAGATGCCAGACTCAAAGAGCCTCAAAGCTGTAAACTGCAGGAGGCTGGCAGGGCATATGAAAGAAAAATCACTAGATACTTGCCTCATTCTTATCTCCTTCCAAGATACCCACAGCTGAAGATGACACAGGGCAATATGGACCATTGTGGCCATACGAACCTCTGGTGTGACTCAGCACAGCTGTTCTAATAATGGCATCAGCAATTTGCAACTGCTGCCAGGCAGCAGAACAGGATTCACACTGCTTGCACCAGGCTGAGAGGCAATGGAAACAAGGGGAGGAAGGGGAGGGCACCATCCCTACGTTTACCTGACACCTAAAATGCCAAGAGTCATACAGCCTTGCAGCCATGGAGGTGGCATCTTCAGAGGCAATGCAGGCAGTAACTGATCTCCACCTTCCCCGAAGACTTCTACGCTTACTGTTACACAACAAAGCAGCCTTGCACTTCTACAGCAGCTTTTGAGGCACAGAGAGGCCTTATCACAGGTCTCCTTGGGGATGTTTCTGGGCTGGAGCTGAAGAGGAAAGTGAAGTGGCAGCTGGGTGCTGTGTCTGCAGCTCTAGGATATCAGAGGAGTGACTGGGAGTGCAAAGAAAGGGAGGGGAATGCAGCCCGTGAGAAAGCTGCCTACAGTTCACAAGCAGAAGTGTTTACGTACCCTCTGCAGCTGAGAGTCAATCCGCCACATTCGCAGAGTCTGATCACGGGACCATGTAACCAGCTGGTAGTCTTTAGAACCTACAAAAGACAGAAACAACTTACAGACCCCACTGAAAACAGAAACTATCTCAGCCCTGTGTTTTGTGTAAACAGATTCAAGCAAGCCAGCAGGGAGATCCAATGGATAAGGCACTAAACCGAAAGGCAGAGCAAGTCCTTTTCTGCTTGGAATTGATCAGCCTTTATGCCTCCCTGCACCACGGTTACCACACCTCTAAACGTGGTGTAATTTACAGGTGAAAGTAAGTATAATGAATGTGACACAAGTTTTCTAGGAACTAGGAATGAACAAAATCTACTATAATATTTAAATAAAACAAGTAATATAGTTGAGAAACAGATCTATCTTTACGATAACTGTAAAGTCAAAACATCTTTTAGTTCATCATCTGCTTCAAGATGCAGATGTTTTAAAACTTTTCTAAGCTAAGATGCTTCTGCCCTCCCCCTTTCTCCTTCTGAAAGACGGATGATGCCAAGACAAGTTGAGGTTGCAATGACATGCATCGAGCCACATACTATCTATTAACTGATAAAGGTACACAGGCATATTTATGCCCATGTTTACGTCTGGTGATACAGTTTAAGTTTCCCTTGTCAAACAGCTGCTACGCTTAAGAATTAGCTGCTGCACAGCTGCTTCCTACACCCCTCTGCAGAGGCACAGGGGCTAAATACAGCACAGCAGACTCTGTGGAAGGAGATTTGTGCTATCTTGGTTGTGTCTGCACTGAAGCAGACTTGGAATGCTTGTATGACTGATTTATGTTGCTTGAGATGAGCGTGACTTCCAGCCTCAGACATGTATCTATTAACTAAGACAACACAACTGTGGTTCAAGCCTCCTTGAATGCTCATTCACAAGCTGTCTGAGGCTGCGCCTCCAGATCCTAACACAGTTCTAGATTGCTCTCCTCTTTTGGAAGAGGAAAAGCAAGATATGGAGAAGGTGGTGACTTAACTGAATTTCCCCAGCAGCTGGTGGCAGAGGGTTGGACCACAACTTTTACAGGGCACTGCAAAGCTGTACCACCAGTGACACCGCAGCCAGGCGTGCATGTCCTGTCAATGGCACCCCAGGTGCTGGAAACAAAGCTGTGCTCTGTGTGGTTATCCAACCTCTAATACGGAATCTCCTATATTTAGCTGCCTACGCTGGAAAATTTAGTCAGGACTGAACTCTAAGAGCAGCCTCTCTATCCCACGCTCCTCCTCCCCTGCTTTTGCCAGCACACAGATAAGGTGGCCTCGCTGGGTCTGTGGTCTGGGATGTGCTGGAGGCTGCTGATCCCGGCAGTGATGTGAGGGGTTAACCGGTCAGCCTGCAGCTCGGAGCAGAGGGAGGTGCCTGAACTCCTACACCCATTTAATAGTTTGTACAATTTATTCTGAAAGATCCATTTAAAAATAGACTCACAGGAGAGTGGAAGCAATTAAGAGTCACCGCTGACCCACTCAGCATTTGGTAGATTTGCTTTGTTAGCATGGAACCAAAGGGCAACGCTTCTGTGGGCACTGCCATAAAACCAGTACAAAACAGCTATAGTTTGAGGGGAATGGGGTGGGAAAGTGGGTAGGAGCTACTCCAGGGAAAGGCAAGAGTCAAAAGGCAATAGTGTAAGCATCACAGCCAGGAGCCAGGCCCCCACACTCATGGTCAGCCGATGGCTGCAGCGCAGGGAAGAGCACACATCCAGCCCTGAACTCACCTTCTTTCTGCTTCCTCCACTGAAACTCCAGCACCACATCATCATGTCCCACAAAAGTGTGGACAGGCGTGTTCAAGTCAAAGACGTTCCAGAGAAGCAGACTGTTCTCCCGACGGAGCTGGGGGACCATCACTGTCACCAGCCCATTGCTGAAAGGCTTGAGAGAGAAACACCCCTCCAGTTAGCCCCCGGGAGTTATGCTCCCTTGCTGCTGTAATCATACTCTCATTCCTCCCTTTTCCCACCAAGAATGCTTGGGCTTTGAAGGAGCTCAGCACAAACCACAACGACACCTGAAACTGGGAGGGTCCAAGGCAGCTGCTGTGCAAAACCACTGTCTTACAAGGGGTAAGCAGTAGTACACTGAGATATTCAATGCAGATCACTTAAGATTAATAATTTCTTTCTGCTGCTTCCTCACTTTTCAGCTGTGAGGCTGCAGGGATTTCCCCATTGACTTTTCACATGGGACCCTTACTGCAATTTGCCTGGAGCTGGAAGAATTGGCACCTACGGACTGAGCTTCAGGCCATATTCAAATGTCTGGGGAAGGGAACAGATATGACTGATGTTAAGAGCTTTAGCTTCACATGGTTGGGTGCTTGTTCTGTAAAAGGCAACAGTTCTTGGATGTGATACACTGTAAGGGCCCACCATGGCATACTTGGAAACACTGGGAGTATAGAGGAAGCACTTGGAGAGGGAAGACCACTGCATTGCTCTGTGCAACATGTACCAATGCTGGAGCTGAGTGGAAAAACAGGACAGCGAGAGCAGCCACGACTTTCCAAGCCTCCTGCTCCCAGAGCCAACCACTGCACCCAGGTTTTCAACCCTCAGAATGATGATGTCCAAGACTGGGCTCTCACACCGTTAGTCATTCCTCCTCCTGAGTGCCCTCCATGGCAGATGTTGCTCTTCTAGGCCTTTTAAGCACCAAGAGAGATTTTTAAAATCAACTTAATGTCCAGCAGTAGAACTGGTGGAAGCCCTTCAGCAGTTCTTCTTTATTTAATGTCCCTTTGTACATTTGCTCTCACAGCACAAGTGGGGCTGGTGGGAGAGTCTCACTCACCGTGTATCTTGCCTTCCAGACAGGAACCTGGCAGGGAAGGATATTGAGGTATTTCCGAGGCTGACGGTAATCCCAGAACTTAAAAAAAAATAGAAGGCAACAGAAAGACAAGCAAAAGCAGGAGTCAGCTGGCTATACTTTCAGGCTGCAGTCTTCCATGCAGCTTGCAGATATAACAGCAAAAAACTTGCCAGGGTGCCCACAGCATCATTAGTAATCCTATTCATTAAGAGCAGAGATGGCCCCAAAGGACAAATATCAAGCTACTAGCATCTGGCAGCATCCCTTAGACAACAAGTGACTTGTTATATTCACAGTGATCATGGCTTGAGTAATTAGAGCAGGGAGATAGGCAGCCTGCATGGGCTTTCAGAGCTACAAGGTACCCTGCAGGCTCCCAGCCAATGTACCAGTCCAGACTGGAGGCAGGCCCACCCTGCTGTTACTGCTAATTTTGTAATGAAGAATCTAACCTTTTGCTTTGCTAGAATTCACAGCAACTGCATTTGCCTCAGAGCTTAGCTAAACGTGAATGAACTCCATTTGGCTGACATACAAAGCGCACTGTTTCCCCGCAAGTAAAAGGCCCTACATAGCAATGCTTGCAGGCAGTCTCTTAGTGATAACCCAGTTCGGCATGAGTTTGGGTACCCCAGAGGCTGGAGTATGTCTCCCCACAAGCTGCTGTAATCAGCTTGAGGTGGGCAACACTGCATTTTGGGGAGAAGGCTCTTCTGGCATGTATGGCCAGCTCCCTTCTGGCAAGCAGCAGGCAGAGGCAGTTGTTTTCAGCTTCAGTACTGCCCAAATCACCACAGATATGTGGCAAACATATGTGCACCCATTCTGCAACAACTTCTCTGCCTGTTCTGTAAAGCCACCCCTGGCTCAACACATGCAGGCGGCCAGAAACCAAAACATAAGGATGCGGATCTTGTCAATGGCAAGCACGCCCCAAGACTTCAGCAGCAGTAGAAGGGGATCTGCTCCACCACCCTGACATCTCCCAAGCAGGAGTCCCTGAAGCAACACTTACCCTGACAGAGTTGTCCTGGCTGGACGTGGCCAGCGTATACTCATTGTCAGGATGCCAATCCAGACCGTGGATTTTAGAGAGATGAGCTGCCAAGTACTCTACTGCAGTGCTGGGTTTCTGCAAGGAGAGACATTTTCCTTCTGAGCACAGGACTCCTGAAATTTGGTCTAGTTCTCTGGCACAAGAGACACTTTTAACAAGGGCAAGAGAGGTGGAACACCCTCCTGCTGGGCAAAGGCAAATAGCTCAGCAAAAGCAGTTGAAGAAGAGGTCCTGTGTAGGTGTGGCAAATTCCAGTCACCAAGTGCAGCCCTGAATGATACTTTATACTCAGTAAAACAGTTAAGTACTACAAGATGAAAAGTAAAATGTTAACGGGCACAGTGTCTGGGGAAGCAGGCTATCTACAAGCTCTCTTCAGGCTCGCAGGCTCCCAATTCCCTCTAGTTTAAATTGACTCACAAGAAAGATTTGGGGAAAAAGTAGCATATTTTTCTCAGTATTTATCAGAGTATTTATCCCTCTGACCAGAGGGACATCTGTATCAGGTAGGTGAAAATACGCACAAACTGCTCAAAAAACCCTTCAGCTTACCCTTTTGTCCCAAATTCGGACATCCCCATCATGGCTTGTTGCCAAACAGTTGGCATTTTTCTTGTTCCACTTCACCTGGGAAGCTCCAGCTGCAGTACAAAGAGAGCAGGTCAAAACAAGCAATTAAAAAGTAAATGGCACAGGAGACGCCTGACCTGGGCTTAAAGCTGCTCTTCTTTGCACAGGAAAGGCAGTTCAGAGGAAGGATATCCCAGAAAACAGCACAAAGAATGGTGTGGAAACAATTAACCATTGTGTCCTCAGGACAGCAAAGCAAGAGTGTTCCAGTTACATGCCTAGAGATCTTCTCTGCAATTTCTAGCCATGGGTTGTACCCGATTAAAATACTCATGCCCATTAGTTCAGAAGGAGCAACTTCCTCCAGAGAAGAACTGCAGGTCCACTACCTCCCTCCCAGATCCCTTCTGTTTTCATTCAAGTTACTGCCAGGTGCTTAAAGACTGATTAATTTCTCTCCCCATGTCCTGGTTTCAGCTGGGGTAGAATTTTCTTTTTAGTAGCAGGTGCAGTGCTGTGTTTTGGATTTGGTGTCAGAACAATGTCAATAACACACTGTTGTGCTCAGTAACCTTTATACTAAGCCAAGGACTTTTCAGTTTCCCAGGCCTTGCCAGCAGAAAGGCTGGAGGGGCACAAGAAATTGGGAGGGGACACAGCCAGGACAGCTGACCCGAACTGGCCCAAAGGCTGTCCCATACCATGGGACATCATGCTCAGTATATAAACTGGGGGGGTTGGCTGGGGCCTGCCGATCGCTGCTCGGGGGCTGGCTGAGCATCAGTCATTGGATGGTGAGCAACTGTATTGTGCATCACTTGGTTTCTTTTCTCTCTTCCCTTTGAATTTCACCCCTCTCCCCTTCTCCCTCCTTTTAATTATAACTGTTATTATTATTTTGGTTTTACTTAATTCCAATTATTAAATCGTTCTTATCTCAACCCTCAAGTTTTACATTCCTTTCTGATTCTCCTCCCCATCCCTCTGGGTGCGTGTGGGGGAGCGAGTGAGTGGCTGCGTGGTACTTAATTATCAGCTGGGGTTAAACCACAACACCCCAACACCCTCTAAACTATCTGATGCTATACAAGGAACTAGTGTTATTATCTATTACTGAAATGGAGGTGCAGGAGAAGGCTGGAATGCAGGTGGACCTTGTGTCTGGCCGGCTGGAGGTAGACTCACTGGGTGGACCAGAAGGCCACTGTATAACTGTCAAAACACACCACAGAAGTCAAAGACACCAATGGCATTGTAAAGAAACTGGATGATGGTCCAGATATGATGATATACGATATCACAAGGGACTCAGCCAAGGACCTAAAATCAGAAGATGGGCAGTTATTTCTAGTAAGTAGCAAAACACAGCTTCAGTTGATGTGGATTATTCAGGCGTTGTGAGAGAAATACATGTTCTGTTCATCCTTATTCTGCCAGTATTTTCAAAACATTTTAAGCTATCAGAAAGGTGAGGTCCATGAAAAAGCTAAACAGATCTCAGCCAGCTGCTAATCCCCACTTCACTACCCACCTCCTGCTGCATGGTGAGCAGATTCATCCTGACAACCTGGCAAAACACTAGTCCAAGGGAAAAAAAAGCTGCCAATAGGCTGCCAGTTGATTGATTTGATCCACTCACGGAAGGGTACATCAACATCTAGACCAACACTAAACGTAATCAGGCATGGGAGGAAGGAAGATTTCCAGGGAGGAAGCTGCTGGGCTGGCTCAGCTGACCCGTGAAACCTGCGCCCAGGCACCAGAATAAGCTATGCTTCTCTCCAGTTCAGGAAGGCTTCTGCGTCGCTGACAGAGAGGTTTGCTGGCTGAGAAGGAAGAGGGAGCCACTGCAGATGTGTAGCCTAAGGAGATCTAAGCAGCAGACCGTAAGAGACACACGTTGTGGGGACAGTAACTCAGGAAAAGGCTATTTTTCTCGTCACCCGTGCTTTGCCCAGCTCCAGCAGGCAGCTGGTGAGGACTGACACACAGCACCTGCCAGCAGGCGGGATTACAGGCGGCTGGACAGTCACACTGCCAAGAGCCATGACAAGTGCCTTTCCAGAGCAAGTGCAGCCCAAAGAGCATCTTTGTGTCACTGCTGCAGCTCCCTGCACCTTGGAGGTGCCCCAGGGCAGCAGACACAGCGGTTAATGTAGCCAGCCCCTCAGCAGGTAAGGGAGCAGGCTGGCAGCTGGCAGCACTGACAGCACTGCCTGGGGTGCAATTCAGTTTCTCAGCAGATTCAAACACAAAAGGACATGGAGAAACTACAGGCAGGCGACACAGGACGAGCAGTGCGGCACAGTGGTTAAGCAGGGAAGAAACTATGTCTAAAAGGCAGAAATGCCACATGACTGTCCATCAACTTCAGGACAGCCAGTCCAAGCACCACCACTGCCCTCCATGCCTGGGAACCTCCAAGGGCTCCACGTTCCTTCTGAGTTCCACTCCTCTCTAAAAGGAGCTGAGAACTGGAGCCTTTCAGGCTGCTCCTACATGGGACAATCACACACGGTGGCACTTTGGTACTCTGCCACAATCAGTTCTGGAGCATGAATGGAGGGATGAATAACAGCAGGGGCATACAACAACAGGCTTGCTTAATGCCTGCATCACACATACATGTCATACTTACCAACTGCAGAGAGCGAGACTGTAGGCTTCCTGGTGTCTCTGAAACACAACAAGGCTAACGTGACTACCCACAGCCCAGCCCAGCAGGTCCACACACACCGCACCACCCACTCCGCAGCAAGCTCCTTGCTATTCCAGGACTAATTTTATTGCTGCCTCTTGGGAGCTAACATGCCTTCTGCTTACCAAAATACACTGATGTTAAATGGAATACGGAAAGAGGTGACCATCTGGAGGACAGCAGCCATCCTGTCTTGCCACCACACACAGTAGCAAATTTAAGATGTAGGATGGAGTTAGAGGAGCCTAGAGGAGAAACGCCTGCAAGAGTGGCACATTGCAACTGGGCAGGCAAGGAAACAGGGCTCACAAAGCACTGCTGCAGGAAGCAACAAAATAGCCTTTCCCAGGAGGATTAAAAAGAACTAACAGAGCTGTGGAAAAACTAGACAAGAGGCACTGATGTGTTTGTGGAGCCTTTGCAGACCCTGATTCAAGGCAGATGGAGCAGTGACTTCAGAGCAAAGACTTCATGTCTAGCACATAACAACAAAATTACCAGGAAATAAGCCCAGCTGTGTACAGATACTACAGAACAAATTCTGCGGTGGTAGAAGCCAGTGCGGCACCATGACAGCTCCCAGCAGCTAGGACATGGAAAGGCAATTCACTCCTTGACCTTGCTCCTCAGGAAATCACCTGCCCTTTCATGAAAAACACCAGTGAAAATGAGGAACGTTGTCTTCAGCTTTTTTTGTTTGCTGAAAAGCAGAACATTTGCTGGAATGGACTGCACCTCTCCTTCTAATTCTGCCTAATCGAAAAGTTATTTTGTACAAAAAATTAAGCAGAGAATTTCCAGCTGCTCTTACCATAGGGCTACCTCCCTGGGGTGTCATTAGAGACAGCCGCTTCAGCAGCATGTTCTTTGCTGGAGGCCAGCAGCCCCAGGACCTTGCTGCCCCAGCAAGCTCAGAGACCTTATTAGCACAAGTGGGATGTAGAGGCTAGTCAGAGACTGCCTGAGCAGCGCTTCTGGACGAGCGATAGACGCAGACACAAAATGATGGAAGGGCACAGTAAGAGTTAAAGTGGGGCTTCTGATAACAGCCTTCAGATAACTCTGTTTTTTGCTTGGCACTAAGATAGTGTCACAGGAAAAGACAACCAGCAGTCATTGTCTCTCTATGTCTTTTAATTACACATTAATAATATATTGCCATTCTCAAGCACCATTTAACCAAGGATCTAAGTGCTTCATAGGAGCTAAACAAGCCTCGGGGTAGCCTGGTGCAGTGAGGTTATATAATTATCCTCCTATTATCACTGAGCAAGGGAGGCAAGAGAGGAACAAAGTGACTTGCCAGGGGTCATAAAGAGTCTCTGTACAGCCAGCAAGAGAACCCAGCAGTCTCAATGCCAGCTCCTTGCTTCACAGGTGTAAAATATGGGATTTCAATATTGGTGGGTTTTGGATATATAGTTGGAAATACATTACCCTGAAATTACTCATGATAGAAACCACCAGGAATCAAGAGATGGCACAAACAGGAAAATGTTTCTGAACACCACTGCCAGTCTTCCGACCACTGAGGGAGAGCCAGCAACAACCACTGAATTTAGTGGAAAATGGCTTAAGGATCATGAAATGGTGCCCACTCACTCAGCTAAAAAGCCCAGCAGGTTGAGGACCACCTTTGGACTCCAGAAAAAGCTGCCAAGGAAGGATCTGAAGTGGTTAGGAAGTGAAGCCAGTCAGTATTTTTTTAAAACAGGAGTGTGACTGTGGCTTAACTGTACCACTCTACCCTTCATTGACTCTGAACTGACTTGAAAATAGGGGAACAAAGTCATCTTTGAGATTACGGGAAGTAAATGAAGCCCCTTCAAGCGCAGCTGAAAAGCGGCGCCCATCAGTGCATGCTTTGCCCTGCAAGCTGCTAATTACAGAAAGGAGTCCAATGATTTCCCGGCAGCGCAGAAACATACTGATTCTTACTTGATGTCCCAGATATAGATGTATGTGTCAACAGAACTGGTGACCAGCAGGTCTGGCTCAAACACTGCCCAGTCCAGGTCACTGCAAATGCAAAATCATAGTATGTCAGCAAAGAAAAGCACACAGTTTGCATCAACTGCTCACAAGCCCCCAGTACATTTCTCTGACAAATTCATGGCATCCGTGACATCTACCAAAACTATTTAAGTGAAAAGCAAGATCTTAATCATTTCTCTAAGTAAATCCCAAGAAGCAATGAAATGCTTCTAAGTAAATTCCAGTGAAGTAACCTCCTAGCTCTGAACTTTACAGCTATCATGTATGCGCTCCTTCCTCCACAGGCAAAGTTACCAGGCATTCTTGGCATCAGCCTCTCTCTGGGATGCCTTCCCATTGGGATCACCCAAGTGCACCTGGGACACAAAGAGCCTCCAGTCAGCCCAAACAACGGCGTTTCAAGGGCTGTACATACTTTCCACAATCAGGAGCTGGAGTAAAAAAAAAAAAAGTCCTTCACCTGCATTTCCAGCCCAGTGCTGCAATACAACCCTAGAACCAGAGGCAGAAATCTCTCCTGCACCACTGTAACACACTTTGAGCTCGATCTTTGGGATTACCTGCTTTAATTAAGCTGCTACTGCACACAAACATGGCTCGGATTTAATTTAATAAACATGCTGCTATCTGTTTCCCAGATGATGGCTGCTGTTCTTCACAAGGACAGCAGCCTAAGGCAATGACACTTGAGCCATCAAAGGCTAAGTTGATATACTGGGGGGAGCCATGAAAAGGTGAGCAGTTTCACATCTGACACCATCTCCAAATGGGAAGGCAGTACAGTCCGGAAAAGTGGAAAAAACAGGCTCAGAGCAAGAGCCTGAGCAGGGCCAGGACCAGAACATTTCAGCTTCTATGGAACAATGCACCAGTTTCCACCCAGCGGTCCTCAGCATCCCTCGTTCCTCACCTGATCACACGTGTGTGTCCTTGCAGCGATGTGCACACTTCCCCATTACCTTCCTTCCACTTATACAGGTCAACTCGCTGATTGCTCTGAAATCAGATGGAAGAAAGGAGACAGTCTCAGGCAAACCAGGTAGGACAAAAATCCATGTCTTAGGACCAGGTTCTCTTCACTTTGAACAACCTGCTACCAATGAGTCACACTGTGATTAGCAAAGTCCTTGCCCAAAGCGGGAGAGCAAAGATGAAACTACAGGCTGCAAGGACTCAAAAGCTTACACTTTAATTACACCCACTTAAAATTGGAGATGAACAAGAATGGGAGAAAAAAAAAAAATCACATTGCAAAATATTTCCACGAAATGATGTTCTCTGAGCTTTTATTTCCTAACAACATGCTGTAACTGCAGGCAACAGGCAGCCAAATTCTCTCCGCAGGAATACCCTGCCAGTCTTTTCAGATTCACAAATGGAGTTTTCAGTGAGGGGGATGATAGACCACCACTGGTCCTCCTCAATTCTTTCCCAATTTCCTTCTGGGATAATCAGGGCCATTGCCAAACAAAACCAATACAGTCTAATGGCTTCAAGGTCATCTCCTCAAGGGTATGTCCATCCTTGCCAGCCCAGGGGAAAAAAAAAAAAAAGCTTTAAGTGCTTATCACTAACTGTAAACCACAGGAGCAAACCAAATGAATCAATGACAACATTATTTAGGGTTCCTTTACTCATTCCAGGAAGAAATCCTCCCCCAAATGCAGCCACACACAAAGTTACTTAGAAACTAGTTACCGTGCTTTAAAGTTCATGTTCTGCCTCAATCAAGGTTTGCTTCAGCCCAGGCTGACTCCAGCCCTTCTGGGGCAGGAATTGCCTTTTTGAGTGCATATATAGCACCAAGCACAGTGATTCTTGGGCTGCAAAATCAAGATGAATTTCCAAAAACAGAAATAACACACCTTCAACATCTGATTTTCATTAGCCTCTTCTCAGACATAACGTGTACACGAGGGAAAAGATCATAAAGAGGAGACATCTTACATTTTTTGTGGCAGTTTTTTGTGGTGGTGGAGTTTTTTCTACCCCAAAGCTGCTTCATATGAATTTAAACTTGCAGATAGATAAAACACTCCAGCCTTCCCTGAAATGAAAAGTCTCCTCCCAACCCAGCAATGATACATGGCACTTCTCTAATAGCTCACAGCAGGGCTGCACAAGGGCTTGGGGCAAGGAAAACTCCTTGCATGTTTCTTATTGACAGATGGATTTAAGGGGGTAGAGTGAAATTACCAAACAGGATTTGTCCAGGACTCCAGAGCTGCTGCTACAAGATGAGGATCACCAGAAGTTTCTCAGATTCTTAGTGGGGCATCTCACATGGAACGTGCTGACCCTAGCACCAGGTGTGTGGGAATGACAGCTCCTCCCATCAGGAGCATTTTCTAAAAACACATGTTTCTCCTGATAAGTATCAGTATACACTTCCAACAATTTCATCACCCTCTTGTTCAAGCATTTGTGACCACACAAAAGTAACAAGGATCTAGGCTCGAAAACAATGGCATTTCTGAAACAGCAGCAACGTGCTTGAGCCAGAGAGGAGACACAGCCAAGCACAGCAAAAGGACACGTTTCAGCTCTTCTGGAAAGAAGCTAAAAAAATAAGAAGCCCTTATTCAAACACAAGAACAGACTTTCCCTCTGCCTGCACCACTTCCAATTAACAGCACTGCAAACCAGGTGAGGGTGCTGGCCAGCAGGATAGTAGCCTTTTACACACTCCCTTTCCATCCACAGGGATGCAGAGGGATAGGACCCTCAGGGCTGTCTACACCACCTGAACACATGACGACCTCAATAGCAGGCTGATGGAGGACTGACAGCCAGCTGAGTCCCAAAGTGGCAAATCACATCTTCACGTTGCTGAATCCAAGCTGATTTAGCCTTCTGAAAGCACCTTTGCTCCCTTAGACATGGCCCCCCGACACATCCACGCTGCCTTCAGACCTGACCTGGGACATGCAGACCTGAGCACACGGTATAAGTCTGCTTTCCACTTCTAAACAAGACAGGCTAAACTCTAGTCCTAGGACAGGGCTGTAATGCATCAGCACCTGAACATCAACCACCTGTGAGATGGCTGGAAAGGAGGTGACCCATACTGGAAAAGCTGCCTGATCTCATCTTGGGGATTCCTTACCTGATGCGTGTTGGCAACTACATCTAAATCACCAGAGCATCTTTGCACCTTCATTTATAAACAGCAAAGTTTGATGCCAGCTGCACCTAGTTTCAGTCTGGAACAAGATGAGCTCCTGTGTTGGCTCCGTGCAGCAAGAGACAGGAGTGCTCAGATGGGTGGGATGGGCACAGCTCCCCTTTGCAGCAGGGTCCTGCTCAGATAAGCATTAATCTGATAACCTGACAAACTGGATATTGCCTTCAGAGTATATCGGAAAAGCATCTTTCCCACTGTACTTGTGGCCTGCACAGTACATTTCCTTATCTGGTTTTGATTTTCACAGACTGTATCCAGAAGTGGCACTGAAGGACACCTTTTTGCAAGTTGAACTAACACTCCACTCAGAAGCAGACAGCTGCTGAAAGCACCTTTCAGATGTCAGTCATGTGCCAGAGCTGGGAGGAGACAGGCTGGGGAAGGTCACCAGAGCAAGCAAGCAAAGGCTCCTAACTGACAACACTGGTCCACTTTTAAGACTGCCCTTAACTTCAATCATAGCCAGTCCAGGAAACAAAAAGAACAAAAAAACCCCAGGAAACCACTTTCAGCTAAGTATTTTCTCAAAAAAATACGTGAAACCTCTCTACCCCCAGCTATTCTAGGACTCTCAGGCTATAAAAGCAGATGCAACATGACAGAAAAAGCACCTCACCATGAGAGCAGTCTGCGTCTGGCTAGTGCCGGTTGCTGCAGTGCTGTGGTTGATGGCTAAGACTGCTGCTAGCAGAAACTTGGGGCTCTGGGTGAACAAGCTACAGGGGCATGACAGGGTGAGTAAAGATCAGAGCTAAAAACTGCATTCAGGTCTCAGACGGCCACTACTGCTTCTTCAGACCAGCCTATTCACTTCTCCACACACTGAATAAGAGCTCCTCGATGACTCGGCCCCTGCCCATCTGCAAATCCAGATTGTTACAGCGGTGAGCCAGTATTGACTTGTGCTATTTACAGACTGCCTGGTGCACCACATCCCACCAGGAAGGCAGGGAGGTGAAAACAAAACAGCACAGAGCAAGAAATTCAATAAGTGCACAAATCTCATAACAGAATGGAAGTTAGAAAGAGAGCACACCCCTGCTTCCTTCCAGAAAAGGACCATTTGGGTGCCTGATTTATTTGGCAAGGTGTTTTATAAAAGACAAGCAAGCAAAACTAGATTTAACACTGACTGACCAATAACTTGGAGCCATCAAGCCAAATACCTTGCTGGCAGTAAATGAGAGTTAGGCCTTGATCTTGCAGTGTGACTTGCAGAAGCACGCCTGTGCCAGCTCTGTACAGCCTTCCAAGGCCGCAGAAGTCCACCCGTGAAAGACCAGGGAAGAGGATGAGTTACAGCTTTTAAATGAGTGAACTTACCGAAGCTGCGAAGTAGTACGCGTAGCTGTCGTGCGGGTTCCACTGCACTGCCCCAATGTCCCACTTGCTCTGGCGGGAGATCTTCCGATGACCCTCGTTTGGTGCATCCAGGTTGACTATGTAGAGGAAACGGCGGCTGCAAGACACAGGGACACAAGGAGGCTGCATCACACAGAACTGATCTCAAAATCCCAAGCTCACATGGAGCTCACAGCCTTGCATCTAGAGGGCCAAAGAAGAGCAGGATTTCACAAGACAGTTGAAAATACTATTCCAGACACATACTTCAAAAAGAGCTACATTTAAAAAAAAGATATAACAGACATGCTGAAATTAGACAGGATCTGCAAATGTAATGGGTAGCTCAGACCACAGAAAACCTTGGATAAGTAGAATACAAAAGGAAGCACTGGGAAATGCTGTAAACACATCCAAATAAGCTTTGCTGGCCTAGTCCTGCAGCAGCAGAGCCGAGGCAGCACAGGGCTGGGCGTGCAACGCAACAGCTTCACTGGAACCAGCTTCAGTCTGGAGAGGTTGCTCTGAGCAAGAGTTAACGAGCCTTGACAAACGTAAGATGATTCTAATGGCTGCATCTTTCCACACCATGCTGTCTGGGGGACTTGGTTCCACAGACAGTACGAGTACACCTGCGCAGAGCTAGCTCAGCTGCAGCAGCTTAACACGGGTGGACAGCACTGCACTGATCTGGTTGTATTACCTGAGCTAACCCTTTATGCAGCAGATGTATTTGCATGACGCTAAACCTGAGCTTGTACATTCTGGTGGACATGGACACCTTCCCCACAAAGCTAGGCAAGGTATCATTCCCTCCACAGTCTGATTCATCTTACCAGCAAGATAAGCCGCCCAGAAATAATTGTGAGCCAGCTGAACTCTAATGGACAACCAGCACCAAAACATATTGAACCATATATAATTAACCACACCAGCATCACAAGCTTGCATAGCAAGCACACAGCTGCTCCGAGCACTATGAATTTTCCCAAGAGAACGAACATAAAGAGCATCTTTGCTGCCTTTCCAGACCAAAGTCCTCAGGGCTCCCTACTCTGAAATGCGAAGATGCTGAGCCCTCTGAGGCTCTCCTACAGATTTAAAACAAAGGAGACAAAACCTGAAGGGCTGCTGAGCATGCAGTAGAAGCTTGCAAAGCAGAGGGCCACAGACCCAATGCTGAAGTGCAGACAGGCTGTCCCCAAATAAACAAGCTGTGAAACTGAGCAAGCATAAGGAGGAAGTGGCATCAATTCAGACCCAAAGCAGCTGCTGAGCCAGTTACTCCTGCACAGGGCTGCCAGACTACGGGTTTACACGGAAGCCAGGGGGTCTCTGAGTTGTACGAAAGGACCTAAGGCTGACCAAACGTCAGCTGCACCCACACAACCCTGAATTTCAAGTAAACACCCTTATTGGTGTGGTAATTGTGTCACTGACAGCAGGGCAGCAATAGCTGATAGTACTGAAGGGCGGCAGCTGGGCAGGCAACTGCTGAACAGTTTGAAGACTTGCCCTGGAGGTGGCTACATAATGCCAAGCCCTCCTGGGAGCTCTGGCAGCTTGCAGTCCATGGCACCTCCTGTTCTTGTTGAGTATCATCCCTCACTGAAGCAGGAGAGGAGCAGGTCAGGGAGCTTGGCTCTTCTGCCCAAGTACGCTGTGGGGATATCTGGGGCAAATTTTATCTTGAGGAAATTAAGCGAGCTGTATTTCAAGCAGAATCCAAATAGTACTTCATGGTGCTCCACCTCCCACAAGTGGATTTGGGAAAGCCCATATCGGGAAAGCCACGACAGTACTTTATTGTGCTGTTGTTGCTGGCTTTCCATTCTGTATCCCATTGGAAACGTGACCCAGAATCCTTTTCATCCAGCCTTGAACAGAACTCAGCTGCACCTTTCTGAAACAATACATCAGCCCTTCAATTGAGGTCAGCCTGAAGGTTGCTGATTTGGCTTGTGGAAATGATTGTCATACATTTCTAATGGGGACTGTCATGCTCACCCTGAGAGTACTGCACGCTGTCCCAGGCAATCCACTGACATCGCAGTCGCCTGTTAAAGAGAAGCAGAGACAAAATTAAATTATACCTGTCAGGTCAGCTTCTCGGTCAAAACACACAGCTTTGGGGAGGAGTTCAGGAACACCTGCCAGCTCATCTTCAAGGTATAAACTGCTATGGTAAGAGTCAAGGCTGATACCTGTCAGGGATGGCAGAAGTAACATCCCCTTAGAGAAGCACAGATGGGAGACAGGGTGTAGCGGTTGATTTTGGGATGCAGGACAGCGCACAAAAAACATCTTTGTTCAAGTAAACTGAAGGCAAGACCTGGCAGGCACCATTACAAGCACTGAGACCTTGCTCCCTTCTCCCCGCTATGGCAATCACAGCTGCAGCCTTTCAATCAGCAATCTCTAATAATCCGTATTAATCAGCCTCTGCTCCTGCTCAGGAGCTTTCTCAGTCTCTCTCTCTTCCATTGCAGGGCCAGATTTAATTATATGTGTACTGGGAGATAGCAGTGCAACCATTTGTGTGTGGCTGGTCTCCAAAAATGAGACATGGCTAAGAGGCATCAGAATTTACTTTGGCACTGCTTGTAAAGAAGGCTAAGAGATAACTTAAATGCCGTAAGACCCCAAAAAAATTAAACAGACTGTTTCAACATTGTCTCCCCCTTTTTTGTTCAGAATGGAATTGGCCAATCACCTCATTTAATTGCCAAGAGAATAAAGGAAAATTTTACTTGGAAAGCTGAACAGTTCAGCCCATAAGCACAGATATGACTTCAATGCAGTTTTTAGCGTTCACAGTACAAAATCAGCATATGCCCCATACTCTTCAAACTAAGTGCTGTCATCTTCAAAGCTACCTCTCGGAGGGCTCAGGATGTCTCTGCTGCTCTTCAGGATTCTGCTAAGTACTCTCAGCATGGATGTAACAAGACTTCCAGATGTCCCACAGCTACTACTTACAAGCATCACTGAAACCAGACAGACAACGTGGCAATCCCACTCCATTTCAATCAGATTTGACAGGAGAATAACCATCACAAAAACCCAGGTTTTTTTCAAGCAGGGCCCCATTCCCTGCTTGCACGTACACCAGCTAACGGAAAAACAGCATCACGGGCTCATTCTTCACTGGAGGCCAAAATGCCACACGGCAAACAGCTACAAATGCCTGCAGAGTTTCAGCAGGAGTCTGCAGTAAACCCCAGGCCTACATCTATACCCCAACCACGCCAAGTTCCAGCACTTCTGTTCCAGGAACAACCCGCTTCCATTGCTTTTTCTTGGTAGCACATCCAGTCTTCTGGCAAGGCTTTCCTAGTCCTAAAACTAATGCTGTAAATAAGCAGCTAGTTTTAATATCTCTAAACGGAAAACAAATAATTCCAGCTTCCTAAATTTCACACCACCTTGCAAAACACAGCGGGTTACTAAATTCATACTAAAAAAACCCAAACAAACAGAACACCAAAAAACCAGGAGAAGGAAGCTTTCCTTGACAATACACATTTCACTTCTGAGGAATGAAAATGAGGATCCCTAAAGCTGTTACTGGAACCGGAACTTTCTCATGTGATGAAGAGCTAGTCAGCTGACATATTTCACACAGCTGTGGCCATCTTTCCTCAAGACAGAACAAACACCATCAATTTAAAGTGATTGATAATTTCACACACCAGCTTATTTTTTCCAGTATCGGCACCAGGATCTCATTCTTATAAATTGTTTATTTATTCATTATTATTTAATAATGAACATGGGTAAACCGTTTTTCCAGGCACCAAATGTCATAAAATGTAATGATCAACTAGAATGAAGTAAGAAGTTTCACATGTCAGGCTGCTATTCTGGTTGGTCATAAATGAAGTCATTTTATGGCAACAAATAGCTCCCTACAATACTTCAGTCTTATCTAGGCAACAGAAAGAAAAAAAAAAACCAGTTGTCATTTAATGTGCTTGGTGAACTGATATGTCAGTCTTCACAGCACAACCTTCCAGAAGGAGGGAGCTGAAACTGAACAAACCAACCTGAAAGCAGTTTTTATCCTAAAACAGCAATCAGGATAGTTAGAATTGCTGTTTATGAGTAACAATTAGGTGAATAAGCATGGTAGGAGTACCACGCATGTAAAAACCAGCTCTGAGCCCACAACCCAGGCAGCATCTTTTCAGATTTCAACCACCTACTCTGGTATTTCACTTCATTTCTGCTAGGTAAGCCAAGGAAAATACATTTTCATGACTGAACTTCCATTAGTTTCAAATTTAGTTTCATTCTCTCCACCTGAAAGGCAACAGACCAACCCAATGTGCTAAGGCTATACTGGTTTTCAAGAGGTGCAAACTCTTGAGGCAAGAAATATCAGTTCCCTGCACACCCAACTTCCCATCTACACACCAGGTTGCTACAAGTGGTACTATTTCACCGTTGGATGTGGCGAGCTTTACTCTCCTTTTGATAGCAAGGACAGTGTGACAAAAGCCTGTGGATCAGAAGAGTACAGAGACTGCCCCCTCTGTCACCTTGTACAGAAAGGGGACGCTTGTAGGCAATGCTGGCCCTAAACTACCAGAGATCTTCTGAAGTGTTGCAGGCTGGGTGCTGTAGCTTTCACATGACACGCTCTGGCATGGCGAACAAAGACAACTGCAGTGCTCGCAGACATGTACAGGCTATAAATGTAACAGCTGCCCACTCTTTTGACTCTTGTTTCCATGTAAATTGGTTTTGGGATAGGGATTCTGGAGACAGCATGGCCTACAGACAGAGCTGAAGCCTGGTACAGGACGATTACAGCCAAGGTGTTTCAGTTTCTCAAGCTCGGGTTTCCCATCTGCAAAAATGTTCATGCAGACTCCTAAAAAAAGCTCAAGCACAAACGTATAAATGAGTTTAACTTGAAGCAGCAGTCTAGCAGCCCCAACCGCACCGAAGCTCTCTGGTTTCGTATGAGAGAGCAGGCAGGTCAGAACAGCTGAAGAAAGATCACACCACAGTAAACCGAAGTGACCAAAATACCAATGGTTAACCTCGCAATTAAGGTATACGCCTGTACAACAGCAAGACTGAAACCAACTGCTGCAGAAGAAGATGGAAACACCTGTTCTCTCTCCTCTCCGCTCCCACACGCAGTCATTATGAATAAGCAATCAAATCAGGAGGCCACGCATCTCCTGAGCCAGATGCAATTTAAACTGTGATCTAGGAAGACATACCTTCGTCCCTCATTACCAGTTTCCTGAGAGCAAACCTTCAACAGCAGACAAACCTGCTTTAACATTTCTTCCATGAGGAAAACAAAGCCGATATAAAGCTTTTGAGGTATAAAAGCAAAAAGCTCTGTGAGCTTACAGGGGGAAGGCTGGATACAGCAGGCAGGACCCTGCACCTGTTTGCAATGGTGAGCACAGAGCTGACATTGTTCCAGCACAAGAGGACAAACTAGAAGACAAGTTTGCAGACCTGTATTTTTTATTTTAATCTTTCTGGGTTTCCTGTTGAAGCAGTTCATAGTTCACCCACCATCCCCAGCTTTGCTAAGCAGCTGCCAGCATCTTAAAAAAACCCGTTTCTTAGAACAGCTCCCAAGAGAGCACATAAGCAAACTCTTAGAATTCTCCAGTAGCCAGCAACTTCAAAAGCTGACCTTTTTGCTATTTATAAAAAACCAAAACCTGCTTTTCCTCCTAACCGAGCAATTCCCAACAATTTATGTCGCAGCAGAGAAGGCAGCTAAAATGGTCTCAGAGGAAAAATGAGGAAAGATGTGTGGGAAGTGGTAATAGCTCCTATTAGGCCTGCCAATATACTTTAAAAAAAAAAACAGCCGAGATCTAATTAAGACTAAAAATAAAGCGCCTCATGAATCAAGGCAGTATCTCCGCGCAAACGGCTCCGGGACCGGCTCAGCCCCGTCCGCGGCCGCCGAAAGGCCCCCTGGGGCCGCCGAGCCCGCCCGGGCCGGGCCCCGCTCCCGCTCCTCACGGGAACGGCCGCCCCCCCACCCCCCCGGAGCCGGCCAGAGCGGCAGCCCCCCGGCGACGGCGGCGGCGGCCCCCCCCGACCTGGGCGTCGCGGAACTCCACCACCACATTCTCGCTGCTCCAGCGCGCCGCCATCTTGGGCCGCCCCAGCAACCCCCGACGCCGGCGGGGCAGGGGCGGGGCCGGCGGGGCGCGCGCGCGCGCGGCGCGGGGGCGGCTGGGAAATGCAGTCCGCCCCTGCCGGCGCCCCGCGCACCCCCCCCCTGCCGGCCGGGGGCGGGCAGGCCCGGGGGGCGCCGCGGCCTCGCTGCCCGGCAGCGCGGCGGGCCCGGGAGGGCCCGGTTCGCCCTCCCCTGGTGGCGGGCGGCTGCGGCGGCCCCCGGGCGGTTACAGCCCCGCCGCAGGCCCCTGCGGAGCGGGGTGTGTGGAGGAGGAGAGGGGGGGGGACGACAAGTCCTGTGTTCCTCGGGGCAGCGGCGTCCCCGTGACCCGCAGGCCGCGGTGGTGGAACGCAGGCCCGGGCGGCAGCGGCCGGCAGCAGCGCAGGGGTTAAGGGCGGCGGGCCGGGGGGGCCGGGGGCGGGAGCATGCGTGCTGCCGGCCTCTATTGTCTCCGGCGCGGCGCCGAGCACCCAGGCGGCTGGCGGCGGCCGGCAGCGAGGCCGTGCCCGGCGCAGCGCAGCGGAGCGGGGCGCGCCGCCCCCGCCGCCCCCCGCCGCCCCATGGGCCGCAGCTGATCGTCGCCCGGCTGCCGGCCGCGCCCCGGGCAGGAGCGAGGCGGGCGGAGCGACCCGGCCGCCGTCCACCCCCCCCCCTCCTCCTTCCCCCGCCGTCCCGTTCCCCCCTCCCCCCCCCCCCGCGGCCCCGGAGCCCTCGGCGGCCCCCGCCGGGGGTGGCGGCGGCGGCGGCGGACTCGGGGCGCCCTCGCCCCTGCGGGCCCGGCGGGGGGAGGATGCCTGGGGCGGGGATGGGTTTGCGCCCGTAGCTCCCCGCGCCCCCCCGCTTCCTTCCGCCCCCTCTCGCCTCCCAGCGGCGGCGGGGGCGGCGCGGCCCCGTTCCCCGCGGGGGGCTGTCGCTCGGCTCCCTCCGGCCCGGCGGCGCCCATATGGGGGGCAAGCAGAGCACGGCGGCCCGTTCGCGGGGCCCCTTCCCGGGGGTGTCGACGGATGACAGCGCCGTGCCGCCGCCGGGAGGAGGGGGGGGGGCCGCCTCCCTTCGGCCATTACCGGGCGGGCGGCGGCGGCGGTGCCATGGGGCTGCGCAGCCGCTCCGTCAGCTCGGTGGCCGGGATGGGCATGGACCCGGCGGCGGCCGGCGCCGTCCCCTTCGGGCTGTACGCGGCGGCGGCGCGGGCGGCGGGGGAGGCCGAGCGGGCCCCGGGCGGCGGCGGCGGCGGTCCGGGCTCCGACTCCACGTACGCCCATGGCAACGGTTACCAGGAGACGGGAGGCGGTCACCATAGAGACGGGATGCTGTACCTGGGCGCCAGGGCCTCGCTGGCCGACGCGCTGCCCCTCCACATCGCACCGCGGTGGTTCAGCTCGCACAGCGGTGAGTGCCGGCTCCCCGGAGCCTTCCCCCGGCTTCCCCTCCCTCGGCGGGTACCCGGGCCCCGGGGCGGCGGTGGGCACGGTTCACCCGGCATGGGGGTCTGCCCCCCCCCCGCGCCCTTGGCCGGCTGGTTGAGCCCCGTGGCGCTAAGCCTGACAGAAAGACCCCAGTCCCCTCCCTGGCACGGGTGAGTGGGTGAGCTGGGGCTGGCATCTGTGTCAAGGTCGAGGGAGGAGGCTTTCCACGAGGGAGGTGTTTTGGCTCTGGGATGCGAAGCAGTGGATGTGGCATCCCCCTTTGACTTGAGGGGAATATGGTCGGAAGGTGCTGTAGCTCCAGCCCTTGGTTTTGAATACCGGGCTGAGCTCCATGTGCCTCTTCTGAAGGTGTTTCAGGAGTGCCAGTGAGGCATAGTGATTTCCATGCCTTAGAAGCTGGGGAAGGGGGAGAGGAAGCCTTTGAAAGTGAGGTGTGGGAATTTTTTCCCTTTGTTTCGTCTGATAAAGGGCCAAGGAGAGGCCAAAGCAGGTTTTCTCATTCAAGCCAGCTGGCACTGATGTGGTGCTGGGGAGGAAGCAGAGGAGGAACTGCCTGCCTCTTTACTGGGGTTGGGGAGCCGGCTGGGCCTTCTTGCAGGAAACATGGGGCTAAGGGAGGGGGCAAGGTTGCCCCCATCTTCACCCTCCTGGCTGGACTCTTCCATGTGTCCTCGTGTCTGGAGAGGAGCTCTGGCTGGGAGCAGGGCTGTGTCACTGACCTAGTTTTGGCTGGGTACAGGGAGCGAGGTGGGAGGTCCTCCCTTCCCCTCTTGGCTGGAGGGGAAGTCATTTCAGGGATGTCTCCTTGCGTTTCCTGGAATAGTCTGGGATTTCTTTCCCGCTCGGCCCCCTTGCGAATGCTCTAAGTGTTCTCCGTGCATGACGTGGTCTGGGAATTTCATAATGCGCCTTGGGACAATGCCTCATTTTCAGGAACGCTTGAAACTGAACCAGTGGACAAGAACAAAGTGCGAAACAAGGGGGCTCCTTTTCCTCCATCCATCTTGGGGTTTCTCCCCTTTACCCAGTCTCCGGGGGCTGCTCTTCCCAGTTAGATCAAAGCTGTATGGCTGGCATTGCGTCTCCAGTGGCAGAACACCCCGGGCCTGGTTCCTATGGATCCAGATAAGCTGGGCACTTGCAGTCCTCCCCGGCAGATGGAGAGAACTGGCTGGCATGTGGCACTGGAGTTGAGACCCAGAGCTTCTGCAAACTTTCTTGTTCCGGGACCTTGCGCGGACTGTGCCGCTGCTCTGGTTTTTGAACACAGAAAGAAACTAAGGCGCAGCATCCTCCCAGGTATTCCACAAGCCTCTGTGTGAATGAGTGCCACGGGGTCTTCCATTGTACCTGGTGCTGGAGCGAGAATGGCTTTATTACAGAAACACCTTGTAGCTAATCTGTACGTAGAGGTGGTCGGTCAGAGAGTATCAGTTACGTTAAATGGTAGTTCCCCCAAACTGCAATGCTGAGAGGCAAAAACCTGCTCATAAAAATAAAGCAGCTGCAAAATGGAGTAAGCTTTTTCCACCCGCTCGAGCGAGTGAGTGCGATGCTGCTAAGTTAAAGTGGGCGCCCTTGGAAGATTGCAGCGCGAGCCGTGGGAAGTGCCGCAAGAATTGGGTTCCTCTGGTGCCTCTTTTGGGGCCCTCCGAGAGCGTTTGAGCTGTGCTGAAGCACGCGCGGGCAGCAGCGAGAGCCGTTCAGTGCATGCCGAAGCCTCTCCCCGTGGTGGTTCTTCCTCGTTGCTAATTAATAGCAAAAGGAGCAGAGGAGGCTTAAAAACCATTCTGAAAACTTGTCAGAGCTCATTAAACTTTTGTGTTCTTCCTCTTAATGTAAGAGGTTAACGGAGGATTTGGAGACCAAGGGGAAGTAAGCCACCTCAAGATTGCTAAAATTCCTGCTAATCTCCTGTTGCAGCTGGTTAGCCTACAGCAGGGCAGTCGGGAGGTACTCGCTTCTTCCCCCCTGCCTCCCCATCGACCCGCTTCTCTCGCAGCGCTGAGCCACTCCATTAGCCACTGGAAAGTGCTGAAGCAGCAGCGCTCTGGTAAACGGAGAGGAGCTTTGACATTGCTGCGCGTGACTGTCCCTGCTCCTTTTGAAGGATGACTCGAGGCTGGGGACAAGGGGACCTGCTGATGCACCAAACCCCCTCACCGGGATGTGTGCCTGGGGATCTTTGGGATCTGCCCGAGTTGCTGTAGTGCCTCAAGGAGAGGAGCCCCCCCTCCCTGCCCCAAACTGGCAAACAGGTCTGAAGAGTGGCCCTTGCCCTGCCTGCCCCTTTCCTCCTGCTTATGCACAGGCTGGAGACTTGGATGGTGCTGATCTTGGCACGTGGGAAGGTCGTGTTCATGGCCTCACTCTTCCAGGAGTACTTGAGTTTGGGGGAAGAGCTTGGAGCCTCAAAGTGTCCCACTGTGGGGACCTCAGTGGGACAGTGAGGAGCCCTGGCTTAACGCCAGTGATAAGGCGCTGTCATTGCGGCAGCGTGTCCGTGATAACAGGACCGTGCAGATAGGCTTGGCTCCTCGCCGCTCCCTTTATCTGCGACGCTGATTTTGTGCGCCTCTCCGGCTGCTTCATGGCTTATCTGGCCCATCAGCAGGGACCCTGAGGAGTGAGCTGGGGCAGGCTGAGCTCTTTTCCCTGACTGGCGTCACTCCTCCTCCTCTCTGCAGTCAAAGGCTTGCAGAAGAGCCAGGTGTGCCCAGGGAGGGAGAGGGGAGGGCTGCACTGGGAAGCCTGTGCAGGGGGAGGTTGCAAAGTGGTCCCCAGAGCCAGCGTGTGCTGCAGCACCGCTGTAGGGTGCTGTGTGTTGTGATGGTTGGCAAGAAAAGCCTGCTGCCGAATCCCACTGGGCTCTGCCATGGCTGCCGGGGGCAGGGGTGGCAGGAACAGTTACATACTGACCACCTCTAGCCCTTCCAGGGCCAGGGAAGGAGAGCTGCTGTTCTTACGAATAGCAAAACCTGAATGCATCTTCCAAACAGGGTGGCCAAGGGGGCTCTCACCTTTGTGGTGGAGCTTGTCCCTCCTTCCAAGGGGACAACACCTCCCTGGGTAAGTGGATCCCATTTCCTGACAGGGATTTTCCCAGGCGTGTCTGCCATCGATGCAAGCGACAGAACTGCTCCAACGTCACCTGAAACTGCTCTGGGATTTCCCTGTCTGCCCAGGGTTGTTGAGATCCGTTTCCTGGCCTGCGAAGGTAGAAGATGACAAAACATCTTTTGCAACTTTGGAGTTTGTTTGTGGCACTTGACCCTGTCTCTGTAGCTTCATGACCATCAGGACTTCTTGGCAAAGCCAAGGCTAGCGGGAAGAAGGGAGAAAAAGGAGATGTGGTTTAATGCTGCGTGTCTCCAGCTTTGTGTGGTTTTCTTAGTATCACTCGTGTCATTCATCTTCATCAGAGGATCTCGGGGAGTTTGCAGAAGCTGTAAGTAGCTTAAAGTTTATCTGGAAATCCCCCTCGTCACCCAAAGCCCTTGAGTGTTGGAAGCTCTAGTAAATCCGTATCTCCTTGTCTGCTGGCTAGCCCAAGGAAACGCCTAGCTCATCCTTCTGTGCAGTGCCGTCAGGAATGTCGCTGGCTTTCCGTGCACGGACCAAACAAGCTGTCTGTCCTGGATGCTGGTGGCAGCAAGGTCAGGAGGGGAGGTCTCCTTCGCCAAGTGAGCCACTGCCTTCTCAGCAGCGCCTTGCCCAGAGCAGGAGGGCCCAGCCTTGGGGGAGAAGGTAGGGTGTCTGGCACAGGGATGGCAGCCCAGGTGCTGGGCTGGGCCTTTCTCCAGGCAGGGTTAGAGTGCAAAACAGGCTGGAAGTGCTTTTTAATCCAGCTCTGGAGTCAGGGATGTGAAATAGGGATCACTTGTTGGAGGATGAGGGGAAGGCATGTGTGAACACCTGCGCTGGCCAGCCCTGGTCTCTGCCCAGCTGGGAGGAGGCACGTCTATGGTGTACCCTTGCTGTGATCCAACAGCTTCCAGTCCTGAGCCTTTTCTCGCCGGTGCTTGGCAGTCTTAGCTCCTGAGCTAGTCCTGCCATTGCAGTCTCTACACCAAAACTAGAAAGCTTAATTCTAGCTGGCTAGTCAGAGAGCTGCTGGAGGGAGGCTGCTTCAGCCCTGACTTTCCTGCCACCAACTTTTCAATGTGCAGACGTCATATGTGCTTCGCTCCCTCCTTACATGGGTTAGAGCGTGGAAGGGCACCCCAAGGTCTGCAGGAACTTGCCATTGTGAATCTGGTTTTGCCAGTGGAAGTTTCCAAAGGAGACTGTCCTGAAACCATCTTTTTGTGGGTTTGGTGCTGGTGACTGCCTGGCAGCTGGGTTGGGCACCTACAGCATTTCCAGGCTTGTGGATCGTTTGGGAAGTGGTGGAGGAATGATCCTGATGACTCCCCAGCCTGGTGATGTTCAGCTGGCTCTGGAGGGGTTGCTCTTCTGCCTTCTCCGGGCCAGCTGCAGAGCAGCACGTGCCCAGGGCCAGGGGCAAGAGGCAACAGCTACCTTGGAAGAGCGAAGTACTGAATACCAGAAGATGGGAGACTCGAAGGCAGCTTTAATGCGTACCAGACCTGCAGCCTGGAGATGAAGTTTAAGTGTGTCAACGTTGGCGTTGTGCGTGAGAAGCCGGCGGCGGTTATCTTCAGTCTCCACAGCGAGAGCTAGTGCAGGCTGTCGCTGTGCTGCCTTGCCACTCCGGTGCTCCCCGAAATCTCTCAGCTGCCTTGCCCAGGAGCGAGGTGCTAATTGCTGTGCATGCTAACTGGCTTGGCTGGGCCCGCTCCTCTCTAAACTGGTGCATAAACCAGTGCAGGGGAGCTGGGTGCCATCTCCCCCCTCCGCACACGTATGTTCCAGACATGCTGAGGATGATGCTCTTGTGTGCCCTGGGCTGACCCACTTCCCAGCCAGGATTGTCTTCCTGGCCCGTGACGTAAGTTTATCCCGTGCTGGTTTGTTTTGCTGAGATCTTTGTTCTGGTGACTAGAATAACCGTAAAGGCTTCTCTTATTTATTAATGTGCTATTAGGGCTCCTCTCCTCCCTCCCTCTCTCGCTCTCTCCTTTGCTGGCCAGAGGATCAATCAGATGCAGACATCTTTGGTGGAGGAGCCGTACCAGGGCTGGCACCTGGCCAAGGGAGCCGTGGAGAGTCATGGGAAAATGCTGCTAAATGCTGAAAATTAATTTCAAGAGAAATGCAGGGAGGGAGAAAACCCCATTTTGGAGGAAAAAATTAAAAAACAAAACCTTATTTTTTTTTTCTCCGATGTAATCTCCCGTGTGACAAATCAGACATGCAGCAAAGAGCTCTTTGAATGGATTCCCTCTGCAGGGACCGGTGTGGCACCCCGGCTGACCGGTGGGCAGCCACAAGGTGCATCTCATCACCTCTGCTGCTGGTACACCAAAACCCCAGATGTGCTGAATACTTGGGTTTGAGAAAATGTGACCTAGCTTTCTCCTGGTTCCTTTGAAAATTGAAATCATAAGGGCTTGTGAGTGGTTTAAATGAGCAGTCAAACGATGCTGTAAAGTGCAGGCCCTGATGCAGAGCATTTTTACCCACCCGCTCCCGCATGGCTGTACATCAGGGTACAGCAAGCCTCTCTCTGTAGAGGCAGACCCATTTTTTTATTTCAGATGGAGCAGGAATGGTTAAAATTGGGCCTTGGATATCTCACCAGCACCGGTCCCACCAGGCAGGGGTTTCAAATGTGGGTGAACCCACTGGGGGTGTGGGTCTTCCCCGGGGGATACTCCTGTTGTCCCTTGTGGGTGCTGCTTGGCTGAATGTTTTTGCTGGGCGCTTTGTGGTGGGAGGCTGTTGGGAGGTGCAGCTGCAGGAAGCTCTGCTGGCCTGGGCCACCTTCTCGCGCCGCTGCACAGCGTTTCCCGTGGGCAGAGGCATGTTTCCTGCCCTGCTGGGCTGGGGGCAGCGCTGGGGGGGCAGTGCCTGCAGCTGGGGACAGGGACTGCTGTTTTCTTGGTGTGCTTTAGCTTTCCAGCCTGCTGCCGGTCCCGCACAGCCCAGGGTTTGAGGGGGGTGGCAGGGAGAGCTGGGGAGCCTGCAGGCAGGTCCTGGTGGCTGTGCTGCCGGCACAGGGCTTGGGCTCTTGGTCCCCGTGCCTGTGCGCTGCCAGGTTTGTGCCACGTGTGGCCGGCTGAGCTTGAGCAGATGCATTGCTCAGCGCTGGCATCGTCCTTCCCCAAGCCCCGATGGTGGGTCTGTGGGCAGCCGGAGGTGTTCTGCCCATGGGGATGGTGCCTCGCAACGTGTTGGAGAGGCTGCAGCACACCTCTGAGGGGGGGCTGACTCTTCCCTCCCCTCCTTCCCCAGGGAGCCAAGTGGCACTGGCCGGCGTGGGCAGTAGGTCGGTCCCCAGGACAGCAGTGTCGTGTCGCTCAGGAGGGCATGGGCTGAGCTGGCTGGGGAAAGTCCTGGCGCTCTGCGCTTGTGCACACTCGCGTGGCTGTGGGCCTCCTGGCAGTGGCATGGAGACGAGACCATGCACCTTGTGCAACAGTCTTGTGGCACTTCGTAGAGGAGCAGACGGGTGCAGTGGACATGTTTACCCTTTTGCTAGTTTTAGCAACGCCAGCAGAAATTTCACAAGACTATATATTCCCAGCGAGCACCTTCGTCTTGTTGGGGCTTTGTTGAGTTATGGCCACGTTTCCTGAGAGACTGTCACCTACCAGGCACAGAAATGGGGCTGGGCTGGGTCCTGGTGAGGAAAGCACAACAGCACAGATGAGGAATTGAACTGAAAGCCGCTCAGAGCTGTTCCTTGGCCCTAGCAGGCAGGACAGCGTGACAACAGTGGGTATTTTTAGAGGCCAGCTGCCTGCAACACAAGAGAAGGAAAGCAGCAGTCAGGCAGGAGAACAGGGTGATGCTTCCCCTATCCCTCATCCCTGCCCAGCATTTTATTTCCTCACAGGACAGGGCTGCTGGCATTAAGGAGTTTCCGCATCCTCCGTGCCTCTTTGCCTGTTGCTGCCTTGAAAGGCAGCTGGCTTCGTTCTCCCCTCAGCTTTTGTCATGGCTCTGTGTTTCTCTGATCACGGCTCAGCGGCTTGAGGGTGGTGCTGGGGGCTCCGCTCTTCGCATCCCAGACATCGCATCCCAGCTTGGTGTGGTGGGCGTTTTGGGCATTGTTTTTTGGAGGTCTTTGTCGCCGGTGAGGGAAAACCTGCCGTTTCTCCTGCAGCTGGGGTAATTGCAGTAATGTATTTGGGAGCTCTCTCTACAAGGCGGTAGAGCTGCATTTTGTCAGGAGTGCTGCAGGGGGATCGGATCCACCTTTCAATCCATCCATCCAAGGCCTGTACATCTGTAGCTGGGGAAATGAGGGGGGGCAGGGGTTGGCTCTAGCCAGATGGCTTAAATTACCATCTGCAGGGAGGCTGAGTCAGTATGGGTTGAGGTCAGTTTTGGGGCAGCTGTCTTAAGCTGGTGCTGAGCAGGATGGGGTGAGGCTGAGCACCCTGCCTGAGCTGCCTCAGCATTTCAGGTTATCCCCACCCAGGTCTTGCTGCTTTGAAGCTGTTGCCCATTTATTTATTGCAATGTTGAGCTCCTAGCCCTTGAAGCCTGCTATTTGCCTGGATCTTACCCTTCTGAGGGCGGCTGTAGGTGCCTTTGATTTCTTTTTGCTCCCCACAGACAGGTACGAAGCAGGTGGCACCCTGTGGCTCCTCTGGAAGTAGGGGTACACTGTGCCCCTCTGGGTACTGCTTTGGTGTTTTTCCTTTCTCCTGGGGAAGAGAGCGTTTGAAATCCCCCACAGCTGGGATTTTTGTCGCCTGCAGCCCCCTGTATCCCTCCTGCTCCCAGTGTCTGCTGGCTGCGAGGCAGCTCGGCCCTTCCCGTGTTGGAGGCTGGCATGTGTTGAAGCAAAGAGGAGGCAGGAGCAGAGAAGGTGGGACAGCTGGGCAGGCTTACTGCTGCCTGTGGCACAGTGTGAAGCCCCTCCTGCCTCTGCTACTGGGATGGGGCATGGGCAGCCCCTGATGCTCACCCATGGGCTCATTCCTCTGAGATGTTCTGCTTGGTGTTTCAGAGGTTTGGCTCCCAGAGCTGCAGAAAGCTGGCAGCTGGGAAGCGCATGGGGCAGGGCTGCTCCGAAGCCAGAGCAAGCTGGGTGGTGTGGCCCTACCCCTGCCACAGGGCTATCTCCGAAACCCTCAGCCTCTCGCCCAAGGAGGGAAGCTCATACTTGCCTGGCTGGGCAGCTTGGTGCTATCAAGCATCCCTCCCCTCCTGCACCCTGCACAGCAGAGCTGTGTGATCATCCTGCAGGACTGCGCCCTACTTCTTCCCTTCCTGCTCTCCTGGTAGCCTGGGGCATTCCCTGGCCATCCCTCAGCAGCGGCAGCCCCTCCTGGGGAGCAGGGAGGTGCTCTCTGCCTGCATCTCTTCCTGCCATGCAAGGAGCAGGTGAGGTTGGGGCTGACTCTGCAGTGTGTACCTCCCTAGGTTTTTGTTCCAACGGTGTCTCTTTGCAGAAACAACCAGTGTGAACTGGCTGTAAGCATTTCCCAGCCGTGCACCGGCTGTGGGTGTAGCTCTGTGTGCCTTTCGTGCTCTGTTTGCTGCCCACTACATAAAACCTGCCCTTTCTCTACCCAGAAAAGCAGTGCTTCATCTTCCCATGCACCAGAGGTCTCTCGCTGATGAAAACCAGTTGCCCCAGTAACCCCTGCCACCATGGCCCAGGCATGAAGTGTCATGGGAGATCTTCTACCAGTCTGTTTGTGTGGTGCTGCCATGGGTTGCCTGTGGAGGAGTGTCCCAGGAGCTGGATGGGATCGCTTCCTGGCAGGAGAGCGTGCGTGGGTGAGACCGGTGCTGGGCTTTGCTCCCTCTGCCAGCATCATGAAACCAGGCCTTGTCATCGTGTGTCTCTGGAGTGTCCCTTCATCCTCCCAGAGAGATCGGCTGAAGCTGAGGCATGACGGAGCCCCGGCAGCATCAAGGCACAAGTTTTCCGCTTTGGAAGAACCTGGCGGTCAGGAGGGAGGTAGCCAGGGAGCTGCCACTTCACCCCATGGGATCGGTTGCGTTTGGGAGTGGCTCAGGTCAGGCTTTTGCACTTAAGCCTCTCTGACAGCAGGAGTTCCTCTGGCAGCTTGACAGCGGCTGGAACCCAGCAGCGGGGACTCCGTGGGTGCCTCCCCAATGGATGGCTTAGTCAGAAGTGACTCACCCCACCGGTCCCCGCGTGACGTTGCCTTGCTGCTCCCTCCCAGCCCCTGCCAAGCCAAAGCATCCAGCTCTCCTCCCTTTCTGCTCCCATTTCCGAGCCGCCATGTCCCACCGCGCTGCCGGAGGATCCCCTGCGCTCCCGCACTGTGGCACCTGGGACTGCCTCCGTTGCCCTGCTGGCTCCGTGCATCTTGTGGATGATTGCTGTTGCTAGCAGGGCTTGCAGTTGGGCTTCCTCCTTCGCGCAAGAGATACTTGGGATGAAAAAGGCAGGCAAACCCTTTGGAAATTCCCAGGTGTGCCTGCAGGATCCCTCTTCTCTCTGGGCAGTGAATTTGAAACCCTCAGCATCCCTGGAGAGGTGGGGAGGCAGTGCCAGGGCATCCCTGCAGCTCTCCTGCACAGTGAGAGGCCCCAGGCCGGCTCTGTGACTGGCAGGAGCCCGGAACAAGCTTGTAACTCGGTAAATTCAAGCCCTGCAGCCCAACAGTAGGAGTCAGTGCCTTCGCTGGGCTGTCGCCCAGGACCCCTCCACTTAACTTTGCTGTTCTCTGGGATGCTAAAATTAGCTTTAGGCTACACACTCTTCCTTATGAAGCCTGTTCCCAGCAGCTGGGGGAGAGTTTCTGCAGGAAACTAGGACTGGCTAGAAGGCAGGGTGACCCCAGGAGGCTACCTTTGTCATCCAGGTCTGGGGGAACTGATCCTGCAGCATGGCCTGGGCTGTAGGAGGGAGATGCTGTCTACCTGTAGCATAGGTACTTTTGTTCAAAAACTGCAATTGCAGCCATGAAAGGGGCAATGCTCAAACAGTGACAGGCAGGGGGGGTGCTTGGGGTGCAGAGGCTCTTTGCACTTCTTCCCTGAGCATGTGTGTGCAGGGAGGGTGGCTCTAGACATCCTGTGACCATGTAGCCAGGCCTCTCTGCCCTCTTGCTTCTCCATGTCTATGCTGGAGGTTTCCTGTAAGGCTTTGGTGTGTCTGTCTGCTGAGGCTCGATGGCTTTGTGTGCTCTGGAGCAAATGTCCCTGTGGGGTTTCCTCTCTTGCAACTCCCGCCTCTTCCCAACTCTCAAGCTTTCCTCAGCCTCAGTGTTGCAATCCATTCTCCTTCTCATTCTCCCCCACCGCCCCCATAAGAAACCAGCTTGCTAAAAAAAAAAAAAAATAAAAAAAATCTCTGCCTCCTGGTTTGCAGCAAGACAGCTCTGGGCTGCTGCGACATGATGCCACCCAGCCCCTTCGTTCCATGTCCTGCATCCCTCTGGCCCTAGTGGCTTCCCCACATCCCACCTGGAGCATCAATGTCTTTTTTTCCTTCCTGCTGCATGTCCTCTTCATGGCTTGAGTCGGGTGGGAGCGGACAGAGGCATCTCCAAGACCCAATGCCTTGAGTGTTAGGGCAGTGCTGGCCTTGGCCAGCTTCATGGTCCCTGCCACCCCAACACCTGCAGCATGGGGACTTTGCCAGAGCCACTGTGAACCAGGGACGGCTTTTCTTAGATGTTGCAAAACCTGGTCTTGCACAGTAACGTTGTCTTTTTGGGGTGCTGCTTCACATCAGTAGCATGGCTCAGCCAGCTGAACTGACTCAATCAGCAAGGAAGTGGTGGGGTGGGATGGAGCAGGACCAATCTCCTTGGCCGTCTGCTGAGGCAGCAGCCTGCATCATTGGGTTTCTCTCAATGGTGCCATCCAGGGACGTCCCACCCTGGCCAAATCCCTGCTGCCTGGCTGATATCTGGGACTGGCCCGCTGCCATCCCTCAGCGCTGCTTCCCTCCTGTCCCCAGGAAGGTGGGATGGTTTGTTTCTACCCTGAACCCATCCTTTATGCTCTCCCCACCTCTCTGCAGCCTTGAATGGGGAGGAAGGATGCTCGTATGGCCCTTACTCAGAGCTGGCAAATGAGATTGCTTAAGTGCTTTACTTCTTCCTGCCTACGTGTCCCTGCTCATGTCAGCCCTTGTGCTGCACAATAGCTGAGCACCGTCGCAGCACTCACCCGGCACCTTGTGTCCTGCCAGGGCTGCAGCCATGGGGCTGTGTTGGGCTCTGGCTCCTGCATCTGCCTGTGCAGCTGATGGCAGTTTCCTTCTGCAAGAGAAGTGAGTTTGGGCCTGATTCTGCTGCATGTCCTGGCCTCCAGGCACTCAATGCAAGCGCTTTGCTGGCGGAGGGAGTGTGGTCCTTGGTGCGCTGCGAGCTGCCTCCTGGCCCCAGTGTAAGGCAGCATCACTGGCTGCATTGCTCAGGAGCCAGTAGATCGTCGCTTCCATGGTGCATGATGCTCTCATAAGAGAACACCCATGGAGGTCCTCAGCTACCAGATCCCTGGGGTGCCCAAGCGCTTGAGATGTGCTTTGTGCACCCTATGTGCCATCTTCCAAAGAGCTGCCGTGTGACAGTCTCTTTTAAAAAAAAACGAGGCTGCTTTAGGCCAGTAGGGAATTTATTTCCCAGGAGATATTGGGTCTTGAATATCTTGGCTCTGCAGGTTTCCTTCGCTAGCTGGCGAGGAAGGCAACTCCTCTGTGATCCCTTCCATCCTGGGGCTGCGCTGGAGCCCACGAGGGGTACGGGAAGGGGAGGACTTGGGGTCCCTTCACCTCACCCATCTCCATGTGCTTCTGCTTCAGGTTGACCAGCTAGGTCCATAGAGTGGTCTTTCAGTATTTCCCGCCGCTTTGATAACTAGCGTGGTTTTTTTTAAAGATGATCCATCTTTTCCAGCTTTCTGGTGCCAGTTCAGCTGGCAGCATCGGGGAAGCCACAGGAGTAGGTGGGATGCTCAGGGTTTACTCAGCAAGGAGACAGCATGAGGACTGTGCGTGCTTGGACCAAGTAGTCCCTGTGTTTTTCTCATGCTTGGACGCATCCTCACCTGGTGTAAGCCAGCTCCCTTGGCAGGGGGCCCAGGATGCTCTCTGGAGACACAGAGGTGGGCTGTGCAGCTGAGGTTTCCAGATCTCCCATGGACGTCAGGCTTACCCCTGAGTTCCCTGGTGCTCGTGGGATGGCTGAGCACCATGGAAGGGACCCCTCCCTCCTGGAGCGGGCACATTTTGGGGAGTTTGTGCAGTTGCTCCCACACACAGGGCTCCTGGTTTATCCTGCTGCATTCTTGGGGTCCTGGCCAGCTGGGGATCCCTTCAGCGAATGCTGCTCCGTACAGGATGGGTTGCTGAGGTTGCACTTGCACCTGAGCTGCTGCTTCCCCCAGCCTTCAGGGCACATCATCCCCCACCTGCATCTTCCTCCCACTGCTGGAGGTGCCATGCAGCGTTGAAGCTGCTGCTTCCCGCGTTTTGGCTATCTGCTGGCAATAGAGCCAGGGTCTCCTGCCACTTTGGCAATGCTGCGTCTCCTGGTGGCACCGCAGCCTGTCACCAATCCATCTGGAGGCACACCGAGCTAGTGGAGGGTTTGGCGAGTGAATGCGGACGTGGCATATGCCCTTCCCTGTGGCCAGGCACGGGCTTGCAGCTCCCATGGGTGCTGTCTCGCCCATCCCTGAGGGGAGCAGCCGCTTCCACTCGCGGGATGTGGTGTGGCTGACCCCGCTGTAGTGCTCGGTGGCTTCCCCAAGCTGCACGGGTTGCTCGGGGGGTCGCGTGTAGGCACAAGTGATGGGAATTTCCTATCCCAGCTTCAGAAGCAGCTGTGTTTGAGATGTTTACAGATGGGTTGGAAAGGTGTCTTGACCTTCCAATGACCAGCAAAGCACTGGGAGCCTGTGTGGTGGTGCTTTTGGCGCTGTGGGGGTTAACCATGGGGCTTTTTCGGCTTGCATAGGACATGGTGGAGGTTTTCAGTGGTTCCCAGCTCTGCCTTGCCCAGCTCTCTAAAATTAACCATGTAACCTTCCTAAAAATACTCAGAGGGCAGTAGCCCCTGGAGAGCACCAGCACTGCTTGCTCCCGATTTCTAGACCAAGCCATTGGAGAGATGAGATCACCTGCCAACATGTGTCTCAGCCCTGGAAAGCCCTTGGCTTTCGCAAAGTCTCCTGCAGGATACAAGAGTCCAGGTCTGGATCTGAACCTGATTTTCTGGGCCAGCCCGCTTCCCGCAGCACCCTCCTCTTCCTCACTTGCTGCTGGCGAGAGCCGTTGCCTGCCTGCCCATCTCCCTGCCTGCCCGTCTCTGCCTGCCCATCTCCCTGCCTGCGGTGACAGTGCCAGCCCCAGGTTTAGTGTGCCGCAGGCAAGAGCCTTGCAAGGCAAGAGCACCTTGGGAGGGAGGAAGGGTCCGTGGCCCTGCCCCAGAGCATCCCCCCAGCTCCCTGGGGGTGTGGGAGGCCCGGGCGAGGTTCAGGAATAGCTGGGCCCTTCCTCTGTCTCTCTTTTTCTTTTTCTTTTTTTTTTTTTAGGCATGTGGGAGGAGGGCGGAAAGGGCTTGAGGAGGAGGGAGGGAGCTGAATTTTCCGTGAGCAGCTGTCAAAATGTAATCTCCTGCATCGCTCGGGCTGGCAGCTTAGGCAGGATAAATTAACAGGGATTTCAGGGAATGTGGAAAATACCGTGGCCTGGAGGGGGCCAGCTGCGCGGGGAGCAGCCCTTCCAGCTGCAGGAGCGGCAGCAGCTCTGGGCCCCAGCGCCTGCCCCGAAAACCAGGGATGCTCCGGGGCCCTGGGCTGTCGGGTGCGGGCTGGCCCCTGGCCTCCCCGGTTTTCCATCCGCTACCTTTCCCCAAAGGTCACCTGGAGAAGGGGCAAGGGAGCCCGACACCCTTCTCTGCCTCCCCTTCCCCGCTGGCGGTGGGCTCCCCGCGGCTCCTGCCTGCCGTGGAGGGGGGTGCGAGCAGTTGCTCTTGCAATGCTGAGTATTTGTGCCGACAGCTGGGGCGCAGGGCGGCCCCCTGCCCCAGGGGCCTTGCCACTCCGGCTCCTCACTCTCACTCAGACATGGGAATTTATGCAATTGCATTTTCATCTCCCCCCCCCCCCCCCATCTAGTGAAATGCAGAGCCAGGAAAGCGTGTGTGCCTCTGCGCTTGGCTCAGCCCCCAGACCCGCGCGGCAGCCAGCGTCTGGGGCTGGAGCGTGCCACGCACTTGCTGGGGTTTAAGCCCAGGTCTCTTTGTCTGCGCCATGTCCCCACGCCCTTGCCGTGGGGCTGTGGTGGCACTGGGGGTCCCTGTCCCCCAGCCAGCTGCCCAGGGAGCATCGAGGAGCGTGACGGATGTTCATGCTGGCTATTTATAACCGTGCTAAAGCTACCCCGGCTAGCAGAGAGGCCCGGAGATACGGCAACAGCCGCTCGCGGGAGCCTGCGAGGCTGGGCGTGCTCACCCAGGGCCCTCTCCCTTTGCACCGGTTGCACGTCTCGTAGGATCCCTTCGACTGCTGCCAGAACCGGCAGATCTGGGGCAACTGTTTAAAATAACACGTTGGCACAGAAAAATGGGGGACCAGAGAAAACAAGGTCTTCCCGTGCAGTGCGTGGGGGACGGTGCCGAACCTCTGCGAATGTCTTCCCCTGGCGCTGAGTTCACAGCCGAAACACCTTTTCCATAGGGAGCCCTTCGCAGCCACCCTGTGCTGGGGGCTTGCCGCTGGAAACTGGTCCCCAAGAGCTTCCGTGGTGGTGACTGGTGCCCGCGGTGCTGGCAGAGCAACCACGTTCAGGCAGGATCGGTTCAGGCAGGGACAGGGGCAGGCAGGCTGCCAGGGGAGCTGGGGGACAGGGAAGGTATTTCACAAGGGGAGGCTAGTTGGGTCTTGCAGAAGGCAGGCTGGGAGGCTATCTGAGCCTGCTCTATAAATACACCAGGCGGGTAAACACTTGGGAGGAGAAAAAACCCAACTATTTCAGCTAATGGGCACTGCTGCCACAAGGTATAAATGGATCAGGAGTAAAATTAGGCTGGAGAGGAGGAGGTGGATTGGTGCTGCTGCCCATGAGGCTCTGGCTGCTGGTGCTGCCCTTTCAGCTGGGGCTTGGGGCAAGTGGGGCTGGACTCACAGTGGAGACCCTGCAGCTTGGCTCGGCTGGGGCAGGGATGTGGCATGCTACGGGTCAGCCTGACACCCTGCTGGAGGGACTCCTGGGCTCGAGGGTTCCTTGATTTAGCAGGTCCGTTTAGAGCCAGCTCCCCACCATCCATGATGCTCATCTTTGCTGTGCCCTCATGGGAAATAACTGCCCCGTGGAGGAGCAGGATTTAGCATCTCTGTTCTAGGCTGTCGTCCGGGGAGCTGGGAGGTAATCTGTATTTATCACTGCTGCTAATGAGAGGGTGCTCAGGTGTTGAGCAGTTATCCTGGCTGTTTGCATGGCAGAGGTCTGAGCTGCCTCCTGTTAAAGCCACCCGCGCTTTTTTCCTTCCAAGAAGCAAAAAAAAATGCCCTCATCACAGCCACGTGGTGGCAAACAAGAACCTGATTCATCCTTAGATAATTTGTGTATATTCCTTTTCTCTTCTTTCCTGAGCAGCCTTTGCATATATATGAAGAAAGCTCTTAAGCAGCACTGCAGTCAAACCTGATCTGCTTTTAGAAGACAGGTCCTTAAATTACCCTCTTCCTCTCTGCAGGCAGGGAATTGCTAGATATTCTGGTGCAAACCCATGGTGGCGGTGGTGGCATGCACGTGTTCGGCTGCATCAGCTTGAGCCCCGCTGCACTGGGCAGTGACAAACCGCATGGCCTCGAGCTGGCTGCGGTGGGAGGGCAGGGAGTCCAGGTTGGATGACCCTGTTTGGGGTTTTGCTCCCTGGGAGTTTGGGGCTCAGAGACCTGGGTTTGGGGCAGCCTCGCTTGGTGGTGCTGGGGACGATGCCATGGTGGTCTGCGTGGCTTGAGGAGGTGGTGGCACTGGTGAGGTACCCTGGCACCGGCTGGGCCCCATCCCCATGCCCAAGCAAGGACACAGAGCAGATCTGGACATCACTCTTCATCCAAGAGTCCAAGTCACCAGGCAGGGCTGGGTGACAAGGCAGGGCCAAGGTCAGGCTGGGGGACATCAGCCTGCAGAGTCCCCCTGCTCCTGGGGCTGCTGGCTGGCATTGGAGGGGCAAGCGCTCACCTCACTCCCGCAGAAAGCTGGAGAACGCAGCAGTTGGGGCTTGTGGCCCCAGCCTGCCCGTCCTCTGCTGTGGCCCTACAGAAAAACCTCCTTCCCGGCAGCTTTTCTGGCTCAGCCATGCAGGGCTGAGCTGCACCAACAGGGACAGCACCATCCTGGCGTGGGGACGTGCCCCTACACTTGCCAGCGTGGGGTGCTGCATGCCCCGGGCTGCTCCTCGCCCTTTAAGGCCCGGCAGCAGCTGATGGCCACGTGTGCGCTGCCTTGGCATGCTCTCCATGCCCTCTGCGCGGCGGGCACAGGGACGACCGGCACGCCGGCTCGGGCGGCTGTCCCCTGTCAGGTGGCTGTCCCCCGCGCCGGCGCTGCTGGTGGCCGGCACAGGATGAGTGGGTGCCTGGCGGGCGCTGCGTGGGGTGCGTGCCACCATGCAGGCAGCAGGTGAGGGGCTGCCCACTGCTGTGCCCAGCCATGGCCTCGGGGACTCCCCAGGATGCGGGATGGACTCCTCTCCTGCTTCCCTTGCTAAGGGCTCATCTCTGCACTCTCCCTCCAGGTTTCAAGTGCCCCATTTGCTCCAAATCTGTGGCTTCTGACGAGATGGAAATGCACTTTATCATGTGTCTGAGCAAACCTCGCCTCTCCTACAACGGTAAGGGCCGGTGGCCAGGCTGTGCAGGGGACACGGCGTCCTGCCGGCTTGGGATGGCTCCGGGCAGGCTGGAGAGACGCTCGCCGCAGGCTGTGCGGGCAGGCGGCTCGGCTGGGCTTGCCAAGAGGACTCTGCTCCAGTGGGCTGGTACAGCTCGCAGTCCCCGCTGCGCTGCGCTGCGCTGGCATGGCTCAGCCCCACAGCTTTTGCCTTTGGGACCCTTTGGAATACAGCCCCCCTCCCCGTGCTGCTCACCACGGTGTGCTGTGCCAGCGGGAGCCGTCCTGGCCGGGCGTCCTGCCTGGCTAGGGCAGGGGACATGTGTCCGAAGGGTCGTTGCGTTCCTGCCCTCCTCGCTGGCAGTGAGGCTTACTGGGCTGAGCACTGGTCTGTAGGCTCCTGCATCTCCCATCTGTCCTGACCGTGGCAGGGGAGTGATGCTCACCCCCTACGCGGGTGCTTTATTGGAAGCCAGGGTAGGGGGGGCGTTCGCTGCAGCCACCAGCCCCGTCGCCCCATCTCCCCTCCCCGTGCCTCCACCTGAGCCTCCTGCCAGCTTTGCCGGCACTGCTGCCCCAGCCCAGCTGCCTCTGCAGAGGTGGCCATGGGCTCCCCTCCATCCCGGGAAGGGGAACGCCGTGGTGGGCCCCGTCCCACATCTCACCACTGCCCTCCCCTCCCAGATGACGTGCTGACCAAGGACGCCGGCGAGTGCGTGATCTGCCTGGAGGAGCTGCTGCAGGGGGACACGATAGCCAGGCTGCCCTGCCTCTGCATTTATCACAAAAGGTACTGCGCAGGCACCCCGAGGGAGGGGACGCAGCCAGGCGGGTGGCAGGGGGACAGGTGGGGACATCCCGAGGCTCGGCAGCGTGGTGGTGACACACTCTCCTCTTTGCAGCTGTATAGACTCATGGTTTGAAGTGAACAGATCTTGCCCGGAGCATCCTTCTGATTGACCCGCCGGGCGTGCTTGCTGACTTCTCTCTAAGGTGAGCCTGCGGCTCTCGGGCTTATCCAATGATTTCACCGTGCTGGGTTTAAATCCTGGTCCAGGAGGGGAGAATGGGCTGGCATGGGCTGGCATGGGCTGGCATGGGCTGGCCGCGGCTCCTGCTCCTCACCTGGGATCGTCTCTCTCTGCCGTTGCAGGGCACCTTGCTATACCTGCTGTACCTCCTCTCCCCATCCCCCCTACCCCGCCTGGAGTTTTGGGCTGACTTTAAATTCCTCGAGAAGACAAAAATAAAACCCAGAAACTTGAATCCACTTGGGACAACAGCGAATTTTTTTTTATTATTATTTTATGTTATTATTTTTATTTGTTTTGTTGGTTTTGGGGGGTTTTTTGGGTTTTTTTAATTTAAAAGATTTAAAAAAAAAGAAACATCCAGGAGAAGACAGTGTGAGAAAAGCGGAGCAACCCACTCTCCCCTCCACAGCCGCTGGTCACCAGGAGAGCTCTGCCGGCCAGGGAGGCCCCGGGGACACCCTCGGCCGAACCCCTGCCATGATGTTTGGCTTTTCTCCCCGAAACGAAAGGGGAAAGCTGCTGGGGGACAGCCGGCCAAACGGAGCACGCGGCATTTCTCACCGGCAACCCCCCCCACCTCCCACCCGGACTCACCCGGGGGCTCTGCTCAGTTTTTTTGCACTGACTAAAACAGGAATTTTCTCCTCTCTCCCGTCTCCCTTTTGGAGATCTCCACCCCGGCCCCAGCAGCGTTGAGATGGGGACTCTGCTCCCCCTTGCTGAGTCGCAGGGGTCCATCTTTCAAGTGTTTACAACAAGAAAAAAAAGAAAAAAAAAAAGAAAAAAAAAGAAAAAAAAAAGAAGAAAAAAAAGAAGAAAAAAAAGAAAACTGACAAAAAAAACCAACCAACCAAACCACAACTGAAGCTTCGTGTTGACTGGCGTGTTCTTCGATTTGAGCTTCCCTGCCCCGGTGATGTTTACAGACTGGTCACTCTTTAACTCAGCTATAACCACTCAGAGACTGGAGAGCCGCAGCATCCCCGCCGCCCCCTCGCCGGGCTCCTCTTGCCAAAACCGCCCCCCCTCTTTCTTTCCATGGCCTATGAGTCAAACCCTTTCGAGGAGGGCACAGGGAAGGCCCCCCGTGGCCCCCCGGAACCCCTGACCCCCCCTGGCCACGGGGGTGGCTTTGCCGGAGCCGGAGGTGCCAAGACGGAGTTGTTTCATGGCAGTGACCCCCCCAACCCATCCCTGTCCCCTCCTGGCGCGGCGGGCGTGTTTTCGTTGGTGAGACCTCCCCTGCCGGTGGCCGTGCCCCTGCGGGAAACCTTTCTGTATTTATATATTAAAAAAAAACAGGGGAAAAAAACTAAGAGTTCAGAGCTTGGGGGGAGCTTCCTTCATTAGTCAAGGTGTTTTGATATGGTATTAAAACAATGTTCAATAAAATATTCACTGTTATTTTATTTCACTGGCATTCTTGGCGAAGCAGACAATGCCTGTGGGGTGCTGGAGCCCCCCGCCAGCACCAGCGCCCCTTCTCCATGTTGACCTTGGTGTGGGGATGGCCACGGCGGCGCTCAGCCTGTCCCAGAGAGCTCCCAGCTCTGCAGCACCAGCTCTGGGGACCTGGCTGAAGTGGGACCCCCCAGTCCCCCTGGCCTGTGGGTGTCTGTGTGTGCACTGCTCGGGACATGGACCCCCTAGGGAGGAGCTGGGGTGGCCAGTCCCCCCCAAAAAGACATCATGGCGCATGGTAACTTTGGTGCAGGAGGGTTTTTATTGGGGGTGCCCAACCCCCAGGAGGGGGGATGAGAGGATTTGGGGGAACAGGGCAGGGGGCAGGGCAGGGCAGCAAGCCCAGCCCAGCCACAACCCTGGGGGCTGTGGCCCCTGGCCCGCCTGGGTGCCGCTGCCCCCCTCAGAGCACCTTGCCGGGGTTCATGAGGTTGTGGGGGTCCAGCGCAGCCTTGATGCGGCGCAGGGTGTCCAGCCCCTCCGGGCCCAGCTCCTCCCGCAGCAGCGCCCGCTTGCCCAGCCCCACGCCGTGCTCCCCGGTGCAGGTGCCCCCCGCCGCCAGTGCCCGCCTGCGGGACAGGGCGTCAGAGCACAGGGACACCCCCCGGTGCCCACGGCCCCCCGCGGCGCCCCCGGCCCACCTGCCCAGGCGCTGGGCGAAGGCGTGGACGCGCTGCGCCTCGGCCGGGGTCCCGGGCGTCGAAGACGAGGAGGCAGTGGAAGTTGCCGTCGCCCACGTGTCCCACCATGGGGCCTGCGGGGCCGCGGGTCAGGCGGGGAGCGGTGCGGAGCGTGGCAGCCCCCAGCCCACCCCCCGCCCCGCTGACCGGTGAGGCCGGAGTCCCGCAGGTCCCGCTGGGTCTCCACCACCACGTCGGGCAGGCGCGAGATGGGCACGCAGACGTCCGTGGAGTAGCCCTGGGCCGGGCAGGGCAGAGCCGTGGCACATGTGGCTCCGCGGGGCGCTGCCGCCGTCGCCCCCGTGCCCGGCCCTCACCTGGCAGCCGGGCCGCAGCGCCAGGGCGGCGTACCAGGCGCTGTGCCGCATGGCCCACAGCCGCCCACGCTCCTCCGGCTCCTCCGACCAGGCCGGCACGGAGCCGCCGTTCAGCCGCACCATCTCCTCTGCCGGGGCCGGGACCCTGCCGCGGGGCACGACGGGACCCCCCGCACCCCTGGCCCTCGCCCCCGCACCCCCAGAGCCCGCCCGCCCCGCAACCCTGGCACCGGCACCGGGCACCCGCCCGTACCCCTGGGACAGCCCCCGTTCCCTCTCCCTGGGCGCTCATCCGTCCCCCCTGGGACAGCCCCGGGTCCCCGGCCCCCCAGCAGACCCCCAGCCCACGCACCCACCCCTCACCCTGGTGACTTCCCAGGTACCACCCTGGGCACCCACCCCTGGTGTGTGTCCCTGTCCCCAGACCCGGGTGCCCGGCCCTCCCTCAGGGCACCCGCCCACACCCACAGGACCCGTGGACCCCGGCCCCCCAGACCCACGCGCTGGGCACCCGTCCCTTGCCCTGGGGACACCAAGGACCAACAACCCCCGCTGCTGGGCACCCGCGCCTTGCCCCAGGCACCCTGGTCACCCTGCCCCAGGCCCTGCACAGCCGTCACTGACGCCAGAGGCGTGGCGTGGCCCCCCAGCACTGTCCTGCTCCCCGCGACGCCGCTGGGCCCCCTGACCCTGGGCACCCATCCCTCCTCTGCGGGTGCCCACCACGGCCCCCACACCCAAGCACCCATCCCCAGCACTTGGCCCCCACACCGCCCCAAGCCCCCAGCCCCAGCCCGGTGCCATCCCTACCCGCCTGCCGCTGCTGCTCCGCCAGGCCCTGCCGGGAGCCGTGGAGCTCCAGGAGGAGCGTGGGTGCCACCGGCAGCCCCGTCCCGCTGTAGCGGCCGCAGGCATCTGCCATCACCTCGTCCAGGAATTCTGGGCGGGAGGCGGCGGCGCTGAGCCCGGCCACCAGCACCCGGAGCCCCGGCCCCGCGCCAGCCCCGGCACCCACCGATGCGCGCCACGGGCACGGCGGCCTGCAGCACCTGCACCGTGCAGGCCACGGCCGCCCGCACGCTGGGGAAGGTGGCGACGGTGGCGGCGACGGCCTCGGGCAGGGGGTGCAGGCGCAGCGTGGCCTGCGTCAGGAAGCCCAGGGTGCCCTCGGAGCCCACGAAGAGGGACGTCAGGTCGTAGCCGGCCGCGCGCTTCCTGCACGAGCCTGGTGAGCAGGCGCCGGCGCGGACCCCCCCGGCCCAGCTGGCCCCAGCGCCCACCTGGCCTGGCGCCCGGCGCCTGCGGTGTGCAGCAGGCGCCCGTCCGGCAGCACCACGCGCAGGTTGAGCACGTTGGGCCGCATGGTGCCGTAGCGCACCGCGTTCGTGCCCGAGGCGCCTGTGGCCGCCATGCCGCACAGCGAGGCATCCGCCCCTGGGTCTGCGGGGGGACGGGGGCAGGGACGTGTGACGGGGCCCCGTGAGCCCCCGTGCTGCCCCCGCTCAGCACCCGCGACCCCAGCCCCACCACACCCCCCGTCCATTGCGGAGACCACGGCACCTCAGCGGGGACCCGCAGCACCCCCGGGACCACGGCACACCTGTGGGCAGCTGCAGCACCTCTGGGACAACAGCATCCCCAGTGCCACGGGAATCCCAGCACACCATGGCCCACGGCAACCCCAGCTCCGCGGGCACCCTTTGACACCCCTGGCACCACGGCACAACCCCTCCAGTACCACTGCGACCCCAGCACCCCACGGGGACCTCCGCACCCCTGGCACCCCAGCCCCATGGGCTCCCCAGCAACCCCGGGGGCCACGGCACACCCATGGGCACCCTCAGGGGCCCTGGGACCACGACACCCCCGCGCCCCCGGGGACGCCCCGCACTCTTGCGGACGCAGCGCCCCCAGCCCCACGGGCACCCCAGTCCCTCCAGCACCCCCAGCGCCACCAGCCCTCCCGCTGTCCCCAGCACCCCCAGGCCTGCCCCCCGGCCCCGCGCCCCGCTGCCCACGGTACCGACGGGGAACCAGAGCCCGGTGCCGCGCAGGCGGCTGTTGAGGGCCTTGCGGGTGACGCCGGGCTCCACCGCCACCGAGAAGTCCTCGAGGCTCAGCTCCGCCACGGCGTCCATGCGGCTCAGGTCGAAGCAGACGCCGCCCTGGCGGGGGGCACCGCAGGGGCTGGGCACGGCCGGGCACGCCGACCCGGGGGGGGGGGCCGGGGGCACGTACCTGCACGGCGTTGACGCCGCCCTCCAGGCCGGTGCCGGTGCCGAAGGGCACCATGGGCACGCGGCAGCGGTGGCAGAGCGCCGCCAGCTCCTGCACCTGCCCCACCGCCCGGGGCCACACCACCGCGTCCGGGGGCGCGCAGCTGGGGGGCACGGCGGGGCACGGGTCTGCGGGGGGCGGCACCGGGAGGGGCCCTGCCCCGAGAGACCCTGCCCCGGGAGGGACCCTGCCCCGGGGGAGACCCTGCCCCGAGAGACCCTGCCCCGAGAGACCCTGCCCCGGGGGAGACCCAGCCCCGAGAGACCCTGCCCCGGGAGGGACCCTGCCCCGGGAGGGACCCTGCCCCGAGAGACCCTGCCCCGAGAGACCCGGCCCCGGGGGAGACCCCGCCCCGAGAGACCCTGCCCCGAGAGACCCGGCCCCGGGGGAGACCCGGCCCCGAGAGACCCTGCCCCGGGGGAGACCCGGCCCCGGGGGAGACCCTGCCCCGAGAGACCCTGCCCCGGGAGGGACCCTGCCCCGGGGGAGACCCTGCCCCGAGAGACCCAGCCCCGGGGGAGACCCGGCCCCGGGGGAGACCCTGCCCCGGGGGAGACGCTGCCCCTGCCCCGGGACCCTGCCCTGCCCGGCCTGGCCCTGTGCAGCCCCCTCCCCTGCTCAGACCCGGCCTCTCCCCATGCTGGTTCCCCTCCTCTGCCCAGACCCTTCCCCTGCCCGGACCCCTCCCCTCCCCTCCCCCCCCCCCTCCTCTGCCCGGACCCCTCCCCGCCCCAGCCCCCCCAGCCCAGCCCCGGCACCCACGCGTGCATGGACTCGTCGTGGCCGTGCTGCTCGCGCACCGCCAGGGCCGTGGAGACGTTGGGGGCCCCGACCACCGCCCGCAGGGCCGCCACGAAGTCGGGGGGCAGCGGGCGCTGGGGGGGGACGAGGGCCCCGTCAGGGCGGCGGCGGGGGCGGGGAGTCCGACCGGGAGGACCCTCACCCACAGGCGGGGCCGCGGCGGGTACCCCACACCCCGGACCCCCGCGCCCCCCGGACCCCCGCGCCCCCCGGCCCCACCTTGGAGCAGCAGCCCCGGCGCCACAGCGCCGCCCCCAGCCCCAGCCCCCGCCGCAGGGCCATGCTGGGCACGGGCACGGACGGCACCGGGCGGGACCTGCCCCCCCGCCGCCGCCCGCCCCCTCCCGCCGCCGCCGCCGCCGCCGCCGCCGCCGCCTTAAGGTGGCTCCGGCCGCGGCCCCGGGGCTGCGCCCAGCGCCCCCCCCGCCGGGCCCTGTGCCCCCAGCCCCGGCCCCCCCCGGCCCGCGCCGGGAAGGGGTCACCCCGCGCCCCCCCCGGCCCCGTGTCCCCGTGGGAGCCACGTGCTCCCAGCCCGGCCCCGTGTCCCCGCGCCCGGGTGTCCCCCGCGCCCGCCCAGGGGCCCCACACCCGGCCGGGGTCGCTGCCCCCATGGGGCCACATGGCCCCGCGCCCCCAGCCCTCCCGGCCAGCTGTCCCCACGCACAGCCAGGAGTCCCCACGCCCCCTGGCCATCTGTCCCCATGCCCGGCCAGGGGTCCCTGCCCAGACAGGTGTCCCCCATGTCCACCTGTCTCCATGCCCAGCCACGTGTCCCCCCCCATATGCATCTGTCCCCGTGTCCAGACTGGTGTCCCCTCCCTGCCAGGTGTCCCCACATCCATCTGTCCCCATACCCAGCCAGGTGTCCCTGGCCATCCAGATGTCTCCGTGGCCATCTGTCCCCATGCACAGCCAGGTTTCCTCAAGAGCCAGGTGTCCCCCTGTCCCCATCACTGCTCAGGTGTCCCTGCCCAGCCAGGTGGCCCCATATCCAGCTGTACCCATAAGTGGCCAGCTGTCCCCATGCCTGCCTGCCCATCTGTGCCCACTCCTGGCCTGGTATCAGCACCCAGACAGGTGTCCCCAGATCCAGCTGTCCCCATGCCCAGACAGGGGTCTCCACCCAGCCAGGTGTCCCCATACGCGTCTGTCCCCGTGCCCAGACAGGTGTCTCCCAGGCCACCTTTCCCTGTGCCCAGCCAGGTGTCCCCTTGTCCCTCTGTTCCCATGCCCAGCCACGTGTCCCCGTAGGCATTGATCCCCGTGCCCGGTCTGCTGTCCCTGACCAGCTAGGTGTCCCCATATACGTCTACACCCATGCCTGCCCAGCCAGCTGTCCCCATGCCCACCTGTCCCCATGCCCAGCCAGATGTCCACACCCAGCCAGGCGTCCCCATGCCCAGACAAGTGTCGCCAAGCCTCCCGCATGCCCCTGCCCACAGCCACCTGTCCCCCGGCTGCCCCGCACACCTCCCGCCCACCCCGCTGTGGCACAAGGACGCAGCACGGTGGGTGGCAGCGTTTATTGCCAGCCTCAGTTGGCCTGCAGGATGGAGTTGATCCAGCTGCGCAGCTTGGTGACGCGGGCGTAGACGCCGGGCACGTTGGGGTCGCAGGTGCTGCTGCCCCAGGAGACGATGCCCACCAGGTTCCAGACACCGTCCTTCTGGCACACCAGCGGGCCCCCGGAGTCGCCCTGCGGGCAGCGGGTGAGCGCAGGGGCTGGGGAGGGGGGCGCGGGGGGCACGGGGGGCACAGGGGGGCTGGGAGCACCTACCATGCAGGAGGAGGCACCGTCAGCACCGGCGCACACCATCACGTCGGCGATGCGGAACCCCCAGAACTGCTTGCACTGCGCGTTGGTGAGCAGGGGCAGGGCCACCTGCTGCAGCACCGCCGGCGTCTGCGAGGCTGCGGGCGAGCGGGGCGGCATCAGGGCCAGCACCGCGGCCGCGACTGGGACCAGGACAGGGAGGGGTGTAGGGAGAGGGATGTGCGCAGGCATGAGGACGAGGACGAGGACGAAGATGAGGACGAGGACGAGGATGAGGATGGGGATGGGGATGGGGACGGGGAGGGAGAGGAGGGCAGGAGCGGTTGTGGGTTGGAACTTAGGGATGGGGATGGGGACAGAGATGGGGCTGGGGGGAAGGATGGGTACAAGGACGGGGCTGGGGATGAGGAAGGGGACAGGGGTGAGGATGGGGCTGGGCCTGAGGCTGAGCATGGGGATGAGGCTGAGCATGGGGATGAGGCTGAGCATGGGGATGAGGACAGCGATGGGGCTGGGGAAGGGTACGGGGATGAGGAAGGGGCCAGGGAGGAAGGCAAGGATGGGGCTGAGGCTGCGCGGGGGCAGGAAAGCGCAGTACCGTTGGGGTCAGTGAGCCCCCAGCCGGTGGTGACACAGGTCATGCCCCCCGGGAAGTCATCAGTGGCCTGGGGCAGGCAGACGGGGGACACGCGGGCTGACATCCGCGCCGGAGTGGCCAGTTTGATCAGGGTGATGTCGTCACGGATGGTCAGCATGTTGAACTTGGGGTTCTTGAAGACCTGGAGCAGGCAGCACCGCTCCCAGCGCCTGCCTGCACCCTTGGCCAGGGCGCTGGGCGCCGGGGGCTCCCTGGGGACCAACAGGGACCCCGGGGGCCCGCGGGGAACCCAGAGGATGGCCCTGTGGGCCCTGGGCTGGTGGGGTCTCTGGGCTGCAGACCCGGCCCCTGGGGCACAGGGCAGCAGGGACATGGTGGGGACTCACAGGGACCGCAGGGAGCAGAGCCCAGGTCCTGGGCTGGTGGGGACACAGGGAGCAGACCCCAGCCCCTGGGGCACTGGGCCGTGGGGACGCCCCAGGGACACCAACAGGGACTCAGGGGCACCACGAGATGGGGCAGACCCCAACTCCCTGGCCAAGGCGTGCCCAGGGAGCAGGGGACAAGCCCCAGCACTGGTGGGTGCCAGGGAGCAGGGCCAAGCACTGGTCTCAGGAAGACGGGGCCACCAACGCGCCTGTGGCCCACCCGGGGCTGCTGCTGGCCGGGACCTCGGGGCTGCTCAGGGCCCCTCAGGGCAGCCCCCAGCCCGCGGGCACTGGGGAGCAGGGACAGCCCAGGTCACATCACCTGTGGGGATGGATGAAGGGGACCCTGGGGGCCTGACCCCCATCCCTGGGGGGTCCTGCGAGTGCGGTCCCAACTCCAGGCATGAGGGGGAGCAGGGACACCCCGGGGGACCCCAGCCCAGGAACGTGGGGCACCACAGACACCCCTGGGACCCTGACCCCCAGGACGAGGGGACCCGGACCCCCGGGGCTTCTCATGGTGGCCGTGGGACCCCCGCAGGCACGCGGCCCCCATGCCGGTGGTACCTTCTCGATGGTCAGCTTCTGCTCGTCAGGGGTGGTCGCGTCCTGGTCGTATGCGCCCACCACCACGGTGTCGGTGGTCCTGGGCACGGGCAGGCGCTGAGCACCGGGCACAGCACAGGGACAGGGGGTTCCCTGGGGACCCGGTGCACCCACCCAGCCCCGGGGCGGCCGGCAGCAGAGCCAGCACCTACCTGACGCCGCAGTGGGCAGCGGTGACCACCCAGTTCTCGCTGATCAGAGACCCGCCGCAGAAGTGGAAGCCGCTGTAGCGCTGGCGGGCAGAGCTGCGTCAGCACCCGGCACCGCCGGCACCGCCGCCGGCGTGCTCTGTGCCCGGCCCCCACCCCAGCACCCACCCTGCCCCCCCTTGGGCGCCCAGACACTCACCTGGAGGGACACCTGCCACGGCCAGGACCCCGGCACCGCCGGCTCCCCGTTGACGATGCGGTTGTAGCCGCGGATGACGGGAGTGATGGCGGGCACGCCACAGCCTGCGGGGCACAGGCAGCCGTGGGACGGGGGCTCCAGCCTCCCCGCCCCCCCGCCCCCCCCAGTGCCCCCCCCCCCCCAAGCCCCTCGCCCGCCCCGCCGAGCCCCGCAGCCCCACGCACTCTCCACGGAAAGGGCGGCACGGGCAGAGCCCGCCAGCGCCAGGCAGCTCAGCAGCCACAGCAAAGCCATCGTCACTCGTGGGGACAGACCCTGCCTGGGGCTCGGCGCCTCTTATACGCGCTGCTGGGCACGGCCCCGCTGCCGGCCTTCACACCACGGCCTCGGCAGGTAGCGTGGCACCGGGCAAGTGCCAGGACGGGGCCTGGGAGCGTGGCACCTGGAGCCAGTGGCCTTGGCTGGGGCTGTGGGACAGCACTGGTGGCAGCTGAGTGCTGGCTTCGACATGCTCCTTGGGCTGGTGCTTGGCCAGCTGTCACCAAGCCACGGGGTGGCCGGGGTTGGAAGGGACCTTGGAGTTCACCTGGTCCAACCCCAGCAGGGCTACCCAGGGACTGTTGCCAGGTGGCTTCTGAGTAGCTCCATGGATGGAGACTCCACAGCTGCCCTGATCCACCTGTGACAGTGCTTAGTCACCCCACAGTGAAAATATGTCTCCTGATGGTCAGAGGAAACCTCCTGCATGTCACATTGTCACCCTGTCTCTGGCCCTGGCACTGGGCACCAGAGGAAAGAGCCGAGCTCTGTCCCATTGCACCTTCCCTCTTGCCGTCAGAGATGGTCATGTCCCTTCCACACCTCACTGGACTCTGTCCAGTATGTCCCTGTCTTTCTTGTACTGGGGAGCTCAGCAGCAGACCCAGACTCCAGGGGTGGCCTCCCCCTCCCCAGTGCTGACCTTGGGGCAGGCACCCTCCCTTGACCTGCTGGCTGTGCTCTGCCTGCCGCGGCCATGGCTGCCGCTCACCGTGGCTGGCACGAGGCAGCCCGGTGCCACCAGCACCAGGGTTTGGGCTACAGAGCTCTACCAAGCGCTGCCCAGCTGCGGCATGGGGTCACAGTTCCCCCTGGGGCCAGGCCAGGAGTTGAGCGATGGCCGTGGTGCCGGGCTGGCGCTGTGCCAGCAGTCACACGTCCATGGAGCTACTCAGAACAGCCCCTGGGTAGCCCTGCTGGGGTTGGACCAGGTGAACTCCAAGGTCCCTTCCAACCCCGGCCACCCCGTGGCTTGGTGACAGCTGGCCAAGCACCAGCCCAAGGAGCATGTCGAAGCCAGCACTCAGCTGCCACCAGTGCTGTCCCACAGCCCCAGCCAAGGCCACTGGCTCCAGGTGCCACGCTCCCAGGCCCCGTCCTGGCACTTGCCCGGTGCCACGCTACCTGCCGAGGCCGTGGTGTGAAGGCCGGCAGCGGGGCCGTGCCCAGCAGCGCGTATAAGAGGCGCCGAGCCCCAGGCAGGGTCTGTCCCCACGAGTGACGATGGCTTTGCTGTGGCTGCTGAGCTGCCTGGCGCTGGCGGGCTCTGCCCGTGCCGCCCTTTCCGTGGAGAGTGCGTGGGGCTGCGGGGCTCGGCGGGGCGGGCGAGGGGCTTGGGGGGGCGGTGGCACTGGGGGGGCGCGGGGGCGGGGAGGCTGGAGCCCCCGTCCCACGGCTGCCTGTGCCCCGCAGGCTGTGGCGTGCCCGCCATCACTCCCGTCATCCGCGGCTACAACCGCATCGTCAACGGGGAGCCGGCGGTGCCGGGGTCCTGGCCGTGGCAGGTGTCCCTCCAGGTGAGTGTCTGGGCGCCCAAGGGGGGGCAGGGTGGGTGCTGGGGTGGGGGCCGGGCACAGAGCACGCCGGCGGCGGTGCCGGCGGTGCCGGGTGCTGACGCAGCTCTGCCCGCCAGCGCTACAGCGGCTTCCACTTCTGCGGCGGGTCTCTGATCAGCGAGAACTGGGTGGTCACCGCTGCCCACTGCGGCGTCAGGTAGGTGCTGGCTCTGCTGCCGGCCGCCCCGGGGCTGGGTGGGTGCACCGGGTCCCCAGGGAACCCCCTGTCCCTGTGCTGTGCCCGGTGCTCAGCGCCTGCCCGTGCCCAGGACCACCGACACCGTGGTGGTGGGCGCATACGACCAGGACGCGACCACCCCTGACGAGCAGAAGCTGACCATCGAGAAGGTACCACCGGCATGGGGGCCGCGTGCCTGCGGGGTCCCACGGCCACCATGAGAAGCCCCGGGGGTCCGGGTCCCCTCGTCCTGGGGGTCAGGGTCCCAGGGGTGTCTGTGGTGCCCCACGTTCCTGGGCTGGGGTCCCCCGGGGTGTCCCTGCTCCCCCTCATGCCTGGAGTTGGGACCGCACTCGCAGGACCCCCCAGGGATGGGGGTCAGGCCCCCAGGGTCCCCTTCATCCATCCCCACAGGTGATGTGACCTGGGCTGTCCCTGCTCCCCAGTGCCCGCGGGCTGGGGGCTGCCCTGAGGGGCCCTGAGCAGCCCCGAGGTCCCGGCCAGCAGCAGCCCCGGGTGGGCCACAGGCGCGTTGGTGGCCCCGTCTTCCTGAGACCAGTGCTTGGCCCTGCTCCCTGGCACCCACCAGTGCTGGGGCTTGTCCCCTGCTCCCTGGGCACGCCTTGGCCAGGGAGTTGGGGTCTGCCCCATCTCGTGGTGCCCCTGAGTCCCTGTTGGTGTCCCTGGGGCGTCCCCACGGCCCAGTGCCCCAGGGGCTGGGGTCTGCTCCCTGTGTCCCCACCAGCCCAGGACCTGGGCTCTGCTCCCTGCGGTCCCTGTGAGTCCCCACCATGTCCCTGCTGCCCTGTGCCCCAGGGGCCGGGTCTGCAGCCCAGAGACCCCACCAGCCCAGGGCCCACAGGGCCATCCTCTGGGTTCCCCGCGGGCCCCCGGGGTCCCTGTTGGTCCCCAGGGAGCCCCCGGCGCCCAGCGCCCTGGCCAAGGGTGCAGGCAGGCGCTGGGAGCGGTGCTGCCTGCTCCAGGTCTTCAAGAACCCCAAGTTCAACATGCTGACCATCCGTGACGACATCACCCTGATCAAACTGGCCACTCCGGCGCGGATGTCAGCCCGCGTGTCCCCCGTCTGCCTGCCCCAGGCCACTGATGACTTCCCGGGGGGCATGACCTGTGTCACCACCGGCTGGGGGCTCACTGACCCCAACGGTACTGCGCTTTCCTGCCCCCGCGCAGCCTCAGCCCCATCCTTGCCTTCCTCCCTGGCCCCTTCCTCATCCCCGTACCCTTCCCCAGCCCCATCGCTGTCCTCATCCCCATGCTCAGCCTCATCCCCATGCTCAGCCTCATCCCCATGCTCAGCCTCAGGCCCAGCCCCATCCTCACCCCTGTCCCCTTCCTCATCCCCAGCCCCGTCCTTGTACCCATCCTTCCCCCCAGCCCCATCTCTGTCCCCATCCCCATCCCTAAGTTCCAACCCACAACCGCTCCTGCCCTCCTCTCCCTCCCCGTCCCCATCCCCATCCCCATCCTCATCCTCGTCCTCGTCCTCATCTTCGTCCTCGTCCTCGTCCTCATGCCTGCGCACATCCCTCTCCCTACACCCCTCCCTGTCCTGGTCCCAGTCGCGGCCGCGGTGCTGGCCCTGATGCCGCCCCGCTCGCCCGCAGCCTCGCAGACGCCGGCGGTGCTGCAGCAGGTGGCCCTGCCCCTGCTCACCAACGCGCAGTGCAAGCAGTTCTGGGGGTTCCGCATCGCCGACGTGATGGTGTGCGCCGGTGCTGACGGTGCCTCCTCCTGCATGGTAGGTGCTCCCAGCCCCCCTGTGCCCCCCGTGCCCCCCGCGCCCCCCTCCCCAGCCCCTGCGCTCACCCGCTGCCCGCAGGGCGACTCCGGGGGCCCGCTGGTGTGCCAGAAGGACGGTGTCTGGAACCTGGTGGGCATCGTCTCCTGGGGCAGCAGCACCTGCGACCCCAACGTGCCCGGCGTCTACGCCCGCGTCACCAAGCTGCGCAGCTGGATCAACTCCATCCTGCAGGCCAACTGAGGCTGGCAATAAACGCTGCCACCCACCGTGCTGCGTCCTTGTGCCACAGCGGGGTGGGCGGGAGGTGTGCGGGGCAGCCGGGGGACAGGTGGCTGTGGGCAGGGGCATGCGGGAGGCTTGGCGACACTTGTCTGGGCATGGGGACGCCTGGCTGGGTGTGGACATCTGGCTGGGCATGGGGACAGGTGGGCATGGGGACAGCTGGCTGGGCAGGCATGGGTGTAGACGTATATGGGGACACCTAGCTGGTCAGGGACAGCAGACCGGGCACGGGGATCAATGCCTACGGGGACACGTGGCTGGGCATGGGAACAGAGGGACAAGGGGACACCTGGCTGGGCACAGGGAAAGGTGGCCTGGGAGACACCTGTCTGGGCACGGGGACAGACGCGTATGGGGACACCTGGCTGGGTGGAGACCCCTGTCTGGGCATGGGGACAGCTGGATCTGGGGACACCTGTCTGGGTGCTGATACCAGGCCAGGAGTGGGCACAGATGGGCAGGCAGGCATGGGGACAGCTGGCCACTTATGGGTACAGCTGGATATGGGGCCACCTGGCTGGGCAGGGACACCTGAGCAGTGATGGGGACAGGGGGACACCTGGCTCTTGAGGAAACCTGGCTGTGCATGGGGACAGATGGCCACGGAGACATCTGGATGGCCAGGGACACCTGGCTGGGTATGGGGACAGATGGATGTGGGGACACCTGGCAGGGAGGGGACACCAGTCTGGACACGGGGACAGATGCATATGGGGGGGGACACGTGGCTGGGCATGGAGACAGGTGGACATGGGGGACACCTGTCTGGGCAGGGACCCCTGGCCGGGCATGGGGACAGATGGCCAGGGGGCGTGGGGACTCCTGGCTGTGCGTGGGGACAGCTGGCCGGGAGGGCTGGGGGCGCGGGGCCATGTGGCCCCATGGGGGCAGCGACCCCGGCCGGGTGTGGGGCCCCTGGGCGGGCGCGGGGACACCCGGGCGCGGGGACACGGGGCCGGGCTGGGAGCACGTGGCTCCCACGGGGACACGGGGCCGGGGGGGCGCGGGTGACCCCTTCCCGGCGCGGGCCGGGGGGGGCCGGGGCTGGGGGCACAGGGCCCGGCGGGGGGGGCGCTGGGCGCAGCCCCGGGGCCGCGGCCGGAGCCACCTTAAGGCGGCGGCGGCGGCGGCGGCGGCGGCGGCGGGAGGGGGCGGGCGGCGGCGGGGGGGCAGGTCCCGCCCGGTGCCGTCCGTGCCCGTGCCCAGCATGGCCCTGCGGCGGGGGCTGGGGCTGGGGGCGGCGCTGTGGCGCCGGGGCTGCTGCTCCAAGGTGGGGCCGGGGGGCGCGGGGGTCCGGGGGGCGCGGGGGTCCGGGGTGTGGGGTACCCGCCGCGGCCCCGCCTGTGGGTGAGGGTCCTCCCGGTCGGACTCCCCGCCCCCGCCGCCGCCCTGACGGGGCCCTCGTCCCCCCCCAGCGCCCGCTGCCCCCCGACTTCGTGGCGGCCCTGCGGGCGGTGGTCGGGGCCCCCAACGTCTCCACGGCCCTGGCGGTGCGCGAGCAGCACGGCCACGACGAGTCCATGCACGCGTGGGTGCCGGGGCTGGGCTGGGGGGGCTGGGGCGGGGAGGGGTCCGGGCAGAGGAGGGGGGGGGGGGGAGGGGAGGGGAGGGGTCCGGGCAGGGGAAGGGTCTGGGCAGAGGAGGGGAACCAGCATGGGGAGAGGCCGGGTCTGAGCAGGGGAGGGGGCTGCACAGGGCCAGGCCGGGCAGGGCAGGGTCCCGGGGCAGGGGCAGCGTCTCCCCCGGGGCAGGGTCTCCCCCGGGGCCGGGTCTCCCCCGGGGCTGGGTCTCTCGGGGCAGGGTCTCCCCCGGGGCAGGGTCCCTCCCGGGGCAGGGTCTCTCGGGGCAGGGTCTCCCCCGGGGCCGGGTCTCCCCCGGGGCAGGGTCTCTCGGGGCCGGGTCTCCCCCGGGGCAGGGTCTCTCGGGGCAGGGTCTCTCGGGGCTGGGTCTCCCCCGGGGCAGGGTCTCTCGGGGCAGGGTCTCTCGGGGCAGGGTCCCTCCCGGGGCAGGGTCTCTCGGGGCAGGGTCTCCCCCGGGGCAGGGTCCCTCCCGGGGCAGGGTCTCTCGGGGCAGGGCCCCTCCCGGTGCCGCCCCCCGCAGACCCGTGCCCCGCCGTGCCCCCCAGCTGCGCGCCCCCGGACGCGGTGGTGTGGCCCCGGGCGGTGGGGCAGGTGCAGGAGCTGGCGGCGCTCTGCCACCGCTGCCGCGTGCCCATGGTGCCCTTCGGCACCGGCACCGGCCTGGAGGGCGGCGTCAACGCCGTGCAGGTACGTGCCCCCGGCCCCCCCCCCCCGGGTCGGCGTGCCCGGCCGTGCCCAGCCCCTGCGGTGCCCCCCGCCAGGGCGGCGTCTGCTTCGACCTGAGCCGCATGGACGCCGTGGCGGAGCTGAGCCTCGAGGACTTCTCGGTGGCGGTGGAGCCCGGCGTCACCCGCAAGGCCCTCAACAGCCGCCTGCGCGGCACCGGGCTCTGGTTCCCCGTCGGTACCGTGGGCAGCGGGGCGCGGGGCCGGGGGGCAGGCCTGGGGGTGCTGGGGACAGCGGGAGGGCTGGTGGCGCTGGGGGTGCTGGAGGGACTGGGGTGCCCGTGGGGCTGGGGGCGCTGCGTCCGCAAGAGTGCGGGGCGTCCCCGGGGGCGCGGGGGGTGTCGTGGTCCCAGGGCCCCTGAGGGTGCCCATGGGTGTGCCGTGGCCCCCGGGGTTGCTGGGGGAGCCCATGGGGCTGGGGTGCCAGGGGTGCGGAGGGCCCCGTGGGGTGCTGGGGTCGCAGTGGTACTGGAGGGGTTGTGCCGTGGTGCCAGGGGTGTCAAAGGGTGCCCGCGGAGCTGGGGTTGCCGTGGGCCATGGTGTGCTGGGATTCCCGTGGCACTGGGGATGCTGTTGTCCCAGAGGTGCTGCAGCTGCCCACAGGTGTGCCGTGGTCCCGGGGGTGCTGCGGGTCCCCGCTGAGGTGCCGTGGTCTCCGCAATGGACGGGGGGTGTGGTGGGGCTGGGGTCGCGGGTGCTGAGCGGGGGCAGCACGGGGGCTCACGGGGCCCCGTCACACGTCCCTGCCCCCGTCCCCCCGCAGACCCAGGGGCGGATGCCTCGCTGTGCGGCATGGCGGCCACAGGCGCCTCGGGCACGAACGCGGTGCGCTACGGCACCATGCGGCCCAACGTGCTCAACCTGCGCGTGGTGCTGCCGGACGGGCGCCTGCTGCACACCGCAGGCGCCGGGCGCCAGGCCAGGTGGGCGCTGGGGCCAGCTGGGCCGGGGGGGTCCGCGCCGGCGCCTGCTCACCAGGCTCGTGCAGGAAGCGCGCGGCCGGCTACGACCTGACGTCCCTCTTCGTGGGCTCCGAGGGCACCCTGGGCTTCCTGACGCAGGCCACGCTGCGCCTGCACCCCCTGCCCGAGGCCGTCGCCGCCACCGTCGCCACCTTCCCCAGCGTGCGGGCGGCCGTGGCCTGCACGGTGCAGGTGCTGCAGGCCGCCGTGCCCGTGGCGCGCATCGGTGGGTGCCGGGGCTGACGCGGGGCCGGGGCTCCGGGTGCTGGTGGCCGGGCTCAGCGCCGCCGCCTCCCGCCCAGAATTCCTGGACGAGGTGATGGCAGATGCCTGCGGCCGCTACAGCGGGACGGGGCTGCCGGTGGCACCCACGCTCCTCCTGGAGCTCCACGGCTCCCGGCAGGGCCTGGCGGAGCAGCAGCGGCAGGCGGGTAGGGATGGCACCGGGCTGGGGCTGGGGGCTTGGGGCCGTGTGGGGGCCAAGTGCTGGGGATGGGTGCTTGGGTGTGGGGGCCGTGGTGGGCACCCGCAGAGGAGGGATGGGTGCCCAGGGTCAGGGGGCCCAGCGGCGTCGCGGGGAGCAGGACAGTGCTGGGGGGCCACGCCACGCCTCTGGCGTCAGTGACGGGTGTGCAGGGCCTGGGGCAGGGTGACCAGGGTGCCTGGGGCAAGGCGCGGGTGCCCAGCAGCGGGGGTTGTTGGTCCTTGGTGTCCCCAGGGCAAGGGACGGGTGCCCAGCGCGTGGGTCTGGGGGGCCGGGGTCCGCGGGTCCTGTGGGTGTGGGCGGGTGCGTCTGGCCGGGGATGGGGGACCAGTGTGCCCTGAGGGAGGGCCGGGCACCCGGGTCTGGGGACAGGGACACACACCAGGGGTGGGTGCCCAGGGTGGTACCTGGGAAGTCACCAGGGTGAGGGGTGGGTGCGTGGGCTGGGGGTCTGCTGGGGGGCCGGGGACCCGGGGCTGTCCCGGGGGGGACGGATGAGCGCCCAGGGAGAGGGAACGGGGGCTGTCCCAGGGGTACGGGCGGGTGCCCGGTGCCGGTGCCAGGGTTGCGGGGCGGGCGGGCTCTGGGGGTGCTGGGGCGAGGGCCAGGGGTGCGGGGGGTCCCGTCGTGCCCCGCGGCAGGGTCCCGGCCCCGGCAGAGGAGATGGTGCGGCTGAACGGCGGCTCCGTGCCGGCCTGGTCAGAGGAGCCGGAGGAGCGTGGGCGGCTGTGGGCCATGCGGCACAGCGCCTGGTACGCCGCCCTGGCGCTGCGGCCCGGCTGCCAGGTGAGGGCCGGGCACGGGGGCGACGGCGGCAGCGCCCCGCGGAGCCACATGTGCCACGGCTCTGCCCTGCCCGGCCCAGGGCTACTCCACGGACGTCTGCGTGCCCATCTCGCGCCTGCCCGACGTGGTGGTGGAGACCCAGCGGGACCTGCGGGACTCCGGCCTCACCGGTCAGCGGGGCGGGGGGTGGGCTGGGGGCTGCCACGCTCCGCACCGCTCCCCGCCTGACCCGCGGCCCCGCAGGCCCCATGGTGGGACACGTGGGCGACGGCAACTTCCACTGCCTCCTCGTCTTCGACGCCCGGGACCCGGCCGAGGCGCAGCGCGTCCACGCCTTCGCCCAGCGCCTGGGCAGGTGGGCCGGGGGCGCCGCGGGGGGGCCGTGGGCACCGGGGGGTGTCCCTGTGCTCTGACGCCCTGTCCCGCAGGCGGGCGCTGGCGGCGGGGGGCACCTGCACCGGGGAGCACGGCGTGGGGCTGGGCAAGCGGGCGCTGCTGCGGGAGGAGCTGGGCCCGGAGGGGCTGGACACCCTGCGCCGCATCAAGGCTGCGCTGGACCCCCACAACCTCATGAACCCCGGCAAGGTGCTCTGAGGGGGGCAGCGGCACCCGGGCGGGCCAGGGGCCACAGCCCCCAGGGTTGTGGCTGGGCTGGGCTTGCTGCCCTGCCCTGCCCCCTGCCCTGTTCCCCCAAATCCTCTCATCCCCCTCCTGGGGGTTGGGCACCCCCAATAAAAACCCTCCTGCACCAAAGTTACCATGCGCCATGATGTCTTTTTTGGGTGGGTGGGGAGGGAACAGGGACAGGCTCCCTCAGCCCCTCCTCAGGGTTTCCCTCCCCGTGGCAGGTACACACAGATACCCAGTAGGTGGGGGGGCCCGCAGTGTGTTCTAGGCAAGTCTTTATGCTGCTGGGCAAGGGGCAGGGGGCTGCGTTTTGGGGGGCTGCAACTCCGGGAACCAGTGGAAGCTTCCCCTGTGTTTAAAAGGCACCAATTTTGGTTTGCATTTCAGTTACAGCTGGTACGGTAGCAAAACCCAAGACGTGAGAACGTACAGGTTAGATCCCTCCTGGCCCAGCCCCCTTGTCACACCTTAGCCCCCACCCTGGGGACACTTATGCACAGCCCCCAGGGCACGGGGTGAAGGTACAACCCATCCCTGCCCCAGCGTCCCACCAGGAGGGGTGGCTTCCACACCATTACACCCTGCTGGCTGCCAGAAACTGGGCTGGAGTCCCCCCAGCAGCAGGGCAGCCGCAGCATCGCCCCAAATTGCCAGGCCCATCGCAGTCTCGATTCACCGGGGACACGGCCCTGCGGCCTCCAGGCCACCAGGAACAGCAGATGGTTTTTTTACGGAGAGAGGACAGCGGGGAGGGAGCAGGCACAAACCTGCCGCCCGGCTTCGCTTTGTTACAGGTACGGCTCCAAAACCGAGTCTGGCCTCTGGCCAGAGGGAGGAAGAGGAAGGGGGACAATGGCGGCAGCCCCTAACCCCTCTACCAGCAGAGCCCCAGGCCCCCAGTGCGCGTAGGAGTCTCTATGTACATGTCTGCTTACACCGAGACGAGAGGGCTCTCGTGGAGGGTGATGGGTGTCTGGGTACAGGGTGGGGGCTGTGGGGAGATGACGGCAGCCCAGGGCCGTCACATGGCTGCCAGCTGGCCCAGCACCATCCTGAACTGCTGTGTGCTGTTGGCAAGGTCCTTGACACGCTCCACCATGTCCTGAGAGGCCGCAGGGGAAGGGTAGTGGAGGGCGGCCGCCTTGGTGGTCACCACGATCTCCTTGAGCATCTCGCAGAGGAGGTTGCTGTAGTGCATCGCCTTGTGCTGGACGTCCTGGGCCTTGGCCTGGCGGGACAGCGTGTCTCCGATGAAGACAAGCTTGTGGGCGCTGAGGATGACGAACTTGCTGTGGGCCACAAAGATCTTGGGGGGCTGGTTGGTGCTGATGGCGGTGAAGAAGGCGTCGACAGCATTGGTGAGCGTGGTGAGGTTGGCCTCACACTGCTCCAGGTAGAAGAGGAGGAGCTGGCGGTCGGCAGGACACAAGGCCCCGCCGCCCCGTGCCGGGCCAAAGTGCTGGGGGGGGCTCCAGTTGGACAGGTCGTTGTCGATGGGACGTGTCACCTCCTGCTCTAGCCGCTCAAACTGCTTCAGCTGTGGGAGGGACAGGGCGTGAGGCAGGACGGCCACCAAGACAACGCCTGCTCCCCTCCCTGGAGCCACCAGCACTGGTGGCCATGGCCACCAGCCCTGGATGACAGCTGTGCCCCAGGGAAAACAGCACTGGACAGTGCCAGCCCCGGGACAGCCGTGCCAGGCTCCCCACCGGGAGCAAGGTGCCAATGCCTCCCGTGCCAGTACTGTGCCACTGGAGAGGGGCGAGCCAGAACCCACTGCGGGGACAGCCACGCAGGAGGGGGCCGTGGTGCAGACCGGTGGCGGGACGGGGGGTACAAGGGCAGCCGGACCCAAGGCCCCCCCTGCCCCAAGAGCTGTGCCCAGCAGCACCTGCCCACCCTGCCCCGGTTACCTGCTGGTGCTCCAGCTGGTCCTTGCTCTGCCGGATGATGTTGCCTTTCTCCAGCAGCTCCTTCTGGGTCTTCTCAAACTCCTCCTTGCCCTGCAGGGAAGGAAGGGGCATGACAGGGGGGTCAGCAACACCAGCCTTGCAGGGAGCAAGCCCCCGCCTGCCCTGGGACACCCCTGGTCCCCACAGTCCTCAAGTCAGAGGGTAAAAGTGAGATGCGGGTGACAGAAGCACCACGCCAGAGCTGCCCAATCCCCCTGTGCCGGGGAGCAGCCCCCCTTCCCCTGCCCACCTGGAGATGAACATAGTCGTAATCCTCCATCCAGCCACTCTCGCTGTTCTCGTAGGGCCCGTCGGGCGACTCCTGGGCCAGCAACTTGGGCGGGGAGGGCAGGGGCCGGGACTGGATGCTGCTGGCCTTGTCGGAGGGGTGAGGGGGCCCGTGGCCACCGCTCTCCGCTGCTGGCTTTGTCCGTTTGAAGAGGAGGGAGGCATTGCCATGCAGGAAGGAGGCCAACTGCTTGGTGTCATCGGGGACGCCGCGCGAGTGCATGACGAAGTGCTCCAAGTCATCCGTGCCTGGCTTGCCACTGGCCAGGGCGCTCGGGGCCCAGTGGCAAGCATCCAGCGCTTGGCCGTGCCGTGCCAGGGCCTGGTAGACCTCCTCCATCTTCTGCAGCTGCTTGCTGAGCTTGGTGTAGAGGGAGCGGTCAGAGGCCTGGGCAGCATTGCCCACCGCCCCCCCGGGCAAACTCTAGTAGGTCCCGGAGGGCTGTCCGGACACCCTCGGCTGCCCCGCGGATGCTGGCAGCGTTGGCCTCCATGTGCTCAGGGCTGCGCCAGTTGGCGCTGATGAAGGACATGAGGTAGGAGACGGCGCCGCCGACACCATGCTGGAGCTTGGCCAGCGTCTCCATGGCGGCATCCAAGTCCAGGGAGAACTCCTTGCCGGCTCCCTTGGCCGGCTCCTTCACAGGCACCACGTCCAGCGAGGATGTGGAGATGTTGCTGCGGGTGCTGCCCGTGCTGGAGGCAGAGAGGCGCTTGGTGTCGGTGCCCTTGGCCTCACGGTCCACTTGCGGTGGGACATCATAGATGTACTCGCCCTCCACGTCCAGGGAGCACTTGCTGGGGGCGTGCAGGTCCCGGGGCACATCGTAGACCTCCTGGGAGGGGAAGGCTGGCCCCCCCAGCTTCTTGAGGCTGGGGGGCACATCGTAGATCTCGTGGGAGAGCGGCGGTTCAGGGGCACCTTTCCCGGCTGCCGGCGGCACATCATAGACATCCTCCGGCAAGTAGGGCTCCTGCTGGGCCAGGATCAGCGGGTGGCGGGAGGGGTCGAAGCCTTTCTGCTTGGTGAAGGCAGGGGGCACGTCGTAGGTCTCCTCCCGCGCCAGGCCATCCGGCACGTCCTTGCTCACCGAGGGGGGTACATCGTACACCTGCAAGGGCAGCGGCAGACACTGTCAGCGCTGCTGGAAGAGCCAGCCTGGGTCACGCGTGGGCGGGCTGCACTGTGCTGCAGTGCACATAAGCACCGGCACCAGGAAAGCAAGACAGCGCTGGGTGAGCACCAGGATGGAGCCGTGCACCCCAGGGAGGCTGGCACAGCCCTGCCGCTGCACTCCTGGCCTCCTGCATCCCGTCTGGGGCAGGAATCACAAATCCGCCACCAGCCCAGGTTGGGAGGAACCTTGAAAAATCACTGGTCCAACCTCATCCCCTAGATAAGGTCATCCAGCACCCTGTCCCCCGGCACCCTGAAAGCCTCCAGTGCCAGAGATGCCACCACATCCCTGACTGTTCCAGTGAAAGATTGTTCTCACTGTAAAAACGTGTCTGTCTCATATGGTCTCAGCAGCACTTACAGTTTGGTGAAGGTTCTTCTCCACGCTGGGGGGCACGTCGTAGATCTCCTGCCCTGGGTCCTGTCCATTGGGACCCTTCACTGCCATGGGGGGGGTGTCATAGACCTGAATGGGGGGACACAGGATGGTGTGTCAGGGATGGTGTGGACACCCACGTTCTCCCAAGGTGCAGCCAGGAAGGGTGGAGGTGCCAGAAGCAGCCCCAAGGCCCATAATGTGCCCAGCTTTGGGTGTAATTTGCCCAGGTTTGAAAATCAGGCTGTGCCAGAGCATCTCCCGTGCTGGGAGATGGGAGCCAGAGACCCTTCCCCACACCCCCTGCCCAGCCTCACCTCCTGGCTGAACTGGCTCGGGACCCCCCCTCGGACAGGTGGCACATCATAGATCTCCTGGGAGCCCGCAGAGAGGAGGTGGCGAGGGAAATCGTACTCATCCTGCTCACCCTTGGGGGAGTCGTAGACGTACACTTGTCCCACGCGGGTGGGCACCAGCACCTGGCAAGAGGGAAAGGGACGAGGTGGGCACCGCCAAGCATCCCCAGCCTGCCCCCCACCCCGCATCACCCTCCCCAAAACCCAGCGATGGGGCTGGAGAGATGATGGGTGCCAGATCCCGTACCAGTCTGGCACCGGGCAAACCGGTGCCCACGGGAGGGCGCTCCCCGGCCGGGCGTGCACGATTCTCGCAGCAACGCCGGGGAACGGGAATGATATCACCGGTTATTTATAGCGGCGAGCCTCTGCGAGAGACAAAGCCCAGCCGGCAGGGCCGCGGCGTGCAGAAGGGAATGGCCGATTTGGGCACCGAGCTGCGGGCAGGGATCTGCCAACACCCACAGGGTGTTGGCAGATCCCTGCCCGCAGCTCGGTGCCCACCTTGCCATATCACGGGGACACAAGAGCAGCAAATAACCAAACCCAGAGAGTCATGGCACCCTGCCCAGCCAGTGCCATGGACAAGAAGGGCTGAGAAACTGGCAGAAGTGCCAGACTGCTCCTCCCTTTTAGGATGCTCCCTGTGCCCTGGCCAGGATTTGGTAGTGCCCCCTTTCACCAGCTGCATCCCAGAAGCATGAGTCAGGGTAGTCTTCCCAGAACACATGATGCAGAAAGCACCTCGCTTCCCTTCCCTGGCATGACGTGCCAGGGAAGGGGCAGAGCCAGAAGGAGCCCAGTGTCCGGGATGTAGCCGTTAGGCTGCTGGCTCACCCTTGCCTCACCAGTAAATGCAACCGGCAAGTGCTGGCAGGCTCCCTGGCATGGCCGGGACACGCTGGCACTGGCTGCCTGCCCCTGCCCACGCTCCCAGGAGGAAGGAAACATCACAGCACTGTGCCAGGTACCACAGGTACCTCCATAGCTGCAGGATCTGGCCAAGGGGCACCTCCAAGCAGCTCTGGGGTTACCAGAACCCCGCGCCTGTCCCAGACACGGCTGCCATGCCCTTGGTGACACTGGCAGAACCCATGTGAGGGACCAAGAAGACCCGAACGCCGAACACTGTACCAGCCCCAAGCCCAGTAGCCCATGCCAACCAGGGCACCTCAGCCACAGCAGGGACCTGTGCCGGCACAGCCGCTCCTGCCAGCGGTGCAGGGAAGGATGCCCACGCACCCCATGACGGGCGCAAGGCTGCCCGCTCAAAGAGACAGTGCTGGGTGGTAAGCACGAGCCCTGCAGTCCTGGCACCCACTCACCACCATGGACTGCAGAGCACCCCTTAACCGCGCCGCCACCCCTCCAGTCCCCTTGTCCTACCTTCCCCTGGGGCTTGTGCCCTTCCCAGCTCCTCATGTCCAACGACGGGGGCACCTGGTAGATGTCCTGAGCCTGACCAGCTGAGGAAGGAACCTGGTAGACATCCTGGGGGGGGCTGGCAGAGCCCGCGGGGTACGCCTCTGCCACTTGGCCCAGGGAGGGGGGCACCTGGTAGATCTCCTGGCCCAAGCTGGGGAAGGCGTGGGGAGGCGTCTGCTTCGGGTAGGCGGGGGGCTGCTTAGCCGGGGCAGGCGGGAACTGTCCGGTGGGTGCCGAGCCCGGGTAAAGACCCTGCTGTCCCTTGCTGGGGACCGGCATCAGGTAGACGTTGTCCCCTTGGGGGGCATAAGCAGGGTGCATGGGGGTGTACTGGGAGGCGGGTGAGAGCGAGGTGAAGCCCCCTTGGTGGTGGTAAGGCAGGGCCGGCTGGGGCAGCGGTGCCTGCGGCGGTGCCTGCCCCTGCGCCGGGCCAGGTGCTTGCTGCTGCTGCTGCGGCTGCTGCTGCTGCTTCTTGTCGTACATCCCCACCAGGATCTTGAGGCGGTTCCCGGGGACGATGCCCTGCCGGCCGTGGAGCGAGCAGAGCCACCAGCCGTCCAGCCCCTGCGTGTTGCGCTCCAGCACCGTCATGATGTCGCCCTTGCGGAAGGAGAGCTCGTCCGGGGACTCGGCCACGTTGTCGTACAGCGCCTTGGCCAGCACGTTCTGCAGGAGAGCCCCGCGGCGGGGCGGTGAGCCGGACCCCGCCGGCCGCCGGGGGGTCATCCCGGCCGCCCCCGGAGCCCCGCGGGGCTGTGCGAGCGGGTCCCGCCGGCTGGATCGCCCCGCTCCAGCCGCTCCGCCTGCCCCGCCGGAGCTCAACCCATCCTTCCCGAGGTGGTGCTGGGACGGGGCCGGGCCCTTCCGCCTCCCCGGTGCCGGGGGCCTCCTCCGCCTCTCCCGCCCCTTCCCGCCGCCGCCGGGGAGGAAGTGCCAGGGCGGTGAGTCAGCCCGAGCCCTGGCCACCGCCGCGGCCACCGCCACGCCAGCCGCTGCGGGACCGGCCCCCCTCCGGCCCGCGGCGCGGCCGCTCCCCCCGGCGGACACGGGCTGTGCCCCCACATCCCGCCCGGGCCGCGGCGCGGAGGCACCTGCCGGACACTCGGGCCCGGCCGCCGCTGCCCGGTGCCATGGCGGCAGGACAGGCCGCCGCCGGCCCCGGGCTCCCGCCGCTGCCCGAGGCGAGGGACGGACCCGCCGGCTCTGCCGCCCTTCACCGGCCGGGTGGGGGAACTCCGGCTGCCCGGTGCTGCGGCTCCCGGGGCCGGCAGGGAGGCCGAGGCCTGCGGCCCCGTCGGGGTCTGCCCACGGCTCTCGCAGCGCCGCCGCCCGCGGGCAGGGGGGAGCCGGGACAAGGCCCCACCGGCCCCTCTACGGCGGGGCTGGGCCAAGGTCACCCGAGGGGGCCCGGCCGCCCCGGAGCCGGGGGGCGCTGCCACGGGGCGGGCTACGGGCTGCGGCCTTCCTCCTCCCCCTCCGCGCCCCCTCCTGCGCGCCGCGGGCCCCCCGCCGTTACCGCCGGCCCCACGTCCTGCCCGGGGGGCCCCCGCAGCAGCCCCGCTCCCCCAGGCCGCCCCTGCTCACCAGGTAGTTCATCTTCCCGCGGGGCCGCTCCGGCCCTAGCGCCGCTCGGCCGGGGGCCGGGGCCGGGCCGGGGGCGGCGGGGCGGGCGGGCGGCGCGCTGGCGGCGGCGGCGCCGTAGGGATCATTATAGCGCGGTGCCCGCCCGGGCCCGGCCCCGCCCGCCCGCCGCCCGCGCCCGCCCCCGCCCCCGCCCCATTGGCCGCGCCCGCCTAGCTGGCCCCGCCCGCCCCACCGCCCGCGCCCGCCCCATTGGCCGCGCCCGCCCCGCTGGCCCCGCCCACCCCGCCGCCTGCGCCTGCCCCATTGGCCGCGCCCGCCCGCCGGGGGTGGGGTCGGGGAGGGCGGGGCCGGGGCGGGGCCATCCCCGGGGCGCGGAGGGGAGCGGGCACGTAACAGGTGTGCAAAAGGTGTGCAAAGGACATGCAACGGGTGTGTAAAGGGCGTGTAACGGGTGTGAAACGTGCGTGCAACAGGCGTGCAACTTGTGTGTAACGGGTGTGCAATGGGCATGCAAAGGGCGTGCAACGGGTGTATAATGGGTGTGCAACAGGCATGTGAAGGGCATGCAACGGGTGTGCAAGGGCATACAACAGGCTTGTAACGGGTGTGCAAACAGCGTGTAACGGGTGTGCAAAGGGCATGGAAAGGTGATGAGTGTGCTGCGGTCATGGGAGCACCTGTGTGTGCACAATGGGCATGTAATAGGAGTGCAACAGATGTGCAATGGGCATGTAACAGGCATGCAACGGGCGTGTGCACAGTGGGTGTGTCACGGGGGAAGTGGTGCCGTAGGAGTGTGACGGATGGGTGTGGAATGGGGGGTCACAGGTGGGTAACGGCCTTCGAGCCGTGTGTGCGAGGGGGGGGCGCGGGGGGAGGGGTGTGGGGAACACGTGCAGCAGGCACATGTGCAACAGGTGTGCAGTGGGTGCATGACTGGGGGGTACTGGGTGTGCACTGGGTGTGTACTGGGCGGGTGTGTAATGGCAAGGGGGGCACAAGGGGCAGGTAAGGGGTGGGGGGAGGTGCAATGGCCATGTAAGGGGGGAGTACGTGGCAGGTGTGTAAGGCGGGGGGTGTGCAATGAGAGCAGGGGCAGCACAGGCAGGGGGGCAGCAGCGTTGCTCCCCAGCAGCCCCCCGCCTTCCCCAGCTGGGGGGTCACCCCAGTCCCACCCAGGGGTGGCATTGGGAACAGGCACCTTGGCTTTGATTCCTTCTCCCTTCTTCCCTTTCCCGTGCCTGCACGGCCCATGTGCTGCTCTGGGGCGGCGGCATGCATGGCGTACCATGGTGTACATGGCACAGTGCGGCACATTGTGGCATGCATGGCACACATGGCACACTGCAGTACATCACGGCACACATGGCATGGCACTGCGTGGCACACATGGCACAGCATGGCACACATGGCACAGCGCAGCAGCCGGTACGCTGCCTGCCCGGCCTGTTCCAGCAGCCTGGCCACGTGGCCCATGGGCACCCCAACAGCCGGCGAGCCCGGGCTTGCAGCCACTTGCCGAGCTGCGGTCCCTGCCCGCCACGGCACGGGGCCGGGAGCAGGCGGGAGGGTGGCCACAGGGCTTCCAGCGAGCTCGTGGGAGGCGCGTGTGAGCCACAGGGCGTGCTTGGGCTGCAGGACACGGGCCTGCATGTCCTACTGGCCATGCAAGCTGCACGGGTGCGCATGAGCTGGAGGACATGTGAGCTGTGCAGGGGCATGGGAGCTGCGGGACACGCAGGAGCTGCAGGACATACAAGCCGCATGAGTGTGGACGAGCTGCGGGGCACGGGCAAGCTGCGTGGAGGCGCGTGGCCCGTGTGCACACAAGCCGCACAGAGCGGTGCAAGCTGCGCGGCCGCTCGAGGGGCACGGGGCTGCGTGTGCCTGGGGCAGGGGGAGTGCAGGGTGCCCAGTGGGTACGCAGGGCTTGCGTGGGTGCAAGGCGCTGAGGGAAGGCACGCCGGGGCAGCCAGGCAGCCACGTGGGCGCGGGCGTGAGTGGGCGGCGGGCAAGCCTGCGTGAGAGCCGCGGGGCTGGTGAGCAAGCGGCGCTTGGCAAGGCCTGTGGCCCCCGCCGTGGCATTCCCTCTTGGCCACGCTGGCCCTCGGGGGTTACCTTTGGGCCACGCCAGAGCGCGGCGGTGGAGTTGAGGCCAGATTGCAAAGATGTGCCCTTCCCCCAAAAGTGGGGCTCATTTTGCTCCCTGGGAGTCATCACCGCTGTTCCCTGGCACTGGCCCCTGCTCGGAGGCAGTTCCCCTTGCGTCCCTGGCAGAAGGGGAAACTGAGGCATGGCCAAGGGCGGGAGGTATCCGGCGGTGGGGGCTGCGGTCATACCCACAAACCGCAGCCGCCCTGGCAGGCACGGTTGATCGGCTGTGGTTTCCTCTTGCTGGTGACAGCGGTGACAGTAGTGACAGCACAGGGGCTGAGCCCCGTGGGCAGACCAGGGACGAGCTCTAAGCTCCCCGGCCCCTCTCCCACCAGCACAGCTGATCCCACGGGGTCACGGTGTGTTTGTGTGTTTGCTTCGGACACCCTGAGCCCAGTGAGGGCCGGCCCACTCGGCAGCGAGGGTCTCTCCTGGGACCCCCGGGGCATCCCCAGGGCAGGTCTGTCACCAGCAGCTTCAGGCAGGCGCCCAAGGGCCGCAGGCTCCCTGCTTTGGTTCTTAAAAGCAGCAGGGGTTTTATTTTTCCCCCTCCCCGTGGCGATGCTCAGATCAAAGCATCCCCTGTCGATACCTGATCCAGGCCATTTTCAGTGCATTGGAGCCAAAATTGCTGCTCGCATCTACTGAGCGCCCTGAGCTGGCAACGGCACCCACAACCCCCGGCTTCCGCAGCCAAGCGCCTGGGGGGTGACAGGCACCAGCAGGTCTCCCTTTGGCTTCTCCCACCTCTAACAGCAAGAAATGCCAAAAAGAGGATCAGAAGTGGAGTGTTACGGGGGCCCTCCGGAGCTGGGGGTGCTCAGAGCCGGATCGGCTGGTCGGAGCATCCCGGTGCTGCTGGCGGTGGGGTATGGTGAGAGCCCCACTGATCCCACACCCTGGTTCTTCACCAGCTCCGGAGGACACAGGGCTGGGCGTTTTGGGATGGATGCTGCTTGGGATGCAGGTTGCCCCAGCAACGGTTGCTATGGAAAACCCTTTGGCGGCAAAATCTCCAGCCGTATTCATGTGTCCGTCATTGTCTTTGGTAGAGTCCCTGGTGTCGGCGCACCAGGCACGGCCGGCCCCGCACCAGGCAGGCTGCCGCTGCGGCTGCGGGGAGCTGCCTGTGCCGGCCCGGCTCTTCCCGGCTTCTCCCGCTGGGTCCTGCTGTGGGGAGGTGTTGGAAGACCCCAAAGCCAGGGGTTCACAGGGGCATGGCGGGCATGCATGGAACTGGGAGAGCAGGCTGTGCCATGCCATGTCACATTAATTGGCTAATGGCCAATTAGCAGCCTGTTGGCCCAGCCATGCCCCAAACGTTGGCTGGGATGCGTTTTGGGGAACCCACTCCAGGGCATAGCTCTGGGACAGCGGCACGTCCCAGGGAAGGGATGGTGCTGGGACATTTGTAGGGCTGGAACTGTCCCCGGTGGGAGCGGTGGCTCCGGACAGGGCTGCCTGCTCCTGCCCGCAGCACCTGCCCGCGGCCCCACCAGGTCCGTGCTTCGGCAAGCCGCCTCCCGCCTCCTGGAGCGGCAATAGGATTACATGGGACTGAGTCTCCTAGCAATGAACGGAGAAATAAATCCTATAAGGCAGGACGGGATTTATTAGACTTCAATATTCTGGAAATAATGAGGACATTTCTCTTGGCTTGTGATATCATGGGACCCAACAGGATGACAACAAGGATTTATCCCCCCGCCTTTCCGTGGCGCTGGGTCGGTTATTAGCTGTGGAGCGGAGATGGAAGGGGAGACCGCTCGCCTTGCCGGAGAGCAGGATGGCGGGGCACCCCCTCATCCCCAGGAAAGCCGAGGCGGAGCGCAGGCCTCGGGCTGCCCGAACAGTGGTGGCTCTGTTCATCTCCCCATTCATCCCCCGGCGAGGGCTGGCGCTGATCCTCGCCCCCGGCCGGGGCTCACTGCTGGGAGTGGGCGGCTGTGCCACCGCTGGAGCTTCAAATGCCAGTGGCAGCACCCGCCAGCGCCGGGATGCCCCGCGGTGGGGACCCTGGCTCAGAGACCCAAGAGCCACCCCGTTGCTTCCTAAGTCCCGAACCCTCCGCAGCCAGAGACCCCACAGCGCTGCCCGATGGAACATCGCTAAGAGGAAAAGAGCGGGGAGAGGCTGAAAACAGCGGCCTGGAGGAGAGGACGGGGTGCGCCCAGCACCACCTCCTGGGCACCAGCCCTTCCCAGCCCCCTCCCCATGGGGAACTGCTGCCCCAGCTGCGGGGTGATGCCTCCCGGGGCCAGCCCCGCGCTCCGCTCCCTCCTGCTGCCAGCCGCAGCCCCACATGCCATCACGCTTTGCCCCATGGTGGCTTGGCCATCCCCAGATCCCACCATGGTCCATGGGACAGCCTGGCAGGATGCACCCCCGGGCAGCCAGCTCTCAGCCTGCTCCCATGCTGGGAGCCGGACATTTATTCCCACATCCCTATCACCAAAGCGGCTTTAAAGGCATGCCGTTACCTCCCCAGACCGTGCCGAGCGGCGAGCCCACGGGCACAGCTTGGACGCAGCCGGTTTTGCTGTGGCTCCGGAGCGTGGCGGCGGCAGCAGAAGCCCCGACCATCGGGGCAGGCAGACACAATCGCTGCCTTGTCTGGGGCCCGGCTGCACAAGAGGCTCCTTCAGGCGGCTGGGGAAGGGGGAGCTCCCCGGGGCAAGGTGATGCTCGGGCCACCAGTGACTCCTTGCAGGGCCAAAATTTTCCCAAGCAAATGCCCTAGGTGGGTCCTGACCCACAGAGGACGCGTGAAGCATCCTGGAGAAGACGGCTCAAGGTGGGAATGACTCAAAAGAAGGACCCACACCTCCTGGGAGCTTTGCTCTTGCCAGAAAGCTCAGGGCTGGGGGGGCGCTGAGGGCTGCTGGGTGCTGGGGCCACCCCGCCTTCGTGGGAAGGCGGCTGGGCAATGGAAATAGCAAGCGGAGTGGGGTTTGGGCTTTTTTTTTTTTTTTTTTTTTTTTCCTTTCTAAGCAGCCAAGCTGTGTTTTCTGGAGACCTGTAAATCACTCCTCGTCTTCAGGAAAGAGAGGCGAGGAATACATGATCCAACCGAGCAAAAACGCGGGACACTTGGGATTTCGCACGGAGGAAGCCAGGAATCAGCCCCAAGGCTGGAGGCTGCCTCCCGGCCGTCGTGCCGAGCCAGTCCCGGCTTGCCAGGCTGGGAGCTGGCACCGCAGCCCCGCACCCTCCGGCCGAGCCGGACACCCGGGGAGCCCAGCGCAGCGGGGAGCCCAGGCCCTCGGCCACCGCTGCTACACCGCACTTTTCCAGCAGGTCAGGTTGCTTCCAAGATTTCAAAATTTTCCACATTTGCTCAGCTGAAGGGAAGGAAAAATCCCAGAGAAGAGAGGCCGGAGAGTTTGTGGAGTGCAGAGCCGGAGCTGGCAGGTGGGATCCGTACTGGGGGTCACTGATTTTCCCGGTTTACCAGTGCACCGGTGGAGGCTGTGCTGGCCAGATCCCACTAACACCGTTAGCACGTAAACCCTAAGCCACTCCCAAGGCACCCAGGGCCCGATGCTGCTGCAGGGCTCTCCCTGGACACAGCCTTAAAGGCTTGTAGGAGCAGGGCTGGGTTTGGTGCCTCCAGCCTTTTGGATCTCCAGAGGTTCCCGTGCTGCATCTCTGTTCAGCTCTTGCTTGAGAGCAGAATTACCTTCCATTTCTAACCTACTTTTTTGCCCCAAAACATTTCCGAGCTGCTGGAGCAGAACGCGCCACCAACCAGAGCTGCCTCGGCGGCCCGACGCGGTGGGCAGCACCCAGCAGCAGCTGGGACACCCACGCCGCGGCAAAGGTTTCGGTCGGCAGCCCCCAGGGAGCCAGCCACCACGGGACCCAGCCTGCGTGGGGTGACACGACCCCTTCCCACCTCTGCCCAGTGTGCCAGGCCCCAGGCCCGCAGCCAGGAGGGCGTATTGGGCACCGAGGATCCCCGGCACCCCCGCCACCCCTCCTCAGCCCCAGCAAAGCGCGGCAGAAGGCAAACGGTTTCCCCAGCTGCCTGGCCCAGTGCTGCCAGCGGCCCCAGCCCTCGCCACGCTGCCTGCGCTGCCCTGGCCGAGCTGCTGCCGTGCCTCTCGCTGCCAGCGAGGATCAGCTTAAAAACAAGGGCTGCGGTGGGGGCCGAGAGGAGAGAGGGGGCCAAGGACGTCCTGCCGCCCCAGCCGGAGCAGGAGCAGCCCAGGGAGCCCAGCAGCGCCCGCCTCACCCCGCAGCTCGCCCCGAGCTCCGGCCCCGGCTGCCAGCCAGGAGTCCTGAGCTGAAACCTCCCCACAGCGGTGCCCTGGACAGGGACTCCAGTTGTTTTTGCAACCAAAAGCAAAGCAGCAACTGGCTTGGAAGCATTTGGAGAGGAAAACATATCGTCACCCCTGTTGTTTTGTTTCTGTCCAATTTCAGGCTCGTTTAAGCAGGTCCATAACAGCTGATTCTGTACATAACAGGGCGCCAAAGGCTGCAGCTCCCCCGAGCACGTGGTGTTTTGTTCTCATCTATCCCGCAACGCGGCCACAGAGCAAGGGCTGACTCAGCAGCAGACACGTGAGTCCAAAGCCGAGACCGTGCTCAGAGCCGCGGGCAAGGGACCAGCGGCAGCACCACAGCGAGGACGGGGCTCGTGCCGCTTTCCCCCCAGCACAGCACCAGCACGGGCTGCCCCACCGAGTGGGCTCAGAGCATCCCGTGGGGAAAAGCCAGCGTGCACGTCTGCTCCGAGGATGTGCACGGGCCAAACACTGGGAGCTGCCAAACTCAGCCAGTGCCAGACCAGAAGGGGTGGCCGAGATGACGGCGTGTTGCTGGCCTCCAGCTCCGGCCACTCGCTCCACACCCCGGCGCCTCAGTCTGCCCTCCGCAGCGGCTTCACCGGCTGAACGTCCCCGCATGGCCGTGCCTTGGGTGGGTGTACTTACTCCTGCAGCTACAGCGGGACTACGTTATCCCCATCACCCCCCAGTTCTGGCTTTATTCCCACCGCCAGCCCCCGTACTGCGGAGGGAAAGCAACCCAAGCACTCGCTCCGACCCTCAGGCTGCTCTCAAGGCAGACACCAGGCACCTGAGCAGGGATTTTCATGATCACAGACACTCCTTACAGTATGTGGCGCTTCATTTCTTTGTCCTCTGCTTCCTGCACAAACCACGCAGCCAGCACGCAAGTGTCGGGATGGAACACTTTATTCACATCAATGTTTAGATCCTGGCCCGTCCTGCCTGCTGCAGCTGCTCCCACCTTCTTGACAGCATGAGCAAGAAAGGATTTCTTCATCAGCTTGCTTAACCCCCCCCTCCAGCATCGTCAGACCCCACAAACAAGTACAGACAGTTGAGCTTTGTCCGGACAAGAGCACAGCACGGAGGGGCAGGGAGTGCTGCAGGGCTGGCAGAGCCGGGAGAAGGGCTCCAGCTCACAGCCTGCGCACGCACAGCAGCCGTGAAACCTTCCCGCAGCTCCGCTCTCACCACCAAATACGCCAATCCAGGTTTATCCAAGGCTCCAGCATCCTCCCGTTGCCAGAAGCATCCAGGGTTGGCAAAGGATGGGTGCCACCATCTCTTCTCCTTGGAAAGCTGCCTGCCAGAATCACACGGTTGCTTCTGTCACCTGCTGGGCCATTTAACCCTTAAAGTGCGCCCTGCCCACTGACAAATACCCTCCCCAAACTATTACAGTAAAAGGAAAAACCTGTACGTTGAGACATACAGGCTGAGTCTTGGGTAGAGAATGGTTTCTGTGCTTGGTGGTCCGGCGGTGGCTGGCAGCCCCCAGCCAGCACTGGGGCACAGAAGGGAGCAGGATCCCCTGCGGCCACCCCCGGCGCATCAGGGCTTCATCCTGCTCAGTCTGATGTCGCGTTCGATTTCGAACTGCCTGTGATCCACACGCTCCAGGAATGCTTTCCTCTCGATGTACCTGCAGAGAGGCAGAGGCTGTAAGCAGTGCCCGCAGCAGCCAGCGCTCCCCCCAGCCCGGGGCAAAGCCGACCCCAAGGGACAAGCAGGGAGAAAGGCATCGTCTGCCTCCCTCCCTCTCTCTCCGTGCACTGAACATCTCCTATGGACACCAAAGCTGCTCTGTGGCCTGCTGGGTGTCTCCCGGGGTCCCTGTAGGCTGCAGGCAGGGGCTGGCTGCTCCTGGTTTTGCTCTTCTCTTACAGCTGGGAGATGTCCTTCACAAACCACCCCTGGATGGGCTCAGGGCAGGTCCTGGGCAGGAGAGGCAGCCCTGATGCTCCTCCCTGGCTGCCCAGGTGACCCTGCCCACGCACCCCTCAGCAAAGCAAGCATCTCAAACCCAACCACAGCAGCACCATCCACAACACAAGCTGATAACAGGCACAGGGAGCATTAGGGATGCAAACAGCATCACCCAGCAAGCCTGCAGCAATGCAGGGATTCAGGCCAGGGGTTTCCCAGCCACAGACCAGCTCCTAACCACCACCGAGTATTTACTTCTCCCTCTCAGGGAGGCACCTGAGCGCTACAAGGAAGAAGGCAAGCACGCCTGCGCCTGAAAAAGCACCTTGCTGCTCATTAATGGCATGCAGCTGAATTTTAATGTACTTTGCTGCAAGCCCTTGCCACAGATAGCCCGGGGCTGTGCTACTAATTAACCTACAGAGGGAGTGAAATTGCAATTCAAAACAGGAGCTGTAATTGAATCATCACAATTGTTTTGCATTTGTTCCAGGGCGGCAAACACACGGCTGTCATGACAAGGTCATTATGCTCAGCACAGGGTGGGAGATGCCCCAGCCACTGCCTTTGGCTTCTCCCTGCCGGTCACTGCTTCTCCTGCACCACAGCTGGTGCCTGCTAACCAGAGGAGCCCATTGCTTGAAAGCAAGACCGAAGGCTGCAGGAAAGATGAGGGTCAAGAGGCTCTGTGAGTTTTCCAGGCTCCTGGGTGGCTGGCAGGGTGCACGAAGGTGCCCAAGACCCAGCTGCATGGGAGGGTGGAAGCCCCCTCCCACCACCAGCAGCGGTCCCTCTAGGACGGAGCGGCTCCGCTGCCTTGGGTGACAAGGTCTCTGCTTTCCGTTACAGCTATCGAACCGGTGCTGAATGTGGTCCAGGCACTAGGGTGCCTTCGCCCTTGCTGCGAGGGACTGCCCTGACACTCCTGCCCACCCAGTCAATGGAAATTAATTAATCCAAATTCATTTCAGCGAGTGATTCCTCCCAAGTGGCTGAACGACCCGCAGAACCCTGGTGCCACCCCATTCCCATCGCAGCCTGAGCCCGTCTCACACTGACACAACTGGGTCAGCTCATCTCTCAGGAGCAGGGGCCCGGCGTGGCGTAACGCAGACGATGCCCCGGCCATGAGGAGGTATTTTTCTGGACCCCTGCCCTTGCCATCGGAGGAGGGCTGGGCACGGAGGCCCCCTCCCCAGGCTGGCTCAGGAAAGCGGGCAGGGGAGTGCCGCTTCCCTTCATCCCTGCAAGCAGGGAGGTGACCCGCTCCCGGGCCGGGCTCGGGGAGGCCACAGGAAGGAAGTCGGGGGGGTCACGCTGGATATTGCAGTGTGTCATATTGCTGGGCGTGTGGTTTTCCTCCCCCGCCGCTGTTAAACACCAACCGCAACCACGGCCGGGAAGGCAAGGGACAGGGGTTATGCTGGTAACCCGCGAACACCCCGACTGCTTGGGCAGCGACAGCCCGAGCTACTGGATTTGAAGCTCCTTTGGCCTCTCTGTGACTGCCTTCTCCCAACCCCAGCCTGGGGTTGGTGCCTTCCTCCTCCTCCTCCTCCGCCATGGCTGCTTGCCTCTCCAGTGGGCAGGGACTGGCTCCTGGGGGATCGATATGGATCATGAACCAGGAATGTGGTCTCAGGGCCACAGGCAGTAGCTCTGCATGGGGAAGGAACCACGGCGCGTTACCCGGTGGCCGTTGTCCTTGGCTGGCCACAGTAAAGCACCGCAGGGGCCAGAACCGAGCCGGCGAGGCACTACCTGTGCACGCACCGGAGTTTATGGGGCAGGCAGCCTGGAAACGAGCCCAGCCGGCCTGTCCTGCACGCACACGGCGGCTGGAGGTGCTGATGGACACGAGCAGGGAAGCAGCAGGGCTGCAGGGTCGGCGCAAGGCCCCCTGCACCCCAAACTCTGTGCCTGAGCCGTGGCTCCGTCTCTGGTTCCCAGCGTGCAGCCAACAGCACGGCGCTGCCAAACGGCAGTGCAAAGTGCACGAGTGAGCCGCGCACACCGCCCCGTGCTTGTCTAAACAACCTTTGCTACCTGAATCAATACCTGCCTGTAAATGATCAGCCTGCGTGGCAACGGGGCAGCTGTGATCCGCAGCGGAGGAAGGTAACTTTGTTGGGAGAAGAGGTTGTCTCTGCTAATGAGGGCAGCTGCAGACTGCTCTGGGGAGTGTTTCATCAGCGCTGCCTGTCCCCTGACAGTCACCACCAGTCACCCGGGGCAGGCCCAGCACCCAGAGCAGGGCTGCTCCCCCACTGGGCCTGCCCTACAAAGGCGGCCCAATTAAGAGGCCGCTACACATTTCCATTTACAAAGCACATCAGTGAGACCAACAGCAAAGGGGATAGCTGCCTCCGCTCCTTACTGCAGCCCCTCCTGTCAAATCCAGGACAGGCCCTCAGGACCTGACACAACCAGGCTGCGCAAGCCCAGATCCCGCTGCTGGGGAAATGCAAATCACCGGCTGGGGCCAGTGATGCAAGGGCAGAAAACCAGAGGCAAGGGTGGCCACAGGCAGGGGGTAGCACGCAGCCCCTCTGCCTCGGGATTCCCGGGGCCAGGCTGCGGCTGGCTGATAACCGGCATCAGTAGCAGAAAGATGCCGCAGCCCCGTTGCTCAGCTGGCCGCCGGCGTGCTGGCCGAGCACGCGCCGCTGCTGGAGAACGGGAGGTTCGAGGCACGAGGAGCTCTGGGCTGTGAACAGCAGCTTCTGCAAGGTTACCGTGAAGAAGAAATTGCGCCTGCCTTCCGTTCTGAACAAAAAGAAGCGCCTCCTGCCTTCCTCGAGACATGCACGCACCACCTCTGTAGTGCGCAGGCACATGTGGCATTGGGCAAACACCTCCAGGAGCAGGCTGTGGCTTTCCTCGTCAAGCAGACCTTGGCAATTACAAAGCAGGACACATGGGGATCAGAGGTCCTTAACGCCCGCCTGCACCAGGGATAAAGGCAGCACCTTGCTCCCCCCTGCCCGGGTTGAAGGGTTAACAACCGCTCACGACAATTTTTATAGAGATGTGTAAATGATTGCTCATTGAAGGGTGAGCAGAGCCTGCATTATTAAAGGGGAAGAGACAGCTGCAGAAGGGACAACAGGCTCCTGCAAAATGACCTGACGCCGGCAGCAGCTGTGTCTGCACGCTCTGCCCTGCGAGGAGGCCGGCGGCTCTCTAACGGTGCAGCACACTTCACTCCGCGGGCGTTTACAGGTAGCCTGCAAGCAGAAATGCAGGGGCTCCTCCCCTCTCCCTTCCTTCACCTTGAAGGTGGAAGTCATTCACAGTGAGCACGTACTTAGTTGATCCCCTCGCACCACATGCCCGACTAGCACAAGCAGATTTGTGAGGGGTGTCTGCAGTTATCACGGCATCATGTTTCTCATTCGTTTAATGACAAAAACCGCTCGCCAATAGCCCAGCGGATTTTCTAGCCTGAGATGTGACAGGCAGCAAAACCCAAAGCTGTCCAAGCTTACAGATGCTCTTAAAATTGCTGCTCTGCTTTGCTGATTTTTTTTTTGGTGCTGATTCCTTCTTCAGCTTTCAAGGACCATTACGTTAGCATCTCTGAAAAGGTCTGCCAGGCGTGAAGAGCAAGCTGTCCTGCTTGTATGGGGTGGGAAAGGAAACTGCACTGGCCAAGAAAGGTTGACACAAGGTTTGAACAAGTAAGAGATGCCACAGAACGCTCACGCAGGGCAGCCTGGCCTGTCTGGGATGTGTACAGTCCAGCTGAGAGTGATGGACCCTGATTCAGGCTGATCCCACTGGCTGGGGAAAGAGACAGTGTGTCCCAGCAACCGGCAGGAGATGGTCTGGGTTTTGACGGTGGAGCAGTGAAGAGCAGAGCAGTGAAGGCCCAAAGCTGTTACCACACTTTGCAGCCACTCAGGACATCTGTGGAGGGCAAATTCTCGCTCCACAGCCATCGGAACAAGCCAGCCAGGCGCCACAGACAGAAACAGGACCCTTCCTTGGGGACGGGTTCTCCCAAAGCAGCCTGCAGCTCCTGATGGGGCTTCACTGAAGAAGCTCACCCTCCTCCTCCTCCTCCGTCTCAGACAGAGCCTAGTACACAGCCTGGCACTGCCTCCAGGCTTGGGCCATTTCAGTGGAGAGACCTCGTGTACGGGGCCCTGACCGTAGCGTTTGCCACGCTGCAGACAGCATCGTCAGTGACCTGGTGCATGTGTGCTCTGCCACGCCTGTACGTGATGGGAATTGCTCAGCTCCTTGGGTTTCAGGGGTCTCGGAGGAACACCTGCCCCCCACCAGCATCCCTACTGAATTGCTCTACTTGTTCAAGGGCAAGTGTCCAGGAACAAATCAGCGCAGATCTGATGGAGAAGGGGTGTTGTGGAAGGGTGCAAGACCAAACTGAAAAAACACAGCAGTTATAAAATACCTATTTGAAATACAAAATCCCAATCTGTTGGAATGCAGAAGCTCTTGCGTTTTTCCTGCAGAGTAAAAGAACAGCTTACAATAAAAATACATTTTACGAGCTGTCCACTAAGCCGGTTACATTTTCCCAGAGCTTAGCAAAGCACTTGTAGTGGAAACGCCGCTTCTGATCTTATTATCCTTCCCTGCAGTGCATGTTATTAACTTTCTGTCTTATTTACAGCATCGCCATTTACTTTTATGATACTTCCATTAACTTCATTGGAGTGAACATTGCTTGATGCACACAATCAACGCCCAGTGCTGCCATAATCTTTAACGCACCTTGCCAGCTGTTCTGGGTTTGCATACATCTTTTTGCAAGAGCAGGGAGGACAGATGCAGCTGGAACATTGCATTTGAAGAATGGAATAAAAAACATGCCTCCCAGTTTAAGACTTTTTTAAAAACAAAACAAAACAGGGCAAAGGCAATCGTGCTTCCTTGTGGGGGTGTTGCACTGGACTGGTTCACCCTGCATCTGTGCCACTAGCAGGAGAGATGACAAAGCACAGCCAGACTCTACTTCAGCTGGACTTGAAGAACTCATGAGGTTGTTAGTAGAGAGCGACAGGTGCCTGCATAACTTACCTATCTCCCTGTGACAGCCAGAGCAGCTACTGGCTTTAGGTATCCTTAGAATAAATCCTGAAAAAATCCCACAGGTTTGCTGAACTCTCTCCGTAACAAGCGATGGGGTTCCTACATGTATAGAAAGTGGTGGGAAATGCTGTACTACTATTAGTTGAAGTCCCTCTTACCCGTCTTTCCCTCGGTTATGGATCGCTAGCTCCTCCACAATCCCCTCCTCCTCCTTGAAGTTCTCCCAGTCCAGTTTAGACTTCTCCAGTGTGCTCATCTTCTGCTTTTTGGAGCCAATCTTCCCCAGAAGGCTGCTCATACCGCTTGGCCTCTTCACCCTGACAGAGATGAAGGAGCAAATGTTACTTAAATGCAGGGAGACAGCAATTAAAAACAGGGCTGAGAAACGTCACCCAGAAGAGTGGTGGCCTTGATGATGGTGAGCCAGTGCTGCTAAACAGATGGCCACCAACTTCAGGCAGCCTGCAGGCGGCAAGGTCACGCTTCCTGCAGATCCTGCTCCTCCGTTCCCCTGGAAGCAGCAGAGTTCATTACACACATATCTCAAGTGCTCGCTTTTTGTGAAAGGGCTTTTTCATTTATCTTCTTAGGAGAACAGAAAGCTTTCAGGCCAAAAGAGATCATTAAATCATCTAGTTTGACCCCTTGTATACACCAGGCCAAGCCATTCCACTGATCACCTCTGTGCTAAGCCTGGTTCTTTGTCTTCAGTTTAAAGTGTTTTCTGGATGGGATCCAGCCTCATTGCGTCACCAGCACTGACAACACATCTAGGAATTAACCATTTCATTGGTATTAACACGTCTGTTCTCAACTTGATTTTGTCTAGCTTTAGGTTCTGGTTGCTGCTGCTTATTCTAAATCTAAGAGTATTTTGGTGCAGGTCTCATTAGTAACGTACTCATACACCATAATGAACCTACATCTGAATATATTTTTTTTGACAGCTAGAGCTCTTTACACCTCTCATTGAAATGCATTTTGTCCCAGCCCGCATGTGATTTCTAAGGTTTTGTCTCCCTGCTTATGTTTCAACGCTCTTTGAAGATGGGGGTACCAGAACAACATGTAACCCACACCCTTCTACTCATCACAGATTGTTTCTGTTCAAGGATTGCTTAAATCCCGTTAGTTACACCATCACACAACATGTCGAGTCCCAGTGCGCTTGCACTGTGACCCCACACCATCTCCCAAGCCCCTGCTTAGCAGGAAGACCCCCTTGGTCCTTCATCTCCTTGTTCTCAGAGGACTGAAATCCCACCCGCGTGGCAGGGCCCCCGGATCTCCCCTCTACGCTGGGAAATGCACACACAGGGACTCGGGTCAGCCGGGTTGCCCTCGGAGGAAGACAATTCTCGGGGCTGGGAACCCATAAAACAAACTCGTATTAACCCTTCTTAAACCCCCCCCAGGAGAGGGGGGGTGAACAGCATCCCATTGAACTCGGTGTTTACACACATTCCAGAGATAACTTCAGGTCTGCAGGGCCTTCGCCTCTGCAAGAAGCTGGAGAGGAAATGATTCTCGTTCCTGAGAGATGGAGGAATTTGGGGAGGGGGACCCGAGGAAGGCGGCCAGGTGAGCGTGGCAGATTGCTCTCCCTCGGTACTCTCCAAGCACGGTCCTGCCCAAGGGGGAGCTGTTCTTGGGAATGTATCCAAAGCTGTCCTTATCGGATCATTAGCGTGGTTTATGCTTCCATAATTTGCAAGCCTCTAAAGGAAAATAATTCCGCAGTTTATATGGAATTAAATCAAAGAAAATGACATCTTTGTAAGTCTCAGCCAGAAGATTCTCAATGCAAGAATGGCTGGCCATAGTCACTTTATCCCTGAACGTCTCATCAAGATGTCGACAGCCCTTCACATCACGATCACACAATAAAATCTTGATCCTCACTCAGGCTCTGATTCTCTCTTACTTTTCCAGACATGATGGCTTCGAGCATCCTTATCTGCAGGTAGCAAGAAAGTAGTGCAAGGGGGAAAAATGCGCAGAGGTGTTCTCAGCACAAAATAAAACTGGAGAGATTTGGCTCCTGCATCTGGCTATTCAGGACTACACACAAGCCTTGCACAACCACCAAACCCAGCATTACACGCGTGTTCAAGTTGCGAGGGAATGGGAGGAGAGGAGATATGACAAGTAAGAAGGCAAACCCAAACAAAATATTGGGCAAGCATTCCCCGTGGTGTTCCCTGCTGAGCAGCCGCCTGGGTGCCAGAGCCTGGTGCTCGTGCAGGGCAGCTCCTTGTGCTGCACTGGGAAGCCTTGGGATTTAGCAAGGGATTTAAAGATGCTCTGAGACAGATCTAGAGAAGTGCTATGGCTGATCCAGCTGGCAATGCTCCTCTCTTCCCAGCCTGGCAGGCAAAATGTGTTTAAATTAACACAAGGTATTATTCAGTAACACGTTTCTCCGAATACACTTAACTTTCCAGACACGCTTGTGCTTACACTTTTGCCTACCTTTGAAGTGGGAGAAGCAAGAGCGCTGAAGCAGAGGGTGCTGTCCCTTGTCCTTTGCTGTTTCCTAAATGTTTTTGGGGGCAAAGAACCCCAATGGCATAACCCATCTCCCTGTCCAAGGGCACTCACAGCTCACCTGCATCCCCAGCCACTGTACGGCTGTGCTACAGACAGGCAGACGCTGCAAAAGACACAGCACACACCTGGAAAACCCACTTGTAGCTGTTGCAGGATCTTTCCTGGGTGTTAGGGGAATGCCTGCCCTGCAGGGTGACAAACAGGCTCAGAGGCAGGCTTGCACATGCCGAGGCTGATGCCTTTTCGGCTGAACCTCAGGCTGTCAGCTGCTGGTGGGGAAGAGCTGAGTTGGGACAGGGACAACCAGCCAGGCTGGGCCACTGCACACGTCCCTGCACAAAGCGCAGACCGGGCCATGCTGACAGGCAACTGCCGTCCCCAAACGCCAGCGGGGGACATACATGAGGGAAGGGAACCAAAGGCAAGACGGTTCACTGCCAGAGGTGGAAGCAGAGGCAGTGCTGGCTTCACAGCAGGGGCAAGGGCTGCAGGCTAGACAAAGGGAGCTCATCACACGTATTTTCTTCCATGGCAATTCCTGGCATAAATTAACATTTACATGCACACATCCATCTGTACCAGTGCTCAAGGCCTCTGTACCTCAGGAATATCCTTTAAAAGATGCAATTCACCCCGTGTTTGAAGCTACGGAGTCTAGGTTATGAACATGGACCTCCATCAAGGGTTTCCAGATAGCCACCAGAGACTTGCAAACCAACAGTTCCTTCAAGGCAAGGGAACCTGATGAAAAAGGGCAGGCTATGTTGCACCCTTGTGTTGATGCCTACTCCAAAAATCCTGCTAATATCTGGTGTCAGCCCCATGCTGGAGACGGGCCCTGGGCTGGATGACCTAGCTCTGCTCCTGCCTGGACAATTCTGTGCTGTTTGTGGCAGGACCAAGCCTGGGCCAGGCAACGAGACAGGGCCAGGCACGGGCTGAAGGACATGTTCGAGTCTGCTGCCGAGTTTTCACTCCACGCTGAGCCTTTCATCACCCTGAATAAATCCAACAGCAAACCTGGGGGTGGGAATTCCTATGCTTGTGCCAAAATGAAGTAAATGAGAGACATTAAAGTCCAATTAAAAACTTGCTTGGCCTTAAATGCCTCATCTGTTTCAAAAGCAAGTAAAGGGGCCTGATTAATTGCATTCAGTGCCAACAAGAGGAATTATTACCCTTTTGTACTCATTAAGGGTATCTGCTGTGGCATCTTTAATCACTAAAGCATTTAAAAGAGAGAAAGTAATTTGCTAAGACATAATGGGTCCCGGGGATGAGGATCAGGACATTTGCTTATTTAGGACACAAAGACACGCTCTTACTTTTCACAATTAAAATGCCCAGCCAAATTCAGCCCCTGAACCAGCAAATAAACGTGCTGGGGAGCTCTGCCTTGGTGGGGGGATCTCCCTGCCCCCATCTCATGTCTTCAGGACAAGGACTGTGCCCACGCATCACCCCATGCATGCCAAGGGCTCCCCGCTGTCCCACCCTAGCCGATCACGCTCTGTATTCCTGTCCTTAACAATAACGCTTCCCCCCATCTCAGAGCATGCTTGCAGGCTGACCGGGACCTTGGAGAATTGCTGCTCCACCAATGATAAAGTGTCACTGTCACATGTAATCCCTACTGGCTTGTAACATGAAGGTCGGCAGCGTCTGGGAAACGCGTGCCTGCCTTCAAAGAGGCAGACTTCATCTCAAGCTTTATGAAGTAATCCTGAAGCAATAGCAAAACAGGGCTGCAAAGGTCTCACGGTGCATCCCACCAGCCAAAGCAAGATGCCTTCCTCTCCCACCCACCCAGAGGTGGGTGCTCTGAGGGCCTCCTGACACCAGCCCCACACGCACTAGAGGCTTCAGTACTTCATCAGCCTTTCACTTATGTAAGTTTTCCCCGATGACTAAATTTCCTTACTCACCCTATGACTTCTTATCTTCTTCCTAGTAGCTACTAAGAACAGATCATGCCCTCACTTTTCACAGCAGCCTTTTATGTCTTTGAAAGCTTTTCATATCACCCCTTGCTCAGCTTGCTCTTTCCTAGACTAAACAATCCTGAATCCTTTCAAGCTTTTCTCATTCCTCACGGTTGCCAGCCCTCTGACCACTCTTTGCTGCTCTCCCTGGACTCTCTGCTATTGGTCCACATCCTCCTCAAAATGCAGCATCCAAAACGGGAAAGAAAGGGCTCCAGCCGCAGCTTTACCGGCACTGGGAGCAGGAGGAATACTTCAGATGCCTTGTGAAGCATGCAACTCCTTACACGGCCTCCTATGACGTGTGCCTTTTTCACAACCGTGTGACAGTGTTGACTCACGTCGAGCCTGTGATTCACTGAGGTACGCGCCTGCTCCACTGCTGCCGAGCCAGTTATTTCCTTCCTTGATCTGTGCAGGCAATTACCGGTACCCAAAGGCAGAGCTCTGCACCCGTCCTTCTGCACTGCTCCTCCTGCTTGCCCTCGTGTTTCCCTCCACGCAGCGGATCTTGGATGCCTTGGCAAATCAGCCTCTCCTATTTGCAACACCCATGCTGCAGCTGTTGAAGAGTAACGCTGGGGAAAGTACCTCCCATCTTTGTGCAATACCTATGGAGACAATTCAGCAGCTGAAGCAGCACCAGTTGGCCAAACAAGATCAAGCTGATGGCCAGAAGCAGCCGGGACCAGCAGGGTCAGGCTGCAGGAGGAGCTGTGACAGTTCATGTTGTCCGACTCCGATGAACAAAGGGTGCCCGAAGGACACCCACCCACCTGTTGATCAAGGAGGCAGCAGCTTCCCCAGCTCAAGCCTGCCCTCCACCCTTGGGGACCACAAACCCTCTGCTGCTCTGTTTCTGCTGGCTCCATGGGAGCGTGCAGACCACAAACCCTGTGCTGCTTCTCTACCCACCTTGTATCATCCTCCTTCTTGTGGGTAGCAGCTTCTGTAGCAGGAAGATTCTACTTCTGTCACCTACCAATACTTTTAAGAAAGGTTCAATTTGTAGGAAGGAAATGCTGAGCACAAAATAGGATGTTACTGATGCTTAGCTAACACCCCAACACTCCCCTACACCCCCTTCTTGTCATGTCACATTTTGGCGAAACAGCATAAGCAAATGCACTTAAGGGGACAGTTACGGATGTACACAAATCACAAATGAGATGCTTGTTTTCCCCCCTTTAATGAAAGGCAGCCCCCTGAGCCCCTATCAGAGTGGCTAATAGCCTGTTTCGTCAATGAGGGTCTGGTGACAAAGTGGCTGCTGCAAGACTCGGACCAAGAAGCACGTTCTTGTAGATGATGCTGATTCCACCAATGCATCCTGCCCACCCTGCAGCTACGTGGTGCAGCAGACAAGCCAACAGAGTGGGGCATTTTCTCTGGCCTCATTGCAGGCTCTTGCACCTCCCAGAGCAGAGGCAATTTGGTGCTGGGCAGTCTATCACCTTCCAGAATACACCTATAAGATCTAGTGACTCTCCAGGAAGCACTGCAGAGCAACCTTTCTTTTTGCAGAAATAAAAGCTGGACTTACAGAGATGACACGACTTCTTCAAAAGGAAATGTTGCAAAGCCAGGAAAGACCTCATATCGCCTGCTCCAGCCTTTGTGCACAGATTATCAAAAAAATCACCTTTACCATTTACCATTAAAAAAGGCAGGTTACACCTACAACCTAAAAAGCCCACCTTCAAGGAAGGTTCAGAACTAGGACGGGTAGTTTTTGCTGTGCGTTAGATGATGAGACTATTGCAACGGCCAAGGGTGCTTATGCTGTCTGGCACAAGAGGACAAGCAGGAGGCGTCTGCTCGCAGGTCTTCTTCAGCATGGCTGAACTGCTTTGCAAATCTTCAGGCAGAAGAACCCAACTCAAACATAAGCTGCAACACAAACTGCCTCTCTGCAACCCAGAGCAGCGTGTCAGATCCCACGGTCAGAGTAGCATGCTGGTGAGTAAATGCCACCGAGTGCAGAAATCCAGCATCTCAGGCCACGCAGTCCTGGAAGTACCACGTTCACCATCAAGCCCTGGCTCTCCTGCAGCCCCTCTCCTGCCTGCCTCCCTTCCCCACTGCACCCTGCAGTATTTATTTGCAGCGCAGTGATGGCAGCTCTATTCCTGTCACCCCAAGCACTTCGATGTCAGGGATGCAGGTGAGAAGCTCTGCCACTCCAAGAGAAGAGCACGAGGTTTTTGTAAATAGTAATATCTACTCCTGCCACAAACTGCTGTAAAGCTGAATAGTTTCCTTAATGGCAGGAAATGGTTCTCATACAAACTAACCACAGCTGGGCAACTGATGCAGCCAATAAATACTTTAATTTTAATAAAGTGGAAGATTCCTGCCCAGCACACCACAGATCACCCGCCCGGCCGTCCCTCCTTCGAACAACAACATGCATGGGTGTGCGAGAGACACTGCATGAGCGGGAGGTATGCGGAGACCTGCCTGGTGGCCCGTGTGCCAGCTCCGCCGTTCACTCCCAGCCTCTCCAGCCAGCCTGCCTCGGCAGAGGAGCGAAAACGCTGGTGGGGAGGAAGAAAGGCACGTGGCAGGAAGGGAAGCATGGTGTCATCTGCTCCGCAAGGTCAGGGTGGTCTGGCTGGACACAGAATGTTCGTGCCCCCGGTACTGCCAAATTGCAGGAACCTTCCCCAGGCTGATAAAACAGGCTTTCCTCTTCAGATCCTAAAACCGACCACCTCTTCCCATCCCTCACCCCGCATCAGCGGGCAAGGACAGAAAAATCTCCCAGGTGAAACCCAACTGCATTTCTGTTTGGTTTTTTTTTTTTCCTCCCCTACTCCGCATTGTTTCCCAAAAGGGCACTTGGATGGATGCAGAGAGCAGCCCAGCTTGTTATCAGCCCTGCCTGTTATAACAGGTATTTAAAAAAAAAAAACACAAACAAGAAAGGCTCCCCAACGCCAAACAAACAAACATTGAAATTCCAGGTGGAAAAGAAAAAAAAAAAATCACAAAAACAAGCAAGGAGGAAATGAAGATAAAAGCAGGGTGGATGCTGCTGGAGGGCTGGCAGGGTGGTGATGATCCTGTCCGGAGGGCAGCACCCAGGACTGAGTAAACGCAGGCAGGCTGGCAGGGAGAGGACTGGGCTGGACTGGGCAGTCTGAGGAACTCGCTGCCAACTCAGATAGTGGTGCCTGTCCTGTCCATACGCTCTGCTTCCTGAGCTGGTAGCAGATACTCAGCATTTACACCCTAAAGCATGCATAAACTGAGCCAAAGAACCTGCCAGAAACGCTCTAGGAGTAGCACTGATTTTCGAGGCAGGGTTACGAGCCCATATCTTCGTAGCGAGGATTGCAAAGCTTCTTGCACTCTGAAGAGTGACACGCACCAAACCACCATGGAAAAGCAGCCACGAGCAGGGTGAACCCCATCGGGTGGTGCTACAGGGCACAGCAGAGCAGGCACCTATGTCCAAAGGTAGCAAGAGACGCAAGTCCATTGGGAGAATGCAGCCTGCGATCCTGCTAACAAACCGGGGCACGCTTACTTCTGCTGCACGGAGAGCATCGCGGGCTGGAGCAGTCAGCAGCTCCCGGTGAAAATACTCGGAATGCACTTTACCCCTGCAGAAGGTGACTGATCTGACTGCAGCAAGGCCAGCCTGAAGTACTTACAACAAACAAGGAAATGTGGGGTTTAATCCCAGCCAAGAGCAGGAGTTAACTCTTATCAGGCTTTTGTTCAGGCTTGCCAACCCCAGTTAACCCCGAGCTGTTTTGCCATCACGGCTGTTGCAACTCGACTAGCAAAACCTGAAGAGCTAAGCCAAGCCCCAGGTCCTCTCTGGTTTCTGATGTCACCCTGTAATCCCTGACACCTAACGACAGCCTCACGGTGAAGACTCCTACAGGAACGCTGATGTTCACAGCCTCTCTCCATTCCTAGGAAGTCTCTGCCACCGACTGTGCTGAGCGGAGCAGGTAATCCAAGATCACAGCACAAAGCACAACTATTGTTAAAATAAGCAACGTGTCAGACACGTACAGAAGATGTAACCTCTGAGGAAGCGATAGCGATAGCTCTCCTTCCCACAACCAAGGTCTACGGGGAAAAGAGTTTAAGACAGAGATGAAAGGCACTGCCAGGCAAGGACAGCCAGACTGCTCACCCCGGCAGCCCAGCGATCAAAGCCTGGCAGAGGTGACACGGTTTCCATCAGTGTGGAGAGGCAAGGGCAGACGCGACAGGGTAAATGCCTGCGTGACGCTGCCTTGGTGAGGGTTGCTGCTGGCAGTGGCAGAGCTTGCCACGGGCACTGTTGATTGGGGATGTATTTGTGTCTAAATATAGTCAGTGGGGGAACAGAGGTTTGTCACAGGGGAAAAACATGTCACTCCCACCTCCCAGCAGCACTGAGCAATGGCCCACCAAAGGGCAATGCTCTGCCATTCTAGCTACTGGATTTTTGCTGGATTCGTTATTAATCCAGCACGGTGAGTTTCTGTGTGACTTCACAAGTGCCTCACCTTCAGGAGGGAAGTGAGTGTCATGGTACCAACCTACGAACAGCAAAACCAACACAGCAGGCAGTGAATGGGCTTGTGGAGCATCACACCACGGGGTGCAGCAGAGATCCCAGTTAGCAACTTCTTTTCTGGTGCACTCTCCAAGACATACAAATACTACATGCTCATCTCCATGTCATGAATTGTGCTTCATAGGCTGCTCTGAAGCGCAGGGCTGGAAAATCAGACCTAAGCGCTGACTTGCTCCCAAACAGGACAGTATAGATGTGGTACTACCTTGTCCTCCAGTCTGCTCCCCAAACTGGGGAACAACCCAGGTGTAAATACGCAGTTATTCTGCTCACACAATATAGTTATTCCAGGAATAAAACCAGACTTTGGTCTCCATGTACACCAAGAGGCAAATTTGCTGAGCAGGGGAGAGAGATGGGATGATTTGGCTCAGGAATGGCAGAGAGCAGCAGCAGTAACACAGCTGTGCAGGAGCTGGCCCTTCCTCAAGCAGGTCCCATCCCATAGCATCTAGGTCTGCACCCACCTCTCTGGAGGGCCTGGAGTCTCATTTAAGAGGCTTTGGAGGACATGCTCACCAAGAAGCACATCAGTCCTCAGGGAGCTGGCTGGCTCAGGCAGAGTCCCTGACCTGCTGGTCCCCTTATCAGCAGGAAGGGCTCATTAGGGAACGGACCAGAGCTTCCTGCTCAGGACCGAACCTTTTGTGTAGGGACTGCTGCCATGGAGAACCGCTTCCTAACAGCCAGAGGAAACAAAATATTTTCCTTGGGCCTCCAAGACAGAGTGCTGTGGGGTGGCTGTCAACAAAATGAAGTTGCACTTGTGACGCTGGGCAGCGCATGCCATGCACGGGCTGTTACTGCAGGATAAAGGTACTCCCAGTAGCATCACTGCCTGCCCCCAGAGCTGGGGACAATTCAGAGTGGCATAAGGCCCCTCTGTACAGTATAACTGCAGCTGCCCTCCAGGCTGTCCTGGCAGAACTATTTTAGCAAACACAAAATCTTGCATCCTTCTAATCAGTGTGACATTGTGCGGAGACCACGGCTCGCGCTGGCTCCCCTCCAGCCCGGAGCACAGACGGAGGCTGTTTCAGTAGCAGACTCTCCTAATGCATTTGCAGCAGACCAGCCAATTACGTTACAATATCTGCGTAAGGAGCTCAACAGGAGCTTAATTGAAAGAGCTGTAGCATTCAAATGACTTCTGATACTATGAAGACATTAACGATTCCAACCCAGCACTAACCAGCCCTGTCTGATGCTCGGCTGATGGGTAAGGACCTGTAACACGGGGCTTGGTCTGCAGCCAAAGCTATGCCCATTAGCACAGCACCGCAGCTTCGGCCAAATGCTGATGGAGCTGCCCCTTCCCAGTTGGAAGCTGCAGCAACTCCTCACGTGAGCTCTCCTCCACCCAGGGCATCCACACAATACAAAACAGACCTGCTCCTGCCACTGCAGGACTACATATGTGCACCAGAACTCCGCAAACTGTTCTCACATGGACTGATTTGAACCTGCAAAGCACTATTTGCATCTATTTTTTTTATTGAAAAATACCATGCATACTCTTCATATATGTATTTTATGTTGCTCTTGAGTTCTGTAAATGTTTTGCAATAACAAATGGGCCGGTTTCAGATGGATTTTGCTACATCAGCACAGAACCAGTACACCTACCCCACTCCAAGGTGGTGGGCTACATTTAATTTGGTATCTTAGTGCTGCCACCAAAAAGCAGCAAGAAATACCATTTATAAAGCTGTAACTGTCTGCACTGTATAGGGTGGGGGGAAGGTGCTCTGCTTCTACTATTCTCGTTCTTGAACCAATGCACAGAAATCAGCAAAAATGCACACACACAAACGCACACACAAGTTGCCAGTGAGCTCACATGCCTACATGGCTGAAAAGCATCTCACGCTCCAACAGCAGGCGAAAACAAAAAATAAAAATGAGAAGGCATGATGCTTTTGGTACCCACATCTAACATGCTGATGACCTGAAAGCTGCCAGAAGCTACTACAAGTCGGTAGCTGTGGCACATAGGATGCTTGCTGGGCTACGTCTTGGGTCACACGCTGGAGCATTTTAGAGTAACACCCTGTATTCCACCCATATTTAGCCATGGAAATAAGTGTGACTACTTTCAAACACTCTCCCTGACTTCACTGGGTTCAGCTGAGACGTTTCAAATAAAACAATAATGACCACAGCTCTGGGCTGGGACCAAGCACAGACCATTTTTATCTTAAAAGGCATTTGTTTGAGAACATTCAAAGCTGCTAGAACCAACAGCACTAAAGCTATTTCACCGTGCAACCTTAAGAACGTTGACAGCTTTGTCTGCAAAACGACAGGGATTAACTGGTGACCAATCCTTAAAAAAAAAAAAGTAGTTAGAAAAAAAAGTGCTGGCAAACAGAGGAGAAATTCTTCCTCTCTTCTGAGGCTCACTCATTCCTCCTTTGTCTAACAGCAGATCTTTTGTTCAGGATTTCAGTTGTGAGCAGCCCCGAAGTACGCAGGGAATGTCTTCGTTATGACAAGCCCTCCAGACTGGTGCGCGGACTCAGTTTTAATCGGCAGAGAAACCACTCCAAATCATGCCAGAGAAGTACTGCTAATGGAATTGTTCCAGCGCTAAAGGGATTTCAAAGTGAACGAGTGTGGATGGTGGAGCAGCTGGTTGCGACTCCCAAGTTGCTCTTCACAGTGCGGTGTGTCACGCAAGGAGGATCTAACACCCTGAGGACCCTGGCCTTGAGAAAACAACACCCAGTGCCCACCCCCCCAGCAATGTGGAGTCCCTGGCTCTGTCCCTGTGATCTGTCGACAGTCCCGGTGTTCAATCCCGATTAGCTTCCCACTGTATCAGATCAATGTCAGGCTTTGATCAAAACGAGGTGAGAAAGGCAGGACAGAAGTAGGGAGGGACCTCCCTCCTCCCCGAGCAATTAATCTGACAGCTTTAAGAATAGTTCTGATTAAAACAAATACACTGTGTTCCACTGGCAAATGTTTGCAAAGCTCAGCAGCCCAGGACAGGCTAAAGTTCTCAGGATATTAAGTCAGGGTGAACAAGCATCAGGGCTCCCTAGCACAAATGCATCACTACAATGAGCAACAAGCTCGAGCCCAGCAGAGCTGTTGCTTTGCAGTGCCATGCAAATTAATAAATAGCATGAATATAAATATATTATCTTCCAGCAGAAAGCCTGGCCTGGCAGTATGTGGGACTATGAGGGACAATACACATTTGGGCACTGCTACAAGCAGCCATAAAACCAGAATGAGGGTTTGATCACCTTTAATTGCTTTTGGGAAGTGTAACATCACCGGGGTATCCACCACAATTACCTTCCCTGTTCTATCCCAGATGAAGAGCCAAACAATCCAGATCAAAGAGGGTATTTCAGGGGGTAAGGAAAGGAGGGAAATGCCTGACAAGCTTTAAAGATGTTTGCCATATAAAACCTGAAGTCCAACCCACGAGAAAGCAGGCAATAAAAAGTTAACTGATGAGAGGATGTGCTTTTCTTCCACTGCAACTTTGTAAGGCTGGCGGCTGACAGAAAAAGCTCAGTGACAAACCAGAGGACAGTACCAAGAGCCCAAAATATATGTAAGAGGAGAAAGTAAGATTATTCCATGTTGGGTTTTTTTCCCCACCAGGGCTTGACTGAAGCGTTTTAAATGCCTGGGGCTGGCAAGGCTACCTCGGAGTGCCTTCCAGCTTTGGCAGCAGCCACTTAGAAGAGCTGCCCTTCCTCTTCCCAGGGACCCATCTCACTGGAAATAGATTTCAGTTCCCCAGAGGAAGAAGATGGAAACAGCTGACTTCTCCCAGCCACAAGCTCAGTCGTCACCTTCCAGCTGGAGGCGGGCAGAGGGGTAAGAGCAGGCTGCCCTTCCGCCCACGCAAAGCGGGAGGCTCCCAAACGCATTTTGCAGCTAACCTCCACCTACCAGAATCTGCTCGGGAAGCCAAAGCTCCCACTGAATGTGGGGACCGCAAGCCGGCAGGGCTCCCACTACCTCCAGCAGCCCCATGGCAGGGCTGGGCTTTTCATGACACATCATCTCTGGAATTCACTGGTGAGCATCCCACAGCCTCTGCTTGGTACGACGCCAGAGCTGTTTCTCAAATACTGCGTGACCTACCAGCTGCTGAGGGGAAAACAGCAAGGCGTACATCATCCAGAGAGGAGACAAGATCAGCGGGCTGCTGCTGAATGAACAAATGCTTCACAAAACTCACTCCCGTAGTCTTGTGTTGGAGGGAGCAGGCTCAGGTCCCTGGCTCTCCGAGACAGCCTGCATGACCTTGGGCAGGTCATTTAGTCCCTTTGTAGCAAGACTTTTGTCTCAAGAGGCAGCGCGCTATACGCAGCAGCGCTGAGCAAGGCAGGCAGGCTGCCAGCTGAGGATTCAAACTCCTTCAGGGAACTGTAACAGTTACGCGGTAAACGCATTAACCATGGGAACAGCTTCCCAAAGGATGTGGTGGATCCCAAACTGTAAGTTTTCCCATTGCGAGTGGATGCCTCTTTCAAAAATGCAGGCTGTAACCACAAGCGCTCGCAGGGAGCTCTCAGGGAAACACCACGACCTCAGCCAAGGCAGGGGCTCAGACTAGGTGCCCGAACAGCCGCTTCTGACCTTCAAGCAACAAACCTATAAAATCCCTTTGCATCTTGCCACGGCAGTTCAAGCCTTTTTCTTGGCTGTGCTCATTTTCCATGTCTCTGGCCAGCCCAGTTTTCAGCTGTTTCTGTGATCTGCCCCAGGCCAGCTAAATTCCCTTTGACCCAACCTGTTGAGAAATCCTCTAAATCTTGTCAACCCTCTAGCTGGTTTTTGTTTTGTTTTGTTGTTTTTTGTTTTGTTTTGTTTTTTTTTTTTTTTTATTACAAATCAGGTATCTCGGTGAAAGTTTCTCTGCCTCTTTGCTTCAGATTCTGTCCCCCCAGCACCAGTTTCTTGGTGAATCTCCCAGATGAGGACTAGTGAAAGCCTCCACAGCACGCAGTAGCCAATGACCCACGCTGCTAGAGACAGTTCCTTCACCATCCTGCCTAGTCTTGGCTCCTGGAGAGCACTCCTCGCCAACAGAGAGATTTGACTCTCACCCATAGCACAACCCCTCATCTTCTTTAACTTCACCTGTGACAACCGCATCGAGGGTCAAGGCTATCAGGCTCTGCCTTAGGAGCTGCTTCAGGCTACCCGACACACATACCGCAGCACGCTGAAGGATGCTCAGCACCCAGTTACGTGTGTATTCAGAGTCCTCTCCTGTTGAACCAGATGCCTCAAGCTGCTCCAAAACATTTGGTGGTTTCCAGTGGAGAACAAGCCTGTGAACAATTTTGATGCATTTCAGATGCTACTGAAAATACATTTGAAGGGAAGAGAGATGTAGATGCATTGCTCCCTTGGATTAATGAGGCCCATGATCTCCTCTTGTCCCTTAAGGAGAGATAACACTTCATTTTACTGAAGTCCACCGAAACCAGCCTGTGCTTGTCAGGAAGCTGGAGCAACCAGGTGCTGTGCCCCCCTCCTGGCTACAAACCACGCCACAGGGCTCTCCAGCGCCAGGACCAGGCTCCGCAAATAGCCAGGTGCAAGGAGGTCATGCTGAACATCCCAGGAGACCAGCAAGAAACCAGAAACCTTCTGCAGGAACAAAGTAACTCCCTTATCTGCCTCAACCACAATAATATTTGGATAGAGTGTTCTTGTCCGTATCTGGACTGTCATCTGCCGTTTCAGCAGCCCTGCTCCAAGGTCTCTAGTGACTCTCAGCTGATCCACGCGTGCACCTTGGTGGAAAGGGTTACTGTATCATCCACAACGTTGTCCCTCTTTTTCTTACCTCTTGGCATTACAACTTCTAGTTCTCTTCAGGGTCTGTAATCAGGGATATGAGGACCTGATTCATACCCAATAAAAAGTCATAGCCCCCTCCACGATATCTCTGCTACAGCGCTTCTCCTTCTGAGACTCTTTTCCTTCCATTAACCAACCTAAATGATCTCCGCGAGCAGAAAAGCCCAAGCAGGGTGAAGCCTTGCCAAGGGAAGAAACTCTCCCATTACTCTCATCCAAGAAAGTGGCACAAAGGAAAAAAAGACCAGAAGGGATGGCTCGCGTCCCTGGGTCATGGCAGAGAGCTGGAAAAGGCTCATCTCCAGGAGGACTGAGTGCCAGCACTTCTTTTTTTAACTTAGCCAGCAGCTGCAGAGTTTAAGCTTTATTAAAAGCCTATTTTGCCCTTGCTGCTGCAAAGGAAACCACCTCCCTCCTCTCCCCTCCCAAATAAAAGGCCAAAGTCTGCAGACAGATTCCCTGCAATGTCACCTTAGAAAAAGGTGGCAACTTGACCCATCTCAGGGGGACGTGCAGCACTGAGCAGCTTTACTTTCACTTCAGGATACAACAGAAATATACTGCTCCCACGGCTGATCCTTGCTTTGAGGCTTTATTGCGAGCAATACAACAAACCTCCGTTATTCTCTGATTACAAGTGTCTGGAGCAAGAAAGGAAGAGGTAGGCAGGGAAAACAGGCTGGATTTTGAGGCTCTAGGCACCACTCATTACCCACTGTCTCCCACTTACTTTGTTTGCAGTGTTGCTCCATGCAGAAGCGTGCTCTCCTAGAGACACACACTGCGTGACAGGTCAGAAAGACCCCATTTAAATGCCCTTCCTACAATATATTTTAGCAGAACACAAACAAGAGGCTGTGTTATTTGTCAGGTCAGAACAACAAGAGATGGAGAGCACTGAATTGGCTACCATTTACTAAACACTGTTCTCCCACAGCTATTCTAAGCCTACCTCAATTTATTGATTAATCTGCTGGATCAGTAATTTAGGCGATTTGATGGTTAGCATTTAGAAGCGTGTGTTTCTGGGAAGGCTGAAAACCTGCTTGTGATTTACAAAATTACTGTGGGGTCTCTAGTGGCTTGGGCATTTGTCAGAGGCAGGTGTTCTGCGTTAGCCATATTCTCCCTTCTCTCCCCACATCCAGTTTTAATATCAGCAATAAAATACCAAATGCTCCTGCAGCATTTACTCTAAAACAGCAAAGCAAGCGTGAGTCTTGCCCCGCTGCCCATTTCTAGCCTGTTGCATCCATTACTTGTGATATTAAGGCTTTAGAATGATGTACATCAACTAACTGGGGTGGGGGAGAACGGAACCAGAAAGCATCCAAATAATCCGTGCTCCCACACACCCTGGGGAGGGTGCCCTGAGCCTCCCAGGACAAGGAGCATTCCTCCCCTGCATCCGTTCTTGTGGAGGACGGGGCCAGGGGCCAGCCTAGCTGAATAAACCAGGGCAGGATTTGAAGAGAGGAAGAGCAAGCCTGCCTCTGTTTGCAGCTAGCCCCTCCTTTCGCCCAGCCCTTTCTGACTCTGACCCCAAGCTGCTGCTATCTTTCAGGCCTGGGTTGTGATTCCCTCTGGAGTCTGTCAGTAGAGCTCTTTAAAATGGCAGTGGGAATCCTCGCTAAGCAATGGGACCAACCATCCTTCCTCAAACACCGAGCGCATCAGCTCCAAAACCCTCCCGGAGCTCGCAGCGTCTCTGCAAGGCAGGCAGCGAGCCTCGCTTCAGCTGGCTCTCAGCGTGGCCCATTTCATAACACAAAAGGAAGCTTGAATCCCTCAGGGCTCAGATTTTTTCCAAACTGAGTAAACACACGCAAACACACATTATTTGCATGCACAGCAACTGGGACAAAGGATCTGTGGCCAGGTAGGTGTCTAACCGGTGGTCCAGGCATGCGGTAACATGTATGCAATCCTAGAAATCTTGAGCTAAAAGACACTTATCTCTAGACTGACTCTGTGCTGCTTCCAAGTCTCGTTTCAAGATTAAAAAGCACCCTTTGTTGTTTGGAATATTACCATTTCAGAAAAAAAAAACCACCCCTGCTCGGACCCCCCACCCCAAAGGTTTGGTTTGTAACCCAAAACATTGGCGCCTTAATAGCAGCAGGTCAAAGCCCTCCAGTCATTAGGCAGATTATATTTAAGGGCCTTATGTGCAGCTGATCAGAGACTTATTCCTTAAAGGATTGAAACGGCAAGACAGCGCACCTCGGCAAGCAATCTCGTTTAATAGTCAATTAGCAGAGATGTGCTCTTCTGGGCTAAAATCACCGCAGACAAAAAAAATGCACCACCATCAGCTTTCCTCCACTTCTGCTATTACATCAAGCCAGCTGATCCACTCTTTCAGCCCACTGTTAACTGGCAAGACTGGGATGCATCTAAAAGTCACCCAGCGGTTTTATCTCAACCAAGACAGCAATACTCTCGATGCTACGAACTTTTTACTTTTTTTTGTTTAGACTAGAGGAGGACTGGATGGACTCAGAAGCCAAGAGAAAAACCCCAGCTTTTTCAATACTAAGCCTTGTCTCCAAGCATGTAATTAAACCAGGGTGAATTACAACCCCCCAACAGCAGCTCCCCTTGCAGATCTGCGCTGCCATGCATCTGGGAGAAGGAAACAGCTAACTAAAGGCAGATTTGCATAGTGTTGATGTTTTAGCACCAGCCAAATCACAGACAAGGGCAGGCCACCTACATCCAGCCACATGTTGCTAACAAGCAGCGCTGTGAACCAGAGCACACACCCCAGTTTCACAGGCAAACGGACACCAGTGTAACCAAGAGCACATGGGAGCTCTTCTCTAGAGCTGCCAACCCCAGTGTTCAAAAGCCATGAGTCAGCCTCCGCACCCCCTCCAGTCGAGGTTAGCTTAAAAGCTAGACACTGCAGAAAACGAAGAAAATGAGAACCAGTATTAATTTGCCTCCTAGTTTCTAAGCCTTAGGTTAAGCCAGCCAGAGCGGCTGTCCTTTCCTTCCCACAAAGAGAGGCAGAAACTTTCCTGCAAGCTGAGGTTCTTACCTGATCGCTTTCCCCCAGGACCTGAGCATTCGGAGGAAGATTTGCCAAATATTTTAAGACTTGGCAGTTCATCCAAAGCTAGCATCTCTCCCTCCCACAATCAATCAAATATGACACCGGGTGACTCGGGATTTGGAACAAGAGGCTTGTGCTAGCTGGTTACGAGTAGACGAGAGCTGTTGTCCACAGCCCAGCCCAGAGAGTCTGACGGAAAGGTTTATGCCACCGGTGCTCTTCACTGAGTCCAATTTTTGGGGGTTTCAGCAGGGAGACTAAAGGCTTAAACTGTCCACAGGCTGTGAATGACCGTGTTGTGACCACGGATCGTGCCAACGACCCTCTAAAATCCTCTGTGCTGGAGGAGGTGCAGTGCGACGTCACACTGCAGAAAAACAGGGTTACTAGTGCAAACCTCCGAGAGGCAGCAAAAGCAGGGCCTGAAAGCTGCTGAGACTGGCACAGCAGCACTGACACAACAGAAGCCCCAGAGATTTTTTGAAAAACACTCCCCTGATGCAACGCAAGCAACCTGCAGATGCAGGAGAGGCAATGTAGAAGGTCTGTGCGTCACGTTAGGGCTCCTCCTAGCTCGTGGGTTACCAGAAACATCTCTGCAGGCTGCAACCTACCCTGGGGACTCGGATTTACTCTCCTGCCTTGAAGAGCGGGAAGAACACAAAGATGCCCAAAGCCTGATAGCCAGTCTGGTGTCAATGTGCAAGGAGAAATCGAACCTTACTTTCTCCTCTTATCATTGCCGTGCTGACTCTGCACAAAGGTAACAGAAGCAAAGCAAGACTGCCTGAATGCCCTTTTTTCAGCAGCAGAGCTAAACAAGGCCAATTCCGAATGGCAAAAGGCTGCGGAGTAAAGGTGCCACTAGAGACGATAGTTTTTCACAGTGTACCCTCGCCTGAACGCAGCAACACAAATAAATTGATGGAAGAAAAACTGACAGCTCTTGCCATTTAAATATACGCCTAAAGGCACAGCTTAGAAGCAGGATTTTTATGTCATGAACAAAAACCCCTTAGTTTTCTTCTCCCTCACAGCAAAATCCTACAGGAGCAACTCCCACGTGGGGTGACGCTTACCTGAGTGGACCCTCCCACGTTCAACTCCACGGAGAACAGAGCAGACAGGGAAAGCCTGCGTCGGTACAATCCCAAGTAACCACTTCAGAAGGCAAGTGTTTATTTTACCTGGTTCCTCTGCTTTTACGAGTTTGAGGCAGAATTTCCCTGCTGGCTTCCTGACCTGTTTGCACATCTGGTTGAGATGAAGGTGTGAAGTACCAAGCACCTCTTCCAAACTCAGGAGGAACAAAGGACTGCTGGGGCACGAACACGTGAGCAGAGGGACCAAAGTGAGAGGTGCTGCTGGTTTATACCAGGAAAGGTGATCCAGAGGTATAATGCTCAGGTTAAACCATCGCAAGGAACGATGCTGCACTTCAAAAGAGGATAGACAAAACCCCTCAGCCTTCCACAGGTGTGAACAAGGCACTCTCTGGGGGTGAGAACAGCGGTACAGAGAAGTGAAGGATGAAGGAACGGATGATCTCCAGAGGTCCCTTCCAACCCTGACCATGCTGGGAAGCCACACAACAAATTTGGAGGCAGGGCTGAGGAGAGCTGGTATGTACTGGCTCCTAGCTACATCCAGCTACCAAGGTCACCTCCTCTTCACCTTGCACTTCTTGCCTCCAGGCCCTGGGGCTGTTGCAACTAGATAAGCTAAAAAAGCACAGGAATCAAGGCACAGCAACAAAAATCCCTGATCTGGAGTAGGCGCGCTGTTGAGTTACCTTCAAAGAAAGCTCTCTCAGCCAAGCTGCACATACAGGCAGCCTACAATCCAAATAAAAAAATCAGACAAATAACAAGAGGGCACTTTTAGCTGCAGGGTTTCCCCAAGTCCTTCACCCCTCATGGGTTGGCTGCGCCCAGAGACGCGAGGAAAACCCAAGGTGGCTTAGATCATGCGAGGAGCGGGATGCACAGATTCACTCCGTGTCCCCACAGCAGGGCTGTGCCTGGGCTGCTTGGCGCTTTGAGCACCCTCCAGACACACTGCCTTAGTTTGGGCTGAAGCTCCCCACGTCCTCCTCACCCACATCACATGCATCTGGTGATACAGAGGGTGCTGGGTCTGGTGTGCCCAGCTCTCCCCCACACCCCCAAGTCTACTGATCATGAAATCAGAGCTTTCTATGTCCAGTTAAGCTATTAGCAAAGCAAGCATCCCAAGACATGAGTTAAGTCTGTTATGCCACACACAACCAGCTGACCATCAAATTCCTTCAAAGCAGCTCCATCGCTTGTTTCAACCTGCCAGCGTAAAGATGAACGGCTGGCACGAGGACCTTACATACTGTTTCAGGCTGCTCTTGAGAAGGTTGTGTGGGAACTGTTCACACCCTTCTGAGCACACGCTGGTGTGAACGCAGTCTGTGTGCTACTCATTCCTACGATCATGCGGCTACAGCAAGGGGAGCATCTTTTTTCCTGCCACATGTGTCTGCCTTAAAGGGGACATGAAAGCTGCTGGCTTTGTTTTACACTGGGATCCATGCCTTTCTCCTCCCTTCCCACATTTTTAAATACAGACAGCTGGAAGCCCTTCTCCAAACTATTTTCCCCAGCTTCTTTCTTTTTTTGTTTAGGATCATGTTAATCTGGTCCTCTCTGACTCTGCCAGATAATTTTCCGCAGATCTCAGGATAGTTATTTTTTGATTGAAGGGCTGGAGCACCACAAGGCTAATGAAGATATCCTTTCCCCAAAAACAGTTTGATAGTCAGTGGAGACAGCAAAAGCGAGTGACTATAGGAACCTTTCAAACCTTCTCGCATTACAAGCAGAGAGAAGAGTTCATCTTCCCCTTTGTTGTTCATGCCTAAAGCGTGCAAAGCCCCATATATTTAATTCCCACGTACGCTGCTCAGTCTCCTGCACTGCAAGCAAGGCTATGTCATGAGAACTCCAGCACAGCACATCCTTAGCCATCAATTTTGGGAACCGGGGCAGGGCTGTGGTAAGCAGCAGACCAAGAGGGACATGGTTTTATTCCCTGTAGGATCTCCACACACTCCCCTACCCCCACCCCACTCAGAGGAAGCAGCGGGGAAAAGAAGCATGTTAGGCGCTTCAGTCTTTGGTCTTTCTCATATCTGCAAATACAAGTTTCTTATTAAAAGATAAAGAAAAACCCCTTTCATCCTCTACGCCCCAACCTAATCTTTAAATACCTAGTGAAATATAAGTAATTGAGAGATGCTTTTAGCAGCTGTGGGCTCAGTCATCCCTTTCATGTACATAGACAGAAGCTGACTAGGACTAAGGGTTGCTTAACTTAAAACTGACAAAGTGTGATCGCCGTGCCTGGCAATGAATATTAAAAGCAATGACAAGATTGACGTTATCTAGCTGCACCGTAGCTTCTATTTTTTTCTTATTTAAATGCTCCACTCCTTCAGTTCTTACTGCAAGGATCTGAGTCAGGAAAATACAGCTCAGGCTGACATCTTCCAGAAGTGCCTGCTAAAACCCAGCTTTTGGGGTGCCCAACTTAAGACACTTAAAAGGGCTCAGCTTACAAAGCAACATGATTTCCTGAGAACACACATAAATAAAAACACTCCTCGCGTGTCATGTGCTGCACACACGTTCGAGACTTCAAAGCGGCACCGCTTGATTTTTCTAAATGTAGGGCAGTGTTGCTAAACCACCTTCTTCACCTTTCAGCCAGCTCTGCTCCCCGCACAGTGACTGCATAGCTGCAGTAAGGAACTGGAGCTCTCCCACACGCTCCAGGGACCACGTTAACTATGGTTTCTGCTCCGAATGATGACAGATGTTTCCCTGAATGTGCAGAATTCAATTTTTCCCCCTAAAGAAACGTCTTAAAAGCTGCTAAGTAGCTCTAACTGAATGAGCAGTGGTTAAACAAGGGCATAAGACAGAACAAGCAAGTTGCCGGAACGCTTTCTCTCTTTAAATAGGAGGAGAAAGCACCATCGCCTGCACAGACTCGTACCAATGCCCAGACTGCTCTCACCACAAAATGTATACCTTGCTTCTAGCTCCAGCTCTTTTAATCACTGCTCACAGTTGCTTCTTGGTGGGCTGGGTTAAAGAGCACCTTCCCTCAACTGGGAGTAACATCCTCGCACAGAAAACTAAAGGCGAAGGTCAAATGGTATCGTACACCATTCCTCCTAACCCAAAAGCTGTACTTCAGCTCTCACGTTCATCAGAGCCACCACGTCATCCCACCACAACTTGCCCTGTGTTTTGTAGTGGAGGTGGGAGCTGTTTCCAAGTAACAGGGCTAAAACCTTGGGCTGCCCAAGGTCGCAGAGGATATCTCTGCTGCAGAGCATGCTTAGGCGCCTCTGCAGCTGCTGCCCCGAACTCTGCAGAGAGTACACAAAGCCTCTCGGGGGATCCCCTCATACATTAAACCCGGGCCAGCTGGTTTCTCTGCAGCTGTAGAACAAACCTAAGCAGAGCTCTCCTGTGGGCTGACAGCCCCACCTATTCTGCAGCAAGGATGCAGGCAGCAGCAGCACTGCTTGCCTCTCCATAGCTGAGATGCTCTCCCCCAGCTCCCTGGGTTTTGCCTCTCCACTGCTTTCACCGCACAGTGAAACACGAGCATCGCTGGTGGGCTGGTCCCATGCTGCCACCAAGCCTCAGCGCTGTTCTGGATTTACCTCTTCAGGCTGCCTCACTGAAGCAATTTGATCACTCCAGAGAGGCAGGGACCCACCTTTTGCAACCTCCTTCCCCTCACTCCATCCTTCAAAGGACACATTTGCTATCAGTCAACCAAGAACAGTGTTTTTCTCAGCAGATCATAGAATGGTTTGGGTTGGAAGGGACTTTAAAGACCAAACACCCTTGCCATGGACAGAGACACTTTCCACTAAACCAGGTTGCTCAAAGCTTCATCCAGCCTGGCCTTGAACACTTCCAACTGGCTTTGAACGCTTCCATGTTCTCCTTGAGCATCTGGTCATCATAGTTTGTGCTCTTAAATCTTTCTTAAGTAATAAGATGGTTGCTGAAAGCTGATGGTCAAGCGCTTGCACAGCAAGATCTAGCTTGGCCTGGCAACTTCACAAGTAGGATATTGTTTTATTGTACGTGAAAAAAGGTAAGAAAGCCCAGCACTGGTAAAAAAAAAGTTAAGAAAGCCCACATAAACAAGCTGACTGTACATAATGGACATTGTTAGGTGTCTGAATAGGTCACTGACTCAAAGGAAAGTTCAGCTCCACAATGCAGGTTTTGAGCTCTGAATACCAAGCAGAAAGCATCCCTGTGCACTCATGCCCCATGCATTCAGCGCAGCTGGATCTTTTTGTATTTCTCACTGTCCATTTCCTCCTGAATTTCCCTAGTTTCCTTCCATTCGTATTATGAGCCTTTGTTCTTTCTCTACCCTCTTCCTCCTACTATTTTGAAGTGTACAGATGGAGTCTAAGGGTGGGGAAGCAAGCAGAGTCACAGCACGTTAGCAAAACAACTTTCGCAGCTTAGTAAAAATAGCATAAACCAGCTCTACCATTGTATGGAAGTAGTGACCCCTGTTGCAAGAGACAGGACCCTGCCAAACTGCAGCTACAAAGAATTTTATATGTCAAGAAGTTAAAAATAGGGCCCTTCATGGAATTAATTTCATCCTAGTATTCACTATTTGTTCAAACCTTGTACGTTGGGCTCGTACCAGGACTCCCACCATCCATCATGGTGGAATATTCTTCTTCCCATCAACAGGTCTCAAAGTACCACAGTGGTCTGCGCAGTAGTTACCCCAGCTTTGAACACAGCTTAACTGAGACATCCTGAGCAACCGGTCTGAGCGCCCCTACAATCTTTCAGCATAGGAGGAAGGTGTTCACACACTGACAGGCTGGGTTCGGGTCTGATGCTGACAAGCTTCTCCTTCAGACTCGGACAAGTCACAGATTACCCACTAACGAGACAGATTTTGCAAGAGACACCTGTGAAAAACAAAACCCAGAAGCTGGGGTCAGTGATGTACAGCTCCAGGCTCATGCACTGGCACTGGGGAAGGCCAGCTGGAAGAAGGCCAAGCTGAGAGAGGTACTCAGCCCAAATGCAGAGGGTTAGAAAATACCACTAAAGACAGAGCCAGGGAAATGTTGAAAACGCCTACAGAATGAGCTGTCTAGTTGTCATCGGCCTCACTGTGCTCCAGAGTTTGTGATGAGAAGTGCTCCCTGTTGAGGTCCAAGACATGCTGTGATCTTAGGGGTGCTCTGGGACCAGGGTACGTCCTGCCCTGACAGAGCAGGGCTCAGCACTCCCGCTCGCACCAGTGCAGACAAGCTTCATACCATACGAGTTTTCTACAGTCCTTCTTTCCAAATATTCAAAGGCAACCTGCATGCATTACAACTAGCATCAGGACTTCTGCAGCACTTGAGACTATGAGAGCTGCCAGCTTTCAGTGATAATAATCATCTGTCAAAAACGCAGATCAGACTGGAGAAGCAGTAAGGGTTAAAAGGAAAAAATATGTATAAGTACCTGGAGCTGTAGCCAAGGCAATCAAGAGGCTGAATTCAGCTGCTTTGGTAAGTACCTTTTAATGCAACATGTTCCTCCTCCAGTGCAGGGGTCCTAGGGTGACTCCACAATAGTTTTGTGCCTGTGGCTTTAAATTTGCTAATAAATAGCCTATGCACTCACACACACAATGGATGTGGGGGAGGGAGAGAAGTGAAAGATTTCAGATTACAACAAGCAGCATTTGTCACTTGCTTTAGATGGTGTGAGAGGTGGTTTCCAGGCTCTTTGACTCAGGAAGAGTATTTTCTGTTCCATTCCTGATGTGCTTGGCTGCCTTCTGCCAAAACCTGTTTTAAATCCAATAATGAAACTAGGCCGAGTCTGCATAACTTCTTAATTCCCCGGTGGAAGAAGGGCATTTGAATATATTTCCGGGAATGACAGACACCCACAGTTCCCACCATTGTCATGCGAAGCACTGCTCTCCGGCCAGCTCCCTCCTCAAAACCCACTTTCTCCCTGGAATATCATCCCAAACTGTCACTGATTGCGTCATGAAGAACACAGGATCTTGATGAGATTTGCTTTTCTCTTTACAGCAGCACCTCATTACTGGCTAGTCCTGCATTGCTGCTGTGTTTGCTTCCAGTTCCATACACATTAGTGAGATCACACTCAGGCACACGGATCAGGTCTTGACACCCACCACCTCCCCGAGGTCACAAACGCATCTGCTCCAGGCAGTAAGGAAGATGGGAATGATAAGGAAGGCTTTTTATTCCTGCATTGCCCTGTGCCTGCACTAAAGGGACCCCCTCTCCCCCCCCAGCACCACATCCATACCCCCTTCTCCTCGAGGGGAAGCACAGAAGAGCAGCAACACATCCCTACAGCTCCATGCAGTGTGGAAGAGCTGGGGAGATGCTCCTAGCAGGAACCAGGTTTGGCAGCCCCAGAGCCAGTCCTGCTTCCAGGAGCTGAACCAGTCCCCAGCAGAAAGCTCATGGCTGGCTCTTTGTAGATCGGAGTGCAACCTGGAGCAGACCCATGGTGGAGCAAACGACCTGATCTACAGAACCACAGGTGGGCCTGAACCTATAAAATCATACCCATGTGCTGACATTCAGATTATAAGCAAGGTCCGTGCGCTTCCACACAGCAGCTCCCAGGACTTTTCCAGCTGAAATGATTTTATGATTCCATGAGTTGAAATCCTTTAATGACAGGGGCCACTGTTAGTAGTGACATCAGCTGTGCCTAGGACAGAGCCCTTGTCCAGAGATCTGAAGAAGGGATGCCAAATGCTTCTTATAGAAAAATCAGAATTATTTTGGCATATGAAAAACCCCCACCTCTTTCGCAGAGTGTTAAAGCACTAGTAGACAACATTCTTTTCAAAACTAAGTTAAAGGACACAGCAACAGCTAATAAAATGGGCACCAGTTCCATTACAGCAGCAGTATTTTTTGGCAGAAGGATTTTAAGGCTAACCTCCTGTTCCATGAATACAGCAGCCTAAATGGGAAGGACCGCTGACTCAGCTTTTGCTTTGGGCTTCACAATGTGCTCTATGTTTTCCAGCAGGCTATAATCTACCAGGAAAGCTGAAGAGGGGGGAAGGGGGCAAACATAAGACCTTTGAAGAAATGTGGAAATAAATATATGAAATTCAAGCCTCTGTTTAATTAAAAAGCTGAAGAAAATGCTATCACAATGTCATAGGTTTGAGAGAGCTATGACTGCAAAGACCACAGGCACTAGCAGTTGCATGTATGTGACTCCAGCGATGCTCTACTGGAACATGAAATATTTTGTCTTGCAAGTCTACACAACAAATGATGATATTACCTTAACAGTCACCTTAACAGACATGCACAGGGAGCAGCTTTCAGAAGGGGAGATACTACAAGCCATCTGTGGTCCAAAGGTCATGTCTAATCTAGGACCTTGTCTCTAGCACCACCCAAGAGCACGCACCGTAAGGCAAGATGAAAGGTCAAGTGTGAAACGATCCTTCCTTGGTGTACCTTTCCTGCCTCAGGAAAACAAGCTCATTTGGAAAAGATTAAGATCTTTAACCAAGACTGAAGTTCCTTCACAGTTTAAATCACATCCACCTCTTCCCTGACATCAGCTCCAGCACTCAGCTGTTGCAGAGCTGTTTTAGCATGCAACGCTGGCAGTCAGGCTAGTTTCAGCTAAGCGCACTGAAATAGCTCAGCAAAAAGATCCAGCAAGCATGGATGCAAGAGGTATAGTGGGAACACAACAGCCAGTGGCCAGATCTTTTGGCTGATGCTGCAGTGAAAGAAGTGTCATGTACAGGACCACTCTGCTAACAGTATCTTTTGCAAGTAGCCAGGAAAAGCTTTTGTGTTTAAATAAAGAACTTGGCAGAGAAAAATGACTTCCTCTCATTTACTCTCTTCACATTGAGTGAAACTTCAGTTGAATTAAGAGACTGAGTTGCCATCCCTATCCTCCCCCCCCAGCCTCTCAGTGTGGTTTGCTTTTTTACATTAAGATCGTTATCCTGATGTTTTATAAGCTTGCTTTTCCTTTTCCAGTTGAACATGCTAAGGTGCTTGAACTCTACCGGGCAGCGTAGGCAACTGGCATGCACACTAACTCATGATGATGTGCTCCCACACCGCTACCAGATGCATCAGACGCTGAGACCCCTCTGGCACAGGACAAAAGGCGAGTCCCTCTCCTGCACAGCTCCACCTTGCCCAGGTGAGTCCCAGCTGTGCTGTGCTGTTCTCTGCTGCCCACCAACAACTACCCCTGCAGTTTGAATGCTTCTCCAAGCAAGAGCTATACGCTACATTGGAACAGCCTGCAAAAATTTAATAACCATTGACTACTAGTCATGTTGTAGACCACGCTTATTACATCCAGTTAAAGTAAAAGCCAGCGCTGAGATGCAGAAAATACCCTACAGTCAGCTCCCCATCTCCACAGGAGCAGGGGCGGGAGGGGGGCTGCAATGCCCAGACAAAGCATCAGACCTCTGCTCGCTGCTCCGCAGCCAGCCCGCGTGCCTCAACAGGCACTACCCAGCAAATCCCATTCGGAGAGAGCTTATTAGACCAGGCACAGCAAGGCACAAAGCCAGCTCGGATTTGGAAGCAGCACAGCTCAGCCTGCACAAAGCTATGCCTCCACTAGTAAGCCCTCCAAGAAGCAGCAGGTATGCTCTGTGTGGTGCCAGCTCAGGGGTCTGGGGGCCCCTGTTACAGTTTATTCACAAGCCACGTGATGGGTGCCTTGCTGGGGAAGGGGCAACTGCACATGCAAGAAACCCAGAGCATTCTGACTGCGTATTAACTCTGCATGAGGCCTGAAGTCCTAAAAGGATCAGAGATGAGAACACCGCTGAAAGTTACTTTAAAAAGTTTCTCAGCCCTTATCGTGCCTTCTGGATGACCGCTCAACTTGATTAGCTGATGAAGAACCACACAGCAGAACTACTCTGTACTGTCTGAACTGAGGCTCCAGAGATGACGACGACCTACCACATCCAACTCGCCATGCCTCCAGCATTTCCAAGGAACAGGGTCTTCACCTCTTCCTCCACAGCAATCAATCCATAGGCGCCTGGGGTTCTGGGCAGCTGCTTTCTTTTCAGTTACATCACAAATCAAAGTAAATAAAAAACCTCTGTCACGGGTCTCTTGCTAAGACTCAGTCTGAATCCTTTTCCCGTTTTCAGCCCCACACATCCACAGCCTGTGGATCCAAGAAGACCCTGTCCATTATTTCTGCATCTGAAGCACGTTATCGCTTTGCACAACGCTGAATTCCCCACGGCATTCAGCATAATCTCATAGCTAACGCTTCAAGGCTCCCTGATTATCACAGCCACAACCCCGTTATATTGGTATCAATATTTAAAACCGAAAGGCCCTCTTCCTCCAACACAAGCCATGTTTCCAGGTTTATTGCAAACAGTAAAAAATACATGCACGTACTCAGCTCAAGGTGCACATATGAAAACAGATTCATTCACGCATCAGCCAGACAGCTGACATCCATCCTGACATTCATCTCCATGTATGAGGAGAAAAGATGAATCACTCACAGTTATACGGCTCTGGAGTTTGCCCTTGGTCAAGCTGGTAAATGTCACAATTGAGCCACTGTGCATCCTCAAGCACAGAGACAGGCACCTACAGCTGGACAGCAAGAGGGGCAGCGGCAGCCTCTTCTCAATTAAACAGGCATAAAGACAACCTAGTGTCCTAGTGGCACCTAAATAAAACACACAAGAGCAGAGCTCACGCAATTTGCTGAATTTTGAGGAGTTCTGGCGTGCTTGTAACTGTTTCAAACAACTTGTTCAACAATTAATTGATGCAGTTAATTAACCGCCAAGAAAGGGGAGGATTCTTCATTTACTGAGGTCTTCAACTCAAGATTAGCTGAAATCCTTTACCAGAGAGACCAGAGAAAGGCCAGTGCTTTGGCACTGGGGTGGCCAGGGAGAAGTGTGCCATGCAGGACTTTAGGCCAGATGAACTCACGAGCATTTCTGGCCTTCAGCTCCAGCAGCCAGGCAGAGGGTAGCTGAAAGCAGCTGATGAAGGAGCTGTTTTGCAGGCCTGCCACGTTGGGTATGCCCAATTCAGACAGGGTTGGGGATGTTTTGGGGGGGGTTTATTAAAAATCGCTTTCCATATACAATCAGATCTTTCACATAAAAGCATCAGCATTTAACCCAGCCGACACAAAGGCTACGTGGGAAGATACAAGCAAAGGCAATCCAGAAGCTTGGGGTCAACCTCAGATCTGGGAAACCTCATCCACCAGACTTCTCAGCTAACCTCAGGCAAGCCAGCCTGCTCGTGCCTTCACTTCTCCGTTTAACAGTCAGGATGAAGACACGAACCACACTGCAGTGATGAGGACCAGACAAAGGGCATCTCCAGGGGGGTACACAAACAGGACAGTCAGTCCCAAACATTTTCACCCATTCCAGTAATGGTTTCAGTACCTTCAGCACACATCACAAACCCACTTTCCTTGGTTCAAATTGCCTAGAGAAGGATGCTAAAGCCTAGAGTCCCTCCTGGCAAAGCACAGCTCCTGGCAAAGAAAGGGCACAGAGGGTTTGCATTTTTTCATTGCTACTCAAGAAAAACAGCAGCAGCAAGAGGCCAGGGTGGGCTCATAAAGGCACCGTGTTCCCAAAGCACCTTCAGGCTGAGAAGTTTGTGATGGCTTAGTCTGCCAGCATGGACAAAACTGGATGGAACTCAAAGCCCTTCTTTTATTTCAGGAACAGATCTGACTCTGAATAATCTTCTAATGTGACTTGGGACGCTGCACTTTTACTGGCTAAAAAGTATACGAGCTGACTGAGGTCCCCACCCCACATAAGCAGGGTTTAGATTCACCCCACTGAATCCCCAGCTACCGAGCTCTTAGGGCTTCCAGTGGGACGAGGGACTCTGATCTTCCAGAAGCCATCTGTCCTACAGAGCTGGTAGTAGCAATAAATCTGCATATTGTAAAGGTTTTTTTTCCTCCCATGCACTACACCTAGCTATAAACCATGAAGCCAACCCACCAACAACAAATGTATAGGCACTCTCAAAGCTTTCCCTGTCACCCTGAGAATGGGATTGCTGGAAAGCTGGTCCAGCTTGCCTTGCCAGGTCTCTAGTTCGGGGTTGTGCCCTGTAGTAAAGTTACACCCAGCACAGACTGGGGTTATGTTAACTGGCAATGAACACTACAATGCAACACTGGAGGTGTGGAAGGGGGATGAAAAGCACAGCAAATGGGTGAGGAGACAACTGCAAGGTTTGCTTTGGGAATCCTAAACAGAGCATTACTTGGGAGTTTCCAGGACTGTCCCAGGCTCCTTCGGTTTGTAAGTTTTGATACAGAAAATCAAGACTTTATAACTGCAATGGCTGATATCCAGCCACTCCCCTTCCCAGCATCAAGCAGAGCAGAAGCTCTGGCACAAAGACGAGCACGTGTAGGGAACGTGCCAATTCCTGCCTGCGTTTTAAGCTCCAGGACACTGTGCTCAAGGTTTTCCACAACCTGTGGCCGAGCTTGCATGGATTTATATACTCGGTCCTGTCAATATGATCTCATTGCCTCCTAAAGGAAGAGTGCTGGCCAAAAATCCCATGGCCAAAGACAACACTCATTTATTTGTTTACAGGTGTCTATGGTGCCAATGCTGTCACTCCCAAGCTCCCCTAGACCTGACAGCGAGTCCCATACTTGTTAAAGACAAGTTCAGCAGCTAAGGTCAACGCAGCACCGATACCTACTGACCTGGCATGTGAGCACGGCAGGTTGTGGAGCAGGAAGGTATCAAAGCTGACCAAAGGGTCCCTGTGCCACGCAGACAGGAAAGCACTCCTTGTACAGCAGTGCTACCGACTTCCCATCCAGCTCGCCTAGTGGTAAAGGAAGGAGGCAGAAGGCAATTATTTTTCCAGGAGACATTTGTTTGTGACAAAGGAAGCTGAAGACAGCCAGCTCTGTAGTGTCCCTCAACAGCTATGACCAACCTCTTACTAATATTCACCAACACACTTTTACTCCCGAAGGCTTTGGAGAAAAGTCAGCATGAAAAACTCTACCCATTTGTCCAAATGCAGATATTCCACTCCCATAAAAGATTCAAACCCTGCCCTGCAATCACAGCACTGACCAGGGGAAAGCTGCTAAAGCATCTTGACTGTCCCGTAGGACTAGTAAAGCTGGTGCTATGCTACCCCTTCAAAGGTTTCTTTAGAGTCCTTGTTAAATACAATGGCCGTGAAACCATAAAGTGAGGAAGGAGATGGCTATCTTGTACAGTCTTCAGACTCAGCCCAAAGCACACAACCTGTTTTGTACTGATCTGTTTGCAGAGGCTGTGTAATTCTCCAGAAGTGGTTTTGTTTCCAAAACAAATGCTACACACTCTTCTGTGACTTGGGTAAGTAGGAAAAAAAAAAAAAAAATACATTCCCCCCCCCCCCGCCCCCCAAGCAAACAGCCAAACAGTACTGGCGAGGCTCACAAGTACACGCGTGTGAGCAGGAAAGGAAACGGAGAGCCCTTCCAGCTTTCCAAAGGGTTATTGCAAACAGCAGGGAGGGAGAAGGGATTTTACACATTAGGAAAAATACCGTGATGGTGCTTGTCCTTAAAGTGAACGCTACACAACAAAAGGCCCTGGACTGCATTGCTTGTTTAGCACTTCTCTAAAGCAAAATGCGTGTTCTACAGTGAGACGGAGAGCCTGGCAGCAGGGCATACGTCACAGGAACTGTTCCTGGCTGCAGCACAGGGCAGCATGACGGGTGCTGGACAAACCACTGCTGAACTGAATCACCTTCACATTTTTCTGGCCAAGGCGACTTTGCTGTGCATCATCCAGAGCCTACGGCAAAGCCAAGGATGTCCCTGCATACCAGTCTCCCGAGAGTTAGAGATATTGTATATACCAGCTGCTTCCTCAGCCATCCTGCAACGGGAGATCTGCAGGTCACAGATGAAGGGGCAGGCGTGCTGCATACCAGCCATAGCGTAAGGAAACTGCACGACCACGCTTGAAAACGACTCTTTCAGTGCTCTCCCAAGAAAGTTTAATAATCTTGTCTTTCACACACTTACACCTCCGCTGTTTTTTTGCAGAGCTTCCCTGCACGAGCCATACTGGCAGGGATGCAGATCCAGAGGAGTGGGGAAGGTTAGCTTGCCTCTAGCAGCGGGGAAGGGGGGTAGGGGGAGATGAAACCGGCTGAATTCCCACCGGCTTTGCATTATGAAAGCCATGAGCTGCAGCCTTTGCGGGTTTGCTTTAACCCCCTCCTTGCTGCCAAACAAGCATCTCAACCGACCCCCTAACGCATACTGGTGACACAGCATACACAGACTCAAACACAAAGCAAAACAGGCAAGGACCTAAAGAACAGCCATTTGCTTTCTCTCGATGAGTATCTTCCAAAAGGTCCAAGTTTCCTCTGTGTTTGCATTCACACGTGCTGCAACCCAGCCCGCTGCTGTCAAGCCTGCAGCTTAAAGGAGAAAAAAAACAGTGCTACAATCCAACCCTGCACATGCCCAGGACTTGTTACTTCAAGAAACGCCACCATTGTTCTCAAGTCAGGCAGTCGGGTGATGAACAAGCGTCTGTATTGTCCACTGGCTGCCTGGAGGCTTATAGCAACAGCGCTGAAGTACGAGCTCCTCAAAGGGTATCAAAGCTGCCACACAAGGTCAGATCAAACCCATATCCATGATTATTTGCTGATACAACCATAGAATTGTTTGGGTTGGAAGGGACCTTAAAGATGATCTAGTCCCAATCCCCCTGCCGTGGGCAGGGACACCTTCCCCTAGACCAGGTCGCTCCAAGCCCCGTCCAGCCTGGCCTTGAACGCTTCCAGGGATGGGGCATCCACTGCTGCTCTGGGCACCTCTGCCAGCGCCTTGCCACCCTCACAGTAAAGAATCGAGAGCAGATGCTATAATAGAGGGCAACAAAATGCATCTTCTGCTAGGATCCCCAGAAAAAAAAAGAGTGGTCTCTAACAGAAACTTCAAGTAAATCAGTTTCTTCCACTCCCTGTCTCAGTGAGCACGAGCCCATCTCACACACATCCTCACACAGCCAGAGGGACGTCTGCTGCCAACGTGACACCAGTTATCTGCCTCTGCAGAAGGTCCCTTGGTACAGCAACTGCTGCAAGGACCACACTCGCTCTGAAGAGCGCATCGACAAAGGGCTCCGGGGCAAAGCCGACTGGGCTGTAACCCAATGCATCAGGAAGGATTTATTTCCCCATCCAAGGAGTTTCAAAGTACTCCACGGCTTGGCAGACTGTATTAGAGCACCCTGGAGAGCTTGAGAGGAGCTTAAGGTGCCCTTTCAGCTCAGCCTGTGCACCAGTTCACTCGAGGCTCAGGGGTTTGGGCAGGAATAAGCAAGGGGACTGCAAGAACTGGGGGGGCTCTGTCACCTCCATGCCAGGACAGCAACAGCCAAAGCGAACCCCAGCCATGGAACCATCCTCATGGCCAGAAAGCGGCAGAGGAAATCCCCATGGCCAGGGCAGACACTTGCTCAGCCTCTCTCGGACTTTTTATGGAAACAAACAAAAGAGCAGTTGCAGAGACTGCTGCCAACCAAAGAGGTTGAAGCTCTGAAGAGAGATCACGCACCCTTCAAGAGTTCAGAGCCACATCAACATCTCCTTTAAGACAGGAAGGGAGAAAGCCAGCATTTTAGTTGCTAACTAACTCAAATTGCTTGACTTCACATCTTGATATCAAGCCAGCCAGCCTGGGCATGCCCGTTTTCTAAGCCTAGTCCTGCACGAAGCTGACAACTTAACGTGCAGATCAAAGTTTTGGCTAACAAATGCGCTGGAAAATATTGGTGTGCTGATTTTCCATGAATGAGGCCACCACTATGTGATTTTCCATGAATGAAGTCACTAATATGTGAAAAGCCTGGGGCAACAAAACTGCCTGAAAGCAGGGAGCATCACTCTACTCCAACTGCCATTCCAGCCCTACTTAGCTGGTTCATATTTTATGAAGAATGATTCAGCTGAACTTGTTCCTTGACATGAGAAAAAGGGAGGAACACGAGTGTGGGAAAGCAGGAGGATGTAACACAAGCATCTGGTATGGGGGAGACACTCAAGGGACATGGTGCAGCTCAGTTAATATGCAAGGAAGCACTATAAAAGCAAAATAAGACAGGAGTGGAAACAAATCTCAGTGGACACACCCCCAAGCCATGGCACAGCTGGGAACAGGAGCTCTTAGCATCCACCTCCAATCCCAGGCTTTAACAATGCAAGGCTGCCCCTCTCACCTCTCACTCTGACCAGACCGAGTTTAACATGGGAAGATACAGGGGGTTCCCTTTGCAAACTTGCAAAGGGTCTGGAATAAAAATACAGCTGGCTTCGGTCTCCATTAGCAGTTAATTTCCTCAAATCATTTTCACAGAGGGAGAAAGAGAAATGCTCATGATCTAAGAGATGAAAGCAAATGAAAATAAGCCTCATAAAACCTGTACTGCCCTAAGGGAAAACTGCCCCACAACTTTCATTGGGGAATTATCAAAGGCCCCAGACTGGTGGGGGGTTGTTTGTATTTTATAAGACAGATGCTTTAGAGATAGAAGTCCTCAAATAGCTGGGATTCCATTCTGCTGAACCTCCAACGAGGCTAGAAAAAGAAACAGCTGATCCCAGTTAGTCCAGCCCAGGGATCCAGCTTAGCCACATCAAGACAGAGGACTGAAGCAAGGCGCGGAGCTGTACAGACACTGCTAAACTTCTTTCCAATAAGATGCCACTGCCCCAAGGAAAAGCAACCACGCGTGTGTCAGCACGGCTGCAGGAAAGTGCAGATGGAGCTAAAAAATCTCATTCATTTCTATTGCAAAACAGAGGCTGGGGTAGAAGGCATTGACTCATTTAGCCTAACAACACAAAAGGATTGCTCCTGAGAGACTAGCTTAAAAGCAGCATCTTTAGCGCACGTTTTGCTTTGAGTCTGGGAGAGCGGGTACAAAACTTCCCATACTTGGAGCTCTTGTTTCTTACCGGAAAAGGCTTAACACGAGGTCAAGAGCAAGAACTGCCCAGAGAAGGGGCAAAGACCCAAAATGGCAGAGCTCTCCCACCCACAGTTAAGCCTCAGAGGTGAGTGCAGCCCCGGAGAAGCCCGTCTCCAGGTAGCCACCAGGGCCCTAGCACAGGATCTGACCTGTGCAGCCATGGCTTGCAGCTTGGGCAGCCTGACTTACTTTGCTTCTCAGATGGGCTGCAATGCCCACGCTGGTGCCCTTGCTGCTGCCAAACCCGCGCCAGCCACAGATCGGCTTCCTCGCTGCTGCAGGCTCTGCAAAGGGTCTGAGTTCGCGTGGCACTGGAAGCCTCAGTCCATGCTGACTTCAAGAGGGGAGGCAGATGTCCAGAGGGTAAGGTTGGTCAGCACGCTTTACAAGTGTGCAGCAATCAGCATCTTATTTACTACGGCTGATGGAAATCCTTTCCTTCAATACTGAACCAGCCTAATGACAAACCTCCCCTTCCCTGTACACACAAACACCTTTCCACACTCATCCCCATGGGGTAATTAATTTCAGCCCCCCTAGCAAATAAAACCCAGCATACTCAAAAAAAAAAAAATCATCACCCAGCCTCCTTACCGCGTTGATTCAAGGAGTGGATATGCATAAACCAGTAGACAGACACTAACAATGAATAATTAAAACAAAAATAAAACCAACAAAGGATCTAAGACCTGAAGAGAAATTACTCACTTGGAACAGCTACTGCCACATTTAATCTTTCACAACCAAAGCGTATGAATAGGAAATAAGTAAAACTAGCTCTAGGGCACATGAATATTGCCCCTGGCTGGTTCATCTTGTTGTGCACAGAAAAATATGTCATGTGCTACTCACACCCAGACACTTGGCTGTGGTGCAAGGGGCTGGATCTCACCGTCTGGGAGAAGAGCACTCTCTGGAGCACAGCAAGGGAAGCGCAGGAGAAACCCGAGAAGCCTCAAAAATCACCAGCAAGCACTGAGCTATTCAATGGCTTAAGTGACTATGAAAAAACCCTCACCTCCAGCTCCCCCAAAGGTCTTGATTACTGGCTTTACTTGCATCCTTATTCAGCCCGCACAAGCCAAAATTCAAGAGTTTTAGCTAAATAACCACTTGCAGCTGATACCGAGCTGAAGCTGGACTGTAAATTCCTGCTTTCTGAAGAAAAAAGCCCAAAGGATTGCTGTGAAATGAAACTGCTCCCTGGAGGCATGCGAGTGCTGCAGCACTTGCTCGAGATCATCTGAGGCTTACAGAAGCCGAGAGCCTGTGCCAGTCTCACCAGTGTCCACTTCAGATCTCAAGTAACCAGTTTTGGTCACCATAGCAAAGGGATCCAATTAGCTTCAGCCAACTCATGCAGAAAGGGCATCTTTTGCAAGAAAAAGCTTTGGACGCAAAGCAGCTCCTAGAAGCAGCCAGGCTGAAGGGGAAGGTCAGCGTAGAAATTACGGTAACGGGTCAGGATGCTCCAGGTTCTCCCACCATCCGTATCCTCCCACAAGGGCTACCACCGTTCCTCCTCCTGCACACTGACAGCTGTCCTCCTGCTGGAGTCCCTCTACTCCAGCAATATCATGCAGCAGGATAAATGACTTCTAAAAGCAAAGGTCTGAAGCTATTCACACCATTTAATGGTCAGTCCACGTGAACTGCTCCACTGTAGATGAGGGGAGGAAAGCATCCATGATGAACAGGCTGGAGTTTATCTTTTGTTCAGGGCAAGTATGTGTTTCTGGGTCAGAGCTTTCCTGCAGTGCTGACCTGCTGGGTCTTGCACAGAGGTCCAAACCCTTGCAGACCAAATGCAGCCCAGGGGTCTGCAAGCACCGCACCTCCTGAACTCCGTGGGAGTAGTGCCTCCTTGCTTCAAAGGCAGATTTTTACCCTGTGTTTATCCCAGCCTACAAGGCATGAAAAGGCCTAGGAGGTCACACATTCACTGCTGCAATTTCAGGCAGGATCAAACAGAAAAGCAACAGCTGGGCTGAGTGAGCAAGTCCACGTTTAATTACAAATGGTTTCGGTAATAAGCAAAGGCAAGAACAAAGCCAGTGAAAAACCTCCCTTTTTCTTCCTGGCTCCTGTTCAGGCCATATAGAAACAGCTGCCTAGAGGAGAATCTCAAATAAGATCCACCAACTATGTTTTTTTCATTTGCAGGATTGCTACAGCCACACTGTTCCCTACGCAACGCTGCTGCGCATTGAGAAGCATCAAGGACCGATGGGCAGATTGCAGCCACTCGTGCCAAAGGGCCTGGCTCTGGGCAGGTATTTCCCAGCCTGTGGCTCAATCCCCCGGTTACGTCTCAAGTCACACGTGCACAAGTACACACACACAGTCGTTCTGCAGTAAGCTGCACAGAGGATTTAATTTGCTCTAACATCCTCTGAATATGAAATGGTGGTTGCAAAATAGGATTACTAGCTCAGAGGATGAGGGACCCAGCTCGCAGGTCCTGCCCGGCCCAGGGAGGGGGCAGAGAGCAGCTCTGAGAGCACCAGGTTTCCAGCACCAGCAACCAGCACCCCTCCATCAGGTCATGCATTTACAACCAGGAGCTACTTTTGCTGCCCCTAAAAGGCTGTGGAGTAGTGGTCAGGATAGGAAATGAGCCCTAAACCACACAGACAGGCAAGAAGGCTTAGTGGCATGGGTGGGGAATGCTTTTTACTGAATGTTGGGAGCCTTCCACCCATCTTTCGTGATAGCAAATCAGAAGGGATCAGTGGGCCCCCTCATCACATCCGATACCCCTGACGGCATCAGTGAGAGCCTAACACAATCCAAGAGCATGACAGAAACGCAGCTGGAACAGAGTATCAACCCCAAACCCCTCCAACAAACCGATCCCCACTGCTGACAAACCGCTGCCTGGCTGGGTGTCACGGGGGGACACGACGGGAATAATGGGAAGGTTGGGAAACCATCACATCCCTGGGAACCAAGGGCTTCTGACCCTTCTAGCAAAGCCTGCTGAGAGAACCGGGTGGGTTGTTTTGTACTCCTGGCTTTAATTACAGCCAAGTGTTTAAGTTATTCTCCTCCAACCACCCCCACGTCCCTCACAAGCACAAATCCAGCTTTTTATAGCACATCCGGTATGGATGTTAAACACATTCAGGAAATGCACTTTCAGCCCCAAACATCCCTTCCCCTGGACCAGTTAGGCTGCGAGGGTTTGTAACGTAGAGATGTGGAACCGGATGTTTGGTTTTGTGACCGCTGCTTTCCTGGATTACTTCTGTCTGTTTAGAGAAGGGAAATTAAATAAATGCAGGGTAGGCTGGCTGCAACCAGAAATAATGAAAACTGCTTGCAAGGTGAAGAAAGAAAAGCCAGATGGAGAGGCCACCCTTAGCTGCTCGAATCCCCTGCACATAGGGCAAGGCTCCTTTTTTTTTAAAAAAAAATAAAATATAGAGCTGACAAAGCTCCTAGGAGCTGACAATGGCTCATGGCACAGTGGGTGTCCACAGGCACATCTAGGATCCTGAATCGCATGTTTTCCACTGCCTTCTGGTGACACTGATGCAGATTGGGGCTCTCCTATAATACGCAAGGAAGAAACACATCCTCTCCCCCAAAACTTCTATTTTCAGTAGCCAAAGGGCACCAGCAAAGAACCATCAGGCTACACCAGGCTCTGTCAGTGCCCAGGCGCTGCTCTGGCATGTCACAGAGGCTTGTGGCTCCTTGCTCCAGAGGAGCAGGGCTTGGACAATAGCTTGGATCCAAGTCTAAAACCTGACCTTTGTAATTTTCTTAACACAAGGGACTCGCCTCTGGCTTCAAGGAACACTGCAAGCCTGTTAGTAGTTATCTCACCTGAAAATACCCTGGCTGACTTCCCAGCTGGAAGCATCCTCCTAAGCCCAAAGGCAAGCATGTTTGCTGGCAGTCTCTGGGATCAGTCTCGGATACTATCGCAGGGTGGAAGACTCCCTGGAGCACTCTCAGGCTAGAGGGCAGACACTGGCCAGGCTGCCCCAGACAGTCTCCTGCTAAACCCTTCCAAGAGCACTGGGCTATTCCACACATTGATCAAAACACCACTGTGATGCCTCTGCTGTAGTATCACTGTACAAACCCAGAATATTCAGCAGCAGGTCACAAAACAGAAGGCAAATGGGGCTGTGCTGCATCAGAGTTTGATACTCTGAAGGCAGGCAAGACATGTGAGCTCAGGGAATTTTTCCTCTCCCTTTCCCACAGCCAGGCCACTGCATATTCTGGCCAAACAACTGTCAGTAGGACATCACACATCAGCAAGATGAATGATGACCTAATTAAGCTGCTTCCAAACTAATCACACTGGAGGAAAGCTAAAGGAGTCCTTAATTTGTTATGTCTTATATTGATCCTTCTTTCTGTATTTAATGTGGATTCTTCACTTCAGATATCTGCAGCGCTAACCCAACCCAGGCTCTGGCTATTTCTCCTGAGCTGTCAGAGGTCCTGCACAAGCAGCTGTGCACCTTTGTAATGAATGACCAGGCTGTGCAGGCCCACTGGCCACCCACCTCCTCCCCTGGGCCAGTAAGATACAGGAGGAAACAGGGATCTCAGCAGAGCAGGAAGGCGAGAAGCCCATGGGGGCTTTCCCAGTGGGCTACCAAAATTTCCCGCACTCAGAGCAGCGGAGCATTTGCTGGGGCAACTGAAAGGCAGGTTTGATGACACGGGACCACCAGCAGCGTGCACAGCAAGGAGCTGCCCTAGCTTCAGCTGCCACCCAAACCACCACAGATTGAACAAAGAACGCCAGTCCAACTCAGGGCAAGCTTTTTCCAGCACAAACCCCCGTACACAATGCTTAGGTTACAATTAATGAGCTCTGTGGGGATGAACCCTTGTGCAGCGTGAACAACAGCGAGAGACTATGCTCATCTATGCATTCAGTCATCTCGGGGAACAGCAGCTGTCAAGAGTAACACACACAGATACTATGCTTTCACTACCCTGATCTAACTACAAGCTATGCAACACTTGGCTGGAAAAATGAGTGACAATCCAGCTGCAGCAACTGAGTAACAGCCTATCTGGGGTAAGGCAGCCTTAACTCACACTGGAGAATTGCTCTTCAGCAGACGGGAAGGACAATGTATGTATTTGATGGGTGCTGTTTCTACGTGACCAAATCGTATGCAGCTTATGTCTTTCAACTATAAATGCAAATGACTGAATTAAATAAAAATCATTGTTGGAACACAGAAGCATCTCCTCTATTCCTGAGAAGCAGGTGATCTCCCAAGCTCATCAAGAACCACACAGAGTGGCGTGTCAGATGCACAGGGGACCTGACCTCTTTGTATCTTTGACAAGCATTATGATAATCTCAGAATTACGTGTCAAAGATTGAACAGATAGTGACAAACCCACATCGAAATGGTATTAAGAGATATTAGAGAACATCAAAGAGGCAAAAGCATATTTCAACTGCTCCCCCAAAGTTCATCGGAAGCCACAGCCCAGCCTGCCATAGCTTTTTATGGTCCCAAGAAGCACCTGTCAAAGGAACTGCAGGCAATCTCAGGCATGTTCCTTGGCTACCTGCAGTTTCATTTGGCTGTTCAAGACATTCAAAACAATATTTCCTTACTAGGACGAATGATTTATGAGGATTGAGAAATTCAAGCCTGAACCTATGAAGTGAGTCACTGGGACTCATGAGTTGCCTCCCTCCCCCCCAAACCATCACACCTTCCAAGCACAGTCTTGCTCCCACTGAAATCCTGCAGAAAACAAATACCTATTAGTTTAAATACCGCAGAGTCTATGTTATTGGCTCAAGTGCCGTCCTCCTCACTAAGGGTCCATACCTGGGCAGAGAAACCACATACTCACCCAGAGACTGTTGGGAGGGAAGCTGGCGATGCTGACTGCCATTTCTCTTGTTGCTTCAGAAAAGATTTAGCTTCTTTTGAGTTTGAGTCCACTTCTTTCGTCACTCTGTTGGAGGAAAAGAGACAAACCAGAGGGTAAGGAAAAGCTATGCTCACAACAGCCAAAAACCAAGGATCCAGCAAGAAAATACAGAAACCAGGTACAGGAGTCCCCACACCACTTGCACAGAGATCACCTCCATTGGCTGCAAGCTGAAGAACATCTCGTTAAGATTTCATTCCAGTGACAAACCCTCTATATTCATGGCAGAAAAAAAAAAAAAAGGGAAAACAGTAGCTAATTAGCTCTGGGGGAGGAGAGGAATTTTTTTCTTCAAGCAGGAATGCTTGTTCATTCAAACAGGCCTGTCTCACTAGCAGCTACTAAATGCTCTGCTCAGGTCACTGGGGGCAATTCCAGGCTCTTAATTGGGCTCTTGATTTCCTCATTTGTTGGTCAGTGAGGCAGCTCTTCTGCCACAGCTGTTCTGCCACCCACGTCTTGCAGCCCAAGGCACACAGGCTTGGCAACATCTGCAACCCAAACCAGAGCATAGAAAGTGGCTCTGGGGAAGGGGAACAGGAGAGAAAGCTCTGACGAGGCAGAACGCAGAAATTTGCTCTCATTTTCTAGTTAATTTTTGTTTGAGGCCCTGAGGGCAGAGAATATTGAACTTCAAAAAATTGTAAATCCATACTGCATCTACAGCAGGGAATGAATTACAAACATGAGAAAATCTCTAGAAAACCACTCAATAATTAATTGTTAGAAAACCCCAGCTACTTTAGCCCCCTCATTTACAGTGACCTGCCTGCAGCAGCACGGTTTTCATGCTCTCAGTAGCTCTTAATGAGGTTGCCCCGCTTTGCCAACTGAACAGTTTTGCTCCCTTGGAGCACAAGCCTGGGAGCCTCTGCAGGGCCCTGCAGCTCTGGGGGCACAGAGGCAGCCTGACCTACGGCTCAGCCAGCCCAGAAGGCATGGTCCTCCATCCCAGAGCCTGGGCCTCCAGCTGCACCTGCTGCCAGCAAGCGTGGGCAGGCTTGTCCCCGCTCTAGAGCATGTGCTGATGAAAGACCGAAAGCCTCATCGGTCACAGGATCCGCCTTGGTTACAAGTCAGGCTAATTGCTGCTCGCCTCCTACCCACTGACCTGACCCTGCAACTTCCATGTAGAAACCAGCTGATGGACACGCAGAAACCCAAGGAGCTGCAAACCCAGCTGGGTTACTGTGAGGAAGGCGCTGTGGCGCTCGTTAATTCTAGAGGCATTGACGTCCTGAAATCCCTCCTTGTACACAACTAGTGCACCCATGTCCCCACCCTGACAGTGAATCAGCACCTGAAAAAGCAGTTAGGGAAGGGAAACTGTTCTTCCTCCTTCTCTGCAGGCTGCAAACACAGTGGAAAAGGCATGTTCAGAAATAAGAATAAATTCTTGTGCTGTACACCTCCTGCTCAGCCACATTCTGCCAGTGCAGGAGGAGATTAACCCTGTTTCCCCCCCCTGCATTGTCACATGCCTTTCAAACCAGTGGCAGTCATGTGGATAGAGACAAATCCCATGTTATGAATATTTAGAAGTCTTTGCTGATCAGATTGGAAAGGGGTGGGGTGGGAAAAGGGGGAAAGCAGTACAGAACGAAACAAAAGCCTTGCATCGTCACAATTTAAGACATCCCAAACACACCATCCAGTCACAGCCCTCAGCAACAGCAGTTACATCCCACAGCAGTCATACGCCAAAGGTTACTCTGCACCCATGAAGTTCCTTCAACAGAATAAACTTGGTGTATTCATGCAGCAATTAGCCGGAACTCCCCACAGAGCTCCCCCTCAACCGCAAGTGCTGGGTTCAGATTAATATGATCACACAGCCTATTTATTTTCAAACGCAGCAGCCAAAGAGCCGGCTCTGTTCCCTGCCCAGCTGGGGAGCAGCACAGTTTCTCATGTACTTTGCAGCGCTGGCTCCCGGCATGGTCCCCCCTCCTCCTGTCACCCCCCTGCACTCTTGTGCCATCAGGGTCCACCCTCGGCATGCAGGGAGCATGTGAGCTGCATGAGAAACACCAGGCAGACCCCGAGCACGCAGGGATGTGAGGCGTAATGTAGTAACTGCATACCCTGGAAAAAAAACTCTCTCTGTTGGCCTCTGTACAGTCATAGGACCTGCTCCTGGGTTAGATCGCAGCTATTAAATCCTGCACGTTTCTGGGACTTGGAGAGTACAGAGGAGGCAGGGGCTGGGAATGGAAGCAGAGGTCCCAGAAAGCATGCCTTGCCACCTTGCCACCAGCTCTGCTTGTTGCACTAAGAGAGAGCCCAGCTCGGCTCCCGCAAGCCTACAGGAATCCGGCAGTTAAACACCTTACAGGATCTGGGCACAACACAATGGGGAACGAGCCTTCACAGCCTGTGGCAGAGCTCTGATCATAACGTAGAGCCCCTTGGTCTTAACCTCATGAGTATCTTCAGCCTTCTCCAAGCCACAGATAAAACTGACTGCTGTCTGTCCTACCGGTTGAGGTAAAGGGAGGCACAAAGCTAAGACGTACGTGAAAAGTGGCCCCAGGGATTTGCCAGCCTGCAGTCTGACAGCATTGCATGCTCTTGGTTGGGCCGGCACTACAAGTCACAGCTCTCTGAGCAGCAAGACATTCAGTCCCAGAAAGGGTGAGAAAGGAGAGACCTCTGCCTGCTGAGGCCCCTCAACATGATGCACACGGAGGGTCTGGCACAGCCCTTCAGTGACGGACACTTCAGCAGCAAAGAAATCACTGCTATCCAGGGACACGGGACGGGTGGCTACCAAGGGATTACTAAAGTTTCAATACTTGCATCCTCTACCATCTCAGGGTACCAGCAGCAGTGGCTGGGCACAGAACATAACACCTTGTTCAATTTTTTTTGCTCCCTTTGGCCTGCCAGCAGCTGCTCTAGCATATATTTTTGAAGCTGTCCACTACAGAAACTCAGCTGCAAAGCTGCAGGCAACCTGTTCCACCAGGACTGCCCAGCTGGGGACAGAGGAATGCGTCAGAAATGTAATTAAAAGTGACCTTTCAAGGCAATTCCATCACAAGACCCGCTGATTGCCTCATAAACTGAAACAAAAGCAGCTCTCGGGCAAGCTGCTGCTGGGCTGATGCCAGCTGCAACTCCTGCACCACTCCAACAGGAATGACAAAAGAAAGAATATTAAAGGGCTTTACAAGGTATTAATTCAGGTTATGCACATTTCAACCTTTCCCAAATCCCAGGCCAGGAAGGGGAAAAAAAAAAATCCTCTGGTCTGCATTATTATGGAAGACAATGACTCGCCATGTAGAAACCAAAACACTTCTTGTTCTTCATGGGGAGAAATGGGAGCCATTAATCCAGCTGGAAGAAATCACAGTCATTACTAAGGAAAATTACAAGACCTTTCACTTTTAAATACTTGATAAATAACTATTTGCCTGACTGTTTACTGGGATGCTATTCACACATTGTAATCCAGGAACAAACATGAAAATAAGTATATTGTCAGCAATAAAACAAGTAGCTAGTGTCTCGCCCACTTGCAGACCCTGTAATTCACACACAAAACCACTCACACTCATCACTTTCCCGTAAAGATTTCATTATACTGCTGTGCTATTAAACTGCATAATAAGACTTCCAAAACACAGAACAGTTATCAATTTTTTTGGACTGTGCTGGAGTCTGGTAGCAGACAATGCTACTGTACAGGGTGTTGGACAACTGTAAAATAGAAAGGTCTTCCATGTTTAAAAGTTATCGTAAAGAAAACAAGCTAGAAACTAGATCACTAAGTGCCTCTAATACTTACAGGTGTTCTCCTTAGGACCCTTTGTCTCTGAACCAAGCCCAAAGTGGTATCTAAGCATTTAAGCATACCCACCCAGGTATGCCACTTCCAGCTTCCACTGAAGAACTGGTCACCCTTCTCTTCCCATTTAAGAACTGAAACGCTGCAACCTTCGTGCATGGAAAAGGCCCCAGTTACGTATGCTGGTCACCAAACCACAAGAGCACAACCCACATGCTGTCATGGGCTGTCCCAGAAGTTGTTCTACAGAGCATACACTTACAGTACTGAACTGCAGCATCCTAATTTTAGAATAAGTGTTTGATCTGCTCCCAGCCATCCCCTCAGCCACACAAGCAGCTAAAAAGGAGGAGGAATACAGGCTAAAGTGAGCATCACATTCACACAGCTCCAGCTAATCTACAAAAGGGGCTTAAAACCAAATTGTCATGCTTTGGTTCTTGGCAGAGTAATACCAGCTTTTCTCCTGTGTTCTGGTCTTACACCAGGTGTACAGCTACCAGGTATGAAGAGGAGGGTCCCAATCCATCACATCAACCCACCCCGGCTACCCTGGCACACAGCACAACACCCACACCCCAGGAATCGCCCAAGGGCAGTGGTCAGGTGCCTCTAGCACAGCTGAATCCAGCCCTGTTTGCAAGAAACAAAAGTAGCATAAAGCAAACCAAGGCTGTGGAGTGTCAGGAAAGTGCCCAGCTCAGGAGCAAGCAGCACCTGCAAGCCCTTACAGAAGCGCATCAGTGGAGCCGCATCCTTGCAAGGAGGGGAAAAGGAGGCAGGGTCTCAGAGGCAGGACAGAGGAAGCTGGGAAAGACAAACAGCCACATCAAGAAGGCTTGCAGGCTTCTGTCCATAGTCTGTTGTGTAACAGCAATCTCATGTATCCCAAGTGCCAAAATCTCTCCAACTTACCCCCAGGTGGCTCAACACAACCGCATTCTCCTAATCAAAACGCCTGGTGTGCATCGGGCTGAGAAAGCACATGTTCGTATTTGGGTATAAGGGGAGTTGGAACTGAGAAGATGGTTAAGATCCCTAAAAGCAGCAGCACAAAGGTGCCACCTCCCTTGACCTCCATGCTGAGAAAGGGAGAGCAAGAATGGAAGTTCTGGAAAACGCCAGCTCTTCACCACTTGTACTCAGGACATACATTTCTCACTTGGGAAACCTGCCCCAGTTCAGACTTAACACAATTATAAAACTTTCCACACAATCTTAATGTTGTTAGCTCTAGGGAATCACAGACCAAGGCAGGGGGGGAAATGAGGCTAATTATCCTTTTTCAATATTCCCCATCTGTGTTTAGCCTCATTAAGTAGTCCTCTAGCCTTCTGGAATGATCATTTGAGGAAGCAGCAATACTCATCTACAGGTGTTTGTGAAAAAAACTAATCCCTTCTGAGCCAAGAGGAATATTTTGTTTGAGTATTTTTTTGGTGGACCCTTGTGCTTGAGCTGCCATATCCTGGGTGTCTTCTACAGACAGATGCATTGTACAAGGAGCAGGTGCTCCAGCCTGCAAGGTCCTGAAGCTGCTGGAGTGTTCAGCACATGTTCTACACCTTCCAGGACAGAATTAAGTCCTCACACATCTGAGCCTCCAGGCTGTATCTGCCTGCACACTGGGTACATATTTTATGCTGGATTACCTGGTGTAAAGCAAATGAGTTAAAATCAATAGGTGCCTATCACTTTTCTAATTTCAAAGTAAAACATTTGTTTTCTCCTTTTCAGAAAAAAACGCCAACATTCTCCAAACCTTGCTCTTCAAGCCAGGTGGGAGAAGCTGTTCCCTGGGAAACGGAGCCTATTCCCTGAAGCAACACAGACAAGACCAGGCTGGAGTGACTGATAATTTTGTGCGCTGCCTATCTGCACAGAAGCTGCTGGCTGGTTTTTAAAAAGAAACAAATCTGATTAGAGCTCTCCTGGAGTCAAGCAAGGGCCAAGCTGCCTGCCTGGTGCTGCTCCTCACAGCAGGCATGTGCTGCTCCCCAAGCAGTCTGCCCAGGCTGGATCTCCAACCAATTCATCTGAAAACAAGCAAGAGATGAATGGTATTTTAACATCAATAATGCATAAAAAGTACTTTCTGACATCCACGTCCTAACCTCACAAGTCTTGAAGGAAACAACTGATTTTCCATCATCTCCTGTATGACAAGGACTCTGTAACAGACATAAAGAAAACATACAGCCAGTGCTGCCACGTGAGATGCTGACCAAGCAGACAGGCCCCTTTTGGGCTTCTGCTTGCTACTTCTGCAAGAAGCTCTCTAAATCCAAAAGGCACTAGTGCTCCAGTTACTGAGATCCCACTGGGGCTTGCAATAGGTAGAGTACATCAAACTCTCTGGAGTAGCTGACCCACAGTCAGGACACATGCTTTCACCTCCTTGTTGCCTGGAGCTTTATCCACCCCGGTTTTAAGTACCTCCAAGGATCGGGTCTCTGCTTGCTTCTTTGGATAATTATTTTCTGAGCCAGCCCCATTGTACTGCCTCAAAATCCTGCCATGCATTTAGCATTTCAGTTTTTGAGGTATCCCATCGTTTTCATTTGTGCCTTCCAGAAGGATTAAATTCAAATTATGGAATACACCTCCAAGGCAAGCAATCTAGGTGAACTGATGCAGCTGCTGTACGTGCGAGCATGACAGTCCTCTGACCCTGTTAACCATGACTTGCAAATACGCCAAAAGCAAGAGATCCCTGCGATCCCACAACTCCTGCAAAGCAGCACAATGTTCACGTTACAGGTCCCTTCTCTTGCTGAAAGAAGGACTGTTGTAGGTCCAGAGACAGGGGTTCAGAATTCACTTACAGCTATGAACACCGGACACAAAGGTTACACAGACCGTAACAGGAGCCAACACACTACAAAGTAGAAGCATCCCCATGGGGAAAAGGCCAGACTAAGCTTGACTCAGTCTGTAATGTGTTAATGAGATAGTAAGGCAGCAAACAGCTTTGCCTTCCCTTCAGGCTAACACAGAAACACTCTTGCTTCAGAATCACGCAGTTACAAAAAAAAAAAAAAAAAAAAAAAAAAAATCTCCATCTTGCAAGCTGCACTTTCCGGCAGGGGAAACCCCAGGCCCAAGGGCTGCAAAGCAGGCTCTGCCAGCATCTCACCAGACATCAAAAGCCTTTTTCTGAGCCTGGAGCTGTCAGGAATGAAGCAGCAGCTTGGAAGCAAAAGAAACAGGGCAAGCAGCAAAATGCTGGGACTGGATCTGAGGCCCATGTTCATGCCTTCATCACAGAGGGCCAGAAGATGCCCTTACTAATAGCAAAAGAGCCCCTGTGAGACCTAAACAGGTCACTAAGCACCTTCTGTTTCCAGTTTTTTAAAAGGCAGGAAATTGCCTGAGAGCCAGGTACAGAAACAATGTCTCCTCCTCCCTTACCTGCTGGAGAAGGGTGGGACTGTTACTGAAGTATTTCCACACTAACTACACAAAACACAGGCAGAGAACACTTGAACACGAAGATGAGAGAACGCAGCTGGTCATCCAGTTCCCAAAGCTGATCCAGTGCCCAGATACCACGGATTTGAAAGACCTAGAAACGCCCAAGTTAACCTGGAGGTCAAGCGATCATTTTGGAGATGCTCGGAGACCCCTCCCACCTTTGGAGATCCCAGCTGAGCCTTCCTTTTCATCACGCTGACTGCCAGCAAAAATGCACAAATGAAACCAGCGCACATCAATTATTTCTTTAAAAGCATCATATCAGAAGCAGAAGACGACTTTCAGCTGGGCATCTGCTCAGTCACTTTGGGATTTTCAAGAGCACGGTAAGATAAAGGAAGACGACAGGAGTCAGCATGGTGGCAAATGCCAGACAACAGTGGACAAAGCTGGCACTACTGTGTAACGCTTTGCACGTCACAGCCCCTCTGTGCTTCAGCTTCCCCGTCTAAGCAGGAGCCTCATCTGCACATCTACTAATGAAAATCCTGAATATAAGCTGTTCGTTAGGCCGTTTCCCCTTCTCCAAGCACATTAAGCAGAACATAACATAATTTACTTTATAAGCAAGTGCTCTGGCTTAGAGTTCTGGCTAGGTTTGTCACACTGTTTAAGAAGTTTTAATTTCTGCAGCTGCCTTTGAGAAAGGCAAATGCCTAGTGAGTGAACCAGCACACAACGCAGCTCCTGCTCACACTTAATGACCTCATCTCTGGGCCACCATCGTGCCAGTCAGCACTGCACAACATCAAGACTCCCCAGGGAAATTCTTAAGCATCAGGGAATGGATGCACACAGAGGAAAGGTTATCAAAACACGCCCCCGAGACCCTTTAATGTTTAAGCATCTTTTGAAAGGTAACATATTTTCACTTACGGGCTTCCAAAAAAAAAAAAAAAAAATCAATAGCTGTTTCTTAAATTGGAAAAAGCCAATATAAACTGTGGGTAACTGAGGCATGTTCTGACCTCTAAGAATAACAACAGCATAAGGACAGGCACAGGCTGCTGCCTACAGTTCATTATGCCAAAATCAGCATTTTGGTGCTCGTTTGTAGATGAGCAACCAGTCACTTTTTAGACTGCCACCTCTAAACAGCGGTCACATTGATATTCCATGTAATTCTAGGTCATTTGATTTGTCTTATGGTCCCAAGGCACCATCTGCAGGCTCCTACTGCTTAGACTAAATTTCTGGAAAAATCTTAAAAGCCAAGGTGTTTGCACTGTGCAAGCCTCATTGAGCAAGTGGTATGTCACTGGAAAGGGGCTAGAAAACATTTCTTTAGAACCCCTTAGTCAAGGAAGACTGAAGATAAAACATCTGGTCATCAACACGAAACAAAAGTCCTCTGAGGGGCTGGACTTTGGAAAGGCTTCTCAAGGGGCTACTGAAATTCACTTGTCTTACTTTTCCTAACACTTCCTTGCTACGGTAGTCAAGGCTATTGCAAAAAGCACACAAAAACCCAAGTGGTTTCTTCCTCTGCCTCTGTTAGTTCAGTTCATTGTCTCCCATATCTAGTCTGACGATACCTGTCTATCTCACCTGGTGGAAACTGTGTATCATTTGCTATCCCCATGGGACAAAAGGCCAGGCTTTCCAAACATAAGGCTTCAGGACACAGGTTCTGGTGATGCTCACCTGCCTTCTCACTCACATGTATAAGCAATACAGCAAAAGCTTTTGCAAAAAAACACATATGGCACACGTTACACACATATCAGCCTTGATCTAACATGTACCACACCACCTACAGCATCAGTAAGAGATGCACACCCAAGCTACTGATCTTTCTTCTGATTTTAAAAGCAACTGTCCTTCACTCAGCACTTGCAAAAGCCCATGAACACAAAACAAATGACCAAGATTCACACCCAGCAAGAGAGCGTGAGCATGCTGTCAACCCCTTGCTATTACTCATCTGCTGAGTTTCCTGAAAAGCATCGCAAGGTAAGGAGTGAGTTAATGGCATTACATGTTCTCCCAGTGCTAATTAGCCTAACACATCTGACTGAGCCATGTTGAGACCGCGGAGCAAGAACGCAGATGGACAATTACACATTTTTAAAATTGCTCTCTGTGCCAGCTCTAAATCTTGAGACTTGTGGGAGTAAATTCCCTGGTCTTTTTACCCCTTCCCTTGAAATATTAACTCTATCAGCCTCAGCATTCTCCCACCCCTGCTCAAGGCTTGCCAGGAAGAAGCAGAAGCAGCAGCCATTGTTCAGACAGCTACCTTAACTGTCTTCAAAGCAAAGCAATAAAATAGGTGGTAGTCTCCCAAACTCCTTGGCTTACACCTCCTTTGTTTCTCATCTTTGTCACATTTGGTTGGTCTCAGTTGTCATGTAAGGAGCAGAGGACAGCACAGCCACCGAGAAGGAAATCGGAGGCTGAACAAGGACTTTGGAAAACTCAGGCTGTTCTCAAATGTCCAATCTGCTTTTCCTGCAGCCATTTCCACCCGTTATCTCCTAAAAAGGGTCAGGATCAAAGGGCTGAAGCTCTGGAGGACAGCAGACCTGGGGTTAGAAAGTGAGCAGTCTAGGATATAGGTGTCTATTCAACAAGCACACGAATGAGATAAGATTAAAAAAAAAGAAAGCCCGAATTTCAGCGGTGAGAGGCAGCATCAAGAAAATCCCAAGCAGCAGCACTGTACAACTGCAGAGAACTGAATTATAACCTCATCTCTGCTGCGCACAGGTCAGCACTTCTCCTTGCCACGAGGGAATAAATCAGTCCTTAACCAGCTCTGCACGGCTCTCCTGAGCAGCTCACCAAGGTGAAGAGTCCAGCAGCTCAGCTAACGCCACAGACTGGGCTCAGACCTTACCACCCCACCTAATCAGGCCTAAGTTAAAGGGTATTTTGAACCTCGATTACTTCATGGGACACCAAAAAATGAAGCTCTGGCCACAGCCTGCAGCCCTGCCTGCCCAATTCCCATCATCAGCAGTATTCTTGTACAAAGGAGATCTGCATTATTGGCCAAGAAAGGGCTTTTATTAGCACAGGCAAGACACCTGGTAAGAACCTGCCCTCAGCCACCTCCCTTCACCTTCACTTTTGCTGCTCCAAAGGTCATGAATTCCATCAGCAAAACCCACCAATCCAACTTAAGAACAATCTCCTCCAAATAATCTTTTTTCTTGAAGCCTTAAGGTAGGTTGAAAACCTGTGAAGCAGCAACACAGAATAAGCAATGAGGGTTTTTTCCAGGACATCCTAGGTGATAACCATTTACAAACAGTAACAGACAAAAGTCAGGTTCTTTTACCCCACACTTCAGCTGTGGCAGATGAAATATCAGCCTCAGCCAGTATAAACCCCAGTAATTACTAGAATGATTTACGTTTATAACTATTTGGTTCTTAATCGGATACAAAGCTTTAAAGAGGTACATAAAGTATTTTGCTTTTAAAATGTAACAGCTGCACTGTGAACCATCAGCTTATCTTCCCTAACCTAGAACACAAGCTGCCTCTCAACTCTGCTCAGCACACGGAGCCAGCACGACTCGTGTACTCACAGCACGGTGGACACGCAAATAAAAGCGGTCATATTGCGGCAGACCACAGGCTATTCTAAGCCACAGAACTGGGCTCCCACAGGAGTCAACAGCAGGGAGCGCCTACCCAGAGGTGGAGTTCATGTCTCACGTATAACAGCCCAGACAAATCTATCTGACCTGATTTTGCCCGGTTCCTTCTACAAAACTATATGAACTTTTCAGTATTCATTATATCCAGCAGCAAGTCACGTACTCAGCGTGACGCTGCTTATTGCCCGTTACGTTTGGCACTGGCCGTTCCTGGTTTGATTTGGTACACGCCACACACAGGTTAAGCTGGGACACCTGGGCATCCTGAGCCACGAGATCCAGGAGCCCCTGTGAACCAGTGGATGTCACCAACCCTAGTATACCTCGTGTTTCATATTCCCAAACGGGCAATAACAACACTTCTTTAAAGAAGTGCTTTGAGATGCACGAACAGAAGGTTCTGTAGGAAAGCTAAGAATTTGTTCCTCCTTACATCTGTAAAGCCTTCAAGGACTTCAAACACATCAGAGCGCTTTCTGCTCCTTTGTATGTACCTCTGGACTAAATGCCTTATTAAAAGCAATCTAAAAAAGCAAATAATAACCATGGAATTGGGTCATCATCTGTCCCTTGGAGCAAGAAAAAAAGACCACCGTAAGTCAGGTGATTTTCACAGCTGTGAATTTAAGCTGAGAGCTCTCCCCGTGAGAGCACTGCGCAGAGCTTGCTGCCCCACCAAACATGGGCATTCCAGCACCGAGTTTCAAAGCAACAGTAAGCTTTAATCATGCAAACACTAAAGAATACTTTCAGAAGCAGCCTGAATTAATCAGGGAACAGGCACCTAAGAAGCAGATAAAGATTACCAAGCTCAACCTGAAAAGATGAGCTTCAGTCAAACTCGGCAAAATCTCACCCATCTGTTCAGCCTTCAAATATGAAAGTAACTCAAGAGTTTACCGGACAAACATTTACCCATTATTCAAGGTCTCACAGTGAACGCCCAGCTGCCTGGCTCTAAGTACTTCAGGTTCAGGGCTCTGTGGTCTGGCAATTTCTCTCATAGCAGTAAGGATGATGCCTTCAGCACTTAGCTGCTCAGCAGGAGGAAGATAGGCAGCGTGCAAGAAAGTACCAGCTGGATCTTTGCACTCGCTTATCTCAGCATCTAGACAGCAGAAGGGAGCTCACACTGCAGACATGAAAAGGAGATCTTAAACCTCTTCCTGAAATATTTCTACATGGATCCAGGCCCAGCATGCTGCCAGAGGCCATACAGCTTGCATGACAATTCTGGCCCCCAATGGGGCAAGAAGCCAGGAGTTATTCACATCACAGGAACACCTGCCAGACACAAAAGCACTGAAAGAAATGGGTTCAGAGCATGCAAACACAGTGCAGAAGCTTAAGAAAAAAAGCTCAAGGGTTAATGCAAAATCTGGTTCGCATTGCCTCCGAGAAGTTTGCTAATTGCCACCTACCAGCGTGAGGACTGAGCAGGAAGGGACCACAACGCAGAGGTCTGAGGCCATTGCCCAGCTTGCTGGGAGTCTTTCTGGATCCCAGACTGACACTGATGGTGAAGATAGCCTTGTGGGAAAGTAAAGGGAGCAGTGACAGGAATGCCTCGCCAGATTTCAGGAAAAGAGCAGGGCTCTCTCCAGTGACAGATGGCAGAGTGGAGCCCTGCTATGGCTTTGCTTTGGCTTGCCTGCTTTGTTCATGCACGCAGGGGAAGTGGCAGAAAGTCATCGAAGCAGCACAAGCCACAGCTTTGCCAGCACAACGCAACACTATCTGCACAGCTCAGCAACTCTGCAGTACCAGGAAGGCATTCCCACCAAAAGAATAACCCGAGTGTGTAAAACTTTGCATTTAAACCACAAGAACCACTCAGAAATATAAAGCTTCTAGTTTTGAGTCCTTTACTTGGAACGTGCAATGTATGAACAAAGCAGGGTGCCAAACACAGGCCTCCCATCCCTGAATTAGTATCAAGCCAGATACCAGTACTCCTCTCAAGTTCATTTTGCCTCCTGTGAGCCAAATGAAGGTACACAAAGAGGTTTCAAACCAAAACCTGCTTCTGCCAGCATTCAGTGACCTGACTTTGCTCGTCCATCACAAGCTGTCATGCTGACTGCGATTGATGCCATGGGGCTGGGCCAGCGCCATGTGTATGAGCTGCATTCTGTGGCTTTCCTGGACAGGCACAAAGTTGACTTTCATGGAAGGAGCACAGAAGAACCATTT